>NC_053492.1:275321437-276783937 GCF_905171775.1 Rana temporaria | reverse complement strand
TGGGAGTACAACTCCCCATTAATTCCACTAGCGGGCACAATTTTTTTTCCACCAAGCAATAAGACACGGATGGGAAGGCAATTGGGCGGGAATAAATTAAAAGATATCGTCACACATGGAAAAATAAAAGCAAGACAAGACATAAAAACGGTAGAAGGGGATCAACACTTGAGTGAGTGGGAATATTTTCAGTTGAAACACTTTGTGAGCACTTTACCACAGCCGATTCGGAATAACAAAACAAACCCAATAGAAAAGATATGCAGCACAGACAAGCAACTGGTACATGGTATATCATTGGTATATGGAATACTAACAGATTTGGAGACACAGGGAACATTGCCATTCATAGAAAAATGGGGAAACGATGTGGGTAAAAAGATAGATAACTCACAAATGATAGGTGCAGTGTATAACTATGCGTCAGATATAACTATTGAAGCTAATTATAAATGTATGGTGCGTTGGCACCTGACCCCAGTAAGAATGAGTAAAATGCACCCAAACAATTTAGAGCTCTGCTGGAGGAATTGTAAGCAAAAAGGGAACAATGCACATCTGGTGAGATTGCCCGAGAATACAACAATATTGGGAAGAAATTTTGGAATATATGGAAGAAATAACAGGGGACAAAACCTTTACGTAATCCTTTGACCTGTTTATTTCATGGTACAAATAAAGCAAAAAAAACAGTACGGAACAATTCTGGTCCCGGTGCTGCTTAATGCAGCAAAGGGCCCAATCCCCAAAAACTGGCTACATTCAAAAAGGCCATCAATAAAAGAGTGGATAGAGAGGGTAGATTATATAGAAGAAATGGAGTACCTCACTCGAGGGGAGCTAGGAAAAGAGGATAGATACAGAGAGATGTGGGAGAAATAGAGAGCTTTTAAATAATCTGGAAAATATGTACAAGGTATGACAAAGAGAAGGCAAATTTATTAAATGCTTTCTTCAGCTCTGTGTATACAATGGAGCATGGGGGAGCTCATGTCCAAAATGGGGGTGGGAGTGACACAGCCCCAAATCCACAATGGCTCAAAAGTGATATGGTCCAGAAATATTTAGACAGAATAAAGGTGGATAAAGCACCTGGACCTGATGGCATCCACCCACGGATCCTAGGTGAGTTGAGCTCTGTCATTTCAAAGCCACTGTATCTAATATTTAGGGACTCATTAAAGACAGGAATAGTACCACTGGATTGGCGTAGAGCCAATGTGGTGCCTATATTTAAAAAGGTAACAAAGTCTTTACCAAGTAACTATAGACCTGTTAGTCTAACTTCTATAGTTGGGAAGATACTGGAACGTTTAATAAAAGACCACATGGATGAGTTCTTGCTGGAAAAAAACTATTTAAGCAGCAGACAACATGGATTCATGAAAGACAGAAGTTGTCAGACAAACCTGATTTCCTTTTATGAAGAGGTAAGTAAAACCCTGGACAGAGGCGTGGCTGTGGACGTGATATATTTGGATTTTGCAAAAGCGTTCGATACAGTTCCGCACACACGGCTCATGTGTAAGGTAAGGTCTACAGGATTGGATATATCAGTTTGTAAATGGATAGAAAATTGGCTGAAAGACAGAATTCAGAGAGTCGTGGTTAATGATTCTTACTCTGAATAGTCCAATGTTATCAGTGGTGTACCCCAAGGTTCAGTGCTGGGACCCTTACTTTTCAATATATTTATAAATGATATTGGGTCTGGGATCAAAAGTAACATTTCTGTCTTTGCAGATGACACCAAGCTATGCAGTGGAATAACGTCCTTGCAGGATGTCGCCAATTTACAAGCCGACCTCAATGCTCTGTCTAATTGGGCGACTGAGTGGCAGATGAGGTTTAATGTTGATAAATGTAAAGTTATGCACTTGGGGGCTAAGAATATGCATGCATCATACATACTAGGGGGAGTACAACTGGGGGGATCTGTAGTGGAGAAGGATCTGGGGGTTTTAGTTGATCATAAGCTCAATAATGGCATGCAATGCCAAGCTGCGGTTTCCAAAGCGAGCAAAGTCCTTTCTTGTATTAAGAGAGGTATGGACTCCAGAGACAGAGATATAATTTTGCCCCTGTACAAATCATTAGTAAGACCTCATCTGGAATATGCAGTTCAGTTTTGTGCACCAGTTCTCAAAAAGGATATCGGAGAACTGGAGAAAGTGCAGAGAAGAGCAACCAAACTGATAAGAGGCATGGAGGAGCTCAGCTATGAGGAAAGATTAGAAGAACTAAATCTATTCACTCTTGAGAAGAGGAGAATTAGGGGGGATATGATCAACATGTACAAATATATAAGAGGTCCATACAGTGTACTTGGTGTTGAGTTATTCACTTTACGGTCAACACTGAGGACAAGGGGGCACTCTTTACGTCTAGAGGAAAAGAGATTTCACCTCCAAATACGGAAAGGTTTTTTCACAGTAAGAGCTGTGAAAATGTGGAACAGACTCCCTCCAGAGGTGGTTCTGGCCAGCTCAGTAGATTGCTTTAAGAAAGGCCTGGATTCTTTCCTAAATGTACATAAAATAACTGAGTACTAAGATTTGTAGGTAAAGTTGATCCAGGGTAAATCCGATTGCCTCTCGGGGGATCAGGAGGGAATTTTTTCCCCTGCTGTAGCAAATTGGATCATGCTCTGCTGGGGTTTTTTGCCTTCCTCTGGATCAACTGTGGGTATGGAGTTGGGTGTATGGGATTGTATTGTGTTTTTTATTTTGTTTGTTTATTTTTTTGTGGTTGAACTGGATGGACTTGTGTCTTTTTTCAACCTGACTAACTATGTAACTATGACAGAAACTGACAGGATAGAAAGATAAAAAGAAAAGATAAATAGCAATCAGCCATACAGATCCGAGTAGGAGGGAGGGGAGGGGGGAAGGAAATGGGGAGGGGAAAAAAGGATGAGGCTAGTTACTAAACTAGGCCTATACCCCCCCCCCCCCCCGAGGGGAGGAAGCTTATGAATAGAACGGTTTGCTCAAAAAAGACAAAACATAGTAAATCTACCAAGCAAGAAAGAAATATAAATATAAAAAAAAAATGATGAAAGAACCACATATGATGCGAAGCCATAGAGACGTTATGGGCGGACGTACCGTGAACAAGTCTCGCAGTCCTCTGGGTAATTCCATATATAGAGGAAACAGCTTGCTCCAAGGAATGGCACTTCTTGTATAAATGGCGCTCAATAGAAAACAAAGAACAACCATAGTGCAATGGGTGTAGTGATACAGGCCTCCTCACTGTACTTCCACCTGAACTGACGTCACAAGGCTCCACCTGATGCATTGCATCACTGGTCACGTGACTTTCTCAGGAATAGGAGCCAAGTGACAAGCGCCGGGTATTTGTACCCCTTAGCGAGAGGCGAGTTATCAGTTCATCTGTGTCCAATGTAGTTAATTGTCCAATAAGAAAAATCATCGATCATGGCCATAAAAACTGCTTAGCAACCGAAAGGTGATAGGTTGCACACAATAAAATAAAATATATATAAAAAATATCAGAATTTATCCGAAGATAGTACTGATCCAAGCGCTCTATGGATATAGTGTGATATCTGAGATATGTGAAATGGTCGTTTTTGGCAGAATAGCAGCTATTATAAAAGAAATGCTAGAAATGAGGAAAGGTGTCTCTATATGGAAACACTAACAGCGCTCAGGTAAAAGAAAAAAATCTAAAATTACCCCTCTGCTTATGGTGGTAGATAATCACCCTTGGTGAGAGCAATTGTCTAGAAAAATACAGGCACATCAGATGTTAGGACTATTAGCTCAGGGCGTCCTCTGAAGACGGGAACCAATCCCGAAACGCGTCAGGGCGTGGCTACACAACAAGTCTACACCCATACAGACAGCAGTTGTATAGAACGAGCAACTTGTCAGCTGGAGCTGAGCTGACAAGCAACATAGCTACGTGAGCTAATAGTCCTAACATCTGATGTGCCTGTATTTTTCTATTACATTGTAAGCATAACATTTTGTGAGGGGCTTGGTTTGAATAAAAAGCAATATCACACTATGTTCCTTTCCTATGCTTATTTTCCATGATCATATTCTGCCCTTGATTACCCATCCACTCCACCGAGAGACGCTGGTAATAGGAGGAAAGATATTTAGAGTCTTCCAGGATACATCCTAGGCATACCATTTGAAGGAGCCCAGCAGGATCACAGGAGTTCTCAAGGCTGATTACACCATAGGCATCTGGTGAGTAGAACTCCTAAGGGAGACCTGTATGTGAAGATCTTTGTGTGGACACTTCAGGAGTACAACAACGCACAGGAATTACAATGATTTTAGAGACTTTTTTATGCTAATGAGTTTTTTTGGTAAATGGACTTTGTATCATTGTTTCTTTTGCAATTTCAACCATTATCATTTCAGTGAGGTTTTGTGCTTTTCTTTTTCACTCATGGTATATGATTGATTTGGAGTGACAATTGCCCTCACCAAGGGTGATTATCTATCACCATAAGCAGAGGGGTAATTTTAGATTTTTTTCTTTTACCTGAGCGCTGTTAGTGTTTCCATATAGAGACACCTTTCCTCATTTCTAAAATAAAATATATACAACACTAAATGGTGGACAAACATGGAAACATTTTAGACATTCAATATGCAAATTAATACAAAAGTATTTTTAGTATAACATTTCCCAAAAGGGAATATTGAAGAGAAGAAGCTAAATCCAATAATAAAATATACACAATAAGGGCCCTTTCACACGGAGCTAATCCGTATTGATCCACTCCGTTAGCCCGTTTGGCTCAGCGGGGATTCCCCTGTAAATCCCTGCTAAGCTGTCGGCGGACAGGGCGGTCCCCGCACACAGTGCAGAGACCGCCCTGTCTCTCCTCCGCTCTCCCCTATGGGGAATCGGATGAATACGGACCGTGTGTCCGTATTCATCCGATCCGTTCCACCGGACGGAAGAAAAATAGGGTTTTCTTCCGTCTGCAAAAGCGGATCTTTGCGGATGCGGATGGTTGCGGACGTTGGCGGATGCATCATCCGCTAACGTCTGCAATCCCATAGGGATACATTACAAGTCCGTAAACGGACTTGTAATAAACGGACCGTTTGTCCGTAGGTGTGAAAGGGCCCCAAGAGCGAGAGAGAGGGGATAATGTTGATGCCATCTAGCGAGCAAGAACGATAATGCTGCCAAAAGTATTTTATGTAAACAATTATAGACATACTACATAAAGTATGTTGCCTTGTACACAGGACCGGTTTTCATGACGAGAAAACTGACATTTTTTATATTGGTTGAGAAAACCGGTCGTGTGTATGCACCCTAGCAGTTTTCAACGAAAAAACTGCCTGCAAAGAATTGAAACCAGCTCTCTTTCTTCGCGTTATGCATTTCACGTCAGTCTTCCAAGGGGAAAAAAATGTGCATGCTCAGAATCAAGTATGAGACGGGAGTGCTCGTTAAAACTAGCGTTCAGAATGGATATAGCACATTCGTCACACTGTAAATTATTGCCTCGTTTAACCACTTAAGCCCTGTACACACGATCGAATATCTGATGGAATCTGATCCGATGGATTCTTTCATCGGATATCCGTTGAAGCTGACTTTCATCAGTCTTGCCTACACACCATCGGTTAAAAATCCTATCATGTCCAACGCGGTGACGTAAAACACTACGACGTGCTGAGAAAAATGAAGTTCAATGCTTCCGAGCATGCGTAAACTTGATTCTGAGAATGCGTTGATTTTTGACCGATGGATTTCCCCACAGACGATTGTTTTTTTCCCCAATCGTTTTTTTTAACCATAAGAAAAATTTAAAACAGGTACTTTTTTTTATCACCGATGAATAAAAAACTGATGGGGCCCCCACACGATCGATTCATCCGATGAAAACGGTCCATCGCAGGATATTAGATGAAAATCTTTTTGGGGGGCGTGGCTTGCGCATGGACGAGTGAGGGAGTAAGTTGGTGAGCTCCCGTCCTCCACAGCTCCGGGATTAATGTAGAGATACCAAGGGGATCGCACAACCGCCTCCCTTTGCAGGTGGACACCGGCACCGTAGCAGAGTGCAAAGGAAGACCGACACGCGGACGTCAACTCCAAGGCTGAGGCAGCCTGTCAGCGGCGCTCGAGCAGCAGTAGTGGTACTATCCCCGACGCTCTCGGTTGACACGTGCAGAGACGGAGACGGAAGGAGCGGAGCGCGGGTTGAGCGGCTTACAGGTCGGGGAAGAGGGGCATAGTCGGGTCACAGCCACGGGCAGAGAGGACCTGTTTTTTTCTGTTCGGAGGTACTGTTTACCTGCCTGTATTGGGCGCCCGCCTCTTTGAATGTCATGAATGGTATGATTACTTGGCCGGTGGCTGGTGTAAGCAGTGCCAACAGCCCCTGACACCCCCGGTGTTTATGTGGAGAGTTTGAGGGACCGGAAGAGAAGAGAGCAGATCTGGTGGCCGGCAGGTTGGAAGTTGGGACGTTCCTCTCCCTGTGAGCTAAAAATATTGAACATTCAAGATTAATCAGTACCAGTTACTTCTGGCTACTGTAAATAACTATTGCAGTTCCGGGGAAGGAGAGTTGGGTACCGGGACCGTTGGAGTCTCTGCTGCAGGCCTAGACTATAGCGGTGGGGAATATAAGGGATGCACCCGTGCAAACAGCGTGAGAGCCGGACATCACGTAACGTGGCCCTGGCAGCTCAGCCTCAGATAACAACCCATATATCCAGACCCGCAGAACAGCAAGAGATCCAACGGTATTTCCCTGCAATACAGGGGGGGGGGTCGCCCCTCCGAAGGTAAGATTGGGGTGCTGGACGGTAAGGGGCAGATAAGTGGTGCTCCCAATAGGACTGTGCCCCAATACCAAATGTCTGTTAGGTCAGACATGGAGGTCCTACAGGTTATGCCGCTGAGTCCCCGCTCCTCTGCAATTTCAGCGGGGGCTATCGCTAGTGCACCCCCCCTCCCCCACGGGAGGTTGGGGGGCTGAAGAGCGAGATTGATGTTTTAAAAACTCTGATCCAAACCCTCCCTACTAAGGCTGATATTACTGACTTGATTACTAAAGTGGAAGAGGCACATACCAGGGATTTTGAACAAGTTCGGGGTGAATTACAATTACATTAGAGACCCGTACATCAGTGGGGGAGTGTGGGTTGAAGGCCCTGGAAGTACGTGTGGGGCTGTTAGAAAGCGAGAGGAACATGCATAGGGATGTGTCGGTCTCTTTGCAACTACAACTGGAAGAGCTCCAGGACAGGAGCCGTCGTAATAATATACGAGTGCGGGGGGTCCCAGAACCGGCAGATCAGGAGGACTTACAAGAGATCGTTAAGGGGATTTGGCAGAACTTGATGAAAGAACCTAACTCAGTAAATTTTGAGATGGATAGAGTGCATAGGGCCCTTGGCCCTAAATCAAAGGACAGTAGCTGCCCGCAGGATGTGATCTGCCGATTACATTATTTCTCACATAGGGAGGCAATTTTACGCAAGGCATGGGAGGCCGGTACAATTGATTTCCAAGGAGCCTCTGTGAAAATTTTACCTGACTTATCCAATGCTACCCTCCACAGAAAAGGGAAAATGTTTGGTTCATTATTTGAATAGTCGGTATAATCTGATAAAGTATATTCGGCCTGGCTTAGACGGATACTTAGACAAACGATATATAGTCATGTCAAACTTAATTCTCTTTTTTTTGTGTTTTGGGGGTGTGCTTAGGTTTTGAGCTGGGAGGTGTAATACGTAACATGTGGGTAATATTCTGTTAAGGGGACATGGAGACCTCGGAGGGCCGGGGGAAGGGAGGGGGGGGTAGGTACAATGTAAAGTATACTAGTAGGTGGGGGGACGAAAGATATAGGTCATAAAGATACCTGTATCTGTTTGCTTTTTGTGTTTGTCTGGGGTCACAGAGAGGGAGGGTGGGGAGGGAAGGGAGGGTTGGGGTAGGGGGGGGAGGGCATAATATAGGGTACAAAATGTTATAATATGTTATAAATTGGTATATTACATGGCCAAATTTTACGATAGGTATGTTGCGATGGTAGAATAGAATCGTTCCCTCTTAATTTTTTTTTTTTTGCCACTCGGGGTAGAGTGGCAGAGTTTTTGTTTTCTTTTTTTTCGGCGTTCAGGTGTCCCCCGGGTTATATTAAGAAATCAGTACTTAGGTAGAGACCTAGAGTGGGGATAAGGAATGGGGGATTTCCTTTTTTTTTTGTTTTTTTTGTTTTTTCCTCTTGAGAGGCACTGAGGTTGTAAGTCAATTGGGAGGGGGATATAGGATGGGGGGGGATCACTTAATATAGCACGTACAAGGGGAGGAAGGGGGAGGGTGGTGGAGGATATATATGCTTGCCTTGGCCTCCCTCCCTTTCGAGGGGTAGTATTAAAAAATACATTGTTTGTTTGGGGGGTTTTTATTTATTTATTTATTTATTTTTCTTCCACTGATCCATTCCAGTTTAATTTGGTATCCTGGTCGTAAAGGAGAGCACAGGAAGAGCACGGGGATATCAGGGGGGGGGGGTCTTAGGAGGGGTTAGGGCTGGGAATCTACCAGAGATAGATGGGGGGGGGGAGGAGGAGGGAGGTAAGATTGGTATTGTATATTTTAGTATGAATTCTCCTGAACTCTTCCTGAACTCTTCCTGTATATGACAGATGGATTGATAAATGATATAGATTTATTAGGAGGGGAGCACACGGATGCCTGGGCGGAAATTACCAAGGGGATAGATACTTATTGTTACCAAATTTCATTAACTGTTACTATTCTATTAAAATGCTGAGAAGAAGAATGGGTACGAAAGGCCTGAGTAGGGGGCATAGTTTAAAGGCCAAACATAGGGCGTAAAATAGGACCCTAGGGGAAGGGGCTACCCTGGGCACTATAAGGGGGATATAATTTTTTCTCCCCCTTTGTTTGTTTTTTTTTTTTTTTTTTTGACAGACATTATAAGGCAAAGCCAGGGCCTATGACTAATACAGGAGATATTAGAGATGGTAGTACTACTTTGAACTGCTATTGGATCGGGGGGGGGATCCCCCCTTCTACCCCTTTCCTTTTTTTTTTTTTTCCCTCATATATATATATATATATATTTCTCTCCTCCCCCCTCTCCCTCTCTTTTTTCTGAGAGGAGATCACAACTCCTGGGGGGGTTAATTTAATCTAATGAAATTGTTTTTTTTATTGGAAGGAGTGGATCGAAGGAGCTGGGGAGGGGGACGAGGAGGTTCCCTCACCGAGGTGTGCGCAAGCGGGCTCCCCCTATTAGGCCAACACTCACAGGGTGTAGGGGGTTGAGAGTGTCTAAAGCTTTGGCTTAGTGGTGTCTCCGGGGGGGGGGGGGGGGGGAGGTATACGATCTCCTCCCCACCGCTCGGCGATACCAGAGTAGATTAGGGTTTTTTTTTTTTTGGGGGGGAGGGGGGGTTGCGGGGGGGGGGGGGGGCGGGGGGTTTTCCCCTTTTTTTTTTTTTTTTCTTTGCGTGTATTGTCTCCCCCACGGACCTTACTGGGCGCTCCGATTTGACCTCTCTGGTTTTGGAATTTGGAGGTACCCCTTGTGGGTACTAAATTGGCTTTAGAGATGGACCCACTGGTAGTGATATCAATTAATGCTAAGGGTCTAAACATACCTGAAAAAAGGAGGATCTTAGTGCAGGATTTGAAGAAAAGGGGATGTAACATCGCTTTGGTACAAGAGACCCACTTTAGGACGGGGGGACCCTCCTTTCTGGCAGGCAGACCCTTCCCGCTGGTATACCATGCGATGAATCCAGAGGCTAAAAGGGGGGGAGTGTCTATTTTAATATCAAATAGCACTCCATGGACACTGACAGAGTCCCTGGTGGACCCGGGGGGCCAATATTTAGCCCTGAAAGAGACTATAGGTGGCAAGGTAACAACTATTGCCACTTTTTACTCCCTCAATACATACCAAGACCGCTTCCTGAGACGGTTCCTAGACAAATTGGCAGGCTTTCAGGAAGGACAGTTGATAATGGGAGGAGATCTGAAAATCTAAATTGATGGAACAGGGGCGGTTCCAAGCATCGCACTTTCTGAGGGAGGGTGCATGGATTACCAGGCAGGAGATGGAGAGGGAAGATCTGCCTTACCAACTAGACTATTGGAGATCCTTACAACTGCACCATTTTTTAGATACATTAAAACCACCAGCCAGATATTGCCGAAGACTGACAATGTTTGAGAGATATTGTAGTGGGGGAGGGGTCTTACGGCACTCCCTTTCAAGAATTAGTGAGTTGCTCAATATCCCAACAGATGGCTCTCAGATGCCCTTCTTTAATAAGTGGGAACAGGAACTGGGAAGACCCTTTACAGAAGATCAAAAGACTAAGATAATAGGGAATATTTTTGAAATATCCATGTGTATAAAGACACAAGAGATGAATTATAACATTTTATCTCGGTGGTATCGTACCCCCGAGATATTGAATAAATGTTTCCCAGATACGACAGACAGATGCTGGAGATGTGGGAAGAAGGGAGGAACTTTAATGCATATTTTTTGGGACTGCCCCAAGATCCTAACCTACTGGAGAAAGGTCCGGGAAATAACGCAAAGATTTAGTAGGGAACAACTACCAGTCGAGTGGTCCTTTTTTATACTTCAGGATGTGGGGATACCAGTGAGGCGCAACAGGAAATCAGTGGTATGCCACCTCTTAAACACGGCCCGGGCCTGTATCCCAGGGTTGTGGAAACAGACAAGGGCCCCATCCATTAGGATGTGGCTTAATAGAGTGGAAGACCTGAACAGAATGGAGGACTTAGTATGGACTTCAAGGCAGAAGAGGAAGGTCTACTTGGAAACGTGGACGGAATGGAACATATTTAGATACTCAGAGGAGGGGAAGGCCCTGATGGATGTGGATTGAAGGGGGGGCGGCCGTAGAGGGGTCCGAAGGGGAGAGACAAGCAGGCATGGTTTTGTTCCTTTTTTTTTTTTTTTTTTTTGGGGGGGGTTTATTTTTGTTTGGTTTGGGGGAGGGGTTATGAATTGGGGGGTATAAGGGAGATTAAGTAAAGCAAAACAGAGAGACAGTTTAATAGTTTAATTGCCCCAATTCTGGCGGGACATTGGTATCCCGACAGGAAGGGGACAAAACGGTACTGAGGTAGTGATGGTGCTACTAGAGTAGAGAGCTGACCTCGGATGACTGATAGCTGGGAGGGAAATTAGGATAAGACAAGAATATCCAAAATGTAGCATGTTTTTTTTGCCTCGTTTACATATGGAGAATGATATGATGGGGAAATGTTCTTGAATTTTTTCTTTGGATTGTATGTTGATATCCCTGTTATACGTGAATTGAGGGGGCCAAAGTAGAGGAATGCCTCTTAGGTTTCTGTGACTTTCTGTTTTTGGCTGTTTAAAATCAAATAAAAGATGATTAAAAGAAAACGGTCCATCGGTCCGTTTTCATCAGACAAACCGAGCGTGTGTACAGGGCTTTAAGGGCCTTGCCTGTTTTTCAGACTCAGTGTTTACAAGATTAGAACAGGTTTTTTGCTCGAAAATTACTTAGAAAAAAAGATATAATGTTTGAGGGTTCAAACACCCTAGAGAATAAAATGACGGTCATTGCAATACTTTTTGTCACACCGTATTTGCGCAGCGGTCATAGAAGCGCACTTTTTTGGTAAAAAAAAAAACTTTTTTTTTAATAAAAAAAAAAAATAAAAATAAGAAAACGGTAAAGTTAGCCCAATTTTTTATATTGTGAAAGATAATGTTACGCTGAGTAAAATGATACCCAACATGTCACGCTTCAAAATTGCGCCCGCTCGTGGAATGGCGTCAAACTTTTACCCTTAAAAATCTCCATAGGCGACATTTAAAAAATTCAAGTTAGAATTACCGGTAACTTGTTTTCCAGAAGTCTTTCAGGACAGCACCTTGAGAGATAGTGACTCCACCCACAACCACAGGAAACACCTTCTTCCTCCAGACCTTTAACTGCTTGCCGACCAGCCGCCGCAGATTTACGGCCCAGCAGAGCCGACCTGCTGCGAGATCACGTAGATCTACGTCATCTCTCCCAGCAGCCAATAGGGGCACGTGCGCGCCCCCGCTCCCTCCTGACTCCAGTGCATGTGCCCGGCAGTCACGATCACCGCCGGGCACCCGCCATCGCTCGTTACAGAGCGAGAACCCGGGAGCTGTGTGTGTAAACACACAGCTCCCGGTCCTGTCGGGAGAAATGCCTGAACAATGTATGAACAGCGATCAGTCATTTCCCCTAGTGATTCCACTCCCCCTACAGTTAGAACACACCCAGGGAACATACTTAACCCCTTCCCCCCGCCCCCTAGTTTTAATCTCTTCCCTGCCAGTGGTATTTTTATAGTAATCAATGCATTTTTATAGCACTGATCGCTATAAAAATGCCATAATGTCGCAGTACCAAAAAAATGCTGATCGCCGCCATTACTAGTAAAAAAAAATATTAATAAAATGCCATAAAAATACCCCCTATTTTGTAAACGCTATAACTTTTGCACAAACCAAACGCTTATTGCGATTTTTTTTTACAAAAAATATGTAGAAGAATACATATCGGCCAAAACTGAGGAATTTTTTTTTTTTTTTAATATATTTTGTCACTCTATTTTTGTTTATAGCGCAAAAACTAAAAAGCAGAGGTGATTAAATACCACCAAAAGAAAGCTCTATTTGTGTGAAAAAATGGACGCCAATTTTGTTTGGGAGCCACGTCGCACGACCGCGCAATTGTCAGTTAAAGTGACGCAGTGTCGAATCGCAAAAAGTGCTCTGGTCTTTGGGCAGCAATATGGTCTGGGGCTTAAGTGGTTAAGGGAGGGAGGTTAAGTTACCGGTAAGTCCAACTTGAATTTTCCCAAGGCGTCTTTCAGGACAGCACCTTAAGGGGATAACAGAGACTTACCCCCTTAGGGTGGGACAACAGCTTGTAGGACCTTTCTGTTGAATGCCTGGTCACTGGCAGATGTGAGGTCCAATCTGTAATGCCGCACAAACGTACGATAGCTTGACCACGTTGCTGCTTTGCAAATTTTCTCAGGGGTGGCACCAGCTCGCTCTGCCCATGTGGTCACAAGTGCTCTTGTTGAATGAGCACAGATTCCTACTGGTGGCACGAGAGTAGGCCTCCAGAATAGATAACTTAAACCACCTGGCCAAGGTAAATTTTGAAGCTTGGCAACCTTTTTTGTTGCCTCCAAGAACAAATAATGACTGAGCGTCTGAAGTTCTTTGTTATTTATAGGTAGCATAACAAAGTTCTTCTTGCATCTAACATATGAAAAAAAGTTTTTTTCCCCTGAGGGATTTGCACAGAAAGTAGGTAGCACAATATCCTGGGAGCGATTAACTGTTGAAGCTACCTTAGGCAAAAATGTTGGATCTGTTCTCAGAACAATTCTATCCGAAAATAAAGATAAATAAGGTTCCCTTATTGACAGGGCATATAATTCACTGATCCTGCGCGCTGAAGTGATAGCGACCAGGAATAGAGTTTTTAAGGTAAGATCTCTGAGAGATGCGTCTTCTAAAGGTTCAAATGGCTTTCCTGCCAGGGATTGTAAAACTACAGAGAGATTCCATTTCAGAAAACCTTTGATCTGATCCGGTCTAGAGCTTGTAAGGGCTTTGAAGAACCTAGCTACTAGTGGTTCTGAGGCCATGGATATTTCCAGAAACACTGTTAAAGCAGATACTTGTACCTTTAATGTACTGATTGCTAGACCCGTATCTGCTCCCTCTTGCAAATAGGTTAAACCAGGAAGTATATACCTTCACACTTTGGTGTATATGGCCCTCGTCACTTTCTTCCCGCTTTCTAGCAGTGTAGAAACTAAACGGTCTGAAAATCCTTTTTATTTTAAGAGTTGCCTTTCAGATACTAGGCTGCAAGGGAGAGACTGGACACATGTGGATGAGTCCCAGGACCCTGTATTAACAGATCCTGCCTGAGAGGTAGATGCCAACATGGCTTGGTCGCCATTCCTAGGACCGTCGAGAACCAATCTCTCTTAGGCCAGTACGGGGTGATCAAGATGACCGGTACCTTTTCCCTCTGAATATTTCTTAGCACTAAAGGGATTAACTGGAACGGGGGGGAACGCAAAGCACAAGCGAAACCTCCAAGGATGCGCCAGAGCGTCTATTCCTAGAGACCCGTCCAGTCTGTTTAGGGATCAGAATTGAGGTACTTGATAATTTTCCCTTTAGGCAAACAGGTCTACTTCTGGCTGACCCCACCTGTTGGATATTTCCACAAAGACCTCCAGATTCAGAGACCACTCTGACTCCCATACTTTTTGCAGCAAGAATTTGCAGAGGTCTACTTACTGTGCCCCCTGCCTGTTTAGGTATGCCACCGCCGTTGTCCGTTAGCACCTGAACATGGCGATTTTGAAGCTTCGGAGCAAACTTTGTTAGGGCCAATGCAAATTGCTTTTAGCTCTCTTCAGTTTGAGGATCTTTTTGATTCTTATTTCATCCAAGACCCTTGGATGACATTTTTTCCTAAGGGGGCTCCCCATCCCCACGCACTGGCGTCTGTAGTCAGTCTCCTTTCTACTGGAAAGGACCACTCCAGACCTCTTGAAAGGAGCTCCTGATCTTTCCACCAATAAAGTGACCTCTTCACTCGTGATGGGATTTTTACCTGAGGGTCCAGGGATCCGAGATTGTGATCCCATGACCTCAGGAGAAAGGCTTGTAGGCATCTGAAATGTAAACTTGCCCATTGAATGGACGGCATTGTTGAAGTCAGGACTCCTAATGCCGACATTACCTGCCTTATTGTGATAGGCTGGTTGGACTGTAGCTGCAACATGGCGTCCTGAATTCTGACCTTTTTCTCCTGTGGAAGAAACATTTTTTGGTTCACTGAATCGACTTGGTAACCCAAGAAACGGATATCCTGAGATGGAACTAGGGATGACTTTTGTAAGTTCAAAATCCAGCCCAGAGATTACAGGTGGTTCTATACATTGAATAGGTTGTCTAGTAACCTTTCTTTCGATAGGGCGAAGAATAACAGGTCGTCTAGTTGGGGTATAACTGCAACCCCCTGTAGACGAAGCGGGGCTAGGGCTTCCGCCATCACTTTGGTTAAATTTTGAGATGAGGATGACAGCCCGAATGGAAGGGCCCTGAATTGCAGATGATGAACTACTCCCTCCATTCTTACTGCCAACCTGAGACTGAGGGGAGATTGGGATGTGCAGATATGCGTCCCTCAGCTCTATTGACGCCATATAACAGTCTGGCGTCAATAGATTCTTGACCGAAAATATTGAATCCATCTTGAACTTTCTGTATTTGACAGATTTGTTCAGAGGCTTCAAGTTTAGGAGCATTCTGAATTTTCCTGTTGGTTTCTTTATCAGGAAGATGTGTGAAAAGAACCCCAGTTGCTGTTCTTCTGGAGGTACTTGTACCACCACACCCTGTGGCATCAGCTCTTTCAATGAGGACTTCATGGCCAGGGATTTTTCTGGGTCTTTTGGGGTATTTGTTATCAAAAACCTGCTTGGATGGGTCTCTGAGAACTCTACGACATAACCCTGGGCAAGGGTGGTCAGGATTTACTGATTGGATGTTACTGCTGACCACTGTGGAAGGAACTTCTGTAGTCTTCCGCCTACCTGCACGGCTGAGTCATTGGGATTTCTTGGCTTGCGTAGGAGGATGGAAAAGGATTCCACCTTTTCCTTTGGCCTTCTGTGTGGCTCAATTCCTCCTGCCTCCTTGGGGTTTGTCATCTTTTTCTTGACCCCTTTGGAGGTCGAAAAAAAACATCTTGGGGGTTATTTCTTCTTTTTTACTGGGAAGGATTATTTCCCGTCAGCTGTCCTGTCTAGGATACTACCTAGATCAGGCCCAAAAAGAAGGTCCCCCGAAAAAGGAATCCCGCAAGGCCTATTTTTTGAAGCTGCATCATCTGGCCAGGTCTTTAACCACAATGCTCTGCTTGCAGTATTAGTCAAGATTGCGGACCTAGCCGACATCTTGATTGCTTCAGCTGAAGCATCTGCTATGTAAGCAACTGCAGAGGATAAAGTGGTGAGTCCGCCACTATATGGGACTTCAACTGGTTAGTCCAAAATTCAAAATTTCTAGCTACACACGTTGTGGCCATAGCAGGCTTTAAATTATTCATAATTGATTGCCAAGATCTTTTTAATGAGAGATCCATGCGTTTGTCCATAGGGTCTTTTAGGACCCCCATGTCTTCAAAAGACAGATCAGTAGACCTGGAGACCTGAGAAAAGGCCACATCCAGTTGAGGAACCCTATTCCAAACTGCAGAGGGATCTTCTTCAAAAGGGAAACGCCTTTTATGGGCTTTAGAAAAAAAAAGTTTTTTTTCCCTCTGGATCCTACCATTCTTTCTTTATAGCGTCAGAAATTAACGGATGGACCGGGAATGTCCGACCCTTGGGCTCACTTAGACCCGCATACATGCGGTCATGTAAACTCAAATCCTTTTTCTCCTCACTTAGGCCCAATGTGACATGAATAGCCCTAAGTAAGCCATCTACCTCTTCTAGAGATAATTTAAATCTGGAAGGGGAAGCTGACCCCTCGCCTGAGTCCTCTGAATCCTCACTAGGAGGTAAATGGGACTGTCCTTCCCTGGTGACACAGATTCTTCAGCTAAAGATTCTACCGCTGGTATGGTCACCGACCCCTGGGAGGACTGTGAAGTGGAGGCCTGAGAGTCAGCCGGGGGAACTAAAGAGTCACGAAAAGTTTGAATCGTGGCAAAAAGTTCCTTCTTCACAGAGGCCATCAACTCTTCCCGTAAAGAGGCTGATTGCTCCTGAACTAAAGAAGATATGCAGGTGCTGCATAGTGCTTTCTTCCAATTCTCTCCCTTCTTTGTCCTACACGAAGGACATTTCTTTTTTGGGTCAGAGCGCTTGACCAGGAGAGAAGAAAAAAAGGGGGAGAAAGCAGGGGAATCCATAATGAGACCCAGTCTCTGTAGGTGAACCCCCCCCCTTATACAGTAGGTGCACGCGATATTGTGTCAATCTCGCTCCCTTTCTCGGTGAGATTGACCACCTACGAGCCCCATCGTGGGAGCCAGCGCCGAGCTGGCTTGCCGCGATGGAGACAGAGCCGTCATAGAAGCGACGGGAGATCCGACTTGGATTCCCGCCAATTCTACACGTGTGCAGCGTTTGTTATGAATCCCGAGGGGGAAGTCCCCGCCGGATTTTAAATAAAAATTCGGCATGGGTTCCCCCCTCAGGAGCATACCGGGCCCTTAGGTCTGTTATGGGTTGTAAGGAGAGCCCCCCTACGCCGAAAAAATAGCGTAGGGGGTCCCCCTACAATCCATAACAGACCCGTATCCAAAGCACGCTACCCGGCCAGCCAGGAAAGGAGTGGGGACGAGCGAGCGCCCCCCCCCCCCTCCTGAGCCGTACCGGGCTGCATGCCCTCAACATGGGGGGGTCGGGTGCTCTGGGGCAGGGGGGCGCACTGCGGGGCCCCCCCACCCCAGAGCACCCTGTCCCCATGTTGATGAGGACAGGGCCCCTTCCCGACAACCCTGGCCGTTGGTTGTCGGGGTATGCGGGCGGGAGGCTTATCAGAATCTGGGAGCCCCCTTTAATAATTGCAGCTGCTGCAATTACCGAGATATCCCTCTTCAAAAATAGGACATATAGTCGTGCGCGGATCCTTAAGTGGTTAATTCAGTGCATTTTTTCTTCTTTATAATGCTACAATAATAGAGGAAGAGGAGGGAGGAGGAGTTACCTCCGAAAGGTCCGTGTATTGGGTCAGCTGGCACATCAACCCCCTGTTAATGACCTTGCAAATGAGGGTCTCTCACTCAGGAGACGTTGGCCCATCTCCATTTGTGTCATTTTGGCTGCCATGAAGGAGCCATAGCCCTCTTCAGTGGTGGGGGGCTCTCTGAAGGCAGCAGTAGCCTCCCTAATAGGGGCAAGTGTTTCCTCCTCCATCTGCCTACCCCTCCTGGGCCTTCTAGTTTTAAGGCAGAGGGGAGGAATCTGGCATCTAGCGCTGGGCCCTGCCATCTCCTGGCTGCCACTCACCCCTGCCTCCTCCTGGCTCACAATTTCCCCACCCTCAACCTGGCTGAGCTCTCCCCGTGTCAAAAAAAAAAAAAAAGGGGACATACATCAATTTTTGGCTTCATCAATCACACACATTTTTCAGCTCATGACTGTTGCAAATTGAATGTTAACAAATAGCAAAGACAATCATTCTGACATTTTTCCTTCTTGTCTTCTTAATTTTTGTCCACTGCTGTCTATTGATATGTCAAACACTTTTTTTTTCAAACAATAATTTTGGAGCAAGAGTAACATCCATTTTGCATCATATTTTTAAGTACAAGTAATCTACTACACCGGGCTCCATATGTCCAAATCTGGTTCTTCCAGGATCTCAGGTTGTTCCTCCAAAGAAGGCTCAGCTGGGGTGGAGGGAAGGCTGGAGGGAAGGGTAGAAAAGGGATTCCCTGACTTCCAGATGGTCGTCAAGAAAGCAAAATGTTCTGTAGTACCACAGACTGGGTACATACACATTCTCTGCTCCTGACCTCATTGATTCCAGGACCATATTGCTCTCCTTCCTAAAGGTGCCCCTAATGGTCCCAATCTTTGTGTTCACATCATGGATGGTGGCTGTGGGGATCCTTGTCTTGACAAATTCAAGCAGGGTCTCCAGTGCTGCCTTCCGGGCTCCTTTTTTTTAATTTAATTTGTTTTTTGTTTTCCACAGAGCAGGCAGCTCCCTCCACCTGTCAGGAACTCGGACATAAACTCATGCTCCTTGAAACAATACATTTCTGCAAGTCAAAACATAAGACAAAAATACTAATGTCAGTCAAGACTCTCCTAATCTTTATCACCATATATAGGCCACAATCTCAGCCACTGATGAGTCAAGTAAAAATGTTACCTTCGATCTCACGTTCGTTGCTTACTGCTTCTGCACACTAAACGTAGTAACCACATATGAGTCTTTGTTTTATATACACTGCGCATGCGAAAAAACTCTGCACGCTTTGTCCGCCCCTGATGTTCGAGAAATTTCCCCGCCACTTCTCGCTCATCACAGTGGGAGACGACAATGGCAGAGGAGACAACAGGTGGCTGTTATCAGTACCTCCGACGAGGAGGAAAGTCCGGAGGAACCAACACCCCGATCCCGGAGATACAAGGCCCCGAACATGGCTTTCGAAGAGATGGTGGAGATGGTCTCAATTTTGAAGATGGCAGATTATGATTCAAAGCATGGGCCGTACAAAACACCAAATCTGCGCAAGGCCAAAATTATGGAAAAAGTGGTGAAAACTTCACAAAAAAATTGGGGTGCGCAGATCTACAGAACAGCTGCGGAAACGGTGGTCTGACCTCAAGTTTAGGGAGCTGGAGCAGTACAGGAGGATAAAGATAGTTCTTGGAAAATATAATTTTCCTGTGTTTTACTATGATTATTATTACTTGCATGTTGCTGCATGAGCTTTTCTGGAATGTTGGACAGTTATTAAAGATTATTTAAAATAAGATATTAAAGATGACAACTTTCATGGTCGTAATAAACATCGTTCGTCTGCTCATTAATAATACGATCTTTTTGCCAGATAAAGATATTTAGTTAACTAAATTTGCACATGCCTATTTATTGTAGAAGATTTTTGGAACATTGTTGTCTAGATGTGTTGGTAACTACATTTAAATGCTATAACTGGATTCAGTGTTGTGCATGTAGAGTAGGGATATGCAATTAGCGGACCTCCAGCTGTTGCAAAACTACAAGTCCCATCATGCCTCTGACTCTGGTGTCATGCTTGTGGCTGTCAGAGTCTTGCTATGCCTCATGGGAATTGTAGTTCTGCAACAGCTGGAGGTCCACTAATTGCATATACCCGATGTAGAGGATGCTTAGCAGCTGGTTACACATCTAGAACTAAGGAGCACTAGTGTGGGCCACAAGAATATCCTTTTTAGGGTGTCCCACACAGGTGATCCAGTGGATACTTGGGGTGAAACTTGTGTGAAACTTGACCAATATAGATAAATGTGCCAGCTTTGAAAAGGGATACAATCACGTGTTCAGCTTGGAACTCTGCCCAAACAGTCAATTGTCCCACACTTCCAAAGAATGATTCCTATTCCTCTTTCTGGTCCTTAAATATCACTTTGCTAAAGTATGCCTTTTGTTTCATTCTCATATGGATTCAAAGAGCTTCTACCCTGGAGTCCGGGAACCCCACACTTCCAAGAGACCCCCAACCGCAGGATGGGGAGGAAGTGGTGGAAACTGGCACCACAACAGGCCAGTGTCGTACACCATCGATTTTGATTGCATATTAATACACAATGTGTTTAAATTGTAGGCGATGTTCTGCTTGTGGACCAAGAACCTACCCCTTTCACAAGTCATAGTGCACAGATCATGATACAGAACATAATGGTCTGCGGTCGTGACTTGGACATTATCAAGGAAAAAAACAAGCAGATCGAGATCAAACTAAAGAACATGATTGATGTTCTTGGGAGGATAGAATATTTTTTTTTTTTTTTAACAGAATCCATGTTTTAATTTTTTTACATTATAATTATTTTTGGGACAATTGTGTAAATAAAAAAGCCACATTTTGAAGATGCAAACAGTGGGGGTTATTTACGAAAGTCAAATCCACTTTGCACTACATGTGCCCTTTGAAGTGCAGTCGCTGTTAATCGGATGAGGGGTAGATCTGAAATGTTTTTTCCCCTTGCATGTCACCCTTGGATATACAGTGACTGCACTTCCAAGTGCACTTTTCAAGTGCACTTGTAGTGCAAAGTGGATTTGCCTTTCCTAAATAACCCCCACCGTGTCAACATGTGCTATCTGCCATCAGAGGATATCAATGTACGTGTTTTGTGGGTGCAACCCCTTCCTCGCAACTGAAGGTGAGAGGAAGGGGTTGCACCCACAAAACACATCCATTGATCTCCCATGATGGCAGATAGCACATGCTGACATGAGGCATGGTATCACAGGCTGGAAAGCCCCTTTTTGATACACCATGTTTTATGCATCTTCAAAGTGTGGCTTTTTTAGGGGTGACATCACTCCATCTTTTCTGAAGGCAAGATACAAACATTTTAAACACAATAGAATGTCTGACCTTGCCTACAAAATTGAACATGTTGAACTTAATAAGTTCCAGAGATTTAAATGTTTTTGGTTTGAAAACTTGCGTGTTTCTGCTTTTTCGGAAAACATTTGCATTGACAAATTTGTAATACATGTTGTATTTTCTAGTTACAAAAAATTACGCACAACTTAAATGTGCAAGGAGTAAACTTTTTTGGACTCAACAATGTGTGGCTTCTTACATCAATTTCTAAAATAATTGTTTAAGGTTATTTTGTGGGTTTAGACACTGACAATGGTGGTTAATGACTAAAGAAAAATAGACATGGTGGTGCACTAGGAGAACCTTCGAGACAGATAAAAGAAACACAAGCAAAAAACCATTCAATAATTTTTCAGGAAAAAAAAAATATTTTGAAGAAATCAAGATTCGTCTGGCATAGCAATGGCCCCCCCTACCCATAACATAGTCCACATATTGTTGACGCACAGCACAGGCGCTTTGGGGAGGCAAGCCAGTACGGCCAGCAATGTATTTTGGGCCTGTAGTGTGGTCTCATGCCCAACAGATGACAAATAATTAGTGGAATGTACCCGCAAATAGTTGTGCAGCACACAGCATTCCATTACGACATGGTTGATTTTATAATCAGCTAGATGGATGGAGGTCTAAAACAGGTGGAAATTGAAGACCCTCCTCTCAGGGGTGAGGGTCCTTTGGGGAAATGGCCTCATAAGATTGGGTCCAAGCGCAAAAGCCTCATCTGTGACAAACACAAATGGTAGTCACTCCACGTTGTCTGACGCAGGTGCCAATGCCAGCTCACCACTCTGTAGACGGAGGGAGAACTCCGTCTTGGATAAGACTCCCCCATCGGACAACTGGCCATTTTTCCCCCCACGTCCACATACAAAAATTCATAGTTCGCCGACACCACCACCATCATCACAAAACTGTGGAACCCTTTATAGTTATAATAATAAGATCCCGAATGGGGTGGTGGGACGATGTGGACGTGCTTCCCAGCTATTGCCCCTCCACAGTTGGGAAAGTCCCACTGCAGGGGACATTCTGCCATTCCTGTGGCATAGAAGAAAACTGTGGAGTCAAACAAGATTTTTTTTATATAATTTTACACAAACTTTGCAAGCAGATTTTAGACAAAAACATTCTTGGACAACATCAGTATAACATTTTTTTGTATGAAGTATTTAACAAAATGTTCAGTTAGATTCCTCGCCCCCTCTGATGGCCCATTTATATATATTTAGGGGGAGGGGGGTTCTAGATGAGTTGGGGACCTCACAATTCAAGCCTAGAGCACTCTGAAGTTAATGAAAAAACAACATTTGGAGACATTTTAGGGGGGGGATTAGGGTAAAGCACTACAATGGAGCAGACAAAATACATTGGGAAGTGACTAGGCTAGGTGTTTGGGCACAGGATAGAATGCTGGAGAGGTTATGTATTTAATGTTTGCTAAAGGAGAAAACTTACCTTAATATAGTCCTCCTGCAAGACTTGTATTATGGCAGAACAGGGGTCTGGGATAATGAGGCCCAGAGCCTGGGGGGAGATGCCTGTAGAGAACTTGAGGTGCTGCAGGCTTCTCCCTGTCACCAGGTAGCGCAACGTGGTGACTAGCCTCTGCTCAGCAGTGATGGCTTCCCGCATAACGGTGTCCTGGCTGGTGATATAGGGGGACACCAAAGCCAACAGATGCTGAAAACGGGGTCCGTCATCCGGAGAAAATTCCTGTATTCATCAGGGTTATTCTCCTGGATCTCCCGCACCAGAGGCATGTGACAGAACTGGTCATGCTCAACCAACCAATTCTTGGTCCAGGAACTCCTCACTCTGTTCATGGACTGGACTTGGGTTAAAGCATGAAGCCCAACACCAAGCACAGCACGAACTTGGCGACGAGAACGTACCTGCAACATGGCTAGAAAACGGTCAGCCGGTCAGAACGAACTAAAAGAGCGCACTGAAGAACAGCAAGGCCTATGAAGAACGTCCTGAAAATCAGTATCGAGCAGAAAAGATTGCACTAAAAAAAAAAAAACTGATTCAAACTCACTACACGCACTGAAGAACAAATACGAACCAACAAGCACAAACTGAACACCAGAAAACCATCTTTTTAAGCACAAAGACTGAAAAGCGTGAATAGTCTCTCCAAACTTTTACTAACACGAGGATCAGCAAAAGCAACCCAAAGGGTAGCGCCATTTGAAAGGAACTTCCCCTTTATAGTTCTGTCGTACGTGCTGTACGTCACCGTGCTTTGGTTGGACAGTTTTCTGCATGAACATGTGTATGCAAGTCAGGCTGAAGAGGAATCACGTTGTGAAAAACGACGGGTTTTTGAACGACAGGAAAAATTATGGTGTGTACGCGGCATGTGAGGATGACATCTAGTGGACAAGAACCATATCACCACTGAAATGATACTCAAATATATAAAAATACTCAAAGTATATATAACGTGTTTAAATATTAAATTAAACCGTAAATTATATAAAACAGCGCTCATGTGTGTATGAGCCACACAGTGAATAAATAAACACAATATAATAATGTAAAAGTCCAAATGATTCAAACCCGTGATTGAAAGTCTTCATAGGCAAAATAAAAGTTCATGGAAAAGTAATAGGAGGTAAAACTTCTTTCTCTCTTTCAAGGTGTAAGGTCTTTAAAGTAAATTAATTAAAAAAATTCTTCCACCACACCCGATGTTAGATAGAGTGATTCCTTCACCAATAGAAATGACCACTCACCAGAACGAACAGCCTAACACTCTCGTGCTTCGGCACAATAGCGTGTAATAATTGGTTCAAACCATAGGGCGAGCTTCCATTCTCAATCAAGTAGTGAATAAGATCCTCATAAATAATGAAGAAAGTATAACATAGTGTGATAACGTAAAACCAGTTTAATAACACACCACATAAAACTCTGCAAATTATGCACTCACACAATGCCAAAAAGGTAAAAACGTGAATAAACACAGCAGAAATCTCCTCAATATTGTGCAGCTGGCAAACTACGGTCACAGCGGACCAAGGAAAGAAAATCCAGATAACTCACGGCACTCAATCCACACTTTAAGTTGATAGCCCCCAGAAAATGGCGTGAAGCAAAAAACGAACAGGCGCTGGTCACTAGCGCAAGCAAGACACTGCACTGGCCTCTCACGTTGGTAGGTGGTCAAGAGGTCAGATTATAGCCACGCCCCCGACATGTTTCGTCATAAAACCTGACTTATTCATGGGATATGGCTATCTGTATGATATGCACACTTTATATAGCACTAGGTACACTTTAATTATCACTGTCACCTGTACCTGGTCCGCACTAGCCAATAGGAAGCTCGGACGTACGATGACAGTTACTCTGCGACGCTGCTGGTTCTTGCTGCGTCCACCAATCACCAGCATCCCTTTTCGGGCGCCCAATCAGGCGTTCCCATCGGTCACGTCGCCTCTAAATGACACGCGTCCCACCTGATAGCAACCGCCAATCACCATCAAGATTGGTATGGGTGGAAGTGCATCTCTGAACACCGCGGTGTGTGGGCGGAAGTGCTCACACCGCAGCGTCCAATGGGACACAGGCAGGACACAGTATAAAAATACTCAATATAAAAAAAAAAATAAAAAAAAAAAAAACAAACAAAGATGACCCGAAATGCTCATAGATACACAACAGTGGTTTTCTTGTGTAGACTATACGTAATAGATAAGTAAATACAAATGGAGGTAAAAATGAAAAAAACACACATCTAGAAATCAGAAATAAAAAAAATGAAGGTCAAAATCAAATGTTTAACCCTTGAGGATGTAAAGATTTCATTTCAAAAATCCATTTCGATTCACATCTACTCAATGTGTTAACCCTATTGCTCCCTCTCCAGTGAGATTTATATATATCTTTCAATTGCCCAAAATTTCAATACTGAAGAATCCTGTGAATGAAATTGGGCAAAATGTCTAGAGACACTATGCTTAGTAAACCCCTTTTTTAGAATATGTTCTCTGATCCTTATCCACATCGGGCGTTTAGTCCTACCGGTGTATTGTTTCACGCACAGACAATGGAGGACATACACCACCCCCTCTGTCCTACAAGAAATATTCCTTATTTGCAACAGTGAATTTAAATGTATCGCATTTTTCACCATTCAGCTTAGTATTCTTGCATGCATAACATCTTCTGCATTGAAAGAAACCTTTTCTGTGAAAGAAGGTAAAACTAGATACTTGACGGGGGATATTCTTCGCAATCATATCCCATAAGGCAGGTGCTCGCCTATACCTAAATTTCAGAACTACTGGTAGAATGGTACACAACTGGTAGTCCGCTCTTAGAATGGACCAATGTTTCTTAAAAATATTTTTTTTCTATTTGCTTATTTTGTACATTATAAGTCAGAATAATGGGGAGATCATAGGTGGTTCTTGCAATTCTTGATTTATCCATCGTTAGAGATGTCCTTTCCATTCTGGTGACATCTTCTATTTTATGATTAAAGAAATCATTATATCCTCTTTAAATGAATCTGTTACCAATAAATCTTGCCTGTTCATTGAAATTATGTTCATTCGTACAATTTCTGCGTAATCTAATCAGCTGGCCTTTTGGTATATTGATAAGCCACGGGTCATGGTGGCAGCTATCTGTTGGAATGTAGCTGTTCCGATCAACCTGCTTGAAAAAGGTTTTCGTGATGACATTTTGGTCTTTAAATTCTATAATTAGGCCAAGAAAGTGTATTGATGTGTTGCTATAATCCAGTGACAGTCGTATATTTTTTATATTAACATTCAGCTGTTGGAAGAACCCTTTTAGACTCTCTTCATCACCTGTCCAGACTACTATGACATCATCAATATACCTCTTGCATAATTGGAGTCCATGCGAAGGGTCTTTGTACACACTTTCTTCTTCCCATTTTGCCATAAACATATTGGCTACTCTTGGTGCATAACGAGCACCCATGGCAATCCCCTTGATTTGTTTATAATAATCAGAGTTAAACCAAAAATAGTTGTGACTAAGCCCATAATACAAACACTTAAGTAGATATGATTTTTGTTTAGATGGTAACTCACTAAAAAGTATCAAGGGCCCATTTAACTGATTCAATAGCTTTGTTATTGTCAATAATTGTATACAGTGAAGAAACGTCTGCTGTTGCTAATAGCAACCGATCATGTCTCACTTCAATTCCCTCAAGGATCTGTATAAGATGTTTAGTGTCCCGTAAATATGATCTAGTATTTGGTACCACCGGTTGTAAGAACAAGTCAATGTACTCCCTTAATCTTGCATTAACGGACTGTATGACGTTGACAATGGGTCTCCCCGGTGGTCGAGTCTGGTCCTTGTGTAGTTTTGGTATTGTATACATCACAGGTACATGGCAAGTTTGAGGTGCTTGCTTTCATCTTTAGTACCTCTAGCCATTTCCTGTTCTCTCTGGCGGCGTGTTCTCGGAGCATTCTGTGTGAAAAAATGTTCTCTCTTTACTTGTCTGTAGATCAGCAGCGACTTCAGTGGCAGAATGCGTTTTCCACTAATCTCAAAGCCATTCCTCAATGGCTTCTTTGGTAAGCCAGTAAAGGTGAAACTGAAGTTGGGTATGTAATACATGGGATACCTGGTCTCTGGATGGCTACATAACCATGCTGCTCACCAATACAGAAGAGTATATTGATGGGGCATTATCTGGACATCGTGGAGAATTTCTAGTAAGGTGTAGCAATGTATTGTATATACAAGGAATAGAAGTAAGAAGATGATTGCGAGATGAGACAATAAAGCAATTTCCAAATTCGTTTTGCAAGTTCACTTTTGCGGTTATTGTTGGACAGTTTTCTCAACAAAAACATACAAAAACAAACTTTTTATTTTAATAAATTGTTAATCTTGGCTTGAGTGTACTATAATTTGGCTTTTTCACATAAGGCTTGTTCACTGTGGTGCAAAAACCTTAATTAGACTTGCCAGGAATGTCGCGTACACACGATCAGAAATTCCGACAAGAACGCAGTGACGTACAACGAGCCAAAGGAAAATTAAGTCCAATGATTCCGAGCATGCGTCGAATTGAATCAGAGCATGCATGTTTTTTTTGCACACAGACGATCGGAATTTCCGACAAGAACTTTTCCCATCAGAGAAGTTAAGAACCAGCTCTCAAATATTTGCTGTCGGAAATTTTGCCAGAAAAAGTCAGATGGGACCTACACACGGTAAGTCTAACTAAGGTTTTCTCACCTCATCTTTCAGGACAGCACCTGGAGATAAGCTTACTTAAGCGTACTTACTCTTTGGGTGGGACCACCACCTGCAGGACCTTCATGCCAAACGATTGCTCTGCTGCCGAGAGCAGGTCCATCCTATAGTCATGAGTGAAGGTGGAATAACTCATCTATGTGTCCGGCTTCAGATTCGCCCTGGTGAAGCCCCAGCTCATTCATTCCAGGATGTTGCTACAGCTTGAGTTGAGTGGGCCACTACCCCTGTGGAAGGTTCTACTTCCTCAGCCCTATAAGCTTCATAAATAGCCATCTGAAGCCACCTTCCAATGTTGCTTTTAGAAGCTCTGTGACCCTTACTAGTCACGAAAAACATAACAGAGAATTTAACTTTTTAAACTCGTTACCACATCCCTTTACATCCAGACTATGCATTTCTCTCTATTTAGGGCATGTTGGAGATGGACAGAATGTTGGTAGCACCATCTTTTGGGATCTGTGAAAAACTAAAGCGACCTTCGGTAAAAGCCCCGGGTCTATCCAAAACACTACCCGGGCTGGAAAAATGGTCAGCAAAAGGCTCAATGATAGATAATGCCTGTAGTTTGCTTACTCTTCTAGCCAAGGTAACTGCTATCAGCTGGGTACGTTTTAATGACCAAAATGTTATTGTGGCTTCTTCTGGTGGTTCGAAAGGTCTTCTAGTCAGACCTTGCAAAACCACAGTTAAATCCCATTTGGGGAAAAACTTCAAAAACAGAACAGGCCTAGCCATAGCTAGCATCTTACAAAATCTGATGAACAAAAAGGATCTAGTGATAACCGTCTCTCTAGAAAAACTGACAGCGCAGCTACCTGAACCTTTAAAATCTACTGGCTGCCAAACACTTCTCCATTCCGTCATGGAGAAGTTTCAGAATGGAAAGGACTGCCTGTGGAGAGTAAATTTTGGACACCCCCCGGGAGTTAAAGCGCTTCCACATTTTAAAATAAATGGTCCTTGTGACCTTCTTCCTGCTATTTAGCAGGATACAAATTAAACCTTCGGACAAAAGCTTTCTCCTCAAGATTTGCTCCTTAGTAGCCAGGCTGCCAGACTGAGATGACCTACATCCGGATGCAGAAGGGGACCCTGAGTCAGCAGGTCCCTTCGAACCCAAAAGCAACCAATGTTGCTCTACCGCTAACTTTAGTAGAACTGAAAACCAAGCCCTCTTGGGCCAATACAGGGCTACTAAAATTAGGGTCGTCTTTTCTCCCTGAAGTTTCTTGAGCACTAAAGCACAGGGGGAAAGGCGTAGTACAAGCTCAAGGTCCAGTTCTGAGCCTGTGCATCCAGACCTGTCGCTCTGTCCTGCCCGTTTAGAGAAAAAGTAGACGGGCACTTTTGCATTCATTTGCGATGCAAAAAGGTCCACCTAGGGAGCCCCCCATTTGTCTACTATCCTCTGAAAAACATCCGGACTAGGCATTCGGACTCTAGTACCCTTTTTCTGCTTAAGAAGTGGATTAGATGTACTGCTGTTAGGGATGCCAAAGTTGTTTTCTGCCCAAGTCAGAGTCTGTAGAGACAAGTCTAGCAGACACCCGCATCTTGTGCCCCCTTGTCTTGAGATGTAGGCCAGTGCTGTGGCAATGTCTGATAACACCTGGATGTGTTGGCAACCGATTATCTGTTTTAAGTCCCAAAACCCCAGGAAAATGGCCCTCAGTTCCCACCAGTTGGAGGACCTCCTGGATTCCTCTACTGTCCAGGTCCTTGGGCCATCTGGCTTTTCAAAATGCGCAGGAACTCGCATCTGTTAAGATCTTTGCAACGGGAAAGGTCCAAAACAAACCCTTGCTCAAATTTAGCTTTCCTCCTCCACCACAATTTCCTTTTTACTGAAGAAGGGATCTTGATCTGTTTCTCCAAAGACTCTCTGCAGGCTCAATTCTGCAGGATCGCTTGTTGGAGGCCTCTCGAATGGAGGTGGGCCCACTGAACAGCTGGGATTGAGGCTGTGAGAATCCCCAGCATGGACATGGCTGCTTGAACTGTAACATATACATGTGTCTGTACTCTCTTCACTGCTGCCTGCACCTTTATCATTTTTTCCTCTGGGATGAAAATCTTTTTCTGTATCGAGTCAATGACATACCACATGAAAAATGGTACTCTAGGAAGGAATGAGGTTTGATTATTTCTAAATGGTTCAGTGCCTTTTTCTAATCCCTGCACAATAGGTCTATTACGCTGGTAAAAAACAGGTAGTCATCCAGATAAAGCACTACCGAGCCCCCTCCAAACTGAGCGTGCCAATGCTTCCGCCATGATCTTCATGAAGATCCATGGGGAAGAGGAGAGACCAAACGGGAGAGCCCTGAACTGAAAGTGTGATACCAATCACTCTGCTCCGATTGCCAGCCGTAGATATCTATGGGATGTTGGTGTTATAGGAACATGTAAGTGCATGCAAGTACATGTCCCGGAGATCTATGGAGGCTAGAAAGCACACCGCAAGAAGAAGCTTCCTCACCAAATAAATTGTGTCCATATTTTCTTTTGTATCGAATGCACTTGTTTAAGACCTTTAAGTTCAGTATTGAGCCAAACTTTCCTGATGGTTTCTTTACTAGAAAAACATGTGAATAACACCCTAGTCCTTCCTCTTCCCGGGGCACTGGGGTGATAACTTTCTGCTGAAGAAATTCCTGCAAGAGTGATGTCATTGCTAAAAGATTTTTCTTCATCATTGGGGAGCTGCATCACAAACTCGAGATGGCGGGTTTTCCGAGAACTCCAGTGTGCATCCCTCTGAGATTATTTTGAGGACAAATGCACTGGATGTCACCCCCTCCCACTGTTGGAGAAAAGACTGCAGTCTTTCTCCCACAGTTGGGAGACCATAACTGGGTCTTTGTGGGTTTGGCTGGGGAGAGAAACACCTCAGTCCTCCCTTGACCCCTCTGGGACCGCCAAGATCTCTTCTGTTTCCTTTGAGTCCCGGGTCTGGTGAAAAGGACAAAAAAAAAATCTTTTTAAGCTGGAAAGGCTTTTTTCTTATCAGCTGTTCTGTCCAGAACAGCGTCAAAGTCCGGAACAAACAGCAGACCCCCTTCACCCACAAAGCTCTTGCTGAATTTTTTAAAGCCAAAGATCTTGCGGCCATCCTCACTGACTCCGCTGAGGCATCTGCCATGTAACCTATTGCCTTCTGTAGAACTCAGAATCTCCAGAAGATCTTTACGCGAGGTCCCTGCCTCAATATGGCTTTTTAGCTGCTCTAACCAGTGTTCTAAGTTCCTGGTTGATGCCATTGCTTTTTTGAGATTAACTATTGTAGAATCCCAAGCTTTTTTAACAAAGAATCAGCCCTCTTGTCCATAGTTTTCTTCAAGCCCCCCATGTCCTCGAAAGCTAAAATCGGCGTTCCGCGATACCTGTGGGAAAGCTGCGTCAAGCTTATGTCTCTTATTCCAAACTTGCGCACTATCAAAAATAAAACACCTTTAAAAAAGAGAGACCTGTAAAAAAAAGGGGTCCCTCTCTGGGCCTTGTCCACAACATTTTTATAGCCTCTGTCAACACTTTGTGCACCGGAAACACTTGATGTTTGACCTCATCCATACCCTGATACATTTTGTCGTGTAAGGACAATTGGGTCCTATCCTCCTTGATATTGAGGGTAGTATGTATGGTCTTTAATAGGTCATCTATCTCTAAGGACAAACTTTAATGGGAGGAATTAATCTACTTTTCTTTCCTCCTCCTCGGACTCACTAACCACTCTCCGAGTAGCAGAGGACGTGTGAGGGCTGGATGGTGAACCACCCATTGATTGTGCCACTGGACGTTTATCCCGATAGGAGCGGAAGGATTTTAAAGCGTCTTCCAACTTCTTCCAGAATGAGGTGAGCATCTCACTAGGTTGAGCAGAGGGTGTTTTAGTAGAAGTCTCCTCTCTGACCAAATCTGCTTTGCATGACCTGCATGCCTTACATGAGGCACGTAATTTCTTGGGGGGAGGGGAAACCTGCTTTGTCTTTTCTTTAACCACCATCAGAAATGTACCATTAATAAAACCTGCAGATTGGATCTTCTCCCTAGCAGACCCATAAACAAACAGTCAGTGATACAAAATAAACCCCATAACATCACTGCTGTAAATCATACTTCCCCATAGACATCACCTGAGGAGTATGATGCATGCTCTCCCCCCATCAGGTGAGGACGTGAGGGAAAAAAACAGACATATCCCAGGTCGAACTAACAGAGGCCACTGCCTCTCCTACCTGGGTCTGGCTGGTGCTTGTGGCTCTTGTCACCACCGCCGGTTCCTCTGGCTCCATCTCTCCCAGAGTTCCAGCAGATATCCGGCAGCTTTTTATTTAAATTTTTGCAGTCCTTTCGCCCCTGCGAAGACCAGAAATTGCACCGCTGAGGCCGCCTCCCCCTCCTGCGTTCCAGCGGTGGAACCGGAAAACCGCTGCACACTGCCCCGTCCGGCAGTGATGTCACATGGGACCCGGAAAAGCGTGCAGGCTTGGAAGCCACAGATGCTGCACTGCCTGGTGCAGTCCCACATTCCGCCAGTGACCCCCTGTCTATCGGCGCGGGACCCTACGCCAGCCTCTACCCTCGCTGGGCTAAAAAAGAGGAACGGTACCGGAACACCCCCCTCCTGTCAGGGGGGGTTGTTGGGCTGGGCAGCAGAACAAGAAAGCAACACCTGGAGAGAGCACAGCACACCCATGGTCCCCTGCATTGCTTCCACCATGGCTGGAGTAAACACTACAACTACAGTGTTTCCTGGGAAGTGGGTGGCGCTGCGCTCTTTCCAGGTGCTGTCCTGAAAGACGAGGTGAGAAATTTGTTATTTCCATCCAAAGTTTGACAAAGACATCAGAATGTATCCAAAAAAAATCTCTACTTGTTACAAGTGCACTAAATTGTGGCCACGTCATACAGACTGGCTCTCCAAGCCATTTACAAAATAAAGAAAGCTTGCAGTGAAAATCAATTTAAATTAAAAAAAAATCTTTATACTGTATATGTCAGTTTTGCTGCAGCAGGTTCTATACACCACTTTACAAGCACACTAAAGGGACCCCCCAGACACTTAATTTTTATGGTTTTACTTTAGGCATCATTAAAATGACTGCTCCTTTAAAAACTTTATTTTTTAAATGTTTACATTAAATACATGTCACCCAGGGCAATACCCAGGCCCCCATACCTTTTTTATGGCCAATAACTTGCATCCAAGCCTTCAAAATGGGCACTATTGATTTTTCAAGTTCAGGTCCTATAGACTTTATAGGGTTTGCGGTTCAGGTCGGAACGTTTGCAATGTTCCGACCGACTCTAATCATAAATGCCATACATCAGTCCACTTAAATATCTATTCAAATAGTTATGTCTTTGTTTCATACATTCAAGACCCATTAATATACAGAGATTAGATTAGGCAATGTATCTTGAGAGAAAACACTGATAAAACTATTGTGAAACATATATAGGGCATCATATATTGAGTACTAGAAGTGTTTTGTTATATCGGTTTGATAAATAAAAAATGTTGACCTTCCTATGCACTGTGCTACACTGAAATCTGCCATCAGTGTTATCAGCCATGTCCTTCTCCCCTATGAACTATAGAACACCCCCATGCTATGGAAATCAGAATAGGGAAGGTGTTAATTAGCTCCACCATAGACACTATACTATACTTCTCCTAGGAACAGAAATTTATTACTAGCAGGATTATCTGGTGGGAAGAAAAAAAAAAAAAGTCTAAAAATAAATCAACAGACATATACGGTTGTAGCGCCTGGTTACTTTTCAGAACCGGTGCTATTGAAATTTAATGGGGGTCAGAGAGTACGGCCCCTTTCACATGGGGCGGATCAGTAATGATCGGCCCCGTGAACCACCGATTGCTCAGCGGGGATCGCTCCGTTGATCCATGCTGCGCTGGCGGATGACAGGGCGGTCCCCGCACACTGTGCAGGGACCGCCCTGTCTTTTCTCCGCTCTCCCCTATGGGGGGGGGGGGGAAATCGGATGAACACGGACCATCTGTCCGTGTTCACCGATCCGAACGATGGATGGAAAAGTAGGTTTTTCCTCCATCACACTTTGGCGGATCGGAGCGGGTCGGATGTCAGCGGGCATGTCAACGCTGACATCCGCTGCTCCATAGGAGGAGCACAGAGCGCCCGTTCAGGTCCGCCTAAAAAACTGGCAGGCGGACCTGAACGGGCCGCCAGTGTGAAAGAGCCCTTAAGTGACTCTGACCATTGTTAATTAGTTCAAATTTGGAGCTTTTGTCCCAGCTTGACTGTGCTGTGGGCTCATGCTGTTGTTCCTGGGGTGCAGTTCCACCCCAGGTCGGCAGATGGTAGCAGTGGAGTCAAGGATTGGATACTTTTCTCCAGCAGCCTATCAGAAGGAGGCTTCCTCGCTGTGCATGCTAGGGAGGGGTATTTGTGGGAGACGCCATCTTCCTGGGTCTTCTCGTGTGGTGCCCACCTTCAGGGTAGCCATTCCACAGCGCCCCGGCAAATGGCCTTCCGGCCTGGGGTGCGCGTGTGACGCAGAGATCATGGCTTCGGGACCACGTTGGCCCAGAGCATTTGATCTGCCGCTTGGGACTCAGTAAATCGACTGGGTCCCCACCTAAAGAGGTCCTGGGCTGTCCGACCTGTAGGAGGAAGCTATTCGGTGGAGAGTCTGCCTGAGGTGTGCCAAGAGAGGCTGGTGTTCCAATAGGGGCCTGACCATCCATCAGGAACCAGGGGAACCGGACACCGAGAGGCTGGATGTTGGTCGCCTATCAATCGGTAACCTAATCTAAACTATCCGAAAGAGATCCAGGTGTTAAGTCCAGTAAAGAGGACTTCAGATTACTATTTTCTGCAACCATTGGGAGGGTCTGTGGCAGAGACTTAACCCCAAGTTCGAGTGTCATTCTGACTGCCAGGCTTGTGAGAGGCCTGTCCAGGTGCGCTATACCCATTCCGGCTGGAGTGGCAAAGTGAAAGTTTGTCGTTGGAAGCAGGACTGTTTCTCTTTTACCTACACCTGAATCTGTGTTCTCCTCTGCTATTCTATTCTTCACAAAGTTCAACTGTTTTACCTTGTTGGGTAAATAAAAGCACAAGAAAAAAAAAAAATACACCTGCTGTGTGGACATTCCATTACTACGGCTCTCATCAAACTACCCTAGACGGCGGAGTCACAGAGGGAACATGCCACCCAAAACAAACCAGCAGCTCCAACGGGGGTAGTGCTACACGGTAATAAAAACACAAAAAAAGGATGACTTACAACAAAGGGCAAAATTCATTAGTCCACATTATTCACCCAATGGTCTTTAAAGTGATCAGACTCCAAAATATTTTGAAATCTTATTGGTTACTATGTTACTCCATGCCTCCACAAATTGTACCTCCTTGCACTTTTTTTATAAAAAAAATAATAATAAACCTCTAGAAGCATTACACAAATATTTTTTGTATACGTGTTCATTAAATGCATTGCTTTTAAAAAAAAAATATATATGATAAAAGGCCCATATCTAAACTCGTATTAATTTAGATTGATGTCCTTTTAACCACTTAAGGACACCTTCACGCGATATACGTCGGCAGAATGGCACGGCTGGGCACAAGCGCTCACCTGTAAGTCCTCTTTAAGTGCCCAGCCGTGGGGTCGCAAGCGCGCTGCCGGCGGCACGCTCATGGCCCGGTCCGAAGCTCCGTAAAACGCACCTTCCCCGTTCATTGTGGCAGTGTCAGTGATCGTCTGTTTCCTGATATAGGGAAAGATGATCACTGATGTCACACATCCAGCCCCACCCCCCCTACAGTTAGAAACACATGAGGTCACACTTAACCCCTAAAGTGCCCCCTAGTGGTTAACTCCTAAACTGCAATTGTCATTTTCACAGTAATCAGTGCATTTTTAGCACTTTTTGCTGTGAAAATGACAAAATTGTGTCAACATTGTCCGATGTGTCCGCCATAATGTCGCAGTCATGGAAAAAAAACGCTGGTCGCCGCCATTAGTAGTAAAAAAAAAATATGTAGAAGAATACGTATCGGCCTAAATTGAGGACATTTTTTTATATATATTTTTGGAGGATATTTATTATAGCAAAAAGTAAAGAATATTGAATTTTTTTCAAAATTGTCGCTCTATTTTTGTTTATAGCGCAAGAAATAAAAACCGCAGAGGTGATCAAATACCACCAAAAGAAAGCTCCATTTGTGGAAAAAAAGGACGCCAATTTTGTTTGGGAGCCACGTTGCACGACCGCGCAATTGTCAATAAAAGCGACGCAGTGCCGAATCGCAAAAAGGGGCAAGGTCCTTAACCTGCATAATGGTCCGGGTCTTAAGAGGTTAAAAGCTTCTAACAGTTTGCGGACCATATAATTTTGCTTTATAATTTATTGTAAAAGTTTACATTTTGTGATAGTTTGCTGTGATGGCAAACTGAGAAGTCAAATAATAAAACTCTGTTGATCAGGAGTTAGGAATTTAACAAATCTACAAACCATTTTTGGGGATTCATGTTGATTTTAGTAAAATTAGGTATATTCACTACTGCTTTAACTGGTGATCTGTTAATAGACAGCCAACCTTTGCTTTAAGTCAAAACAATTTTTTTTTTTCACATTGTGAATCTGATTTCTTATTGACATATTGATTCTAGGTCTCACATCTTGTTCTCGTTAGGAGTCATGGAGGTCTGGTCCATCCTATAAGCTCTGTATGTAATTAAATGTGATAATTAAAACTGGGAAGGTGAAGACACAGCACTTACTATTAAATGTATCACATGCTGATACACTGTTTGAGATTTGTTCTATAAAAAATGATTGATCATTGTCAAGCACAGTATCCCATTTTTACTTTTTTAATGCCAATGAAGACATGTCACAGTCTAACAGTTTTATTGCACTAAAGTACAGTATATTATTCAGAGTATCAATGTACAGGAATTTTTTTTATGTAAATATATTCAAAGCAGAATGTAAAAAGTAAGTCTTAGGCCCCATACACACGATAGAATCCATCCGCTGAAAAATCCCAGCGAATGGGTTTCAGCGGATAGATCCTATGGTGTGTACACTCCAGCGGATCTTTTTCCGCGGATATTTATCCCCTGGGATGGATTCCAGCAGATAAATATTTTTTGACATGCTAAACAAATCTATCCGCTGGAATCCATCGTAATGATTCGACGCATGCGTGGAATTCCTTATATGACAGTGTTGCGCACGTCGCCGCGTCATAATCGTGGCGACGGCGCGACACATCATCGCCAGAGGATTTCGGCGCGGATTTCAATGCGATGGTGAGTACACTCCATCGCATGGAAATCCGCACAAATCCTCAAGAGGATTTATCCGCGGAAACGGTCCGCTGGACCGTATTCGCGGATAAATTCTCTCGTGTGTATGGGGTCTTAAACATTTTCATTGGATTTGCTTAGATTTTGGTCAACATTTACATTTTCAACCAAATAAGATTCTAAAACTTAGAATCTGATCAAGGATGCATTCTGTTCACAGTTCTTCCATGTTTAGTCAGTCATGCAAACTAACAATGTGTCTGTATTATCAGCAAAGCATGATCCCAAGTTTACATCTATGCATTTATTTTGTACGTTTTGCAGTTTGCAGAAACGCCTACAGCCCATTTAACATGGTTACCTATGGTACAAGTTCACATACCAGGCACTAATCCAAGCATTCAGCCCGGTAGGTCAGGAAAGATAGGGAACGAGCGAGCGTCCCCCTCCTGGACAATACCAGGCTTGCATTCCCTCAACATGAGCCCCCCCAAGCACCTTGCCCCCATGTCAAATGGGACAAGGTCCTCTTCCCAACAACCCTGGCCGGTGGTTGCCGATATTCTGCGAGTGGGGGGCTTATCAGAATTTGGAAGCCCCCCTTTAAGAAGGGAACCTTTAGATCCCGCCCCCCCATGTGAATGGGTATCGGTACATCGTACCCCTACAAAAACAAACAGTGCAGTGACCTCTTAAATGAAGCACAGGCAGACAAATATAAAATAAAAAAATGCAGTTGTATTGCAAGCAGATAATATGATCCATATTATTGGCATAAAATACTACAAACCTTACTTATGATGCATGCATCCAGAATCACACTGAGCATTAAATATAAATTACATTATACTTACTGTACACAGCCGATACCCCCTTTTTTTTTAGAAATGTCATGTTCTTGTTTGTATCATTCCCTCCTACAGGTCTCAAAATGATAGAAGTGTATCTAACCATGTCAAAGCAGAAAAGAAGAAATGCACTGCAGTCATAGAACAATAATGTTTTCATATGGCCATAGCTCCCAACTGTCCCCGATTTGCAACAATGTCCCTATTTTCTCCTCATTTGTCAATCATTTTTGTCTGATCTATATAGTTGTATATAAAATGCACTATTTGTCTTTTAAAAAGTGTTTCCTGGTGCTAAACCTTTCATTCAATTTCTTAATTGCTACATTTGTAAATTTCAAAACCAGTATAAAAGAATAGTAGTAGTTAAAAAAAAAATCTTTTGTGGGTTAACTAGTCTTTTTTTATATATAATTCTCCTTTAAGAGGGCGTGGCAGGGTGTGTGTCCTATACCTATATACTTTTGCTAATAGGTGTCCCTCGTTCCCATCTCAAAAAGTTGGGAGGTATGCATATGGCACATATTTAGTGGGTTAAAGTATAACTAAAAGGCACAACTTTTGCTTCGTTTTGGATAAAGTGGAGAGGGGTTAGAATGCTTGTCAGTTTTTATTGCTGTCTGTGCTCCTGTTAAGGAGATTCAACCTCTCCATTTGTCCTGTTTACCATTGTCATTGAAAGTCAAAGTAAAAGTATATCCTAAAAATTTGATTGTCCCCAGACAAGGGACAAATCTTCCAATATGGGCACTAGTTGGTGGCCTGGGGGTCCCAAAGGAATTTCCTTTCACTTCCTGTTTGGCTATGGGACAGGAAGTGAAGGGACATCTCCGCAAAGGGGCACAAATGGCAAAAAAAAAAAAGTCAAAAGTCATCTGTCAGGGCTTACAACCCTCCCTATTTAAAATAAAGAAGACATCTTTTTTTCTTAGACTCCATTTTCTTATATGTTTAAGAGAATATAAAGATTTTTAATAAACACCATTTGTTTCTTAGCAAACCATGTGCCATAACCCCAAAGCAGGGAAGGGGGTGTTGGGAGGTGGTGGTGGTGGTGGGAGGGGGGGGGAGAGTAGGAGGCATCAGGGGTGGGGAAAAGCGTGCGGACAGTGGGAACTCTCCCTAGGCCCTGCTGTACTCTTCCCCTATAATGACACAGAGACCAGATGCTGAACCTATGGAAGTCTCCCCTCCTCTGAGCCCTTGTTTTGTCAGGGGCAAAGGAGGGGGTGAGAAGAGAAGCGAGGGCAAGGAAAATATGACAACATTAAAACTTTTGACATATACATGCAAGAGGACTTAATAGCCCAGAAAAAAAACAAAGTGATGGGTAATTGTAAACGATACTCCACAAATATAATCTTCCTACAGGAGATATATTAACCACTTGCTTACTGGGCACATATACCCCCTTCCTGTCCAGGCGAAATGTTAGCGCTGTCACGCTTTGAAAGACAATTTCGCAGTCGTGCGACGTGGCTCCCAAACAAAATTGATGTCCTTTTTTACCCCCACAAATAGAGCTTTCCTTTGGTGCTATTTGATCATCTCTGCAGTTTTTATTTTTTGTGCTATAAACAAAAAAAGAGCAACAATTTTGTTAAAAAAAAAAAACCACACACAATATTTTTTACTTTTTGCTATAATATCCAATTTTATAAAAAAAAAAAAAAATTCAGTTTAGGCAGATATGTATTCTACATATTTTTTGGTAAAAAAATAAATAAAATCGCAATAAGTGTATAGTGATTGGTTTGCGCAAATGTTATAGCGCCTAAAAAGTAAGAAATAGAATGACTTTTTTTGTATTGTTTTTTATTAGTAATGGCGGCGATCTGCAATTTGTGTCAGGACTGCGATATTACGGCGGACACTTTTGACACATTTTTGGGACCATTCACATTTATACAGCGAACAGTGCTATAGATTTGCACGGATTACTGTATAAATGTGACTGGCAGGGAAGGGGTTAACACTAGGGGGTGATAAAGGGGTTAAATGTGTTCCCAGTTAGGGGATTCTTACTGTGGGGGGAGGAGACTGAGTGGGGGAGGTGACCGATGGTGTCCCTATGTACAAGGGACACACCATCGGTCTCATCTCCCTGACAGGACGTGGAACTCTGTGTTTACACACAGAGATCCGCATCCCTGGCTCAGTGACTGCCCATCTCGGATACCTGGTGGACATCGCGGCGGGCGCACGCCCCCCAGCAGCGGGAGGCCAGAGGCTGTATATTGACGGCCTCCCGGCATTGTAGAGCCACCTTGTGGCCATCAATTGTCGATGGCCCGGATAGGAAGTGGTTAAATACAGGATACAAATATAAAATTATACTCAAAAAACTACACAGTATGGTTCTATGGAGATTCCCCAATTAAACAAGCGAAAGGAATCACAAAAGGATTAGCAAAAGACGCAAGATTTCAGTGGAAAGAAAGGCTGGTTGATTTGGAAGGATGCAACATTTTTTAAAGGAATTTTGCAGGGAATGGATGGTACACCGACAACTGTATACTGTCCTAAAACCCAATTGGCTATTTGACAGAGACCTTGGGAATATCAATGGAATTTAAGACGGGAAAGGTAATTCCGTCAGGACACAGGTAGATGTATGGAGAGCCCTGCACCCTAGGGTGAAGGATTACTCTTTCTACTCCCCACGGAACATACTCTAGAATAGATTACATTGTGGTAGAGAATAGATTGTCAGAAATGGTAACAAAATCATCAACAGGAAAAAAGGACTATATCAGACCATTCCCCAGTCACAATGACGTTAACCCTTGTGGGGGTCCAGGAGAAAAGGGACTCCTGGGGACTAAATGAGGATCTAATACAGGATAAAGAGGTAGAAGGAAAAATAAAAAATACAAATCTATATTGTCAGTTAAATGGAACCCCAGATGTATCAGAGGCCATGAAATGGGAGGCATACAAGGTAAATGTTAGAGGAATCTTAATATCCATGGGAGCTAGAAAAAAAAAAAGGAAAGACCAAAAACATTGAAAAGGTTAGTGAAGGAGATTATGATCCACCATGTCTTGGTATTTAAAAGAGAAAATCTGAAAGACCTCATGGAACAAGAGAAAAAAGACAAGCATTTAACAGAGCGGCCAAAGATAGCTATAAACAGGGAAACAAACCAGGTAAATATCCAGTAAGAATATTAAAAAAGTTAAAAAAAATCTAATAATTATACAGAAAAAAAAATTCATGAAAAAAACGAGAAAGGAGAAACAGTAAATAAAACATCAAAAATTGCCAGGACATTCCACAGTTATAATAGTGCTATTTACTCCATTAGGCAGAAGGGGACACAGGAAGAGTTAAAGAGAAAACAACAAATTAAAGAATATCTGAGAGAAGCAAAACATTACCAAAAAAGTATCAATAGAAAAATCAGCCTTGGACCCCAATCACACCATTAGATTTTCTGCAGATTTTTGTCCTCAGATTTACCACAACCATATAATTAGGCATGTGCAATTTTTTAAGTTACGAATACGTTTTCCGTCATTTTTCGTTATTTTAGTTGATTCGTTAACATACGAATGAACGAATGGTTTAGCGCAATTAATAACGAATAACGATATTTTCAAAATAACGAATATGGAAAACAACGAAGATACGAAAGAAGAAAGAAACGAAAACATAGAAACAACGAAAATACCGAACCCAAAAAAAAATAATAATTACGAAAAACAAAATGAACGAAAATGCAAACTTACTAATATTCGAAGACCGAAAAGAAAACGAAATGCCGAACAAAGACTAAAAAACGAAAATCAAAACTAACGAAAAATAAATTACGGATCTTCGGAAAACTGAAATGAAAACAACGAAAATACAAAATAATGTAAATTAGCTTTCGTTAGTACTGAAATATTTCTGACCAATAGCCTCTGAGCGCTGTCCCTTTCCTCTGAAGAGGTTTGTTCCTTCCCCCAATGAGCTTCTTTCTCATTACCTCCTGGCTCATTGTGTCTTTTTCTGTGTTAGACTGCAGTGCATCTACTTTCTAGATTTGTATTTGTAATATCTGACATATTTTAGTTTTCTTCTACGTCAGACTTCATTCTAGACAGGGTGTGTGTGCTAACTAAGACAGTCAAGTCAATCACAGTAAAATCCGAATTACAAAATTACGACGAGTAGTGTGTCGAATAAACGTAAAATGTATTCTAACAGAATTACGAATGCAATAAAATCTACAAAAGTACGTTTTTACAATCAAAGGAAATTAGACATGAAAATACGAATGATCATAAAGCAACGAAAATATATTTCTTTACGAAAATACGAATGCGGCATGATGGAAAATATAATATAAATACGAATAACAAAACAACGAAAATTAAACTAACGTAAAAACGAAGGAACGAATAAAATCATTTTAAAAATACGAACGCGGCAGAATACAAAATATAACGAAAATACGAATCTCGATTCAACGAAAAATAAACTAACAGAAAAAAACAGAAAACGGAAAAAAGAGTGTTACGAAAATACTAAAGAGTACGAATACGATAACTAACGTCTTACGAAATTACGACTCGTTACGAATCACGATAAACGAACAGAAACGAAACAGAAATAAACGAAAATTTTTGCTGTGCACATGTCTACATATAATATGAGGTCAAACCTTAAGAGTTTTATTTTTTTGTGAAATTAGGCAGGCCCTTGCACTACATGGTTTTGGTAAATCTGAAGACAAAAATCTGCAGAAAATCTACTGTGTATGGGGTCTTAGAGGAGCCAATAACACACAGGGAAATGAATCTAGTGATAAAAATCACAGCAAAAGGAAAAGCCCAGGTCCCATTGGATATACAATCTTATATTATAAAAAATGTAAAGAGCAATTAGTACCAAAATTAGAAACATATGAATGCATCAGGAAAGAGAGAAGAGAGATGATATGGGAATCTTTACAAGCACAAATCACGGTAATACTCAAAAGAGGAAAAAAATGCAACGATGTGCTCGAGCTACAGACCAATAGCGTTACTAAACAGTGATACAAAATGATATGCAAAGCTCTTGGCCACAAGATTAAAAGAGCCAATGCCTGAATTGATCCACCTGCACCAGGCAGGCTTTATACTAGGGAGGGAAGGCCAGGACAATGGTAGAACATTGCTGATGTTACATAAAGCGGTATCTGAAAATCCCCAGCTCTATTCCTGTCAATAGATGCTGAAAGGGCATTCAACAGGGTAGACTTGGGATTTATGATGGAAACATTGGAGAACCTGGGACTGGGACCCAGGATTTGAATTCTTTATGACGGGCCATCAGCTGTGGTGAAGGTCAACGGGAGCCTGTCACCTCCCTTTGAAATGTTCAATGGAACTAGACAGGGATGCCAGCTTTCACCTCTTTTATTTGTATTGTCACTGGAACCACTATTGGCCACTGGACCTGTGCACACTGAAATATTTTGTTTTGGAATTTCATTTGTCAGAAAAATAAAATGTAGTTACTCCCGAAATGTGTTTTTATTTATTTTGTGTAGTTAAAAAATACATCCGTCTGAAAATCCAAATTATGGTTGAATCGGTCAATTGAAGGCGTATGGTGTCTGTCAAATGTTCTAAGATTTGACGAAGCGGCTAAACTTTACGATGCTGCAATCATACATTTTCAATCGAATGCTCCGCCAACAAGCTATAGTAGAATTCCAATGTTGTATGACTAGTAATTATATAAATTATTATTGCTAGTCAACCAACATTAGAATTTTTCTATAGCCTATGGGCGGAGCATTTGACCATAAATGTGCGCTCGCAGCGATCGTATATTTTTAGCTGCTTCGTCAAAACTTCATGTTTCTATAATGTCAAATCTTTTCTCTCCATGTCAAATATTCTTGGACTAAGAGTTAGGTTAGGCACATTCAACCACAGGTTCGATAGACACGGATCGCTATTGTCACCGTCATGTCGAATCTTCTATCTGTATCGAACTGTTGTCGCAACAAAATGAAAATAAAGCATTTTTTATGTGGGATCTTTTGGATTCGGCACGCTCGTTATCGTTTTTTAAAACGAAAATCCCAGAAATTCGGACGAATATGCATTCGGACGAAAAATAATGCATATGTCTATTGGCCACCATCCGTAGAATTGTAGATATAGGAGTAAAGATCGGAGAAATAGAGCATAAAGTATGCTGAGGATGTATTGTTCTATATAACTAGACCTAGAACGACACTACCAAATTTTATAAAAATGTTAAAAAAATATGAAAAAGTTGTCAAACTTTAAGATAAACCCGGTAAAATCTAAAATTTAAATACAAGTCTGAGCAAAGAAGAAATAGCGTTACAGGAAGAATTTCTTTTTATGGGGGGGGGGGGGATTTAAAAAATATCTGGGGATAAAAATAACACCCTCATTGGGAGATTTATATCAGAAAAATGTTATCCATTTGCTTAATGAGATTAAAACAGAAAAAAAAATAGCATCACGCCCACTGGCATGGGTTGGACAAATAAATATGCTAAACATGGCAATACTCCCAAAAATCCTGTATAAATTCCAAATACTCCCAATAGCATTACCACAGACTTTTTGGAGTAATCAAAAAAAAAAATCTTAAAAAGTACAGTATATATGGCAAAATGAGAAACCAAGCATACAGCCATCGATACTTGGTAGGGAAAAAGCACATGGAGGGTTAGCTGCACCAGATATTAAAAGGTTTTATAATGCGATCATGTTGGCACAAATGATAGAGTGGACAAATACAAAAAGTGAAAAATAGAAAAAAATAGAAAGAAAATAGAAAGAAAATAGAAAAAAACAAAACAAAAACACACTGTTGAAAAATTCCGACAAGAAAACCGTGGATTTTATTCAGATGGAATTTAGGCTCAAACTTGTGTTGCATACACATGGTCATACAAAATTCTGACCGTCAAGAACGCGGTGATGTACAACACTACAACAAGCCGAAACACGGTCAGAATTTCCCCTAAATACTCACATCAAAACTTTTCTTGTCGGAAATTCCGACCGTGTGTATGCGGCATTAGTGGGGACAGTTACATAGGAGTATGTGGGTCCCATCCAAATATAGGATGTTGGGAGGAAACACACACACACACACACACACACACACACACAAATTGATGAGTAATGTCTTTATTTCACAGACAGGAAAAAATGGGAATAGAATTCACCTTTGATAGCACTAGATGGGACAATGTTTTTTTAACTGGGGAATTAACTTTTTTAAATATTCACTTTTTTTATTGTGTAGACAAGTATAAACACATTCACATGTTAAACACATCATATTCCTTTATCTATGCTCTAAACAATTATCCCCCCTATCCAAAAAAAACTCCAGCGAAAAAAAAAAAAAAAACACCCCAGCCCCGTCTTCTCCTCAAATCCTTTCATCAATTCCTCCAGGTTCTCACCTCCCTGAACCATTCCCCCATATATTTCGAAGTCCATTCAATGAGTCCTCTATGTGAATAGTTTCTTCTATGGTTCTTATCATTTCAACCCTTACAACCCAGTCCTTCATACTCTGGACTTCCTGGGACCTCCAGAGACTCAGGATCAAGGTTTTGGCCGCATTTAAAAGAAATGGGACTAAGGTATTCTTATATTGAGGGGCTGTTTTTCTTGAAATTGAAAATCCCAAGGATTCTTCTGAATCTGTTCTCCTGTAATTTGATAGATTGCACTAAGATTCCCTCCCAGTAGGGTTGGGTCTTTGTGCATTCCCACCAGAGGTGCGTAAAGGTCCCTGGGGCATCACAGCCCCTCCAACAAGTTGGAGGTCCCTCTGCCTCGATCCTGTGCGCCCTTGGGGGGTCAATACCATCTCGCCATGAGTTTGTAGCACATTTCAACTGTCTTTTTATCTCCTAAGGAATAACAAGCCATTCTCCAAGCCTCTCATCTGAAGACCCCTACAGGTCTAGTTGAGCCTTCAAAGCACACAAATGCTATCCAGGAAAGTCCAGGACCCACCAATCGGTGACTGAAATATTTCTTTCCAAACTCCTCAAATACCAGTTAACATGTGATAAAAGAGGGGGGCTCCATGGTGTAGTAATTCAAGGTAAATTTATTTTAAAAACAAACAATTAAATCACTCGCAGTTTAAAATTGCATTGTTCAGCTACAAACAAAATTGGGTACTTCCGGTCTCGGCCGTGACCAGAAATGACGACACCTGGCTACTCCCTGATGTGTTGCGTCACTGAACATGTGAATTCAAAGGGTACGAATATCCTTTTATGAAGTTGCGTGTTCAGTGACGCAACGCGTCAGTGAGGATCCAGATGTTGTCACTTTTTTTTTTGTTTGTTTTTGCATAGTTAATAAGGACTCATTCCTACTATTATCGCATTGTTCTTTGTTTTTTTATGAAGATTGTCCTCTGGAATTATTGTACTTTATCATAGATTAGTGATATTAATTTAAAGTAAGCGCCAAATTTTTCTACCTTTTTTACCGATTTTAGTGTGTGAACACCCCCTTATGTTGGCAGCTACTGACTAGCTTCTGCATTACTTGTTTATGGTTTACGCATTAGTACTTTCACTTGCATTTTCAGTCATACTTCTTATCCTCACATGCTTTGTTTGGCCTCACAGGGGCAATGTATAGACAGAAGGAGTCATGTAATACAGGGAAGTTCCCCTCTTCCTCCTGCCACACTTCCTCATGTGTCCTGTCCAGGATACCAGGCAGGAACACAACTGTTACAGTGCCATGGATTTAAACATTGTCATGACTTATCATTCTTTTTCCCTTCCCCACACCACAGTGCCTTGTGATGTGGGGAAAAGAACCCCAGCTCCTCTGAGCCTGTCCACATGCCATGCTTACAGATACTCATCGATGCTCCGCTGCAGTTTGCCAAAATCAAGTTTCACCTGATGGACATGTCACAGATCAGGTGCTTTGCAGGGACATGAAATTAATGCTGAATTTCATCTAAACACTGGCTGGGTTGAACCACCTAAAATGGCGGAACAAGGAGGCAAAATAGGGTGCTTTGACAGCTGCAATGGACTGCAAGCTAATCTGCACCCGGGTGGCAGGAGGTGGAAGATGATGAAGGCTTGGTTAACAACTCCACCACCTCTTCCATGTGCTCTGGCTGTATATCACGCCGTGCCTGCAGATAATGCACAATGCCACAGCCACAATAACAAAAATAAAAAAACAGCACAAACACCTCCTTTACTTTGTCTGCAATGTAAGTGGGTGTTCACGGGAGATTCCTTTTTTTTTTCCCTTTTTTTTTTTTTTTTTTTTTAAGATCATCCTCTAATCCTTGCAGGTGATCTAAATGTTGCTTTACAACCCACACCTGACACCTCCCATGGTTCAAGCTCTATCCCTTATAAGCAAAAGCTACTCAGGTGTATTAAAAAAAAGGCCTACATACTGCCCAATAGCTGGACATGTGGAGAATCCTCAACCTGAGAGAACTCGATCATTCATACTATTAAACAAATGCATGACTCCTATCCCAAAATCAACATTAATTTTTTATTAATCATCACTACTTACCCATCTCCAATGCTTGCCTTCAATTTGGATCTCCTCCGTGTCAGGCCATGCTCCTTGTCAGTAGTGTTGCTCACGAATATTCGCATTGCGAATATTCGTTACGAATATGGCATATTCGAATATTCGCGAATAACTCGAATTTCGCGGCCAATATTCGCTATTCCGAATATTCGTATTTTTTCAATTTTATTTTTAAAACAGATCACATCCTAGTGATCTCCATCGATGTCTAAAAGCATTGCTGGTATGATTAGAGACCCTGGGCCGAGTAGCTAAGCTGAGGCGATCCTTTTATGTTGCCGAATATTCGCAATCGCGAATATTCGATTTCCGAATATTCGCGAATACTTTGTCCGCCCTTCTTTTGCATCAGAGCCAATCAGAGTTCTCCTACCACAGTTGTCATAGGAGAGAGTGGAGTGTTTCTGTGCGTTTTTCCAGTGTATCACATCTTCAAAGAATTTTCCATCTTTTGTCCCGTGTCATCATCATTTGCATTTCACCTCTTTAATGAGAATAATAACTGTTTAACATAAAGACATTTAAGAGATGTCAACGTAAACGGTTTACTTGTATTTTCCAAATCTATGGTTATTCAATATTTATTAAGCTAATCAATATACAAATTGGTCAAAGTAAACCCTCAAATCTATATAATAATGTGTTTATTTTATTAATACCTTGTTAGTTGCAGGGTCCATTACGTAAAACCACACTTTTTCCAAAGGGCAGGTGAAATTGAATGTTTCAAAATTTCGCAATCAATTTCGCATTCGCATTAGCCAAATTTCGCAAAAAAAATTTTTTGATAAAATATCACGAATATTCGATTTTAGCGAATATTTCACGAATATTCGGCTATATATTCTTGATATATCGCAAAATCGAATATGGCGTATTCCGCTCAACACTACTTGTCAGTACTCAAATCTTTATTACTAGCCTTCCAACCTGCAGTAATTATTGCAAACTAAAAATCTTCCTACTCTCTGACCCAGGTTCAACTCAGCTGAATTATTACAGTTATTATACTGAGAACATGGCCTCTGACTTCTGTGTTTCTTATCGGGGGGCTCACAAAGCTGAAATACAAGTTTAAACTTACTAAAATGGGAGGGAGGAAAAAGAATACAATTAGCACTTGCCAGATTTGCTCAAATGTGTTAAAGACATTGAACAACTCCATAAATTTTCACATTCCCAATTCCACTTGCAACAATTGACACAAACTAGAGAGGAATTGGAACATTACTTAAAACAACCACCAAGCCACAGTTTCACATAACCTTCCAAAACTTATTATCGAGATGAGAAACCAGGGAGAATTTTGGCTTGATCCCTACAATGTCACCGGTGTCTTTCATTTCAAAACATCCAGTTTACCACAGCTCGCACATTCAAAGATTCTATCATAAACTATACAAGGTTAAGGTGAACACAAAAGAAAAACATTTCAATGTATTTTAAATTATCGGGCCCAAGCTTATTTACCCTCCTTACCTTTCAAGGACTTGAAAGGTCATAAAGGGGACATGAAAAAAGAACTTATACTTGCCTTCAAGACTATAGGGTTGGTCTACTAAAAACTGGAGTGCGCAAAATCTGATGCAGCTATGCATGGTATCCAATCAACTTCTATCTTCAGCTAGTTCAATTAAGCTCTGCATTGGTATGAAAAATATTCCATGCAAACCAAATGGAACTCCAGATCTAAACAATGAGAATGTAAAAGTTCTTCTAACCATCTTACTTTGTTGTGATGATCACATGGAGGCCAAGCAGACCAAGGCGCTAATATTTTCTGGTTGCCAAAGCAGACATTGCTCACTTGCCTGACAAAGATGAGAATGCATCAGCTGACTTTGCTTAATCTTGAACCCAACCAGAAGCTCATCCTTAATGCACAATTGCTACAATAAGCCATGTGTGTTGCAGCATTCAACTTTAAGTGGTTGTAAAGACAGAAGTTTTTTTTATCTTAAAGCATTCTATGCACGAAGATTAAAAAAAAAAAAAAAAAACTTCTGGGTGGGGCAGCCCTCCTCAGCACCCCTAACTTACCTGAGCCTCTCTCTATCCAGCGATGTACACGACTGCCTGGACTGTCCTGGACTGTCCCTCCTGATTGGCGGAGACACAGCAGCAGCTCCACTGGCACCCAGTGCTGTCAAAGTCAATTAGCCATTCAGGAGAGAGGGGCGACAGGGCCGAAACCGCAGCTCTGTGTCTGAATGGAAACACAGCTCTGCGATATAAGCTCTGTAACCCAATAGCAGGCTGCTTGCTCTGGGAGAACGCAAGTGGGAGGGGCTAGGAACGCAAACGAGGGACCAAAGAAGAGGAGGATCTGGGCTACTGCATGAAAAACCACTGCACAGAGCAGGCAAGCATAACATGTTTAGTATCACTTTAACCACCCGCTGTCGAAATACAGCAGCACAATGGCATTCCGAGTCGCCATAGCAGTACAGAAAACGCCTTAAGGCGTATAGGGGTCATGTGACGTAGAAGCCAATGCGCATGGCCCGCGGCTGCTGGCTAACCACCATTGCTCCTGAGAAGGACAGAAAGGAGATCTGTCAATGTAAACAGACGGATCTCCATTCTGTCAGGGGTGAGGAGACTTATCCGTTGTTCCTACTGCTTAGGAACAATGATAGGTCTCCTCCATCAGTCTGTCCCATCCCCCCCCCACAGTTGGAAAGACTCAATATGAAACACATTTAAACCCTTGATCGCCCCCTAGTGTTAACCCCTTCTCTGCCAGTGACATATACACAGTAATCAGTGGTTATTTTTAGCACGGATCGCCGTATAAATGTCAATGGTCCCAAAATAGTGTAAAAAGTGTCCGATCTATCCACCGCAATGTCACAGTCCCGTGAAAAATCACAGATCACTGCCATTAATAGATAGATAGAGATACCGTATTTATCGGCGTATACCGCGCACTTTTTTGCCCTGAAAATCAGGGCAAAATCGTGGGTGCGCGATATACGCCGATACCCGCTTTCCCACGCCGTTTGAATACTGCGCCAGCATATACCGAGTGCAGTACACTCTTGTATAGTCGGGCAGGCTCGGCTCCTCTCGCGCTCACGTCCTGGACGTACAGGATGTGAGCGCGAGAGTAGCCGAGCCTGCCCGACTATACACCAGTGTACTGCGCTCGGTATATGCCGGCGCAGTATTCAAACTCGGCACGGGAAAGTGGGGATCGAGCGGTGGAGGACGCCGCAGAAGGACGCCAGACCAGACGAAGAGGACACCCAAAGCCGCAGACGGACCCGACGAGGCCGCCGATGGACGCCGCCCAAGACACCAAAACTAAGTACTAAAATCTTTTTTTTACAGGAATGTTGGGTCCACTTTAGGGGTGCGCGCTATACGCCGGAGCGCGCAATACCCCGATAAATACGGTATAAATAAAAATGCCATAAATATATCTCCTATTTTGTAGACACTATAACGTTTGGTTTTTGCAAACAATATACACTTATTGCAATTGTTTTTACCAAAAACATGTGGAACAATACATATCGGCATAAACGGAGTAATTTATTTATTATTATTTTTTTTTTTTTTAATACATTTTTTGGGATTATACTATAGCAGCAAAAAGTAAAAAATATTCTTTGAATAGTCTTTTGTTTATAGCGCAAAAAATAAAACTGCAAAGGTGATCAAACACCACAAAAAAAAAAAAAGCTATATTTATGGGGAAAAAAAGGACGTCAATCTTGTTTGAGTACAACGTTCCACGAACAACGCAATTGTCAGTTAAAGCGATGCAGTGCCATATCGCAAAAAATTACCTGGTCAGGAAGTGGGTAAATCCTTACAGGGCTGTGGTTAATGTTCCTAGCTAATGTGAGGCCATTTTTCTTTGGACAAGATTAAAGGAGTTGTAAAGAATTTTTTTTTTTGCTGAAATAACTGGTTTACAGGGTATAGAGACATAATAGTTAACTGATTCCTTTTAAAATGTATTTAAAATAGATACAAAATCAATCATATAATGTACCTGTAGTTTCGTTTTTGCATCTACTTTCATTTTTTGCATTTAGTTTCGTTTTTGCATGTTATCCTGCCTGTGTGCATGTACAGAGCCATAGAGCAGTGATGGTTTGTAAAATGAAACTAGAATCTCCCAGTACTGTGGTCCTCAGAAAACAGACAACCAGGAAGTGTCCAGAACAGAGAAGAATTACAGCAACATCAGAGCAAAAACGAACAATGAGGACACAAAACCAGGACTGCAGTAAGGTAAAGGAAGCGATTTAGCTTAAAAAAAAAATCCTTTAGTGACCCTTTAAGCCAAGGTTCATTGAAAGTTTCCCCAATCCTCAGGAGCCATTTAAAATCCATTGCACTCTTAAAAGTCACCTTCCTGGTTGACTCCAATGTATTTTGTCAATGAGACATTCAACCAAAAATGTCCAGATTTTGGCTGAAATTTCAGCAAAATTTAAAATATCAACTTCTTTCATTCCGGGTTGTTTCATTTTGTAGTATACACCAGCTGCAATTGGTCCTATATGACAGTGGCTATGCAGTAACTACAGGTGTATTCGGTGCATACAAAACATACTTAAAAGTAACATTCAAATTTTAAAAGTAACATTCAAATTTCAAAAGTACAAACGTTTATATATACAGTTGTTGAATAATGTATAAAAGAGCGTTGGTTTTTAAATTGTCAGTGTAAGATACAGCTGCTTTAATGATGTGTGCCATGTTAAATGACTTTTCTTTCACGATTGTTAAAAGCATCATCTTCAATCTCTTTGATAGAAATAAAAAAGCACCACAGATCCATGAAAACTGTTTTCCTGCCCTTAATTTTAACTTTTTGATTGTAATGATAGATACAAATCTGTTTACGCTTTGTTTAGTGCCCATTGAAAAGATTAATTTGTTGCGAATAGACTAAGGAAAGGCACTATTTTAAAATAAGGTGCCTCATCAGACATAATAATGAAGAAAGAAAGACGTCATCAATTCATCCAGCGTTGGCTTTGCCAGTTATGTATCCCTCAGTAGTTGCTTATTTATATTTCTATCGGTGCATATGTTACAATTATTGTTCTCCAAACAATATCTTTGAAATATCTGCTTGGTATAAAAATAAAAAAATGGAGACAATACAATTCATTATTTTGTTACGTTTACTGTGATTGTTCATTTTTTTTATGAAACATCTTATGAACATGACAATTACTTAAAAAAACAAAACAAAATGAAATGGTATCAAAAATGTAAAGAGTTAAAACTGAAATGCACCAACGAACTGTTGAAAAATAACTTTTTTTTTTCTCAAAAAATGTTTATTGAGTTTTATAAAATAGTTACATACAAAATAAGAAATCAATGCGAAGGACAAAATGCAAGTGCACATGGTACCAATGCCGTATACAATCAGAACAACCAACATCAAATAGCCATACCTGGCAGGCAGCCTGACAGATACTGAGAGAAACATTAAAGGGTGCGCAGCGGACAATGTCCCTGCAGACTTGAGAACTGGTTGGATCCAAACATAACATAACCTTTGCTTATCGGCAAAGCCAGGCATGGTATACAGGTACCGATTAGCACTTAAACTAAAAGGGAAGGGTGGGAAAGAAAGGGGGGAGGAGGGGGGGGTGAGCACACCTTGACAGAATGCAGCGACAACAGCAGGGGTTGTGCATATATGGAAGGGGGGGGGGCGACACATGGGTGTTTACGTAGAGAGTCAATCCGTAGCGGTAGATGAGGAATCTGGGGTGGCATCTCCTCCTAGGAGTGGGGTTGGCCTGGAATTTGAGAAAGAAAAGGAGTATTGATCAAAAGCATCCAAGTCTTCTTGTGACAGGTTCAAACGCATAAAGGGTTGCCAGATGGAAAGAAAACAAGCTTTTGCAGTGGCCCGGTGGAAGTCTGTGGTGGCCCGTTCTTTAGAGAAGGAGGAGAATGTCCCGTTTGATCTGGGTAACGGAGGGGGGATGAGGAGAGATCCAGTTTCTTAAAATGGCTCGTCGTGAGACAAGAAGACAGAGTAGAGGCCAGTCTTTGGAAGGTAATGCGGGGGATGCAGAGGTGGAGGCGGAAGGACCGTCCTGGCGTGACCATTGGAGCAGCAGAGGGTCCCAGTACCCAAAAATGAGAAGGAAGGGGTCCTTAGGTAGTTTCAGCAGGGCGATTTCAAAGATGTAAGCCAGCACTTGGTCCCAAAAAGTAGAGATGAAGGAGCATGCCCAGAAGCGATGCGTCAGGGAAGGTCGAGGGTGGTGGCACAAAGGGCACTCAGAGGTGCCCGGCTCCTGCGCGGAGCGAAGGAAGGGGATGTGTGCTGGTGAAGAATCTTGAGTTGGGTTTCCTTCCAGATTTCGTTTGGAGTTAGTTTTTGCACAGCATTGTAGCCTTGTAGCAGTTTATGTATCAGGTCATCGTCCAGAAAATCCTTTCCCCAGTTAGCCACTGATGAGGATGACAGGGAGGGGGAGGTCTTGTGTAGCATGGGTTTGTAAATGTCCGAGATCTTATACGTGCCTTCCGAGAGTAGCTGATCAGTAAAGTTGGGGGAGAATCGTTTGCTGCATTCAGTGCAGGTAGCACGTAGATAGTTGGCACATTGCCAGAAGTGGAAAGCGTGGGATTGGGGTAGAGCGAAAAGCTTGGCTACGGCAGCGAAGGTCAGGGTGCGTCCGGTTGTAGAATCACATATGGAGATAAAATGCGCAAGCCCCTTCTCCTGCCAGTCTTTGAAAGGTTTGTGCTCTAGACCCGGGGAGAAACTAGGTTTCCTTGGATCGGGAGATGACGTCACATGAATGGGGGAGCCCAAGGCTTTTTCTACTTTCCCTCCAGGCGATGACCGTGTCCCTGAGCAGTAAGTTATGTTGGAGTATGGGGGTGATTGACTTCCACTTACAGTGGAGGAGAGCCGCCAGGGAAAAAGGGTGAAGCATGGCAGATTCAAGGGAGTAATTGGAGTACCGTGAGGAATGCGATATCCAGTCAAGACCAAATCTTAACAGACAGGATAAATTATACAATCTGACATTCGGGAGACTAACACCACCCTCGCGTCTGGGAAGGCACATCTTTTTCAAAGCCATGCGTGGTCTCTTGCCATGCCAAATAAATTTGGAGATGGCGATTCTAGAATTTTGACGTCTTTATGACGGAGGAGCAGAGGGATAGTTTGCATCGGATACAATAATCTGGCAAAGCTGACCATTTTGACCAGATGACATCTTCCCAAAAGCGAGAGAGGTAGATTCAACCAGTTCACCAGTTCCTGAGAAATCTTTTGAATAATAGGGGGGTAGTTTGGGTGGTACGGGGAGGAGGGCAGTTTACCGATCTTGCTGCCAAGGTAAGTGATATGAGAGGTAGCAACCGAGAATATGGAGTGGCATGTCCAAGGGGGTGTTGAAGAAGAACCCAGGAGGAGAATCTCGCTTTTGCTATAATTAAATCCGAAGACCCGAGCAGATGCGGAATGTGTCGAAAATATTTTTAAACGGTGAGTATATCTGAGGAGGGGTTCGCTGTAAAAATGAGGACGTCGTCCGCAAAAAGAGAGGAACGCAGTTCGTGGGCACCAACCCGAATTCCATGAAGAGGGGCTACTTGGTTGAGGTGTCTGGATAAGGGTTCTTTTTTTTTTTTTTTCTTCACGTCAGACTCTGCTCACGTATGACCGTGGGACAAGCTCACGGTTCGACCGCCCTTAGCGTCTCTCTTGTGGCTTCGCATCATCCGTGGAGTTTAATTTTTTTTTTTTTCCTTTATGTTAATTATATGTTTAGATTCCTTTTCTATTATACGGTTACAGATTTGATGTTTTTGAGCCATTCATTATTCTTTTACCGATTCATAGGTCTGACTACGTTACTTACTATTATAACATAACTAACCCCTTTTTTTTTTTTTTTTTTTCCCCCTTCCCCCCCCCCTCCCTGGATCTGTGTGTCATGCAATCTTCTATTTGGTTTCTCACCTATCTACTTCTGTCATTCCCCGGACAAACTTTGCTGTAGATTTAAACACTTTCCATTTTTCCCAAACCGCCCTGTATTTGTCCTCTTCTCCTGTCTCTCTACAGGCAAGATACTCCATCTCTTCTATATATTCCATCCTTTCTATCCACTCTTTAATTGATGGCCTCTTTGGAAGTAACCAATTTTTTGGGATCAGAGCCTTTGCTGCATTTAGCAACACTGGGACCAGAGTTGTTCCATATTGTTTTTTTTTTTTTTCAGTTCCGTGAAACAGACAGGTCAGCGGGCTACAGGGAATCCTCTCCCCTGTTATTTCTACCGTATATTCCACGATTTCTTTCCAGTATTCCTGTATTCTCGGGCAGTCCCACCATATATGCATAGTTGTTCCTTTTTGTTTACAGTCTCTCCAACATAACTCTGAGTTATGCGGGTGGATCTTACTCATTCTTGATGGAGTCAAGTGCCATCGAACCATGCATTTGTAGTTTGCTTCTATGGTGGTGATATCCGAAGCATAGTTGTATACTGCTCCTATCGTTTGTATTTTATCAATCTTTTTGCCCAAGTCGTTTTCCCACTTTTCTAAGAAGAGAAGTGTATCCTGGGTCTCGAGCTCCGTTAGTATCCCGTATGCTTTTGATATACCATGTTTCAGGGGCTTGTCCATATTGCATATTTTTTCTATTGGGTGTAATGTCTTGTCTTCCCTAATCGGTTGTGCTAGTGTGCTCACAAAGTGTTTTAGCTGCAAATACTCCCATTCACTCATCCTTTGTTCCCCTTCTCCTATCTTTATATCTTGTCTTAATTTAATTTTTCCCCGTGTGACAATGTCTTTTAATTTTTTCTCCCCCAATAACTTTCCAAATCGTGTTCCATTACCTGGTGGAAAAAAATTTGTGCCTACTAATGGGATTAATGGGGAATTATACTCCCATTTTTCCCGTCTAAATAGTATATCCCACACTCTAAATACGTTCCTTGTTATACTATGTGTATTTGTGCCCAATTCCCTCATTCTTGGTGGTATCCATACATTTCTATTTAATTGTGTGCTACTTAATTTTTCTTCCATTTGTACCCATTTTTTTTTTGTGTGTATATTTGACCATTCTATCAACCTAGCTAAATTAACGGCGAAATAATATCTTTTTATGTCAGGGAGCCCCAACCCCCCTCCTTTTTTTTTCATGCTCAACAATGAATAGCTTAGTCTAGCCTTTTTACCTGCCCATATGTATTTCAAAATTACTGTTTTGATTACTTTAAAGAAACTTTGTGGTATTTTAATTGGGAGCATTTGAAGTTTGTATGTAATCTTCGGTAATATCATCATTTTAAACGCATTGATCTTACCTATCCAAGAAATACGTTTTTTTGCTAGATTTTTCAGATCTTGATTAATGTCGTTAATTAAGGGGACAAAATTAACCGAGTAAAGTTTTTCAAGTGTTGATGTAATTTTTATTCCTAAATACGTTATAGCTTCTTTTTCCCATGTAAATGGAAAATCTTTCTGTAGTTCTTCTGCTTCTTTTTTATCTATCCCCAAATTCAAAATTACTGTTTTAATCGGGTTTATTTTAAAATTTGAGAGTTCACCGTATCTTTTTATTTCCTTTATGATATTAGGGAGGGAAACCCTAGGTTTGGTCAGATATAGGAGTATGTCGTCTGCGTACGCCGCCACCTTATGTTCTTCATCTCCCACCCCCCCTATATCCGGGTTTTCCCGGATTTTTGCTAACAAAGGTTCCAGCGCTATTACATATAGGAGAGGTGAGAGCGGGCACCCCTGTCTGGTTCCATTTTTCATTTCAAATACAGACGACATACTCCCATTGACCTTCACCCTTGCCGTCGGGTGACTATATAAATTCTTTACCCATTTCATAAACCTTGGTCCCAGGCCTATGTTCTGTAGAGTTTCCATCATAAACCCCCAGTCGACTCTGTCGAATGCTTTTTCAGCATCTAACGACATGAGTACGACTGGGGGTTTCTTTTTTGGATCGTGTTGTAACACCAACAGGGTCCTTATGCTATTATCTCTCCCTTCTCTGCCTATTACAAAGCCTGCCTGATCTGCGTTTATTAATTGCGGCATTAAACCCTTTATCCTAGTTGCTAATATTTTCGCATATACCTTCAGGTCTGCATTTAGCAATGCTATTGGCCGATAGTTGGAGCACAGAGTTCCATCTTTTCCTGTTTTGGGGATAATAGAAATATTTGCCAATAGGGATTCTTTTCTCATTTCCTCTTCCTCTCCTATTTTATTAAAATAGTTACACATCTCTGGGACCAGGAGTTCTTTAAATTTTTTGTAATATTTAATCGGCAGGCCATCAGGGCCTGGACTCTTACCACTCGGTGTTTCCTGGAAAGCTCTGTATATCTCATCTTGAGTTATTGGAGCCTCTAGTGATTCAATATCCTTTTGAGGAATTTTAGGTAATTTCACTTCTTTTAGGTATTCCCTAATTTTCGTTTTTCTAGTTTTTTTCCTGCTCTTGTGATTCGTTGAGCCTTATTGAATATAATGAGCTGTAATAAGTCCGAAAAGATTCCGCAATTTCAGACGTCTTATATTTCACTAGGCCGTCTTGATTTTTTATTTTTTCTATGTAGTTTTTTTTTTTTTTTCCCCTGGATATTTTAGCTAAATATTTCCCTGGTTTATTCCCCCATTTATACCTCTCTTTTCTAACGTTTTTGAATATATCCCTTGTTTCAACCTTCATCTAGTCTCTGAGCTGGGCCCTCTTTATAACAATTTCTTGATATATTTCACTTTCTCCTCGCTCTTTATGCGTTTGCTCCAGTTTAAATAGCTCATTTGTTAAATTTTCCATATTTAGTTTTCTTATCTTTTTTTTCCCTGCTCCTATCGAAATTAGTTTCCCTCTGATGTATGCCTTGTGGGCCTCCCAAACCGTGGCTACGCTTACTTCAGGTGTGTTATTGAGAGTAAAATATTGATCCAAGTCAGTTCTCACTATGTTATCTACCTCGCTGTCCTCTATAAGTTCTTCATTTAAATTCCATGATCCTTTTCTTTGCTCTATCTCTTTAAATCTAATTGTCAGTATTACCGGGGCATGGTCTGAGATTGTAGTTACTCCTATTGATATTTTAACTACCTCTTCTAGTAGCTCGTGGTCTACCAATAGATAGTCCAGTCTTGAATATGTTCCATGCACAGAGGAGTAATAAGTATAGTCCATTTTATTTGGATATGCAATTCTCCAAGGATCTATTAAACAGCAGCTGTGCATTTTTTTTCCTAGTATTCTTAGCTGTTTAATATTACGCCTCTGTGCCCCGGACGTACTATCCAGTTGGTAGTCCATTGAAAGGTTGAGGTCTCCTGCTAATATTACATGTCCACATTTAAAATCCATTAAAGGGCCAAGCGTGGACGGCGGCGGACGTCTATGAGGGGAGCTCCGAGTCCCACGACTGTAATCCGCAGCCATCCGGGTGTTTGTTCACCATCCTATGCTGCAATTCACAGCATCACTGAGCCCTGGTCCCCTCGGAGTCTGAGGACCGTACTCTGGTGAAATTTGGACGATCCGCGCCGGAGATATCCCCACAACAAACCGCGAGGCAGCCGCCATATTGCCTGCTCGAGGCCTGCCAGAGGAGCCGGATCCCACAGCTTCTGGAGGTAGGGGATCACATCCAGCCCTTACCCAGCTCCTCTCCACCTACCCGGTGCTGTCTGAAGGACTCGCCTGGTCCCGGAATTGTCCGCCGCGGCCGCGGTCTGGTGCGGCCTAGTTAGGCCTTGGATCCCCGGACTTTCCTGACGCGATACACCGCGGAGGTGAGCCCTCGGCGATACGATCGCCCACTACCATCCACCCTCCCTGCTATCCTGAGCCCCTCCACGACCTGGACTTGGTGCTGACCCTATTGTGCAGGGGCTGTGTAGCAGACCCACAGCGGCCATCTTGGCACACCCAGGGCCTGCTGTTCACCTGCAAATCGAGCCAAATCCTGCCTAGCCTTCCAGACCCAACGGCACTGCACCCCAGTAGGAGGCTGGATAGGGGTTTTTTTTTGTATACGATTGGAGGGGGTGGAGATGGCCTGCTCTCTACACTACTACTGCACTGAGTTACATGAAGCCAGACCTGCTTAGCTCCAAGATGGCAGCATAAGAACGGTGCTCCAGGCCCCACAGGGAATATTTAATGCATAGCAGCCCACACAGAAAAGATTGAGACAACCCGCCTTTATAACTACCCCTCATTTCTGCAACATGACTAAAAAGCACAAGGGGCCTCAGAAGCCGCAAAAACTGACAGAATACTTCGCCCTAGAGCAGAGGCAGGAGAGCACTGGCACACCTGGGCCCTCTGCTGCCAGCACCCCCCATCTACCGCAGAGAAGGGATAAACCCTTTAAACGAATGTCTCCAGCTAGCAACAGACAATCTCCTGCCTCTTCCTCTGCATCTGGAAGCCCTGAGAAAGCCAGGCCTAAATTGGATGCTACGGGGCCTTCCCATGAGGTGAGTGCTAGTCTTGAATCTGGAGACGACACCAGGGAGCTCCCAGATTCCATCGACCGTTTCCCCACGAGCAATCAACCAGTGTTGGATACCACGCTTAAAGATATGCTGGTATCCCTGAGGAGCTCCCTCCACAGCGACATGATGGCGTGCGTCCAAAAATTTGGGAGTGAGCTACAAGCTGTGACATCACGGGTAGACCACGTCGAAAACAGGATGGGGGAATTTGCCACCACGATCAACAGCCTTGTAGATGCCCATGACGCTAGGGACGAGGAAATGGAAGCAGTCAAAGCTAAAATGGCAGATATAGAAGACCGTTCCAGGAGGAACAATCTCAAAATACGCGGGGTCCCCGAATCCGTTCAACAATCAGAATTGCGCGACTTTGTATCCAAGATCTTTATCTCAATCCTACCAGACCTCACTGAAATGGACATCACAATGGACAGAATTCACAGGCTACCAAAACCCTCCTACCTTCCAGATAAAATACCGAGGGATGTCATCCTACGCCTGCATTTTTTTCACGTAAAGGAACGCCTGATGTCCAAGGTGCGTAATAGGGATCTCATCCCCCCGCAATACAAAGATCTTCAGTTCTTCTCCGATTTGTCTCAATTTACGTTGCAGAAGCGGCGAAATCTCAACACCATTTCCAAGGCATTGCGCAACAACAAAATAGTCTACAAATGGGGGTTTCCAACCAAACTCATTATCACCAATGATGGAAAAGAGCATACAGTAGATTCCTTGGCTAAAGGCTTGGCCTTGCTTAAAACATGGAATATCATCCCGGAGGATCCCCCCGGTGGGCCTAACAACCGCAGTCCGGATCAGGTTGGCAGTGATTGGAATGTGGTCAACTCCAGAAATGCTCGCTCACACCGCTGAAGTTATTATGGGCTGCCAAAATTGTCTTACTACTCCTAATTGCCCTGTTCTGGAGGCACCTTGCTGAACTTGCCTCACACCCTTTTGGTTACTTGCAGCCATGAGCTGCACTCAGGTCATAATGACCTATGTTCACCTGTTTTGGCGCTTTTTTCTCTGTTTATGTGTTTGTTTTTTATTTTTTCCGTTGGTTTCTCATTTTTTACATAGCAGTCTAACACCCCACTCTGCAGTTGGTCTCGGAAGAGTCCACAGATTCACTGAAGAGTTATTGAATGGACCCACTCGTGACCGTCTGACCTTGAGGGCGATTCTTCTTGGCTCACCGGTGTGGTATGCTAAGCCACCTGATGTAAGTGTTACTTATTCTTCATACTGCTTATCAATTAAGACCGTTGTCCCAGGATGACTATTACTTTCTTAACTATTAACGCTAAAGGCCTCAACCATCCAGCCAAAAGAAAATCACTGTGGGCTGAGGCGATTAGATTTAACTGCGATGTCCTCTGCACTCAAGAGACTCACTTTCAGGGCGACAAAACGCCTAACTGCACTCATCCAAAATATCCACACATCTTCAAAGCCAGTGCCTCGGCAAAAAAGCGGGGAGTGATGACAGCAATTAGGGACTCTGTTGCGTTCAAGTTGCACAATGAAATTGCTGATTCCCAGGGTCGCTACCACATCCTTGTGTGCGACATTAACTCCACCACTTACACAGTGGTCAATGTTTATGCGCCTAACGACCACCAAATTCATTTTTTGAAACAAGTCCTCAGAAGTGTTAGACCGATACAAAAGGGCTTCCTTCTCTTATGTGGAGACTTCAATCTCCCCCCTGACCCTGAGGTGGACTCCACATCGTGTTCACGCAGACATCATCATTCTCTGCAATCAACACTACACTCACAGGATCTCTATGACGCTTGGAGATGTCTCCATAGCACTGAGAGGGACTACTCTTTCTTCTCAACGAGCCATGGGGTGTACACAAGATTAGATCTTTTCCTTACGGACAAATGGCTGCTACCTAAAATTGTGGACACTAAAATTAATGATATTACTTGGTCGGATCATGCCTCTGTGACACTCTCGGTTGCTGATGCGCCCGGCGTGGGTACCACATTCGTCTGGCGTTCCAGCCCGAGGTTGTTTCAAGCTGACCACTCCAAAAAGACCTTGCAGAAGGAACTGACCGATTTCTTCTCTTGCAATGATGGCTCTGTATCGGACCCTATGGTATTATGGAATTCCCACAAGGCGTTTATGAGAGGGGTTTTGATTCAGATGGGGGCGAGGGCTAAGAGGATGAGGGGGCAGCAGATACAAACTCTCATTTCTAAGATACACAATCTAGAATCCCAGAATAAACAAAGGGCCTCTCCACTAGTCTCTAGTCAATTGACACAACTTAGGAGCGAGCTCCGCTCGATTCTGCTTGACAACTTTGAAAAGTCTTCCAAGCGCCTTAAGATGACATACTACGTCAGTGGCAATAGGGCTGGGAAACTCTTGGCCAATCGCCTCAGAGGAGTACGGCATAAGACCACTATCCCCTTTGTTCGCCACCCCTTCACCCATAATAAATTGTTCCACCCCCAAGCGATAGCTGACGCGTTAATAATTTAAAAGATGACCCCTCCACAATCCAACCCACGGGACCCATTATCTCAGACTTCCTGAGCAAAATTAAACTCCCCCGAATATCATCTAATCAACTGGAGGATTTAAATTCTCCCTTTTCAGAAATTGAAATCGCCAAAACAATAGACTCCCTTCCCAACAACAAAGCCCCCGGGCCTGACGGCTTCACCGGAGAGTATTATAAAGCCTTTAAACTGGAACTGGTCCCATATTTAGCAGGTATTTTCAATCAAGCTGCCTCCTCGTCCTTTTTTCCTTCTGAGATGCTAAGGGCTATGATTGTGGCGCTGCCGAAGCCCGGGAAGGATCCCGACACACCCCAGAATTTTAGGCCCATTTCATTGCTCAATACGGACCTGAAGTTATATGCCAAGCTCCTCGCCAATAGATTGATAGACCTCTTGCCGTCATTGATACATATGGACCAATCGGGGTTCACAAAGGGCCGACAGACGTCGGATGCCACTAGGCGCTTAATTAATATAGTGCATCTGGCCAATCGAACAGAAACCCTTCTCTGCTCCTCGCTTTGGATGCGGAGAAGGCGTTTGACAGAGTCCACTGGGATTATTTAGCCAAAGTGCTTTCCAAATTTGGGTTCGAGGGCAGAATACATTCAGCTATTATGGCACTATACACGACTCCATCGGCCCAAGTGTATATATCGGGGATGCTCTCCAAGGCATTCAATATTTCTAACGGAACCCGCCAGGGGTGTCCACTATCCCCTCTTATATTTATTTAATCTCCTTATGGAACCCCTGGCAACCTATATTCGCTCTCACCCCCAAATAAGTGGTTTTATGGTTGGAGGCGTACAACACACCATAAGCCTCTTTGCGGACGACATAATTTTGATGCTCACCAATGTTGAGACCTCTCTGGCTTCGGCTCACCAGGTATTGCAATTGTTCACGACAGTGTCATACTATAAGGTTAATGAAACCAAGTCGCATATTTTAGGGGTGGGCATTCCTGCCCGAACTAGGCACGCCCTTAGCACAAGGTTTCCCTTTCCATGGAAGGAGAAAGGTATATCATACCTGGGTATAACTCTTACGTCTTCACCATCTGAGTTAGTGAGAGAAAACTATACCCCATTTCTGCAACGGTTACATACTAAATTAGAGGCTCTAGCAAAATTCGAACTATCCTGGTCGGGACGTCTGGCCGCCTTCAAGATGCAGGTCCTCCCACAACTACTATATGTCTTTAGAACCCTGCCCATCCCGGTACCACCCTCATTCTTCCTCTCAGCACAATCTACTCTTAATAAGTTTCTTTGGGGGGGCAAGCGGTCACGTTGTGCATTCCACAAAATTATCAAACATAGGAGGGCGGGAGGTATAGGTCACACCCACATCAAGGATTACTATACAGCCTCGATCTTAGCCCAGCTGAAGAGCTGGTTTCCTTGCTCCACTCCGTCCCTCTGGGTTGCTCTAGAGCAACAGCAGATCCCGGGCCAAAATCTCTATGACTACCTCATCACTAGCAACCTCCGCCCAGGCCGATCCCCGAACATTGGACCGACTATAAGAGCATCTATTGATGCATGGCGAATACTGACTTCGCAAGTTTCCCCACAGTATAAACTCATACCAATGAAATTTCCACTGACTGCCCTATCCTATCTTATCCCCGATATCTCTGTAGAGGGCTGGAGTTCCGGGGGGGTACTAGATATAAATGACTTGTATGTGGGACCTGCACTCAAAACATTTAGAGCTCTCCAACTGGAGTACTCTATACCCACAACTGAATACTTTCGGTATGTGCAAATTTCACACCTTCTGAAACGACAGACTGACCTCCACACCCTCCTCCCGTGGCATATAGCTTTATATTATACAGCGAAGAGTACGAAAGTCAAGGGCATATCAGTGTTCTATTCTTACCTACAGGATAAGCTAGCACTTATCAAATCCTCTGATATGCAAGCCTGGGAGAGAGAATTTGACACAGTATACTCTGTTGATCAGTGGCAGACGGCCCTAAGGGTAACATACTCATCCACCAAATGTGTTAATCTGTGGGAACTATTCCAAAAAATCTTGTTGAGATGGTATCTCACCCCATTCAGACTGTCTAAGATCGGCAATGGTATATCCCCCGGGTGCTGGAGGGAATGTGGGGGAACGGGGACGTTGTTCCATATTCTATGGTCCTGCCCCGTGACAATACAATACTGGCAGCTAATCCAACACCTGGTAGCACAAGTCCTTAAACTTAATGTGACCCTGTCCCCGGGGCTGGCGCTACTTTCCTTGGGTATAGACCAGATCCCTTACCATTCGAGGACGCTTTTATCCCACGTCCTTCTAGCTGCTAGGCTAGCGTTGGTCAGGCATTGGAGGACCACTGCTAGACCTCCTCTGTCGGAAGTTATTCAAATAATCAATACCCATGGCTCATTTGAACAACTATTTGCCTCAGGGGTAGGTACCTATGCAGAGATTAATAAGGTATGGGAACCGTGGAACGACTGGTATAGGGTTCAACCTGGTCATGGCCTGTAGTAAGTTAGCCCTTGCCTGACACAAGGCTGGTATACTGCCCAATACTGTTTACAATGCTCTAGTTTTAGACTGCTTCTCTGTTTGTTTTTGTTTTGTTTTTCTTGTTTCTTCTTATTTTTTGTTATCTCAATTGCACTATCCCATTTTAGTCATGTTGAGTTTGGTGCTGAACCAGTACCTCGGGTTTACATGACAACTAGCCCGTCAGACATGATGGGTTACGGGAATCCAACTACTCTCATCTGTTGTATACACCTTCTTAGTACTGTATGGATAAGATGCCTCCTCACCTGGTGATCCAAACCGCCAATATGATCTCTGGGTATCTTTGTGCATGTAATTTGTGTTTAATACTGTTAAAACTAATAAAAACTATTGAAACTAAAATCCATTAAAGCATTCAGAATCCCCCTCAGGTATTTGTGTGGTTGGCTGTTTGGGCAGTATATGTTTGCTAACGTGTATCTTTTTCCTTGGAGTACTCCTTTTAAAAACAAATAACGGCCTTCCGGGTCTACCTTCCTATCTTCTACCGTGAAAGCGATGTTCTTCCCTATTCCTATGGCGACCCCCTTAGCTCTCTTCTTTGGGGAGTCCCCATAGTACCAGGTGGGAACTGCCCGAGAATACAGTCTAACACTAGAATCCAATGTTATATGGGTCTCTTGTAAAAAAACTATTTCAGCTGAATACCTTTCAACCTCTCTTAATATCATATGCCTTTTTTCCGGGCAATTGAGGCCTCTTACATTATATGTTAAGAAATTTATGTTTGTCATTTCTTTCTTTTTTTTTTTTTCCTTCTATCTTTCTCCAATGCTTTTGTTTTTTCCTGTTGCATGACACACAGATCTACATCCCCTTTCCTAGTCCTCCCCTCCCTTCTCCCACCCGAACCCCCTCTCCCTCCCCTCCCTCCCCTCCTCCCTTCCTCCTCTCCCCGCCACTCCTGCCTTGCCCCTGTGATCTTTGTATGGGGCTTTCTCATCCCCTCCCTCTCCCCCCCTTCCTTCTGATCGATCCTTGGGTCATTTGGAGCTTTTCCTGTTTGGCGCTCTGGGCGCTCTTTTGCTCCTCCAGCTAAGGTGGAATCCTATTTGGCCCGGTCTCCTATCCCCCAAAGATGGGAACTCTGGGGAAGAAATACTCTCCAGGGCCCCCCCCTCACCCGCCCCGCTCCCGTTGTTTACTATCTTTAAATCTCCCTATCCCCCCCTCCCGCCGCCCCCCCTCCCCCCCCTCCTCCATCGCTTCAGTATTATTAATCTCTCTTTGGTATTGGGATATCTAAACGCTGACAAAATTCTGGAACTTCCTCTAGGAACCTCAATCTTGCAGAGATACCATTTTTCCTGCCAATTAGGCAGGCTGGGAATCCCCAATTGTATTGTATATCATGCTCCTGCAAGATTCCCAACAGGGGTTTTAAGCTTCTTCTCCTTTTTAACGTCTCTTGTGACAGGTCTTGGTATATTTGGATATTATGTTGATCATATTCCAATGGCGACTTCCCTCTCAGTTTTCTCCATAGTTGGTTTTTCTCTTCCCAACTTTCAAATCGGACAATAATGTCCCTTGGATAATCTTGTACTCTCTCTCTCGAACTCCTTATCCTATGTGCGCGTTCTATTTTTAGTGGGGAGGTTGTTTCTCTCTCTAATATTGGATTACATACTTTTCTTATTATTTCTGGGAGATCCTCAGCTTGTGTCGTTTCTGGGATTCCACGTATTCTGATATTCTTCCTTCGATCTCTGTTTTCTTGATCTTCTAATTTATACGCCTGTTCTCGTTGGATTATTTTTAATGCTTTTATTTCATCCTCTAGTTTGTTAACTGAAGTTGCATTGCAATCAACTTTTTTCTCCACTTCTTCAACTCTTTCCAGTATATGCCCCATATTTCTCTCCATTTTTTCCATTTACGATTTAAGTGATCTTTCTAAAGCAGCAAACATTCCTTCCATTTCCCTTTTTGTTGGCAAAAGTGTCATATCCTGCGTTTCGTCCTTATTTCTTTGTTCGGGGTCTATTTCTTTATCTTTGTCTGTTTCTCTGTCTTGGTCTGTTATAGTCTCTAATAGTGACTCTGAAAGTGATCCTGCGTCCGCCAAGGTACTACCGGTCCCTTTTTTTTTTTCTTTTTTTCCTTTTCTGCTTGAGTTCCTCTGGTGGTTATTGCTTTCTCTATTTGTTGATTGTCTCCATTTATCCCATGTGTCACAAATTTACACATCGGGCCTGGACTTTGACTTAAGCGGGGGCCCTTTGGGATTGCCCCGCCTCTCGCTCCTTTTCCCCTTGTGGCCATCCTTCAGCCCTATCTGTCCTACAATAGCCCTGGGTGTATATCCGAGCTTCTTGCCGCACCTGAGTTGTACCTGCACACTTTACCGGTATTTTATAAAATGTCCGTTTTACGGTAGTGGAGAGTGTATGCTACATGTAACAATACTTATTTGTAGTTTCTTATATCAAAGTTTAATGTTACTTTGTTTTTTCTACTCTTTAACTTTAGCTGTGGATTAAAGTCTCAGTCTCTAGTGCCCGTCACCCTTAAGATCCTCCTTTTACCAGTTTCAGGGTTCAATGGTAAGATTAATTATACTATAAGTTGTCCTTTTTCCTGCTGTATCCGCCAGTTTTTAGTCACGTTCTCGATCGACTCATCTGTATACTCGTCTGTATATTGTATTCTATAGTTTCAGAAATGTCTTGTAAACAGAGTTCCGTATATATATATTGCCTCTAATCTATTGAGAGGAGTTCTCCCTGTATTTAAATTGATCCCAGTAGGGAGAGGGGAAATATTCAGGGGCGTCGCCAATAGAACCGTCTCACAGCTTACAGACAGAGAAAGGAAAAGTATTTGCTGCTTTGAGTTATACTGTATACAACTTTCTTACATAAATGTTTATCCGTTTTTAGTCCCGTTCTCTACTCGGTCATATATATGCTGTAACCAGTACCACACAATGTGAACTATATAACATTACTGTCCTCTCGTGGAGTTCCACGTATGCTCCACATGAAAAAAAAAGGGTCTCACTGTGTCTTAATGATTCATCACAATAGGAGAGGGAGAGATAGCGGGGAAAGCGGCCGCCAAATCAAAATGATTACAGGTACAGAGAACAACATTAACAGGCATATATCTCTTATGTTACTTATTGCTGTGTCTTTGTGTCAGTCCCGGCTGTTGGCCCTCCAATGCCAGTGTCCCTTTAAAATCCTCTTTTTCTCTTCTCCGTTTCCCTTTAGTTATTAGATCTTAGTCCGTATTAAAGCTTTGTACTCACCATTCTGATGAATATGAAATACTCACCGTTCTGGTAGTTTTCAAAGGAAATAAAATGCAGCTATTCGTCATTTATCAGCGTTTTTGAGCCATAAGCTTTTGTGGGATTATGGCTTTGTTAAAAAAAATGCTAAAAAATGCAACCGCTGAAAAAAATGCCACATATGAACTGCTGCTGTTTGTTTCTGATCTTACCCTCCTGTTACAGGAATTTGTAGGGCCAGATGCGGGCTCAATCTTTTCTTTGCTTTTGTTGGGGTGAGTTACTTAGGCTGCAAGACAACGTGGTGCTGCTGATGTTAGGTCTCCCTTTCATCTGCCTCCGCCCTGCTTGCGGGACCTATTGATATACACAGCTTGCCGCTGACCACCACACTGCTGCCCAACACACACCCCCAGCGTGGGAACCCGCAAACTCTGCAGAGTTAAGAGGACACCATACCAAAAAAAAAAAAACTTTCTGTTGCGTCGGGGGGGGCTCCGGTCCCCATTCACGTCACTGCATCCTCCCCCCGCTCTGCACAGAGTGGCGCAGTATCGTCTCCGGGTACCGCTCTCGCGATACCACACACCCCCGTCGCCGCCGCCGCTCAGGGAGAGAAGCCGCAGCGCACCCGATCGTGCACCTTCCGTGCACCGCGGACGTCCGGGAGATCTCAGGCCGACCTGACCGAGACGATGGGGGCGAGGATTCGGCACAGATACCGCATTTCCAGGCAGGGGGGAGGGAGGGGGGGCGGTCTACCAGGGAGGGGGAGAGGTCCGGCTCCTATGCATCTCCAAAATTAGAGCTGGGCTGGAGAGCGAGGGCTCCCGTCTAGCTGCTCCTCCACACTGACCGCGCCATTCCAAGACTCCTCCCTTTCCCCCCTTCTGGATAAGGGTTCTAATGCTATGTTGAAAAGGAGCCGGGAAAAGGGGGCAGCCCTGACGGGTCCCCTTGTGGAGGCGAAATTCTTTTGAGAGGAGGCCCGCCGCTACCAAATTTTGCTGAGGGGGAGGTGTACATTGCGTTGATGAGGTGACAGAAGGGACCGGAGAAGCCCATTTTAGCCATTGAGAGAGAGAGAGAGCCATTCAAAGCTGACATTGTCGAAGGCTTTCTCCGCATCCAACGTAATGGCAAAATCACCTTTGGGGTGTTGTATAGAGTGCTCCAGAGCTAGCATTACTTTGCGGATGTTCAGGGTGGCCGTTCTGCCTTTCACAAAGCCCGATTGTGCTGAATGGATGAGGGAGGGGATAATGTCAGAGAGCCTATTTGCCATGATTTTGGAAAGGATTTTGACATCCAGGTTCAGTAAAGAAATCGGTCTATATGAGCCGGGTTCTAGGGGGTCTTTTCCCTTTTTGGATAATTTAATGTTGGCCTGGTTGCCCGAGGGGAGGTAGGAGCCGCCGGACCATATGCCGCAGTACACTTTGTGAAGGGTGGGTTCTAGTATGTTTTGTAGGGTCTTATAGAATTCTCCCGTGAAGCCATTGGGTCCCGGGGCCTTAGAAGGGGCAAGTTTGCGGATGGTGTTTGATATCTCAGCAAGGGATATGGGAGCGTTAAGGGTTTCCAACTGGGAGGGGGTAATTTTGGGTATCGCTAAGTGTTACAGAAAGGTGTCTGCCGTTTGTTTATCAATGGGGTCCGGGGCATATAGGGCAGAGTAGTAACGAAGCATCGTCTCATTGATTGTTGGGGGGGTGGTGTTAACGTTGCCGCTAGGGTCCCTCAAGGAAGTGATATGGGTAGGTTTGAAGGTGCCTTTGCAGAGCCTGGCTAGCAGTTTGCCCAATTTGTTACCAAACTTATGAAGGGTAGCATCCAAGTTTGCTTTTCTAACGGACTCTAGTGTGTCTGCCCAGGTATCGAACGATCTCTTGGCAGCATGCCATTCGTCCCTGTTCTTTGGGGAATCAGAGGAGTAAAGAGCCCTTTGTGCCTGGTAGTCGTACGCTAGCTAATTTGTATTTGGACATGGTACTTCTTTTGAAGGAGGCAGCATAGGAGATGATCCGGCCCCTGAGGAACACCTTACCAGCGTCCCAGAAGAGGTTCGGGTCAGTAACGTGAGGAGCATTAGCCGTGGAGTATTCCAGCCATTCCTTCTCCATGTAGTGTTGAAAATCAGCATGGTTGTGAAGGTATGAGGGAAACCGCCAGATCTTAGGTTGCGGGGCGAGATCATGATTGTTAAGTGAGATTGAGATTGGGGCATGGTCAGAGACAGCAATATCGAGGATATCGGTGGCCAATACCATAGGGATTAGATCGTCCGATCCAAAAAAATAGTCTATTCTGGTGAATACGGAGTGGGGATTGGAGTAGAAGGTAAATTCCCTATCTGCGGGGTGTGCTAAGCGCCAGAGGTCATGGAGGTGGAGAGAGTCCATAGTGGACGCGAAAAGTGAGGGGCGACCCGGGTCTGGGTAGGGTCTAAGGTGTTTTGGGGAGGACCTGTCACCGACCAGTTGAAGGGTATCGTTGAAGTCACCGCCGATCAGGTGGGGAAGGTGAGTATTCTGAAGAAGCCACGTAGAGAGTTCGCTGTAGAAGGACTTACCGGTGCTGTTGGGGGCATAAACATTGGAGATGACCAACTCTTTGGAGCCTATTTTTACCCGTGCTGAGAGAAGTCTACCCTGGGTGTCTAAGTTAACTGCGAGGACTGTGCATGGAAGGTTCTTGTGTATTAATAGGAGAACACCTGCCTTCCGGCCTACGGCCTCTGAGCCTATGACCGTACCTACCCAAAGTTTTTGCATGCAGGGAAAATCAGGCGCCGACAGATGGGTCTCCTGCAATAGTGCGTTGTCTGTCTTAAGCCTTTTCAGGTGTCTAAGGATCTTCATTCTTTTGTTTGGGGGCCTAAGTCCCTTCACATTCCAGGAGATTATTTTCATGTTGGGGGGCCTGTGGGGGGGGGTTTGAGCAGAAATGCCAAAGAAGAGACCGCGTAGTATAATATTAAGGGGGGTCGCCGCAGCAAGGGGTGAGCTATACCGACCCTCGCAGGGGGTGTTGGTGAGCAGGATAGGTGTGGACGGGTGCACTGGAGGGGGGAGGGAGTAAGGGGTGTGGAGGATAACAGAGGGAGAGCCTGGAACCTAGGCAACAAAAATAACAAAAACATTTGCAAGAACTTCACTTTTTTCCGCATGGAGTCACCGTACGAACCAGCCATCATGTCACGATCCCGACAACATGAGGCCCGAGAGCCCAGAGCAAAGTGCAGGGCGTCAAGCGGCATGTAGTCAGATACATGAAATGGGGAGAAAGAACAAGGGGGTTGCGTACAGCAAGACCAGGAGGCACAATTCACTAGTCAAGAAAACAAAGCAGTATAATCATAGGTCCGTGGGGGAACACAAATTAAAGCGATTTAGAGCGAATAAAGTGATCAAAACCGAGACATTTGGAGCAATGTAACAACATCATCAGGTGGAACACAAATGCCAGAGTAGAGAAAATAATAATAATAGAGGCCCAAGTCGGTGCCTTAGATCTACCTGTCCCCGTAGCAGAGTGGTAGAGGTCCTCATGACGAGGGGGGGGGCCCGGTAGGTAGTCGGGCACTCAAAAGAATCGAGCGCTGTATAACCGTAGCAGAGCAGATAGAGTGTCCCCGGGGGTGGGGGTCAAGTAGGAGAGAAAGACATATTGCAGGTCGACTATTTTGTGGTGTGCCGGGCAAATTCCTGGTCTGAGGCCCTGAAGCGCTTGGGAGAGTCCTTTCGTGGGCTCCTTTGGTCCATGGGCCTGTTGAGTGGAGGAGCTTTAGAGGGTGAGTGGGGGTGTGGATTTGCAAGGCGCGACCGTACAAAGGCTTCTGCTTCGGCAGGGTCCTGGAAAGTCAGTTGATCTCCGTTCGGTGCCTTGAGGCGGAGAATCGACGGGAAGGCCAAAGAAAATTTAATTTGCTGTTTGAATAGTTCCGTGCATACCTGCTGAAAGGCTTTTCTTTTCTTTGACACTTCGATGGAATAGTCAGCAAAGACCAGCACTTTTATGCCATCAATTCGAAGTTGGCGGGCTTGCCGGAATGATTGCAGAATAAGGGACTTGTCTGCATAGTTAAGGTACTTGGCAATAATTGGACGCGTTGATTTGCGATCCGAGTTGAAGGCCCCCATGCGGTGCGCCCTTTCCACATGCAAGGGCCTGTGAGGCCTAGTGCTTCTGGGATAGGTCGGGAGCAAAAGTCAGACAGGGCGGATGTTTGGAGTGACTCTGGTACTCCCACAAAGCGTAGATTACTTCTCCTAGACCTATTTTCCAAATCATCTAATTTCTGCAAGACGTACTGATTAGTTTTGTCCTGGGCATGATAGAGCTCCTCTTCCACGTTGGAGAGGCGGTGCTCGAGTTCATTCAGCCTTTTGCCATGTTCCCCCATCTGGGCCTTAATTTGCGCCATCCCAGCGTTCACGGCCTTCTCCACTGATGCTGCGATCATGGGGGTTAATAACGCCGCCACGGCCTGGGCTATGCGCTCAGTGGTGTTATCCCCCGTCTGCTGGGGCAGTGGTGTGTGTGGAGAAGGAGGGGGGAGGTGTCGCCGCTTACCTCCATGTCCGCCAGCTGCGCTGTTGATCGCGGAGTAGGCCGAGACCGGGGCCTCGATTTGCGAGTGCGCCGGCGGAGGTGAAGCCATCTGAGCCGTGCTCGTACGGGCGCCCGATTTTTCTACGAATCGGTCCATGGGTGATGGACGATGTGCCCAGAGGTGGAGAGGGACTCGGTGGGGCTCTCAGGCCGGTTTTTCAAGCCGATTTGGTTTAATAATCTTGGTTATATTATAGAAGAAAAAGGACTAGCCTTAAAAAGATAACAGATTTTTTTTCTAAGTAAGGCCTGGTACACACCATCAGTTGTTTTTTTTTCCATTCAACACCGCAGGCTGAATAAAAAAAAAAAAAAAAAGGAGGAGATGCTGTATTAATCCAATGTTAGTACACAGATCACCTCTGCTGAGCTATGCATTTCCCCCCCACCCATGCCAGAACATACTGGTCAGCACCCTCAACCATTGGCTGAAAGAGCTGATCAGATGATGATCGGCAGACCTTCAGTCATGCCCCTTCGACAGAAACAAGATGTTTGGCCGGCTTCTGTTGGACTGGCGCTGTACACACAGATTGAATGTCAGCCGGTTTCCATTGAACCAGCCGATGCCGCCCGATATTCGGCCCTTTAGGCTCATTCTTGCCAAGTAATGTGTAAGTGTAAGTATTTATTACCTCCCACTGAGATAATGGCACTCTCCCTTACCATGCCATTTCTACTTTTCACCCCAGACACACAGCACTACCTTTGTTTAGGCTTCATTCAAGGTTAGAATTGGATTAAGGTTCTGGCTCAGAGATGACAACACTTCACATCACTTTATTCCTGGTGCTTGTGCAGTTGTATGTTATTTACTGGGGTACCAGTACCCAAATAGAAAATGTTCCCTTCTCATCTTCTGTTTTCTCAATAGCACATTATTTCTTGGCAATCTTGTTTAATTAGAGAGCAGAATTATGTCTAATACTGCACAGAAATGATTGCATGGTTTTATAAAGCAGATTAAGGTTTTTCAGCATGTACCTTTGACTAATATTGCTCAAAATATTGACTTCTGCTGATGGGAGTGGCCACACACACCGATCAAAATTCTGTCTGTCCCTGCTGAATTAGTAGAATTTTGATCAATGCATGGCAGCTTAATGGGGTTGTAAAAGCAAAAGGTTTTTATTTTAATGCATTCAATGCATTAAGATAAAAAGCCTTCTGTGCAGCAGACCCCCCTCAGCCCCCCTAATACTTACCTAAGGTCCATCTAGATCCAGCGATGGTGCAGGAGTGTCTTGGGTGCCCGGGACTCCCCTTCTCATTGAATAAAACAACAGCGCGGTGCCATTGGCTTCCACTGCTGTCAAAGTCAGTCAGCCAATGAGAGAAATGGGGCAGGGCCGGATCATGGCTCAGTGTCTGAACGGCCACAGGGAGCTGTAGCTCGGCTCGAGTACCCCCATAGCAAACTGCTTGCCGTGTGGGCACTTAACAGGAGGGAGGGGCCAAGAACACTGAAGAGGAGGATCTTGGCTGCTCTGTGCAAAACCACTACACAGGGCAGGCAAGTATGACATGTTTGTTATTTTTAACAAAAAACAAAACAAAGAAAAAACAAGACTTTACAATCACTTTAAGTTTGCACCGGTTTAGTAAACTTGACGTGTCAGTTACACTTTCTGATCAATTGTCCGATTACCCATCCTGTTACAATGTCACAGCTGTCCCTAGATAAATGGGGAGGTAAGAAGCAGCAGGAAGAAAAACAGATTTACAGAATTAGGCAAGAAAATGTTGGTTTACAGGTCCCCATATGCAGCTCCCCCCCATCTAGGAGCATCACAGCAGTAACAACCCAAAACACTGCTCCATATTTCAGGTATGCACTATTCAGGGTACTGCTAGAAGTTATACATCTTTATATACTGCATTTCCTGCCAAAAATGCTCTTGGTCACATTTTTTAAGAAGACTTAGTGTCTCAGCATGCTTGAAATATACTGGGAAAAAAAACATTTAAACTGAACTTTAGGGCGATAAAAAGGAACAAATTATTGAAGCCCTCTAGTGATTAGTACACCATTAAACACATTTTAATTGCCAACATTGTAAGTACCTGAATTTGCAGTGCAAGGAGCATGTCGATAGGAAAGAGCATAATGAGAGAGAGAGAAAGAGATGAGAATATCAGTGTGCTCCCCATCTTTGTTCAATCACAGAGTGGGGTTGTGTTGGATGGAGAGCAGTAAATGAAAGTAAAAAACTGCAGCATATAAGATTCCCTTGCTAGACTAGGCCGTGCTGTGGGGGAGGGCTGTGTATTTCTCATGAATGCATAAGAAGAAGCACAAAGCATATTTATATATATATATATATATATATAATCTGACCCTGGAGTCTGGCTTTATGCAGTCAACAATGGTTTTACCTGGTTGCTTATGTTCTAACACACACTTCAGAAGGTCAGTGGCGCTGGAGTATTTCTTGAAGCGCCTTTCCCTCAGTTCTTCAAACCATTCACCGGTTTGCAGTTTCAGGCACCCAAGGTCCAATGCCTGTCTCTTCATCTTTCTGAAGAAATCAAAATATACAAATGATTACTATAGTCCAGCATTACCATCTTTACATAGAAGATGAGTAATTATAGAATTCTGACTCAAGGTGTGTTTCTATGCATATTGATGCATTTTTCAAACCAAATCAAATGCATGCACATCAGAAAAATCAACATCTTTGTGCATTCTACAGGAGCATTTTTTGATCGCTTGATGTATATACTGTATGTTATGGAATCTGTTAAAATGAGTCTTCCAAGCACAGCACAAACAAGATCCCCTGATGAGGTCACGTGATGCAATGATACAGGTATTGGAGCACCGGGTACAGACAGAGTCTGAAGTTTTAATACGAGTTTGGCGCTCGTGAATGTTTTACTCTACTTCACTACCTTAATGCGAGTTTATCTATTTTTTATTAAATGTATCCATTATATGGAGTCACGCTATGGTTTCTCTTTCGCTCTTCTTAATGCTCCCATGATACATTGAGCCTTGCCATTTGAACGTATGAGGATCAGATCACACTCTTACCTGTACAGCTGACACTCTGAGGGGGATACATGGATTTATGCCCGCTGTCCTTTCATTCATGCGAGTGCCTTTTCTCCAATTCTTACCAGTTTGAGGTACCCCCCACAGTGTTGCGCTATATGCATTGCATATATCTCCTCTTTTCCATGACACACACTGACCGCTGAAAGCTGTCTTAGGAGTCAGAAAGAGGTGTTTTTATCAGCCCAATCAATCCAGCTGTGATCAGTATCTCTGTTAGCTGTTTTGGACAAACAGCCGTGAGGTGAGCTGCTAGCACATCAGAGGTGTCATCACTAAAGATTCCTTTTCCTGCACGTTGCATTTTTTGGTGGAGGCATTTCATCTAGACACTGTTCCATGGAGGAATTATTGCACTGTTAGATCTGATCTTTATTTATGGACAGGACTTTATCACGTGTGTAATTTTTTGGATAGGTTTGCACATTTTTTACATATATTTTTTCACTTATTTTATGCCAGTTTTTGTATATGTAGTAGCAATTTTACTATGCATTTTCACTGCTAAACCGTCACAGGATATAGGTGTTTGTTCACCTTCATCTGTATTGTTTATTTTAGTATCAAATACTTTATTTTTTTTTCACTGCCGAGTTCACCCACGATCCCTCCCACCTCTCACTTCCCCTTTTCCATTCCCTTCCCCACAGCGCAGCTACCATACTTTACATTACAAACCAGATCATTTTAAATTACATAGCAATTCAAAATACTTACATTTTGGTGTGAACTAGCACCAAAATAAAAATTAGGAAATTGACAGGGAAGGAGGTTCTAAAATTCTGAAAACATCTTTGCCCTTTTACGGTTTTTAAATGGATTATCTACTTTTACTGTAGATTTATCATTTCATTTGTAACTTCCTGATAATTCTGTTTAATGTCCTTTAGTAAAGTGGATGTAAACCAGATTCATTAAATTTGAGTTGGCCACATATATCTGCAGTGTTTTGTCATCTCTTCAAAGCACTATGTCACACAGCCGTCTCCTGCTCCATTCTTCTGTTATCAGTCTATGATAAAAGCAGCAGTAATTTTGTGTTCTGGAGGATGCTATAAATAGATTAGCAGAGCCCTCAACAATATAAAAAGGGACAGAGCTGAAAGTCTCTACCTATGAGGAGAGGGGGTGTGTGCAAATCAGCCGTCTTCGCTGTATACCCAGGCTTCACTGCAGTGCTAACCAGGAAGAGAAAAAAAAATCTGCCAACATGATGTGCACTTTATAAACAGTATATAAAGATGAAGACAGCAGTTTTACATCTATAATTTATGTAGGGAGATTTTTGAGGTCGTTTATTTCACTGGGTATATTATGAGGGTTTACATCCACCAAGTATTAGCAGTCAATACAGTAACTGAACAAATGTATCCAGATTGGTACATCCACATTATGTTGGGCAACAAGCAATACATAACATAATAAAAACCAGGAAAAATGTTCAGTTTTAAAAAAAAACAGTGGTTACAAGAAACTGATACCAAGAATAGTGTTTAAGCCTACAGGTTTTTAGAAGCCACTGGACTACATAAAAAAAAAAAAAAGGTATGAATTTATTTTAAGAAAAAACAGAGGTATGCACCAAGGAGGGATACCAAACAGTAATATCCATTTTATCTTCTATGCTTGGGAATCGCACACCCTGAACTTGAAACTCCTAAGCCAGTGGTTCTCAACCTGGGGGTCGGGACCCCCTCAGGGGTCGAATGATGATTTGCCAGGGGTCACCATATCATGGGCTGTTCCTGAAGCCCGCATCACTCTGCCAGCCTTTTTGTGGCCACCCAGCAGGGCTGTGCCTGGAGCCCACAGCCGCCCACTCAGTCTCTTTGCAGGTGCCCATTCAGTTCACGGCATGGTTGGGGGGCAAATACTAGAGGTCAGCTGACTGGTGAGGAATGTGAAGTGGGAGGGGCTGGAGTAGACCCTATCTCCTGATTTCGGCATAGGTGTCACTGCTACGAGACACCACAAAATCGGAAACACAGTGAGTGGCACTACCTGTGATTATAGTTGCCAATAAAAGGACTTGGGAGCTCTAAATGTCTGTGGGTTAGGGGCGCAAATTAATTGTCTTGGGTGCTGACAACCCATGCTACAAAAATTATTTTACTGTTAGGGGTCCCCACAACTTAAGAAATGTTATCAAGGGGTCACGACACTAGAAGGTTGAGAACCACTGTCCTAAACTGTAACTTGGTTTTAATTCATGTTTTGATCCTTTGGTATTACTGCCTTATAGCAGAAAAATAAAAGTTGTTTATTTTTCTTTAATCTCAGGATTTCTGTATTTATTTACACCTCCGAGGCACACAAAGTCCCACCCCCTTCAACCTTTTTCTTGAAACAGTTCCATTTTAGCAAAGGACACCATACCTGGGTTAGAAGGCAACACAATGATGCCAGCTTTCCATTAACATGTACAGAATTTTATAAATTGTAATAAAACGGAAAAGAAAAAAGGAGAGAGAAAGAGGAGAGAGGAGGGGAAGGGAGGAGACATCAGGGGAAGGGGGGATGATTCCATGGGAAGATCCTGGACAATATTGAAACCTCATGCAATCATACATTCCACGATCTCCATCTTGTCCAACTCACAAGCCTAGTCAGCCATTGATGGAGCCTCTGTCTGGCAACATCACCCTGCTGTCACAGAACGAGCCGTCATGATAAAGTGCAACTACATGTCTTAATTTGTCTATAAGAGCCTAGTGACATAGATCGTACTGTAATCTAAAAGGTATACGGTATTCACGATTATATCTCCCACCTATTTACCAGGCCAGGCTCCCAGAAACATTACCAGCAAGTATCAGGGATAGACGCATCAATTTTGTGTAGAAGTGTAGGAAAGCAATACCATCTAGAGAAGATCCGACAATTACACTCATGTGCGTGAGAAGATATAAAAAGTTAGCATGAAACAGCCAGTATTTTTTCCCAATGCAAATCATTTGAAGATATTTGCAGTTCCTGCTCCACCCCAAAGAAATGGTGGTGGATTCGAGTAGGACTCCCTCAAAATGATCTGGTATATCTGCAAAAGTGCATGGTCTACATTTCTAAAAGGAGAAAAAGTAATTTAAAACTACTTGTGGCTATAATGAATCGTCGGTACCTGGCAATACAGATAAAAGTCATTGAAAAAAACCCGCCATGCCCCCCCCCCCACCAATCCATTACCAGGCCCTTTGGATCTGGTATGAATATTAAGGGGAACCCCAAACAAAAAAAAAAATTGTGTGGGGGTCCCCCCAAATTCCATACCAGGCCCTTCAGGTCTGGTATGGATTTTCAGGGGAACCCCACGCCAAGATAAAAAAAATGGCGTGGGGTTCTCCCCAAAAATCCATACCAGTCCCTCATCTGAGCACGCAACCAGGCAGGCCGCAGGAAAAGGGGGGGATGAGAGAGTGCCCCCTCCTGAATCACCCCCCCCCTTTTCCTGCGGCCAGATAAGGGTCTGGTATGGATATTTGGGGGGGAACCCCACGCCTTCTATTTTGGAGCGGAGTTCCTCTTAAAATCTATACCAGACCTTAAGGGACCTGAAATTTGGGGGGACCCCCACGCAACTTTTTAAAACATTGGTTCGGGGTACCCCTTAATATTCATACCAGACCCAAAAGGGCCTTAGCTACGAGTAAGCATCACAGGATGCGAAACATGTCAGCTCTTTTTTCCTAATCCACTTCTTGGTTGACTACATGAATTTTGGCTGTTTTTTCCATTTGAATTTTTGTTGTTTTTCATGTTTTGAATAAAGACGTCGTTTTTTGGGGAGTGCGGCGATCCAGGATTTTTCTTTCATCTCATGGTAATTGAGCACAGCCAGCACCCTCTTGGTTTGTTGGGACGGAAGCAATGGGGATTGATTGTTTTTAGAGCGGTATACTTTTCTTTAGACCCCCCAAAAGGGCCCGATAATGGACTGGGGGAACCCATGCCGTTTTTTTTTTTTTAATGACTTATCTGTATTTCCGGGACCCGACAATTATATTCTATGCTACCATCAGAGCATTTTTCTTTTTTCTTACTTTAAAACATTGCAAGCTCTGATTTAACAAAAAATAACGTTTATTAACATCAAGTGCATCACAGCTGTTATACATGAGTCAAATTTGTTAATCTACAATATTCATTTTCAATTGTATAATGTTTAAGTTCATTTCAGTGTCTATATTTTATTATACCATTTGTAGTCACCATCAGAGATCTGCTGAAATATGTATGCTCTGCACAGTGATAATAACATTATGAACTCAGTTGCTCAAGTGTCGGAAAACTTTTTTACATGATATTGAAGTCATTCATTCAGAGTCAGGGCACAACAAACTCCGTGGCAGGGAGCACATATTACACTCTCGCTATCAAAGCAAATAGATACTCGCTCAGTCAAGTAAAGCAATGGTCCATTACCTAAAGAAAGACATTTCTAATCAAACATGTCCTTAGGGAAAGAACACGCCGCGTACAGCTATGTAGATACAGTTTGATATAAAGGATTAACTGTACGTAGAGAGGTCTTTGTGCAAGTTTTTTTAACGTTTAAATAAACAAAAAACAACATTTTGGACAGCAGCTAGCTGAGATTATAGTTGAACTCCATGTTATATAAAAACAATTTATTCAAGCTATGTATACATTAACCCGTATTAATCTTTTACAAACAGGTATTATAAAGTGTGCTTTATTTGTTTAGCAAATCACCTGGAAGTGCAGGGGTGGGAGACAGAAGGTCAGCATATAAACCAATTAGGCCCCTATTGCTTTTTTCCATTTCTTACACTAGAAATTTCTTACATACACTGTTTACAGGCAGGTAATAATAGTGCCACTTTTCCTTTTTTGTCTAATCCAAAAAAAATTGAGCGGTGTCTTGGCTTATTTCATACTGCCCAACCATAGAAAGGAAATGCAAGGCCAATTACATGGCTATGCTGTCTTGCAGGGCTGTGTTCATCAAAACTGGCTGATTAGAATTGCATACATGTAAAATGTCTTGCCTGACAAGATTTGTCTTTTTTTTTAGTGGTAGCAGTAATAGCGGTATAGGGTCTTGGGATACTCTTGGCAAAAAAAGCTCTAAGGGACACGTGGTAGTGGCTAATCAAAAGAAGCGGTTGGTTGTGCAGAACAGACAAACATGACCAGGAATTAAGCAAATTAACCACTTAAAGACCTCAGGTGTTTTTCAGATTTGGTGTTTGCAAGACTAAAACATTTTTTTCTGCTAGAAAATTACTTAAAACCCCCAAACATTATATATTTTTTTTTTCGAACACCCTAGAGAATAAAATGGCGGTCATTGCAATACTTTTTGTCACACCGTATTTGCGCAGCAGTCTTACAAGCGCACTTTTTTTGGAAAAAATTCACTTTTTTGAATTAAAAAATAAGACAACAATAAATTTGGCCCAATTTTTTTATATATTGTGAAAGATAATGTTACGCCGAGTAAAATGATACCCAACATGTCACGCTTTAAAATTGCGCCCGCTCGTGGCATGGCGTCAAACTTTTACCCTTAAAAATCTAGATAGGCGACGTTTAAAAAATTCTATAAGTTGCATTTTTTGAGCTACAGAGTAGCTCTAGGGCTATAATTATTGCTCTCGCTCTAACGATCGCGGCGATACCTCACTTGTGTGATTTGAACACCGTTTTCATATGCGGGCGCTACTCACGTATGCGTTCGCTTCTGCGCGCGAGCTCGTCAGGACGGGGCGCTTTAAAAAAAATTTTTTTTTGTTTTCTTATTTAATTTTATTGATTTTATTATTTTTTACACTAAAATATAAAAAAAAAAAAAATGATCACTTTTATTCCTATTACAAGGAATGTAAACATCCCTTGTAATAGAAAAAAGCATGACAGGTCCTCTTAAATATGAGATCTGGGGTCAAAAAGACCTCAGATCTCATATTTAGGCTTAAATGCAAAAAAAAAAAAAAAAAAGGAAAATTTGTCATTTAAAAAAATGACAGAAAAAAAATTGTCTCTTTAAGAGGCTGGGCGGGACTGACGTTTTGACGTCACTTCCGCCCAGCAGAGCTATGAGGACGGGTGGGGGCCATCTTGCCCTCACTCAAGTCCTCACTCTCCTGGCGGCAGCATCGGATCTCCTCCGCCGCTACCGACGGCTCCGGTAAGCGGCGGAGGGCGCGGAAAAGCGGCGGGAGGGGGGGGGCCCCTCTCCCGCCACCGATAACGGCGATCTCGCGGCGAATCCGCCGCGGAGACCGCCGTTATCGTTTACACGGCCGCCAGCTGAAAACATGGATATCTGAGTTGTGGCAGCAGCTGCTGCCGTTACTGAGATATCCATGTTTAAAAAGAGGACGTACATATACAGTGGGGGGTCCTTAAGTTGTTAAGGGAGCAAGTCAGACAGACGCTGTCATGAATTGCCTCGGCCACCAGAGGGCGCTAGCGGCGCATCGGCGCACGCAATGCGCGCGCAATCGCGGCATCGCGCTCGTGCATGCGCGCACCGGCGGTAACGGCACGCGGGAACGCGCATCGGCGGTAACGGCGCGCGGGCACGTGCAGGCGTCCATCTGGCGCCAAAACAAGCCTATTTAAAGTGTCCTGGGAGCCTGGCCTCTTGCTGTCCGGTCTGCAGCGTTTCCTGAGACCACCTGTACCTGTACCGACTACTTCTGCTTGATCCAGATCCTGATACCCGGCTTGTCTTCGTTGTTCCTGTCTTCCGCCTGCCCTGACCTCGGCTTGCTCTGACCATCCCTCTGCCTGATCCCTGGTACTCCGCTGTCCGCCTGTTGCCGACCCGGCTAGACGACCCTTCTATTACCTTGGCCTCTCCTGTGCCAGTCCGGCTGCTCCTGCTTCTCCAGTCTTCTGGGACCCTGTTCAGTCTTCTTGGACCTGCTGCGGCCACACTCTCCGAATACCTTCCTTTCCGGCTCACCTGCTGTTCCAGTGCTGCTGCATCCAGGCTGCTACCTACCGGCCTGCACCTGCCTTTCAGAGACTTCCTCAGACTCCGCAGAAGCTCCATCTGGCCCCTGCACCAGCGTCATCCCTGGCGCTTGTGCGACTCTGCATTCCCGCTCCCCCTGTCTACTCTACCAGGGGTCCCGAGATCAGAGGAGTAACAGCTGCCGCTTCCTGCACGTCGGGCTCATCCTTAAGGTACGTGACAGACGCAACAAAATCAGAGAAATATTATATACAGGTTGGAAGATCAAGAGAACCGTAATAGAAGACAAAACCTGAGAATTTGATCGATTAAGGAGGTAAAAGGAGAAGACCTGAGAAAAATCATGAATATAATATTCAAACCCATTTTGGATAAACAATCAGAGGAACCCGTAAAGATTGAGAGAGTCCACCAGGTAGGAAAGCCCAAAAGCACGGAAGCAGAATGGCCGAGAGACATAATAGTGAGGTTTCGGCATTATGAAGATAAAGCAGAAATCTGGGAGGAAGCCAAGGGGGAATCCCCCTATGGTGTATGAAGGGTCTGAGTTACAAATATTTACAGATTTGGCCCCAGAAACACTTGCAAGATGCCGACTCCTGAAACCACTTGTGGAACAAATGAGAACAAAAGAATATGAAGTATAACTGGGGTTTTCCGGCCTGTTTAATCGGCTTGAAAAAGAGGGTAGATCTGCGACTAAGGTTCCCTGAAGACCTGCCAGGATTTTGTAATAAATTAGACCTACGGGTGCCAGAATTGCCAGGATGGTTAGAAAGGGAAAATGTAATATAGGGAAGTGGGTCGGGGTTGGAGAGAGATAATGATTGGGCCTAAGGTTCAAAGGAAAGATGGAAGGTAGTTGGCGGAGTAAAAAGGAATAGAAATCAGTAAACCAGGCCCTTAGCGCAAGTTTAGGCCAGGGGGGAGGGATGGCATGATCGGAGTCTCACCTCTAAAAAAGTGAACCAGTGGAGAAGGTGGAGGGGGACCACTAATGGTTCAGAGGCCATCAGAGGGCCAAAAGGGGGAGGGGAGGGGAGGGAGCTACCTTATCGATTTACCAAGAAAGAAAGATAAAATCCTACGGACGTCAGGGGGAAAGCGTACAGAGGTGACGAAAAAAGAAAAAGAAGAAGGACGAGATGGCAGTAACTACGTTTTTGACTTATGTCAGAGGATTAAATACTCCCACCAAGAGGCACAAGATCTTAAGAGAGCTTAAAAAAAGGTACAGAGCGGAGGTAGTATTTTTACAAGAGACCCACCTGACCCTGGTTGGTTGTGCATACCAGGGAAGTATAGTGCATGCACCAAAGAAGATGGTTTCCATGGTACTGTATAATAGACAAATGTAAAAAATATAATCCATTTGGAGGAAATGTTTTCTGTAGGAGTTCCTTTTCTATGTGCAGGACAGGAGGTAGGATATTCCCCACTGAAGGTTATGCGGAGAACATGTAATGCCTTCATTTCATCATAGAAATTGATTGATGCAAATCAAAACTGTTTTGTTAGACAACAGGGATAATATAAAAAATAAATAAAAAATCAACTTTGGAAGCTTTTCCTTAATAGGGTTGAGCGAACCCGAACTGTAATGTTCGGGTTCGGTACGGACTTTGGGTTTTTCCCGAACCCGGACCCGAACCAATTGGAAAAAGTTCGGGTCCAGGATCGGAGTTCGGGAAAAAAAATGCGGAGGTCCCCACAAATTCAATAACCAGACCCTTTAGGTCTGGTATGGATATTAAGGGGAACCCCGCCGTCAATTTAAAAAAAATAAATGACGTGCGGTTCCCCCTAAATATCCATAACCAGACCCGTTATCCAAGCACGTTGACCTGGCCGGCCGCAGAAAAGAAGGGGTGACAGAGTGCGGCCCCCCCTCTCCTGAACCGCACCAGGCCACATGCCCTCAACATGGGGAGGATGTCCCCATGTTGATGGGGACAAGGGTCTCATCCCCACAACCCTTGCCCGGTGGTTGTGGGGGTATGCGGGCGGGAGGCTTATCAGAATCTAGAAGACCCCTTTAACAAAGGGGACCCCCAGATCCTGACCCCCCTGTGTGAAATGGTAATGGGGTACACTGTACTCCTACCATTTCACGAAGGAAGTGTAAAGTCTTGTAAAAAAAAAAAAAAAACACACCACACACACACACACACACACAGTAGAATAAAGTCCTTTATTAATTAAAAAAAAAAAAAAAAAAACTCCAGCGGTGATAATCCACTCGTTCCCGGCTTCCTGCTTCAACGTTGTCCTGATCCTGCGATGGCTGCGGGTGATCTCCAGCGATGAGAAGATCCAGCGACGGGTGATCTCCGCTCCAGCGATGAGAAGATCCATTCATCCGGAGCGCAGCACCCCCGACCTCCTCTCACCGCTGGACACAGCCCAGCGAATGACGCGCTGAAGCTGTGACATTACTTATATAGAGGAGGCAGGGCCACCCGTCACGTGACCCCGCACCCTCTGCTACGTCAGAGGGTTTGGGGTCACGTGACGAGTGACCCGAACCCGAACATCCAGGTGTCCGCTCAACTCTATTCCTTAACAAAGGTAGGCAGAGGGTAAAGGACCAACATTGCCTCTAGTCTCTCTTCAGCTAATCATTTCTCTGTTACAGACTTACAGTACCCATTCCTTAAGCCTCGTACACACAGGCAAGAATCTCGTCAGAAAAAAAAAAAAAAAAACGTTTTTCCTGACGAGATTCTTGGCAAAAATCTCTTGCCGCCCGAGTGTACAGACACTCATTTCACTCATTGTAAAAAAAGTTTGAAAACCATTTATCATTTTCCTTCCACTTCACAATTATGTGCCACTTTGTGTTGGTCTATCACATAAAATCTGAATAAAATACATTTACGTTTTTGGGTTGCAACATGACAAAATGTGGAAAATTTAAAGGGGTGTGAATACTTTTTCAAGGCACAGTATATACACGGTGAACAATGTGACAACACGTCAGAGGTTGCAAAGTTATTCCTTGGAAAAAAGGGGGAAAAGAGGCTCCCAAGGGCTTATATGCAGATAGAAAAATTGTAACCTCAAAAGAAAAAGTTCTTTGTAAATTAATTTATTACTATCAAAAAATGATTGTACATAAAAAAAGGATGAAGGAAAATGGATCCAATACATACAAGGACAACATTAAGAGCTCTGGTGTACAATATATGATGTTCACATATATGCATATCTATATCTCACAATGACTGTATGTAGTTAACCATTTGCTTGCCACATGCGGGTCCCCAGCGCGTTTCGATCATTTCAATCATATTGATCTTCTTCAGGGGGTTATTTGGAGATCTATGGTGCATTCCAAGAAGAACCAGAATTAGTACATTGCACCATTATATTATATTTGTATCAATATTTGATCAACATTTGTCTACATAGTTTAAGGTAGGTACAATCTTATCTGAAGCTGGGGATAATCTGGTTTAAGGGAAGCTGGTGCTGCAGGATTTTGTGGGGGGGGGGGGGGGTCCCATGCGTGGGCCCCTCTAGGACCACACTCAACCTGCCACAACAAGTACTATACACTTTGGAACTTTGAGGATTATCCTGTACAATCTAAATGCAAACTGCCTAAGATGTGGACATTGTGTGGAGCAAACCTGCATGGACATTGCTTTTTACAGTAATTTAGATTTATCAACATCTATGTGTTTTTGTTCACTGGTGTTGCATAAAACCTTTTTTTGGTTCATCAGTATCTATGTGGTTTGCCCATTGGTGTTACACATACTTTTTCCATTACATACATACATACATACATACATACACACACATTTTTTTTACGTTTCTTAACCGATTTATTATTAATGCTGATGAGTTGGCACTGGGAGGAGAGCTGACCTCTCACTTTCAACACTGATTTGGTATCACATGCACTTTATACTAGTAGACATACTAAGTAGTATTTGTACAGGAGTGGACCTCCCATACACTATTGAGGACCGGTTGCTCAACTGACCATGGAATATAGGGATTAAATTTTGCCACAGGGAGGCACCATCACCTATTTTTACTTTTGGGTTTTCATATTATGACCTTACCTAGCTTGTTGCTCTACACAGCCATCTAAATAGAAACCTGTTAGATTACTCTTCAGGCTTAGGTAGCACCACCACCCCCACTCTTCTAGTATTCTAACTTTTTACCTTATTTAAGGATTACTAGCTTTAATGCTATACCCATTTTTTTTTGTTTTTGTGTTCCTTGTTATCCATTTTCCAGTGGTTGGCAGCTGCACAGGGTTTTTTAGCAATTTTTTTTATTTTCCTTACATATCCACATATACAGCTGACAGTCTAAGCACTGACGGAAATTTATGTATATGTGCTGGAAGTCTGTCTGTTCTGAGGAATTTGTGCTAGGGAGTCAGTCTGTACTGGGAGAATCTCAACTAAGGGGTTTGTGGTTTGTTGTCTGTACTGAGGGCCTGGGCTGGGGGAGATTTAGAGATGTTAGGGAAGATTTGTACAGTGGGTGATTTGTATTGGGAAGGGGGGCAATTTAGTTGTACTCTGTAAAGTGCCTTAGGTGCTATGCACTCCTGACCCCTGAACTATATAAACACTTAGTGAAATTTATCAAAACTGGAGCAGCCAGAATATGGAGCAATTGTGAACAATTAGGCTTCTAACTTGCCTTTTCAAAGCTTAACTGAATGAGCAGAATATAAAAACTGGTTGGTTGCCATGAGCAGCTGCTGTAGATTTTGTCTGCTCCCGTTTTGAAAAAAATCTGCTCACTGTTTTTCCATTTCATACGCCTGACTACTGCTCTCCAAATACATTACTACTGAAGTTATTCTGTAAGGTAGATTGCATAAAGAAAAGCATATGAAATAGAAGTTTAATTTGATTAAATTCAGTGTGCTGAGGTGTGTACAGATCTGTCACACTCTTGCTTGTAGCACAGTCAATAAAGCCTATAGAATAAATCAGCCCAGGGTGCCAGATACATCACTGGGATAAGGTTCAGGTTTGGAGCTACTTTCGAAGCAGATCTCAGAGTTTCAAAATTCAACAAATCTCCAAATTTGTAGTTGAAAATATATGCCTTAAAGCCCTGTACACACGATCGGTTTGTCCGATGAAAACAGACAGATGGCCCCCATCGGTGAAAAAATAAATAGAACATGCTTTAAATTTTTACTATTGATAAAAAAACGATAGAAAAAAAATGATCGTCTGTGCGCAAGTCCATCGGTCAAAAATCCACGCATGCTCCGAATCAAGTCGACGCATGCTCGGAAGCATTGAACTTCATTTTTCTCAGCACGTCATAGTGTTTTACGTCACCGCATTTTGGCATGGTCAGATTTTTGACTGATGGTGTGTAGGCAAGACTGAAGAGTCCGCTTCATCGGATATCTGACAAAAAAATCCATCGGATTAGATTCCATCAGATATCCGATCGTGTGTACGAGGCTTTACCCATTATGCACTGCATAAGCTTTGTCCCTGGTCAGATGAATTCCGAAAGAAAGAATAATCTGAAAGAAAAAGGACAAACCAGCCCACTCCCTATGAAAGGGTGGGCTTCCAGCACAGATATTGTCAATGTGTGTGGGAGCTGGTTATGGAAAGTTGAGAAATCTGTGTAGGGTGAGATAATTTGCTACACCGTGCTATACTGTAGATTGCAGTGGGGTGAGCTTTATACCAAGTTGCCTTTTCTTGTAGCCTGTCAAGTGTTAGATTATTTTTTTTATTTAATGTAGCAAAATAGACCATGGGTTCTTTTGTACTCAGAGTCTCAGGTAATCGTGCTAGGGAAAGGTCTGAGGGGGAACAGGGAAATTGACCCGAGGTGTGCCGGGTCACGTGGTCGGTATGCCTAAAAGGGGGCATACCATTTCTTCTTTTACTTCTACTTCCACTTGGGTAAGAAAAAAAGGGATGGGTGGGTGGGACACAAGAAACCGTCCGCCCAGAAGGAGGAAGGAGGGCGGGTTTAAATACCTCCCAACTCCTCCTACAAATACAGGCTGACCTGCGGTCAGCCTTACACTTGTACTCAGTCTCAGGTAATCGTGCTAGGGAAAGGTATGAGGGGAAACAGGGAAATTGACCTGAGGTGTGCCGGGGTCACGTGGTCGGTATGCCTAAAAGGGGCCAAAAAATAACAGTAGGATGAGCTAGCAAAGAGATTGAAATGAAAGTAACCCTATGTAACCACAAGCCCCCAATGCAAGAATGCCTGTGACAGACATGTAGAACTGGGATATGTCCGGAAAAGAAAGCTGACTACCGCCAATCTAACTCCTCAACAACGAAAATACAGACCCCTCGATGAAAAGCAGAACTGCACCGGTACTAAAGCATGGCCCGAAGTGAATATTGAAGTGCTACCCTAGCTAGGCAGCAAGGAATGGCTGCGTGTCATGCCCTGTGCTAGCAGGGAAGGGAGTGCTAAGGAAAGGAGGGTGGCCTATCTCTGAGTACATCCACGAAAGTCCGGCATCCAGACTGTGCTGGGCACCAGCTTGAAAAACCTGTTGAGCTAAAAAGTGGCAAAAGAACCAACCGCAAGTAGGTACAGAATGTTTGTGAGAAAAGAACCCAGGATACTGAGATAGGAACGCCTGGAAGATATCCCAGGCCGAGTCAAGAGCTACCAGGCTGAATTGAAAAGGACTTAAGATCAAGCTTCGTCTGTAACAAAAGAGAAGGCAGTATCGGGAGGTTCAAGAGGGCTTGCCACCATGTATGGAAGCCCGTAACCGGAGCAGGACGGATGGCGGCAAAATCTTCGATTTTTCTGCCCGTGACATGAACTCTGCAAACAAGAACAATATTGTTAAAACCAAACATCACCAATGAGCCCCAACTTACCTTAGGAAAAGGAAAACCCCACCTTCCCTAACCCCTACCTACGCGGGTGTCCATGATTGACACACTCAGTAACGGAGAGCAAGAACGAATACGTAGCACAAGACTGAAAACGTGTCAGTCTCAAGAACCTAGCGAGGCTGAGCAGCCTGAGGCAAACTAGGCCAATTAAAAACGTAACACTCAAGCCTATGAACCTGAAGACGTGTCAGGCAAGTGATGTAAGTAGTAAGATAACATGACGTACGAAAACGTAATCAAAGCCGTGAGAAGCGGATGAGGGGACTGGCCACCGCACAAGCCAATTAGAAACGAAACATCTCTATCCGACAGTACCCTTAACCGTGACAGGTACCTAGCAGTGGAGAGTGGCCATGAACTAACGTGAGGATATGAATGTGACATGTATGCCCAGCCTATGAAAATAAAATGTAGGTAAGTGTAGGACTAGTGCAGCTGAACTGACAATGTGACAACCCCATGAAATGCGAAGGCCGAGCAACCTGAGGCAGCAGGCAAATTAAAAACGTACACTCAGGCCTGATGAACCTGAAGACGTGTCAGGTCGTTGTGTGAGAAATGAAATGTCAAGATGCATGAAACGTACGAGAAACGGATGAGGAGACTTGCCACCGTACAAGCCAATTAAAAATGATCATCTCAATCCGTAAGCACCCATAGACGTGATGGGTGTCCCCCCCCCCCCCCCCCCAGCGGTGGAACGCTATGAAACTAAACGAACATACTAAAACTACCAACTGAAACCTAACACGACTGAAACCTGCATGAGAAACGTAAGGTTGCATGAGAAATGAACACATTCGAGAACATGAATAGCATGAGAAACAAAAAACATGAGAAACATCAATAGCACGAGATACGAAAACATGAGAAGCTAAATTGTATGAGAACAAAAATTGCATGGGAAACGTGAACACCCGAGAACATGATAGCATGAGAAACGAAATACACTTGAGAACATAAAAAAAAAAAACATGAAAAATGTAATAGTGTGAGAAGCGTAACTCGTATGAAAAGCGTAACTTGCGTGAAAAGCGTAACGTAAGAAAAGCGTGATGTATGAAAACATGACCAATGTAATGAATCACAACTGAAACCTGCAAGAGAAACGTAAATTTTAGAGAACATGAATAGCATGAGAAACGTAACGTAAAACGAAACATGGAAATTAAAAAAAAAATTACATGAGAACATGACTCGCACGAGAAACGTAAACCCATGAGGACACGCAACCGCATGAGGACAAGCAACCGCATGAGAAACGCAACCGAATGAGAAACGCAACCGCATGAGGGCATGAAAAACGTAATGCATGAGACAACATGATGCATGAGAAACGTGGTCGCATGAGAACGTAATCGCATGGAAAACATAAACGCATAAGAAACGCAACCGCATGAGGAACGTAATTGCATGAGAAATGTAAACACATGAGGACATAACTAGCCTGAGAAACATGATCGCATTCGAGAAACGTGATCGCATTCGAGAAACGTGATCGCATTCGAGAAACGTGATCGCATGAGAAACGTGATCGCATGAGAAACGCGAACCCACGAGGACAAGACTTGTATGAGAAACGTAACCGCATGAGAACTACCATGTGAAAGGAAATCGCATGAGAACTACATGAGAAATGTAATCGCATGAGAGCTACCATGAGAAACGTGACGCATGAGAACTACCATGAGAAACGTAACGCCTGAGAAACGATAACGCATGAGAAACAAAAATCGCATGAGGACATGACTGGAAGAGACCGTAATCGCATGGGAATGTAATCGCATGAGAAACATGAACTGAAATGCATATTGTCTCCGACTAAATACATGCCTACAAGCTCACTAACTACACAAAGCTCACTAACTGAAACACTGAACCCATACACACATCAACCAGAGTCCTGAGACCAGGGAAGACACACTGGCAGGTTTACCGTATCACTATTAAAAAATGAATTTAAAATTAAAATTAAAAAAACCACAAGTAAAAAAGAAGCCACTCACATTTTGGTGGTCAATCGAAAACGTGTGGAGTCAATTTTCCAGGAGGGTAGGTAGGTATCATCTGGCGGTGTCTTTTCCCTTTTGTCCCGGGTACAGCGCTCTGGGATGCAGGGGATCTGTCCTTCTGCCGCTGGTGGAATCAGTGATTTTCGGCGGTGGGCAGGGGAATTCCTCTGCTGGCGCTGTGAGCCGTGTGTGCCGATGGACGAGCAGGGATGACGTCACCAGGAAAGCTTTTAATTTTAATTTTAATTTTAAATTCATTTTTTAAAACTGTTTTAAGTACTGCACCCAGAGGCGCCTCTCTCCTTGTTTGCTTGCTAGATTGGAACATGGTTTCTGTTCCTTATTGACGGCAGCCCTGTGTGCATACTCCCATCCTAATATATCCGCACATTCCCCATCACCACCCCAAACAGCTGGAATTTTTTACTGATTTCAACCTTACAGATTGACTATGCTGCCTTCTATAACAATGCTCTGATAAACTTTTTTTGCGCATAATCTACTTGCTATATTACCGTATCACTAGACTGGATCAGACACGCTGACTGCTGCACACAGAACTACCACACCTAACCCAAACAACAACCGCCCATGTGAGGACCTAGACAAGCGTGAGGAGCCATGGAGCAGGTGACGTCATCGGAGAGCGACTGTCTGCCTGGCGCTCACGTGTGGGGCCGAAAATAAATGAATGTGCTGCCGCCGGAGACCGCTATTCCCCAAAAGGGAGTATCCACCAATTAGAATTTGTGGCTATAACTACAATGTTTAGAACTCATGGAATAGTTGCAGTGAACATGGCGCAGCCTTCGTTCCTTGTCCACTAGCGCTGACTGTTTGAGTTCTCAAGGAGAGAGGACAGAAAAGGACCTTGAAAGCAAATTTATGGAATCGGCAGACAACCCTTCACATCCTTCCCGAGAAAGCCGAACATGCACATCTCCCCTCATTGCTATGTGAAAAAAACATTACCCGCGAGTGACCTCATTTATGCCCCAACAGAACATCATTACAAAACGCGGCGATATACACATTTGTACTCCGAGTAAAACAGAGCAGATGTGGGTAGCTGGCCACCCGTGGACCCCCCCTGACCAAACCTGAACCCCCGCACGAGAAAGCGGGGAGACTTGGAGGCCGTTCTTACAGCCGCCCGACTTCCTGACTGGTCGCACCGGAAATGACGATACGTGAGCAGCAAAGCTCACACAAGAAACCGTCGGCCCAGATGGAGGAATTGTGTTCATCTGATCTTTACTGTACTTTTTTTTTTCTATTTAATCTGCTTTTGTATTTTGCTCTGATGGCTTCAATAAAAGACACATCTCTTAATTGATCTGCTTTACAAATCTGTTTTACATGTCAATTATTATTTATTCTTCCCTTTCATTGGGCTTCCAATTTATTTGAAAATTCAGTGTCCACCTTTTCATTATGCCCTTATTGCCCTTCACATTGTCAGAAAAAGATTCAGCTGAAGCAAAATTGAAAATCGGTTTTACATTTGAGAACCATGGTCAGATAGAGATTTGTAACTTCTTCCTCTGCTGGACAGGTGTCTGAGCTGGTAATTTTTTTTTTTTTTTTTTACAAAGTAACAAAAAAGTAGAGGTTGGGCCTGAAAACACCTTGTTTGAAAAAAAAAAAATATTAATATGTAATATGTTAATAGTAAGTATGGTTTAGAACACACACACACCTACTACTTCTGCATGTGGAACTCACTTTAGGCCCTCCTAACCTGGTTTTGTATTGAAAGCGGGGGTTCACCCTATAAACAAACAAAAAAATATGTTTTTCTTCTAGCATAAAATGAGGCATAGTAGCGCGAGCTACAGTATGCCTGTCTTGATTTTTTTATCCCCGTACTCACAGTGCAATCCTACTTTGAAGATTCCGTCTCCCCACGGGGAATGGGCGTTCCTATCCAGACGGAGGATGATTGACGGCCGGCTCTGGCACGTCACGCTTCTCCGGAAATAGCCGAAATAGGCTTGGCTCTTCACGGCGCCTGTGCATAGTCTGTGCGCAGGCGCCGTATAGCGCCGTGAAGAGCCGAGACCTACTCCGGCTGTCTTCGGGGAGCGTGACGTGCCAGAGCCGGCCGTCAATCATCCTCCGTCTGGATAGGAACGCCCATTCCCCGCGGGGAGACGGAATCTTCAATGTAGGATTGCACTGTGAGTACGGGGATAAAAAAAATCAAGCGCTATGCCTCATTTTATGCTAAAATGCTGCTATGGAGGGTGAACCACCGCTTTAAGGAGATTTTCCTAGTTTAATGACATCTGTTGCAATAGGACGGATACATGGAACAAAAATGTGATGGGGAGCTGAAAACAAGAAGCAGCTTTGCAGTGGAAAAACAACCAGCCTATAGCTGTTTTTCCCCCCTAAAGCTCTGACTATAGTGTGATAGTAGTCACCATTGGAAAAAAAACAGTAATTTTTTATTTTTATTTTTTAATTGCTTACTCAGTTACGCATTTTAAGACAGAGGCAATAGATCCTATTTTCCCCTTATATTGGAGATAGATGTACAGTAAGGTCACCCTGTCTCTCCTCAAACTTCTAGTTCTCACTGTCCACACTATAACACATCTCCTCCTAACCACAAGCATCCAAATACTTATACTCCTATTTCTGCCTTCCTTCCTGCTGTATCATGGCATTTCACTTGCTAATGAATTGTAGGCAATGACCTTCTGGAAAAAATAATGGTGTCTGGGCAGGAAGTAGCAAGCCAATTAAAAAGGCACAGTTACAGCAGTCAGAGACTGTACTAAGCAGCTGCAATGGATTCTGGAACATGCAGTTCCCTCACAAATTGGCTCTATAGCCTGGTAATTCAGGAAGGAACTACAAAAAGCCCAGGATGCTCTGTGACAGGAAAGTAAAAGACTCCACTGTGTCCTGAGGAAAAAGTCAGCCTTGGAAGGAAAAGACTAGACCTGAGGGAGAGATGCTGTCTCAGATGATATCCCTGTGAGATTCAGGTCTACATCGCCAGTTGGGACATGAAGCCCAAGAGGGGGGATTCCAGGTGCATATCGAGGCACACTTACACCAACAGTGAATCGTTCCAGTGTGAGGTGACATGTCGGGTTGCCAAGAGAGCCTGTCTGTTCTGGGGCATTAGTTTGGGCCATGATCACAGGATTTCGCAAGAGGGCATTCCTGCCCATCTGCAAGGAACAGATACACTGCACTACAGAAGGAGTTATTTGAACGCTGTATACAGATATTATTGCCGGTAGTCATCTTGCTGAAACATGTAGTACCACAGGGATAAAAGGGATAAGGCTACCCATTTCTGGAATATTGTATAGACATCATTGTCCTCTCACCTTGAGCAAAACCCTGTCTGTTAAACTTAATATTATGGGTAGGGATGAGCTTCGAGTTCGAGTCGAACTCATGTTCGACTCGAACATTGCCTGTTCGGCGAACAACGAACAATTTGGGGTGTTCGCGGCAAATTCGAAAAGCCGCGGAACACCCTGTTAAAGTCTATGGGAGAAATCTAAAGTGCTAATTTTAAAGGCCAATGACGCGGCTGGAGCTTTGACATTTCTTATATAGGGGAGGCGGGGCCACCCGTCACGTGACGCCGCACCCTCTGACGCAAGGGGGAAGACTGGGCTTCCCCAGTGACATAGCAGAAGGTGCGTCAGAGGGTGCGGGGTCACGTGACAGGTGGCCCCCGCCTCCCCTATATAAGAAATGTCAAAGCTCCAGCCGCGTCATTCCGCTGGGCTGTGTCCGGAAGAGAGAGGCGGCCTCCGATGCTGTGCTCTGGAGCTCTGGATGCCGGAAGATCTTCTTATCGCTGGACCAGAGAGGAGATCACCCGTCGCTGGATACAGACAACATTGGAGCAGGAAGCCGGACCGAGAGTGGATTACCACCGCTGGATTATTTTTTTTTTATTATTAATAAATTACTTTTTTCTACGGTGTGTGTGTTTTTTCCAACCATTTACACTTCCTTTGTGAAATGGTAGGGGTACAATGTACCCCATTACCAATTCACATAGGGGAGGCAGGATCTGGGGGTCCCCTTTGTTAAAGGGGTCTTCCAGATTCTGATAAGCCCCCCGCCCACAGACCCCCACAACCACCGGGCAAGGGTTGTGGGGATGAGGCCCTTGTCCCCATCAACATGGGGACATCCTCCTCATGTTGAGGGCATGTGGCCTGGTACGGTTCAGGAGAGGGTGGGGGCCACACTCTGTCCCCCCCTCTTTTCTGCGGCCGGCCAGATTAACGCGCTCTTATAAGGGGTCTGGTGTGGATTTTTGGGGGAACTCCACGCCATTATTTTTTTATTTGGGGTTGAGTTCCCCTTAAAATCCACACAAGACCTGAAGGGTCTGGAATGGATATTTGGGGGAAACCCCACGTAATTTTTTTTTCTAAATTGACGGCGAGGTTCCCCTTAATATCCATTTCAGACCTGAAGGGCCTGGTAATTAAATTTGGGGGGACCCCCAAACTATTTTTATTTTTTTTTATGAATGAATTCGCTCTGAATTGCCAGAGCCGACAATTCATTATAGCCGCAAGTCAGTTTTAAAATGTCTTTATTTCTTTCAGAAATGACACTTTGTGCAGAGACAGTTCTAAATACGGGAAACATGCGCTATTTCACATGCTAACTTTACACCCCCAAAATTTAAAGGAATATTTCACTTTTATTGTTTCACTTTTAGCATTATTAAATTCACTGCTCCCGAAAAAAAACCGGCTGTTTTTAAAACTTTTTTTTGCATTGATACATGTCCCCTGACACGACCCAGGTCCCCAAACACTTTTTAGGACAATAACTTGCATATTAGCCTTTAAAATTAGCACTTTAGATTTCAAACATTCGAGTCCCATAGACTTTAATAGGGCTCTAAAGTTCACACGAAAATTTGGTGTGTTCGCAAGTTCTGGTGCGAACCGAACAGGGGGGTGTTCGGCTCATCCCTAATTATGGGCCAGCTGTGTTGTTTGGCCCTGCTATCCAGGAGTTTAAGTGCACCAACAAAAGTGGCTAGTTGAAGACACCAAGCCTTATTTTTGCTTCAAAAGGACTGAAGCTACTAGTGCCATACGGATCTGCACACATACTTGGGGCTCTGTATTGGGTGTGTGGATTTTTATCAAAGACATTAAGCTATTGCCTGATGGCTTGTATAGAGTGTTTCAGGTTGGCCATGTGGTGTCAGGGGACAGCAGAGAGAAGCCTGACACAAAAAGGAGCAATTCCTCTGCTCTCCTCCTGCATGGACTCAGAGCCAACCTGAGTAGGAGGTAACCAATCCGATTTAAAGTGTCATATTGTGCTTTGCCATTTAAGTGTGCCTCTGCTCTTGGAGACATTCTAGTGTTTGGAATCCCCCGATAGCAGCTTGAGATCTATATTGCTCCTAAATCTCAGATATTGCTTTCTAGTTGATTACTTGAATATATATTGTTACCGTCTGTTATTCTTACACAGAAATATTGCAGTAAAGACAATTTCTGTAGTTATTATAGTGTGTGTTTCTCATTGGTCATTGCACTTACACTATTGCCAGGTGTTCCAGAGGGGATTGAGACTGTTATTGGGGTTGAGAGGCAGAGTAACAAGCTGCATCTACTTAAGCAGCCCCTGTGGGGGTACTGCTACACTTATTTGAACATTTTATTACATTTTGTTTACTATGGAGCCCATTATTGGGGAGAGCTTGGACAGTGTTCAGTTTTTTGCCTCCAGGCTTCCCCACAAAGGATACTTTTGTAAACACATTATTACTACTTTTAGCGTTTTATATACCACATCCTGGGAAGACCTTCCGGGTCACCTACTTACGGTGACGACAGCCTTGTCCTCAGAGTCCTTTGAATAACTGGGTCTTTACACCCTGAGGGTTGATCCAATCCTCTAGGGTTTTCCTTCTAGGGCTGGGGCTCAGGCCAGAGCAGCAGTCATACTCTTCCATCAGCCAGGATGCTGGGGTTTTTCCTTAACCACTTGCGCCCCGGAAGATTTGCTGCGTTACGGCACTGCGCTGATTTAACTGACAATTGGGCGGTCGTGCAGCGCTGTATGCAAAACAAAATTGACTTCTCCCCCCCCCCCCCCCACAAATAGAGCTTTCTTCTGGTGCTTTTTAATCATTTTTTTCCCTCAGTGTAGGCCAATATGTATTCTACATATTTTTGGTAATAAAAAAAAAAAAAAAAACAATACGCGTATATTGATTGGTTTGCGTAAAAGTTATAGTGTCTACTAACTATGGGAAAGATTTATGGAATTTTTATTATTATTTTTACTAGTAATGGCAGTGATCTGTGACATTATGGTGGACAGATCGGACACTTGACACATTTTTGGAACCATTAAAATTTATACAGTGATCAGTGCTATAAAAAAAAATGGATGATTACTGTGTAAATATTCCAGAGAGACAGGAAAAGTCCTGTCCAACCTTCCCTCTCTGCGGTCCGTTCAAACGTCAGTAGAAAGGCCTCTGGATCATCATCTGCAGTGATGTTCGAAAGAAAGCGACCCACATGGATGGCTGATGGCTTGTCTGCAATATTCATTTTAGCAGGTGACCACTGCGCTAGCGTCTCCACAACCTCAGTCAGGGTTTTCCTATCCACTTTTGCAGCAGGGGCTAGCTGTTCAAACAGCCTCCGCGATTGCTCCTGTACAGCAGCAATCTGTTGGCACAGCACATTGGTTTGCTCCTGTGCGATAGCGTTGGCTTGCTGCTGGATAACACCTATTGTTTGAGGATTTCCTTCATGTTTTGTCACTTTAGATACTGGCCTTTTAAAGTAGTAATTTAAGACAATTCCCTTAACAGTATAGCCTTTATTCATCATAAACACCCAGGGTTTTATCTTGCTAATGCAGAGGATAAAACTAAAAAGGGGTATATATAGTCTTTTCTAGACATACTTCTTTCACCCTTTCAAAAGAAATTAAAGACCCTGAGGGCAGATTTCTCCTCTTGGAAGGATCTATTTAAGGCTCCCCTTCACGTTTGCATCTTACTATGCTCCGAACAATGGGCAAGCAAAAGTTCTCTCATCTATGATGAAAACCCTCTCCCCATTTTACAGACACGGTGGTTATAAAGTGGAGGGGGGCATTTGAATGTGGCCCTTGACCAGATGCTAGACAAAAATCGGGAGATGGTCACTCATGCTTTCTTCGCTCTACAAAACAGAGTGCTTCACTCTGTTTGGTAGACATTTGGAGGGAACTCAACCTGACTGAAAAGTATTACATGCACTTTTCCGGTCCACCCACACCTATTCCAGGATAGACCACATTTTCTTATCCGCAGAACCATTCCGTGTGTATCCAAGTCATTAATCAGAACTCCTCCCTGTCTTATCATGCCCTGGTTTTGTTGCGTGTCACAAAGCCTTATGGCCCTGATGGACCGTTTCACTGGCAAATCAATGAGGCCTTGCTAAGTGACACAGTACAATCCACAATTTTGGTCAAAGAACTCAAAGAATTATTTTTGACAAATGACAGAGGATATCACTCCCGAAAATGATCTGGGCAGCTCATAAAGCTGTCAGAGTTAAACTTATCAAGATTGCCTCCCCACGCAAAACGGGAAAAAAAAGAGCTGAAATTGTCAAACTTGAAAAATTCTAAACAGTCTCCAAAACTCATAAACGTCACCCCACAGCCAAATCTCTTGCTCGATTAGAAGCAGTGCTTCTAGCGCCAAATCTTGCGCTTACTACAGAAGCTGAAAAGAACCTTCATTGGACTAACGCTACTGGATTACTGTTTACAGAAAGACAAAATAGGCCCCAGGTTGGCTGGTCCATTGACCAAAACACTGTCTTTCTTTCCTTAAAATTGGCTCCCCACAGGTACTCTTACATCAGAATCTCAAACAAATTATGGCCACTTTGCACAAATTCTATTCCACTTTATATAGGGCTCATACTTCGTTTTTTCTAAATTGTTGTCAAGAGTTCCTAGATGAGATTTCTCTCCCTAAACTGAATCCCACGCACAGGTGGAATCTTGAAAAACCTATCACGGAATCAGAGGCGTTGATCAAAAATACCTAGGAATTGATCTGCCCCAAAACTAGATGGGATTTTCAGTTTGCTACTGTAAGGCATTTGCTCCGATCCTCTCTTCGGGTTTGACAAGGCTCTCAAACTCCCTCAGGAAAGGTGCTACTGTTGACAGCGACTCCAACTCAGCATTTATATTGGTCATCCCCAAGCACCGCAAAGATCCATCAGAAGTTATTTATGGACCAATTTCCCTAAACAAAATTGATCTTAAAATTCTTACCAGAATTTTAGCTAATAGGACTTGTCTCCATTTATTGATTCATACGTATATAAAAGATCAAGTGGGATTTATTCCAGGGAGACAGGGGCTGGACCAAATCCGAAGAGCTATTGCTGCGATTTCGCTCCTGCATTCACATTGAGATGGAGGGGCTCATCAGGAGGGCTTTCTTTTGTCCATCGATTTACAAAAAGCCTTCTATACAGTGGAATGACAATCCTTATTCAAGGTTTTATCTAGGTGGAGGTTTTGACCTCAGTTTTTAGGGATCCTTCGAGCCTTGTATTCCAACCCAAGTGCGAGACTCCAGGGCTACTATTCAGACCCATTTCCTATATCAAAAAGGCACGAAACAGGGTTACCCCTTGTCTCCCTTAATTTTTGCAATTGAGACACTGGCAATCGCGATTAAGAACCCCTTTCCGATATTCACGGGGTATAGTGCGGACCTCAGACTCACACGTGTGCTCCATTTGTAAATGACCCATTACTTTATCACTACTCCACTAATCTGTACACCAAAATTGGGAGGGACTTGGGCTGCAAGTTAAGTTATGGCTCTTAAAAGGGGTTGTAAAGGTAAAAAAAAAAAAAAAATAATCCCTAAATAGCTTCCTTTACCTTAGTGCAGTCCTCCTTCACTTACCTCATCCTTCCATTTTGCTTTTAAATGTCCTTATTTCTTCTGAGAAATCCTCACTTTGTGTTCTTCTGTCTGTAACTCCACACAGTAATGCAACACTTTCTCCCTGGGGTGGAGAAAGCCTCTTGAGGGGGGAGGGGGCAAGCAGGAGTGTCAGGACGCTCTCTACTTTGCAGATAGAGAAAGGAGCGGTGTGTTAGTGGGCGTCCTGACACTCCTGCTCGCCCCCTCAAGAGGCTTTCTCCACACCAGGGAGAAAGCCTTGCATTACTGTGTGTAGTTACAGACAGAAGAACACAAAGTGAGGATTTCTCAGAAGAAATAAGGACATTTAAAAGCAAAATCGAAAGGATGAGGTAAGTGGAGGAGGACTGCACTAAGCTAAAGGAAGCTATTTAGGGAAAACATTTTTTACCTTTACAACCCCTATAAGTTATGGCTCTTAACGTCACCATTTCGACTCTGGTACTTGAAAGACTCAAAAACACTCTCCCTTCAATTGTAGCTCCATCTTCTCTTCCTTATTTGGGAGTCAACTTAACAGCCAATATGGATCAGCTTTATAATGCCAACTATCCTACGATTTAAAAAAAAAAAAAAAAAAAAAACACTTAGCGATGACTGATACATGGTCTAGGTGTGGTAGATTCTGGCTGGGTAGAGTGAACTCAGTCAAAATGCCTGTTACAAAGGCTTTTATACCTTTTCAGATCCCTCGCCATTTCAATTCTGAAATCTCACCTTAATAAATTCCAGCCCAAATTTCATTCACTTTGTATAGGGCTCCAAGGGACATTGCAGGCCTAAAAGTGTTCTCTTCAGACTGCGAACTCAAGGGCGTTTAGGCCTCCCTAATTTATGGAAGTACCACCAAGCAGCCCAACTAGCTCAAATCGTAATAGTTTATGCCAGTAGTAATAGATCCGATTGGGTCAGCATGGAAAGACAGTCGATCCCAGGCACACCATAGATTTCCTTCTCTGGCTTCCCTATTAGAGCAGATCACCCATCTTAGCCCCTACCCTTTCACACCTCATGGCCTTATGTGACACACTCCACTCCAACCCTGCATTTATGTCGGAATTCTGTCAACTATCTCACCTCTTCCATAATCTGCAATTTCCACTGCGTCTAAATATGCTGGCTTTCCAGTGGTGGTTAAACAAAAAGGTGTTCCTCTCCTCTCTAGGTCCCTTAACGGAAAGCCACCGTGTAAGCAAGCTGGAGATGCCTCAGTCTGAGAAATTCAGGATTGACGGAAATCCGTCATTTTTTGCTCACTATGAAAGACTAAACCAGATCCACAAAGGGTTACCCCATATGAACAATGGTGCCCTAGAATCCTGGATACTCCTCACTGTCAGAAACTTCAGAGAAACCCTCCTATTGCTCTACTTTAGGAACAAGATCTGTAAATTAACTGGGAGCTGGATACTTGGCATTTTGCTTCCAACGGTACTTTAAAAAAAGGTATTAAAAATTACCCTGGTAGTGGCTAGTCTTACAATCCTTGCACATTGGTATCAGGTTCCTTCCCACATAGCAAAGATCTACCCAGGAATGCCCCCCGTTTGTTTTTGGGGTTATGGTCATATAGGTAATATCCTTCATATCTGGTGGTACTGTCCTTGGCCAAGAGGGTTTTGGAATAAGCCTTTTCATTTGCTGCAGAAGGTCACAGGATTGGCAATCCTCAAATCGCCTCTAAATCGTACTTGTAAATGAAAGTGTCAACAAGACTCCTAAAAAGTTCTCAAAAACAGATGTTATGCTATGTAAGATTGGGGGTTGTTAACTCTCGTGGTATGCGTTTTTTTCAGTGATTCACACCAGTCAGGAACTATGTTTTAAGGGCATGGTAGCCCATTTTTATTAAAAAGGCAAAAATAAAAAGGTCAATCAAAAGGTTTCCCACGCAGGGGGTTCTTCTCCATCAAATGCAAACAGAAAATGCTAGCCCACCTAGCTCTCTGTAGCAGTACTTCTGCACGTTATCCTGGTCACCCAGACCAGCGCATTCCTCAACATAGGCGGCTTCCCTTGAGCGTCTATAGCTCTGCCTCTTGCAGTTACCAATTTTCTGGCTGTCTCCTACAGCCTCTCTGATTTCTGGAGACCTCCTGTCTCTTACAGGAGCTGTCTCCAACTGGGAGCCATGAGATCTTCCTACACTCTCATTATAAAGGGCTGTGCTCACCTGAGCACACACCCTGCTGGTAACGAACAAAGTCTGGATACAGGGTTGGAGATTCTGTCCCACCCCAGACACTGTGGAGTCTCCAAACTACAGAGCCCCATTTCAAAATACCAAAACCTGGAGAAAGCTGCACAAGCAGTCTTCTCCAGTCCACAGCTACGCTCTGTAGAGTTGCAACCAGCAAATGTGCATACCCTGTGTCCATTTTAACACTATTTCTACTGGGACAGAGCCTCGCTCTGCCACAGCTATTAGGGGCTAAACTCAAAATTACCCAAGCTTGGAAACAGCCATCTGTGTCCTGTCCAGCAGCAAAGAAGAAAATTTCTAGGATAATGTCTCAGGAAAAAGTAGTTAGTATAATCCAGGTTACAGTCCAGAAACTTGATCGGATCTGGTAACCCTGGGCAAAAAGTCTCCTTGGTGTCTAACTTCTCCCGTGTTTGCTCTCTCCTCCTTTCTCTTCACTTTATTTTAACTTCTACTCTGCTCCTTTTCCTTCTGTTATTCCTTTGCTCTCCCCCCCCCCCATTTTTCTTAGAGGGGGTTTTGTCTGGAATAGCCAGACATGGGTTGCTTTGGGGATGTTATCCCAATTACGATGACCATGGCTGTTGAAAGTAGACTTCTCTCAAGACTGTACTTCTGAGTAGTGGTTTGATCTGCTGAGATTGATAAAAATAATAATTACGCAGAATAAAGAAACTCGTACAGCTTTTTGTTTTGTGACTCATTGTTCTAAAAGTGAGTCTACATATTAGCCTTGATTTTGTAAACCTGCCCACTATAGCAGCTTAATGTCTTACTCTTGCTCTCGTGATTTTTATCTGTTCGATATTGTTTGGTTACTACACCCAAAAATAGTTTCTTGAAAACTTTGATTTGTATTCAACTGTACTTCACTGTTGGCTTCCTTTATAAGCCTCATTGTATATCCTTTGTTACTCATGTAAAACTTTAATAAAGCTGTCCAAAGATAAAATGTGAAAAAAATAAAAATAAATTGCATGTGTAAAGTATTTGATGCCTGAATAAAGGGTCAGTGATGTGATCCGTAAGAATGGTATGTTTTCATAGTACCACATACAGCTTAGAAGCAACTCCCAAGCATTTATTTGAAAGGATTGGTGATTTTCAGGTCACCTTTCAAGTCACATAAAAAAGGGAGTCTATACCCTTGTGTATGATTTTTTTCAATTTTTTTTATTTAATTTTTTTGCAATGGTACACCTCTTCAATTGCTATGCCCAGCTCTGTGGCCTTTAGCAATCCCTTTCCTATTAGCCTTAAAAAAATAAATTGAGACAGACTTGTTTTTTTATGTATCACCACCAAGATTCTTTGGGGTTCAGATTTAAAGTTTGCAATTTTCAGATTTCATGAAGGGAACCCAGACATATACACTCATTCTTACCCAAGGATCAGAGGTGAAAGGAAGTTTCTGGTGACAACTGTGTTCATCCAGTATTTGATATAATGCATCTTGCTTTCTGTTGTGCATTCGCCTTAAGCCCCATACACACGGTAGGACATCCAACAAAATTTCCCTTGGATTTTTGTCCTAATTGATTTGTCCTGCTACACCCATAGCATACACACAGTCAGACTTTTCTGCAAACTTTTCTAAAAGTTTCCTAACATCACGTGTTTTTTTTGCTCTTTTCTGCTCTTTACCGCCACCCTTTGGTTAACTTCTGCTATTGTTTGTTGCTTTTTACATTGGTTCTGAGCATTCGTATTTGCACTTTGTCCAAAAGTTGGTTGGATTGCTGTACACACGGTCACACAAAGCACCATCAGACTTTTGTTGCCGAAAAGTTGGTCCGTTCGCAGACCCAACTTTTTGTCGGATGAAACCAGAAAAAGTTGGTCCGATGGAGCGTACACACGGTCGGACAAATTTGAAAAGTTGCAGATTTTGAAGTTGGTTGGCAAAAAGTGTGACCGTGTGTATGGGGCTTTACAGAACATAGACAGCATAAGAAATAAATAAAAATAATAATAATATTAATAACTCCTGAACATTGGTGATTCTAAACTTGCAGACCATGTGACAGATGCTTGGACTTAGAGTTGTAAAGGATTTTTTTTTTTTTGCTGAAATGACTGTTTACAGGGTATAGAGACATAATAGTTAACTGATTCCTTTTAAAATTGATTTAACATAGATACAAAATCAATCATATAATGTACCTCTAGTTTCGTTTTTGCATCTAGTTTCATTTTTGCATATTATCCTGCCTATGTGCATGTACAGAGCCATAGAGCAGTGATGGTTTGGAAAATGAAACTAGAATCTCCCAGTACTGTGGTCATCAGGAAACAGACAACCAGGAAGTGTCCAGAAAAGAGAATTACAGCAACATCAGAGCAAAAACGAACAATGAGGACATGAAAACAGGACTGCAGTAAGGTAAAGGAAGCTATTTAGCTAAAAAAAAAAATCCTTTAGTGACCCTTTAAAGTGGGATCTTAGTGTAGCACAATAGCAATTACTCAAGTATGACTACGTGATTATACGGCTACAATCACGTTAAGTATGATTGAAACAGTTTGTCATATCACTAAAATATAATACTTTTACAGTAAGATATTAATAAATTCTCTAATAAAATGTTACTTATTAGAACACCAGTGCATGCCTGAGTACTTCCATTCTTCCACCCGTTATGCCTCTAGAAGCACACTTATTTGTGTTTATCAAGGATTTGCACTGTGCAGGTGGTCATTGTGGCACAAAGAATTCATCAGTCAATGTCAGACTTAATGATCAGCCAAATTGAGTTCACATTGGTAGCTGTCCTTCATCCAGCTGTGAACGTTTAGGCACATTAACATCTCCCTCTTAAAAAAAAAAAAAAAAAAAAAGTATAATTCTCCCTTAATGCATTCTCAGGTTAAACTAACAGTACATACTTTGACTTTTACTGATTATCTTTCTAAAGAGTTTCTTGTGTTTGCATAGTCCAAATAGGAGGTTATGTTGTTATTAATATAATATATCAGCATTTAGTGAGTACAAGCTATTAAAATAAAAGACTAATAATCAATAAAAAGCACAATATACCAGTTCATTTATTTTAGGGTGCATAAAACGTGGAAGTTTTCAGCACCTGTTCTATAATCAATGCCAATTTCCAACCTTGGAATTCACCATAATATTATCTTTTTTTAAAATCTTTACACTTCTGAATGTTGCAAGGCATTCTCAATTCAGGTAATGTAGGTAATATAGGGTGTAAACCCTTCTTTTTATATACATCCAGATTTGCTGTATGTAGATCGAAATTAGATCTCTAAACTGATACAAGTATTGTAGCAAAGGTTCCCAGTTACTCATTTACAGTACCTGCCGCCGATCTTGTGCTTCTCATGCTCGCCGCCCCCCACGAGATGCCGCGCATCCATAGGAATCCATTGGGGGCGGCGAGCGGGAGGAGCGACCGAGCTTGGCGCTGGCTCCCGCGATGGGGCTCACAGGTGTCAATCTCTCCGCTAACAGAGGCGAGATTGACACAATATCGGTGGCAGGTAGCATATGCTCAGTTGTAGGCACAGATCTCCAACTTCTTTTCCCACAATTCTGTCGGTTCCTGGACACAGTGGGTTTCTCAGTAGTTCGGGTAGGCTATACCTAATGAGGCGGAGGTAGCTGGGAAAGCGATCTGCAGATAGGCAACTGGCCCTCCACCAACAGCAGCCAAGCAGAAGCCCAATAGCATGCAAGCGCCTCTGGAAAGCCCAGCTACTGCGGGGGAAGAGTACATCTCCAATTGCTACTCGTATACGATAGTTCCAGTGGGGTTTCTCCCTTTTGGCTGGTGCCGTTGCAAACCGGTGCTGGCCTTAATCTTGCAAGAGCCCTAAAAAAAAAAAAAAATCTGACTACCAATGGTTCAGAGGCCTCAGAATTCTCCAAGAAAACTGCTAGTGCAGCAACCCGCACCTTCTTTTTTTTTATTATATAGTCTTTGTTTTTTTAAAGAATATAAAACAGATACATGAAATACACATTTTTTTTATAAAACTTTAATATTATCCCCATCTCCCCTAGGCCTAATAATTTACGTTCACCCCCCCCCCCCTTCTATCCATGCCATCTCCCTCCCTCTCCCTCTACTACACTACTATGCATTTTAATATTACACTGTTCCCTTTGTTCCCTAAGATTTCATTTCCACATTTTTTCAAATTCCCTAAAATGCCCTCTCTTCGTATAGACTACCTTTTCCTTCCATACCGTCTCACCAATTATTCTAGCCCAGTCCATTACTGATGGGGGTTTTACTGATTGCCATCTCTGTACAGTTTTCTTGCCTGGAATAGACACCTTACTACCACTACAGTTATACTTGCCGTTTCACCAATTTCTTCCCCGAGGCCCAGGATACACAGTCTCGGGTCCATTTCCAGTGTAGTCCCATATGTTGCATTTATAATATCTAGAACCCCTGACCAATATCGAAACAACTTTCGACACCTCCATATCATGTGCATCAAATCCCCCGTTTCCTGGCACCTGGGGCACTTGTCTGCTCTTCGTCCAAACAAGAATAGTCTCTTAGGCGTATAGTATGTCCCATTTAACAGCATCAGGTGCAAGACTTTCTGTGAGGGGGGGAGACTGACACCAAGTGCCCCCACTTTAATATCCTTCTCCATTGTGCCTCTTATTCCCCCCAATATTCTCTTCCCACCTTTTCCTACTCTTAATAAATTCTGGGCCTTCAATACTTCTTCTGCATATTGTAAATATAATGAGATAAATTCCCTACTCGTGCCCTGCTTAATTACTCTTTGGAGGAGGGGGATTTTATTACATTCTGGACCTTTTCTCTTAAACTGCATCCCCAGTGCATGTCTGATCTGCAGGTATTTATAAAATGAATGATTGGATATATCATATTCTCCTTTAAGGGTTGCAAACATTTTTAAGAGGTTTCCCGTGTATAACTGGACCAGCCTATTTATCTCCTTTATTTCCCATTCTCTGCATTTTTCTATGGCCATCATCTCCTGCAGGTTCCTGTTATTCCAACGAGGGGTATAATCCCATTACCCCATTAATAGCTTAACTGCTTTTCACACTTGTTACCATCTTTACTGTGGATACAGATACTACCAACAGTGAGTGATCCGACACCCCTCTTGGTAAATATAATATATGTCTTTTATGGTCTGCAGTGCTTCCCCCATTACCTAGGGCCTAAGTATCCCGGAGAGTGTGGAATAAGAGCTTGAAAAGCAAGAGTATTTCTGGCTGTCTAGATTCTGCACTCTCCACATATCGAATAACTCTGCTGCTTGTAAAAATTGACGTAAATCGGCTCTCTGGCATACTACATGACTGTATTCCTGGTAGGAACCTATCCAGTTTAATCAAATATCCTCATTGAAATCCCTCACCACATAAACCGGTATTCCAACTTTATCCAACATAAATTCCATTAGTCTATACATAACCTCTAATTTAAAGGGCGGAGGAATATAAATATTTGCCAAAACATATTTTTCTTCACTGTTCTAGAGAAAACAAAATGTAACGTCCAGCTGCATCCATGCTGATTTGCCTTCAGAAGAAAACCACCCCACTTCTCACCAGTATGCTCACCCCCATCGAATAAGAGGAGTGCACTGAGTGATATTGACATTGAAACATTTTACTTCGAAACTGTGACATGGTAATTTTTGTCAGGTGTGTCTCCTGCAGGCAGTCCAGCCCTACTCCGTACATTTCCAACATAGAGAGCACTGCTGCTGTCTTTTTTTTTCTTCAAAATTGTTTATTTGTAAACAGGGACAAGACCGCACAGGCCGACATGGTACAACCATACACACAGCACACATAATAGATTAGGTATACAACAACGAAAAGTAACAACTCTGCCAATTTATAGCAAAGTATCCGGATCACGCGACCGGTCCCCACATTTTCTCTTTATTTCAAGAAAGATCCCCTAAAAGGGGGTGTGTACTATTCCAGAGGGTAGAAAGTCAGAACTAAGGACAGAGAGAAAGAGAAGGAAAGAAGGAGCGGTCAAGAGTAGCAGAGGGGGACTGCTGCTCTCTTGAATGAGTTACCCATCCCCCAGATGTTCCAGGAGCCTATATTCAGTATTTTGGGCTGCATATCAAAACTAAATTATATATTATATATCACACACACACACACACATACATAACATACACACACACACACACACACAATCCTACAAAACCTTTGCCCTTTTGTCTCATTTTACCCAAAACCCTTGTTTCCCAAAATTGTGCTATAAAGTATTGCAATTTCTCCAGAGTGAATCTTTAATATTTGTGTCATCAAAAAATGTACACTTTTTCTGTTTCCCCCTTCTGTCATATGAACTGTGTGTCAGGTCACCTGTGGCCAGATGACAAGTGCACCCTGTAGGGGTCAGGGATGCACCGCAGGGAAGTGAACCCTATAGCCGACTACTGCTGGCAGGGAGGAAGCGTGACCCAAGATCACCCAGGGCGCGGAGTCTAAGACCCAGTTTTGTATTCACCAGAGCCCTTGGTGGTAGGGATGGTCTTGGCCGCAACTGGGTCCAGGTCGCGTTCCCGGGATTCCTCAGGTCACACTCCGCAGGGAGAAGGGGGAAGCAGCCAGCAGAACAAACAGTGGTGATGGACAGGCCGAGGTCAGGGCAACAGGCAGACAAGGATAACCGTGGAACATGCAAATAGTCAGGGGCACAGGCAGACAGGGAAGTCGGGGACAAGCCAAAACGGTACACGGAAGATGATCGTAGCACTCTGCAACCAGGAACTAGCAATACACTGCAGACAGGAACTGAGCATTGGAACACTGTTGAACAGCACTGCAGACCTGTAGAGCAAAGGTTAATATAGGCTTCCTGGGATGGACTAGGGTGGAGCCATACAGGAAGAGGAAGTGATAAGAAGGGAAACCAGAACAGGATCTGCCTCTAATGAACACATGGATATCAGGTAGGCAGACAGACATGATGCATATTCATGACACTGTGATTCTATACTGTACCCACCCCCTATACATCCAACCCTTCTCCCTTAGCCAACCCCCTCCTCCACACTCCACCTATCTTGGTTTGCCCCAAGGGCTTTTTTAGTGACGGTACATACAACTCAACCTTCACTCCCTCTTCCATTACTCCACACTCACTCTCCTCCCACCTTCTTGTGCATCTCTCTACTCCATCAAAAAAAAATTATATATATTCAAGTGCTCTCAAGTGCAGGGTGGACGTCCCGTTTACATTCCCCATGCGCGCAGCGGGGAAACACTGTGCCCGGCGCATCGCTGGGGAGCCGATGCGCGTGCCTGTCGGCCGCGATGTCCACCAGGTACCCGCGATCGGCGGTGACAGCAGGGACGTGGAGCTGTGTGTGTAAACACAGAATTCCACGTCCTGTCAGGGAGAGAGGAGACCGATGCTGTGTCCCTTGTACATAGGGACACAGCATCGGTCACCTCCCCCAGTCAGTCCCCCTCCACACACAGTTAGAACACACCCAGGGAATACATTTAACCCCTTCCTCACCCCCTAGTGTTAACCCCTTCCCTGCCAGTCACATTTATACAGTAATTAGTGCATTTTTATAGCACTGATCGCTGTATAAAAATGTGAATGGTCCCAAAATTGTGTCAAAAGTGTCCGATACGTCCGCCGCAATATCGCAGGCCTGACAAAAAAAAATAAAATAAATAAAAAAAATCGCAGATATGATCAAATACCACCAAAAGAAAGCTCCATTTGTGGGGGGGGGGAAAGGATAAAAATATAATTTGGGTACAGTGTTGTATGACCGCGCAATTGTCATTCAAACTGCGTCAGCGCTGAAAGCTGGAAATTGGTCTGGGCACGAAGGGGGTTTAAGTGCCCAGTAATGAAGTGGTTAAACAAACACACACACACACACACACACACACACACACACACACACACACACTTCAGTGAACACAAAAAAAAAAAGGAGAAAACAAAAATGAAAAAAACAGTCCACATGTCCTTTTCTCTTCTCTCTCCTCATCTTTTCGGCAGCTTCTCTTTATTGTCCCCTCCAGCCATGCTACAGCACATTCTGGAGAGTCAAAAAACTGAGTCCCTCCTGGCTCTACCAGTAGTAGCTGCGCTGGGTAGAGCAAAGCATATGTAATATCAATTTTTTTAATCTGCGTTTAAATTTCCATAAATTAAGCTCTGCGCTTCTGCAGGTTAGGAGAAAAGTCTGGTTACATTGAGATTATAATTCCATTGTAAAAAACATTTCCCTTCTCTCTGGCCTTGTGTAGTAAGGTTACTTTGTCATTATAATTCAAAAATTTCAACAGCAGTGATCTAGGATATCCTTCTGGAACTCAGTGCGCTCTATTAAAAAAAAATGTTTTGATCAGGTTTCTATTCCAAATAGTTCCATGAACCATTTTCCCAAAAATTCTATTGGGTTAGACTCCACGCTCCTTTTCGGCAAGCCCACCAACCTTACATTATCCCTGCGGTGTCTATTTTCCATTTCATCCACTTTTTCAGCAAATTTGCCCACTTGATCTTTCATAATCTTGACTTCCTGTTTTAATGGATATACATTGTCCTCTATTTGAATTATCCTCCCCTCCGCTTCCGTTATTCTTTCAGCTGTTTGCAGCTCTTGTCGCACCAAAGCCAGTTCCTCTTCAACACCTCTTAGTTGGTCACACAGTTCCCTCAGTGAGAGCTTACACACATTAACCACTTCTAGATCATTTAAAGTTGGTTCTCACTCTACTGGAGGAACAGGTGCAGACATCTTTTTTTCTAGCACTTTTTCAACTGCTCCTGTATTCTTTCCCTGTTTATAGTTTTTGTTCCTGAAGCTGCTACAGGTTCTATTAAAACGTCCTTGGCTCTTCCTAGCCGCTGACAGTTTTATCTGTGTCTGCTGCCCCCTTTAGTTGGTGTATGGTCCAGGGTATGGATTTACTTTTCTAGTTCAGCAGCTGCTGCGGACTGACTCCCCTTATCTTTCTCTTTTGCCGATTGTAATAACGGTCTCCAAATTCTCCGGGATAGTATACATATCCCCTCTCCTCCTGGTCATGTCAGCTCCTCAGCAAACTGCTTTAAAAAAAGGGAAATTGAGGAGGATAAGAGGGGTGCAAAGAGATCTAGAGGGAGTCTGAGAAGGGTTTACCCAGCTCCAACTCTCAAAACAGAGGCAATCAGGGGCAAAGGTAAAAAGGTAAAAACCCATCAGATTTATTTTATTTTATTATTAATGTCCAGTGTGCGATGCTGCAGCTCCCCATATACAAGAAGTTCAAATCACAGCATACAGTGTTTTTTTTTTTAATCGTTATTCCGTTTTTAAATGTGAGAGGTTCAAGTGTAAAAGTCAGTAGTCAGTAACAAGCCATGTTTTGTTGCTGGAGATCCTTTCTTGGGCTTAACACCAAGGGCATGAGCTATTTCCCTTTTTACTCACGTGTCCCACAAGATCTCACAGGGATGCCTCGAGGGGCTCCTTATCTCCAAAACAAAGAGCTCAACCACACTCAGGTACACCCGGGATCTCTCAGCTAGCGTATTCAGGCACTCTGGGGGCTCACAGCTGTCCAGCAAGCTCACGGCCAATGAGCTTAGTTCACTTCCTCATCTCCTCGCCTTCCCCCCTCGTCCTCACACAGCTGACGTCTGAAGTCTCGCAGGATTCCACGGTGTTCTCCTCTAGTGGCGCTCGCTCCCGTCACAAAGCAGGCAGGCTCGAGGATGACACACGCCGCTCAGCCACCATCACATCCACCTACTTCTGCCATATGCCAATGGGGAACTGCTTAGAAAAAGCAAGGAGCAGGGAGAGAGCACACACACGCTCTCACAGATCCACACCACCATCACCTTCCGGTCATGTCCAGCTCTGCCGATTCAACAGCACACAATTCACAACCTGTACCTTCAACAGGGGACTGCTAGTCCCTTATCTGTCCAGTCTTGTAAAAACTCCAAGATGGAAACAAGGCTCCTTGGGTCTTGGGTAGATGAATTGCACCACGAATTATAGACCTTCCAGACTTTAGTCCTTTTCAGACAAAATAGAGTAATTAGAATGACTGGCACTCCTTCCCGTTGGAGCCTCTTTAATACCATTGGGAATAACTAATGGGGGGGAGCGTAGCAAAAATGAAATCTCCATGGATGTGCCAGGGCATCTATCCCTAGTGACCCATTGAGACTGTTCAGAGAAACGTAATTGAGCAACGGCCGTGGCATCGTTTGTTAATACTTTAACATGGGGATACTGGAGATGTTGTGTGAATATCACTAGAGATCAAGTGATCTTCTTCAACTCTCTCCAATTTGAGGACTTTATCACTACCTTCTTTGACCAACTTCCTTGGGCACAGTTTTCCTCTAGGCCCCTTGATGGGATCTCCTGATCCCTCTACCACCATAGTGATCTTTTCACCTTAGCTGGAATCTTCACCTTTATGTCCAGCAATTTTAAGCTTTGATCCCATGACTTTAGGAGAAAGACTTGTAGGCTCCTGAAGCGTAGTCTTGCCAACTGAATAGCTGGAATTCGAGTCGAGGTCCGGATTCCTAATGCGAATATTTTGTTTTCACCTCTCCCTTAAGGAGATGAAGAATAGAAGGTCGTCCAAGTGGGGAATTACTGAGATTCCCTGAAGTCGAAGTGGCGAGTGCTTCTGCCATCACATTGGTGAAAATCCATGGTGCGAATGACAGACTGAATGGTAAGGCCCTGAACTGTAGATAGTGAATCACGCCTTACATACCAGGATTGCATTTCGGTGCGCTCACACTTTGAATGACAAATTACTCAGTCACGCAACACTGTACCCAAATTAAATGTGCGCCATTTTTTGGGGTTATTACTTGTGCTATAAAATTTTTTTAAAAAAAGACCGTAAATGTTGTGATAAATTGCCTCTCTTTGTTTCGGTCATAAAATTTTGCAAATTAGTAATTATTCTTCATACATTTTGCCCAAAATGTATACTGCTACATATCTTTGGTAAAAATAACCAAAATTTGTGTATATTATTTGGTCTTTGTGAAAGTTAGAGTCTACAAACTATGGTGCCAATCCCTGAAAATGTATCAATCTGATCACACCTGAAGTACTGATGGCCCATCTCATTTCTTGAGATAACAAGTCAGAAAAGTACAAATACCCCCTTTTTAGAAAGTAGACATTCCAAGGTTTTAAGTAAGTAGCATGGTGAGTTTTTTTTAAATTGTCATATTAACTGGTTATTTCTCTCACAGAGCATATACATACAACAAATGACACCCCAAAATACATTCTGCTACTCCTCCCGAGTATGGGGATACCAAAATGTGTGGGACTTTTACACAGCCTGGCCACATACAGAGGCCCAACATTGAAGTAGCACCATCAAGCGTTCTACAAGCATAAATCTAATTTCTCAACCACCTATTACACTTTTGAAGGCCCTGGAGCACCAGGACAATTTAATTTCAAACAAAATGACCCCATTTTGGAAAGCAAACACCCCAACGTATAATCTACAATGCATAATGAGTCTTTTGAATGGTTATATTTTTTCCAGAAGTTTTTGGAAAATGTGGAAAAAAAATTAACGCTTTATTTTTTACACAAAGTTGTGCATTTATAAAGATATTTCCAACACATAGCAAATACATAGCAAAACATGACACCCCAAAATACATTCTGCTACTCCTGAGTATGGGGATAACACTTGTGTGAGACTTTTACACAGCTTGGCCACATACAGAGGCCCAACATCCAAATAGCATCATCAGGCATTCTAGGAGCATGCATTACATATACAATTTCCTGGCAACCCATCATTTTCGAAGGCCCTTTATATTTCTAACACATAGCATATACATACCAAGAATTACAATCCAAAATAAATTCTATTGCAGAAAGGGTAAAAAAAAAAAAAAAAAAAAAAAAAAAAAAAAAAGTATTACCTGTCACGGACTGATTGGATCTCTGAGCCTCATCAATGGGCCCTGTAGAACCCTGAATATTGAGGCGATGGTAGATAAATAACAGTACATCTCTTCACACAAAGAGGATCTATTCTTCATAGCATTATGTTCTATAAGTTTGCGTTTGAGCTGGAGGACTTATTTTCTGAATTGTTCATCTGATGTATGCAATTTGAACTACAGTTCCAGTTATATAACTATGTGAAAATTAATAAAACAGATTGAAATATTCACAGAGGAAGGAGAGCACTAGATGTTGCTTCTTTTTTGCATACCTATTTTATCGGGTATGATGTTTGGGGTTCTTTGGGAACCCAAAGAAGCAGGTGTTTGAAAGTGTCTAAACCATGCCAGTAATCTTCATTTTCCCCAGGGGGAACACTGCCGATTTTGACTTATCTATGAGGTGAGCAGCCTGTAATACTGGTAGAGGCGAGCACAAGCATTTATTTGAATTCATGCACTTTTTTGGATCCATTTTAATCAATCATTTGATATTTTTTAATGAACATTGATTTTACCCACATATTTGTACTGATTAGCACCAATTATCTTATATATGGGGTTTTCACTGAATCATATTGGTTTTGCACATTTAAAAGCGCATCACTGTTTTTGTTATTCATACCAGTTCAAGTGGAGTGAAAGCATTTTAAGCAACAGCAGCTACTTTTATTAACAATATATTTTTCACATTATTTTCATATTATTGGTTTGATTGCACCGATTGACATTTGCACAAAATATGCAAGCTGATGTAGGATACTGCCATGACATTGTTTGGGTGTGTCAATATGTGGAGATCATTTGATTGCACACTCAACGTTTAAGGCATCTTGTTTTATGGCTTTCAGTTGTCTTGTATTTGAACGAGGCTTTGGTTAACATAGGGGGCCACATTTTGTGTGCCACTGACTAGTGTAAGGGGGTTTCACAGCCTCTGACACTTGCATCTCATAAAAAGGAGTGATACTGCATCTTCATTTCTTGTAACTACTGTAAAGGCAACAATCTCTATTGTTTTTCTGAATCTCTTCTTAAAGGATTATGTGACAGGCTGCCAACAAGAATGTTCCTCTTTGTTGGAAATTTACAGGTATGATTTTTTTCTTGGTTGATCAACCAACCAACATTGAGACAAGTCATGGCCACTTGAAGCTTGTTTTGTAGAGCTGCTTTCAAATCTACAAAACAGGTTATCCAAATGTAGCAGCTTTAGACACTGCCTGATTCCACCTGTTGTCGGTTACAGAAGTCTTGAAACTAGTGGCTCTATTTGAGCTATGCGCAGATCAGCCATCCCTGCCATGTTTGTCCACATGTCACAAGCTCTGTACTTTATCTTTAGAATTCTTACACCAAACTGTGTATCCGGTCCTTGAAGTTTTGCATGCTTAAGCAGTACTCCGTCTTTAAAGTTCTGCAGTGCACTCTGACTACCTGTCCCTGAAAATCCTGTACATCAAGCTATAACCCCTTCCTGGAAGCCCTGTATACTGTACAGTATCCAGTCCCTTTGAATCCCTGTACTGTACTCAATCCCTTGAAGTCTGTGTGGTATTGATCCACCACTAATCATCCCAGGGACCAGCAACCCACCAAAGCCTACTACTCAACTTGCCCTGCTTGGAGGTAACTGAAGTATTGATCTGGGAGAAGGAAATAGAAACCCATTTCAACCATCAATAAGAAATTGTGGCGCTGCAAATTGGTGACACATGGGTGGAGAGAGAGTCCGCTGGATAGGTGATGAGTCCTTTGTTACAATAAAAATAAAAGAAATGTAAAAAAAATTATATAATAACAAAAATAAAAATAACATGGATATAACCTGGGATTGGTGGGTGATGAAATGGGTCGTGAAGGGAGAGACACTGTTCTGTGATGAGCTGATTGTCCCAAAAACGCTGTCCTAGGGCAAGCCTTCCAAAGCAGGGACTCCAAACATGTATACAGGATGAGAAAAACAAAGGGCGCCTCCAGGTTAAACGTTTGAGAAGCTTTTAATATACAGACAACAGTGTAGACTTACATTATAAAATCTTAAAATCCAGTAAGAAGTTAACTCGATAGATGCTGAGGGGGGGGGGGTGAAGGGACGTCTATCCTGGCTGGTGGTAGTGCTGATCTTGCTCTCGGGTGTCACTCGGGGCCTCGTTTCCACTATCCCTCCGGACCAGCTGTTTTTTCAGCAACAGGACGGACAGGCTTAGGAGTGACACCCGAGAGCAAGATCAGCACTACCACCAGCCAGGATAGACGTCCCTTCACCCCCCCCCCCCCCCCTCAGCATCTATCGAGTTAACTTCTTACTGGATTTTAAGATTTTATAATGTAAGTCTACACTGTTGTCTGTATATTAAAAGCTTCTCAAACGTTTAACCTGGAGGCGCCCTCTGTTTTTCTCATCCTGCATTTCAACCATCAGTAGCTCTGGAGAAGACTGCCCATTTCTTAGATGTTTTTCCTCAGTGAACCGAGCCATGGTCTGGGTAAGCACTCTCTGGCTGTTGTCAGCAAGTCTGTGATAACAGTCATGTGATAATCATCATATAAGCTCTCGGATGAAGAAGTTCTCTCAGCAAACAAAAAAATGTAACATACCCTTGTATTTCACGGATTTGTATAACGGTTTTAAATGCAAGTTATTCCATGATTTTTTTTTTTTTTTTACTTCCCCCAACCTTTTTATGTTTTTGGTTTCTTGAACTCTTTTTACCCTGTCTTTTTGCAACAGGAAATCTTTTTCTTATCCGATGACTTGTCTAAGACATTTTCCAATTCAGCTCATGTGCTGAACTCTAATGTTTGCTGTGCTGTCTCATAGTTCTACACCGTGTGTTATAAAAAAAAAAAAAATCCAAAGAAAGTGCTAATGTGCTATATCAATTTATACAACATATTCATGGGTTCATGTAATACATACAAACATGTACAAATATAAAGAAAGTAAAGTAAAAAAATTGATCCAGACCATAGATTCAAAAGCAAGTATGTTGCCAGTGAAAAAGGTGAATAAAAGTTCAGAAATTAGCCAACGTGCTCTGTGCTTGTGCGTGCTCCCATCAGAGTGCATACTCACTCGCAGGTGTGGAACACCTGAGCTCATATAGAGGCAGGTATACAAGACGCTTGTGTATGTATGTCAGTGCACCCAATGGTATGAAGTGTCTCTCAATAGGTCTGGTTCATGGAAAAAAAAAACTTAGCAGAAAGATTTTTTTTTTTAATAAATAACACCACCTTTAAAAAACCAAAGATTCCATTAACACTGTAAAGTGCCACGTCTCGGCACTGGGAATGATCTGCGTTTGCTGCTACTTCACACTTCCCTGGAGCCAGGATGTGTTCCACTTTGTGAAAGTGGATTCAAACCCGACCTATGTTCTCGCCCCAAATATAAACATACTTGTTTTCCAATTCAGGCCTGTACAATAGTTCTCCGATGCCAGCCTAAGCATTCTTCTAGAACAGGGATATGCAATTAGCGGACCTCCAGCTGTTGCAAAACTACAAGTCCCATCATGCCTCTGCCTCGTTGTCATGCTTGTGGCTGTCAGAATCTTGCTATGCCTCATGGGACTTGTAGTTCTGCAACAGCTGGAGGTCCGCTAATTGCATATCCCTGTTCTAGAAGCACTGGCCTTAGCTGTGGTCCTGGTAGGTTTGACAGACTCTGAGGCATCTGCCCTGGATCAAACAGGGAGCGATTCAATGATGATTTTTGTCCCTAGGTGTGCCAGACTGAAGGATGATTAGAACTGGCCTAGCTACACAGCTAGGGTATGTGCCATGCACTTGTTGCCAGGGCATCCTTAAAATGTGCAACCCCTGCTTCTCCTGATTTCTTGGGAGACAGCTGTTGTATCCATGGGAACTTTCATGGCAAAGGATAAATCTGTCTTCTTAGAGCCTTTAGACAGATGTGTCACATTTAAAACGCTTATTCTAAAGTAGATATCTTGCACTGCAAAAGGAAGCCTCCTTCCTGAACTAGCTGGAAAGAAGAAGCATTTATCTGTATCTACAGATTTACGAGCAATGACCTAGTTTGAATAGCTTTAAAGAGCTAATCTTCCATCATCAACAAAAATGTTGGAGTTTAATTGTTTCCCCAGTCCATCTTTGTACTCCATCATCCTCAGTCATCTGAGGAGACACATTGCTCATTTTCTTTGGGGTCTTCCAAGATCTTTTTTACTGGGAACTCCAAGGGTGCCAGGCTAGATGGATGGGTGCATAAATAGGCTGAAAAGATTGAGGATTGCAGTTCTGAATTAGGGATTGAAACAACTGAAACACTGATAGACATTTCCTCTAAAATGGAATCCATGAAACACTTTAGGATTCCATTTATCAGTGCAACATTGACATAGAGTGACCTCTGTAGCAACTGGCAAAGGTCAATTGGAAAGATTGTGTAATTGATTATAATGTGTATATCCAGCCAATGTTTCCCCTAACTTTGTATGAATTTGGCAAAGGATTAGAGCCACCGTCTTGTTTTATGTGGGGATCTATTAAAAACAATTATCCTCAATTCCTGTCCTGCTGATAATATTTAATAGATAACACGAGAGGTAAACTCTGCAACAAAAAACGAAGAAAGAAATCCAAATTATTCTCTTTAGGCTAGTAGGTGGGAGGATAAAATCACTGTGGTATTTTGTGTTTTATTGGTATGTGGACCTGTATGTGCCTGTTGCAGAATGTTCGTTACGTACCATTTGTTAAAACATTGTCAGCAGAACAGGAAGTGAAGGAAGATCTTACCAACATAAACCCAAAGAGCAGTAGAAACCAGACAGGCGTTTAAAAGCATTTTCAAAACTACCACATTTTTATTTTTTTGCTTGACATATTTAACTAGAATGAACTCATGGATGAGTAGCAGGATAATGGTTCAGCATATCAAAATACAAGAGCTGTGTTGGTTGCTATGGTTGTAGTTATGCCACTGGGGTGAACAGCATGAAAAACAATTTGGCTTGGCAGGGGAGATACTATAGTTTTGGAGCAAGTTCACTTGGTAAATAGATTTTTTCAGTCTGGATAATGTGAAAATACTGTGCAAGTTTAAATTCTGCAGGCATGTGCACAGGATTGAATGATTCGAGTCTGCACAGCTTCACCTAATTTACTAAGCTAACTGCACCTTGACCTTGCACAGTGAACATGCTCACCTTATGTAGTTGGTGTAGTGAAAATAAAGTAGTTCAAGACCAAATCCTACCTCGATCTAGTGCCGTTTGCAGTGGTGCTGGTCCGTGTTTCCTTCCTCAGAGGCAGCTGTGGGAGCCATTGGCTCCTGCTGCCATAAATGAAATCTTGTGAGATAGGAGCGGCAGGTGAGGATGAGCCCTGCTGTGTAGCTCAAGACTAAGGCCCCATTCACACCTAGGCGTTTTTACACCTGAAGCGCACTGCTCACAAACGCCAGAGGGGAGAATTAACATTATTCCCTATGGTGACTGTTCACACCTGAACGCCCAAACGCCTGTCGCGCGAAGCTCAAACAAGTCCCGGACCTTTTTTTGTTGCGCGTATCGTGCGGTTTGGGCGTATTTGAGCGTTTTTTTCCCCATAGACAGTAATGGGAAACGCGCGAATTGAGCGTATCGCGCGACAACGGGCGTTTGCTACGGGCGTTTCGTCGCTTTAATAAATAGAACTTGTCGCCCATGCAGAAGATTAAAAAAATCTACCAACATAGCAACAAGTGATGAAAAGATGATCATTTTTCCTATTGGCTAAAATAAAAAACACCGAAGTACAAAAACGTCGCACGACGCTGTATGCAAATACGCGCGACAAAACGCCAGAAAAAAACGCCCAAAAAAACGACCGACGCTCAGGTGTGAATGCAGCCTAAGCATGCTGGTCCGTGTTCTCTTCCTCAGAGGCAGCTGTGGGAGCCATTGGCTCCTGCTGCCATAAATGAAATCTTGTGAGATAGGAGCGGCAGGTAAGGATGAGCCCTGCTGTGTAGCTCAAGACTAAGCATGCATGTATGTATGCCTCCATAGCAAGTGGCTTGCTACAGTATATGGGGGGGGGGGGGTACTTCAGCAGGTGCTTACATCCGTGGTGGGGACCCTAGAAAACAGAAGTTTGGGGCTGCTCTTTGCAATGCATTTATGCAAGCCCTCAAAATGTTGCTGTAACCAACTTTGTGAGCTGGAGCAAGAGAGTATAAAAAGGTTTATTGTGTACATTTTTTAGCGCAATGCATTCATTTTTAGTACCCAGAACATTGTATTCCCTAAAAGATGAGACCTTGTAGAATAAAAAGATAGTAGTGGCAATTTTTTTTCAAATGCATATATTCAGGAAAAAAAGTATAGTAAATAGAATTTCCTGACGGCTCTATGTCAGCACAGCTGGGGTATAGACTCCGCTCCCCCATGCCTACAGGACTTAACTCATAAATTTGAGCCCACCTACAGCCTCTGCTTTCTTCTTTTTTCCCCTCCTATGCGCAGGACCTAGGTGTGCTCTTCTACCTGGCTGGTCTAAAGGTCTGGCCATCCATCCATGTGTGTGGATCAAGCTGGACGCAGTCCCTGGTGCCTCATCTAAATTACCCATAATCCAGGGAGCCCTGCTGCTGGTCCTTGGGGCGGCTTTATCATGGCTAACAGCCATTTCTGGGGTCCACTGGGTCCAAATAAAGTGGGCAGCGGTGATGGCAGAGTTTCTCCCCTACGCACACGCACCCGCGCTGTACTGGTGTTGGCGGTCAGATCACGGAGGTTCTGGGAGCTAAAATGCTTTGTATGCAAATTAATGCTGGATTTTGTTATGCCTTGCTCCCTGCAGCCACTATGCATAGCCTGAGCTCCTCCATAGGGAGTACTCTGCATAACAGGTACATAAAGTAACACTTTGTTCACACATGGCAATAACCCGTTGGTGGCTTCTCATATTTGCTTTACTGTAGTGCCATTTTGCCAACCCCCTTCAAAAGAACAGCATTTCTAGAGAAGGTAGAGGAGTCACCTGTGGATGTCTACCAACAGAGCTTGGCATTTTTCTTCCAGAGGTAGACCACTTACATTCCCAGTCAATACCAAGTTGCTGAAGTTCCATTCCAGGGCCCAGAACCCACAAACACATCGGGTGGAGGTGCTGACCGCAGAATGGATCTCCAAGACAGCTTATGCCTTTTCTGCCGCTTCCTCCAAATGTCAGCTTCCAGCGAAGGCTGAGGCGAGGGAAGGCGACAGTTCTGGTACCCTCTGCTCATCCTTATAAAAGTGTCAAGGAGTGACTCCCTCTGCCTTATAGATCAAATCTTCTCCAAAGTCCCATTCATCCAGCATCCAACAGGATGAATTAGCAGAGGCTAATGGATTTTGAATGCTCTGAAGATTTTGTATAATCTTACAAAAACAAGAAAGGACAGCGTTAAGCGTGCCTATAGTAGAATATGGCATACATTCCCAGTATAATTGCTGTTCAAGATTTTATGCTGGACTCTTCATAAGCCTGTTCTGAAATGCCTGCAGGTGTGGCTTGATTTAGTTCTATGCGCAAGTATGCTATAGGCATGCATTTTGACCATCTCTGCCTTCACCGGCATACAGTGGGCATCCAACGCTTAATTATACAGTTTTTGAAGGTGCAGTTTGGTTGAAACCTCACATTGTTTCTGGAATAAGCATCGGGAGGGGGGGGGCCTCTTTTCCTGCAGCCTGCCAGGTTGCGTGCTCAGATAAAGGGTCTGGTATGGATTTTTGGGGGGAACTCCACGCCATTTTTTATTTTTATTTGGCCTGGAGTTCCCATTAAAATCCATACCAGACCTGAAGGGCCTGGTATGGATATTTGGGGAGGAACCCCACGTATTTTTTTTTTTTAAATTGACACAGGGTTCCCCTTAATATCCATATCAGACCTGAAGGGCCTCCCGTATTCCCGGGAGCCAACAATTTATTATAGACATGAGTGGTTTTAAAATGACATCCCCCCCTTCAGAAATGACAGTTCTAAGCACGCGAAACATGCGCTGCTTTACCGGCATACTTTACACACCCCCTAGGTACGAAATTTAAAGGAATATTTCACTTTTATTGTTTCACTTTAAGCATCATTAAAATCACCGCTCCCAAAAAAAAAAAACAGCAGTTTTCAAAACTTTTTGTTGCATTGATACATGTCCCCTGGGGCAGGACCCGGGTCCCCAAACACTTTTCATGACAATAACTTGCATATAAGCCTTTAAAATTAGCACTTTAGATTTCTCCCATAGCCTACAGGGTGTTCTGTGGCTTTTCGAAATTGCTGCGAACACCCCAAATTGTTTGCGGTTCGCCGAACGAGCGAACAGGCAATGTTCGAGTTGAACATAAGTTCGACTCCAACTCGAAGCCCATCCCTATTTAAGACTTTAAAAGTCTTGCAAATTAGATAATTGGTAAGATTTCTCTTACGGATACAGGAAAAACATGCAAGCACAAAAATCATGACAACACAGTAAAAAAAATAAATAAAAAAAAAATAAAATAAAAAAAGAAGAAGGAGGTGGTGAACTGAGGTAGGGAGGAGATTGAAAGTCCCAAAATAGTGATCAGAAAAAGCTAAATAATCCAGTACAATCTATGATCAAATAAAAGATACATTAACTTTTGGTTTCAACAAATTACAAAAAGGTAGAATATAATGTGTTCATAACTTCAAAGAGAGAAGTTTGTAGCTCAATCAAAATGTTACATACATTACGTTACAGAAGGTGTTTAAACACAAATGTATTTGAAAATGCCTTTTCTGTTGGACAGTTGTATGTAAGAAAGGACTACAGAAAATAAAAATGGAGAACAGCATTTATGCAGAACCAGACATTGTAGTATACACTGATCAGCCACAGCATTAAAAACACTGTCAGGAGAAGTGAGCAACGTATTATCTTGTTACAATTGGATAGGAAAGTTGGTGGGATATATTAGGCAGCAAGCGTTTTCCATGAAGTGTTGAAAGCAAAAAAGCAGTTTGTTGTGTATGGGGCTGTGCAGCCACAGAATGGTCAGGGTGCCCATGTCGCCCCATTGCCACAGCCAAAAGCTTCTGCAACTGGACCAAAGAGCAATGGAAGAAAGTGGACTGGTCTGATGAATCAGGTTTTCTTTTACATCATGTGGATGGCAGAGTACATGTGCGTCCCTTATTTGGGGAAGTGATGGCACTAGGATGCATTATGGGAAAAAAGCAAATTCGCAGAGGCAGTGTAATGCTTTGGGCAATGTTTTGATGGGAAATTTGGCTCCTGCAATTCACTTTGACATGTACCACCTACCTAAACATTGTTGGTGACCAAGTACACCCCTTCTTATAAAAAAGGTATTTCCTGATGGTAGTGACCTTTTCCAGCAAGATAATTTACCTTGCTACACTGTAAAAATGGTTCAAAATGGTCTGAGGTTCACAACATATTTTGGTAGTCAATCGATTGAAAAAAAAAAAAAAAAACCTCCATATACAATATCTAATACCCAAGACCATACACCTCTAATAAAGCATGACCTAATATGCTCCTGCAGGGGAAAAAAATTCTCTACCGATTTCCCACTCAGATATTCCTGGATCAACTGTACCTATACATTTTATTACTATCCAGTTTTTTAAACTAATTTAGGAAATAATTTAGGTCTTTCTTAAAACAATCTATGGCGCTGGCCAAAAACCAGCTCTTGAGGGAGTCTATTCCACATTTTCACAGCCCTTAGTGTGAAGAAGCTTTTCCATATTTGCAGATTAAAGCTCTTTTGCTCTAGACATACAGGAGTGCCCTCTGCAATGACCTTAAAGTGAATAATTACACCAAGCTCACTATATGGACCTCCTACATATGTATACATTTTTGATTTTATCCTCCTTAATCTCCTCTCATGAGAGAATAAATTCAGTTTAGCTAATTTTCCTCATAGCTGAGCTTATCAGTTTAGTTGCCCTTCTCTGCACTTTCTCCAGTTTCCCAATATCTTTTTTTGTGAAATGGTGACCAAAACTAAATTGCATATTACTAATGTGCAGGGGCAAAAACAAATCTCTCTCTCTCTCTCTCTCTCTCTCTCTCTCAAGATCCTTCATCATTGATTTCCCCCCAGTTGTACTCCCCCTTAGTACATAGATGTTATTCCATTTGTATAGCTTGGTGTCATCTGCAAGGACTACAATGGTACTTTTAATCCAAGACCCCATATCATTTATATAAAAAAGCAGGGGTGTCAACAATGAACCTCGGGGTACCCCACTAATAACTTTTGACCAGTGGTTTTCAACCCTATCCTCAAGTAGGCCATGTTTGCAGGTTTTCCTTTATCTTGCAGCACCTGCCAGTAGAACTTCAGACATCTGAACGGCTGACGCGTTTCTGGGGCATACCCCCCTTCTTCAAAGCCTAGATGGTCCGTGATACCTGTCTCCTGCTGCATGTCCTCCTTAATATAGGTATATGTGTGTGTATGTATGCACATGTGCAAGGGCGGCTCCCAATGCTAGTGTCCACTGATTGGCAGGCCCCACCCATTTCCTCGGAAGCCCACACATCCAGACTGCCACCCCATTGCGGAACCGGAAGTGCGGGGTGGAACGCAAGGGGTCCCCGCACTTCCTGGTTGTATGATGGCGTGCGTTCCAGTGCACACACTCGCTGACCAGGAACACTCAGGCTATTGATGGCAGCAAACGGCACCATCATGGCTCCTGTCCTGCAACACAAGGGGGAGCAGGTAAGGACTCATTTTATCTGACCATCTGGGCACTGCCCCGTTTTTTAGATCATGTTCACCCCCTTTTTTTTTTCCTGGTGATCCCTGTTACCAAACATAAAACAAGGAGGCTATTGAGTCTACAGCGGTGCAAGGATCACCTTGACACAATGTGCCTCTCTATACCACACTTGTGCACGCCTTTTTGGGGTGGAAGTCTGGATGGGTGGGGTTCCGAGGAAAGGGGTGGGGCCTGCCAATCAGTGACCACTAGCGTTGGGGGCCGCCCTTGCACATGTGCATACATACACACATATACCTATATTAAAGAGGACATGCAGCAGGAGAGCGGTATCACAGACCATCTAGGCTTTGAAGAAGGGGGTACGCCCCAGAGACGCGTCAGCCGTTCAGATGTCTGAAGTTCTACTGGCAGGTGCCGTGAGGTCCAGTCCAGCTGTCTGAAAAGCACTTACTTATAATTATTTTGTGAGTGAGTAGGACCATTGCTTTTTATTTAAAAAATGTAAGTGGTAATGCACAAGGTCGGTGCACCCTTCTTTCTTTTCTTTTTGTTTTAGCCTTATGAACACCCTTTGTTCTGTGGAGGGCTGCAAAACTTCAGACTTTGCCGTTAGACTATACTGCTGTACCCGGTTTGGCAAAACACCAGAGCGCAGGAGGACTTTTTTGTGTTATTGCGGTTTCCTTTATCTTGCACAGGTGCTTTAAATCAGTCAATTGCTTGGTATATTGGACAACTATTTTATCTAAGAGAAATTCCCAAAACCTGGCCTTTTAGGAGAACTTGAGGACAAGGTTGAGAACCACTGCCTTACACCATTTAGAGTATGAATCATTAATTACTACTCTCTGAGTATGGTCTTTTAGGCCCCTTTCACATGGGGCAGATCAGTAATGATCCGCCTCGTGAACCTCTGCTTGCTCAGCGCGGATCGCTCCGTTGATCCCTGCAAAGCCGGCGGATGACAGGGCGGTCTCCGCACACTGTGCAGGGACCGCCCTGTTTTTTCTCCGCTCTCCCCTATGGGGGGGGGGGGGGGGAAATCGGATGAACACGGACCGTCTGTCCGTGTTCATCCGATCGACGGATGGAAAAGTAGGTTTTTCCTCCGTCACACTTTGGCGGATCGGAGCGGGTCGGATGTCAGTGGGCATGTCAATGCTGACATCCACGGCTCCATAGAGGAGCACGGAGCGCCCATTCAGGTTCACCAAAAAAACTGGCAGGCGGACCTGAACGGGCCGCCCGTGTGAAAGAGCCCTTAGTCAGTATTCTACCCATTTGCTAACCTGTAGACTTTACCCTGCACATTAGCCATATGTGGTGAATGGTGTCAAACGCTTTTGCAAAATCCAAGTATACTATGTCCACAGCCACTCCTTTGTCTAAGGTTTTACTTACCTTCTCATAAAAATAAAATTGTAATTATTTTAGCAAGAACTCCTCTATGTGGTCTTTTATTAAACTTGCCAGTATCTTCCCAACTATAGAAGTTAAACTAACAGGTCTATTGTTACTTGGTAAAGTCTTTGACCCCTTTTTAAATAAAGGCACCACATTGGCCTTATGCCCATCCAGCGGCACTATGCCAGCCATAGAGTCACTAAAAATTTGAAACAATGACTTTGAAATAACAGAGCTTAATTCTTTTAAGACACAGTTGGGAAGATAGTGTATGCAAGTGTATGCCATCTGGTCCAGGTGCCTTATTCACCTTGATCTGTCTAAACATTTCTGGACCATATCAATTTTAAGCCATAATAGTGGTTAATTTGAGGCTATGTCAATGCCAATTATGGACATGAGCTCCCCCATACTCATTTGTATACACGGAGCTGAAGAAATTATTTAATACATTTTCCTTTTCTTTGTCCCCAGTCACCCACTCTAGATTTAGTAAAAGGCCCACAAGCTCACACCTTACCTTTTGACTTCTAATATAATTGAAGATTTTGTTTGGATTTGTCCTATTCTCTTTTGCAATCTGTAACACATTTTTTTATTTTTTGCAGCCTTCATGTCTGGTTTACATTTTCTGTTATATTCCTTGTAACATTTAAATGATAATAGTAGACCATTATTAAAAAGCTAATTTTCTTATATTTATAGCTTTTTAACTTTGACCGCGAACCACAAAGAATACAGGAGAAAAACCTATAGCGTTCCATACAATTGGGGTCTATTTCTCTGAAGGAGAATAATCAATCAAGAAACAAATTAAAGTGAATGTCTGCCCACCCCTGCAAAAATGCAAAGCCAGCAGCTACACATACTGAAGTTGCTGACTTTTAATAATAGGAGACTTACCTGTTCTGGAGTTGGGCGATGTCAGCGCCACAGCTGATGAGGGAAAGCATACGACTTTATGTGAAGAACAGACCCAAGTATATATCTCTAGAGACCACCCCCCCTATTTGTTGGCATAGAGACACAGGGTGGGATAAACATATCAGGCACATTCAAACTTTTCAAAACACATCTTTAGACAAAATCTGGACATGCAGCCAACAACTAATGGTACTGAAGCACTGAACCTTTCAACAACTTTTTAAAACAGTACCTGGACAACACAGATCACTTTTTACCTGGAGAGACCTGTTAAAAAGGAGTTTCTCCTCTATGACTCAGGCATGCGTGCCTGCACACAGTTCAAATGTCCAATGTCAGTGTTCTAATCATAGTGTAAACAACCTGGCTGGTTCAGAGGTAAAATTAAATGCAGATGGCTGTACCAAGTCCGATTAGTGCAGATCAGACTGGGCTTCTCAGGTCAACCTGTGTCCCCTAATAGACACAGGGTCCTGGGGAGCTTAACCAGGATTTTCCTGACCCCTCTAAGGTAAGCTGGGTTCCACGGTCCCCCGGCTCAAAGCGACTCCCGTCACATACAGCAAGCAAACCAAGGCACTTAGGTTTTTTTTTTTTTTTTAAACAAGTGTAGCATTACCCCCGAAGGAGCTTCTGGCTTGATTTGGGTGGCACGTTACCTCTTTGTCCCCGCTGTCTAGGGTACTAGATGAGAGCTGTAATAAAGTTAATGTCCACACTGTCAATGTCTTTTCTGTGCTTTATTACCCAGCGGGGTAAGATAAAAGTAGTACTAGGTGAAGGGATAGAAGAAATGGAAGATGGCGGATTCAGGGTTAACTGGTTTCTGGAAACAGTCCTGCTTCCAACAACAACTTTCTTCACCACTCTAGCCAGAGTGGGTACAGTGCACCTGACCTAGCAGTCAGAGGGTCACTGGGAGCTTTAGCAAAGTCCCTGCCACAGACCTTCCCAAAGAGTGGAGATATTTTTGGTCCGAATTCCTTCTCAAACTGGATTTAGTACCCGAATCCCCTTCAAGCAGCTTTAGTGATTTCAGGACTAATAGGCGACCACCATTCAGCCTCTCAGAACGATGAAGCAACAGGCCTCTCCAGGGACACCAGCCTCGTGCTCGGTATTCTCCTGGACAGGTTCGTCATCAGTTGACTTCCTCCCAGGGGACGGACAGCACAGGACCACTTGTAAATTGCGGACCCAGTCTACCCACCGGGCCCACAAGTAGATTAGTTGCTCCAGACCAACATGGTCCCGGAACCAGGAACACTCTAACACACACCCCGGCTAGGAGGGCCACACACGGGGGTGGTGGGACGACTGCCCAGGCGGATGGAACGACGACGCAAAACCAATGGCGTCTGCCCCCTAAATGACTCTCCCCAGCATGCACAGTGAGGCGATCAACCCTCCTGATTGGCTGTCGGAGAGAAGCATCAACAAGACCCTGACCTCACTGCTGCCACCTGTTGTCTGTGGGGGGTGAGAGTCCCCAGACAACAAGCATAGGCACACAGTACAGCCAGAGCTGGAACAGAGGCCCTTAAATTTAGCCAAATAACATGGTCAGAGGCAACTAACTCTCTGACCCCCTCTAAATTTACAGCAACACCTGCTATAAAAAGTAGCCAGGCGCTACACAAGTATTTCAAGGCTCTGTTAGTTTACCTTCTACTACAAGTTTTGTTGTATTGAAGCTGTTGCCAGGCCTTTGTATTCTAGTTTACAGTATAAATATACAGTATATACAGAATATACTAAAAAAAAAAAAAACAAAAAAAAAAAAAAAAGAAGAAGAACCCAAGCCTTTTTCTGCATAAGGGTCTTTTGAGGTTTGTTTTTAGCTGTGCAGCTAAAAATACCGCTCATTTTGAAGTGGAGCAATTTATGACACAATCTGGTAAAAAAATACATTAAAAACTAGCACAGCTTATTAACCACTTGCCGACCTGCAGCTGTCATCATACTGTGGCAGGTTGTCCTTTTAAGCAGGATTGCAGGCGCGCCGCCGGAGGGTGCATGCGCCTGCTGCACTGCGGGGTGGGGGGGGGTACCGATGCTCGTGACCGGCGGTCGCGATGACAGTCAGCCACGAACGATCATGGGTACGAGAGGCAAAACAGGGACATGGGTGTGTAAACACATACACAACCCTGTTCAGTGAGGAGAGGAGATTGTGAGCTCCTACAAGCTGGGAACCATGATCGGTCATCTCCTATAGTGAGTCTCCTCCCCCTACAGTTAGAACACACACACACACACACACACACACACACACTAGGGAACACAGTTAACCCCTTCCCTGCCAGTGACATTTACACAGTAAGCAGTGCATTTGTAAAGCACTAATCATTGTGTAAGTGCTAATAGTCCCAAAAATGTGTCCGATGTGTTCGCCATAATGTCGCAGTACCAATAAAAATTGCAGATCGCCACCATTACTAGTAAAAAATATTAATAATAATGCCATAAATCTATCCCCTATTTTGTAGACACTATAACGTTTGTGCAAACCAATCTATATACATGTATTGCGATTTTTATTACCAAAAATACATATTGGCCTATAACGAGGAAAACTTTTTTTTTTTATAAAAAGGGGGGGGGATATTACAAGTACAAAATATTGGGGGTGTTTTACAAAAGGAAAATCCACTTTGCACTACAAGTGCACTTGTAAGTGCAGATGCTGTAGATCTGAGGGGAAGCTCTGAAATTAGAGGAAGCTCTGCTGATTTTACCATTCAATCATGTGCAAGAAAAAAATGATGTTTTTTATTTTCCTTGCATATCCCCCTTGGATCTACAGCGACTGCACTTGGAAGTGCACTTGTAGTGCAACGTGGATTTGCCTTTCGTTAACCCCAGTGTGTTTTTTTTTTTTTCTTCAAAATTGTTCCAGCTGCAGAGATGATAAAATACCACCAAAAGAAAGCTCTATTTGTGGCAAAAAAAGGACATAAGTTTTGTTTGGGTAAAACGTTGCGCAATTGTCAGTTAAAACGATGCAGTGCCGCATCACAAAAAAATGGCCTGGTCATTGAGCAGTTAAATCGTCCAGGGCTGAAGTGGTTAAATAGGAAATTTTTTCAATAAGTTGACTACATCCTTATTTTCAAACAGGCTTTGTCGAGAACACTGCATTAAACATGTCAGAATCCAAAGAGCACTTCTCATTGCCAGACTGGAGTGCACTTAAAGGCATAAAAAAGGAAGTAAAAGCTCAATTAAGAATAATTAAAAATAAAATGCACTGAAAATAAGTACAAGTAGAGAAGGCTCAAAATATGCAACTCTCTCAGGTTTAACAACTCTAATGGTAACATTAATATGAAGAAGTGAATCAATCTAATCCCAAAAGCAATTTATAGCTAGTCAGGATGAGAAAAGCTATACGCTGAAAATTAACCCTGCCACATTGGAATTAGGGCTGGTAGAATAAAAATGCTTCATCTAGGCTAGTCTTATCTTGCCAATCTTGCTGTAGTACACAGAGTAAATTAAATCATCTTGGAAAATTAACCCAATTTAAAAAAAATAGATTTTGGCTACCTAGTAGGATTGACATACATGTTATTTCTTAATGGGCTTCATTTAGCTTTCAAGTCCTAAATACCTGAAAGTTTGATTGATAGTAATAAATAAAGGATTTTTTTTTGAAGGTGAATTACTGATAATTATGGATGACTATAACAAACAATTGACTGGTTGGTGAATTGATAATTGACAGATTGTCATATTTGCCATGTAAAAAAAAATGATGTATGATTCTGTAAAGATTGGACTAAGCTTTATACATGAAGTTAATGCAGTAATAAAACAATCCATCAGATGAAATTCTACGCTCCCTTTTAACGTTTACTAAAAATATATAAATTGTTTACAGAGCAGATATCCCCCTCATCCTCCTTCCTGCCAGCTCTACTGATGCAAAAAAAAAAAAAAAAAAAAAGAAGAAGGAAGGGAGAGATCCATAGAAAACCCAGAATGCAATTTTTATGATAAACAATATTTGAGCAGCCTTTTATCAAACTCAAATTTTCACGCAAGCACAGTGGGTGCTTTAAAAAAAACAAATGTAAATGTATTTTCACAACCACACACACACACACACACAGACTTAAAAGTTAACTTTTTAGGAAAAAATTAAAATAAAAGCACTTTTTTTGCAGGCAAGAAAAAAATAAAAAAATAAATGCAAGCGTAGAACAGGTTTTTTATTTTTAAAGAAAAAAAAAAAAAAACAAGCCTTTACAGTCACTTTAAATAACCATTTCTGGTAAAAAAAAAATGCATAAGGAATATCTCAGTATGTAAATTAAATGTTTTGATAGAAAAATGTTCAGGTGTTAAAATGGCCAATTAAAATAACCAATGCAGCTTAAGGCTGGATTCACACTATTGCAATTTGGATGCAGGCTTTCCTGCATCCAATTCACGTCAGAAGATTGTGACCGTCGCTCAAAGCTCCGTGACGGCTGCGGAGTGGATTACACCGGAGTCCTGTGCGTCTTCTGCTCTGTTTCAGGTCTGAATTCAGCCAAAAATGTGTACCGAAAGCAGTCTTGAAACAGTGAACAGGGACACACTAGACCCCTGCTGTGAGCAGTTTCCACATAGAGTGTGAATCCAGCTTTAAGCATTACCAAACTCAGGACCCTGCATTCACTATATCTGGTCTCCCACAGAACATAGACATCTAATCAGCAGTATATAGCAGTCTTGTGACGTCTATCAGTTTCTGGTGCTTGTAGGAGGGAGGATTTTTCACACTGCACTGGCTGTCCCATTAGGATCCAGGACCCCTGACCCTGTTTGGCCAGTGCCGATTAGCCCTGTGCTGATCAAATGCCCTCTCCCATGAAAATAAAAAAAACACACACTCTAGCAATACACACCAAACTGAGCATGTGCAGCTTGACTCCAGTAATCGTCTTATCTGGACCTTTTTTCGTAGTCAGTGGAAGAAGAGGAGAATATGTGCATACAGGATCAAACAGCCTTTTTACACAATGCAGAGGATCAACTCCTTAGGTTCTACAAGCATGCTTTATGCATATACAAACTGATTTTTACTGTTGTGGGTTTAGTAAAACCAACCGATTAGCACTAGCCCCTCCCAGGCCTTTAAGAGGTTTCAGATAGCGGAAGATGGGCATTCGGGTCATGTGACCGCTGTGAATTGCTGTCTCAATAGTCACATGATTGGAAAGCTCCGCATCGCAATTATGCGGCTTACAGATCCCCGCCGTCTACTGTGCTGGCAGCGCGCACATACTGTGTTCTCAGCATGGCAAGTAGTGTACACAGGGCCGCATATATGCCGACATTCAGCATTATGACCCACCCAGTGAGAGGGTGCATACTGTCGGAGCCAATGAGTTAAGCAAGCCATATGAAATACAATAAAAATAGCTTGATTTACCCATAAACACAGTCAGTAGCACTATTGTGTTCTGACAGTGGGAGGTTTCCCAATTGTCAGAATATAATGATCACTGCTAATAGCTATAGCCTCCAGCAGGGATTGCATGAAAAAACCCCAACAGGCTAGTTGTACTGACGTTGGATTGATGGATTGAATTCAGTGCAACTAGTCTGCCCATAGGAAGATTGAAAATGTGTCCAGTTTCTGCTAAAATGGTCCTATTTCAATCGGTCTGCGGCTGGCCTTAATTCTTATAAGTGGACATCCAGGCAGAAATAAAACCACCAAATATTGCAGTTAATACTTAAAACTATTTTAAAATGCAGCTAGGTGTAAGCTAGTGAGAGAGTCTACTGTCACTCTCCTACTGTTCACAGGCTTCAGGCAAAGAGATGACCCAACTGCATTGCTAAGGTTAGGTAAACTGATGATTCATCTGCTTATTTAGCCTGGATTTGTCTGGATGCAAACTGCAGCATAACTTGAGTTCTTTCCAAACTTTGCTGCACAGCAACTGAAGCTAAATTGCATAAAGTGCCTGCCACAGCAGCCATTACCATCCCTTATTCTTCCCAGGGTACACATCGTAAAATGGTAAATTTGCTTCTGCAAACAAAAAGTATATGGGGCTACCCGATCATTTCAGGCCGGCTCATTAGCTATTGTAGATGGTGGAGAAGGCAGTTTTATTTATTTATTTTTTGCACTGGGGATTATTGACTGTAGTCTTATACAAACTTTTAGCAGGCTTCAGAAGGCTTTATCTAATCTTAAAGTGGTATTAAAACCAAAACTTTAATATATTGCAGCTTACTAATCGTTTGATGTGGTGACTGCATCAGTTTTTCTTTCCCCTGTTTTCACCTGGTGATCTGACCAGTAACACTCCTCCTTTATTAGTGAGACACAACTCTAAAGCCTCGTACACACGATTAGATTTTCAGACGGGAATTGTGTGAGGACAGGCTGTTGGCAAAAAAACCGACTGTTTGTATGCACCATCGGACAATTGTTGTCGGATTTTCTACGGACAAATGTTGGATATCATGCTTTAAAATTTTGTGAGGGCAATGGTCTGTTGGATTTTCCGAGCGTGTACACAAGTCCATCAGACAGAATCCCAAAGTGCAAACACGCATGCTTGGAATCAATGCTCAAACACAACATTAGCAGAAGGTGCCCAATGGGTGGCGCTAAAGAGCTGAAAAAGCGTGTTGTTTTGTGTTTGTTAGCCAACAATTGTGTGCAAGACAAAATTCCTGGCCAACAGTCCTACACTTTGTCTGTGGAAAATCCGATCATGTGTACGAGGCTTAAGGGAATGACAGAGGAAGCACAGCAGAAAGCAGCACTGTCAATCTGAAGGGGAGGGGGTGGGGGGCAGGGGTGGACTTACAACTCATGGGGCCTCCGGGCAATAGAAGATTATTGGGCCCCCCGGGCTCACAGATGGCCAAAAAACAAACAAAAAACAAACACAGATTTTTACATACTGTCCCTGGTTTTATTGAGCCTGGCAAACCTGATGGGGCCCCCTAGTGGAATGGGGTCCTCGGGCAGTGCCCGAGAGTCCCAATGGTCAGTCTGCCCCTGGGGGGGGGGGGTTAAATGTATTAGAAGATTTAGAACCAATGACAAATTGAAGCAAACTCCAGCTCACACTTTAAAAGCAATTATTTTTATTTTATTTTATTTATTTTTTCCTTTTGGGATCGAGGTTTTGTTCAAATAAATAAAAGCTGATTATTTAATCACCCCTAACAGCGTTAATGGTTTGTCTCATCCATATAAACGGATACATTCTGCTGGAGAGTTTGTGCGGCGATTTCCAGATGAGAATAAAAGTTTGTGGCTGGATTACTAGATGAAAATAGAAGCAAGCCTAAAAAAAAAAAAAAAAGGGGGAAACAAATACAGCCATCAAAGAATTGATAAGCTGCAATGCAATAACTTTTTTTTGGGATGAATACTGCTTTAAAGAGAATGTATAGGGTACTTAAGTGTGTACAAATATTGCTGCAGTTTATACTATAAAATACATTTTTGATGACACTTCCACAGCTTCTGCTTGAGGCCTCATGCACACCAGACGTTAAAATAACGTTCTAAAAATGTCAGTAGCTTTGCAGGAAGTTTTCAACTTTTTCAAAGTTTTTGGAATATCGTTTATTCGCTTTTTTTTCCTTTTTCAGTGGATCAAAAACGTTAAACGCCAGCGAGCGACGTTTTTGAGCACCTATTAAAGTGGTTTTAAATCCACTTTTTTTACTTTTGCCTACAGGTAAGCCTATAATAAGGCTTACCTGTAGGTATAAAGAATATATCCTGAACCTGTACGGTTTAGGAGATATTCCCCTCGCAATGCGCCGCTGATTGCAGCGGCGCATGCGCAGGGGGGATCCTCGGCTGAAGGGCCGGCCCCGCCGACCCATGCCGGAAAGGAAATCTCCCGCGCGCATGCACGGGAGTGACGTCATCGCCGCTCCAGCCAATCACAGCGCTGGAGCGGCGATACCCGGAAGACACGCTCGGCTCGGCGTGGACCAGGTAAGTTACCTACCTCATTCCGAGGTAAGTATTTCATAATGAGCTAATATGCGGTGCATACTAGCTCATTATGGCTTTTTCCTTGCAGGTGTAAAAAAAAAAAAAAATTATATGTGGGTTTACAACCGCTTTAACATTTATCAGCGTTAGAGCGTTTTACAGCTGAAAAACGTCTCTCCGAAACCCACTCGTTTGGCTTTTTTTTTACTGCTCAAAAACGCTACTGCCCAAAACTGCTGATAACAGGCTATGTGTGCATGGACACAAAGGATAACATGATGGAGAGTTTAATGAATGTAGAAAACAACGTCTACTGTCAAAAACAGTTGCTGTAAAAAACATCAAAAACCGTCCAGCGTGCATGAGGCCTGAATGTTTTTGTTCTTGTGTTGTGGAACAACAACTACAGGAAGCGTTTGATGTGCAATAACCACATCTCTCTCTCTCAAAGTAAACACAGGGCTTATTTTCAGCGGGAACGCGGGGGAACGCAATTCCGGCACCTTCTGGACTGACTGTATGTAATGTCAAGGGGTGCGCTGCAGGGTATTGATGCTCACTGCTGACAGATCTTTTCTAGCTTGAGGGCATCTATTTTTGCAGGGGGTCTATTGTTGCTGAGGATGTCTAGTGTTGCTGGTGGGGGACCTATTGTTGCTGGGGGGGGGGGGGTCAGTGGTTTCTGAAGGAAATCTACTGTTGGGAGAGGGGTCTATTATTGATGGCTGCCAGAGAGTCTATTAATGCTGGCTGTGCGGAGATCTGTTGATGGGGAATTTTGTTATGGGTGGTACATTTTTAGGGGGGGGGGGGATCTATTGTTGCTGGCTGAAGGGGAAACCAAATTCCATACAATTGACTTAGCACAGCAAAATTATACTTGGTTCTGTATTGTTTAAAAGGGGTGGTACTGGGAGGTGGGTAGGGGATGGAACTAAGGGACGTTGCTCGGACGTGGGTAGGAACAGAGAAAACAAGTGACTCGGAAAAGGGGAGTTCCTGCACCTATTGTCTGAGAAAAAAAGCCCTGAGTAAACATACACAGAGAAATACAGAATATGCCTATTAGCATTTTACAAAAAATGGCTTTAGTACCTTGAGTCTCTAAATTGAAATAAACACTTATTTGTTCTGGGTACGAGATGCAGAAAATGTTAAAGTCATTGCAAAGTTCAAACTACTTTCCTGCACACCTACACCAGTATAAGGCTCGATTCACACCTATGCATGTTGCTTTTGAGCATTTTTGTAATGCTTTTTGCGGTGCTTGCTGCGTTTGACGTGCGTTTTTACCGCGATTTGCATTTTTTTTCGGGTTTTTTTTAGCCAGTAATATTTATTTTTACATTTCCTTTAACAACTAGCTATAAACAGGTTTAAAAAAAAAAAAAAATACATGTTTTGGATGCAGGTCCATTAAATTCTATTGCATGCAAAACGCTGCTTTTTGCAGGAAAAAAAGTCCCTGACCCTTTCCAAAAACGCAGAGGCACAAAAAAGCATTGATGTGAACATGTTCCATAGGAAACCATGTTAAAAAATGTCCCTGCATTTTTGCAAAATGCATTAAAAAAAGCATTAGTGTGAATGGAGCCTAACAGCCAGAAAAAGATCACTTGCAGAATGAGAGATCAAGTAACAGCAGCCTTCAAATCAGTTGATCTCTTTTACAGGTCTACAAGTAGGGACTGACCCTACTAGAGCTAAAACCACTTTCTAAAAGCTAAATCCAGCTATCCCAGAACATCCACATTTAATATTCACAGACTAGACATGGACAATGGAAGGGTTTTAAGAAAGCTTGGTAAAAGCTTCTCCAAACTGTTCCTACAGCCCAAGATTTAACAATGATCATGTGCCTATGGCCTTGTGTGCGTATGCATTCAGAATGCATGAATGATAATTGGGCTAACTGAAACTATTAAAAATATATCCACTCCATTTAAATGAATAGGATGAAACTATTACTTTCGCAACCTGGCCATGGTGCTGTACTGTGAAATCACTAAGGCCCCTTTCACATTGAGGAGTTTTTCAGGCGGTAAAGCGCTAAAAATAGCGCTGCTATCCCGCCTGAAAAACTCCTGCACTGCAGACTCAATGTGAAAGCCCGAGGGCTTTCACACTGAGGCGATGCGCTGGCGGGAGACAAAAAAATCTCCTGTCAGCAGCATCTTTGGAGCGGTGAGAGGAGCGGCATGTATACCGCTCCTTCACCGCTCCTTCCCATTGAAAACAATGGGAACCGCGGCAATACCGCCCGCAATGCGCCTCTATAGAGGCGCATTGCGGGCGGTATTAACTCTTTATCGGCCGCTAGCGGGGGTTAATACCGCACCGCTAGCGGCTGATACCCGCGGCAATTCCGGCGGTATAGCGCCGCTATTTTTAGCGGCGTTATACCGCCACCGCAGCTCCCGCCCCAGTCTGAAAGGGGCCTAACTGTTAAATATCAACTACCCATTCCTGCTGCTGATGATAATTACTTGCAGTATATTATTCTTAAAAAAAAAAAAAAAAAATTAGAAGAAGTTTAAAAATACATTTTGATTTTCATTTTAAAACTTTCTGCGCTATACATGATTATTCAACGTAGTTATGCTACCCGTCTATTTTAGCCTTCACATCATAAATTTAGGAAACACATGTCTTTGAGACTAATAATATCTTGACTCTAAGGTGCTCTCTTGATAGGTTTTGCAACAAACAGGATATGATAAATATTCCCTCTGGCCTTAATAGCATATTATTATGTTACTCATCATTTTGAGTTAAAATATAATTCACATATGTCAATTTATCTTTCACACTTGCAGATTTATGAAGAAGTTTACTTTGTATATACAAAATCAAGTTCCATTCAACGACAGGGTAAGTGATTTAGACATCAGAAACAGCATGTTAAATAAAAAACAGTCTTAAAAGTGTTGTACCTTATTCTTTTTTCCTCGCGCTTTCTTAAGTCTGTATCTCTTTTCAGTACACGTTGAATGATTACCTGTTCCTCCTTTGTTAGGAAACTCAAATCCATCAAGTTGACAATTTCCATGACCCTCAACTGACAGCCAACACCATCTAGCAGTGCAATGAACTGATCAACCAGCTTTCAGAAACCACCCACCTCAATTGTGGCAGCTGATCCTTATGACTTCCTCCTGTTTGCCTACTGCTTCAGCTGTTTATGGACTATGTTTTTAAAATCCTGCAATACAACAGCACTTTAACCATTTGCATATGCATTTAAAGAGTATTGATAAGATGGACTGTAAAAAGAAAAAAGGGCAATATTCAGCTTTCGTTGTTTGGTAACACATGATAAAGAAAGGAATCTGTTGCAGACCACAAATTCCCTTTGCCCCAGTATTCATGCATTACATTTCAACTTTTAGCGCCAATGAGGTTAACATAATGGTGGAACAGTGATGATCTAAGCAGGCTTCCACCTTTAAGGCTGGATTCACACCTATGCATTCTTAGTGCTTTTTGCATTTTGCAGATTTACTCTACAGAACGTGTTCCATAGGAAACCATGTTAAAGCGGAGTTTCTATCAAAAATATAAGTTTGCTTTATATTGTAGCTTAGACCTGAAAAATAAAAAAAATTAAACATTTTTACTCACCTCGAAATGCCTGTTGCTATGCGGTCCCACAAAATCTGCCTTCCTATTCACCGAGGATCCTGACGTCAGCTCCCTCGGCTCCCAGGATGCTGTGTGCTTCCCCTGTGTTTCCGGGCTTGTTGATGTTTATGGGTTGCCATCACAACGGCGTGCACTTTTGCCGCCGCCTCCGCTCGTTGTGATGACAACCCAAGTGTTTGACGGTGCAACGCTGCAGTTCTATTGCGAACACACGAGAATGGGGCGGGACGGGAGGCCCTTTCAGCTAGTCATCCACCGTCATCCACAGTATTCCTGGAAGTAATTGCTTGTGGGCTTCACAATGCCCACAAGCAAAATGAGAACACTCTGCAGGGAAGAATATAAACTGTTCATTTTAAATAACTCGGCGGAACGGCGGGACTTTTTCAAATAGTAAGTGAGACTATAGAGACATGTACAACGTGAGATGAAAGGTGATATTTTTAAAAATTGAAAATGTAATGGGAACCCCGCTTTAAATGAGCTGTAGTACAAATCTGCAAAATGCAATAAGCACTAAAAATGTATAGGTGTGAATCAGGCCTACATTTAAACTCTTTGCTTCCCTTTTTGATCACAAGTTCATTGTCATTACCTTGGCTGCAAATGTGTGCTAATGCTGATAGATGTGATGACTGCAGCATGTTGATGATCACCTACAAATGAACCCTATGTTCACATCTCTGCTTATGGCTGCGGCATCGCAGAGATTCCTGCACTCGCAACCACCCGCAGCAAAAACCCACTGCCCTGCAGAAATGCGCGGGCTGTTATTCATTCTGAAAGGCATCCCCACACATGTAAAATAGCAGTGTGTGTGTGGGTGCAGAAACAGCAGGGAAATCGCATTGTCAAAAATACCATGTGATTTTCCTGCGGCTGCGTTTTTGAAGAAGTGCATGCACCCTTTTTTTTGCAGAAACACATTCATTTGAATGGGCTGCCATTCCCCACGCAAACACGGCACACACACATCACATATTTTGAACCTTGGGTTAGAGAAGCTCTTTCCCCTACCCCAGAGTAGTGATCATGGGGGGTTAACCCCAGCACCTGGAACTGAAAAGTGGAGGAGAGGATCGGGTTGGACGAGTGAGCTGATCGGTCCATGACCAGATTGATCCCTCCTGTATGTGTCCATATGATCTGCGTAATAGAGATCCTACAGTTCTGGTAAGCGGCCTGTGTGGCTAATTTTATTAATGCCTATTATTACCTGGCTGTCGTGTGAAAAACAGTATTTTCACCTGCGTTTTTTACCTAAGGATCCATCCATCATCCATCCACAGTGAATGTCATTTGCTATGGATGTTTAATTCAGTCAGTTTGTTTCAGTGTTTGTTTTACATTCATTCTTGGGAAGGATTTATATGATATCACCTGCGTTTTTTACCTAAGAATCCATCCATCATCCATCCACAGTGAATGTCATTTGCATTGGATGTTTAATTCAGTCAGTTTGTTTCAGCGTTTGTTTTACATTCATTCTTGGAAAGGATTTATAGGATAGATTCCCTAGTGCTTTCAATTTTATTATGTGAAGGATGCACATTTGATATATGTGAAGGACGCACATCTGATATATTTGTTTGCACAGTTTGTTTGTTTTTTGGGTTGCGCAATTGTTACTATTTTTTGCACAAACAATGCACTGAAACAAGAGGCCAAACTTTGTTAAGATGATATTAACCACTTGCGGACTGTCCTATAGCAGTTTTACTGCTACTGGGCAGCAGCTGTGCGCAGGATCATGTATATTAAGGATGAACTGAACACCCACCGGTGCGGTTCGCAACAGAACTTGCGAACGGGCAAAACATTTTTAAGAACACCTCTATGGGACACAAACATGAAAAATCAAAAGTGCTCTTTTTAAAGGCTTATATGCATGGTATTGTCATAAAAAAAAGTGTTTGGGGATCTGGGTCCTGCCCCAGGGGACATGTATCAATGCAATTATTTTTTTTTTTTAAATCATGTTTTTTTGGTGAGCAGTGATTTTAATAATGGTTAAAATGAAACAATAAAAATGATTTTTTTTTTTCCTTTAAACACTTCCCACCTGTCCTATAGCAGAATGATGGCCGGGTAGTGGTTCAGTTATCCTGACTGGGCGTCATATGATGTCCAGCAGGATAACTGCCGCTGCGTGCCTGTGGGGGCGTGCATTGCGGCAATCGGTGGTGTGGTGTGTCAGTCTGACACACTGCTACACCGATCTCAGTAAAGAGCCACTGATGGAGGCTCTTTACTATGTGATCAGCCATGTCCAATTATGGCTGATCACGATGTAAACAGGAAGAGCCGTTGATTGGAATTTCCTCACTTGCGTCTGACAGACGCGAGTAGAGGAGAGCCGATCGTTGCCTCTCCTGACATGGGGGGTCTGCGCTGATTGTTTATCAGCGCAGCCACCCCATGGATGCCCACACTGGACCACCAGGGATGCTACCAGGACCACCAGGGAAGCCCCCAACATGTGGGTGGCCAGGTACGTCCCCCATGGCCACCAGGGATGCCATGCACATGCCCAATATATGCCAATCAGTGCCCACAAATGGGCACTGACAGGCATTATTCATACATAATTCCAGATCAGTGATGCCCAGAAATGCCACCCATCAGTGACATCAGTGCTGTCCATCAGTGCCACCTTTCAGTGCCCATCAGTGCCCACATATTAGTGCCCATCCATGCCACCCATAAGTACCCATTAGTGCCACCTATGAGTGCCCATCAGTGCCGTCTATGAGTGCCCATCAGTGCTGCCTATCAGTGCCCAGCAGTGCCACCTCATCAGTGCCAACTCATTGGTGCCACCTCATCGGTGCCCATTAGTGCCACCTTATCAGTGACCGTCAGTGCAGCCATATCAGTGCCCATCATTGAAGGAGAAAACTTGCTTATTTTTGTTGCACAAAAAATAAAAAACTCAGCAGTTATCAAATACCACCAAAAAAAAGCTCTAATTGTGGGAACGAAAAGATACAAAATAAATTTGGATACAGTGTAGCATGACCGCACAATTGTCATTCAAAGTGTGACAGCACTGAAAGATGAAAATTGGCTTGGGCAGGAAGGGGTGTAAGTGCCTGGTATTGAAGTGGTTAAATATTGTGCCTGGGGGTGTCTATAGTATGCCTGTAAATTGGCACAGTTTTCCCGTGTTTAGAACAATACCACAGAAAAAATAAATTTCTAAAGGAAAAAAAGTCATTTAAAACTGATCACGGCTGTAATGAATTGTCTGGTTTCTGCAATATTGATAAAACTCATTGAAAAAAAAATGGGTCCCCCCCCAGTCCATTACCAGGCCCTTTGGGTCTAGTATGAATATTAAGGGGAAACCGGAACCAAAATTCAAAAATGTGTGGGGGTCCCCCCAAAATCAATACCAGGCCCTTCTGGTCTGGTATGGTTATTAAGGGTAACCCTGCACTTTTTTTTAAAAGGGCATAGGGGTCCCCCTTATCCCTACAACCCTTGTCCGGTGGTTGTGGAGGTCTGCGGGCGGGGGGCTTATCGGAATCTGAAAGCCCCCTTTAACAAGGGGACCCTAGATCCCGGCACTCTATGTGAATAGGTAGGGATACATTGTACCTCTACCAATTCACAAAAAAAGTGTCAAAAATAGTAAAAATGACAGGAGACACTTTGGGACAAGTCCTTTATTATAAAATAAAAATGTCCCGCAATGTAAATCCATCTCACGCTGCCCAACGAACCGAAAAAAGAAAAAAATGCAACAGCTCCACCTCTATGGGAAGCTCCCGCACACTGCATGCTTTTCGCTTTGACAGCTGTTATATAGCTGAGGGTGGAGCCACTCGGTGATGAAAACGGGTGACCTTGCCTTCCTCTGACATCATTTTATTTTTTTCGGTTTGGCGTGAAATGGATTTACATTGCGGGACATTTTTTTTTTAAACAGACTTCCAAAGTGTCTCCTTTCATCTTTACTATTTTTAACACTTTTTTGTGAATTGGTAGGGGTACAATGTACCGTTACCAATTCACATGGGGGGCAGGATCTGGGAGTCCCCTTGTTAAAGGGGGGCTTCCAGATTCCGATAAGCCTCCGCCCACAGACCCCCACAACCACCAGGCAAAGGTTGTGGGGATGATGCCCTTGTCCCAATCAACACGTGGACAAGGTGCTTTGGGGGCGACTCCAAAGCATCCACCCATGTTGAGGGCATGTGGCTCAGGAGGGGGGGTGCTCTCTAGTCTCCTCTCTTTTCCTGTGGCCTGCCTGGTTGCGTGCTTGGATAAGAGTCTGGTATTGATTTTGGGGGACCATTATGTCTTTTTTTTTTATTGGAGCAGGGTTCCCCTTAATATCCATACCAGACCTGAAGGGCCTGGTATGGATTTTGGGGGGAACCCCATGCAATTCTTTTTTTAAATTTGGTTTGGGGCTCCCCTTAATATTTTAAATGACTTTTTTCCTTTCTAAATGTAATTATGTTGCGGTATTTTTCTAAACACAGGAAAACTGCACCACTTGACAGACATACTAGAGACACCCCCCAGGCACAATATTTAAAGGAATATTTCGTTTTTATAGTTTCACTTTAAGCAATATTAAAATCACTGCTCCTGAAAAAACAGCTGTTTTAAAACTTTTTTTTGTATTGATACATGTCCCCTGGGGCAGGACCCAGGTTCCCATACACTTTTTCTGATAATGACGTGCAAATAAGCCTTTAAAATTAGCACTTATGATTTTTTTCATGTTAATGTCCCATAGAGTTTAACGGGGTTCCGCGGCTTTCGAATTGGCCACAAACACTGCATAATGTTCGTTGTTCACCGAACAACTGAACAACCAAAGTTTGGCTCAGGTCGAACCGTTTCCTCAGGCCTAATGTATAAATATGTGATCCTGCACTTCCACCTGCGTGCACACCTCACCAGCGGGTCAGTTCTGCTGTGATTATTCACAACAAAAGCCAGCCTGTGGGTGCCAGGCACTGGATGTCAACTGTCACTCGCCTATCGTTGGGCAGAGACTCAGAATGGAACTCTGCCTATGTAAACAAGGCAGAGTTCCGTTCCAACAGGGGGGAAGGGATGACTTTTGTGTTCCTGCAAAGCAGGAATCAAAATACATCTATTCCCCTAGTAAAAGCAGCACACATAGTAAACACAAACACTGGCTATGCACAAAGTTAACCCTTTGATCACCCTAGATGTTTAACCCCTTCCTGGTTCCCGGAAAGTGTCGAAATTGTCAGTTAGTGTTCGACTGTCCACACCAATATACGCTTATTGGGATTTTTTTTACCAAAAACATGTAGCAAAATACATATTGGCCTCAATTTATGAAAAAATTAAAAATAAATAAATAAATTATTGGATATGTTTTGCAGCAGAAAGTAAAACATTTTTTTTGTTTATAGCAGATAAAATAAAAAACTCAATGGTGATCAAATACCACCAAAAGAAATCTCTATTTGTGGCAAACAATGACATACATTTTATTGCGTACAGCATTGCATGACCATGCAATTGTCAGCAAAAGTAACGCAGTGCCATAAAAAGGGGCCTGTTCGTGAGGAGGGTAAATCTTCCGGAGGTCAAGTGGTTAAACTCAAATATAAAAATGTAATATATTGCACCTTTGGGAACCCAGCAGCAGACTCTGGGAATGCCGTGATATTCATTTTATAAAGTGCAATAACCCACTCTCTCTTGCCTTCCTAAACTTATTTATTTTTTATCATTCAAAGTCTTTTATTGAAAGATTTAAAGAAAATGACAAAAAGATCATGCATACATTGAGCTTTTCATCGCAGACGCAGCTGGATGAGAACGCTTAAGGGTTTGCCAAAAATCAAGTTTTACATTCGAGTAGAAACAATACGTTTTCTAACAATCTTAGCTCCCTGATAGCAACAATGCCAACAGGGTGCCATACATTCCGAAACAGTAAATAAACATTGCGGTATTGTATGCATTGAATGGCAACTTAACTTCAAATATCGTTGCAACTACGAGTGCGCCAACAGGTTCCGTTGTGGATCAGATGTAGACGGGAACATTTAGCTGGAACCGCCACATCCGAACATTCATGGAGAAGGTTAAGAATTAGATGAAGTTATGAAGAGAAAGAGAAACAAAGGAAGAGGGGGGGAGGATGGGGGGGGGGAAGGAGACTCAGTGCTACTCAGTATACGGCCACATTGCTGAAGAGGTCCTCCCAGATAGCTACCTTGTCAGTGCCATCTCGTAGTCCAGTGAGTACCTAAAGAAGAACCAGTGTTGCCAGGTATCGTGAAAGCTCTCGACCGATCCCCTGTCCTGAGCCAGGGTATCTTCCATCTCACAGACCTCAGCGACTCTGTGGAGCCAGTCTGAGACGGTCGGAACCTTTGCAGAGTTCCAGTGTAGTGGTATTAGGGATTTGGCTGCGTTTAAGAGGTGCATTGTCAGGGACTTCTTATATCGTGTCAGCGAGAAGGAGGACAAATGTAGTAAGCTGCAGGCGGCGTTTAAGACTAGTTTGGTTTCTGTAATTTGTTTAATTAGGCGATGTATCTTTTCCCAGAAGGCAGAGATCGAGGGGCAGTTCCACCAAATGTGGAGTAATGTGCCTCTCTCCGTCTGGCATCTCCAGCATGTGTCTGGTCTCTGTGGGTTCCATTTATGGAGCCTGTCTGGGGTGTGGTACCAACGCGTTAGGAGCTTGTAACTCGTTTCTTGGAGTTTGGTGCTAATTGAGCATTTGTGTGCAAGGGTGCAGGCATGCCTACACTGTTGCCCTGAGATTTCCATCCCGAGGTCCTCCGCCCACTTCTCCCTGTGTCTAGTCGTCTCCACGTCTCCAGTGTGCTGTAACCAGTAGTATGTCACTGAGGTAGTCTTGTCTAGGGGGGACTGCGAGCTGCAAACAGTCTCTAGGTCAGTCAGAGGTCTAATGAGGTCTCGTGTGTCCCCGAGTTTGCTTAAGTAGCTGCGGAGTTGGAAGTAGGTCCATAGTTTCATATTGGGGAGGTTGTGTTCGGACTTAAGGGCTGACCAGTCTCTGATTTTGTCCCCCACAAAACACTCGCCTGCTAACAAAGGGGCATTCGTGGGAGCCCTCCTGAGAGTCGGATTACACATGCCCGGGACAAAGTCGGGGCTGTCCACCAAGGGTGTAAGGGGGCCAGGTGAGGTGGAAATCTCCTTCCGTCTTGCGAGAGTGTGAAAAACTTCTAATGTAACACCTGTTACGGGGTGCCTACGTAGGGAGCGGGGGTATGCATGTCTTGGAATCCACGGGGAGAATTTAAGAGGGATCGGACAGAGCTCTGTTTCCAAAGCTACCCAGTCCTTCGTAGACCCATGGCAGTGCCAGTCGATGATCCTGGCAAGATGTGTCGCAGCGTGGTAGTTTTTAAAGTCAGGGAGACCCAGTCCGCCCAACTCTTTAGGTTTCATCAGGGTGGTCAGTTTAATTCTGGGCTTCTTATGGTTCCATAGAAATCTTAGCAGGAGTGCATTTAGGGAGGTGAAGAATCGGCGAGGAATCTGAACCGGTAGGGTACGCATTAGGTAGAGAAACCGCGGGAGTATAACCATTTTAATAATGGATGCCCGGCCAAACCAGGAAAAGTTCCCTTTGTCCCACTGATTAAGGTCCTGTTCACAGTTTTTAAGGAGGGGTGGGAAGTTTCTTTCAAAAGTGTCTGAAAGTCGAGGTGTAAGCCAAGTCCCCAAATATTTAAGGGCCCCTGGGTCCCAGCGGAATGAGGAGTGGGCTTTGGTCATCTCTAACAGTCTATCCGGCAATGAGATATTTAGTGCCTCAGATTTTGTATAATTAATTTTCAGGTTTGACACATAGCCATAATGTGAAAATTCTTTCAGTAGATTGGGAAGTGCAATGTGTGGGCCTGTTAAGAAAAAAAGGAGGTCATCGGCGTACGCCGCTACCTTGAACTCGCTCTCCCCAATCCTGAATCCTGTCACCGCATCATTAAGTTTCACTGTCCTAATAAAGGGTTCGAGTGATAGGATGAACAGCAAGGGTGATAGCGGACATCCCTGTCTCGTGCCGTTTTTTATCCGTACTTTTTTTGAGAGGGTGCCGTTAATTCGCAATTGTGCCGACGGGTCCTGGTACAGCGCCGCTATCCACGACAGCATGCGTGGCCCCAAGCCCACCCTTGCGCACACCGCCATCATAAAATCCCAGGCCACCCGATCGAAGGCCTTCTCCGCGTCAGTGGACAGGAGAAGGCCCTCAATGTTCCGATCTCTCGCCGCCTGTATGAGCAGAAGTGCCTTGGTGACATTATCCTTGGCCTCTCGACCAGGCATGAAGCCCACCTGTTCCATTCCTATCAACCCTGGAAGGAGTGGTCTCAATCTTGTGGCCAGGATTTTCGCAAATAATTTTACGTCCAAATTCAGTAAGGAGATAGGGCGGTAACTCGCACAGTCTGTGGGGTCCTTGCCTGACTTTGGGATAACCGTAATGTGCGCGGATAAAAAATCTGGGGTGACCTGTCTACGTGAGGACAGCGAGTTCAAGGCGTCTCTAAGTGGTCCAGTGAGTTGACTGGAAAAGGTCTTAAAGTATATAGCCGAGTATCCATCCGGACCTGGGCTTTTCCCGGATTTCAGCTGTTTGATGGCCTGAGTAATTTCCAGGGCCGTGATCGGCTCCTCAAGTAGGGACGTGTCAGTGTTTGAAAGGACAGGGAGGCCACTGTTTGTGATGTAATCATGAATGATCTGTGTCCTGTCTCCAGTCATGTGTTGTTGTCTGTGTTGTGGGGGGAGGGAATAGAGCTTGGAATAAAAGCTGTGGAAGTGATCTGCGATCGCGTCTGTCGTCACGTCAAAGCCCCCATCTGCTCTTTTGATTTTTTTGATGTGGTTAGCTGACGAAATCTCGCGTAAGGCCCTTGCCAGGAACCTGCCTGCTTTATTCCCGGATTCTTAATACAGTTTCTTCTTAAAGAATAGCATGCGCTTAGCCGTGGAGTCCAGCAAATGTTGCAGTTCTCGCCGCGCTTCAAGTAACCGCGTTGCGGAGTCAGTGGAGAGGGATTGTTTATGTAACGTTTCTAATGCGTTGATTTGGTTAGTTAGCTTTTGGATTACAACCTCCCTTTCCCGTTTCCGACGTGAGCCCAGTCTCATCAGAATTCCCCTCATGGAGCATTTATGGGCCTCCCATACAGAGAGTGGGTCCGAATCTGGGGTCGCATTGAGTCTGAAGAACTCTGTCAGGTTGTCAGTCAGGGTAGGTAGTGCCGAAGGGTCTGTCAGGAGAGAGGCATTGAGCCTCCAGGATGGCTGCTTTCGTGTGGGGTTCGCTAGATCCATGGAGATTGCTGTGGGCGCATGGTCCGAAAAGGACTGAATGCCTATGTGGGCCCCTGTCACCCTCCCAAGGTCTTGCTGAGACACGAGGATATAATCTAGTCTCGCATATCTAGAGTGTGGAGTGGAGAAGTGCGTAAAGTCCCTACCGTCCGGGTGGAGGAAGCGCCACGTATCCGTTAGTTGTAAGGATTGGAGTAGTAATTTGATGGCTTTGAGTATTCTATAGGAAATACATGTCTTCCCATTGGAGGTGTCCGCTAGGGGGTTCAGTGGTACGTTGAAGTCACCCCCCAGTATTATACAGCCCTTGGCGAAGCCACGGAGCTCACGAACCACAGTCTGACAGAATGACTTATGTGCCCTGTTAGGAAAGTATACATTTGCAAGGGTTAGTGGGGTCTCCCCATACATTCCTCTTATAAAGAGGAATCTACCCCCTGGGTCATTCAACTGTTCTAAGACCTCAAACGGAGCCTCCTTACTCACCAAGATCGTCACCCCTTTTGACCTGGAGTCATTGTTTGTTGCGTGGAATGCCTTAGGGAAATATGTACTGGAGAGCCTGGGAATGTGATGTGTCTTGAAGTGAGTCTCTTGCAAAAAAGCAAAATGGGGCCTACCTTTTTTAAGTTCCCTTAATAGGGAGGTGCGGCGTTCGGGTATGTTGAGACCCCTCACGTTGTGGGAGATCACAAGGGGGGTGCTACCCAATGAGGACTAAGCCATGGTGGAGAGTTCAAACATGGGAGGTGGCGGGGACCTGGGACTCGACCTGTGAGGACACAACAAAGGTAATTATTCAGAAACATGACCGCAGTAAGCAGCAAGATGAGGGGGAATAAGCAGGCGTTAGCACCAAGTCCAGAGGGTGTTGGTAGGGATGGGGACGGGATTGGGGAACCACTTAGGGAGGAAGAGGGTAAGAAGATTAGCGGAAGAGAGAAGAGGAGAACGTGGAAGAGAATGGAGCAATAGGAATATAGGAGGTGGATCTCCCCCCGGGGGCAAAAATGGATGCCCCCAACGGAGAGCCTCACCTACACAAAGTGGTGCACCCGGTGTCTTAGAGGACACGGAGTGCCTGTGGGGTATAAGGGAGGCGACAGCAACTAGGCCACAACCCCTCACTACCTCTGTTTAGTGTAAATTAGTAACACAAAGTATAACAAAACCAACAGGGTAAAGTACACGCTCAGCCCTACTGGCTGGATGATGAAAGGAAGCTAAATTAAAGTTTTACACCCGACCAGGATAAAAACAAAAAATAATATACAGCGGGCAACTAGTGAAATTAAGGCAATTAAATTAAAGTAAAGGGCCCATTCAGAGTGAGCACGTGCAAGCAAACAGCAAACTCTAAACTGTATGCTATAAGCAGCATGCTATATGCTATAAGCTATATACTATATATCCCCCTCCATAGGTCTCCCACCCCCAAAGCGAAGTATCGAGGTACAGTATTAAATGAACAGTCTATATGCTAGTATACTTGACCCTGCCAGTATGTCGGTCCCTTAGAAAGGATCTTTCGATTCCTAAAAGGAGAGAATAGGTGTAAGGTCATCAGGTGGCGATTAGCAAAATAGTCCTCGGGCAGTCCCCGCCGTGTGCCACTCATCGAGGCCGTAATAAGCTGCATTCATAAGCAGGAGCAATGAGCCACGTCCAGGGCAGGGGTTAAGCTGGTGGTGGAAAAGTTCGCCAACCAAGTTTTGCTTTCATGAAGCTGTAAGTGTTCCGTGAGTTGGCTTATGGCAACAGGCAGGGTGACAAAGGTTGGGATACATCTGCAAGGAGGTATCGGATCAGGTTCCACGGTTCTTGAGTGCGGCAGCCTGTAATCTAGGAGGGAGTGTCAGCGAGGTTTGGGAACCGGGGGAAGGGGATGAGGGAATGGGCTCACTCAGTACTCATGGGGCTTAAGAAATAAAGTCACTCACCCCCAAATTCTCTCAGGGCCTCGGCGTGGCGATTTGGAGTGCCAGCTTTTGATCCTCCTCCTCGGCTATGTTTAGCCTTTTTTGCGAGCCTCTTGTCCGGTGTGGATTGCGGTGATTCGGGAGGGCTACGATCAGGGAGGGGGTGCAGGAACTCTGAGTACCAATCCGGCAGAGCAGTCGGGCCTAGGCCCAAAGCTTCACAGAACTCGGGTAGGTCCGCAGGCACTCTGAGAGTGTGTTGATGGCCGTTGAGGGTCACGTTCAGGGCGAAAGGAAAGCGCCAGGTGTACCTGATGTCCTTATCCCTCAGTTTGTCCAGAAGAGGCCTTAGCGCCCTCCTATTTCTCAGAGTAATGGGGGACAGGTCCTGGAAGAGCAGGATGTTGGCTCCATTGAAAACGAGGTGGTCATTCCTCCGGGCCTTGCGCATAATGTCCTCCTTGAGCCCAAAACTTTCAAGACAACATATTACATCCCTCGGCGGGGCAGTATCAGGGCCCCTAGGCCTGAGAGCCCTGTGTGCCCTCACAAAGGTGATCTCAGTATCTTCCTGCCGTTCTAGGAGGGTATTGAAGACGCTGCGCAGGGTAGTAACAATTTGGGCTGAGTCTACCGACTCTGGTATCCCCCTCACCCGTATATTACACCTCCTACCTCTATTATCGAGGTCCTCCAGGTGGCGATTCATGTCGATGAAGTGGTGTGCATGGATCGTTGTTGTCTTTTCAATTTTCTGGATAGCTCTATCCCTGCGTTTCCCAGCCGTCTCCGTGACGGCCATCTTTTCGTTCAGCACAAGCATGCTGGTCTTAAGGTCAGTTATGGCCGCTGAGAATGCAGCCTTAATATCTGCCGCGATGACAGACATATCTGCGGCTGTGAGGGGACGGTCTGTTCCGGACCTGTTTTTGGCCGAGCACTCCGAGGCCGATTGGGAGTCGTCACTGTATTCCTCCTCGTGGCGACTCGGCGCCATCTTAGGCCCAGGCATAGCGCCGCGGCTCGTCGCCCTTGGTTTAAAGAGCTCTTCTATATTCTTGGCCGAATAGGACACGGAGCCGCGGCGTGGGCGCGTGTGTGGGGTGGTGTGGAGTTTTTTGCCCGGCATCTGAAAGCTGGTGGTCGGGTGAAAAGCTGCCAGAGGCTGAGCGTGCTGAGGAGCTCCTTCAATGTGCGACCATTCTCGCCGCGCGCCAAGCCACGCCCCCCTAAACTTATTTATAACAGAAACCTCACTGACCAAAATGTTACAAGCAATGTAAGCCACTAATTTAAGGTTAAAAAGCATTCAAAAACTTTAAAAAACACAAAATACATAAAAATGTATTGCAATTTGCGGGAAAACAACAAAAAAGAGATGCTAACTAAAATTTCCATCCTCTATAAATATGTTCCCAAATTTTAACCTGTGGTCCTTAGCTTGCTATTAAAAGTGCTAGTCCAGGGACCTTGAATAGGGTACCTTTTTTCTAATTTACTTTTACTTTTACAACATAATTAAGAAGGTTTATAAAAATATCCGTACTTCTCCATTCTAACAGTGATGATCCAGAGAAGTTTAAATACTCCATCTTATTAGAAATTGCTTTCCATCTCTTAAATAGGCTCCTAATTGAGGTGGTGAAAGATAAAAATTTATTATGTTAGAGAAGGACTATTCTATTGTAATTAAAGTCTTTTGAACTGAACAAAAAAGCAGCCTATATATAAAATATAACTTATTAAGATATAGGAGCAGTCCAAAATTAGAGCTGTTCCAGCTGGCTCTTTGTGATTAAAGTAGTTACATATAATAAGTTATATAACGGCAGTACATACTTTAAAATGATACAGTATGTAAACTGAACACCTAAGAAAATGTTGCTTATGCTTGAAATAGCATTTCAGCAGTTAACTTGCTTAGAAAGTACTAAAAGCTGTAATTAAATAAGTTTTGTTTTCAAAATAAAAGTAATTAATTTTTATCTTTTGTCAGTAGAGACTGGCAGAGACAATGTTATATACTTCTGAATGATCATTCCTCATGTTAATTCTGTTCATAACAAAGAACTCTATTATTCCATTCCAATGATTTAACTTTACTTGTCAAACACTATACGTGTTAAATCACTAGAATTAATAAAACAGTAGCTATAGCTTTATTGCTCCTGCAGCAGCCTAACATTATGTAGTGATTTGTAAAGAATACTCATGCGCTTTCTCTAATTTAGTATCAAAACAAAACACACCTCCTAATTGCCATTATGTGATTATTATGCACTGAAAATCATAATGCAAAAATTACATTTTCTACTACAGAGGTAGAATTGTGATTTTCTGTGGGTTTGCAACCTGCCATTCTTCAAAATGCTGAGCCATAAGCAATTCATCAAAAATGCATAATGCAAACAAGTTCTGTCATTCTCTAGTTCATCAGCATGCATAGGGGATAACGCGTGTGCATTGTAGATGCAGAATAAAACCACTTTGCACCATGTCATATTTCATTTACTGATGCCTTCAGCCCATAATATTTTCTCTAATTTTGTTTCATTTCAAAAGCTCATGCATCAGCCAACACTATTTTTATAGGAGGACATAGGTACCAAACCAGATGAAAGTATAGTTACTATTTCTACTCTGGGAGCAAAGATACATTGTAAATTCAAAATCAGTGTAGACAAGGCTAATATTTATAATACAAACAACAGATGCAACAGATGCATATATTGTAGATATTTATTTTAGTGTTTTTTTTCTAGGGAATTACTGGGAAGTGTTGGCTTTCCACCAATAGTCTGTCATATGCTATGTACATATTGCATGACTGTTTATATCTGTAGTATACAATCACAACATAAAAACAAGAACAATAATAGTAATAATATGTTGAGGGCATATTACATATTTCCTTATTAATAATGGGGCTCACTAATGAATTCTAAACCTCCAAATCTTGGTAAAAGCATTTGTAAATTTTCTATCTTATACATGTACCTATAGGTAAGCCTATAATAAGGCTTACCTATAGATACTGTAAATATCTCCTAAACGTGCACCGTTTAGGAGATATTTACTATATATGCAGCTGATGATGTCATTGGCGCATGTGCTCTGAAGGAAAGGCCACTTGGCCGTTCCTTCAGAATCCTGTGCTGTAAACAACGGCTTCCCCGCACATGCGTGGGAGTGACGTCATAGCGGCTCTGGACAGTCATGCAGCCAGAGTCCTTGGACCCAGAAGCAAGACGGGTGCAGATGGTAGCGGCCCCCCTCAATGACATTGCATCACTGGAATGCTTCATTTTCAGGTAAGTATCACAAAATACTAGCACATTATGGCTTTACCTTGCAGGTTTGAACAAAAAAAAGACACCCAGTGGTTTAAAATCACTTAAGGGCATAAGCATGGCTTTACCTTATACCAAATGAATGTTATTGTTAACTGACAAGGATGTGGCCGAGCCCACTTTCTCCAGAGAGGGATGGATTGGTAATTTTCTGTATATAACACACACACAGCTTGTAATACTTGTCTTGTCTTCAGAGCTTGCAATCATGTATGTGTCTGTGGTCACCTGCACCATGCCATATAATGGGGAGAACCATGGTGGAAACAGCATCTTTAGTTAAGTATTATTGTTATATTTTCCTTATCTTTATCTTTATCTGTTATTACTTTTAATAAATGTTATACTTATATGTATTTGTGTGATTTCTCCTTGCACTTATCGAATACAACCCCAAAAACATAAACTATCATGTGACCATGATGCAATATAATAACAATAATATTATATTATATTGTACATATTTAACCTTTATAATAATTATTTCAACATAATAAAAGAGCACCATAGAGATGAAAGAAAAAAAAAATTGTATTTTTTCTTGCACATGTGGAAGTCTACAGTACTTCACTACGCTAAAGGAAATGCTCTACAAAGTGAAAATTCCTTTCCAAAGTGAACAGCCAGTTTGCCTTTACTAAGTCAACCCCATAATCTTAATAAGCTTCAAAAAGCCATAACTGACCTCTCTGGCGACTTGTACTGTGAAGTAATTTATCCTCAAAGATAACAACTTTAAAACCAAGTTTACACATATGCGGGTTGGGGAACATGTGCTAATTGCATCTGAAAATGCAGCACAGTTTTGGGTGCAAAACCACATAGTGCTCATACTAAAAGTAATGCCCTGTACACACGATCGGTTCGTCTGATGAAAACGAACCGATGGATTTTTTCATCAGATATCCGATGAAGCTGACTTTCATCAGTCTTGCCTACACACCATCGGTTAAAAATCCGATCGTGTACAACGCGGTGACGTAAAACACAATGACGTGCAGAAAAAAATTAAGTTCAATGCTTCCGAGCATGCGTCGACTTGATTCTGAGCATGTGTGGATTTTTGACCGATGGATTACCCCACAGACGATTGTTTTTTTCTATCAGTTTTATAACCATACAAAAATTTTAAAACAGGTTCTATTTTTTTTCACCGATGGGAAAAAAACTGATGGGGCCCACACATGATCGGTTCGACCGATAAAAACGGTCCATCGGTCCGTTTTCATCAGACGAACTGATTGTGTGTACAGGGCATTAGACTGACTAAAGTTTTTTTCTAGCTTTGGTCAGAGTGGGGAAGGGTTAGAAGGTTTGTCAGGTTGTTGTATGTTATATTTGTGTTCAGAGACTTTAAATCAGTACTTATCAAGGTGACTGTTGTCACTGGGAAAAACTTTTATGAGATTCCTTCCAGTAGGGACAACTGATCCCCTGTCAATTATCAGCAGAATTTTTCTCCTAATTTTTTTCTATTTACTTCCCTGTTATGTTTATGCAGACAGGAAGCACTTGGTTGAGGAGGGAAGAGCAGCCAGTGTCCTGAATAGCGCAACCCTTGGTGTAGAATTATAATTGTTTATTAAAACTTTAAAATATACATATCAAGCCAATGTGTTTTGGGGAAATTGCCCAAAAAATACTTTTTTAGGGGTGACATATAAAAGTCTACAATCAGCATCTGCAGTGGGTATGCTTAGTACAATTAACCAAAAACAAATACATATAAAACAAAGGTGCATTTGTGTAGCTAATATGCGTGGGTTGCATGGGAATGAACCAGAATGAAGATTGACAAAATGAAAAATGTCAGAATAAAAATGCATAATCAGATGAATGGTTACAGAGCAAAATCTAAGTAAATCAATAAATATATATATAAAAAAAATAAAAAATATATAAATGTAAAAAAAAGAGTAAGAAAAGAAAAGTATTTGTGTGTATATTGTGATGGTGGGACTCTGTGCTATGGGAAAGATTGCTGGTTTACGCCAGATTTTGGAGAGAAAGACACATTAATTGCACAGCTGTGTCTTGGGCTTTTTAAGTCTGACCTGACATGGCTCGGAGCCCCACCCCACAGACAGGGGGTCTGTTCCTAGGAATCGGGTGGATTCCCAATTCCTCTGAGAGGAGTCAGAGATGCTGCATGGGGACAGCTAGAGCATGCATATCTGCAGAAGGCAGATGTCATTTGATGATTGAGCAGCAAGACGCTGAGAGGAGTAAGCTAGGTGTGTGCTTAACTCTAGGAAACTATTTTTTCTGAGGAATAGAACTTAGGCCTAGGCTGAAACAGCCAGATGGCAAGTATGAAAGCCAGGATGCTAAACTGTTGAGTTGGCAAGATACAGGAATGGTGGAACCCCCTGCAAGGGCCTCTAATGTATTTGTGAACTTTTGTGCTTTTAAATAAAAGTGGGCTACCAGGCCCTTAAAAACTCAGTTCTGGACTGGCGTACTCACTGGAAAATGCATCTATCGCTGGAGTCTAATAACCCCAAACTTACTATATATATATATATATATATATATATATATATATATATATATATATATATATATATATATATATATATATATATATATTATTATTTTTTTTGGAACAGTGTAATAATGAAGAGGTTCCATGAGGAAACTTAAGCCCTGTACACACGATCGGTTTGTCTGATGAAAACGGACCGATGGACCATTTTCATTTGACAAACCGATCGTGTGTGGGCCCCATCGGTTTGTTTTCCATTGGTGAAAAAAAATAGAACATGTTTTAAAATTTTCCTATGGATAAAAAACGATAGAAAAAAACGATTGTCTGTGTGGAAGTCCATCGGTCAAAAATCCACGCATGCTCAGAATCAAGTCGACGCATGCTCGAAAACATTGAACTTCATTTTTCTCAGCACGTCGTAGTGTTTTACGTCACCGAGTTTGGACATTTGACCAATGGTGTGTAGGCAAGACTGATAAAAGTCAGCTTCATTGGATATCCGACGAAAAAATCCATCGGATTAGATTCCATTAGATATCCGATCGTGTGTACAGGACTTTACTGTTAGTGCATGCTTTTGAATAAAGGTGGGCTTCAAAATGGTTCCTACATTTCTGTGGGAAAATAGGAAGAAGCATATGTATGCAATGTTATACAGCTGAAATTGGCAAGTGAAGAATGAGTGGGGTGGTAATTAACCGGATGCTGGGGGGGGGGGTAAGTTTGGTGGTGTATACTAATTCCCTTTTTACATCTATAATTTTTTTTTATATCTATAAATTTACCGTATTTATCTGTGTATAACACGCACAGGCGTATAATGGATGACAAGGATGTAAGTACACAACTTAGCTATCAAAAAATGACTTAAGAAAAAAATAATTACCCTACTATAGCCAAGGCAATACAGTCAAGTTGAGGCTGTGACTCGATAGTGGAGGAGCAACAGATCAAACAGGTCTGTTCTCTTTATCAATCAGCTGCCTGCATGCGATAGAGTCTTAGTACTGTGAAATGCAGTAATTAGCTAGCAGTTCAACTCCTTACCACTCTAAAAGCTGGTGTGCAAGGGATTACCAGATGCCTGATTAGCTAGCCGTTCAACCCCTTACTACTCTGAAAGCTTGTGTGTAAGTGATTATCAGAAGCAAGTACTTACACATTAGAGTTGATTTGCCGAATTAAAAAATGTTTCCTTTTGCCAGCAAACATCCAGTTTTATTATGTCCCCATCTGCATCACTGTGTATTAAAAAAAAAAAAAAACACAGCTAAATAAGCATTTTGACAGCTCAGACTTTAAACTTAAATTGGGCATTTTGAAAGTACACTTGCAAGGACTAAAAAAGGACACAACGACCTCTGTTTTTTTAAAAACAGTTTATTTTAAAATTATACATATCTAGGTCTACATACTATTTTTAATATGCTTATTTAAATATATACCCTTATAACACTTAAATCTGGCCGATTTTTGTTTTTATTCTTTGAGTAGAACAAAGTGAACTGTAATTTTCAATCAAACTGCTCATTTTCACTGGCAGCATAAAAAATTATACAACCTAAAATGACACAAACTAGTATTAGAAGTTTTAGAATACTTTACAAAGACTTTTCATTGCTAAAGGCTTTCTATTGCTAAATATTATATTCTTTTGACATGTGCATATAGTATATTCTAAAATAGATATATTTCTAGCTGATAAATGGTTATTAGAAAAAACAGCAATCAGCACACAAATGTTACAAATAAAACTAAATTGATTGCAAGCTGAACACCAACAGAGGCAATCACAAAAAAAACTCAAAAAGTACAAATGATAAATAATAATAAAAGTTCAGCACAAATAAAGTCCCTGACTGAAGAATCAAGAATTAAGATGACACCCAGTGAGATAGCAAAAATCTTCGGCAAATGTGATGATATCCTCCACCAGTATAAGAAGTGCCTCCTTACTAGATAAGTTGGATCATATGTTTTCACAAGTGGTCAAAGACAGCTTGTTCTCACCATAAGGGAGATGGTGCAGTGGAGTCCAATGCAGCAGTGAATAGTAGATCCAATGCGGAATAAAAAATTAAAACACGTTCTAAGTGTAGACTGTATTTATTCCAGGGAAAGGTAAAAAACAGCACTTCACCATACTACAGTCAATCTGGTATGTCTGCAGACAATCTGCCAGAAAACAACTGGCCAGTAGGCGATAGGCAATGTAAAATAAAATAAAAACTCGGAGCAACAGCCACGAGCAGCAGCAGAAAGGACGCGGGTGACGTCACAGGAAAAACTCCTCCCCCGTACACACGTTACGTCCGGATTGGACTTCGCCAGCGGTGGCGAAGTCCAATGCATACTTTCTGACCTCCCTTTCCTGGCAACCCAGGCTACATGCCTACATAAGTGTCTGATATGGGTGTTGAGTGGGGGTCATGCTGTTTTTTGTGTGTTTTTTTTTCTTTTTTTTCTAAAAGGGGCAGTACACACATTTGTAAACAATGTATATGATCCCTTAAAGAAAAAAACAGCATGGGGTTGGCCTAAATCTATACCCGATCCATATCCAGTAGATAAGGTTATTGTATGCATTTTGAAGGGAACCCTATGCCTTCTCTTATGATTTTCTTGTGTATGGTATCTTCAGGAAAAAAAATGTCCCCTTCAAATTCCATGAAATCTGACTGGCTAGGAAAGGGGGGGTAGTGAGTGTGTGAAACCCCTCCTGAACCAAACCAGGTCACATACCCAAAACATTTGAAGAGATACCTGCCAGGGGAGGAAGGTTCAGATATCTGGAGTCCCTAGATCATGTTTATGGCAAGGCCCTCATTCCCACATCATGCCCCAAATGTATGTGGGTGTCTGAGGGGGGATTTATTATCACAATCTGGAAGCACATTTTTAAATAAGAGGATCTTTAGATATCTGACCTCCCTTCCCTTTGGGAATGCATATAGGGTACATAGTGTACCTTGTTACGTATTCACAATAAATAAATAAATAAATAAATAAAACAACAACAACAACAAAAAACAACTAAAGAAAAAAAAAGGATTTCTGCACTCATCAGGGATTTAAAGCTGGCAAGAAAGTTGGCTGGCCCCTCCTTGCCCCATGATGCATCAGTTTAGTTGAAAAACACTATTAGAAGTAAATTGCAAAATCGGAGGGGTAGAATCAGTGTCCCTTAAGGCACTCCAAGAAATGTATAAACGTATGTTTTATTCTTCCTTTATTAAAGGACCATGATCAAATGAGACACCCAAAAACAGCCCAGCTGAGGGGTGGGCAACACAGCAACCATAAGCGCTATCAGCCAATACAATAAAATAAATCTGTCATCTCGGGGAAGCCTCCATTGCAGAATTTACTCCCAAAGCTTGTGTTGCCTGAGGCTAGACATCCAACTGGTAAAATTTAGAGAACTTATGAATGGAAGGCCAAATGGCAGCTTTTCAAATTTGAGGAACAGGGGCCTGATGCTAAAAGGCCCAAAAAGCACTTTCTGATCTAGTGTCGCGTGTACCCAGATTGATAAGGGAGGAAACATATCTTTTTTTTTTTTAACAGAAAAAAGTTTATTCAATAATAAAAGATAAAAAAATGACAAGGCACAGTCAGTACATTTCAATAGGGATTCCAGCAAAATTACAAGGTGTCAAACAAAGCAAAGGGAATAACTTTGCATGAGTTAGAAAATGAAACTCAAACAAATACATCCATAATACTCTCTGAACCGTTTATAGAAATAGAGGGGGAAAGGGGAAAAAGGAAAAGTGGGGAAGAGACAGAAGAGAGGGAGGGGGGCTGCACGCAGCTGAGTATCAAATAGTCTATTCAGTAAAACTCCCTGAGATGTTGAACCATATGCATCAATCCAATGCCACCAGACCTTGTTGAATTTTTTGGACAATTTCTGCTCTCATAAGTCAACCTATAAAATAGCAAGACAGCATTTACTGCAGCTATCCAAGTATCTATCATTGGTGGGGCAGGTTGTTTCCACTTGATGAGGATTTCCCATCTAACATAATACATAGCAAAGAAGAGAAAAAAATGTAGATCGCTAGTAGCGACAACATCCTCTATACTTCCCAGTTGGCTCTTGCCCAAGGGACCGGTCATCAAAATGTTTCAAAAAAGCTATCACCTTCTCCCAGAATGGACGGATATGGGGACACATCCATACCATATGGAATAAAGTACCAGGTGAGGATTGACAATGCGAGCATAAGGGACTAACATCAGGGTAAATACCAGCCAATCTGACCAAGGTATAGTTGGCTCTCTGTAGAAATTTTAGTTGTATGAAACGATCCTTAGCAAAAACCATTGTGCTAATATAGCTGCCCACAGAATCCTCCCACTTCTCCTTAGTTAAGTTTGGGATGTCACCCTTCCATTTATTGTGTGTTTTAGTCAGGGTGGAAGCATGGGCCGAAGCCAAGCAAAGATACAGGGAAGACAAAGGTTTCTCCAGTACCCTTTATGTCAGCAAATGCTCTACCAAGTCTGGCTGAAGGACTACCAGTCTAGGAAATTGTGCTGCATTCCTAAGCTGTCTAAAATGCATTGAGATAAGTAGAGCATATTTTTCCTTTGTCTCTGAGAAGGAAGAGAATCAGCCAGCTGTGAAAATATATATATATAAGGGGAGAAGTTGGAGTCGCCCTTATAGACCTCCCTAGCCTGTTGCCACACCCTGGTTGTGGTTCTCATAGGAACTGTGACCAAGTGATGAGCCTTAGGCCCCCTGTAGATTAAGTTACTCAAGGTTGCATAAGAATCTACAAGGGCTGCCTCCAATGTTATTGTGGGATTTTGTCTAGGCTGGCTAAACCACCAATAGACAGTCACTAGCATTGCTGCCCAGCAGTACAGAAATTTGTCAGGAAACTGGTGGCTCCCTATGGTGACCTCCAGAAAAAAAAAGTGCATCAGTTTGTCAAAAGGAAAAGGTAGCTGTAAGATGAACACAAATAACTATAACTGCATATAGACAGTGATGAGAAACGTGCTTTGGATATATTGGGGTCAGACAAAGGGGCATACAAATATTGTCTTGGTAAGATGAAAGGAATAAACTGCATCAAAGACAAAAGAGGCTCTAGGTCAGAAGATTATCTTGTTTTTGTGCAGAATGAAAACATATTATTTACAAGAAAGGGTCACTAATGCAGACACACCTTGCCAAGATGATGGCAATTAGTAAACAAGTCTTGTGAGTGAAGGTCATCAGGGGAATATCCCTGATAGGCTCAAAAGGCAGTTTTTGAAATGCTGACAAAACCACATTAAAATCCCTTTGAGTCACTGGGGTTGCCAGTGGGACTATATGAGAAACCCCTTGTACAAAGACTTTTAAAAAAAAGGACTAAATAAGACTTTTTAAAAAAAGGACTAAATAAGGATTAAGTAAGATTGCAAGAACCAAATATTAATCTATACTGGGTTTTAAAAAGGACATAGTCACTCCCACAGAGTATCCCCTAGGATGAAACTTTCTTGCCTCTTACCAAGCAAAGTATGTTATCCTAGTGTGATTGTAAACATTATGTGACATGGACTTTCTCGCTTTTAACGTTTAACGTTACCAAATAAGAAGGGCTTATATTTCTTATGACCTAGGCTTCAACAGTCATATCATAAAAGCCAGAGACTGTAAAGTAGCAGTGGAAAATCACTGCCTTGGAGGCTGTACCTGGACCCTGGTGAACAAAAGATGGTGGAGCTTGCCTTAAACATGACCCTAATGTTACTCACCAGACTCTCTGTTGGTTTGTTAGCCACAGAGCACTTTAACCTCCCTGGCGGTATGATTATTTCAGATTTTAGGCTGAAAGCGGTACCATTATTTTGCATGAAAATTTGGCGTTTTACATTGTAGGCCTGTAATTCTTAGGAATAACTCACTTAAATCTGTCCAAACAAGAGTCTAGTAGACATCTCGGTTATGATAAAGTTTGAAAAACAAAATCATAAATTATAATACAATAAATAACTAGGGTTGTCCCGATACCACTTTTTTAGGACTGAGTACAAGTACCGATACTTTTTTTCAAGTAGTCGCCGATACCGAATACCGATACTTTTTTTAAAATGTGTCCCCAAATGCAGCGATGTCCCCCCACAGATGCAGCCATGTATCCCCCCATCCAGCCATTGTCTCCCCCCATCCAGCCATTGTCTCCCCCCCATCCAGCCATTGTCTCCCCCCCATCCAGCCATTGTCTCCCCCCATCCAGCCATTGTCTCCCCCCATGCAGCAATGTATCCCCCCATGCAGCAATGTATCCCCCCATGCAGCCATGTATCCCCCCATCCAGCCATTGTCTCCCCCCATCCAGCCATTGTCTCCCCCCATGCAGCAATGTATCCCCCCATCCAGCCATTGTCACCCCCCATCCAGCAATGTATCCCCCCATCCAGCCATTGTCTCCCCCCATCCAGCCATTGTCACCCCCCATCCAGCCATTGTCTCCCCCCATGCAGCCATTGTCTCCCCCCATGCAGCCATTGTCACCCCCCATGCAGCCATTGTCACCCCCCATGCAGCCATTGTCACCCCCCATGCAGCCATTGTCTCCCCCCATGCAGCCATTGTCACCCCCCATGCAGCCATTGTCACCCCCCATGCAGCCATTGTCACCCCCCATGCAGCAATGTATCCCCCCATCCAGCCATTTTCACCCCCCATCCAGCAATGTATCCCCCCATGCAGCCATTGAAACCACCCAAGCAGCCATTGTCACCCCCCATGCAGCCATGTCTCCCCCCCCATCCAGCCATGTGTGTCTCCCCCCATCCAACCATCTGTGTCTCCCCCCATCCAGCCATGTGTGTCTCCCCCCCATCCAGCCATGTGTGTCTCCCCCCATCCAGCCATGTGTGTCTCCCCCCATCCAGCCATGTGTGTCTCCCCCCCATCCAGCCATGTGTGTCTCCCCCCATCCAGCCATGTGTGTCTCCCCCCATCCAGCCATGTGTGTCTCCCCCCATCCAGCCATGTGTGTCTCCCCCCATCCAGCCATGTGTCCCCCCCATATGCAGCCATGTGTGTCTCCCCCCATCCAGCCATGTGTCCCCCCCATATGCAGCCATGGCCCGCTTACATGCTACCGCCGACTGTGTAAAGTACTACGGCCGACCAGGAACATTACAGCTTTGAATAGCTTTGTAATGATTGGCGCCACGCTGCGTGTATAGACACTCCCCCTCGCTCGGGATTGGACAGTTCACCCGAGCAAGGGGGAGTGTCTATGCGTGGCGCAAATCATTACAGCTATTCAAAGCTGTAATGTTCCCGCCCGTATTACACAGTCAGCGGCGTAACGGCGGCGGATCGCAGCGGCAAATTGCGGCTCCGGTGGCGGCGGTCGGCGGCGGCGGTGGCGGTGCGGGGGGGGTTAAGTATTCTATTTGTGTATCGGGGCGGGGTATCGGCGTCTGAGTACCGCCGAAAAAACTCGGAATCGGTCCCGATACCGATACTAGTATCGGTATCGGGACAACCCTATAAATAACTATAAATAATTATAACAAATAATAATATAATTATAATAAAAATTATTCAATAATGTAATCAAATAAAAAACACTGAAATTTGCTCAGTTGCAGAATTGTCGCTGTCATTACTTTTATGTTTTTTATGACAAATTTCCCCACAAATCGCTATCGCTCAATTCTGCAAGTGATTCTAATTTATTATCACTGTTTTCTAGCTGCTCTAAAACCATTTTTGACATACAAGGACACTTTTTGGTTGCTATGGACAATCTACAGTTTGCAGGCAGAAAGAACAGTTTTTATTATTAAAGGTACATGTAGGGCACTGGGCAGACCACTAGGGACAAAGGGGGTGTGTATTTTTTACATACAGTACTGTAATCTATAGGATTACAGTATACTGTATGTAATGTGTTTATTTTTTTGAATTTGGCGCCGTTCTCCGCCCCGTGCGTCGTAATGTCGCAAGGAACAGAGATCGGCGGCACACAGGCACTGTGTGAATCGAGCGAGGACGCCGCTGGCTCACACAGTGGGGAGGCATCGCAGGATCCAGGGACAAGGTAAGTAACTTTGCCTGTGGCTGCTGCGAGGCTATCCCGAGTCTGGCTCGGGGATACCGCTTTTGGTACTGAAATCTTACCCCAAGCGAGACTTGGGAATACCGCCAGGGGGGTTAACAGGTCCAGAGCTGTGGCACAGCCTCTGGTGTGACCCAGTCCCTGATGACTCATTTGGGAGTATGCCCACAGATGGGGCAAACAATTCCTGGAATATGGCACCAATAACCTGGTTTCTGTATATGACACACTGCTACCAAAAAAAACTGTAATGCCCTGTACACACGATCGGTTCATCCGATGAAAACGGACCAATTTTTTCATCAGATATCCGATGAAGCTGACTTTCATCAGTCTTGCCTACACACCATCAATAAAAAAAAAACGTTTGTGTCAGAACGCGGTGAAGTAAAACACTACGACATGCTGAGAAAAATGAAGTTCAATGCTTCCGAGCATGCGTCGACTTGATTCTGAGCATGCGTGGATTTTTAACCGGTGGACTTGCCCACAGACGATTGTTTTTTTCTATCATTTTTTTAACCATCAGATAATTTTCAAACAGGTTCTAATTTTTTTCACCGATGGGGGAAAAAAAACAATGGGGCCCACACACGATCGGTTCGTCCGATGAAAATGGTCCATCGGACCGTTTTCATTGGATGGACCGATCGTGTGTACGCGGCATAATTGTTCTCTGCAAAATGCTTTTCTTTTTTTACAGGTTTTTTAATTGAAATTTTCAAAATGACACACGTATCAATTCAAATTATAAGGGCACATAGGACTAACAGAAAATCAGCAGAACATAAGCTCAAAACAACAGGAGAAATCAGACTTTTAGATAGTGGTTGGTGTTAGCTGAAAATCAGCACAGACTAATATGACTATGACAGAGAAAGAAAAGTTGAGGTCACAAAGGTGTAAATAACCCTGTACGGTTCAATAAGCAAAATATCAAGGGAAGCATGGATGACAGGACTAATGCTCGATTCTAAAGAATGTGTCATTGCCTAAGTGAGCATACCAGATAAACAATAATACATAGGTATTGTTATCTGCTAAATCTCCTGTGAGCAACAGAAAGACAAATAAATATAACTAAGAGGCACTTGAGGCTAAAGGGCTAAAAGGGGGAAATGGAAGGTTAGGTCCAAGCATTGAGTTAAAAGAGGGAAGCTTGAGTTTGCCAAGTGAATTGGTAAGATTTTCTTTTACATACCATTCAGTAAATTGAAAGAAGGACATCAGCTGAACTTTTTACGATGCAGAGAATGAATACCCTATGAAGGATCTTCAACGCGCAAAGAAGCATTTTGTGGGTGCATCATTTTGGACCATGGCATCCATCTTCTCCAGGTATAAAAGTGATTGCAGGTCTCATTTAGCAGTGGTGACAGAAGACACTATTGGGGACATCCAAGCTTTAAGGAGGGAGGGTGGAGGGTGATGTAGACTGGTGCCCATTATATCCAAATAGGAAAATGAGCGATTCCTTCAGTAAAAAAATCTTAGTTGGGCGTGGCTTGGACAGAGACCAAGATGGTAGTATAAGCCAAGAGCTCCTGTGACCCAGGGACTGAATCTTGCTCATTAGGAGAACCTACACCTCTGATTTAACATGAATAGATCTACACAAAACTCCTCTACATCCCGAGCTGCCATTTACTCAGGTACGCAGTGCATGGCTGCACACGCGGCCTCACAGGCCCAAGCCCATTTTTGGACCCATATTTTTAACAAAACCTTTCATATTAACACTGAAAAAAACAGAAAATATTATGAGAATGGGGTTCCTGTAGACTTCAGTGGGGTTCAAGCACAATTTTCTGGGTTTGCAGGATTCATGCTGGATTTTTCACACACCCAGTGCACCAATCCTTGCTCACATTGCTCATCACTAACAACGAGTAACATTTTGAAGAGATCTAGTCTATTGAAGCTATTACACACAGTTTTGCCAAAATGTGAACAGTATATGACAGTAAACCAGATGCTGTGTGTGACACGTGTTTGCAGTCCAGATCACACAGCACAGCTTAAGACAGTATTATGAGCTTTGCTTCCAAACTCCTTTCTGCTTGTGTATAAGTCACTATCAAACATTTTTATAGGCTGGCAAAGGGAGTAAGAATCTCATCATCGTATCTTATAAAACAAGAATGGAGGTATGAGAGTTCATAACATCTATGATTTTTACATTACTACTATTTAAGAACAGGTCTGAATCTTGATGGAATGAACCATCTGATAAACTGTGGTTAAAGAGGAAGTAAACCCCCTTTTTTTTACTTTCTAAGCACCCTGCAAGACAGAGGCATAATGAGCTAGTATGCATAGCATATTAGCTCATTATGAAGTACTTACCTGAGATCAAAGCCCCCACAGCGGTGCTTGTTGCCCTCCTCTGTCGGCGCCATCTCTCCAGGACTCACTTCCACATATCGTGGCTATGGCACTGCGATTGGCCGGAGCCACGATGAAGTCACTCCCCCGCATGCGCGGGAGTCATTCGTGACGGCACGGTCGCCTTCACTAACGGCACGCTCAGTGCCCCCACGCCTACAGGTAAGCCTTAATCTAGGCTTACCTGTAGGTTAAAGTGGTCTGTAAAGGTTTACAACCACTTTAACTATGAAAGAAATCTGTTAAAGTTCCCTAAATATTTTCAATTCATAGTAATACATGCTTCTAATTCCATGAAAACAATCTAAGCCACTATTAAATTATGATCTACTGTATTTTACTAGCCACCTCTCAGAGGACATTTGTTCAGTTTTCCTTCTCTCTACTGATTCTATCCTAATCTCTAACATAACATCTGGAGAAATAGAGGGAAGCTGATATCTCATCTTCGAATACTATAATGGAAGATACTAGCCTACCAATTATGTGTTATAAAAAAAGTCAAGTCTACTAGAGTAAGACCTTTATCTATACTTAGATCTACAATCCAATAGTTTTAAGGTTAAGAATGATCATAGTTTTATAGAAATGTAGGGGAGTGTTTAAGCAACAAGAATGAGAGAGTTAAGGGTATTTTACTTTATCTTATTCAATTAGAAAAAAGACTGAATTACAGGAAAAATAATGACAAGCAATAGAAATCAGCCATTAAATCTTGTTTTCTGTAAAACCAAAATGTTATCCATTGAGAACTCTGAATAAAATATTCAGATGGTATATGACATCATATACTCTCTCCTAATTATATCCCCAATTATTTCTTACCTGCTAGAAAGGGTGTAGACAGAATGGCACCTTGTGCATTTTGTTTTTGTAGAGAATTGAGAAGCTTTTGTAATACCTTCTTTGGGTTGGTCTCAGATAATAAAAGTGTCATTATCTGATCAATCCCAGTAAAAGATTTGTACATTTTGGGTATAGAATCACTACCTAGAGTTTAGGGTAAATATTTCTTAGGAAATTACTACAGCAAAATTTACTTAGAAACTAAAAACATATTAAATCCCCTGATATTTCAGAAGTGGTATTATGTTGAAATACTTAATGTGCCTAGGAATAAATTGTTGCTTTTAAGGATAATAGCCATTAGAAATGTAAAGCCCTTTGGAATAACACCTTGTAGGTTAGAGGATAAATGTAACATCACACATTCCAGTTGCCTTAGAGTTTCTGTACAGTGTATCCCGAGGGAAGTCTGGTAAATAAGGATGAGCCGAACCGATGTTGGACTCGAACATCGGTCTCATCCCTACTGGTAACCTATTGGGTTTATACAGCAGCGGCTTCAGCCTTCTCACATTCTCTGCTCTCCCCTGGATTTCCTCAGTTCATGACTGGGAACATTGTTTAGCTGCCAGGGCTGTGGCTTTGAAGTAATTGCAGTAGGAGTGGTGAACTGCCAGTGGGTGTTTTTTATAATATTTTTTCTTATTAACATAATATGTTTAGAAAAGTTCCGGCTTAATAAGAGACATGATCATTAATTAGCCAGAGTCTAAATTCTGTGATGTCTTGGAGTAATTGCCTAAATATGGACAAACTATTTGGTAACACAAAGCAGTACGTATACACAAAGCATATACAATCATGTTCTAATAGTGAATACGTTGATACAAAACATTGTGTACCATTAGCAGTTAAGAGACATTTGTTTCTAGGAACAAAGGTTCAAAATCGTTTTCATCAATCAAGATATGTTTTTATGCATGTTTAGCTTAAAACGTGTTCTCAGCTTGATATACATTTATGTCTCTTGCACTTGTGTAACATTTTTTTTAAGTTCACATGGCCATGTTCTATGGCTAATTGGAAACAAATACACAATCTCTATAAGGTTATCAATATTCACAATATATTTTTTTTAATCTTAGAACATTTACACTTCCACTGCTGTTCAGGCCCTTTTAACATAATTCTCTAATATGACAGAGCACCAGGACTGTCTTAATGGCATCATGGGCCCCTGGGCAAAGTAATGCACTGAGACCCCTACCAGCAGGGTCAGACTTACCATTGGGCTTGACTGAGCCCTGCCTGTTAAAGTCTCCTTACTTTTTCCTTTAAATTATTTCCCAGCGCATGCGCTTCCCATCCACTCAGTCTCGGCACGCTCTGTGTGTGCCGTTCCCAGGGCTGATTCACCCTATACGCTTGCTACGCAAGCTGCATAGGGTCCCCGCAATGTACTCGGGGCCCCCGCCTCCCCCTAGTGTACTTCTCCATACACGTGATGTAAATAGGTAGCGCCCGCCCTGAGCTATTGACTGTCTGACGCTGACCATGTGTTCTGCCGAAAAAGTTCTCCGGTGTCCTGCTGAAAAAGTTCCCTCTGCAGATAATGACCCCCCCTGTACTGCTCAGTACGAACCTGAACTGAGCCTCCGAAAATAGCCGAACATGTAGAGCTGAGGCGGAGTCAGCACTAGATGGCAAGCTACGCGCCGCGCCTGCGCAGTACAGGGGGTTCCTTATCCGCTGGGGGAATTTATTCGGCAGAACACCAGAGGCTGTTAAAAGGTAAACCAGTTTCAAGGCTCTGTCTGCACAATCACAATGTAATTATTGTATAATGAACACTTGTCGCTGCTAGTTGACCTTCATTTAGTCGCGGTTTTTATTAGGCTGGTCAGATGGTAATTACTAGGACGTGAATCATAGGGAAAAGGGAATATTTCTGTAATGACTAATGAATGATTTTTATTATTAAGCTCTCGTTTTCCCAAAGACTCCGGTGAGTGCACAAGTGGGCCTTTTGTTTCTTTTCGGACCAAGAAATATTGGTTGCTGATATTTTAGCGGCGGCAGAGTCATTGGTGTGCAGGGGGTAGCAAATAGGCATTAAAGAGCTTGTTATATGCTTAAGATGGATAGCTGAATTGATAGATCGATAGATAGATACAAATATTTTTATTGTGGTGTAGGATCAGGGCCTGCTGTCCCTCCACCTCTCTCTCTCTCTCTCTCTCTCTCTCTCTCCCTCGTTCTCTCCTTTCTTTCTCTCTTTTTCTCCCTCTTACTTTCGTTCTTTCTCCCTCCACCCCTCATCCATCTCAGACTCTAACCACACTCCTTCCGAGCCATGCCCACTTGAGCCACGCCCACTGTTTTGTGTGAACCATGCCCATTTTTTGTAATGCATAGAAGTTAGGGCCCAAAAGTGACTCAAGCCCAGGAGCCCCAACAACCCTAAAGTCCTGCCCTACCTACCAACCTGCCCCAATTTACGCCCCTACTCTCAAGAATTAAAGTACTGTCTAAATAGTTGACAGAATTAAACATATATATTAGTACTTTCAATAAAATCGATTTTAAACAATAAGAAAACATACCATAAATTGAAGATGAATCAACACAAAGGGCACAGTATGGGGGGGTACTGTGCAGAAGGGCACAGTACAAGGGGAGTCAGGAGGGCACAATACCGGGATCAGGAGGGCACAGTACAGGTTAGGGAATGCTGCACAGGACACAACCATCACAGCAAATCTGGAACAGTTGGCAAGTATAATGTAATGCAAAATTATTATGGGGCCCCCAGCATACCTGGGGCCCCTGGGCAGTGCCCAGGGGTGCCCATGCATTAAGACAGTCCTGCAGAGCACCTAAAAGCTTGGTTCACACTAGCCCATTTTCTGAAAAGCAATCCATGATGGATCATTTTTCAGACTGCAACAAAAAAGACCAGTGTCAGGCATCATGAGGCGACCCTGTCACCTTCCAAATACTTTTTTTTTGTTTGTTTGTTTTTATGAACAGGAATTTACAATGGGAATAATATGCTGCAACCACAAGCCAAGCATCTGACCCACAGTTGGGGTGCTGCCCTATTGGCTTGGATGTTCAAGTCTGACAGGTGGTGACTCTGCATTAAATTTGCTGAGATCACGATGCAAAGCATCACAGTTGCAGCATGTGAACAGAATGACTTTAGGTGGCTCAACCACCTATACCTAGCTACTCATGTGAAAAAAGTCCTAATTTAGTTTTGTCTAGTGTAGCAATTGAATATACTTTCTGCTTGAATAAACTAGTTCTGCTGTTATGATGAGAAGGTAGAGATTCATAACCTTCTTGTAGTTGCAGGAAAGAAGATTGCACTGTCTATGGCTGCCTTAAGTGAAAGCACACATATTTCTTTAATAGACAGCTAATTGATATCTGTACAACATTTGCTAGACTAGTGCTAAATGAATTGTAATGTGCCATGTTCATTTTTTGTTTAAGTTCCACTTTAAGAAATGTAAAAGCACAAATGTCTCTGGCTGGAAAAAAAAAAAGTGGTACCTTCTTGAAGTTTAACTAAAGATAACTATCTACTCCAATAGATCATTGTGACATCAATAAAATTGCAGAAGCTCTAAGTTAACAAAACTGAGATATATTCCTACCTTGAATAAATGAACTTATGTGCAAGCCTTGTAAACATATCCTGGTGAAACCACATGATTTATTGGAGATTTAATCATTCAATGCCCTTTAAAATGACAGAAATAGCTGATGCATTATAATCTTGGTGCTGGTGTAAATACCAAGAACAATTTGAAAAGTTTACACAGAAGAAAATAATGAACAGTTTTTATTTTCTAACTGCATAGTGTACATATAACTTTTTAAGATTTGAATTTCTGAAGGCATCTTGCATATTCTTTATGAAGACAGTCTGATGTAATAGGATATCCATGTTCCAAGTGGAACAAAATCAAAAATTACATATGTGTCACAGTCTTTCACTGACATTAACTCTTTGCTTTTGTTTTTTGTAGCCCCTTTTAACAGAGTTGTATTACCTGTTGATCCGGCCAGTAGATTTGTTATTTCCCACTTTCTGTGGGTGACAATCAGTGGCGGCCCGTCCATAGGGGCGCTCGGGCGACGCCCCCCCCCCCCCCCCCCCCAAGCTGTAAAAAAAAAAATCTGAAAAAAATAAAATTCTGAAAAAAAATATATATGTCACTTTAAGGCCCCTTACTCACGACCAAACATGTCTGCTGAAACTGGTCCGCGGACCAGTTTCAGCGGACATGTTCGATCGTGTGTAGGCAGTAACGGACAGGATTCCAGCAAACATTCGTCAGCCAGACCGTTTCCCAACGAACAACTGTTTCCTGGTCTTGCTTTAAAACAGTCCGCTGGAATCGTGTCCGCTCGGACATGTTCGGTCGTCTGTACACAAAAGCAGCGTACAAAAACCCCGCGCATGCTCAGTCAAAATGAGGAGACGGGAGCGCTCGTTCAGGTAAAACTCGCGTTTGTTTGGGATATGGCACATTCGTCATTTGAAAGCTTTTATTCTAGCAAGAGAACAATGTCTTAAAACGGCGCACTAAACCACAGTTTATTGCCTCGTTTTATTAATTCTTCTCTTGCTAGAATAACCCCGTTCTCTTGCTGATGCAATTTCAATTGAGTTGTCCCATACTGAAATGTCACATTTCTTGCTTGTGATGTAATAATTTAAAAATGTTTTCTAGGCCAGACGTGTGTTTTTGTTGGTGGTCCTCCATAATTTTTTTAAATAATTTTTGTAAAGGAATGTTCATCTTTTTTTTTTTTTTGGTGTTTCTAGTTATGTCACCATTTTCTTCATTTTGTTCTTACATGTTTTTTTTTTTTATAGTGCTTGTTTTATTTTTTGGGTTTCATTTGAGAATATTGAACCATGTTGGCACACCAAATGTCCCCCCCCCAAGGAGTGTGTCCTTTGTAAATGACCCATTGTATATTTATTAAAGGTTTGCTGCCTAATAATCCCCACAGTATAACAAACAATAGACATGTTTTCAAATGATAGCAAAAAGACATTTATTTATGCAAATGTCATCCAAACAAAAAAAGAACGGCAGCACTAGAACAGATAGCAAACTATATGCAAACTTGCATTTCCAACATGGTGAAGGATAAACTACCAAGCCTCAGGAGGCAAAACCAAAAATATGAAGCAGCAGCACAGAACCAAAGGAACCCAAACTGTGGTAGTCCAAACAAGATGTCCTTTGTGTGGAAGGAAATGGAAGGCAGGGAATCACCGTTTCCTCCTCTTTCCAGCCTTCCCTCCAGGCAGCCTTCCAGCGGATCTTAGACGGGCTCTTGCAGATGGGGTCGATGTGGCAGCAGGAGGATGGTGTTCAGCAAGCCGGGCCGGGTCACATAGCCCAGTGTCTGGGGTCAGCAGGCCCTTCTGCATCCACCAAAGGACCTGGTTCATCAGGGCCTTTGCCAGTCTTCTCTGCTCCTCCTCCCCTTCATTTAAATCGTGTGCCAAGGAGGCACTGAAGGCCTCTGTGGGGTTGAGGGGGGCCCTCATGATGGCGCTTGCCTCCTGGATCATGCGGAGGCTTGCCTCCTCCACAGGCCTCAACTGCCTCCTTCGGCCTGATGGCCTCACCTGGGGGGGAGAAGACTGGCTGGTGGTGGTTGTCCTGGGCGGGGGGACCTGCTGCAGGCCACTGGGCCCGGCCTCCTCCTGGCTGCCACTGACCCCGGCCTCCTCCTGGCTGCCACTGACCCCGGGCTCCTCCTGGCTGACAGACACGTGAGGATCTGCCACCTCCTGGCTGATCTCTTCTTCCTGTGTGCAAAAAAAGGGACATTTTTTACTATTTCGCAAAATAAAACCACACTAATTTTCCTGTTTATCGTTTAGTATTTTCGGTTCATTATTACTTAAATAGACTCTCCTTCTGACCCCTGCAGTTGTCATCCCTGACACCTATTTGTCTGTCCACCTTTTTTTTGGCTTTTTCCCAGCTTGGCTTTTCTTTTACAATATCAACTCATTAATCCACCAATAATTATTTACGCCAGAAATATAGAGGAAACTACTATACCTCCTCATCGAAGGGTGGCAGATCTGCATCTCTGTCAGCCAGGCCCTCTTCCTCCGACTCTGCAGGGCTGTGGTCATCTGGGGAATGTCCGCTGGAATGTAGCGTGGAGGGAAGGTTGGAATCAAGACTAGACATCGATTTCCTGCCCTCCATTTCGTTCCGCAAAAAAGCCATCTGTTTGTAATACCACAGTTTGGGTTCCTTTGCTTGTGTTGCTGCTGCTCCCGATTTTTTGGTTTTATTAGCTTTGTATGCTCTTCTATATGTGCTTCTCAGGTTGGCAAGTTTATCCTTCACCATGTTGGCAGTGCATCCTGGCACCCATGTTTGCATATAGTTTGCTAGCTCCTCTAGTGCTGCCGCTCGTACATCTTTATTGCAATATAACGAGTTTTGAATTCCACAGGATGGGCGTGTCCTGAAATGTATCTAGTAAGGCCTCTATTGCTTCCTTAGTTTGGAGGAGGTCCATTTCCCGGCGTGATTTTATAATTGTTTTTTTGAGTCTAGATTAGCAAAACATAAACCAAAGAAAAATAGATATTAAAAAGGATCATCGTTGACCTTGATATAATATGTGTCTCCAAATTTATGACCTATATCTAATTACAAACACAGTCTCTCTTGTTGTAAAAATGATTGGCAGCTCGGCCGCATTGGATGTACCAAACATTGATTTGCTACATGCAGAGCCATTGTTAACATTGCAGTAACTAATTTTAATATAGAAAACTAAACAATGCTTACAAATGAGAGCATTCATCTAGGCACTCTTTCATGTGTAGATCTCCTGCCCCTGACAATGGATGACATAAAAGACACTTCCTAATGACCTCTGTACAACCAACACTGAACAATACTTTGCCTGATCTGAATACACCATTCAAAAACTTGTCAATGAGGTACAGCATTGTTCACATCTCTATTTTGTGAGGTGTCCAAAAGCATTTGGAGACCAAAATAACATTGTGGTACCCCATAGACAGAATAGCTTAAAAAGGGTGCAACCAACAGACCAAACCCCCATCCCATGGCTCTCCATTTTCTAGGCCTCTGCTGATTCCATTTTGAATTTCCTTACCTTCCTGTCTCTCGCTCCTCGTTTCTCACGCTCGCCTAATTACCGCGTAAGCTGCATAATCACGGCGTGCACCTTTTAAACACTCCGCGTATGTATGAAACGCCGCCCTCGTCTCCGCCCATGGCGGAACATTTCCTCTTTTCCCCGCCCATAATCTCTGTGGGAAGGAAAGATGGCGATGTCACACGAGCGGGCACGATGCTCTCATGCCACAAGTGAAGGGACAGAGGCAGGGACGTCCCGATCCAGGCAAAGAAGATACAAAGCCACTAATATGCGGTTCGAGGAAATGGTGGAGTTAGTTTCCATCATGCGGAGGAAGGACTATGATGGTGAATTAGGGCCATACAAGACCCCTAACCGCCGAAAGGCACATATTATGGACAAGGTGGCGAGGAGAATGCAGAGGATGTTTGGGATCACCAGGTCCAAGGAACAGCTGAGGAAACGCTGGTCAGACTTAAAATTGAGGGAGCCACATCAGATGAAGAAGATCCTTAAAATTCTGCGTAAAAGTAAGTAAATCTTTTTGGGGGTTGGGATAGTCTGCAAGAATGTGTTGCCATGTATATTTCACCATCTGCCTCCTTGGCCTGCTTGTACTTTTGAAGACATGTTGTCATTTATTTTTTATTACATAAATACCTACCTATTTACAAATAGTGTTCTTAGTAAACCGCGTAACATCACATAGTTTCTCAGAAAGGCTTGGTTATTCCAGGAACAACACACCTGGACATGGCTCACTGGCCAAAAACTTTGTTTGTAAACATTGTGTAAAAGCTAGTTTGAAAAAATCAAATTAAGAGAATGGGAAAGGCAAACAGGATTCATTCTAAAAACAGTCCTAAGAAAGCAGATGTTTTCACATCTGCAATGCAGAGCACCTGTGTCTCCCCAACTAAATTTTTGTTTTTGGTAGGGTCTCCCAGAAATACAGTTTAGGGGGGACATCCATGTGTGTCACTTTGCTAAAATGGGGCAGGATCAGAGCTTGCCATAGAAGTCTTTCAAAAATGTAGGTTTGGTGAAAGATAAAAGAAAATAAATGAAAGCCTCTTCTAAGCAATGTGTGTGATTTCTGCTCTCCAATATCTGTGTGCTGATAAGTATACATTTTGTTTTGTGTTATTTAGGGGAAAGAAGTCGCCAGCATTTGGAGGAGGCAGAGAGGGCCAGACAAGGCCAAAATCTTCCATCTCGCCATGTGGAGGAGGAGGAGGATGTGGGAGGAGAAGAGGATGTGGAAGGAGAAGAGGATGTGGAAGGAGAAGAGGATGTGGAAGGAGAAGAGGATGTGGAAGGAGAGGAGGAAGGAAGAAAGGAGGAAGGAAGAAAGGAGGAAGAAGTAATTTTGGACTTAGAATTTATAGGAGATGCAGGGCAAGTGGCGGAAGAAGAATTTGGCAAATTGAAAGAAGGTGGATTGATGGATGAAGGAGGAGTCAAAGATGATGGGGAAGTGGTTGAAGAAGGAGGAGTTGTGGAAGATGATGGGGAGGTGGTGGAAGAAGGAGGAGTCGTGGAAGATGATGGGGAGGTGGTGGAAGAAGGAGGAGTGATAGAAGATGGCTAAGTTGTGGAGGTGGAAAGGAGAAGACCATCAGGTCAGTGTCACCCCAGCTTGATTTTGAAAAACATATGTAGATAGGCCTCATCAAATATTTTAGTTTTGATTGCCCATTTTTATTTATTTTAGGGGAGGAAGATGGTGTGGCAATATTTTCGCGTGCAAGTGCTGCTATAATTATTCAACAGGTAATGGAGTGCAGCACTGAAATGCACAATATGCGTGAAAGGATGGTTGTCATGGAACAGAATGTAACAAATGTCCTTTTGGAGTGCAGCACGGAAATGGACAATATGCGGCAAAGAATGATGGTCATCGAAGCAAATTTTAAAAATATTATTGACATGATGGGCCGTGTCAAAGACTGAAACACCCCCCGCCCATCCCCCGCCCCCACAACCATTTTAACTGTTTTAATAATGAATACGCCAAAATTTGAAGATGCACACACAGTGTGCCAACATGTGCTATCTGCCATCACAGAATATCTAGTGTCTGTGCTTTGTGGGTCCAACCCCCTCCTCGCTCCTCAAGTAGTTGAGAGGAAGGGTTTGATCCCACAAAACACAGACATTGATCACCCATGATGTCAGATAGCACATGTGGCCATTTGTCTGTTGAACCAATGACATTTGGCGAGTTTTCACTGAATGTGTGCATCTTCAAATTTTGGCGTGTTCCAGTGTGAAAGCACACCATGACTGACTGCTGTTGTGAATTCTTATATTTTTATAAGGTTTAAGTTCTTTTGTTTGTCCATTTTGTTAATTTTTGGATACTATAAAGTTTATACCATAAACAATCAAAGAATAAACACCAAAAAAAATATATAGATATATATATAATTATATATCTCTAAAAATAATAAATTTAGTGAAGTCGAGATTTGACACCAAAATCTCCAAAAAAAAAATCGTATTTAAAAAACAATAAAAACATTATTCGAAATTAAACAAGAAAAAAAGAAAAAAAGAAAAAACAAAAAATTATGTATATTTGTGAAAAAATAGAAAAAACAAAAATTAATAAGAAAAAAAAAATATTTAACAAAAAGATTTTTGATTTTCGTGAAACAAAAGGAAAAACTAACAAATAGAGGATTTTTAGCTAAAAAAAAAGGCAAAAAAGAAAAAAAAAAGGCGGTAAACACCCCAACAAAAATATTCTATATATATATCTCTCTATTTTTGGAGTTTATTGGCAAAAGTTTTACGACATTATATATATATATATATATATATCTATGTAAAAAATAAATAGAACTATATTTGATAACCAAAACTGTGAACTTGTTAAAAAATGTATATTCTTGAGAATATTTTTGGTTAAATTACATAAAAAAATACTACAAAAAGGACCAAAACTATTGTAGACTCCTAAGTCCAAAAGCAGGGAGTACTGAAAAAAAAATAAAAACATTGTTGTGGTCATGAACAAGCAGAAATTAAAAAGCTTGACCTCAAAATTTGAAAATGGAGTGGCTTCTTATTTCTAGACTCAATACCCTGTTTGTAGATGAGTGAATACTGTGCAAATGTGGTTATTTAATAAAAGTGGAGAACTAAATTTTGCACTATAAGTGCAGAAGTTAGTTTGAGAACCAGGAAGACAGATAAAAAGAGAAAAAGCATTAATGACAAACAACTGTATAAAGTCCAATGGTCTAATTATTTATTAGTTCTGAGAATATTCCTTTCTTTTGGGGGCCGAATTAGAAAGAAATATGATCTGGCATAGCAATGGCCCCCCGACCCATGAAGTACTCAACATATTTGTCGCGTACCTCACAAGCTGATTGGGGGGCCAAGCCAGCGCGACCAGTGTCCAGCCCGGGAAGGGGATCTGAGGGTAGTCTTGCCTCAGAACCGATGTCGGGTAGGTACGTCTGGGAGTGCCTGCGTAAAAAGTTGTGCAAAATGCAGCAGGCAAATACAATGATGTTCAATTTATATTCCGCCAAGTGTATCGATGTCCTGAACAGGCGGAACCGGTTGGTGAGTATCCCAAAGGCATTCTCGACTACCCTCCGAGCCCTGGCCAACCGATAATTAAACACACTCCTCTCTGAGGTGAGGGTCCTCTGGGGAAAAGGCCGCATGAGGTGAGGACCAAGCCCGAAAGCCTCGTCCGCTAGGAACACAAACGGAAGTCCTTCCACATTATCTTCATCTGGTGGCAATGCCAGACCACCAGCTTGGAGACGATCATAGAAATCAGTCCGTGCGAACACTCCCCCATCAGACATCCGGCCGTTCTTCCCCACGTCCACATATAGAAACTCATACTGTGCCGACACCACCGCCATCAACACAATACTATGATAACCCTTGTAGTTATAATAGTAGGACCCCGAGTGGGGTGGGGGCACTATGCGGACGTGTTTCCCATCTATTGCTCCACCGCAGTTGGGGAAATCCCACTGCTGGGCAAATTGGGAAGCCACAGACTGCCATTCCTGTGGTGTGGAGGGTAGCTGTGGGGACAAACAAATAAAGAGATTTAGTACTTTGGCACATAAACATTCAAAACATAATCCTACAAGCATCCTTGTGCTACTTCACAGTGTTAAAATTGCATTTCAAAAATGTGCAGGGCGAATTTGGGGAATGAAATATATAGGGCCACTTAATTAAGAGACTCCACAGCCCTCTAATGGGGAATAAAAAAAGTTTTAAGGGGGGGGGGGGGGGTTGGAACACAAAAACCAAAAAGTCCTGTTAGAAAAATTGGCAAGGTGGGTTTGTCCCTAGGATAGCATGCTGGACAGGTTAATATTGGGTAAGGGACAAATATGCAGGTAGGCCAAGAATAAAACATGGAAAGCTTATATCAACATGCATATGGAGAAAAGGGAACGTTAGTTAAACACACAGCATATCTAGGAATTTAACCAAAAAGTTAGTTGCCCACATTATTACAGCCACATTGTGAGGTTAAAATGAGGTAACTTACCTTAATATACTCCTCCTGCAGAACTTTGATGATGGCAGCACACGTGTCCGGTATGATGACCCCAAGCGCCTGCGGAGAGATGCCTGTCGAGAACTTGAGGTCCTGCAGGCTCCTCCCAGTCGCCAGGTACCGCAACGTGGCAATAAGCCTCTGCTCGGCCGTGATGGCTTGGCGCATCACAGTGTCCTGCCTCGTGATATAGGGGGACAGAACATCCAGCAGACTGTTGAATACGGGGTCCGTCATGCGGAGAAAATTCCTAAAGTCATTAGGATTATTCTCCTGGAGTTCCCTAAGCAGAGGCATATGTGAGAACTGGTCACGCTGGCGCAACCAATTCTTGGTCCAGAAACGCCTCCGCCCCCTGTTTCTGGCCAAAGTACTGGAATGATGAACATGTCCAGCAGCCATCCCATAAACAGCACCAACTCGCGAAAATTGACGCTGCTGCTCCATCATGGCTTCAAACCGGCCGGCTGGTCAGTCAAGAACACACTCCAACAGAAAGCACTCGCAAATCCAGCACTACCTGCGAGGAACGCGTGACAAACAGATACGAGCGCACAGGATGCAACTGCAAAAGCAGAAACAACCTGCTAGCCTATAGCCGAATGACAACTACGATCCCGCAAGCACACTCACTGAACCCGTGAATACACGCTGTCAAAGCGTGGAGACCGAGAAGCGCGAATCAGCTCTAACCAAACCTTCACTAACACAAGCAAACCCGTAACTAGCAAAAGAGGAACAGAGGGCGGCGCCATTAACTTTGGTCTTCCCCTTTATAGTGACGTCGTACGTGGTTTACGTGCACGCGTTCCGGTACAACGGGAATTTGGTCCGCTGGTGTGTACAAGCCAGCGGAACAAAACAAAAATCAGCCTTGTTCGCCGGAAACTGTCCGGCAGACAGTTTTCAGCGGACAGATCCGGTCGTGAGTACAAGGCCTCAGAATGACCAGGCTCCGGACATGCGGCGGTCTATGGGAAGCTTCCCAGCTTGCAATCAGCTGATTGCAAGCTGGAAAGCTGATTTGCCCGTGTAAAGGGCGTGTGCAGGGCGCAAGCTATGCGCCCTAAACACTCCCCACTCTACAGTGATTTGTCTCCGTCTTCTAGTGCATTATTCCTATTGGCAGGGATCGGAGAATGGTGGGCGGTGCTTTTCGATTCTCCTCTTCCGGTTTCCCAGCTCACTGCGCTAGTGTGCTATGGATTGTAGACAGTAAGGGACCCGTGGAATGGACTGAAGCTTATCCCACCCTGGGGATCGCTGACCCTTCACAACATGGGACTGAATTTCCCTGGAGCAGCCAGCAGCAGCGAGGTCACGGATCACAGTAAGTTTGTGTGAGTGTGGAACTGTCAGCCTCTGCCCGTCTACGTAGAGGACAGTGAGAGTAAGGGATCGGGAACAAGTGCACTGTGTGTTATAGAGAGGTGAGATAATGAAGCCAGCAATGTGTGGGCAGCTTTGCACTTTCACTTTCTCCACTTCCCCCCTCTCCCTAACCTCCCTGCTTGGAATGTGTGGCTGTGAACAAGTCCGGAGGGGGGGGGGGTTGTTGTACATGTCTGCCTGTGTGTGTGCTACACTGAGACATGTGAGAATGCTGACAGCATGCTAAGAGACCCCTCCCCCACTGTATACACAGCATGTCACAGTACAGAGTCCCTGACATGGGCACACTGGCATCATTTGATGGGGCACAGTGGCTGCGCTTGATGGGCACAGTGGCTGCGTTTGATGGGCACAGTGATTGCACTTGATGGGCACAGAGGTGGCACTGGATGGGCACAGAGGCTGCACTTGATGGGCACAGTGGCTGTGTTTGATGGGCACAGTGGCTGCATTTGATGGCACAATGGTTGCGCTTGATGGGCTCAGTGGCTGTGTTTGATGGGCACAGTGACAGTGGCTGCGTTTGATGGGCACAGTGACAGTGGCTGCGTTTTTTATGGCACAGTGGAGGCAATTGATGGGCAAAGTCGCTGCATTTGATGGCACAATGGTTGCGCTTGATGGGCTCAGTGGCTGTGTTTGATGGGCACAGTGACAGTGGCTGCGTTTGATGGGCATAGTGACAGTGGCTGCGTTTTTTATGGCACAGTGGAGGCAATTGATGGGCAAAGTCGCTGCATTTGATGGCACAATGGTTGCGCTTGATGGGCTCAGTGGCTGTGTTTGATGGGCACAGTGACAGTGGCTGGGTTTGATGTGTACAGTGACAGTGGCTGCGTTTAATGGGCACAGTGACAGTGGCTGTGTTTGATGGGCACAGTGACAGTGGCTGCGTTTGATGGGCACAGTGACAGTGGCTGCGTTTAATGGGCACAGTGACAGTGGCTGTGTTTGATGGGCACAGTGACAGTGGCTGCGTTTAATGGGCACAGTGACAGTGGCTGTGTTTGATGGGCACAGTGACAGTGGCTGCGTTTGATGGCACAGTGGAGGCAATTGATGGGCAAAGTAGCTGAGTTTGGGCACAGTAGCTGCGTTTGATGGGCACAGTGGGGGGGTTGTACATGTCTGCCTGTGTGTGTGCTACACTGAGACATGTGAGAATGCTGACAGCATGCTAAGAGACCCCTCCCCCACTGTATACACAGCATGTCACAGTACAGAGTCCCTGACATGGGCACACTGGCATCATTTGATGGGGCACAGTGACTGTGCTTGATGGGCACAGTGGCTCCGTTTGATGGGCACAGTGATTGCACTTGATGGGCACAGAGGTGGCACTGGAAGGGCACAGTGGCTGCGTTTGATGGGCACAGTGGCTGCACTTGATGGGCACAGTGGCTGCACTTGATGGGCACAGTGGCTGCACTTGATGGGCACAGTGGCTGCGTTTGATGGGCACAGTGGCTGCGTTTGATGGGCATAGTGGCTGCGTTTGATGGCACAGTTGCTGCGCTTGATGGGCACAGTGGCTGCGTTTGATGGCACAGTGGAGGCAATTGATGGGAAAAGTAGCTGCGTTTGGGCACAGTGGCTGCATTTGATGGCACAGTGACTGCGTTTGATGGCACAATGGCTGCGCTTGATGGGCACAGTGGCTGAGCTTGAGGGGCACAGTGGCTGAGCTTGATGGGCACAGTGGCTGCATTTGATGGGCACAGTGGCTGCACTTGATGGGCACAGTGGAGGCAATTGATGGGCAAAGTGGCTTTGTTTGGGCACAGTAGCTTTGTTTGGGCACAGTAGCTGCGTTTGATGGGCACAGTGGCTGCATTTGATGGGCACAGTGGCTGTGTTTAATGGCACAATGGCTGTGCTTGATGGGCACAGTGGCTGAGCTTGATGGGCACAGTGGCTGCATTTGATGGCACAGTGACTGCGTTTTATGGCACAATGGCTGCGTTTGATGGCACAGTAGCTGCGTTTGATGGGCACAGTGGCTGCATTTGATGGGCACAGTGGCTGCGTTTAATGGCACAGTGGCTGCGTTTAATGGCACAATGGCTGTGCTTGATGGGCACAGTGGCTGAGCTTGATGGGCAAAGTGGCTGCATTTGATGGGCACAGTGGCTGCATTTGATGGCACAATGGTTGTGCTTGATGGGCTCAGTGGCTGCGTTTGATGGGCACAGTGACAGTGGCTGCGTTTGATGGGCACAGTGACAGTGGCTGCGTTTATTATGGCACAGTGGAGGCAAATGATGGGCAAAGTCGCTGCATTTGATGGCACAATGGTTGCGCTTGATGGGCTCAGTGGCTGTGTTTGATGGGCACAGTGACAGTGGCTACGTTTGATGGGCACAGTGACAGTGGCTGCAGTTGATGGGCACAGTGACAGTGGCTGTGTTTGATGGGCACAGTGACAGTGGCTGCGTTTGATGGCACAGTGGAGGCAATTGATGGGTAAAGTAGCTGAGTTTGGGCACAGTAGCTGCGTTTGATGGGCACAGTGGCTGCAATTGATGGGTTTTTTTTTCAGTTTGTTTGCGCCCCCCAAAAAATTTGGAGCACCAGCCGCCACTGGTGACAATGTTGTTGTATATTGAGTAAAATTGAACAGCAGTGTTTTCACCTTGTGGACAGGATATCCATAGATGGACTAATAACTTTTAAGTAAATTCAAAGTAAAAGATAAACAAATTAAAAAGCCTAAATCCAGGTTAAACATTTTTTTTGAGAATCATAAGAATACAAACTGACCATTGTAAACATCCATATTAAATGGCTTTCCCAAACTCCTGTGAGGCCTCGTACACACGGCCGAGGAACTCGACGTGCCAAGCACATCGAGTTCCTCGTCGAGTTCCTTGTTGGACTTGTCGAGAAGCTCGACAGGCTTGCTTAGCGTACACACGTAACAGACAACAATTTGGTCGTTCTCCAGCGCGGTGACGCTCACCACGTATGACGCGACTATAAAGGGGAGGTTTGATTTTGTTGGCGCCACCCTTGGGGCTCCTTTTGCTGATTCCGTGTTTACGCGTGTTAGTAAAAGTTTGGTGAGTGACGATTCGTGATTTTCAGTCTTTGTGCTTTCAGATTGATCTCTGCCGTTCAGTTTGTACTTGTGGGGGTCGTATCTAGGCAATCGGGACGTGCGGTCAGGTCGTATTGTTTAACATTGCGGTCCTGTCCCCGCGTTTTTCATTGTCAGGGTCGTTCTTCATAGGTCTTGCTGTTCTTCACTGCGGTCTGTTTCGTGCAATTCTGATTTGTCGTTCGTTCCTAGCCTTGTAGCCATGTTGCAGGCACCTAGTCGTCGCCGACTTCGTGCTCAGCATCTTATGTGTGTAGGTCTGTTTGTTTATGACCTAGACGATGAGGAGTTCATGAACAGGAGGAGGACGCGTTCATGGACCAAGAATTGGTTGCTCCGTAGGAACCAATTCTCTCACATGCCTTTGCTGCGGGAGCTTCAGGAAAATAATCCTGTTGATTACAGGAATTTCCTGAGGATGTCTGATCCTGTCTTTCAGCACCTGTTGGCTTTGGTGTCCCCCTATATTACCAGGCAGGACACCGTTATGCGGGAAGCCATCAGTGCTGAGCAGAGGCTAGTTGCCACCCTCCGTTATCTGGCAACTGGGAGAAGCCTTCAGGACTTAAAGTTCTCGACGGGCATCTCCCCCCAGGCTCTGGGCCTCATCATTCCTGACACCTGCTCTGCCATCATCCAGGTTCTGCAGGAGGAATATATGAGGGTAAGTTTTCTCCTTTAATATCCCATTTTATGTCTATAATGTATGCTAATGTCTTGTAGTTATCTCCTCCTTCCCTAATTACCATGTCTGGAATATGCTGTGAATGTCCCCTTTGCCCCTATGCATGCTGTAAACTTTATTGATGCCCCTTTTTTGGCCTACATGCATATTTCCCATCACTTACCTCCCCAACATGCTATCCTGGGCCCCAACCTACCTAGTCTAGTTACCTCCCAATGTATTGTGTTATATCCATTGTAATGTCCCCCCCCCTCCCCTCCCAAATGTGTGGTAAAGTCTATGTTCACCAATATTAAATCTTTTTTTTTTTTTTTGGACTCCCAAACTCATCTAGCCCTCCCCTCCCAAATGTGTGGTAAAGTCTATGTTCACCAATATTAAATATATATATATTTTTTTTGGACTCCCAAACTCATCTAGCCCTCCCCTCCCAAATGTGTGGTAAAGTCTATGTTCACCAATATTAAATATATATATTTTTTTATTTTTGGACTCCCAAACTCATCTAGCCCTCCCCTCCCAAATGTGTGGTAAAGTCTATGTTCACCAATATTAATTTTTTTTTTTTTTGGACTCCCAAACTCATCTAGCTCTCCCCTCCCAAATGTGTGGTAAAGTCTATGTTCACCAATAATCCTAATTATATTATTTTTTGGACTCCCAAACTCATCTAGCCCTCCCCCAAACTTGGGCACTGGCCCATCAGAGGGGGTGTTTAATGTGCTAATTGTCTAAATATATTTATATATAATATGCTAGTTCCCAGAAATGTTATAATGCTTATAATGTCTTTGTCTAATCTGCTTGCAAGGTTATGTGGCTAATTTTTTTATTTTTTCTTCCCCAGCTTCCGTCCACACCACAGGAGTGGCAGTCTGTGGCTTTGGACTTCCAGACCCGTTGGAACTTCCCCAACTGCGGGGGAGCCATCGACGGGAAGCACGTCCGCATCGTGCCTCCACCCCGTTCGGGATCCCAGTTCTTTAACTATAAGGGGTTCAACAGTATTGTGCTGATGGCGGTGGTGTCAGCACAGTACGAATTCCTTTTTGTGGATGTCGGGATGAACGGACGGATATCGGATGGGGGAGCCTTCAGGCAGACGGAGTTTGCGCTTCGCCTTCAGGATGAGGATCTGTCATTGCCACCGGATGACCAGAATGTAGAAGGCCTGCCATTTGTTTTCCTGGCTGATGAAGCGTTTGCCCTGGGACCCCATCTTATGAGGCCATACCCTCAGCGCACCCTCACCCCAGAGAGGAGTGTCTTTAATTTCCGGCTGGGCCGAGCACGTAGAGTGGTTGAGAATGCTTTCGGCATCATGGCCAGCCGGTTCCGCCTTTTCCTCACCTCTCTCCACATGGCGGAATATAAGTGGAATACAATTATTTTTGCATGCTGCATACTACACAATTTTTTGCGGAGACAATCTCCTACTTATATGGCCCTGGTTGGGCCCGAGGCACAACTTTTGTCTCCAGCAGAAACTTTGCCGGGCCTTGAAGCTGGCCACACAGGACTGCCCCCCCTGAGTGCCCGTGAAGTGCGGGACAAATACATGGACTATTTCATGGGTAGGGGGGCAATACCATCTCAAGGCAATTTGCCGTAATTTTTACTTTAGAAAAAATAAATTCAAATATGTTTAAAAAACTTGTTATGTCTTGCTTGTGTTGCTTGTAGTTGTTTACTAAGTGTAACTAAGTGTATTTTCATTATCAACTAGCAAACATTTCCCAGGTGACCCCCAAACAAAACACATAGAAAATATACGTATTTTAAGAAAAACCCCACACACTTTTTTCAGGTTCAAAAGCAATTTATTTTCTGACAGAATTTTTTTTGGGTTTACCAAATACCCCCAAAATATTTTTTTTTTCTTTTTTTGATCATACAATATCCAAAAATCATTTTTTTCTTTTTTTTTTCTTTTTTGATCATACAATATACAAAAATAATTTTTTTCTTTTTTTTTTTTCTTTTTTGATCATACAATATACAAAAATATTTTTTTTCTTTTTTTTTTCTTTTTTGATCATACAATATACAAAAATCATTTTTTTCTTTTTTTTTTTCTTTTTTGATCATACAATATACAAAAATCATTTTTTTCTTTTTTTTATTCTTTTTTGATCATACAATATACAAAAATCATGTTTTTCTTTTTTTTTTCTTTTTTGATCATACAATATACAAAAATCATTTTTTTTTCTTTTTTGATCATACAATATACAAAAATCTTTTTTTTTTTTTTTTTTTGATTAAATAATCATCAAAATCTTGTTTTTTTTATTTTTTTTTGTTTTTTTTTATTAAATAATCATCAAAATCTTGTTTTGTTATTTTTTTATTTTTTTTGATTAAATAATCATCAAAATCTTGTTTTTTAATTTTTTTGTCTTTTTTTTTATTAAATAATCATCAAAATCTTGTTTTGTTATTTTTTTTGTTTTTTTTTTTGATTAAATAATCATCAAAATCTTGTTTTGTTATTTTTTTGGTTTTTTTTTTATTAAATAATCATCAAAATCTTGTTTTGTTATTTTTTTTTTTTTTTTTTTTTATTAAATACTCTTAAATCTGTTTTTTTTTTTGGTTTCACAAACTTTTTTCGGAACATTCAGACTCTCCCCAAAACATCTATTAATTTTTTTTATTTTTTTTCCACCCTCCTTGTTCGTTCTTTTATTTTACGATTGGCCAGATGTATCTCCTCCACCTCTTCTCTGCAGGCCCAGATTTCTTTTATCACCATCTGGACAGTATGCCTGTCCAAGTCCAAGCCACCACCAGCTCCTGAAATGTGGGACAAAACCATTTATTAAAATTAGGCAGGCCTACATCTACATTACCTGAAGCTGGGTTAGTTATATGTTACTTTACCTGATGTGGTGGCAGGCTGCGCATCATCACCATCCCTCGGGGGTGTGGCTTGCCTGCTGACTTGGTGCTCCCGTGTCGAAGCTTCATGACGCCCTACGAGAATGAAGAAAATGGAAACTGGATTTTAAGAGCTTATAGGCCTGAAAGAGGAATATGATTCACTTTATACAATTTCTGGGACTATTGATGTTTCGAAAAACCCCTCTGGGCAAAACACAGGATTGTAGGCATTCACAAAGATCATGACATTTCTTGTACCTTTGGTCTACTTTTAAACATGTAAGCCAACCAAGTATACACTGGATCACCTCACCTCTGTGTGAACCCCAAAATGGGTTATTAAAGGGGACAACGATTATGCAAATGAGTCCACATGTGTCACCGACTGCTGAGCAGACTCTCCTTTTACTGTATATATTTTAATTTAACAATAATATAATTTTGTTAATAGCACATCTACATTAATTTCAATATTGATCTCACGATAAATTTAGTGAAATGTCATAATTTTCTTGATTTTATGCACAATATTTTGTCGTATGAGTTGTCGTTCCGAATGTACGTCGACTTTGACGACAAATTATTGGGCAGAAAAACATAATACAGTACAACCTGAAATAAAAAACACATGGCGCGGAACAAATAATAATAAATATATTAAAAACGTACTTCTTCTAATCACTCTCCTGATCCGCTTCATTTGTTCCGGCTCCCGCTTTTTGAGGTCCGACCACCTTTTTCTAATCTGTTCTTTAGATCTTTTCACCCCAAATTTGCGATGGAGACTCCTCCTCACCTTCTCCATTATTGCGGCCTTGACCTTGTTCGGGTACTTGTATGGCCCATGTCTCCCATCATAGTCCTCTGCTTTGAAGATGAGGACCATCTCCACCATTTCTTCAAAGGTCATGTTGGTGGCCTTAAATCGGATTCTCCTGGTGATCCCTCGTCCCGCCTGGCCTGGCTCCTGTATTGCTGCCATATTTTTTTGCATGTGCTCCCAACCAAAAAAAAGAATGAAAAGGGGCGGGGAAAGGACTACACCGCGAACGTCAGGGGCGGGGAGACGTGCGTAAAGTCACACATGCGCGTTTATAAAGGGCTACCACGTGAGTAAAAGGGGCGTTCACAGTTTGTGGAAGATGGCGGAGATAACGATCGGGTCAAACACCGGTATGTAACTACATTTTCCATGTTATTATTGATTGAATGATTTTGTGGGCTACATATTATGTTCATAAACTAAGAGATAGCTAGTTCTAAAATTGAAGGTAATGGGCCGCTATAGCGCCGTCGTACGTAACCAACGCTTTGCTTATGCATTTTGATCCAAATACTGTTGTGTGGCCAATCTCGGTTCTCAGAATGTCTTTAGAAAAAATGTAGTTTTAGACATGATGCAAATGGTCGCTTTTATGTCTTGACCAAACTAGATCGGAGTGCTTTTCTATAACGTTTCATACACAAATGAGGAGGAGATCTGGCTTATTAGTTCAACACAACTGGTCATCTGTTTCCTACGAACTGACCCAACATGATCTGCTGCCAATTCCTCCTTGTCATTTTAGCGACAGAAGATAAGGGGCGGGGGGAACATCTAATTCTTTAAGCATGGGCGGATGACGTGTGCGGAGTGTACATAAGGCTCGAACACACGTGGCGTCCATACGACCCGGTTGCGTAAGAAAGACGTTTGAACGACAAGCGTGTAGGTATGCTTCGAACTTGGGACAGCAGTGGCATATTCAGGAAAGACAGACATTTAAAGGAGCAATAACCCCAAATATTTTGGGGCAGAAATAGCTTACTTTACATTATATCAGTCTGGATTTCATGTCCTCATTGTCCGTTTTTGCTTTTAAGCAGCTGTAATCCTTTGCATAAATCCTCACTTCCTGGTTCTCTGGCTCACTCTAAAATTTATCATGGGAGCTTCTCACTGTGGTCTAAGCTGTGTGTCTAAAAATCCACAGAAACAATGGTAATAATTTATTGGACACAAATATGCCCTGGATTTGTTTGTTTTTGTTCTGTGTGTCTCTTTACTTCACAGAAACATTAAATCAGTTTAAAAGCGAAAGTGAAACTAGAGGCACATTATATGTATGCACTTGTATGTCTCTAGACACTGTAAACAGTCATTTCAGCCAAAAAAAGATTTATCCATTAGTGACCCTTTAAGGGCTAGCTGGTGAGAAAGAGTAATTAACTTTATAGACTGTGGATTGACAATATTTATTTCTCCTTGGTTTTGGACAGGAAAAGATGAACCAGTTCAATAAACCAGAGTTTTTGGACATCTTTATTGACCGGTGGAGAGAACTTCCAGTTCTGTGGGCCACCAAAGACCCCATATCCCGCAACAAAGACTTGCGGAAAACAGCACTGGAGAGCCTGCTCCCACTTGTGCAGAGACAGGTGGGGTTTGATGTGACGACTGACCAGTTGGAGGTCAAAATTGGGACCTTGAGAGGCACCTACAGGAAGGCACGCAACAGGGTCTTGGCTTCGATGAGGTCTGGAGCTGGAGCAGGGCAGGTATATGTACCCAAGTTGTGGTACTATAGTAAACTGAGCTTCCTGGATGAACACCTGGAGGTAAGAGAGTCACTTTCCAGCCTTACCCCCAGAAGTAACAGAAGGTCCAGCCTTCCCTCCAACCTTCCCTCCAGCCTTCCCTCCAGCCAACCTGCTGCTCCCTCTGCAGATGAACCCTCTCAGCAGCCTTCCATCCTGGATGAAGATCCGGATTTGCCCAGCTGGAGCCAGGTATATAGTACTTTCAATGTGCAAATGTGTGGTGTTTAAATGTTGTTAAATAGATGTAAATTAAGATGTTAAAGGTAAAAAAAAGGTAGAGATAAAAGTGTTATACAGATCATTTGTCAGTATTGGCCAGGAATTATTTTTGTGTGATTCACCAAATAACATGGGTCACAATGATTGGCTTAGCTAAGTCGTGAATAAAAAATATGCAACAGTCAGGAGCTGAAAATTGAGTCTTATTTTTAAAAAAGAAAGTAAAACTGTACTTTTTTTCCATACACAGGACGAGACCAGCCAGCAGGAGGATCGGGAAAATGCCAGGCAGGAGGAGGGCAGGGTGAGTGGCTTGGAGGAGGCTGCAGGCCCAAGTAACTTGGACGAGGTGGCAGGCCCAAGTGGCTTGAACGAGGTGGCAGGCCCAAGTGGCTTGGACGAGGTGGCTGGGCGAAGTACCAGATGTCAGGTGCCTCCTCTTCGCCTGCGTCCGAGAAGGCAGGTAAGGGATACGAGGGTGCGTGACGCCTCACTAGCCCTCATTCGGGACGCCCATGCAACCCTTCAGCAGCCTCCCACTGCTCAGGAGGGATTTGTGACTGTTGTTTTGGCAAAAATGGCAGAAATGACAGTGGACCAGCGCCTCCTCTTTGAGGGACTCCTCATCACCCTAGCAAATCAGGGGGTGAGGGGTCTTCTCACGGAGGACACTGTCATTTGCAGACATCCCCATCCTCAGACACCAGATAACTCCCAACCTCCTCCACCTTCTTCTTCTCATGCTACTTCTCAATCTCCCCCACCTTCTTCTTCTCATGCTCCTTCTCAACCTCCCCCACCTTCTTATTCTCCTGCTCCTTCTCAACATTCTTCTTCCTCTTCTTCTCCTGCTCCTTCTCAACATTCTTCTTCCTCTTCTTCTCCTGCTCCATCTCAACATTCTTCTTCCTCTTCTTCTCCTGCTCCTTCTCAACATTCTTCTTCCTCTTCTTCTCCTGCTCCTTCTCAACATTCTTCTTCCTCTTCTTCTTCTACTACTCCTACTCCACCTTCTTCTACTGCTCCTCCTCCTTCTACTGCTTCTTCTACTGCTCCTCCTCCTTCTACTGCTCCTTCTACTGCTCCTCCTCCTTCTACTGCTCCACCTCCTTCTACTGCTCCTTCTACTACTCCTCCTCCTTCTACTGCTCCTCCTCCTTCTACTGCTCCACCTCCTTCTACTGCTCCTTCTACTACTCCTCCTCCTTCTACTGCTCCTCCTCCTTCTACTGCTCCACCTCCTTCTACTGCTCCTTCTACTGCTCCTTCTACTACTCCTCCTCCTTCTACTGCTCCTTCTACTGTTCCTCCTCCTTCTACTGCTCCACCTCCTCCTCCTCCACCACCTTCGTCTACTCCTCCTCCCCCACCTTCGTCTACTCCTCCTCCTGGCATGAGTACTACCCCTGTGGCACCACCTCCAGCCAGGCAGAAGAGGAAGGCTCCTGAGAAGGCTGCAGAGAAGGTCAAAGAGCAGGCTGCAGGGAAGCCACCAAGGAAGGCCTTGAAGAAAACAAGAAAGTGACTCCCTTACTTCCACGTGGTGTACCAGAGTTCAGGCTGCTATAGTACCACAACCTGGTGACATCTGCCTGCCCTGCTCCAGTTTGTGACCTCGGGGAGTCCAAGACCTTGATGCGTTCCTTCCTGAATGAACCTCTCAAGTCCCCATTTTGGCCTCCAACTGCTCACCAGTCACATCAGGCCACACCTGGCTGTGCACAAATGGCAGCAAGCTCTCCAGTGCTGACTTTTGCTTAGTTACTTTATTTTTCAAACCAAAATAAATGGTAAATTTTGATTTTACAGTTCATACTTGTCCTTTTTTTGCTTTAAAATTTAGCTTGTGAGAAGGCAGGTTATGTTTAAAATAAAATGGGATATAAGGTGTAATTTGAAAGGGACAGATGAGATAAGACAAAGCAATAAGGTTTCAATGGGGGGAACTTGACATTACAAAAAATAAGAGGATTTGCATTTTTGCTAAATAAAAAATTAAGGGGAATATTAAGAGCAGGATTTAAAACACAGGACCAAAATAAGGTGAGAATTTTTTAAGAAAATATAATTGAGATCAGTAAGAAAAAGGTTCCACAAAATTTTACAGAACTCTGTGTGAATATCCTAACAAAAGCAAAAAAGAATATTGCTGTTTTGTGCCCTTACAAAAAATTGTGTAAAGCGCTGCAAATAAACGATGCAATAATGTTGGAAGCGAGACGAATGTGCTATCTCCATTCCAAACGCTACTTTTACCGATGTTGTTCTCCAGTGTCTAAGTTTTTCACAGGTTTCTTAGCATACACACGACCGAGTTTCTCGTTGATAAAACAGCCCAACGAAGAACTCGTCGATCCAAAATCCACTCCCATCGAGAAAATAGAGAACCTGCTCTCTATTTGCTCGACGAGTTCCTCGGCGGCTCCATCGGGCCGAAAGTGTACACACAACAGAGTTTCTCGACAGAATCCGGCTCTCACCGAGTTTCTCGACGAATTCTGCCGAGAAACTCTGTCGTGTGTACGAGGCCTCATTGAAACTTCAGTGTGGCTAGAATGACCTGAAAGAAAGTTAATACATAAACTACTGGTAGGATCAACTGGTAATAAAACTATTTTACAGACAACACTCAGAAAAACACTATTGTGCTAATGCTATTAATAAACTGCATCATTTATTTAACTTCTTATTTTTGCCTATACAGTAAAACCTTGGATTGCGTGTATAATTCGTTCCGGAAACATGCATGCAATCCAAAGCACATGTATAGCAAAGCGAATTCTCCCATAAGAAATAATGGAATGATTTGTTCCACAATGATTTATTCATAAGTCCTTCAGTTTATAGTCCGTATAAAAAGATTATAGCAATGTGATAGGCTGTGTAACCATAAAATGTCCAGCCCACAAATGGCAGCCTCCACAAGGGGATTAGAAGTAAAATGCAGCAGGTGCTACAGAGTATAAAAGTGTAGCAATATGGTTACATTTAATGAAGCTACAACATTTAGCAACTCGCATGTCTGGTGATTAAAAGAGGCACATCTAATTATGCAGGCATCTGGGGTAAAGCTATCCTCATAGACCGTCTTCATAGACAGACTTCCACACTGCCGTCTAGATATGTGCATTCCCGTTCGTACGAATGTTATTTTCGTACGAAAATGTTCATTTTCGTACCCGCAGAATAATGTGTACATACGAAAAAATTTAAGCACCAAAATACGAAAACGACGGTATTACGAATGAGTCCCATAACGAACAACCGCAAATACGAACGAACGATCCGATGAAAGTACGACAAAACGAAAACGGCAAAAGAAAGAATATGACATCTATAACAAAAGACTTGCATTCTGTATTTTGTTTGACTCCTTGTTCTGTTCGTATTTTGATTTTCAGTCGTATGTTCATATGACATCTAACAAAAGATTTTCATTCTGTATGTTGTTTGATTCCTTTTTCTGTTTGTATGTTCATATGACATCTTATAACAAAAGATTTGTATTCTGTATTCTGAATTCCTTTTTTCTGTTCGTAATTTTCTTTCAAAATACAGAATGCAAATCTTTTGTTATAAGATGTAATTTTCGTTTTTTTGAATGTGCAGTGAGTGTAGTTAGTTAGTGAAGCAGCTTCTCTTTTGTGCTGAGTACAGTAGTACAGTAAAGCCAAATAAACTTTTCTGTGGATTTTCGTCTGAAGGGAGATCAGTTGGCCAGACTTACCCCATTTGGTAAGAGTACCTAATCTGTACATGTTTTAAAGATTTTGAGAGCAACTGCAGACAACTTATTTTCCTCTCACTCTGAGGCCGCGTACACAAGATCAGTCCATCCGATGAGAATGGTCCGACGGACCGTTTTCATCGGTTCACCGCTGAAGCAGACTGATGGTCTGATGTGCGTACACACCATTGTTTTCAAAACCGATCGGGTCAGAACGCGGTGACGTAAAACACACGACGTGCTGAAAAAAACAAAGTTCAATGCTTCCAAGCATGCGTCGCCTTGATTCTGAGCATGTGCGGGGTTTGAACCAATGCTTTTGCGTACTAACCATCGGTTTTGACCTATCGGTCAGCCGTCCATCGGTTTGATTTTAAAGCAAGTTCTCTTTTTTTGGACCGAAGGACAACGGACTGATGGGGCGTACACACGGGCGGTTTGGACCGATGAAACTGAACTTCAATCTGTTTTCATCGGTTTGGACCGATCTTGTGTACGCGGCCTGAGCCATCTAAATGGGAAGATTTTTCCTTCATTGTGTTTTCTTCACATGGACTTCTCTCTCATTGTTATTTGAAGCCTATTCGCTTCTCTGAACTTTCATTATTAGTTTATATTACTCACATCTTTGTTTACATTTCACAATTCACATTGTGTTAGTTTCAGTGTGCACCTTGTGATCATTAGCGCTGCACTAATTACCCACCATTTATACCAGACTTTGTTTGAGTGCTAGCAGTTCCCTTCTTGGTTTATTTGGGTTCTAGCGCAGTTTTTTCACACTTTTTCACATTTCTAGTTTGCAATCATGACCAGGAAGACTACCCTGCAGTAGAGAGATCTGAAAGTGAAGTTTGAATCGCTTCGTGGCACACAGGGATGATATTGATGGCGGTGCGGAAGATGGTATGTGTGCAGATTGTATTGCAGTTTTCCCATGGTTTTAGGTGCGCTCCCATTGACTTCTTTTAGACTGTACATTTTCTGAAAGCACATTTAGCCTAGGTTCACACTGCTGTGGGATTGAAATTATACGAGTTCAGCCAAACTCGCACAATTTCATACCGTCATGTTAGTCCGACTTCGGGGGCGATTTCTGTGCGGGTCCCTGCACAGATGTCTATTGAAATCGCATCCAAAGTCACCAAAAGTAGTACAGAAACTACTTTTGGGAATCAGTGCTGTGACAGACCTAACCAAATATATAGGGGCTTCTGGAGAGGACTAGGAACAAGCCTCTTACCCACTGACTATGACCAAGGGAGCAGATCATTCTCTAATTATGGACCACCACTTAATGGACACTGAGAATGTGGTTTGGATTACTTCAGATGGGACAGTAATATTCATCCACAATATCTCCCAGGAAATATATAAAGACTATTCCTGGTTTGTTTGATTTTGAACTATGCATGTTAATTGAAAGAGCTGGTCACATTGGCCTCTGCTCAATGTAGGTGATGGATAGTCTGCTACTGGGGTCTTCTGCTATTGTCTGAAGGTGTTCTGTGTTTATACTTATGATAATGTGTATTGTACCTTCTGAGCTTGAAGTCGGAAAGTCTCACCTGGAAAGATACCTCTGAGTCATCCAGGTGGCTAATTAACGTAATTTTTTAGTATATGTCAGTTGTTGTAATTATATTTCTGGTTACAGTTTGTATTGTTGGGGTAATATGATCAGGAGGGGGAATGTCCTCCTGTGGTGTATATATTCTGCATTCTTGTTCAAATAAACAGTTCTTATTCTGGTTTACTCCAAAACTGGTGTTGCCTAGTTCTTGGGGTAACTATAGCCAGATTCACTGGTCTCATGTTCCAGAGCTTGGGAAGCAGCTTCTTGTCCATTACAGGTGCAGCAACGAAAGTCGGCGTCACACCGATTTGGACGGTGCATGCCAAAATGCATCAATGTGAACCTGGGCTAAAGATGCAGCATGCAGGATGGCAGCATGCAGCATCGCACAGGCTAATATAATTCAATGTGAATGCACCTAAAACCGCAGGTAAACTGAACATACAGTACAATTGGACTGAGGCCTGTCCACAGTGTACCAGTGTGAACCCACTCTTAAACAAAACAGCTTGTTCACCTTCCTGACAAAAAGCCTCGGAAATGATACTGAAGTGCTCATCCCTCTGCTTACAATGATATCTCTTGGCCCTCATTTACATTTCAGCGACTTGTCATGCTAATTGACAGGTCTAATTAGATGACAAGTCGAATTCTATTGCCAGCAATCGCACTGTTCAAATTGGTGTGACACCGACTTTGCGGTGCCGCATCGATTTAAAATAAAATTAGTTCCTGCACTACTTTGGCGATTTCAGTTGCACTTGCACTTGCATAGACATCTGTTCAAGAAGCCTCACAGATGTCTTCCAAGTCACACCCAAATTCACACTGAATGTGAACAAGGGCTAGTATGCAGCATATGTGCATGCAGCGCACCTGACCCCGCCCCCTCTGACGCAATGTGGGTTTCCCCTGGTGTCACGGTTGACCCTGTCCCCTCTGACGCATCACAGGAAACCACAGTTGCATTAGAGGGGGTGGGGGTCACCTGTCCACATCACGGGTGGCCCTGCCCTCAGTTATAAAACAGCTGTCAGACGGGTCATGCGTCATTCAGCCGAGAGCCTCCTACGGAGGCGGTATCGTTCATAGCGGCGGATTGGACTCGTAGAAAGAATTATGGCGCTGGAATTTTTATTTTACTTTGTGTGTGTGTGTTTATTTCCTTTTTTTCTTACTTTTTTGGGTGAAATGGTAGGTGTACAATGTACCCTGTTACCAATTCACATAGGGGGGCCGACATCTGGGGGTCCCCTTTGTTAAAGGTGGGTTCCAGATTGCGATAAGCCCCCCGCCTGCAGACCCCCACAACCACCGGCAAGGGTTGTGGGAATGAGGCCCTTGTCCCCATCAACATGGGACATCCTCCCCATGTTGATGGCATGTGGCCTGGTACGGTTCAGGAGGGGGGCTCTGTCTCGTCCCCCCTGTTTTCCTGCGGCCTGCCAGGTTTCGTGCTCGGCAAAGGGTCTGGTATGGATTTTTGGGGGGAACCCCACGCCATTTTTTTTATCTTGGTGCGGGGTTCCCCTTAAAATCCATACCAGACCTGAAGGGTCTGGTATGGATTTTTGGGGGGAACCCCACGCCATTTTTTTTATTTGGTGCAGGGTTGCCCTTAATATCCATACCAGACCTGAAGGGCCTGGTAATGGAATTTGGGGGGACCCACACACATTTATTTTTTGTTTGGGGTTCCCCATATAGTTTTTTTCAATGACTTTTATCTGTATTGCAGTGACCCGACAATTCATTATAGCCGTGAGTAATTTTAAATTACTTTTTTTCCTTTAGAAATGTAATGTTGTACAGGGACTGTTATAAACACGGGAAACATGCACTATTTTACAGGCATACTATAGACACCCCCCAGGTACGAAATTTAAAGGAATAAAATCACTGCTCCTGAAAAAACTTCAGTTTTTTTAAAACTTTTTTTGCATTGATACATGTCCCCTGGGGCAGGACCCAGGTCCCCAAACACGTTTTATGACAATAACTTGCATATTAGCCTTTAGAATTAGCACTTTTGATTTTTCATGTTTGTGTCCAATAGACTTTAACGGTGTTCGCGTGTTCGAACTAATTTTTTGCCTGTTCGCATGTTCTGCTGCGAACTGAACCAGGGAGTGTTTGGCTCATCCCTACTATTGATGTTAGGCTAACCTGTCTGTAATTTGGGCCTTTTTTAAATATTGGTGCTACATTGGCTTTTCTCCAATCAGCTAGTACCATTCCAGTCAGTAGACTGTCAGTAAAAATTAGGAACAATGGTCTGGCAATTACTTGACTGAGTTCCCAAAGTACCATCTGGTGCAAGCCATCTTGTCCCGGTGATTTATTTTTGTTTACAAAAGTTTTTTATTGGATAGTATAAAAAAAATAAGTACAAGCATAGGTAGATAAAAGCATAGAACTTTTAAAAGACATATTAGAAGGAAGGTGATACATGAGGTATTTTGACAATAATTGGCATCTGAGTGCTTAAATGGTATACAAAGCTGTGCAACACAAAAATTGAAAGTGTACAAAGTTATCAGAAACTACTATTTGTAATCTACCAGTATGACCATTTTGTTTCGAAGATGTGGAGGCTGTCATTGATTGTGTGGAAAATTCTCTCTGAGAGCTTCAGAAGCTCCATCCTATCAAGCACTTGTGACCATACTACTACATCAGACCTCCAGTTGAGTGCTATCATCCACTGAACCGAGCTGCATAGTGAATGAAGGAGTCTAGAGCATGGAAGGGGAATATCAGGGATGTTACTGTATAGAAGGCAGATTAAAGGGGTAAGGGATATTTTTTGTTTGGAGGAGTACTCAAATCTTTGAGCAACCTCCAACCATATCTGTGAGAGACAAGGGCAGCTGCAGAATAGATGGAGTAGAGTACCTTCTGATCCGCAGCCTCTAAAGCAGGCCGGAGAGACCGATGGGTAGAAGGAGTGAATGTTTGAAGGTGTGAAATACCATCTTGTAAATAATTTGGTAGGGGATTCTCTGAAGGAAATCGCCTTATTGCTCTTCTTAAGATTTTCAATCATAGAGTGCCATGTCTCCAGTGGGAGGTCGACATTAAGATCTGACTCCCAGTGAAGCATGGGTTGGGTTTTTTCTGGGGTAGAAAAGTCATTGAGGTATGTGTAAAGTCTAGAGATCATGCCTCTATCCCGGGATGAGGATTTGCAAATTCTCTCGAATGTTGTTATTTTGGTGTTCGTGGAGATAGAGTAATATGTTTGGAAAAAGGATTTGATCAATTGGAATCTCTCCAATTCTGAGGAGGGGAAGTTAAAATCTTTTTGAAGGGATTCAAAAGATCTGAAAATCCATTTGGATTGCAGTGAGCCCAAGGAGGTCAGTCCATGGTGAATCCAAAAGGAGAACAGGTGTTTATCTTTAAATGCAAGGGGTAGTCTAGGGTCACCTAAGAATGATGTGTGTGGAGAGATTTCTGAGGCTAGTGAAAAAATATCTCTAGATCCGTGCCAGAGCTTAAATGCGTGAGCAACTATGATATTGCGCTTGACAAGGTCTCGGTAAAGGACATATCTGGACCAGAGAATTCCCTGTAAGTGCAATGGGTGTATGGATGAGGTTTCAAAGCTCAACCAGGGGATATTTTTATTTGGGGAGAACCATTGGGAAATCTGTGAGAGGCGCGCAGCTAGGAAGTATTTCCACAAGTTGGGGAGACCTAGACCACCTGTGGATTGAGATCTATATTGTAAGGCATAGCTATATCTTGGTCTTCTGTCCGCCCATATGAATTTATTGATGAGTCTCTGTAATGCTTCAATCTTAGATTTGGGGACATTGATTGGTAGGGTACGGAAATGGTATAAGAGTTTGGGGAGAATATTCATTTTAAACAAACTCTGCCCAAGAAAGAGATATGGTAAGTGGACCAGTGTTTTAAAAGGGAGGCTATGCGTGCAAATAAGGGGATGTAGTTAGTTTTGAATAGGTCACTATGAAGTGGGGTGATGTTAATGCCCAAATACTTGAATGAGGATGTGATCCAAGTAAAAGGGAAGTTGGACTGTAGAAGGCCAAGGTCAGTTGGGGGGATGTTAATTGATAATGCTGAGCATTTGCTCAAGTTGATTTTAAGTCCTGAGATTTTATGGAAGAGGTCTAGTTGTTGAAGAAGTATAGGCAAGGAGACATGAGGGTTCGTGATGTATATCAGTGCATCGTCCGCATATAAACTAATCTTGTATTCTTGCTGATCTTTGGTGTATCCTTTGATATCTGGGTTGGTTCTAATTGCTTGGGCTAGAGGTTCCATGGCTAAGGCAAAAAGGAGTGGGGACAGGGGGCAACCCTGTCTGGTGCCTCTACCCAGAGGGAAGAAGTCAGAGTTGATACCAGGTAAACGGATGCAGGTTTTTGGGGAGCTATAAAGAGCATTAAACCCCTGCAAAAATGCTCCAGAGATTCCAAATTTGGGTAGTAGGTTATTCAGGTATGACCAGCTGACGCTGTCGAACGCCTTGTGAATGTCAAGACTAAGAAGACAGGTCTGGCGTGAGTGAAGGTTAGCATCCTGAATAATATTGGTAACAAGCCTAATGTTATCTGTAATCTGTCTATTGGGAATAAAGCCCGATTGATCAATGTGTACTAATGGAGAGATTACTTGGGCAAGCCTGTCAGCTAGGATCCTACCGAAAATTTTGATATCATTATTTAGGACAGAGATGGGACGGAAGTTTTGGGGAAGTGAATGGTCTTTGTCAGGTTTGGGAATGAGGGAGAGGTTAGCTAATAGCATCTCATCTGGGAAGGTGTTACCTCCCAAGATGTGATTAAATAGGTTTTTTAAGTGGGGGGCAAGGAGGGTAGCAAATTTGTTATAGTATACGGAAGTGTATCCGTCGGGGCCTGGTGCTGTGGAGGATTTGAGTGATTTGATGATATGTGTGTTTTTTTCTGTTGTACATGGTGAATTAAGAGAGTCCAATTGTTCTTGATTCAGGGAAGGGAGGTTGAGGCTATCTAGCCATGACTTAGCGGCGTTACCTGGGGGAGTGTTAGGGTCTGACATGAGGTCCCGATAGAAGGAGGTAAAAATTTCTATTACTTTCTGTGGATGGGAAACTATGTTGCCACTATTGTTTCTAAGTCTGTATGTATGAGTGGGGTTACTATCTTGTTTAAGCTTCCTTGCAAACATCGCCGAGTGGGAGTTGCAATGAAGCATGTATTTAGCTTTGGAAAATTTGAGAGACTTTTCAACGTTGGCGGAAAGGATTAAATCTAGAGATTTACGTTTTATCTTGGATTTGCTGAGTTATGGAAGGGTCAACTGTGTGGTGTAGTTTGATATATAGATGGTGGAGCTCATTAGTAAGGCGTTTAATATCGGCCTGTCTTTCTTTGTTCTTGGACGCAGCTAGACTAATGATATGGCCCCTAAGGACTGCCTTGTGTGCTACCCATATCGATGTAGGAGGGGTTTCTTCATTGATGTTATCAGAGAAATAATTTTCTATATGAGAGGAAATGGTGGCTTTGCTGATGGGGTTAGTTAGTAGGGAGTCATTAAGACGCCAGTTGAAGGGGGAGGGAGTTAGGCCTATGTATGATGTGGTGAATGAACAGATGTTGTGGTCCGACCATGGACAGGGGTGAATTTGCGCTTGAGTGGAATTGGCTAGCAGAATAGGGGTGGAGAACACATAGTTTAGTCTGGCGTAACAGTCATGTGGGTGCGAGTAGTGAGTATAGGCCTTGATACCTGTGTTGTGGGCTCTCCAGGTGTCTAGTAATTGTGATTTGTTCAATAGGCGGTTTATCGTTTTAGAAAAAGATTTAGTATGTGGGGATATGACACTTCTATCAAGGGTTGGGTGGGCCGCAAGATTAAAGTCGCCACCAATTATTGTGTGGGGGGAGTGATATTTGTCCATTGCTTCAAAAAATTTGAGGAAAAAGGATGTGTGGGTATCATTAGGGGCGTAAACCGAGGCTATGGTGATCTCCCTATTGTTAATGATTCCCTTTAGAATGATATACCTACTCTCAGGATCTCTGAATACATGATGAACATCAAAGATAATTGAGTTACGTATAAAAATGGCAACTCCCCTTGTTTTGTTGGCATATGTGGTGAGATACACCTGATTGTAGGATTTATGGAAAAATTTAGGGTGATTAGCTGATGCAAAGTGGGTCTCCTGTAGGAGAATAATGTCAGCGCCCAGTTTCTTATATTGTTGGAAGGCCTTTTTACGCTTATTGGGGGAGTTAAACCCATTAGTATTATGTGATATAACTTTAAGACCCATGACTAAAAAAGTAGCATCCTATGGGTAGGTCTGCAAATCCTACCAGGGATTGATAAGTCCGAGGGACATAGAAGCATATCAGGTATGTCTCATCAAGGCCAATACCCCCGTAACATCGTGAAAAATACTGAGGGCCTGAGGTAAGTCTGCTAGACAACAGTATTTTTGACAGACGAGTAGATGTGCAGTGAGCACAGAAATATAACATATGATAGTAACCATGTATACCTATATATGTAGACAAATTGAGAAATTCGTACACTATGCCTGTAATAAAGAAAATTAGTTTTTTGCATAAAGAACAATATGAAATAACATTTCTGATGTTAACCAAAATCCATAGGAGGGGTGAGAACCCCTTCGATCTGGTTTTAAACTGATTTAAGATAAAAAGAGAAAGAAAAAACATTAACATGAAGGACCAAAAAAAATGGTCCATTTCCCGCATCCGATCTCTCCAGACCATCAAAAGTGGTGATCAAGAAAGGGATCGAGGCGGGAGTGGGGACAATCCAGCAACGGCGGACACACCCGGTCTTAAGGAGAACAGGTTCAACTGAAAAAAAACATCAATATATAAGTGCATGGCAGTATTATACTGCAGTGTGGCAACTTAACACTCTAAGGTTAGAGAACACGGCCAGCATAACTGGTTGTATTTGTATGCTGTCTGGGTGAGAGCACATAAGGGAAGTGACACAGTGAGTTGTGTCAAAGTTATTCCAGCAAGGTGGGAAATATCCAAGTGAAATAGGTGGCAGTCCTGTACATCAGGGAGGGAATGTAGTTAGGAAGTCCAGGGAGATTCTCTCAGATCTCCTAAAGATGCAAGGGACTATAACATCATCCTACTCAGAGACATAGGATAGAGGACGAGATCATGTTGGAGAAAAGGACTATTGCCTGGAAGGGACATCCATTGCGTAGTGCATTATAACTTGGAATGAGTGCTGGATGGATGTCCGGGTTGTATGCGACCCTCAGTGAGCGTTGCTAAAGGAATACCTCTGTAGCGACTACAAGAGGTCGCAAAGATATGTCGCATGGAAGTTCCAGAGTATAAGGCATGGTTATATTACAGGGGTATAGAAATTTGTATTGTAGATAGTGCAATTACTTGAGGCGATCATGTAGGAATCACACAGGTTAGTTTTGGTGTGGGTTGAATAATCTCCTCTGGTCTCTTTGGCTGCGTCTGTTGGAAGGAGTAGACCATATAGGTGAGGGTCTTGGAGTGGCAGGGAGCCGAGGATGGGGCTCATTGGGTAACAGACCTAATTTGACCAGTAGTTCCTTACCCTCAATTACATTATATACAGTGTACGTAGAACCATTGTGAGGAATAGTCAGTTTGAAGGGAAATCCGCAGCGATATCTTATCCTGGCAGATTGCAGGACTGAGGTGACCTCCTTCATCCTGCGTCTCCTATCAAGTGTAGCTGGGGAGATGTCAGGGAAAATTTGTATGCGTTTTCCTTCAAAAGATATGTTAGGGGCATTTCTGGAGGCACGCATGATGTCCTCCTTCACCAGGAAATCCTTCATGCACATGATGATGTCTCTGGGGGGGTTTTCAGGTGGGGGTTTGGGTCGGAGGGCTCTGTGAATCCTGTCACAGGAAAAGGCTGATAGTTGCTTCTCTGGGAGAAGATTGTGGAATATCTGGGATGCTGCTGGTAATAGGTCAGTGATAGATTCTGGTATGCCGCGCAATCTAATGTTCTGGCGGCGATTGCGATTGTCCAAATCCTCAACTTGGGCCTGCATAAATGCGAAATTATCAGCCAGATTTTCATAGTCCTTTCTCAGGTCGTTATGAGCCAGGGAAAGTTCATCATGTTTTGTCTCCAAGAGGTCGGTGCGACCACCTATATTAGCAATTTCATGTGATAGTGCAGCGGTGGATTTGTGTACCTCAATCTCGATTTTCTCTACTAATTTGTTAAAGATTTTTGTGAGGCTCTCATCCAGGTCAGCCTTAGATAGGGGGGAGTTGTACTCACAGTTCTGCAGAGTTTTAGAGGGCTGTGAGACTATTTCATCTTCTCCCCACACGCTGCTGCAGGCGCCATTTTGGGACGTCTTCCCTGTTCTCTGCTCCATGGTCATAAGAAAGTTTGTCAGCGAGTGCTGCTGGCCGTGAAATTTCTTCTTTTTTGTGCCAGGCATGCACCTCGTATTCCCGCAGGGGTGCTGGAGGTTTTGGTCCGGAAACGAGCGTTATAGCCCTGGGGAAACGGCCGTTATATGACCGGGTGTGGAGGAGATGTGTCTAGGCACTTCCCATCAGCGTCGCGCCGCGCATGCGCCCTGTCCCGGTGATTTATTAATGTTAAGTAATAATCATGTGCGTGTAAAGGCAGGCGTCCCAATACATTTAGTAAGATAGTGTATATTCTGATTAGTTACTACATGCCACAAGTTCAGTTTGTATCTGATGTTTTCATAAACTGGAAGAAAACTATAGGTATCTTGCATGAATGGCATATATTTTATTATATTTTAATTAAATTTCTGTTTTACTTTAACAGTCTGTCCTCTTCCTGACAGTTTGAGATACAGAAATAGTGTCACTTTAATTGAACTTGAGGTACAATAGCTTTATCAGTGCTTTAACTTCAATAGAATTACTTACTGTGAACAAAAGTACACTTGAATATTTAATATAATAGCTGTGAATTTACTGCAGTTATTAAACTGTAACAAATGATAATGCCACGGCAGTCTGTCCTTATTCTACATAAGGCTAGTCACTGGATTACTTGATTAATGGTCACAGTTTACCTCATTTGTTCATATGACAACAATATATGACATGTAGCTTTGCAGTTAGAGGTATAATTTTTCATGTAAGAAGAGCTTATATGGATCTCATTAGTCATATTTTGTAGAGTTCCACCTATTTTTAGTAATTTCAATCAGTAGTCACTGTATTCCTTGTTCCTTGCAAATCTGTTTTTATCAGCTCAGGTGCAGATGGCAGATATTGTACTGTGTCCATTATGCGCTGAGCAAAATTGTTGGTTTTGTTGAAACTTATGCAGCCAGGGGTTAAATAGAAAAAACAACCTATTTTATGTATTATGTTATACATGAAACAAAAAAAGAATGGCATATATTTATTTTATTTGTTTGTATGGATAAAAATGGAGGCTATATGGGTACTACTGAATCCTTGTAATGCTGGAGTCCTGTGTCAGTTACCACTAGGGCACTATGGTGGACAAATAAGGGTTCTCCCTGTATCTGGATGGTTTTACTCTGGCATACACTCTGAATGGCTCTGTGTTTGTATCTGTGTGCACTTTGTCTGTACTGCAGTGACGGTTGCTGTTTTTTTGTTTGGGGGGCAGGCAAACAACCCCCTCCCGTGGCACCTCAAACTCCCCCTGCTGTCTGCCAGTCCACTGGTACATACCCCATCAGCGGTGGAGATCGGCAGGCACATTGGGGATCAGCAGGCACATTGGGGATCGGCGGGCACATCAGGGATCGGCGGGCACATCAGGCAGGGGGACAGGCTGTGGAGGGCATCTGACAGCGTCTACTGTGTTCTCTTCCCTTCTGAGATCACAGCGGCTTTCGCTGTGTGTTTCCTCCCCTCCTCCTAGGCATCCAATAGGATCGCCTGACCTTTCAGCCAATTGGGAAACGTGTAACAGACCCACACTTCCTGATTGGCGGAGAGGCGATTCAGTGTTAGAAAAGCGAACATTCATTTGTTTTTCTAACACATCTGGGTGAGCTCCGAGCTCAATACTCTGCACTTTGAGTCCACCCTATTTTGAAGCCTATTACAGCCTATAGCTCTAATTAGGTGCTTAAAAAACAACAACCCCGCTGCATGAAATGGGGGTTGGCCGCGGCCATGGATAGATTCATGCTATGCATGAATCTATCCATTACCATATAGGGTGGTGGCATGGAAAGAGGGGGTGGCGCCCGTGCGCCCTCAATGGATGGGCCGCCCCTGCTTTACTGCCACACTTTCCACCTAAATTCTACTTTTGATTGTTAAGAAAAACATTCAGACCAATTGCAATATGATTTCTACCAGATTTCGATCTCCTCTGCGGTAACAGTTTGAAAGCTGAAATCTGGGATAAATAAATATAATCTAAATACAAGAGGCATGTGTGCAATTACACCTTATTCACATGGGTGCTGAAACCTGTAGACCATGAATGGGGCATGCGTTTATGTGGCTTTATCAATCGGGTGCTGTGTGCAGGCAGTCCATGCATGTATATATGGGATTTCATAATTGAGGCTGAAACCTTGCGCTATTCACATATACATATATGGCCCATGCAAGTGTTTGGGAATGCAGCGGCTGCACAGATACATCTGCTTGTTTCTATCAGACAAGGGTGCGCATGCAAGTGAAAAGCCCTAACGCAGACAGTGTGCATTTGGGGTGCTTACCTGCATGCCTGCTAAACTGGGAAAGATGTGTAGCTGCTGCATTCCCATACATTTACACTGCCTTTTTGGATGCAGCACTTGACAGTTCAGGTGTGTATGAATGAGACCTTACTTGAATCTTGGTGTCCGACGGACCAGTTTCAGCGGATAGATCCGGTCGTGTGTAGGCCCGACCGGACAATTGTCCGGCGGATCGGACAGTTTCCAGCAGACCAAAATTTCTTAGCATGCTAAGAAATCTGTCCGCTAGAAACCTGTTCGTCGGACGTGTTCGGTCGTCTGTACAGACTCACCGGACACGTCCGACCGCCATCCCTCGCATGCGTCGTACTGATTCGACGCATGCGTGGAAGCTTTAAACTTCAAGGCCGCCCACGTCGCCGCGTCATCGTCGTGGCGACGGCGCGGCCATGTCCCCGCGTATTGTTTACGCGCGGATTTCTGTCTGATGGTGTGTACAACCATCAGACAGAAATCTCCGGGTGGACATGTCCGCTGAAAACGGTCCGGCGGACCGTTTTCAGCGGACTGTCCGTCCGTGTGTACGGGGCCTTAAACAAGAACGATGTCTACCAAACCAAGAAAAAAGACCCTGGTCCCACTGGTCCCAGCAAATAGAATTTCACTCTTCAAAACGGTGGAAAGTTCAACCCAAAGGTTTGATCCAATTTAGCTGGAATAAACGTGCCAAGATATTTAAGAGCTGTCGAGGTCCACCTAAACTTAAAGTTCACTTTCAAGACATTAATTTGTGTTAGTGACATAAATACCCCCATTGCTTCTGATTTAGACATATTGTCCCAGATTCAGAGACGAGTTACGACGGCGTATCTCCGGATACGCCATCGTAACTCTGAGTGGCGGGGTCGTATCTATGCGCCTAATTCGTTGAATCAGTTCATCAGATTTGAATCAGAATCAGATTTACGCAAGGAATATGCAAATTAGGTCGTTTGCATAAGGCTTTTTCAGGTGTAAAGTTACCCCTCATAAAGCTGGGGTAAGTCATGTTAAGTATGGACGTCGGAAACACACGAACAACGTCGTATTTTACGTTGTTTACGTAAGTCGTTCGTAAATAGGACTGTGCGTAAGTTACGTTCACTTTGAAAGCATTGACAGTTTGCGGCATAATTTGGAGTATGCGCACTTGGAAACGTTCACGAATGTAAAATACGTGGGGTCACAATTAATTTAAATAAAACACGCCCACATCATCCACATTTGAATTAGGCGGGCTTACGCCGACACATTTACACTACGCCGCCGTAACTTGGGGCACAAGTTCTTTCTGAATACGGAACTTGCGTCCTAAGTTATCGCGGCGTAATGTATCTGAGATACGTTACGCCCGCCGATAGATGCGCAATTTTATCTGAATCCGGGCCATTCATTTTTAAATTGGCAAGGGTGCCATATTGGTCCGGTTCTCTTAACAGATTGGACATTGATATGACTGGTTTTGTAAGGGAAAATAAAAGGTCATCCGCATACGCGGTGACCTTATGATGTAGATCTCCGGTTCTTATCCCCATAATATCTGGGTTTTGCCTAACCTTACATAGAAGGGGTTCCAAAGAGAGAGCAAAGAGAAGGGGTTTTAAAGGGTACCCTTGATGGGTGCCATTAGAGATGGGAAAGGACAGAAGTCCATTTGATTTGATTTGTGCCTCTGGTCTTGAGTATAATCTCAAAATCCATCTAACCATCCTCTCCCCCACACCCACATATCGTAAAACTGAAAACAGAAAAGGCCAACTGACCCAGTCAAATGCCTTTTCGACATCCGTACCCAGGAACACAGTAGGTGTGTTGGAGAGGCCAGACAGATGGATAAGATTCAAAGTTTTAATAGTGTTATCTCTGGCCTCATGATTTGGAATAAAATCTACCTGGTCTGGGTGTATTAGTGTTGTTAAATGTGGTTGGCTGCGTGTGGCCAGAATTTTTGTGAATAGTTTGAGATCTACATTTAGTAAGGAAATAGGGCGGTAACTGTCACATGCTGATGGGTCCTTATCCTCCTTAGGTATGACGGTAATATGTGATTTCAAGGTTTCTGATGTAAATCCTGACTCCTGCCCTATTGCATTAAACATTTGTACCATCTATTTACCCAACTGGGGAAAATATTTCTGATAGTATTTATATGTAAAGCCATTCGGGCCCAGAGCCTTGCCGGGTTTGGATGTCCTAATAGCCTCTTGCAGTTCCTTTAAAGTAATAGCCAGGTCTTTTTGGATCTGTTCCATCAATTGAGGGATACCAGAAGAGGAGATATATTCCTCTATGATATTTTGAGGTTGCGGTCTGATAGGTAGGTTATACAGAGATTGATAGAAACTATGAAAGGTCTGGGCAATCTGAGTAAGAAGGTGTACCTTTCTACCCTCAGGATCCACCAAGTTGGGGATACAAGATTGGGTCTTCTGCTCTTGCAGAGCTCTAGCCAGTATGCGTCCACATTTATCTCTGATTCGTAGTAATATCTCCGACATCTCTGCACTGCTGCCTTAGCTCTATAGTGAAGTAAATCTGTCACTTGTCTACGCAGATTAAGGAGTTCCCTCTCCCTTTATGTTTATGTTTGGTCTCCAGTACCTGTATGTCTGTCAATAATTTATTCAGTTGTGTTTCGCTATTCTTCTTTATTCTAGAGTCGTAATTAATAAGGACCCCTCTAATTACCGTTTTATGCGCCTCCCATATTATCCCTGCGTCAGTCTCTGGTATGGAGTTATATTGAAAGTAGTACTGCAATTCTCCAATAACCTCCTCTAGCGATACCTCATCCTCAAGCAGGCTCTCATTCAATCGCCACTGCCTCATCCTACCCACAGGATGTTCATTCATAGCCAGTGTCGTCGTGACCAGGGCATGATCAGACCATGTAATGCTCCCTATATTTATTTCTTTAACCGCCATTAGCATACTATGTGTAATAATGAATAAATCTATTTGAGAATACCCCTTATGTGTCATTGAATAAAAAGTATAGTCCCTTTCATCCGTGTGATACAGTCTCCACACGTCAGTAAGTTGGTAGTTATGAAGAGTCTGCACCACTCGTTTGCAAAGGTCTATAGCTACTGAGGACCTTCCTGCTGATGTATCCACCTTAGGATCTAGGGGCAAATTTAAGTCTCCCCCATAAATAGTTTACCTTCGGTAGATTTCATAAGCTTGTTAATAGTGGAACAAATAAATTGATATTGATTGTTATTGGAGGTATAAATCTTGGCCAGAGTCACTTTAATATCATCAATTGTACCTTTGAGAAACAAAAATCTGCCCTCTATATCTGCTCTTTTATCTATTAATTTCCAGTGTACTCATCTGGCTACTAATATAGATACCCCTCTAGATTTAGCTGCCTATTAAAAGCATGATATGCAAAGTGTAGAGGTTATTCTTCAAAATTGGCGCCTTGCCCTCTCTAAAATGAGTTTCCTGAATGTATGCCAAGTCTGAGTGTGATCGCTTCATTTTATTATGTTTTTTAAACTCAGTTCCTCCAAGAAATGTTATACAGCCATTGTTTGGCAAATCTCATTACCATAATTTCAGAATATGGGCTGTGTTCATATGTTTTCATTCTGGCACATCAGATGTTTTCAGTTCAAATAATCCAGATAAGCCAATAAGCAGGGTATAACAAATTGAGTAAGAACATTAGTGACTGTTGAAACAGTGTTGTCAAATTCCTTATGACATTATTCTTATGTATACAGACCAGTTTATGTAAAAGTGCAATTTGTAATGTCTGTTGGCATTAAAATATCATTCAAAATTATGAAGCGATCACAAAGGTTATCTAACAACCCCTGAGGACTTCACAGAACAGCTGTATTTATACTGAGGTAAATTACACACATGTGGACTCTATTTACTAATTAGGTGACTTCTGAAGACAATTGGTTCCACTAGATGTTAGTTAGGGGTATCAATGTAAAGGGGACTGAATACAAATGCATGCCACAATTTTCACATATTTATTTGTAAAAAAAATGAAAACCTTTTATAATTTTCCCTTCCACTTCACAGTTATGTGCCACTTTGTGTTGGTCTATCACATAAAAACCCTCCAAAAATATATTTACAATTTTAAGAGGTGTGAATACTTTTTCAAGGAACTGTAGTAACAGGAGTTCAGTATTTATTATGGCCCCTACATTCATTATTTTATATGATAACTAAAGGGGACCTGTCATGGCTCTATGCATGTATATAGAGGACCTATCATGACTCTTTACATGTAAAGGAATATCAAGAGGACCTGTCACAGCTCTATAAATGTATATAGGACTATAAAGATTACTTGACATGGTTCTATACATGTATAAAGGAGTAAAAAAAAGGGCCAGTCATGGCTCTATAGATGTATAAAGAGAACCTGTTATGGCTCTATACATGCATATAGGCGTATAAAAGGACCTGTCAGGGCTCTATACATGTATCCAGGAGTATAAAGAGACCTGTAAATTGCAGGCGGCCACAATGTCTTTTGCGCAAACTAATCAATGTACGCCAATTGTGTTTTTTTTTTTTTGGTACCACAAATATGTAGAAGAATACATATTGGCCTAAACTGAAGAAAATTGTTAATTTTTCTAAATTTTAAGGATATTTATTATAGCAAAAAGTAAAAAATATATATATATATATTTTTTAAATTGTCTTTTTTTTGTCGTTTATAGCACAAAAAATAAAAACCGCAGAAGTGATCAAGTATTACCAAAAGATAGCTCTATTTATGGGGAAAAAGGACATCAATTTTATTTGGGTACAATGTCGCACAACCGCGCAATAGTCAGTTTAAGCGACACAGTGCCGTATCGCAAAAAATGGCCCGGTCATTAAGTGGGTAAATCCTTCCGGTCTTTAAGTGGTTAATCAGGGCTGGGCAAGGAAAGTCCCTCTCAGGTTCGTATGTCTCATACAACTTGTGATGTGTGTTTGTACTTACAGTTTTGCTTCAGACTCCACCACCAGATGCGGGTTGTCACCTGCCACACGTTGCAGATTGTCACACGTTGCGGATTGTCACTTGCCACATGTTGCGGATGGTCACTTACGTCACCTGCCTCAGGTTGCGGATTGTCACTTGCCACATTTTGCGGATGGTCACTTACGTCACCTGCCACACGTTGCGGGTTGTCATTTGCCACATCGCATGTCACACAGTGTGGATTGTCACCTGCCACACGCTGCGGATTGCCACTTGCCACGTCACCTGCCACACGCTGTGGATTGCCACTTGCCACAACGTCACCTGCCACACGTTGCAGATTGCCACCTGCCACACGTTGTGGATTGCCACCTGTCACAAGTTGCGGATTGCCACCTGTCACGCATAGCGGATTGCCACATACCACATGTTGTGGATTGCCACACGCTGTGGATTGCCACCTGCCACATGTTGTGGATTGCCACCTGCCACACGCTGCGGATTGCCACCTGCCACATGTTGTGGATTGCCACCTGTCACAAGTTGCAGATTGGCATCTGTCACACATTGCGGATTGCCATCTGTCACATGTTTTGGATTGCCAGTTGCCACATGCTGCGGATTGCCACCTGCCACATGTTGTGGATTGCCACCTGCCACCCGCTGCGGATGGTCAAGTGGCCACATCACTTGCCACATGTTGTGGATTTGCAATGGATTTTGTCACTTGCTGTGTTCCACAATAAAGACAGGCAGCATAGAGATGTTGTAATCTCTCTGCTGCCTGCAGCTGCAGTGCAAAGTGAGGGCAGAACTGTCCTGATGCAGGGCAGGTAGTGAGAGATGAGATCATCTCTCTGCTCCCCTGCCTCTCACTCGCTGATTGACACCCCCCTCTCAGTGTCCTCTTCGCCCGCTCCTGTCACCACTAACAGCAAGCAGCGGCGCCGGACTCCTCACATGCAGCGGCGCCGCTCACTCGCTGACTGCTCCCCCCAGACCCCCCGCTAGTGTCCACTCAGACAGCCCGGCAGTGTCCTCTCCGCCCGTTCCTGTCACCACCAATAGCGAGCAGCCGTGCCGGGCTCCTCACAGGCAGTGGCGCCGCTCACTCACTGACTGCTCCCCCCTAGACTCCCCGCTAGTGTCCACTCAGGCAGCCCGGCAGTGTCCTTTCCGCCCGTTCCTTCCTGTCACCAATAGCGAGCAGCGGCACCAGGCTCCTCACAGGCAGCGGCGCCGCTCACTCGCTGACTGCTTCCCCCCACCGCTCTCAATGTCATCTCCCTCTACGCCCGCTCCTGTCACCAATAACAGCGAGCAGCGGCGCCGGGCTCCTCACAGGCAGCGGCGCCGCTCACTCGCTAACTGCTCCCACCCCCGCTAGTGTCCACTCAGGCAGCCCGGCACCACGCTCCTCACAGCCCACGGAACGTGCTGCCGGGCGTCAGTATGCCGTCTCACTAAAAGTGCCGCCTGGTACCCATGGTACCACTCGGTCCCATCATAGGGCCGGCCCTGGTTGGCATTAAAATATCATTCAAAATTATGTATTTTTTTACTGATTTACGCTTCTTTGTTTGCCAGAATATCAGAACCAGCTGTATACTTATGATAACATCCCAATATGTAAGGTAAATGTGATAAACGTTGTCTTTATGCATGCAGTCTGGAAAAAAAAACTCTAATGCCGCGTACACACGATCGGTTCGTCTGATGAAAACGATCTGATGGACCATTTTCATCAGACGAACCGATTGTGTGTGGGTCCCATCGGTTTTTCATTCATCGGTTAAAAAACTAGGAACTTGTTTTAAAATTATCTGATGGTTAAAAAAACGATAGAAAAAAAACGATCGTCTGTGGGCACGTCCAACGGTTAAAAATCCACGCATGCTCAGAATCAAGTCGACGCATGCTTGGAAGCATTGAACTTCATTTTTCTCAGTACGTCGTTGTGTTTTACGTCACCGCATTCTGACACAATCGTTTTTTTAACTGATGGTGTGTAGGCAAGACTGATGAAAGTCAGCTTCATCGGATATCTGATGAAAAAATCCATCAGACCGCTTTCATCGGATGAACCGATCGTGTGTACAGGGCATTAAGATGTCTTCATTTCAAATTTTATATTTTAAAATGCCCTAGTTACTTGCTAAATACAGCCAAAATCCCTGACTAAGTTAGCCAGCATTGTAGCCAATACAGCAGCTTCAGCATAACCACTTGCTTACTGGGCACTTAAACCCAAACCAATTTTCAGCTTTCAGCGCTCTCACTCTTTGAGCGAGAATTGCACGGTTATACAACACTGTACCCAAATTAGTTTTTTATATATTTTTTTCCCAAAAATAGAGCTTTCTTTTGGTGGTATTTGATCACCTCGGTTTTTATTTTCTTGTTAAAAAATTAAAGAAGACTGAATAAAAAAAAAAATACAAAACCATTTTATATTTTGTTATAACATTTTTCAAACAGGTAATTTTTCTCCTTCATTGATGTACGCTGATGAGGCTGCACTGATGGGCACTGATAGGCTGCACTGATGGGCACTGATAGGCTGCACTGGTAGGCTGCATTGATGGGCACTGATAGGCTGCATTGGTGGGCACCGATAAGGCAGCACTGGTGGGTACTGATAGGTAGCACTGGTTGGCACTGAGATGTGGCACTGGTTGGCACTGAGAGATGACACTGAGAGGCTGCACTGATGCGTGGCACTGAAGGGAATTGATAGGTGGCACTGATAGGTGGCACTGATAGCTGGCAGTGATGGGCACTGATGGGTGGCAGTGATGGGCACTGATGGGTGGCAATGATGGGCACTGATCGGCACTGGTAGGTTACACTGATAGGCAGCACTGCTAGGTGGCACTGATGAGGCACTGATTGGCACCACTAGTGGGCATTGATAGGTGGCATTCGTGAGCATTGATAGGTGGCATTGGTATGCACTGGTGGGCACTGATTCGTGGCACTGTGGGCACTGGCAGGCGGTACTGGTGGGCATAGATGAGGTGCCTGTGTCTCTTTCTCTTTGGGACCAATGTCCCTTGCACAGAAGCCGGGATCGGCCCCTTACTCTGATTTGTGATCACGCGAGTCTCATTGACTCAGTGATCACAGAGCGTGCCACGTGCACCCTGCAGGGGTTGCACAGGGAGCATGCAAAGGGGAGGAGTCTATTAATGGCCTTCCGGCAAAGTAGGTCCACGCTGTAGCCATCATTGGGCTATAGCACGTATCTGAAGGAGTTAAAGTGAATGTAAACTCGATACATGAAGTTTGCTGGACTTTTATTATCACATTGAGATTAATCACAAATTGTAATGTGTATGGGTGATCACTTTGTCTTTTTTTCATGGTCACTTATATTTGTGGTGTGAAGCACAAGTAGCACAGAGCTAGGCCCGGATTCACAAAGCACTTACGCCGACGTATCTCGAGATACGCCGCGTAAGTGTAACTATGCGCTGTCGTATCTGTGCGCCGTGCCCACAATCTGAGATACGCCTAAAAATAGGCTTCCTACGACCAACGTAACTTGCCTACGCCGTTGTATCGTGGGTGCATATTTACGCTGGGCGCATTTGCCGCTCCCATTGATTTTCTATGCACATATGCAAATGAGGGCGATACGCCGATTCACGAACGTACTTGCGCCCGGCACATAATATAAGTGGTTTGCGTAAGTCGTGCGTCTGGCGTAAAATTATTCCCCATATATGAGGCGCAACTTATGCTAAGGTATGGACCAGGGAACACAGCCATCGTATTTTACGTTGTTTATGTAGTATGTGAATAGGGCTGGGCGTAGGTTACGTTCACGTTGTAGGCAGTGATCCGTCGTATCTTAGGGAGTAGTTCCGACTTGATTCTTAGCATGTGCACTGGGATGCATCCACGGGACGGTGGATGAGCTGTTAGTTTTAAGTACTTCTATGGCGTTTGGCCCATCATTTGCATGGGGTCACGCCTCATTAGCATGGCTCACGCCCACTTCCACCTACTCTGGCTTACGCCAAGGAAACGCTGAGGAAACCCAGTGTAGATTTGAGAGCGAGTGGGAGCACTGGCTTCCTGAATACTGTGCTTGCCTCTCTGCGCTGCGTCGGCGTATCGTATATTCGATTTCAAATTTGATAATATTTAGTACTTTACTATTTGGGTTGATATGTCTTCTCTTGTAGCCTTGCTGCTCTTTGTTTTACTTTTGCGGTTTGTTTTTCAGAGTATGCACCAATTGACTGCGGACATGGCACAAGAGACAGCCAGAGACTGCATACATGGCCCAAGAGACTGTCAGTGACTGCATACATGGTTCAAGAGACTGTAAGAGACTGCGGACCTGGCACAAGAGATGATAGGAGACTGCATACATGGCCCAAGAAACTGTCAGAAACTGCATACATGACTCAAGAGAATTAAAAGACTGCATAAATGTGGGGGGTGACAGAGAGAGACAGAGGGGGGTGACAGAGAGAAAGAGGGTGATGGGGAGATGGGGGGTGACAGAGAGAGACAGAGGTGGTGAAGGGGAGAGAGAGGGGGTGACAGAGAGAGACAGAGGGGGTGACAGAGAGTGACAAGGGCAGTGACAGAGAGAGACGGGGGTGAGAGAGAGAGACAGAGGGGTGTGACAGAGAGAGACAGAAGGGGTGACAGAGAGAGACAGAGGGAGTGACAGACAGAGAGGGGGTTGAGAAAGACAGAGGGGTGACAGAGAGGGAGATGGGGTGACATAGAGAGACAGAGGGATGACAGAGAGAGACAATGGGGGTGACAGAGAGAGTGGGTGAGAATGACAGAGGGGTGACAGAGAGCGAGAGGGGGTTACAAAGAGGTGTGACGAGGGGTGAGAGAGAGAGGGGGTCAGCGAGAGAGACCCCTAGCCTTGTCTGAAGTCCCTCTAGTGCTATGTCCCAGTGGTGGTGTGTGCATTAGGATGTCCATGATGGCCAACAGCTGGCAAGACCCATTTTCATTCTGGGAGGGGACAGGAGGTGCTTTGTTCTATTATCTAGGCCTGGATAATATTGCCTCTCTCTTAAGACAGAACATGTTTGCCTAAGAAGATATTTGCTGTTAGAGAGAGTCATCACTATATCAGAGCTGCACCGGAACTTCTTGTTTTGTACCACTATGTCGACCAGAAAAAAAAGTTATTTGTGATTCTTCTGAATACTGTGACTTAACCAATTTCATTCTAGTCAAGGAGCTACAGAAGCCCTGTGTGAGTTTTGGATATTCCACCTCTTTTGTTCACCTGTCCTTTATACCTATGAAGCTTAAGTAAAGGACTGAAAAATGTATTAAAGTCTCGAACTACAGTGCATCATGGATGCAAGAGTATGTAAGTGATAAAGCCTTGTCACAAAATATTCTTGGGAATGAGCCCTCCTTCCATGATAGGATCACTTAGTGGAGACACTAAAGATGTAATAAAAACAGAGCACTAAATTATAAAGTTGAGGCTTTTACCCAGGCTCTGGCACAGAGTCGAGATGTAATTGTTGCAAGGTAGGGTGTCATTTCATTTCATGACGCCCCCCATCCCACTCCCTTAACACACTGTTACAAAAGTACATTATTAATTCCTAGACAATGCCCCTAGCCTATATACAAAAATAAATATGTATACACATGGACAGTACTAAAATTATTATGCAAAACTAAACAAATGTAAACAAACAACAGTCAGCAAATATGTCAAAAATAAATAGTTACATCGTTTGTCTGGTTAAAAAAAAGACACAAGTCCATCTAGTTTAACCTCCTTAGCGGTAATCCCGAGTCTGGATCGGGGTGAACTTTTCATACCAAAAACGGTATCCCAGAGCCAGACTCGGGATTGCATTGAAGGATACAGGGGGAAGTTACTTACCTTGTCCCTGGATCCTGCGATGTGTCCCTGCTGTGTGTGCGGGCTCCTCCGCTGTGTCTCCTCGCTCGATTCACAGTGCCGCGGAGCTCCGTTCCCTGCGACGTTACGACGCACGGGGAAGGAGTTCGGCGCCAAATTCAAAAAGTGAAAAGCACAATACACATACAGTATACTGTAATCTTATAGATTACAGTACTGTATGAAATAAATACACCCCCCCCCCTTTGTCCCTAGTGTCCTGCATGTACTTTTATATAATAAAAACTGTTCTTTCTCCCTGCAAACTGTAGATTGTCCATTGCAACCAAAAAGTGTCCCTTTACATCAAAAGTGCTTTTAGAGCAGCTAGAAAACAGCGATAATAAATTAGAATCACTTGCAGAATTGAGCGATAGCGATTTGTGTGGAAATTCGTCACCAAACAACAAAAATAATGAGAGTGACAATTCTGCAACTGAACAAATTTCAGTGTTTTTGATTTGATTACATTATTGAACAATTTTTTTATAATTACATTATTAAAACTTTATCATACCCAAGATGTCTACTAGACTCTGGTTTGGACAGATTTAAGTGAGTTATTCCTAAGAATTGCAGGCCTACAGTATAAAACGCCAAATTTCCATGCAAAAAATTGTACCGCTTTTAGTACAAAAATCCAGACATAATCATACCACCAGGGAGGTTAACCAATAGAGAAGGAAAAAAAGTATACAATTATTCATGGAGAGCAAGCTCCAGTGGGCGGAGTGAAATGCATTGGGGTGTGGCCTGTTGGGATCCAGACTGAGACTGCCACTTATCTATACACAGCAGGTCTTGATCTGATGTGCAGCTCCCGGGACACCTTCTTTATCTGCCATTGTCTGGAGCATGAGTGGGCTCCTTCCCAGCCTGCACTTACTGAAGCAGGCACAGGACTACATTTCCTTGCAGCCTGAGCAGCTCACGTAAATACCATGGGTCCATATTATTGGAAAGGGTAATTCCACACAGTTTTCATTGGGCTTAATGAAGATATTCACTCTATAGGTGGTTGCAATCCCCTCTGCCATGAAATGTAAAATTTTTGGATCTCCTAACAAGCTCTTTTACTTTTTACTATGGCTACAGAAGTGGTTTCTCATAGCGCCCAAGTCCTTAATTAAGCAGAAAAAAAACTTTCTGCTATTATAATTGTATGGGTGAGCATATTTTACTCTTTCAGGAAACCAACTTTGAAATAATCAAACATCCTACATTTTTTGATAGAAGATATCGCCAGGACTTTTTCACTACCTATTTGTCAAAGACCCATGGAGTTGCCATTTGTATAATTTTTCAAGGTGATTTGATGGGTAACCCCCTCACAACTGTAAACATGCCCCCGGCCTCATGATCCCTGCCTCAATTTATGTTTGCCCTTGGCCTGACCATCATGCAACCTCTACTTTTACCTACATAGATTTGTCTAAAATTTCATGTTCCTGGAGACTTAACAACTTCCTACTTACTGACAATACTCGTACAACTCTATACTGACGATTGGAGGAATCCTTAATTGATAAGGAGACTACTGCTCCCCCTTTTCTTTGGACAGGTCACAAGGCGGTGATGAGAGGACATGTGATTAGTATTTCCACAGCTAACAAGAAAGCTAGCTGAGATGCGCTCTTTAGCGCAAAACCCTAGATAAACTATATAAATCTCACTCTTTGAACCATTTTCCTGATATCTTGTAAGAAATTAACCCAAAAAAAGGTTAGTCCTTGATACTCTCTGAAGTTACAAAGAAGGCCTTGAGATTGTCAAAGCGAAATTTTTGCTCCACAGCAACTCTGATTTACCCATGTTCACCAGAAAACTGAACCATGTGATTAACCCCATATTTTTAAACTACAAAATAGTAACAGACTTCCCTTCACCTGAACCAAGTTTTGAATAACTTTACCTCTTTTTTTACAAAAACATTCTTTCACCTACTCAGTCAGACCCTTCCTCTTCCTCTGTGGAATGGTTAGCTAATTTATCTCTTCTCGAGTTATCCAAAAAACAGACCCGATCTCTTAATGCCCCATGTATGTCTCAGGAAATAAAGTGAACCATCACATCTTTAAAATCATCTGTGGCTTGGTGCCTGGACAGATTCACCACATCTAACTATTGTAAACTAACCATGTACTGAAAGGTACCAATTTTCCCCCTTGAACATTGATAGTGAGCATGTCCCTTCTCCCTAAACCAGTGGTCATCAACCCTGTCCTCAGGGCCCACTAAAAGGCCAGGTTTGCAAGATAACTGAATACATCACATGTGATATCATTTGCTGCTCAGTGATTGCAGTATTCTAGTCTGCATCTCCCCAAGGTAATACATAAACCTTGGCCTGTTAGTGAGCCCTGAGGACATGGTTGATGACCACTGCCCTAAACCATACATAGACCACTCTTTCACCCCAACTGATTGCCCCTTTTTTTTTTGGATGTCACAATGTAGGGTATACAATGTCTTATCATCTGGGCCCAGTCTTGCCACACAGAGTTAATTCAGCTCTGAGCAATCCTCTTTTATTGTTCAGTGAAATAAAACAACTTACAGAGAAAAAACATAGTTCGTTCCGCCCCCTTGCTGTGAGTGACAGGTTATTTACATATCTCATGCACTAGCCTGAGACAGAGGCACATCCTGTGTAAAAAGTTCACAATTCACATCCCTCTCCCTTCCCCTCCTCTCCCCTCCAGCTCTCCCAGGATTGGCTGCATTTACTGTGTTTTGACTGGATGTTTCTCATCATGGGGTGTGATCAGGGGCGGACTGACAACTCATGGGGCCCCCGGACAATAGAAGATTATGGGGCCCCTTTGGCTTACAGATGGCCACCACGCCAGGAGGTAGTGCAGAGGCGGGCAGCTAAAATCTTGGGATATTCACATTAAAAGCATGTCATTTTCGGACATATCAGGGACAGATCTAAAAAAAACACAGATTTTTACATACTGTCCCTGGTTTTACTGAGCCTGGCAACCCGGATGGGGCCCCCTAGTGGCATGGGGCCCTCGGGCAGTGCCCGAGTGACTCAATGGTCAGTCCGCCCCTGGGTGTGATCCACAGTTCAGTGTGACAAGGAAATGCATGTATATTGCAGTGAAAGCAGAATATACACAGACAAGTGATCTGATTTAGGTTAGATGTTTCTAATGAGAGCTGGGCAGAAAAGAAGCTCGAGTGATCTGATTGTTTTATTACAGTGTTTGTGTCTGAGGTCACCTGATCACAGTTGCAACATCAGGTTATTTACATATCTCATGCAGTGGCCTGGAGACAGGCATTTTTTTTTAATTTGCACCCCCACTCATTTTCTGAAGTCATGTGGTTACTTTTCTGGATTTTGACTGAATGTTAGGATCATAGCAGAATTTAGTGTAAGCAATACACAAGAGAAAATTCATGTTGACAAGGGGAGTGTAGAGGTGGACGGGGAGTCTACTGACATCACGACTCCACCCACTGAGCTCCAGACAACAGACCCACCCACAGAATCTGCAGTTTTTCGGGTCTCATAACAGACAGAGGGGAGAGATTTGACAGGTAAGGATACATGCAGGAGGCATGTATATCCTTATAGATCACCACTATGGCAGTAGTTTAAAAAGGATGAGAGTGAGTTTACAATGGTATCACTTTGGGTTATAGGGATATTGTTTAGTGTCACTAAGTAAATAGTACAAAACTGATACTAGTGCTTTTTCATAAATATGTTTTGCTCATTCTAAACCAAAAAAATTGCAGAGTAACCTGGAAAGGAGTAAATTACTATTATCTTGTCAATGTGTTTATGCAAAGTAGGTGTCGTCCATTAATAATACAGCACATAACAAAGTTCTTAATCGTGAACAAAGAATAACCATACACAATGCAGTTCCTGGGTGTTAACTTAGCTAAACCAGTGTTCCCTAACTTAACACAGCTGCATCTGCTTAGTTACTCACCAACTTGAAACAATTCTATTGAATTATGCACAATGATTCATACCTTTTCCTGGTAATTCATGGCCATAATTTTTAACAACTGCAACATCAATATCAACATATTTTCATAAACTTACTTATCTCTAAGCATAGCAAAAAAATTATATACTATAAAATAAAAATAGTTTCATTTTTTTCCGTCTGTTCTTTTATATCACAAACATACTGTATGTGCTTGCTGAACTGATATGTAAAAAAAACATGCTCACTTACAATTCAGCAAACAAGCATAGAAAGCCTGTTCAAAATAGGATGTGGAGTGAAAAAGTATTGCAGTGGGCCATCAAAATTATTTTGGTCTTAAAGTGGACCTGTGACCAAACTTTCCTTTATAAGCTTACATACTGTAGATAGATTATGGCTACAAATGGTAACATAGGTGGTTCTGCTGCTTCTTGAAATATCTCCATTATGGGCTCTAAAAGCCCCAAAAGCCAGGCCATACCTAGTATGTAGATTCTATTTTGCTCTAAGTCAATTTCAAACATACCTTTTTGCATCTGACAAGGCACTGTGGGGGAGATTTTTTTTAAACTGGTGCACTGACAATCTGGTGGAGCTGTGCATGGTAGCCAATAAGCTTCTAATTTCAGATTGTTCAATTAGGCTTCAACAATAAAACCTGGAAGCTGATTGGTTTCTTTGCAGCATTGCAACTGATTTTGCACTCTCCAGTTGTAGTAAATCTCCCCCTGTGAATACATCAAGTAACTTATTAAGTCACACCTTAAAGCGTGATTAAACCCACATCATCAAAAACTGTCAGTACATGCTGTATTACCTGCTGTTCATACTCAGTCACTATGGGATTCATTTTCTGTACTCTGAAAAAAAACCTGATTGATCCTGCTATACACTGTCCCTCCCTCCTAGTCTGTGTCCCCACTGCGGCCTGAGATTGCGTAGCATAGCCACTGCCACATCTACTGAACATGATCTAGTTTCAATTCCCTTCTAAGCTGTTCATGTCCTCCTTTTTCTTATCTGTGCAGTCCACATGACTATTGGGTCACACATGTGGGTGTAAATATACACCCACTCCATCCCTCCTCCTTTATGCCCACTACACATCTCTACACTAAGGGGGTGGGATATTACATGTTGATTGATGGAGGCAGGGCCGCCATCTGGAATTATGGGGCCCCTTACACAGCTTCAGGCATGGGCCCCCTGGAGCAGAGAACCGGGGGAGGGGGGGTGCTGCCGCCTGAAATTGAGAAGCAGGGGAGGGCTGCCGCAAATTGAGAAGCGGGGGGCCCTTTACAAAAAAAAGAAGAAAAATATATTTTAAAAAAAGGGGGTAGCCATCTGGGGCCCTGGGCCTCTGGGCCCTTTAATAAAAAGAAAAAAATACATAAAACATATATATAAAAACTATGTTTATTTTTTTTTAAAAAGGGGGGTTGCAATAAATAATGTAGGTATATATATAAAAATAAATTACAAAAAAGGGGGGTTGCCATCCGGGACCTCTGGGCCCTTTAATAAAAATAAAAAAAATAAACCTCTGGGCCCTTTAATAAAAAAAATTATAAAATAAAAAAAATAAAAATAAACATTTTATAAAAAAAAGGGGGGTTGCCATCCGGGGCCCTGGGGATCTCCGGGCCCATTAAAGGTGTACTGCCTGTACCCCCCTGATGGCGGCCCTGGTTGGATGGGCAGAGCCTCCCCTAGATAGCCCACACCATGTTTATGCACAAAAATAATAAAAATTTGAGTACAAATTGAAAAATGTATAATGATTTAATGATATTTTTCCTTTGTATTTTGAAAGATGTTTATTTTTTTGGCTGCCAGAATATGTAACCAAATATAAGCTCCCCCTTCAGATGTTTCCCTGCAGGAAGGCTTGGAAAGGGCTGGATCACATTGCAGCTGTATATTTATTATGATAAAGTGCCACTATCCATTTACATAAAGAGAAGGGATAATGTCAATTAAACTGTGTATTTAGTATCACTTTAAGTGTATCGCAGGATGCAACAGGCAATGACTAGACATGTGCAATTAATTTTGGTCTGAATGTAAATTCGGACACATTTTTGGTTATTCGGAGATGTGGATGTATCCAAGTCTTCCAATAAAATAGTAACAAATTTCATTGAAATTTGTTGAAATTTGTTTTTCGTTACTTTGTTTTCTAAGGTATTCCAAACTTTCGGAACAATTAGAATTTGCATTAGTTGAAAAATTATCAACCAATTTTAATTCTCTGGGAAGAAAAGCTTGTTAAGAAAAGATTGTTAAGGAGCAGGCCGAAAAGCTGGCAGTTGGATCTATAACAAACGATGCCTCATTTGCTGTCAGTGGGCTTTCCCGCTCAGAGATGAAATGTAAACAAAAAGAATGCCGGTACTAGAAAATTCAGATAAAAAAACAGTGTGGTGCCCCCCCCAAAATCCAGACCCTTATCTGAGCATACAGCTGGGCAGATCAGAAAAAGAGGGATGAGTGAGCACCTCCCCTCCTGAACCATCCCAGACCACATGCCCTCAACATGGGGGGTGCTTATTTATGGGAACAAGGGCCTCTTCCCCACAACCCTGGGAAGTGGTTGTGGGGGTCTCTGGGCAGGGGGCTTATCGGAAAATGGAAACCCCCTTTAACAAGGGCGCCCCAGATCCCACCCCCCTATGTAAACGAGTATGCTGTCCCATCCATGTACCAAAAAAGTGTAAAAAGTGAATAAAGACACTACAAAAGCTTTTGATAATTCCTTTAGTAAAAAAATCAAAAACAATGTCCCTCGGTGTAGATCCCTCGTCAATCACGCCACACCGACAGACCCAAAAAAAGAAAAAGAAAACCTCCGGCCTTGTCAAAGGCTCCCTGATGTCTGCCTGCTCCTCTGTCTGAGATCTTCTAAATAGATAAGGGGCAGAGTCACCGGATGATTAGCGGGTGACTCTGCCCCTTGTGACATCACCAACCCAGCGATGTGTAATTTAAACTAGCTTACTGAGAGTTATACAGGCAGATATTACTACCATAATGTACCATGACCTGAATTACTATGTAGCTTGATTCTATAATTCAGTATGCTGTAAAAAAAAAAACGAATTCCTGGTCGTCAGTATTTGCCTACCCCTGACCAATTTATTAAAAGGAACAAAAACATTGAGGCTGTGCACATTAATTTAATCAAAATACATTTTTAAAAGGCTGGGTGTAATTTCTGATTATTAGAGTCTTGAGAACCGAGCCTATAGTTTATTAAAAGTTGGTCAACTGCTGTGCAGTATATATATTCATTTCAGCAATTTGGAAATATTTTAACTTAGAATGTGAAATAAAGCAATAAACATGTTTGAGCACATGTTACAGATTAGCTGTGTTTCTGTAAAAGTTAAATTTCCAGTTCTTAAAGCAATATTGAAAATTAGAATAAGGGGCTACTTTAATGAACCGCAAATAAGAGTTACTGCAATGAATATGTAAAAGCCACTGTTCTGTGACAGTACACAATGCAGTCTACAATGCAAATTGGGCTATCCAATTGGATATATTTGAGCAATTGGATACTTAGGGCTAGATTCACATAGAACCGCGTATCTTTGCGGCGGCGTAACGTATCCGATTTACGCTACGCCTCCGCAACTTAGACGGGCAAGTGCTGTATTCTCAAAGCACTTGCTCCATAAGTTGCGGCGGCGTAGCGTAAATCGACCGGCGTAAGCCCGCCTAATTCAAATTTGGATCAGGGGGCGTGTTTTATGTAAATGTACTGTGACCCGACGTGATTGACGTTTTTCCCGAACGGTGCATGCGCCGTCTGTGGAATTTCCCAGTGTTCATTGCTCCAAAGTACGCCGCAAGGCCGTCATTGGTTTCGACGTAAATGACGTCCAGCCCCATTCACGGACGACTTACGCAAACGACGTAACTTTTTCAAATTTTGACGCGGGAACGACGGCCATACTTAACATTGTTACGCCCCACTTACGCCGCCATATAGCAGGGGTAACTATACGCCGGGAAAAGCCTAACGTAAACGGCATAACTTTACTGCATCGGCCGGGCGTACGTTCGGGAATTCGCGTATCTAGCTAATTTACATACTTGACAGGGAATTCGACGGAAGCGCCACCTAGCGGCCAGCGTAAATATGCAGTTACGATCAGACGGCGCAAGAGACTTACTCCTGTCGGATCTAACAGATATCTATGCGTAACTGATTCTAAGAATCAGGCGCATAGATACGACAGCGCAACGCAGAGATACGACGGCGTATCTGGCGATACGCCATCGTATCTCCACTGAGAATCTGGCCCTAAAGTTTCAAGTTTTCTTACAAGAAGTTTAGTCATATACACAGGTGCCACATGCTAAACACAGTAATACACAATAGGGGGATTTGCTATAACTGGTGCACACAGAATCTGATGCAGCTGTGCATAGTAACCAATCAGCTTCTAGGTTTCATTGTCAAAGCCTAATGAAACAAGCTGAAGTTGGAAGCTGATTGGTTACTATGCACTGCTTTATCAAATTCTGTGTGCACCACTTTTAGTAAATCTCCCTCAATGGGAAAGAAGATTAAGTTTTATTTAAAGCCTTTACTTCAGCCATTTTTTTTGGATAGAGTTGGGAAGATTTACATTATCTGTTAGGCTTTTATTTTTTGCCTGTGGCCCCACTGGAGGGCTTTTTCTTGACTTGCTGTAAAAAGGGTTAAAGTGATTGCAATTCTTTATTTTTTATTTTTAAATTTAAATAATACACATTCATGCTTAAAGTGGTTGTATAGTCATTGGCCCAGATTCAGGTAGATTTGCCCATTACTTACACATGAGCTGCTCAGCTGAATTTCTCTGCGCTGGAGCAATTTTGCCAAATTGCCACCTGATTCAGGAATCGTTTGTTCAGTTAATTTGCTCCTGTTTAAGGCAAAGCTGAGGGCACAAGGCCGTGCAAGTCAAAGTGGGTGTGCCCCTATGTAAATGAGGAATTTTCGGCTCAGCAGAGGTTTGCGCCGGGCGCGCGCATGCGCAGTTAGAGCGCTGCCATCTGCGCATGCGTCAAACTGCGCCTAGCATACTTTCAGGGCAAATCATGCTCAGCTGCTTGCACTGAGCAAATAAATAGGAGCAGACTTGCGCAGGTTCTTTGCTGAATTTCATCCTGCTTTTTCCTACCCCCCCTGAGCAAGGAAATTCAGCCCATTTTGAAGAGATGGCACCTCCCAAAGTAACCAAAAAAAGGAAGGCAAACTTTGTGGTTGCGGAGATGGACATCTTAATTGCTGCACTCCAGCAACATAAAGAGCTTCTATATGGTGCCCAGTGGGCAAACACCACCGTTGCCCAAAGGAGGGCTATCTTTGAAGCCATTGCCCTGGACATCAATGCCCTGGGTAATGAAGAGCGTTCCTGGGATGACATCCAGAAAAAACTGAACGATATGAGGCGCAGGGTCCGGGATAAACTGGCTCTTATCAGAAAATATACCGGTGGCACTGGAGGTGGCCCGCGATGTAAGATCTTGTTTCATATCTTCATATCTGCTGTGCATCATGGGAGGGGGTAGAAGTGAACATATTTGTGGGTAGAAGTGAAGATGGAAGTATTATTTTTGTTTTATATCTGCTGTGCATCATGGGAGGGGGTAGAAGTGAACATATTTGTGGGTAGAAGTGAAGATGGAAGTATTATTTTTGTTTCATATCTGCTGTGCATCATGGGAGGGGGTAGAAGTGAACATGTGAGCAGTGTGTTGCACCAGCAAAATATTTCGTTTTGGTGTCATCGTCATCCACAGGTGGTGATGAGGAAGATGAAGCTGGGCCGTCTTCGGCTGCGGGTCGACCCAGCCCATCCATACCAGAGCCAGGGGTCCAGTCAGGCCCCATGGACATTCTGTCTATGCTGGTCCAGGAGGAGATCCTACCGGGGCCAAGTATGGTGGAGGAAGTGGTTTTGGAGGAGGATTCCTTTTTCCTCATCCAGGAGGACTCTGGCTCCCTCCAGGAGGATACCACCATCCCTGGGCAACCCACCACCCCCCCGCCCAGCACGTCATCCTCCTCCAGGGCAAGCCCCTCCATTGTGGACCCCTCCCCTTCTCCCTCTGTCCGTGCCCGAGCCTCTCCTCCCAGGATGGCTCAGTCCAAAACGAGGCATATATCCTCCAGCCTCCGTGACGGTCTGCTGGAGGAGCAGGCCCTGCAGACCCGCCATATAGGGGCCATGGTGGGAGAGGTGCGTCGTCTGGCGGACAGCATGGCATCCACCTCCACCTCTTTGCAGCATGCCCTCACCCTGCATGCGGACCGGGACAAACATGTCTCACAGAGCCTGGGGGAAATAAGTGGCAACTCCAAGGCCATAGTCACCTGCTTGGTGGCTCAGGAGACCACACCCGCTTTATTAAGCAGGATGACAGCTGCGGTGGAGGCCAACACCGCTGCTGTGCAGGCCAACACCGCTGCAGTGCGGGAGGAGGGGAGACTTACCCGCCGTCATCAGCGGGATACCACCACCCGCCAAATGAGGATGTTGGCCCAGACCAACACCATCCTCGCCCGCCTGGCCAACGCCATGGAGGGCATGCAGCCACCACCGGCGAGGAGTGTGGAAGTAGGGGTTGATGATCCTCCCCCCCCTCAATCCCCACCCCATGCCTCCTCCGCACCACGGAGATTGAGGAGCCAGAGCCGGGGCACCCTTGGCCCAAAGAAGAAATCCAAAAAATGATCAGATTTCTACATTTATTTTATGGTCATAATATGATTTTTTGGATTTTTTTGGATATATGCTCAGGATATGAGTTTATTATATTTTTGATATATGCTCAGGATATGAGTTTATTATATTTTTGATATATGCTCAGGATATGAGCTTTTATATTTATTTGTAGTCCCTACACACGGTGAGGAGTGTATACTACAGTGTGACTGGTGTGTGAATGGGGGGGGTGGCACTCCTGCTGGAAAAGGGATGTCACCCTCTGCCATGTGAAAGGTGTATGAATGGACAGCAACATAATTGGAGCCTTGACGCGGCGTTGCTGCTCCCTAATACCATGGGGTATTGTTGGGTCTAATCCAATTTGGGGTGCATGTGTCGGGTGTGTGCTAGGGACTACAGTGGTGTGCATACATGCATTATACTTGTGACAAGATCAGGGTGTGTTTAATGTGCAAAGAGACGTTCCACAAGACCATTCCGGATTGCTCTTCCCTCAGAAGATCCGGTAGTGTTTCTTGGGGGGGGGGGGGTTGCATGGTTCGGGGGTAAGGTCATTGCGTAGCTCAATGTGCATGCCCCTTCTTTGAGCTAAATTGTGGAGAATACTACATGCCCCGACGATTTGGCACACAAAGTTGGGTGAATACAACAGGGTCCCCCCTGATTTATCAAGACATCTGAATCGAGATTTAAGGATGCCAAATGTGCGCTCCACCACCGCACGGGTACGTGCATGGGCTTCGTTATATCTTTCCTCTCCTGGTGTTTGAGGGTTACGAAATGGGGTCATCATGTGAGGTCCCAGGGCATATGCAGAGTCACCTGGAAGGGAAAAGACAGGAGGATGTTAGTCGTGCATGTGCCCCTTGTGATGTGTGCATCATGGGGGGGGGGGCAGTCATACCTGACACCCATGTCACTCACCAATCAGCCAGCTGTCTCCATACATGTTCTGGTCAAACTCGGTTGGGATGGGGCTGTGTCGGTAAATAATACTGTCATGGCTTGACCCTGGGTGTTTGGCACGGACATGCCATATGAGGCCATGTGCATCCACAATCATCTGCACATTTATCGAATGCCAATGCTTCCTGTTGCAGTAGATATGCTCGAGGACCCGGGGGGGGGGGGCGTAGTGCCACATGGGTACAATCTATTGCATCCACAGTGCGTGGAAATCTGGCTATTGCATAAAAATCACTGATTGCCTTCTGCCGCAGGTCAGCCGTGGTTGGTTTGATAAATTGTGTGCCCATGCGTCTGAGTATTGCAGGGATCACTTGGTGCACACACCTGCTCATGCTGGATTGGGACATCCCTGCCACCATTCCACCTGTGCGCTGAAATGAGCCACTTGACAAAAAATGAAGGGTTGCCACTACCTTCACCAGTGGCTGCACTGCCTGTCCCCGATGGGTCGGGCTGCTGATGTCATCCTGCAGGATTGTTACCAACTCAAGGATGACTTCAGGGCTGAAGCGAAACATGCGATACACCTCATTATCACTCATATGAAAAAGGTTGTAGCGCCCTCTGTAAATCCTCTCCCGTGCCCTCCTACGAGTCGGCTCAGTCAATAGAATATCAAGAACCATAGCTGCCCCTGGCATGTTGGTGCACAGATGTGAGGTCCCGAAAATGTGGGTGCTCTGCTTGTTCAGCTCGTCTGTCTAGGTGCTGCTGAAGTTGCGCGCTCCTTCAGATGACATTTGGCCATCTTTTGCTAACTTGCCCCTGCTTTTAGCAGGAGCAAGTTTGCCCGGGGAAAAAAGCTTGCGCGCTTCCAGCGCAAGATGCGCATCACACGCGCATGTTTCTGAATCATCGGCAGTACCTAATTTGCATATTCGCTGAGGGAATTCCATGAAGGTGCAACTTACACCCCGCGCAAAATTGCGCGCAAATTGCGCCGGAGCAGCTAGGCTGCGTGCGCGGGAAAATGGCCGCAAAACAGGCTTAACTGGTTTACTGAATCAGCCGCAAATTTGCATGGAAGCAAATCAGTACTTGCGCGGCGCAAATCACACTTGCTCCCGCGCAAGTGCTTCTTGAATCTGGGCCAATGTTGTAACTTTTACCTACAGGTATGCCTATAATAAGGCTTACCTGTAGATAAAATAAATATCTCCTAAACCTTTAGACCCCTTTCACACTGGAGCGTATTGCAGGCGCTATAGCTTTAAAAACAGTGCCTGCAATCCACCCTCAAACAGCTGCACCATTGTCTCCAGTGTGAAAGCCCAAGGGCTTTCACACTGGAGCGTTGCGCTAGCAGGTCCTGTGCTCCGAAGTCCTGAACTCCGGAGTCCTGTGCATTTTCTGGTCCATTTCAGGCCAAAATTGAACCTGAAATGGAGATGCACGGACCCCCTACTGTGAGCCGCTCCATCCTCTATTGTGAACCCAGCCTTAGCAGGAACTATAAGATAAGGTAATCTCATACTAATTGGTGTCTATATATTCCCTGCTGTGACATCACAATCAGGTGTCCGTTCATGAAGCAGTGAATTCTATTCACTGCTTCGTTCTCCGGCTATCACAGTGAAGATTTTTCTCCTCTGTGTGCCGGTTTATCAAGCGGAGAAGATCGCTTCACCCTCGGAGGAGTGAAGTGATTTTCCAACGCTTCTAACAGTGGAGAACGGCCCCTGATACTGGAATCTTGTGAGACTCTATGAGATTACAGTACCAGAAATTCACAGAAACACTGAGATGTCAGTTTATTGAGCGGTGATAAATTATCACCGCTCATTACATTGACAGACTGCGTGGTCAATGTAATTAAAATAATGAGTCCCCCTACATAATATATATATGTATACACACACATGCACTATATATACATGTATATACACACACATTATATATACATGTATATACACACACATTATATATATATATACATGTACACATTATATATATGTATGTATATATATATATGTATACACATAAATATTACAGGGGGACATTATTACAGTGTTGGGGGGTCTGAACTAGGTAGAAGGAAGTTAAAAATCTTCCTCCTCAGAACCCCTGGGATTCCCTCTTCACTCCCCGCTTCACCACCTCTGAGATGGTGAATCGGGGAGTGTGAATTCTGACACAGATCACCAGTGAAGAGCTCAGATCACAGCTTCATAAACTGGCCGTTTCTGTGTCAGTCTATGAGACTTCACTGTGTGAAGAGATAATCGGTGGGAGAACAAATTCAAACACTTCTTCCCCGATTATCACTGTTTCATAAACTGTTTATGGGCTGTGATCACTGGTGATCCCTGGGATCACCACTCTTCACTGCTTCATAAACGGACACCTCAGTGCCTGTAGACAGCTAAGTACACAATGAACACAAATGCTTCAGGGTTATTTAATTACTCCTTTCTAGGATTTTTGGAGACCTTGCTTTGTACTGTGCTTTTTTTAATTTAAAGGAGTAGTCTGAAGCCCCATTCCACAACATGCCACAATGTAGCCAATGGAAATACCTTTTAAAAGACGCCACTTTCATGAAAATCGGCCCAGCAGTTCTTCTTTTATTCCCTCCCGAAGTTTTCTGCACTTCTGGGTTCTCTTCCACGGCCGCCATGATAAAACTACCTCTCCCAGCATGCCCGCTCCTCTCTTCCGGTAATCTCCTGCCCTCCCCCTGTAACTCCCCCGCTTGGCCCCCTCCCTAAATTATAATATTACACGCCCCCTCCTCTCGCACCTATTCCCCTATCCCCGCCTCTTAAAATGCGTCCTCTTCTATTGGATTGCCGAGCTCCAATGAGCTTTCGGCTAATGTTCTATAATGAACAAAATATAAAATATATATATACTTACATTATATGAAATTGGAAGAGAATATTTCCCTGGTAAAAATCGCAAAAAAAAACACAGTACACAAAGTATTCCAGTCCAGTCCACAATGAAAATGTATTGTTGTTAAAACACATTTATAGCCAAAAGGAGGGGTTACATATGTAAGGAATCCCCTTTATTTTAATATTCATTAACACTTTGATTAGTATTGGACACTTTACAAGTGACCAATACTAACCTTACATAGCTGTTGCTATGTAATAAGATACTGTCTCCCTACGCTGGGAGAAAGGAGCAAGACGTGCTGTGAATAAGCGTACAATGGACTTTTGTAGAAATTTACTATCCGTAGATTTTTCTATTGTCGGCCGTGCGCATGCGCGGTACGTAACCGCTGATTGGAGGACAGCGCTCCAATAGGCGTTTGCTGAGCTGAGCCAATGGCAGCTCAGCTCAGCGCATATATGAATAAATTAAGTCAGGGGGAGTATTCGACTCCGGGCGGGGAGGCCGGCGCAGCCCGCAGTGACTCCTGGGATCGATGAGTCACCGGGCAAAGATGGCGGCGGATGAAGAAGAAATAGACCCAGCTTCCGGCCGGAGAGAAAAACGAGTAGAAGACCGGGAAGAAGACCATAAGGAAAACGTGAGTATATTTGGATGTGTTATAACTTTGTGTGATGCTCTATTTCCCCCAGAAAAACTTAGCTTCAGACTACTCCTTTAATAGCAGGAAAAGGACACTACCTACATAGTTAAATGAGCAGATGAGCGCATCAGAGCCCACTGAACATTAATGCCATGGGGGCTTTTAATACTCCCACTGAATATGAATTCCATTGGAGGTCCTTAATTCTTAATTTTGACACCAGTGCCTGGGGGAGATTTTATTATTGTAAATGGTAGTAATACTAGGGGAGATTTCTAAAATCCACTGTCAATGAGGATGGGACCTCATTCCCCACTGATGCAGGGGCATTCTATACTACCACTGAAATAAGAGCATTATATACTCCCACTGAGTAGGGGCATGTTTACTCCCAATGACTACCAACATAAGAAACATTGTTACTTCCACTCACTACTGACATAGGGGTATTTTTTTTACTCTGGCTGACTACCAATGTAATGGATTTTCTTTTACTTCAAATAACCTCCGATGTTGGTCGATTACTTTACTCCTTAGGCCCCATACACACGACCAAACATGTCTGCTGAAACTGGCCCGCGGACCAGTTTCAGCAGACATGTTTGGTCGTGTGTAGTTACGAGCGTACAGAATTTCACCGTACATTTGCCCGCCGGGCCGTTTTTCAGCAGACATTTATTTCCAAACTTGTTTTAAAACCGTCCGCTCAAATCCTGTCCGAACGGACATGTTTGGTGGTGAGTACACAAAACCAACGTACAAAAACCCTGCGCATGCTCAGACTAAATGAGGCCACGGGAGCGCTCGTTCAGGTAAAACTCACGTTTGTTTGGGATATGGCACATTCGTCAATAAAAAGATTAATTCTAGCAATAGAACACTGAAGCAAACCACACAATAAACAACACTTGATGCCGTCGTTTTATTCATTCTTCTCTTGCTAGAAATAATCAGTTATTTAGCTCATGTTATTTCAACTGAGTTGTTCCATACTGAAAAGTGACATTTGTTAGCTGTGATGTAGTAAGATTTTAGCAATCTTTTATTGGCCCGACGTATCATATTTTTAGTGGTCCTCCACATGTATAATTTTTTTATTTTAATGTTTAATGTTTATCTTTCCCACTTTATTTATGTGTTTATAGTTATGTCACCATTTAGAATTTTTTAATAGCAAATTGTTAGGATTTTGCTTTTGTTTGTATATTTAACTGGATTATTTTGAAGGTTGTTTAAATTGTCTACCATGTTGGCACACCAAATGCCCCCCCCCCCCCCCCACATGAGTTAGTGAATATTTTAGATGAAACATTTTATTTGTTTGTAATGTTTGATGCCTAAAATAATCCCCACAGTATTACAAACAATAGGCACGTTTTTAAATTCAACAAAAAGGCTTTTATTTTAGCAAATGATAAAAAGGAACAAAAACAGAATGGCATCACTTGAACAGCTAGCAAAATACATGCAAACTTGCATTGTCAAACATGGTGAAGGCTAAACTAGCCAACCTCAGGAGGCACACAAACTAAAATCTGAAGCAGCAGCACATAACACCAAAGGAACCCAAGCTGTGGTAGTCCAAACAAGATGCCATTTGTGGGGGATCAAATGGAAGGCAGGGCATCAACGTCTCCTCTTCCTTGTAACCTTCCTTCCAGGCTGCCTTACAGCGGGTCTTCCCTGGGCCCTTGCAGGTGGGGATGATGTGGCAGCAGGAGTATGGTGTTGAGCAAGCCGGGCCGGGTCACATAGCCCAGTGTCTGGGGTCAGCAGCTCCCTCTGCATCCACCAAAGGGCCTCGTTGACCACACCCTTTGCCAGTTGCCTCTGCTCCTCCGTGCCTTTATTTAGATCATGTGCCAGGGAGGCACTGTAGGCCTCAGTGGGGTTGAGGGGGGCCCTCATGATGGCACTCGCCTCCCTAATCATTTGGAGGCTGGCTTCCTCCACTGCCCCCAATTTCTTCGTTCGGCCTGGTGGCCTAATATGGAGGGGAGGAGCCTGGCTGGTGGTGGTTGTCCTGGGGAGCTGCTGAACGCCACTGGGCCCGGCCTCCTCCTGGCTGCCACTGACCCCTTCGGCCTGGCTGTCAGTGAGGAGAGGATCTGCCACCTCCTGGCTGGTCTCTTCTTCCTGTGTAAAAAAAAGGGACATGTTGTAATATATTTATAAATATAATCACTCACATTTTCATGCTTGAATTTTATTTTTTGCCGCTAATTTAAACTTGAAAACAGACTCACCCTCTGACCCCTGCAGTTGTCATCCCTGACACCTATTTGTTTGCCCACGACTTTTGATTTTTGCTTCCCAGCTTGTATTTTATTAACCAATATCAAGTCAAGAATCAAACAATAATTAATATTATTCCATAAATAGTTATGAAACTACTATACCTCATCATCGTAGAGGCGCAGATCTGCCTCTCTGTCAGCCAGGCCCTCTTCATCCGACTCTGCAGGGCTGTGGTGATCTGGGGAAGTCCCGCTGGAAGGTAGCATGGAGGGAAGGTTGGGATTCAGACTTGACATAGATGGCCTGCCTTCCAGTTGATCCCGCAAAAATGACATCTGGCTGTAATACCACAGCTTGGGTTCCTTTGGTGGTCTTGCTGCTGCTCCAGATCTTAGCTGCTTTTGGTGAGCTTTGTATGCTCTCCTATATGTGCCCCTGAGGTTGGCAAGTTTATCCTTCACCATGTTGGCACTGCATTCTGGCACCCATGTCCTCATGTATGCTGCTAGCTGTTCAAGTGCTGCCGCTCATACGTCCTTGTTGTGGTAGGTGGGCTGCTTTGAATCCCACAGGATGGGCATTTCCCTAAATTTATCCAGCAAGTGCTGGATTATGTCTTGGGTCTGCATTAGATCCATTTCCCAATTTTTTGGTAGTAATTTTAGTCTAGATTACAAAAAGAAAAAGAAACCAAAAACTCGATTTAAAAAAGGCTCAGCATTTACATTGATAGAATGTGTTGTTAAAAAAGTAGGACCTATATAGAAATACAAACACAGTGTCTCTTGTTTACAAAATACTGGCCAGCTCTGCCCCATTGGTTGGTTGTAGCTAACTTTTTTTAAATACATGCCGCCCCTTTGGTTCCATTGCAGGAAATAATAGAAAGATACAACCATACCCAATTATTACAAATGACAGCATTCATCAAGGCACTATTGCATGTGTAGATATCCTGCCCCTCAGCATTGATTACATGAAAGACACTTCCTAATGACCTCTGTCCAACCAACACAGAACAATACTTGGCCTGATCTGAATACACCCTACATAAATTGTAATGAGGTACAGCATTTTTGACATCTATATTTTGTGATGTCTACAAAAGCATTTGGGTACGAAAATCACATTCTGGTATCCAAGAGACATAATAGCTTAATAAAACTGTGCAACCAACAGACCAAACCCCCATCCCATGGCTGTACATTTGATAGCCCGCTGCTGATCCCATGTTTAAATTTCTTACCTGCCTCTCTCAAAATCCTTGTTTGTTACGCTCGATGAATTAACACGTAACCAACGTAATCACGTCATGCGCCTTTTATCCACTCTGCGTATGTATGAAACGCCGCCCTCGTCACCTTTGCCATGCCCCTAATCAATTGAAAATGTAAATATGGTGTTAACTGTGTAGGTTCTGGAATCGCGCGAATATTCTCCGCGTAACCTACGTCAATACGTTGTTGGCATTCGCGACACTCCGCATATGCAAGAATCCCCGCCCTCATCTCCGCCCCTGACGGGACATTTCCTCGTTTCCACGCCCCTAATCGCTGTGGGAAGGAAAGATGGCGATGTCACACGAGCGGGCACGGAGCTCTCATGGCGCAAGTGAAGGGACAGAGGCAGGACCGTCCCGATCCAGGCCTAAAAGATATAAAGCCACTAATATGGCGTTTGAAGAAATGGTGGAGTTGGTTTACATCATGAGGAGGAAGGATTATGATGGTGAATGTGGGCCCTACAAAACACCGAACCGTAGAAAGTCACACATAATGGACAAGGTGGCAAGGAGAATGAGGAGAATGTTTGGTGTCACCAGGTCCAAGGAGCAACTCCGGAAGCGTTGGTCCGATTTAAAATTGAGGGAGCCACATCACATGAAGAAGATCCTCAAAATTCTGCGTAAAAGTAAGTCCATATTATTTAAGGGGGGGGGGAAATGTCTGCAATAATGTGTTGACATGTAGTTTTTGACATCTGCCTCCTTGGCCTGCTTGTACTTTTGAACACGTGTAGATACTGTATTGTGTTTATGTAAAATAACAACCTTTACCAAATTTCGTGAAATAGTAAACACGCGTAATATGACATTGTTTCGCAAAAATGCGAGGTTAGTCCAGGAACAACACACCTGGACATGGCTGACTGGCCACAAACTTTGTTTGCAAACATTTTTGAATAGCAAAATCACAGAAATTTACTTGAGTGCATGTGACAGGCAAACAAGATTCATTCTCCAAAATGCAAATAAAGATGATGTTTTAACATCTGGAAATGCAAAGCACCTGTGTCTCAACAATCAAAGGATATTTATTTGGAGGGTCGACGAGAATTAATGTTTTGGGGGGACATCCATGTGTGTCACTTCTTTGCAAAAAAGGGGCAGGATCAGAGCTTGGCCTAGAACTACGCCAAAAATGGAGGATTGCTGAAAGAATAAACAAACAAAAATCATCATAAATGTATCGTCTATGCAATGTGTGCGATTTATGATATACAATATCTGTGTGCTGATGAGTATACCTTTTGTTTTTTCATATTTCTTATAGGGGAAAGAAGACGCCAGCAATTGGAGGAGGCAGAGAGGGCCAGACACCCACAAAATCAAACACCTCCACATGTGGAGGAGGATGAGGCTGTGGAAGGAAGAGAGGAGGATGTGGAAGGAAGGAGGAAGACTTAACTCTGGATTTAGAATTCGGTGAAGATGAGGCGGGACTGGACGAAGCAGAATTGCGTGATTTTGAAGGGGTAGTGATGGATAAAGAAGGAGTTCTGGAAGAAGATGGAGGAGTCGTGGATGATGAGGGGGAGGTGGTGGAAGAAGGAGGAGTCATAGAAGATTGTGAAATTGTTGATGTGGAAATTATCAGGCCATCAGGTCAGTGTCACCCCAACATTAATAGGGCCAAACATATGCAGATAGGCCGGAAACTCTTTACATATTTTGAATGCCAATTTGTTTGTTTTTAGGGGATGAAGATGGTGTAGCACATTTTTCACGTGCAAGTGCTTCTATAATTGTACAGCAAGTAATGGAGTGCAGCACGGAAATGGACAATATGCGGGAAAGGATGGTCGTCATGGAGCAGAATGTTCGAAATGTCATTTCAGAGTGCAGCACGGAAATGGACAACATGCGCCAAAGGATGCTAGTCATCGAACAGAATTTCAAAAATATCATTGACATGATGGGCCGTGTCAAAGACTGAAACACAAAAGCCCATCCCCCGCCCATCCCCCGCCCACAAAACCATTTTTAATTTTTGTACTTTATAATACGCCAAAATTTCTAAATGCACACACAGTGTGCCAATATGTGCTATCTGCCATCACAGACTATCTATTGTCTGTGCTTTGTGGGTAAAAACCCCTCCTCGATCCTCAAGTAGTTGAGAGGAAGAAGGGTTTGCTCCCACAAAACACAGACATTGATCACCCATGATGTCAGATAGCACATGTGGCCATTTGTCTGTTTAACCAATGACATTTGGCGATTTTTCACTGAATGTGTGCATTTAGAAATTTTGGCGTGTTCCAGTGTGAAAGCACACCATCCATGACTGACTGCTGTTCTTTTTTTAGATTTTGTTTTGGTGTTGATCTTTTTTTGGTTGTAAATGTTTACAGTTTCAGATCACAAAACGAACAAGAAATATCACCGAAAGAAATAAGTTCACTAATTATCTTAAAAAAATACAAAACTTTTTGGTTGTGTTAAAATTTACCCAAAAAAATATACACAAAAAAATACAAAGCACAAAAATGTTTTGTAGAAAAACAATACCCAAAACTTTTTTTATGTAAATAAATGTCTTCTAAAAAAAATAATTTTTTTTTTAAAAAAGGTAAAAAATATTTTAAAAAACACCCCAAAAAAAAAGAAAAATATAAATTATTCTGGGTTACTGAAAACCAAACTAAATAATACCTTTAAGTTTGATCAAAAGTAGTAAAAATATATGTTTTGAAGTGTGTATATATATATATATATATATATATATATATATATATATATATATATATATATATATATATATATATAGAGATAGATATATAGGAGACAAGCCAAAAAATTCTGGCGTATATTTTCAGTGAAATTATTATTACATTGTGTTTTGATAAGGATTCTTGATAATCACTGTCAATAAAGACAAAAAAATAAAGAATTAAAAGAAAATATTTACAACAGAAAATTCATAAAAAATTTATTCATCCAAAAAAGACACATTTTTTGGGGAAAAATGACTAAAATAAAAAAATATAGTTGTGACATCAAAAGCTGAAAAATGAGTGGCTTCTTATTTATAGACTGAATACCCAGTTTGTAGATGAGTGAATAATGTGCAAATGTGGTTAGTTAATACATCTGAGTAAGTAAATTTGGCACTAGAAGTGCACTATTTTTGGAGAGAACCTGGAAGACAGAAAAATAGAGAAAAAGCAGTAATGACAAACAACTGTATAAAGTCCAATGGTCTAATTATTTATTAGTTCTGAGAATATTCCTTTCTTTTGGGGGCCGAATTAGAAAGAAATATGATCTGGCATAGCAATGGCCCCCCGACCCATGAAGTACTCAACATATTTGTCGCGTACCTCACGAGCAGATTGGGGGGCCAAGCCAGCGCGACCAGTGTCCAGGCCAGGAATGTTCTCTGAGGGTAGTCCTGCCTCAGAGCCCATGGGGGCTAGGTACGTCTGGGAGTGCCTGCGTAGAAAATTGTGCAAAATGCAGCAGGCAAATATAATGGTGTTCAATCTATATTCCGCCAAATGTATCGATGTCAGGAACAGGCGGAACCGGTTGGAGAGGATCCCAAAGGCATTCTCGACTACCCTCCGAGCCCTGGACAACCGAAAATTGAACACCTTCCTCTCTAAGGTGAGGGTCCTCTGGGGAAAAGGCCGCATTAGGTGAGGTCCAAGCCCGAAAGCCTCGTCCGCTAGGAACACAAACGGAAGTCCTTCCACATTATCTTCATCTGGTGGCAATGCCAGACCACCAGTTTGGAGACGATCATAGAAATCAGTCCGTGAGAACACTCCCCCATCTGACATCCGGCCGTTCTTCCCCACGTCCACATATAGAAACTCATACTGTGCCGACACCACCGCCATCAACACAATACTATGATAACCCTTGTAGTTATAATAGTAGGACCCCGAGTGGGGTGGGGGCACAATGCGGACGTGTTTCCCATCTATTGCTCCACCGCAGTTAGGAAAATCCCACCGCTCGGCAAATTGGGAAGCCACAGACTGCCATTCCTGTGGTGTGGAGGGTAGCTGTGGGGACAAACAAAAAAAGAGATTTAGTACTTTGGCACATAAACATTGCAAACATAATCCTACAAGCATCCTTGTGCAACTTTACATTTTTAAAATAGCATTTTCAAATTATGAAGGGAGAATTTCGGGGCACAAATATATAGGCCCACTTAATTAATAAGAGACTCCACAGCCCTCTGATGGGGACAAAAACACTTTGAAGGGGGGGTGGGGGGTGTTTAAACTGTTTTAAGAAAACAAAACAAAAAAAATTAAAAGAGGCAAGGTGGGGGTTGGCCCGAAGATAGCATGCTGGACAGGTTAATATTGGGTAAGATCCAAATATGCAGGTAGGCCAAAATAACAAGAACATGTAAAAGCTGATATCAACATGCATAGTGAGAAAAGGGAACGTAAAAGTTAAACACACAGCATATCTGGGAACTTAAAAAAAATGTTAGTTGCCAAGATTATTAAAGACACATTGTGACGTTCAAATGAGGGAACTTACCTTAATATACTCCTCGTGCAGAACTTTGATGATGGCAGCACACGTGTCCGGTATGATGACCCCAAGCGCCTGCGGAGAGATGCCTGTCGAGAACTTGAGGTCCTGCAGGCTTCTGCCAGTCGCCAGGTACCGCAACGTGGCAATAAGCCTCAGCTCGGCCGTGATGGCTTGGCGCATCACAGTGTCCTGCCTCGTGATATAGGGGGACAGAAGTTCCAGCAGACTGTTGAATACGGGGTCCGTCATGCGGAGAAAATTCCTATAGTCATTAGGATTATTCTCCTGGATTTCCCTAAGCAGAGGCATATGTGAGAACTGGTCACGCTGGCGCAACCAATTCTTGGTCCAGAAACGCCTCCGCCCCCTGTTTCTGGCCAAAGTACTGGAATAATGAACATATCCAGCAGCCATCCCATAAACAGCACCAACTCGCGAAAATTGACGCTGCTGCTCCATCATGGCTTCAAACCGGCCGGCTGGTCAGTCAAGAACACACTCCAACAGAAAGCACAATCAAATCCAGCGGTACCTGCAAAGAACGCACGACACACAGATACGAACGCACAGTACGAAACTGCAAAGCAGAACGAACTGCACGCCTGTACCCGAATGCCAACTACGTACCCACAAGCACACGCACTGAACGAGAAAATACTACCTGCTAAAGCCTGGAGACCGAGAAGCGCGAATCAGCTCTAATCAAACCTTCACTAACACGAGCAAAGCCGTAACTAGCAAAAGCGGAACAGAGGGCGTCGCCATTGACTTTGGCCTTTCCCTTTATAGTGACGTCAAACGTGGATTACGTGCACGCGTTCAGGTCCGCCGGGAAATATGGTCCGCTGGTGTGTACAAGCCAGCGGGCCAAATGAAAAAACAGCCTTGTACGCCGGAAACAGCCCGTCGGACATTTCCAGCGAACATGTTTGGTCGTGAGTACCCGGCCTTATTGTCACAACCCGGCTCTCAAACTGTTTCATAGGCAGTGAATTGGCCCCTTATTCAACCTTATTCAAAAAGTTTAGGGACCCCCCTGGCCTGTCTTGTTAGTCTCTGGGAAACCATGTATTGATAATACTTATAATAGTTGGAGTACTGGGATAAAGTGAAGTAGTCTTTATTGTAATTATCATTGTGTCACAAACAGTGCCAGATTTTCATCTTAAGAACCTATAAGCATTACAATCTTGTGCCTTAGCCCTCCAAGCATAGGTCAAACTTCTAAGCCATCATCATTATGCAGTGCTCAGAAGAAAGAATGACTGTTTGAGTATAATTGGTACAGAGGTACTGAAGAGTAAAGAGGCAGGCAGATTTAATACTCAAGCTCACAGCAGTATACCCCTTCGGGACCAGAGCAATTTTTACATTTCAACTATTGACCTATTGATTTGGCAATAACACAGCCATTGCTTAGAATTACAACTTAACACATACTGTTTTTTTTTCTGGACAAGAAAGACTTTCTTTTAGCTATATTGTCTTGTAAATAAAATATTTTGTTTACTATTTAATTTATTGGCAAATAAAGTATGTATTGACAACAAGCAAAGCCCAACTGTTGATGGCTTATGAAATGCCACCATTGTTAAAGGATACGCTCACCTTTTGGAAAAAAATAACAAATGCATATATTTTTGCAGAAACAAAATTTGCTTTTTTCCCCCACAGGTGTCAGTAAAGCATTGCACCTGTGATCAGTGGATCATGGGTATGCAGTGTCAGGCTTGCGCAGACAAGAACTACAGCTTTTGCTCTCATTAAAAACTACAATTTGTTTACTGTGGTGGAAGACCGAACTTGTAGTTCTCTCATTCACAGATCACTGTAAATGAATGATGCCACTGTGCAGGTGGAGCCCCGCACAGCTGTGCCGTGTTTGTGACAGGTGACAGCAAGAGGAATTCCCGCCCACTGTCACTCGGTGGATAGGGGCTGAAGAGGGTGACTGCTGGAGCATGTTGCAGAAAAATACACCAGGTTAGAGTAAAAGATAAAATTAAACTAATGGAGCCACCACATTTAAGAACTGGTAAGCTGAAATATGCTGTATAAAGTGTAAATTAGATTCTGTTTGGATACACTATGGGGTTTAATTACTAAAACTAAAGAGTGAAAAATCTGGTGCAGTCATACATGGTAGCTGTGACGAGATCCTTCCTCGCCCAGGTCCTGCTCTCCCGACACTCCTCTGCTACCAGTGAGTCAGCTTGCAGATTGCAACGTCTGATGGTCCAGTCATCCAAGGTTCCGGGATCCGAATTACAGCTATGTGCCATTCGGACCCATTAAGAACAAACACCAGGCAGGCTGTATGTAAGTTCAAGCAGGACTCTTTATTTTCAATTACACAGCACACTTTTATACAGAATTTGGAACATCCCACTCCCAACAACCGCTTTCCTATTGGTCAATTGTAAAGTATATCCAGTCTTCACTCAAGTCCTCCTTGACCATGCAAATGAGGACTTGAAATTGTCAACAGGGATTGGTCCAATAGCTTGGATAGAAAGACTTGTGTATTGAGACAGAAGCCCCAGGGTGTAATCAATGTACACAATAACCCGGTCTACTTAATTACTACCTCTGAGAGGTTACATTGCTTTAGACAATAGAATGCTAATTCAATACAGCTGACAGGAGGCTTCTGACCTTTAGAACAATAAACACATACATCTTCACACATACATTCTAGATTCAATTAACCTTCAAACCATAGTTTTTAGCCAGACGGAGTGTCTCCGACACCCGCTCTTAGCCTGCAGAGCACAATAAAAGGTATTTCTCTAGCTGGTTCCACTTAGCATTTCAATAACCGGTGTCCTTGCATTGAATGTCCCTCTCCTGTGTAACAGATGTCAAGTAGAAACACTTTAATATCTCAAGATCCATGACATTACTTCCCCTGGGAAACAGTCCAACAGCCGCAGTGGGACCCAAACGGGTCAACTCGAGGATGTTGGGAAAATAGTCTTAAAGTTCCAGGACTGTCTGCTGGGATGACCCATCTGCCTTCCTGTTTTGAGGTCCTGGCCCATAATCGGACGGCAAGAGGCTCACATTCAGTCCTCTCCAAAAGCCCCTGTCCCGGCTAGGTCTGTCACACATCACCCCCTTTGGCAGGAGACTAACACTGGGAGAGACCCCAATTCCGGTACCCACCCAGTACCCCAGATAACTTGTCCCAAACAGAGCATTACTCACCCAGCCAATCTCTGCCTCTCTCAGAGAACACGCCTGCCGCTGGGGAGAGGCCTGGACTGGCCCTTCTCCCTGGAGTCCTTTCAGCCGCTGGAGAGGAGACAGGGTGGCTGGGCTCAGTTCATCATGCCGTTGGGAATCTGGGCCAACTGGCCACCATTCCTGGGGTATACCAGTGGAGACTGCAGTCCCATCCACTGAGGCTAGGTAAAAATCCCCCGGTGCTTGCAAAGCAAAGCCGACATCCTCCTGTGTCAGTGCCGCACCATTTTCTGGGGTTGTGTCCGTGGAGATCGGAGTCCCATCCACTACCACAGGAACCCCCTCTTCTGATAGTTGAGAGCAGAGGCCTGGGGCACTCTGCTCTGTTGCCAGCTCTTCCGCTGGGTTGCTGTGAGTGGAGACCACAGTCCCATCCACCGATATCCGCTCAAGCTGTAGTGGGGTGCAGCCGCCAGTAGCATCCTGTCCTTCTGCCAGTGATTCAGCTGGGAGTACGAGCTTTACCACCTCAGCTTGTTGCTGGGGAGGGGGGCCAACCGCCCCGGCTCCCTGGAACTCCACAGTTGGTCCCAGTGCTGGGCAGAGATGGCTAGCATTCTGCCCTGTTGCCAGCACTTCTGCTGGGGGTGCATAATCCATAACATCCTCTGAACAGTCCATACACTCTGTAATCTGTGGCTGGGGAGTGATCGCCATCTTCTCACCCTGAGCCTCCGGAACTGCCGCAGGGGTGGGGCAGAGGTCTTGATCCCTCTGTCCGGTGACCAGCGCTTCAGCTGGGGAAGTTCCTTGTAACTCCACAAATACTGTACTTGGTGCTGGGCAGAGCACAGTGAAGTTTGGCCCTGATACCGGCTCTTCTGTTGGAGGCTCCCCAGGTTGTTCTTCCTCAGCAGAAAAGTCTATCCAATCCCCTGTCTCTACAACTGGTGTCTGGGTATAGAGGTTCACCATCTCCTGTCCATGGAACCCAGAAGATGCTATGGGTACTGAGCAGAGGTTAGCAGAGCTCGGCCCTGCGGTCAGCACTTCAGCTTTGGGAATGGCAAGCTCCCGATTTTCCACTGCTGATTCATCAGCCAGGATTTCATCACTGTCAGCTGATATTTCCTCATAGTCCCAGGTAAAGGGAACCTCACCCTGCTGCTGAGCGGAGTCTAGCAGCTGTTTGTAGGCGATTTCCAGTTCCCATTCCTGAGCGGCCAGGAATTCCAAATCTTCCTGTAACCAGTGCACTTCCGGGACATTCAGTCTTCGCTCTCTGTGCTCCATTATTTCCTCCCAACGCCACTCCCGATCGCTCCCAAAGTTGGGATCCCTGGACATCCTCCAATACAACAATCCCAGGCCATCATAGTCAAAGCCTTCCGTGGGGCTGTCATCCGCTGACCACGGGCACTCTTGGACTACATACCACCGGAGGGCTCTGTAGCTCTCGTCCAACCGCATCTCTTCCCGGATCAGCCTGCTTAACTCTGCTGTCCACTCCTGCTTTGGTTGTTCCCCCAATAACAGCATCCGTACTTCATACTGTGACCAGTACCTTACATGGATGGAGGGGAGAGCTTTTCCCTGGTGTCGCTGCTCGCGGGCTAGCGCTTCTTTCCAGAGTTCGCAGCGGATCGAATCAGACCATCCAAGCAGGACCTCCTCTGATACTGGTCCTCTGCGCTGTATCTGCTTCTCTCGCAACCTCCTTCTGAATTCCTCTTCCATGGTTACTGATATCTGTACCTCTCCTCTTCTTTCATTTGGTGCTGCTTCTTTAGGCGTTGTCACCGATCGCCGTATTTCTGCAATTCTCAGCTCCTGTTGCCGCTCTCGTTCTCTCTGTTGTCGCTCTCGTTCTCTCTCATCCTGCCGCTGGAGGTCTCTAATGGTATTCTGTATGGCGGTCTCTGATGGGTTCGCACCATATAATGCCAACCGCTGTTGAACTCGCTGCTGGAACAAGTCTTCAACTGACCGGGGTCCTGCATCACCATCCCTCTGATCCATCTCGGCTAGCGCAATGATCAGGGTGGCCTTGTTCTTCCCACCGGTCCCTCCACGGCTCTCAAGCAAGTCTTTTAGCATGGTTCTCCTCCAGGCTGCATAGCTGGTCATTCATGGTGGTGGTTTGGAGTTGTCCCAGTAACTGGAGAGCAAATCCCACCGCTGCCAACCAATGTGACGAGATCCTTCCTCGCCCAGGTCCTGCTCTCCCGACACTCCTCTACTACCAGTGAGTCAGCTTGCAGATTGCAACGTCTGATGGTCCAGTCATCCAAGGTTCCGGGATCCGAATTACAGCTATGTGCCATTCGGACCCATTAAGAACAAACACCAGGCAGGCTGTATGTAAGTTCAAGCAGGACTCTTTATTTTCAATTACACAGCACACTTTTATACAGAATTTGGAACATCCCACTCCCAACAACCGCTTTCCTATTGGTCAATTGTAAAGTATATCCAGTCTTCACTCAAGTCCTCCTTGACCATGCAAATGAGGACTTGAAATTGTCAACAGGGATTGGTCCAATAGCTTGGATAGAAAGACTTGTGTATTGAGACAGAAGCCCCAGGGTGTAATCAATGTACACAATAACCCGGTCTACTTAATTACTACCTCTGAGAGGTTACATTGCTTTAGACAATAGAATGCTAATTCAATACAGCTGACAGGAGGCTTCTGACCTTTAGAACAATAAACACATACATCTTCACACATACATTCTAGATTCAATTAACCTTCAAACCATAGTTTTTAGCCAGACGGAGTGTCTCCGACACCCGCTCTTAGCCTGCAGAGCACAATAAAAGGTATTTCTCTAGCTGGTTCCACTTAGCATTTCAATAACCGGTGTCCTTGCATTGAATGTCCCTCTCCTGTGTAACAGATGTCAAGTAGAAACACTTTAATATCTCAAGATCCATGACAGTAGCCAATCAGCTTCTAACTTTATCGTGTTCAATTAAGCTTTGACAAAAAAAAATGGAAGCTGGTTTCTATGCAGAAATGCACCAGATTTTGCACTCTCCAGTTTTAGTAAATCTACCCTTATACTGTAAGTCTAAATTTCCTCTAACTTTCCCAAACTATACCTGACAATATTTTCTTATTTCGACATGCTTGCTTTTGTCAAATTACAATGCCCAGGTACCAATAGATAACCTCCAAGAAAGGCATGAGAAGGACATCTGATGCTGCGTACACACGACCGTTTTTTAAGTCATGGAAAAAACAATGTTTTTCTCTACATGATTCTTGTCAAGCCTGCCTTGCATACACACGATCGTGAAAAAAAAATGCTCGAGCAAAGCGCGGTGACGTACAACACGTACGACGGCACTATAAAGGGGAAGTTCCATTCGGATGATGTCACCCTTGGGGCTGCTTTTGCTAATTTCGTGTTAGTAAAAGTTTGGTTGAGAGACGATTCGCGCTTTTCAGTCTTCGTGCTTTTCAGTCTGTTACAGCTTGACGAATGTGCTATCTCCATTACAAATGCTAGTTTTACCAGACCGAGTGCTACATCTCATAACTTGCTTCTGAGCATGCATGTTTTTTCCCGTTGTTAAAGCCTACACACGACCGTTTTTCACGACGTGAAAAACGACGAGAACATTTTTTAATGGCGAAAAAAATGCTCTGGAGCCTACACACGGTCGTTTTTAATGACCAATTTTAAAAATTGCATTTTTCTCGTCATGAAAAACGGTTGTGTGTACGCGGCATGAGTCCTTTTTATGTTTCCTCTTCCTTGCGTTTGTTAGATATGCATGCTTATTCAATCCAAACTATATTATAATGTCTATTGTGAGTATTCAAACAGTGTTACATTGTGGTTCAATTTACATTACTACATGTTTTAGAAGAATATCCATACACTTGGAGTAGGGAATGCTTTTATAATATACGTTCATAGTGCAGTCCTTATCAGTGTAAATGAAAGGGAGGGAGGACAAGTTATGTTTTTCGGACATTGTCAGGCAACTCTCAATAAAGGATGACCATCTCCTGTCGAACTTAACAATAGACTGTGCGGGATGGATTGTAAGATCCAGTTTTTCTCTGTAAAGCAGGGTTTTTAGGCTTCTTATCATTTCCGAAAGAGTTGGGGGGGTAGACGAAATCCAATGGTTGAGAATGTTCCTGCGCACAACAAGTAGCGTAAGGAGTAACCAATGGTAAATATCTTGAGGTAGCATCTTAGGAGCTGTAATGGACTTTCCATTTTGTGATGGACAACCAAATAGTAACAGCATGGGCTCCTTATCAGGTATAAAGTTTGTTACACTATGTATAAATTGCAGGATTGAAGACCAATAAGCGTCGATAAGAGGGCAGGTCCAGAGACGATGCAATAGAGTTAGCTTGCGTATTGAGCACCATGTGCAGACGGGGCCTATGTCAGGAGAGTGGGTCGTCAAAAAAGGGTCTTTTATAATATAAAGACAAAAGATAAATAATTGCTCAGGGCAGTGTTAGGGCACCTAAAAATACTTTATTCAGACCAGTATGAGTGCATCAGGAACACTTCAGTTCCTCAGCCAACCTCACGATGGTGAATATTTCTGGCTAGTGGATTCCTGCATCAAAAATCTGCCTCTGGAATCACCTGCGTATGCGAACAGCTGTAGCTTCTTAGCCTATAGAAAGCAATGATAGGCTGACAGCAGCAGCAACTGTTTGGATGTACTGTAACTGATCAACCTTAATCTTCCCTGGACCCAACAAAACCTTTGAGCTTTTAGACTTATTAACAATAGAAAACAATCAGACAACTGGTAACTTCACATCAAGGGACTGTTTTAAGCAAAAAAAAAGATTCACATTTGACCATTAAAGTGGTTGTAAACCCTTTACAACCACTTTATGCTACAGGTAAGCCTATAATAAGGCTTACCTGTAGCTACCCAGGATATTTCCTAAACCGGTACTGTTTAGAAGATATCCCCTGTCCCCTGCATGTGCTGATGCCATCGGCAGATGCACACTAAAGCAAACTGAAGCAATGGCATATATGCGCCGTTGCGTCAGTCAGTGTGCCATTACCGGCAGCTCCCACGCGCATCCGCCAGTCATCCGGCCAATCACAGCGCCGGAGCCGCAATACCCGGAAGTAACCCCCGTGAGAGATGTTGCCAGCCAGAGGGGTTGCGAGGACCACTGCAGGGGCTTTGATCTAAGGTAAGTTATTCATAATGAGCTAGTATGCTATGCATACTAGTTCCTTATGCCTTTGTCTTGCAGGGTTTTTTTTTTCAGGGTTTGCAACCACTTTAAAGCTACATATGCAGTCTATGGGGCAGATCCACATACATCTGCGCCGGGCGTAGCGTATCTAAGATACGCTACGCCGCTGTAACTTACTTTGCTTTGGTTTGAATCCTCAACGAATTTGCACCGTAAGTTACGGCGGCGTAGTGTATCTCTCGCGGCGTAAGGGCGCGGAATTCAAATGGCTGTGATGGGGGCGTGTTTTATGTTAATACGTCGTGACCCGACGTAATCGATGTTTTTTTTAACTGCGCATGCGCCGTCCCTGGGGGTATCACAGTGCGCACGCTCGAAATTAAACCGGAACCAGCCAATGCTTACGACGGTGACGTCATTCTACGCAAATTCCTATTCGCGAACGACTTACGCAAACGACGCACAAAATTCAAAATTGTACGCGGGAAGGACGGCCATACTTAACATTGAGTACGCCACCATATAGCAGCTTTAACTATACACTGGAAAAAGCCAAACGCAATCAATGAAAAAAAAAATGCGCCGGGCCGACGTACGTTCGTGGATCGCCGTAAATAGCTAATTTGCATACTCAACGCGGATTACGACTGAAACGCTACCTAGCGGCCACCGAAAAATTGCATCTAAGATCCGAAGGCGTACGAAGACGTACGCCTTTCGGATCAACCCGAGATGCCGTCGTATCTTGTTTTGAGGAATTTTGAAATTACGCGTAATTTCTTTGTGGATCTGCCCCATTCTGTGCAAAGTAACTAGCTGTTGTAAGAATGAGGCAACATTTTATGCTCTTAGGGTATTTCCTTTTCTGGTTTAATACTTCCATCTGTGTAATAGAGAACAGTGCTCACCAGTGATATGTGTAAAAGTAAACACGTTGCATGCAGTTTGACACTTTGAAATAATAAGCAATTTTATGTAGGGAAAGGTTAACACCAGGGGGCGATCAAAGGGTTTGGGTTTCAGGCAGACTGAAACCCGGACACATTGTTTATTTATTGTTATTATTATTATTATTATTATTATTATTATTATTTGGCTGTTATTACATTATTAAAAGTACTATTTGCATTACTGGGTGTAATGCAATGATAGACAGAGCTATTAAAAATAAGAAAATATTTTGTTATATGAGAGCACCACCATTAGATCCAAGAGATTTGGAATTCTCCATTACTACTAAATATGTCATTGAGCCCAATATATAATATAATTTCCTTCTTTAATTTAATATCCCTGACTGAACATCCCTGACTGTTATTTGAAGATAACAGATCCACTTAAATGATACCACTAAACTGGAGTAGTGATACTTTGTAGTTCAAACAGTTAAAATACCTGTCTGAATATTTCCTGGCATTACTTTCGCTGTTGATGTTTTTTTAGAAGTAACATTTTAAACTTTTCTAATGAAGCATTTCAAAAATGTGTCTTCACCCTTTGCAAATGCATTTACTCAAGGTTAAATTTCTCTTGCCATCTATAACATGTTAACTTGTTATCCCTGGTCATGCAAGCGAATCACATAATGATCCCCTAGAGACAGATTTAACAGTCTAATTTTGTGAACCGTGCAGTTAAAAAAAAATCATGAAGATAATAATAAAGAATATTGAATACTTAAAAAAAAAACGATGAAAGGTTTTAGCTGTAATGAAAGACATGGTATATTTTCAGACCCCACCAGCACTTTACATGTTTACTAGAAAACCTTAATTTCGTTTTAACGTTTCACTGGAATATTTTAATCTATTATTTATGCATAAAACTTTAAAAAAGTTTTTGTATTTTATACTTAAAAGCAGCAGCAACAATTTGTTGAACTCAGTTACAGTTGTCACAATTTACAGCTACAGCTGAAAATATTATAAAAACATAATTGAAAATTTTAATAAATAGTTTAGATAATTGTACATGACCCTTAATAATCTATGGATAAATAAAAATTACATGTGCCCTCAGCTGTTGTTTAATTGATATGTTGGACATCATTACATAATTTTGCAAGTAAATATTTGAGGAAAAGGTATATGGTCCATTTCTCAACAGAATAAATATGTTATTTTTGCAATATTATTATAATGTTAAAGTGGTTGTAAAAGGAGAAGGTTTTTTTTTTTTTTTTATCTTAATGCATTCTATGCATTAAGTTAAAAAGCCTTCTGTGTGTAGCAGCCCCTCCAGCACCCCCTAATAATTACCTGAGCCCATCTTGATCCAGTGATGTCCATGGGTGCCTCGGCCATCCATCTCCCTCCTCATTGGCTGAGACACAGCAGCAGTGCTATTGCCTCCCACTGCTGTCTATCAAAGTCAGTTAACAAATGATAAGAGCGAGGGATGGGGCCTAACCATGGATCTGTGTCTGAATGGATAAATGGAGCTGCGACTCGGCCCGGGTGCCCCCATAGCACACTGCTTCCTGTTGGGGGCACTCAAGAAGTGAGGAGAAGGGCCGCTCTGTGCAAAACCACTGTGCTGTGATTATTAGGGGCTGCTTTCAACACTCCTGAAACTACAACTTTGAGTATGACAGCTCAGTCCTGTACAACAGTGGGGGGTCAACTTGTTTGATATAAGGGGGCTCAAGTACGGCCCGACATCACCATATTAGTGTCAGGAACAGCAGACACATGACAGGATATAGTCAAAAACGATGGGCAAGATACAGGTCAGAGACTGTGGATGTGATACAAAAGATAGTTAGAGATTGTGGACATGATACAAGAGATGGTCAGAGACTGTGGACATTATACAGGAAATGGTCAGAGACTGCAAACATGTTACAGGAGACTCTCAGGCTGTGAACATGCTAGGAGTTGTTGGAAATATTACATGAGGCTGAAAAAGAGCACTACTATAACAGGGCAATAGGAAAACCCAGATGAGCTTCTGCAGGGGCCCCAAGAGCTGCACATAAAGTGTCAAAGGGCCACATGCGGCCCTCAAGTGGCAGGTAGGGTACTGGGGCTGTTCAGTATAGGAAATGGCTGCAAAAACATGGAGGCAGGAGACACTTTTACCTCCTATTCCTGTCTCTGCCTCAACTCAGCTCTGACTTTACCTTTTCACTGGCATGGACTGAAGTTTAAAAACAGTTGCTGCAATTTGGTCATTGTTGTGTAACAAGTGCTGCAGTTTCACCTTTCTAAATATACATCAGTTAGAACTACAAGAGGGAGGATGTTTTTCATCATCATCACCATATGTATTTTAGGTGAAGCAGGTCATTGTGTAGTGGTACGCTCAATGTATTTTTATTAATTACAGGCATTTATATAGCACTGACATTTTATGCAGTGCTTTACATATTGTACATTCATATCAGTCCCTGATACCAAAAGAGCTTGCAATCAAAGGTCTCTATCTCACATGCATATGGTACATATCACATGAGAAGGAAAATAATGTTTTTACTTTTGAGGCACTCCATTAACCACTTAAGGACTGCCTAACGCCAATATACGTCGGAAGAATGGCACGGCTGGGCACAATCACGTACCTGTACGTCCTCTTTAAGTGCCAAGCCGTGGGTCGCACGCCGTGGGCGCGTGCCCACGACTCGGTCTGAAGCTCTGTGACCCGCAGGCCCGATCGCTGCCAGGGTCCCGCGATCGGTCACAGGAGCTGAAGTACGGGGAGAGGTGTGTGTAAACACACCTTCCCTGTTCTTCACAGTGGCACTGTCATTGATCGTCTGTTCCCTGATATAGGGAAAGGCGATCAATGACATCACATGTCCAGCCCCGCCCTGCTACAGTTAAAAACACATATGAGGTCACACTTAACCCCTTCAGCGCCCCCTAGTGGTTAACTCCCAAACTGCAATTGTCATTTTCACAGTAAACAATGCATTTTTATAGCACTTTTTGCTGTGAAAATGACAATGGTCCCAAAAATGTGTAAAAAAAAATGTGTCCAAATTGTCCGATGTGTCCGCCATAGGGTCGCAGTCATGAACAAAATTGCTGATCGCCACCATTAGTAGTAAACATTTTTTTTATAAAAATGCAATAAAACTATCCCCTATTTTGTAAACGCTATAAATTTTGCGCAAACCAATCGATAAACGCGTATTGCGATTTTTTTTACCAAAAATAGGTAGAAAAATTCGTATCGGCCTTAACTGAGAAAAAAATTGTTTTTTTATATATTTTTGGGGGATATTTATTATAGCAAAAAGTAAAAAATATTGAATTTTTTTCAAAATTGACACTCTATTTTTGTTTATAGCGCAACAAATTAAAACCGCAGAGGTGATCAAATACCACCAAAAGAAAGCTCTATTTGTGGGGAAAAAAGGACGCCAATTTTGTTTGGGAGCCACGTTGCATGACCGCGCAATTATCAGTTAAAGCGACGCAGTGTGATGAATCGCAAAAAGGGGCCTGGTTCTTTACCTGCATATTGGTCTGGGTCTTAAAGTGGAGGTTCACCCAAAAAAAAAATGTTTTAACATTAGATTGGGCTAATTTTACTAAGCAGAATCGGTTAGTTTTTTTTAAATCAATGCAGTACTTATCGTTTTAGAGATCGATGTTCTCCGCGTCTTCTGGGTATGGGCTGCGGGACTGAGCATTCGTATTTGATTAACAGCCTTCCGACGGTCGCATACAGCGCATCACGAGTTCCCGAAAGTAGCCGAACGTCGGTGCACAGGCGCCGTATAGAGCTGCACCGACGTTCGGCAACTCGTGACGCGCTGTATGCGACCGTCGGAAGGCTGTCAATCAAATAGGAACACCCAGTCCCGAAGATCATACGAAGCCACGGAGAACACTGATCTCTAAAACGGTAAGTACTGCATTGATTAAAAAAAAAAACACCCGATTCTGCTTAGTAAAATTAGCCTCAATCTAATGTTAAAAAAAAAAATTCGGGTGAACTCCCATTTTAAGTGGTTAAAATACCATCATTTTTCAAATAAAAACAATGTGTTCTTTATTTTTACAAAATGCATGAAAATATGTCTTCAATAAACTAATAACACATGATTGCTTGATTGATAATGATATTTAAATATGCAACAATTAGGTAGAAACAATTTATGATTTATTCTGATTGTAGTAAACAATGTCAGATAGACAGCGTTAGACTCTACGTATTTCTCTGAATGAATTAAGGGTTAATAAAGTGCTATCATCAACCTTATATTATTGCACAGTGATTCAATATATACGACATAAGCAATTAATATCCAGTGAACCTACACTAAATAATAATAAAAAAAGTGCTTCCAAAAATATATAAATGTAAATAAAGTGCTATTCCAGGAGGAGCCATCGACCTCAGTGCTGTGTGAGCACGGACAGCTAAGTGAGGAGTTCTGTTATGCAACTGACTTTCTTATATGCGATCATATTGTGGGGCATGTGTGAGTGCAACTGTGGTTTTATTACACATATGTCGTTCCCAGTCTATTTATCTGCACAATGAGTTATGTCACTCTTTTCTTCCTTGTCCAAATATCTTTATTAGGCATAGTATTGACAAATATGTAATCAAATAACAGAATTAGAAAACCATAACATCATGTGGATAGGAATTCCATAACTTGTTGATGTATAAACAAATAAGCTGTTAAATGATTATATAAATAGAGAAGGTAATGTATCCAAGCCTATTGTAACTCAATCATTGTAAGAATAAAACAATTTAGAAATCAAAAGTCTAGAGGTGTAATGTCTAACATGGCTACAATTGATAATATTCCAGGCTTCGCTGTCATATAACGCCATTCCTTGAATCTTGGTAGGGTAGCTTTACAGGAATTCCTGTTTGGCACTATACTACAAGTTAAGTAAGCAATTTCATAGTCATCCATATTCTTCTAATTTCTAGACATAGAAAGAAGCATAAGGAAAAAGATCAAACTTGAAGGGTTAGATAATAGCTAAAATAAATAAAATGAAAAGGAAGGTAATAAGAGAGAAAAAATAAAAATAAATAAAAAGGGGGGGAAGAGGGAGGGGAAAGGGAGTCTGCAGGATCAGGTCGGGAGTTTGCTAGCACTACTCATATCAATGGGTAGGACACCTCCTATATGGCTGGGCTACCATGGCTTCAGAATTTCACCGTTGAATGTGTTATGTGTGACATAATCTAGCCAGGGCTTCCATATGCTTTCGAACCTGGTGATTGTGTCCGCTTCAATTGCGGACATCTTTGCGAATACCATTGCCGTATTCATTCTGTTAATGGCTTCAGTTAAGTTTAACCTGCCTGGCGGTCTTCCCGTGTCTGACACGGGGTTAGATTTTCCTGCTGCGAGCGGTAACCCCGTGTCAGCCACGGGCTTGCCTCGCTAGATCCACAGGCACAAGTTACTTACCTTGTCCCTGGATCCAGCGATGCCACCGCGCTGTGTGAGCGAGCGGGACCTCGCTCGATTCACACAGTGCCTCCGTGTGACGCCGATCTCCGTTCCCTGCGACGTTACGACGCACGGGGACGGAGAACGGCGCCAAATTCAAAAAAGTAAACAAACACCTTACATACAGTATACTGTAATCTTATAGATTACAGTACTGTATGTAAAAAAAACACACCCCCCCTGTCCCTAGTGGTCTGTCCTGTGTCATGCATGTCATTTTATATAATAAAAACGTTTCTTTCTCCCTGCAAACTGTAGATTGTCCATAGCAACCAAAAGTGTCCCTTTATGTCAAAAATGGTTTTAGATCAGCTAAAAAACAGCGATAATAAATTATAATCACTTGCAGAATTGTGCGATAGCGATTTGTGGGGAAATTCGTCATAAAAAAAAAAAAATAATGACAGCAACAATTCTGCAACTGAGCAAATTTCAGTGATTTTGATTTGATTACATTATTGAATAATTTTTATTATAATTATATTATTATTTGTTATAATTATTTATAATTATTTATTATATTATAATTTATAATTTTGTTTTTAAAAAAATGTCATACCCGGGATGCCTATTAGAAGCTTGTTTGGTCAGATTTAAGTGAGTTATTTCTAAAAATTACAGACCTACAATATAAAACGCCAAATTTCCTTGCAAATAATGGTACCGCTTTTAGCATGTTTTTTCTGACAGAATCATACCGCCAGGGAGGTTAAAGTTGGTGATTTCCAGGCTTTCGCAATTGTTTGTTTAGCTGCTGTCAAGAGCTGCTTCGTTAAGCTGAAATGAGCGTGCGGGATATTATGCGGTTTTAGGTTAAGTATCAGGGTTTTAGGGTCCATGGTGACTTTTTTATTCGTGAGTACTGTAATTATTTTAAATATGTCTGACCAAAATTTCCGCACTATTGGGCACAACCACCAGGTATGAAAGTAAGTCCCCCTTTCAGTACAATCTCTAAAACATAAGTCAGAGTAATTTCTTGAGAATTTGGCCACCCTAGTGGGAACCAAGTACCACCTAGAGAGTACCTTAAAATTTGTCTCTGCCGCTAGGATGTTGACTGACACAGTTTTGGTGTTGTTCCATATTTGACCCCATTCCTCCGAACTCAGCTCTTCTCCCAAATCTTCTTCCCATTTACGAACATAAGATATTTTTTCCGGGCTGGAGTTCGAGAGCATAAGGTGATACAGAGTAGATATCACATTCATGGCGTGTGGGGTGTTATTGCATATAGTTTCGAATGCCGATAATCGTCTCTTTGCTATAGCCGAGCTTGCTGAGGGTTGGAAAAAATTCTTTATCTGTAGATACCGAAAGATTTCCTTAGGAGGTATATCATAACGTTTGCTCAAGATTGGGAAAGGGATCAACGTTGTCGAGTCAAAGAATTTATATTTTTGTGTGCAGTCCCGGTCCACCCATTCTTTGAAGGATTTAGGGGAGACCCATGCCGGGTAGAATGCCGGGTTTTTAATGAAAGACAGCAGGGGGGTTAAAGGGGACATCAAAAGATGTTTATTTTTAGCCTTGTCCCATAGGGATAGCGAATGTTTCATGACAGGGTTATTTATATGCTTCCGTTGTTTTGGAGTGACCCATAATAAATTTGTAGGTAAAATGGGATCGCTTTCTATTGCCTCAATTGACACCCACATTGGTGCCTCTTGTTTAGCGTGATATTTAGTCAGGATAGCCAATTGCGCTGCCTGATAGTATTTTGCAAAATTGGAATAACCTAGCCCCCCTGCTGCCTTAGGAAGGTGTAATATTTGCGGTTTAATCCTCGGCCTGGAGGGCCCCCAGATAAAGGAGGAGACTCTTTTTTGAATTACCCGTAGGTAATGCGCTGGGACTGGTATGGGGAGTACCCTAAAAAGATACAGGAGTTTAGGCAGTAAGGTCATTTTTATAGCAGAGATCCTTCCAAACCAAGAAAGAGGGAGTTGGGTCCAGGATTTTAATAAATTCGTCAATTGCTTCAGGAGAGTTGGGTAATTACATGCATAAAGATCTGAGTTGCAAGCGGACAAATGTATACCCAAGTATGGGATGCTTTTGGCTGGCCATTCAAACGGGAGGCCCACTTTTGCAGCTGACAGTTCCGTGTGAGAAAAGGAAACATTGAGTGCCAGGCATTTCTTGGGGTTTATTGCCAAGCCAGAGATTAACGCAAATTGATGTAATATTGGGAGTAAATTGGGCCCCGACACTTGGGGGGACGAGAGAAACAACAAGATATCATCAGCGTAAAGGCATAATTTATGCTTTACACCTCCTAACTCAACACCAAGTACCGTGGGATCCAGCCTTATCTTTTGTGCTAAAGGCCCTATCAGGAGAGCGAATAGTAATGGGGAAAGTGGGCAACCCTGCCTGGTCCCCCTTTGGATATCAAACATTTCTGACTTATAGCCTGCATATTTCACATATGCTTTCGGGTTTTGGTAAAGTTGCAGTACCCATTTTATAAAGTTAGGGCGCGAAGCCCCATTTTAACAGCGCGAATTCCATATATGACCAAGAGACTGAATCAAATGCCTGTTTGATATCCAAAGAGAGGAAACAGACTGGGATTTTCCTCTTTTTTGCGATGCATGCCAATAGGCTTGCCCTTCTAATGTTATCTCCAGCTTGCCTGTTGGGAATAAAGCCCACCTGGTCCCGATGTATCAAAGTTCCTATTGTATTGTTTAGTCTATTGGCCAATATTTTACCGAGTAGCTTCACATCCGCGTTTAGCATGGATATCGGGCGATAATTGTCGCATAGGGTTGAGTCAGACTGGGGTTTGGGTATCATGCAAATGGTGGCAGTGAGGGATTCCTGCCTAAAGGATTTCTGATTTAATAATTCATTGAAGGCCACCACCATCATGGGGGAGAGTAGGTCACCATACGTTTTGTAGTAACGAGCGGTGAATCCATCAGGTCCTGGCCTTTTATTCAACTTTAGTTCCCTAATGGCGCTCAGGACATCTTCTTGCGTGATCGGTGGCTCCAACATCGTTTTGTGAGATTCATTTATTTGAGGCAGTTGCAAATTGGTAAAGAAAGCATCCGCTTCTTGTTCAGTAAAAGTGCTTGAGTCAGTATATAATTTTTTGAGGTGCGCACTAAATTTTTGCACTATTTTGACTGGGTTGCTAGAGATGGTGCCTCTAGTCGTTTTAAGCTGTATTGGCTTATACTTTTTATTGATGGAGTTGAGTGATCTCGCAAGAAGAGTACCTGATTTATTGGCTTTGTTGTAGAAAGTATGCCTATTTCTAAGTATCGCCTTATCTGCCGATTCTGTGAGGAATAAGTCTAGTTCCGTTCGCGCCTTGTCCAGACGGGCTTTGGTCGCAGGTGTGAGTGCATGCTGGAATGCCTCAAAGGCTGAATCATGATCTGCCTCTAATTTATTAAATAACTGTTTCCGCTCCCTTTTAAGGATCCCCAATTGTCTCTGTATTTTCCCCCGTAGTACCGGCTTATGCGCCTCCCAGAGCGTGAGCGCAGAGACCTCTGGGGTCGTGTTGAGTGCTATATATTCAGCTAAATCCTGTTCTATAACAGTTCTATAGGATGGGTGTTTAAGGATAATATCAGGTAAGTACCATGTTGGGTCATGTTTTTTGGGGATCATAGAGAATAGGGTGGTAAGAACTGCGTTGTGGTCAGACCACGGGATAGGGATGATGTTTGAATCCAAAACTTCTGGTAGCATACCAATCGTTAAGAATATATGGTCAATACGGCTAGACGATTTATGGGGGTTCGAGTAATAGGTATAGCTACGTTTAGTTGGATTTGTTTCCCTCCATGAATCCACTAAGTTGTATTTTGCCAGCAAGCTGGAAAGATTCCATTTGGTCTGATGTGTTGGGGAAAACGGCGTTTTGTCAAGGAAAGGGAGGAGTACTTGGTTAGAGTCTCCACAAATGAGGAGTGACCCAAATTTATGTGCGTTTACGACTTGCAGAAGATGCGACATGAACGGTAGAGGATTTAAATTGGGGGCGTAGTACGATACTACTGTGACTGCATTATCCAGTATATGACCAGTTAAGATGACATATCGGCCTTCTGGATCTATGATTTCTGACCTAATAGTGAATGGTGTGGATCTATGGAAGGCTATTAGCGTACCTCGTTTTTTAGATTGGGCTGAAGCTGTGTAAACCTGAGGGTAAGAGGCATGGAAGAATTTAGGGGTCGTACTTGGGGTGAAATGCGTCTCTTGTAGACATAGAATGTGTGCTTTCTTAGTTAGGAAGTATCTGAATGCCTTAACTCGTTTCTGCGGTATATTTAAACCCTGTACATTCAGGGTTAATATGTTTAGGGGAGCCATGGTAGCCAAACCCTATCGTGTCTCTTACCTTGGAGTCCCAAGCATCGGTATCACAGACTGGGGAAAAGAAGGGGAGGGGGGGTTCCTGAAAACGATAGCCTTCGAGAAAGAAAAACAAAACATTACTGGAAAGCAAACAGATGCACAATATAATATACTACAAGTATTCAGATCTGGCCCGTGTCCGGAGGGGAGACATCCAGACAGGGGAAAGAGGGCCCGCGTCTGATCCTCGCGTGCGATTGCGGAGACCAGAGGGGAGCCAATGGTGGCGCATGTGGGTTCCGTGTCCTGGAGACCCGCTGCCTAAAAAATTATTGTAAGAATCCCAGGTGGATACTATTGTACAAGCAATTCTAGATATTTACATGTAGGTAGCTGGGTGAGATGTTCTTCCTGGGGAAGACTTTCTGCAATGTATAGAGGGGGAGAGTGGAAGCTATGAAACGCCTCACAACAAGCATTGGGAGTGAGGATTTCCCTTTGCCCCACTCAATACTTAGGGTTATAATAGGGTGGTTCAATCCCTGAAGATGCTCAGTAAGGATGACCATGATGACAATATTCTGGCAGGTGGTGTATGTGAAAGGCACCACAGGGATAAAAAAAAAAATTAAAAGATGAGAGAGGGGATAACTTAGGTGGGAATCATTTGACAACTTTGCCTACTCACTCTCTAGAAGGGGGAGGCAGTCAAATAGACCCATTGTAAAGGGAATAGGAGCATTTAGTAACTTTAGAGAGGGGGTGCATGACCCTAGACCCTTGGGTGAACAGATATACCATACACTGAGTAGCAGAAAAAAAAAAATAAGAACAACAAAAAGGGTGTTCAACTGAAGGAGTTCAGAGCTGCTGCTCAGAAAGCGCAAAGTAACTGCAAATTGTATACAAGTCATTGCACCAAAAGGGGAATAAAATGCTTGAGATCACAAGTATCAGTCCATCGTATCTTCTTGTTCCTGCGAATGCTCCACGAATCTACCACGCTTATGCAGTTGGTGGATACCGCTGTCTTGGTTTTGCCGTGGTGAGTCATTGCGAGGGGAGTTTGATGCCGATCTTCTGCGAGCTGCTGTCGACGTCGGTGAGCTTTCTATTATTTTAAAGTCGATCAGCGCTTGGTGAAGCTGTTCTGGGGTTCTACATACGATCTTCGTGCCTTGATAGGTAAATCGCAGGGAGAAGGGGAAGCCCCACTGATATCTGATGTGGCGTTGCTGCAATTCCTGTAGTAGAGGTCTCATTGCTCTCCTCTTATTGATCGTGAGCTGCGAAATATCTGCGAAGATTTGAAAGTCATGCCCCTGGAAGGTAAGCTTATTTTTCTCCCTGGTATTTTGCAGGATCAGCTCTTTCGTTTTATAAAAATGAAACTTTGCTATGATGTCCCTCGGGGGTCCATCAGCTTTCCTCAGAGTTAGTGCACGGTGGACTCTATCCATTTCCAGCCTGTCAGTTGGAATGCCAGGCAAAATTTCCTGACACAGCGCTAACATTGCGCCGTTCAGATCAATGACAGATTCTGGTATACCTCTAAACCGTAAATTCAACCTCCTGGCTCGGTTCTCGAATTCCTCAAGCTTACTCTGTAGTGTCAAATTCTCTTCCTTAAGATTTTCAATCTCAGAGACACAATCTTGAGTGAAATTCTCTATATCGTCTACTTTAGACTCGAGCGCATCTGTGGGACAGCCTAGCTCTCTGATTTCCTTTGTGAGTTTGGTAGTAATCTGGTCTGAGGTATTCTGCAGTGCCTTGTGAAGCATTTTTTCAAATTGTTTCATTAGACTGTTAGGAACTACTGTGCCTTGATTAAGTAGTGATGTGTTATCCTGCTCTATTTCCTCCTCATCACTGTCAGAGGCTGTGTTCCTTAGGGAAGCCATTTGTTTTGAGGCTTTGGCTGATACTGCCTTTTTGATTCTCCCTGAGGTGAGAGCATCTGAGGGGATTGGCGCCTTTTTTTGTGCTGCGCTCTTAGGATGCTGAGCGCCGCCGCTGTTAAGTGATTTTCCCTTTCCTTTCAGTCCGTTCAGCACCATTTTAGTATCGAAAGATACCCTCACCCTTCCGACAGCCTTTCCTAAGATTTTCGTCGCTGTCACCCGCTCTGCTCTTCCGTTATTCGCGGGTCTTTTCCGATCACGGAGCGGAGCACTAGCCAGGCATTACCGTCCCGCTAGGCGTCCGCGCATGCGCCCTCGTCACTCTTTTCTTTTTGAGCAACACGGGTCTTTGAAGGATTGAAAGCTATTAGGCATGTGCAAAAGGGAAAAATTTATTTTGATTCGTTTTAATTCGTTATTTAATTAATTCCGTTAAGTTAGATTCGTTACATGTGTTAAATTTGTTTTCGGAATTCGTTCGTTTTCGACCGAATTCGAAAAATCCGGTCGAATTCGAAAACATTTTGACCGGATTCGAAAACATTTCGACCGGATTCGATAATATTTCAATCAGATTCGAAAACAAATTCTATTTGAATCGAATTTGAAAGCAAATTTGAATCAAAATCTAAAAAATATAATATATATATATATATATATATATATATATATATATTTTTTTTATTCTGCTTTATTCTAATATTTTTCTATTCGAATTTGAGTTCATTCTATATGAATTTCGAATTTCAGAAAATGGAAGATAGATACAGTAGAAGATAGATAGAAGAAGCCAGGTCATATTCTATTGTATTTGATTGCATTCTATTAAATTCCATTCTGTTCTTTACTATTCTTTGATTTTCATTCTATTGTTTTATTATTTTATATTCTATTTTATTGTATTCTTTTTTAGAAATTTATTTATATTTTTTAGATTTTGATTCAAATTTGCTTTCAATATTCATTCGAATTTGTTTTCGAATCGAATTGTTTTCGAATTCGATTTGAATATAATTTGTTTTTCGAATTCGATTCGAATAGAAGTTGTTTTCGAATTCGATTGGAATAGAATTTGTTTTCGAATTCGATCAAATTTCGTCCGCAGGTTTTCGATTTAAAAACGTTTGTTCGGATTCGGTGAAATTTGTTAATATTACAATTTCGGTAATTCGTATGCATCCGAATGTCCGAATAATTAAAAATGTGTCCAAATTTCGATTCGGAACGAAACGAAATGCACATGCCTAAAAGCTATGAAGGTTTGAAAGCAATCCATCACATCTTTGTAGACTTTAAACTTGATCATCTGGGTATCGTTGTCCTCATGATTTCAATCTCACCTAGGAGTGGTGTCTGACTTTTTCTCTACATAGCTCTTTATTTACATTTATATATTTTTGGAAGCACTTTATTTATTATTATTATTTTGTGTAGGTTCACTGGATATTAATTACTTATGCAGTATATATTGTATCACTGTGCAATAATATAAGGTTGATGATAGTGCTTTATTAACCCTTAATTCATTTATCTTTTTGTGATATCAGTATACAACACAATAATAGCAGCAATCATCATTTGATCATCTTATATTTTTTGGTTCACGCTTATTTATTCACTTCAGCGCTTTAGTAAATACAGGCATACCCCACTTTTAAGTACACAATGGTGTTTATTTACTATTGCTGGAGAGTGCAAAATCACGCAAATTTCTGTATAGAAACCAATGAGCTTCCAGGTTTTATTGCCAGGCTTTATTGAACAAGCTGAGGTTAGAAGCTCATTGGTTTCTATGTAGAAGTGAGCCTGATTTTGTACTTTCCAGCGATAGTAAATAAACCCCATTGTGTACTTAAAAGTGGGGTATAACTAGGGTTGCCACCTTTTCTTCAAGCCAAACCCGAACACTTTAGCGGCACAGGGCACGTTTTTTCCGTAGTATACACAATCGGATAATAAAAGACCTGGGGCACCTTTGGGTGCCTCAAGGACAGTGGTATTGCAGCTTGCTGCGGCAAACAGTGGGTGTGGCCAAACTGCTCTTGCTGACATCGTGGCTCCCCTCAGTGATGCCAAACCTGCCCCCAGACAGCGGCCCACATCTCCCGAATGGCAACAGATTTTTGTGTGACTACCAAAGTTATACTTGGGGAGCCACAGGCCAGTCTAAATAATGTGCCCGGGTTTCAGGCAGACTGAAACCCGGACACAAGATCCCAAACCCGAACTGTCCGGGTGAATCCTGGACAGGTGGCAACCCTAGGTATAACACATATTTCTCTGAATACCATTTTTAGTTTCTTCAGTAGAAAATAGGGTCAATACAGATGGATGTAAAAAGCTGTCTCTGCTCTACCCCTTCCATGGCCTCCAGGATACAGGCAAATAACCCTCCATGAGGAGCAGAAAAATCACACATTACACATCAGACATGTGTTTGGTGGTCAGGCTACTATGGATATGTTAAAGGGAAATAGCATGGATCTGTTAAAGGCATATATGGCCACAAGTCCTGACTTACTAGCCAGGCCTTAAGAGTTATTAGCCACCAGTTGCCCCACCCAACCCCTAACCTGCCCCTAAACACTCCCTTATAAGTTATCTCACGAAATTATGTTATATATTTTATACCAAATTAAAGGAGTTGTAAAGGAAACATTTTTTTTTGCTGAAATGACTGGTTACAGGGTATAGAGACACACTAGTTTACTGATTCCTTTTAAAAATGATTAAAAATAGATAAAAATCAATCATATAATGTACCTACAGTTTCAGTTTCGTCTTTGCATGTTTCCTGCTTCACTGCTGCACAGAGCCAATACAGGGCAGTGATGGTTTGGAAAACAAAACTGATTGGTGTTGAGGGGTTTTAGACACACAGTAATCACACCTCCTTGATTAGTGACCACAGAGAGAAAGCTCCCATGACTTTTTTCATCAGGAAACAGACAACCAGGAAGTGTTCAGAACAGAGAAGGATTAGAGCAAAAACGAACAATGAGGACATGAAACCAGGACTGCAGTAAGGTAAAGGAAGCTATTTAGCTAAAAAAAAAATATTTAGTGACGCTTTAAGTTTTAAAAATAAATATTAACAACAACAACTTTAACAGTGCAGCCGTATATGTACCCATCAGTGCAGCCTCATCAGTGTCTATCAGTGCAGCCTTATATGTGTCCATCAATGTAGCCTATCCAGGGCCACCATCAGGGGGTACAGGCAGTACACCTGTAAGGCCCGGGGGCCTGGATGACAACCCCCTTAAAAAAAAAAAGTGTTTATTTTTTTATTTTTACTTTTTTATATATATATTTTTTTTATTAAAGGGCTCAGAGGTCCCCAGGGCCCCGTGTGGCAACCCCCCTTTTTTTTTATAAATGTTTATTTTTTTTATTTTTGTTTATATATTTTTTTTTATTAAAGGGCCCATGGGTCCCCAGATGGCAACCCCCCTTTTTTTTTTTTTTTTTTTATAAATGTTTATTTTTTTTGTTAATTTTTTATTAAAGGGCCCAGAGATTTCTGTTTTTCTTTTTATTAAAGGGCCCAGAGAGCCCGAATGGCATCCCCCCTTTTTTTGTAAATTCTTTTTATAATTTCTTTTAAAATGTTATATATATTATATATATATATATATATATATATATATATATATATATATATATATATATATATATAGGTGGGGGCGCATGCGCGGCACGACTCTGGACGGATGTAGCTAGTGTGAGCTCCGTCTATCCAGGAGAGCCAGGCACGAATCCCGGGGCCATCCGGCAACGAATTGAGCCCAAAATTCACACAGCACCCCCGCGGGAATACGTGCATGCCCTCTGGCAATAAGGGGCGCAAACGCCGCTCCCATCACACAATAACTAACTATCTCCTAGACCTGGAGAGAAGGATGTCTCAAGATGGCGCCGGCCACCATGCGACCTCCACCAACGGCTCCTCACAGGCTTCTTCCCAGCTCTCTACTAATAGTGAGTACCCTCAGCCTCTCTCAAAGGCAGATCTGGATGCTAGCCTTACTGCAATATATGAGAAATTAGTGGGTAAACTGGAGCATGAACTGCATAAAACCACCAGTGCCCTTACACATGAAATTGCTAGTATTGGAGGCCGCACTGACATTCTGGAAACAAAACATGATGAACTAGCCCTTGCACACAATGATCTAAGAAAGGATTATGAGTTACTTGCTGACAGTTTCTCTTTTATGCAAGCACACATAGAAGATTTGGACAACAGAAACAGACGCAATAACATAAGAGTGCGTGGTATCCCAGAATCGATCGTCGATCTTAACCAGACAATCATAAAGTTGTTCCACAATCTAGTACCGGACAAACCAATGTCCGCATTTGCTTGTGACAGACTGCACAGGGCACTGCGCCCCAAACCAACTCCTGATAAACCTCCTAGAGATGTAATAATGTGTTTAAAAGATTATATCACTAAAGAAGACATCATGAGGGCTTCCAGAAACACCCCAAATATCAACCTGGACGGAGTTAAATTGCAGATCTACCCTGATATTTCTCCTGCGACCCTTGATCGCAGACGTAGGATGAAGGAAGTCACAAATGTATTGCAATCAGCCAGAATTAAATACAGATGGGGTTTCCCTTTTAAACTTTCCATCATGCATAATGGCACTACTCACACTGTGTACAACGTAATCGAAGGAAAAGATCTGCTGATCAAATTAGGCCTATTGGAACCAGATCCCCAGCGCCGCTTCCCTGCGACCCCAAGATCTTCTCCCATTTGGTCCACCCCATCATCTAGACGCAGTCAAAGAGATCAGAGGGACCAAAGAAGATGGATCCAACACCCCATCCTTGATCAAGCAAAATAGAAGATCATGACAGTTCGAGTTTTTTCGAGCATTTTTTACACTATATTTTTTTTTTGCTTTTGTTTTTTCATTCTTTGCTCATTTCTCAGGCCTCTGTCCTTTTTTCAGATTTCTCACGTTTTTCTGACATCTTTTAAGTCGTGTAGGCCGGTAGCACTTAACCATTCGTGCAAGACAATTCCCCCCCCCCCTTTTTTTTCATTTTTTTGTTTTGTTTGTGTTTTTGTTGTTGTTTTTCTTTTCCTTTTTTTCCCTTTTTTTTTTTCTCACCCTTCTATCTAGGTATCTCCACGGTATGGTAGACACCCCTGGGTGTATTCATCAGGACAACCCCCCCGTTGCACAGTATCACCGAAACTAAAGGCAAATGGACTGCCTGGAGCTGAATAACTGAACTTTATACCCTGATTGGGGAGTCTCCTATTCCATGAACAGCCCAATCGGCTTCCTTACAAACCGCTCTACATGGCAGTTTTGCACCCTCCATTAAATGGGGGCTCCCCTCCTCCTTCCACCTACTCGTGCCTATATACATATACTTATATATAGCTTGTGTTCCGATGTTAAGTCTATTATACTGTGTCAGGCCTTTCTTTTTACAATTCATTATTAATGATTTTGTTGATATCCCCCCCCCCCCCCAATTTTTCACCCCCCCCCTTTTTTTTTTTTTTGGTCTTGCTTAGGGCCCCTTGGGCCTGGGGGCATGGCCCCCTATACCTACCCGGTCTCACTTATACTGAAACTCTCTCTAGGTTGTTTTCTTACATATATTGTTATTAGTTATGTTTATATGAAGTACAAACACATGCACATAACTGTTATTGCCAGACTAGTTATCCTTACATATTGCCTGGCTCATCCGCCGTTGCTGGATTGTCCCCCATTCCCCCTGCTCGGCACGCGGGCTTCCCTGATTTCTGGGCTTGTCCGCTGGCCCTGCTGGTGGAAATTGGACTTGGTTGTCCACTTTCATTTTTGACTGAACCTAGGGACCCCCTGTCCCTTGGTCCCTTCGTCTGGCACTTTTAGGCTGTCAGCTTTTTTGCCCGTATGGCACCTCATTATAAAGTTTATTTTTCTGGAAGACTTCCTACTCTCCCAATGCAATACTATTTAAATTTTGTAATTTACTGCATACAATGTCTTTATCTTTTGTGCACTACCATCTCCCCTCTATTATTAGGAGTTCTGCTAATGTCTACTGCACTTAATATTTTTGATGTTTATCATTTATTAAATTCCAACCCTTTTTTCCCCGAGCCCCCCATTAATCTCCCCTTACTCACGCAGTGCCCCCCCTTTTTATTTCTGTAACAATGGGACTAAAAAAAATTTCTCATAATGTCCAGGGCTTTAACTCCCCTAATAAACGTAAGAAGGCTTTTAGACATTATAAGAGACTGGGTGCAGACATCATTTTAATGCAAGAAACACATTTCTCAGAAGCCAATCACCCCCAATACTTTGATAAGTCCTTCAACCAACTACACTACACCACATTCTCTAATAAGTCTCGCGGTGTTGCAATTTTTATCAGAAACACAGTGATTTTCGAACCACAGTCTGTCTTCAAAGATGCAGAGAGTAGATATATTATTCTGAAGGCCAGCATTAACAGACGCAAAATAACAATAGCTTCATTATACGCCCCAAACCTCTTTCTTTAAGAAATTTTTTGATACGCTTGACCAATATGTATCCCCCCATATGATTATAGGAGGAGACTTTAACCTTGCCGCGCACCCCGCACTAGACAGAAATAAAACATCTCCCTCTTCTAAAGCCTTTACCAAAACCATCAACCGTTTTCTTAATAAATCTCAATTGATCGACTCCTGGAGAGCTCACAATGTCGGAGTTAGGGCATACACACACTATTCTCACCCTCACGACTGTTTCTCCAGACTAGACTACATTTTTTGCACTCCCATTCTTTTGGCCAACTCTTCTAAAGCCACAATCCATCCCTGCCCATGGTCTGACCATAATATAGCAGCATTCGAGACTTCCCAAATTGGATTAGCCCCAACCACCTTCAAATGGCGTCTCAATGATTCTCTGCTTTCGGACCCCTCTTCCCACCAACAAATTAAATCTCACATAGAAGACTATTTTCGAGAGAATGTCCCTGGAGAGGTGCTCCCCACTTCCATCTGGGCCGCTCATAAAGCGGTCTTGAGGGGACATATTATAAACATAGCTGCTATTAAGCACAAAGCCAAACTCACTGACATTAAATGTCTTACCAGAGAATTAAATGACTTGTATAACAAATTAAACTCCTCCCCCTCACCATCACTGTCCGATCTCATTCAATTTAACGCCAAGCCCTTAACACGTTACTCTCAGAAGACACTGAAAAATCGATCAGATTCTCCAAAGCCAAATTTCTCCTACAGGGCAACTCGGCCTCGACTATGTTTGCCCGTAAACTGAATCATGATACTAAACCTCCCCATGTATACAAATTAAGAAACCAAAGGGGTAATTATGTTACCCATACTCAAGATGTTCTCCAGATTTTCACCTCATTCTATAAGGACCTCCTCTCTGGCCCCCAAACCCACCCCAACCCTTCTTCTTTAGCCTGGCTAAATTCTTTACACCTTCCTAAACTCGATGACGCTCAGGTTTCATCTTTAAATGAACCTTGCTCTGAATCTGAGATCGCAGATATCATTAAATCCATTAAGTCATCAACAGCCCCTGGCCCAGATGGCTTCACAGCCATATACTATAAAAAATTTGCCCCTCTATTAGTGCCCAGCCTTACAAAACTATTCAACCATGTCCTCCAGGGAGGACACTTCCCCGAGGACATGCTGCTGGCTAACCTTTCCCTAATACCTAAACCCCAAAAGGACCATTCTCTCCCTCAGAACTTTCGTCCAATTTCAGTCCTTAACAATGATCTTAAATTATTCGGTAGACTGCTTGCAAATAGATTGTCCTTGGTGATCACCTCCCTCATTCATGTAGACCAAACAGGCTTTATCCCAGGTAGACAAATTGTCGACAACATCAGATTGGTCACTAACATTATACAAGACACCAACCTACACTCCCGCCCCCTATGCTTACTTAGTCTGGATATCCATAAGGCATTCGACTGTGTAAACTGGTCGTACCTCAATCATCTTCTCCCGAAGTTCGGCATCTCAGAGAAATTTATACATGGATTCAATGCTCTCTACCACCTTCCCAAGACCAGAATTAGGATTCCTGGTAGTAATTCTGACTTCTTTCCCCTTAGCAGAGGCACTAGACAGGGTTGCCCCCTTTCCCCCCTCCTTTTTGCCTTAGCCATAGAGCCTCTCGCTCATGCCATTAGACATAACCCTAACATCCAGGGCTACCGTAAAGAACCACATCAATTTAAGCTTAGTCTATATGCTGACGATGCCCTCCTATTCTTGACAGAACCCCACACCTCTATCCCTAATCTTTTGTCAGTACTCAAATCATTCCATAAACTCTCTGGCCTGTCTATCAGCACCAACAAATGTTCCATTCTCCCAATCAACTGCCCCCCTGATCTTATTTCCCTGATGAAACAAAACTTTAACTTTATATGGCCACATTCATCGTTTAAATATCTTGGCGTTCAGATCACAACTTCACACAACTCACTGTACAAATCTAATTACCTACCCTTATTCTCTCATATCAGCGCCTTAATTAAGGTATGGTCCTCCTATCATATCTCCTACCTCGGTAGGATCTGCGCTTTTAAGATGACCATCCTCCCGAAGCTGCTATACTTCTTCAGGGCACTACCAATCAACGTACCTAAATCCCGCCCAGAAACCCTCCAAAGAGAAATTAATAAATTTATTTGGAATGACAGAAAACCCAGATGCAGCTACTCTCTTATGCACAGACCCCAACCTAGAGGAGGTCTTGGCCTACCAAACTTATGGTGTTATTTTCTAGCTGCTAAGTTAACACAACTGGCACAATGGTTTTCCCCTGATGAAGATATCCCATGGCTCCGCTTCGAATCACTCTCGATACAGCCCCTAAACCTTAAGGGTATTCTGTGGTCCAGGGTAACATCACACCATGTTCTCTCCAAAAAAAATATAATTGTAGCACAGATGCTGCAACTTTGGAGGAGGGTATGTGATAAACATAATCTCGCTTCTCCAACTCCCCCCCTTTCGACTTACCTAGGTGACCCCAGATTCCCTCCCGCCTTCCCAGACAAGTCCCCATTCAACGACTGGATTGCTAATAACCTTACCACATTAAAATCACTCACCTTCAACTCGTCATTCCTTTCTTTCTCCTTCTTACAAGATAAGTACAAGCTCTCCCCTTCTCACCTCACTCAATACTCCCAAATCAAGGAGTTTTTTGAAAAATATATCTCCACTCATATCTCCCCCCCTAGCACCCTATTTGAACATGTTTGCTCCTCCTGCCCTAGGGACAAAGGCTTAATATCTTCCTTCTACAACTTCCTAAACTCCTTATTTCAACCAGATAAATCAGGCCCAATGCTACGCTGGGAACTAGAACTTAATTGCTCCTTCCCAGTTGACCAGTGGTCCATTATGATAGAAAATCTTAGAAAAAGTAATCGTGCGGCCGCCTTTAGAGAAACCCCTTTAAAGATTTTCACCAGATGGTACATGACCCCGGCTAAAATTCACGCCTTCTACCCTAATACCTCCCCAAACTGCTTCAGAGGTTGCCCTGAGGTTGGCAACTACTTCCACATCTTTTGGGAATGTAATTTATTGAAACCCATATGGCTAGAACTGGTAAATAGATTTGAAAGTATCCTCAAGAAAAAAATCTCTCTTACCCCACAAATATGTCTACTCTATTCCACGGTCCCAGATGTTCCCCCTCCATGTAACAGATTGATTCATTCATTCATCAGTGCTATACAGTGGATGATCGCCTGTAACTGGAAATCTCAAATCCTCCCATGGCCCCAAGTGTTATCTAGAATGGAATCTATCAGACTCTCAGAACGAATCCACCACACCTTATACGATAGCATGCATATTTTCTCCAACAAATGGCTATATTGGTCCATGCCCCCCTGAAAAATATCCCCACCATCTCAAAATATTTGATATGTGCACTATCCGCTTTTCCACTGGTCTGGCTGACTTTTTGCTAATTTCGTATACATGCCTTGCCTCTAATGTATTATTCTCGTCTTGATTATGTACACAAATCGTTCCCCCCCCCCTTGGCATACCTCTTCTGATCCTACCCTCATCTCATTGTATTGCATTTCCTGTATCATTCCTATCCCAATGCATTGTTTTGTACCTTTTTTCTTGTCTTCCAAATAAAACCTTTTTTGAAAAAAAAAAATATATATATATATATATAAAAAAAAATATAGATATTTTTTCTTTCTTTTTTTTTCTTTTTATTAAAGGACCCAGAGGGCCCTGGATGGCTACCCCCCTTCTTTTATATATATATTTTTTAATATATATTTTTGTTTATTTCTTCTTTTTTTGTAAAGGGCCCCCCCGCTTCTCAATTTGCGGTGGCCCCCCGGTTCTCTGTGCTCCAGGGGGCCCAGGCCTGAAGCTGTGTAAGGGGTGCCATAATTCCTGATGGTGGCCCTGAGCCTATCAGTGCCCATCAGTGGCCACCACTGCAGCCTTATCAGTGCCCATCAATGCAGCCTATAAGTGCCTATCAGTGCAGCCTCACCAGTGCAGTCTCATCAGTGACCATCAGTATAGCCTTATCAGTGCCTATTAGTGCAGCCTTATCAGTGTCCATCAGTGTAGCCTCATCAGGTCCACCAGTGCAGCCTCATAACTTCCCATAAGTGCAGCCTCATCAATGCCCATCAGTGCAGCCTCATCAGTGACCATCAGTGCAGCCTTTCAGTGTCCATCAATGCAACCTATCAGTGCCCATCCGTGCAGCATTATCAGTACCCAACAATTCAGCCTAACAGTGCCCAACGGTGCAGCAATATCACTGATGCGTTATTAGTGCAGCCTCATCAGTCCAGCCTTATCAGTGCCCATCAATGCAGCCTATTAGTGCCCATCAGTGCAGGGTCACCAGTGCCCATCAGTGCAGCCTCATCAGTGACCATCAGTGCAGCCTTATCAGTGACCATCAGTGCAGCCTTATCAGTGCCCATCAGTGCAGCCCCATCAGAGTCCATCAGTACAGCCTCATCTGTGCCCACCAGTGCAGCCTCATCGGTGACCTTAAGTGCCCTTAAGTGCAGTCTCATCAATGCCCATCAGGGCAGCCTTTCATTGCCCATCAGTGCAGCCTATCAGTGCCCACCAGTGCAGAATTATCAGTGCCCAACAATGCAGCCTATTAGTGCCCATCAGTGCAGCATTATCAGTGCCCAACAATGCAGCCTCAGTGTCCAGCGGTGCCTATCAGCTAAGCCCATCAGTGTCCATCAATGTAGCCTATCAGTGCCCATAAATGCCCATCAATGCAGCCTATCACTGCATTGGAATCTCAGGGAGGAATCGGGAGGAGAGCCAGCTGGATCACACAGAGAGGGGATCTCCCACTGTGACACTGAGCTTGGATTTGAATTGCCCAGCAGCCACTGTCAATAAAGTTTGGCCTCCTGGACCGGCTCCTATGATAGATGTCACACTAATTCCTCCTGCCATTGGATCAGTGTGCTGTCTATCATAGGAGCCAGTCCAGGAGGCCAGACTGTCACATCAGCCGCCTGGCATTTCAGATCCAAGCTGTGTCACATCGGGGGATCCCCGTTCTGTGTGATCGGCACTGGATACACAGTGTGACCAGAACATGGAGAGGAGGAGGGAGGAGAGGACTCTGACAGGGGCCACTGACATCATTCATGCAATTGAAATGCAGCCATTCCCTGCATCACTGCAGAATCATTCAAGGCTGCAACGCAATGCATAGGTTAGACGATTATTTTCAACACCACTAAACCACACATATACAGTATACACACAAACACCAACCACTCACTCACCAAACACCATAATTGTCCTTCCTTGATATTATGGCAATGCAACACAAGGCTGTTGTTTTACAAAAATACCTTGTCCCCACTATACTCCCATAAAAGACAATTGATACAAAATGTACTTACTTTAGTTACATGTTAATATCACACAGATATTATGTTCAATTTAAAAGTGAGACACTTGTGACAAGTCAATGGTGATTATTTTTATGATTTTTCATTAAAATAAAATAAACCTATTTTGCGGACAATTTTAGTTTGAGGTGAATATTTATGCTTTGAAGGGACAAAGGGGACGATTGGGCAAATTGCTGACAGTGAATTATTTTTATTTATAATTAGTGCACCCATCCTTTGCTTTGGTTATTACCATGGTGTCTTACTCAGAAATCAAATTTCTTATTCATGCATTCAGTTTTGTATAAGCAAATGAAAACCATATAACGCTGTTGCCATTACAGTTTCAGTAGACTTCATTAGCTAGCCAGTCACTTTCAAAAAGGCAAACCTAAATAATGCATCAATCAGTGGCAAGGAAATGATCACATCTAATGATTTATAGTTTATGCGAGAGTTGCTTTAACACTTGCTTGCTACACTGTATATGTTAAGCTACTTTCTTATTAATTTGAAATTCATCTTTTGAAGCTTTTCAACTGTAACTCCTTTACTTTGCAAAGGTCAGATGCATTATTCTGAGCATTTCCTTGTCAGATTTGCACTGTGCAGAGCTTTGGGGATTTTTTTCAGCTCGCTTTATGTGACCCCAATTGAGTCTGTGAGCATTATGATCTTATGGCACTTTCCTGCAACCTTTAGCATCACAGTGGAAACATTTCTTAGACTCTGTTCACGCATGACACAGTCTACATGGAACAATGGATGCCCTACTGGGAAATGTATACTTATTAAGACACCAAAGTGTCCCCTTTTCCTATTCTTTTATGGCCAGCCCAGTCCTGTAAAACCTCACCATATCATATTTGTTTTGTTAAAGTACTGTGCATCATAAACAACTTCCTTTTTTTGCCTTTTAATGACTTGAGCTATGGAAGGTTTTACCCCCTTTATGACCAGGACATTTTTTGCTATTTAGCACTGTGCTAATGTAACTAGAAATCGAGCAGTCACACAATGCTATACCCAAATTGAATTTATATAATTTTTTAGAGCATTCTTTTGATAGTATTTGATCACCACTGTTTTTTTTTTTTAGTTTTTGTCATATACAGTATGTAGCGCTCACCCCCGAAGGAGTCGCTGGTTATAGATTGGGTGGCATGTTACCTCTGTGACTCCGCCGTCTAGGGTAGTTGATGAGAGCCAAAGTAATGGAATGTCCACACAGCAGCAGGTGTCTTTTTCTTATGCTTTTATTTACCCAACAGGGTAAAACAGTAAAACTTGAGGTAGAAAGTAAAGATGTATGAGGAGGAGAAATAGCAGATTCAGGCTTAACGATACGGAAACAGTCCTGCTTCCAACAATGCTTTGTTTGCGTCGCCACTCCAGCCGGAGTGGGTATAGTGTACCTGGACAGGCCTTTCACACCGACCTGGCAGCCCGGGTATCACTCGGAACTCTGAGGGAAACAAGTCTCTGTCACAGACCCTCCCTAGAACTTAGATCATGAAGGAAATTCTCCTCAATAGACTTCGTACCTGGATCTCCTTCAGGTAGTGTTCATTTAGGTTACCGACTGACAGGTGGCCAACATCCAACCCCTCAGTGTCCGGTTACCTTGATCCCCCGATGGATTGTCGAGGCCCTGTTGGATCGCCAGCCTCTCTTGGCTCTCCTCAGGTGGACTCCCCATCGAACAGCTATCTCACTTGGGATCTTCTCAAGATTGGGGACCCAGTCGATTACTGGGGCCCCGCCACAGCTTTAAATGCTCTGGGCCAACATGGTCCCAGAACCAGAAACACAGCATGGCACGTGCACCCCGGCCTGGTAGGCCATATCGCCAGGGAGCCGTGATGTGTGGTCACCCTAAAGGTGGGTGCCACACCAGGAAATAACCCTGCCTTAATGGCGTCTGTTCCAGAAGTACCCTCCCCCAGCATGCCCCGCAAAAGGAAACTCCCTCCCGATTGGCTGCTGGCAAGAGGCACCCCAGCCTGGACTCCACTGGTGCCACCTGTCGCCCCGGGGTGGTATAACACCCCAGCAACAACATAATAAGCTCACAGCTCACATATAACACCCCAGCAACAACATAATAAGCTCACAGTACAGCTCAGCTGAAACAGAGACCCTGTCTTAGAATTTAAATTAGAATCAGAGTCTGTACACTCTGATTATCCCTTAAATTTTGTCAGCACCGGTACTTAGAAGTAACCCGGCGCTACAAGTAGATGAAAAAGTTCAAAAATATATGAAAAAAAAAAAACAATGGGCTAGATTCACAGAACACTTATGCTGGCGCATCTACAGATACGCAGCGTAAGTGAACAATGCGCCATTGTATCTATGCGCCCTATTCTCTTAACTAGATACGCCTGAATTTGGCCTTCATCCGACCGACGTAAGTCTCCTACGCCGTCGCATATTTACGCTGGCCGCAAGGGGCGATTCCATTGATTTACCCACCGAATATGTAAATGACCTAGATACGCCTATTCCCGAACGTACTTGCGCCCATCACTGTAATCTACGCCGTTTACGTAAGGCGTAAAGTTATCCCTGCTATAGGTGGCGCTACCCATGCAAAGGTATGGACGTCGGAACAGCCGTCAAATTTTACGTCGTTTATGTAAGTCGAACGGGATTGGGGCTGTGCGTAGGCTACGTTCACGTCGAAAAAATTGAGCCAACGTATCTTAGGGAGTATATGCAACGTGATTCTGAGCATGCGCGCGCATGCGACGTTCGTACGGCGCTTCATTTACACGGGGTCATGATTCATTTCAATACAACACGCCCACTACCAGCCTTCTTTGAATTAGGCAGGCTTACGCCGACCATATTACGCTACGCCGCCACAACGTACGGGGCGAGTGCTTTGTGAATACTGCTCTGGGCTATCTCTGTGCCGTCTGCGTAGCGTATATTCGATGCGCTACGCCGGCAAAACTATGCGCCGAGGTATGTGAATCTAGCCCAATATGTTTTACTTTATGCTATAAAACATATCCAATAAAAAATAATAAATGTTCTTAACAAAATTAGGCCAAAATGTATTCTGCTACATATCTTTGGTAAAAAAAAAAAAAAAATCCCAGTAATTGTTTATTGATTGGTTTGTGTGAAAGTTATAACATCTACAAACTATGGTATATAGGTGCAAGTTTATTTATTTCAGTAATTCAATTCAAAAAGTATAACTCATATATTATATAGAATTATTACACGGAGTGATATATTTCAAGAATTTCTTTCTTTTAATTTTAATAATTATGGCTTACAGCTAGGAATGAGCTCTATGTTCGGGTCGAACATTTTGGGGTGTTCGCGGCAAATTCGAAAGCTGTGGAAAACACTTTAAATGTCTGTGGGAGAAATCAAAAGTGCTAATTTTAAAGTTTAATATGCAAGTTATTGTCATAAAAAGTGTTTGGGGACCTGGGTCCTGCCCCAGGGGACATGTATCAATGCAAAAAAGTTTTAAAAATGGCAGTTTTTTCGAGAGCAGTGATTTTAATAATGCTTAAAGTGAAACAATAAAAGTGAAATATTCCATTACATTTTGTACCTGGGGGGTGTCTATAGTATGCCTGTAAAATAGCACATGTTTCCAATGTTTATAACAGTCTCTGCACAAAATTCCTATTCAAATTTAAAACTACTCGCAGCTATAATGAATTGTCGGGTCTCAGCAATACAGATAAAAGTCATTGAAAGTCATTGAAAATTAAAAATAAAATGCGTGGGGGTCCCCCCAAATTCCATTACCAGGCCCTTCAGGTTTGGTATGGATATTAAGGGGAACCCTGCGCCCAATAAAAAAAAATGGTGTGGGGTTCCCCCCCCAAAATCCATACCAGACCCTTATCTGAGCACGCAACCTGTCAGGCCGCAGGAAAAGAGGGGCGCCCCTCCTGAACTGTACCAGGCCACATGCCCTCAACATGAGGAGGATGTCCCCATGTTGATGGGGACAAGGGCCTCATCCCCACAAACCTTGCCCGAAGGTTGTGGGGGTCTGAGGGTGGGGGCTTATCAGAATCTGGAAGCCCCCTTTAACAGAGGGGACCCCAGATCCCGGCCCCCCCTATTTGAATTGGTGGGGGTACATTGGATAATGGAAACACCCACAAAGTGACCCCATTTTGGAAAGCAAACACCCCAAAGTATAATCTTTGAGGCATAATGAGTCTTTTGAACAGTTCATTTTTTTCCCAAAATTTTTGGAAAATGTGGAAAAAAATGGAAAAGCATTTTTTTTAAACAAAGTTGTCGATTTATAAGATATTTCCAACACATAGCATGTACATAGCAAAAATGACACCCCAAAACGTATTCTGCTACTCCTCCTGAGTATGGCGATACCACATGTGTGAGACTTTTACACAGCCTGGCCACATACAGAGGCCCAACATTGAAGTAGCAACTTCAGGCATTCTAAGAGCATAAATTACGCATCTAATCTCTTAAAGCGGTGGTTCCCCTAAAAATAAAATGTTGACATCGCATTTAGCAAATAAATTACAGTTAGAATCGGGTTGTTTTATTTAAAAAATACCTCCGTACGTATCGTTTCCATTAGTCGGTCCCACCGCCACTTCCGGGTACGATGCAGGTGGTGGGCGTTCCTAATTGATTGACAGGCATCCGAACGACGCATCCATCGCGTCACGAGATGCCGGAAAAAGCCGAACGTCGGTGCGCATGCGCCGTATAGAGCCGCACCGACGTTCGGCTTTTTTCGGCATCTCGTGACGCGATGGATGCGTCGTTCGGATGCCTGTCAATCAATTAGGAACGCCCACCACCTGCATCGTACCCGGAAGTGGCGGTGGGACCGAATAATGGAAACGATACGTACGGAGGTATTTTTTAAATAAAACAACCCGATTCTAACTGTAATTTATTTGCTAAATGCGATGTCAACATTTTATTTTTAGGGGAACCACCGCTTTAACCACCGATTACACATTTGAAGGCCCTGGAGCACCAGGACAACGGAAACGTCCACAAAGTGACCCCATTTTGGAAAGCAAACACCTCAACGTATTATCTATGAGGCATAATGAATCTTTTGCATGGTTCATTTTTTCCATGTTTTTGGAAAATGTGAAAAAAAAAATGAAAACACATTTATTTTTACACAAAGTTGTCCATTTATAAGATATTTCCAACACATAGCATGTACATAGCAAAAATGACACCCTAAAATATATTCTGCTACTCCTCCTGAGTATGGAGATACCACGTGTGAGATTTTTACACAGCCTGGCCACATAGTGGCCCAACATCCAAGAAGCACCATCAGGTGTTCTAGGGACTTAAATTGCGCATCCAATTTCCTTACAATCTATCACATTTTTGAAGGCCCTTCATATTTCTAACAGCATGTACATGCCAAGAATTACACCCTAAAATACATTCTGCTGAGTAAAGGTTAAACAAAAGATTACCTGTGGTTTTAGTAGTGCAATTGTCCACAGGAGGAGATCCCTGATCCAGGCAGCAGGCAGGGACGTGGTCAGTGACAGTGAATGGAATTGTCCAGGCAGCAGGCAGGAATATTGTCCATAGTCAGTCAGGCAGGGATACTGTCCATATACAGTCCAGGGTCAGTGCAAGTAGAGATATTGCCAGCAGTGCCAAAATATTGGTCCTGGTAAAAAGCATGAACATGGTCCAAGTAGCAAGCCAGGAAAGAATGGGAACAGGGGTAGAGGCTTCTCCCACCCAAATCTCTTTGAAGCCTCCGAGTCTCCAGTCCCTAACCTGGGAATAAGAAAACGAAAAAATTAGCTTTCTTTATCCAGAAAAACAATTCTGGAGCCCTCACATATGTGAGACCCCTGTGTTCCTACTAGCATAGCAGGGTAAAAGATTAATCCAAGAGGCAGGCAAAAAACTTAGTCACCTATACAGAGGCCTGGTTGGGAAGCACAATCGGGACAATAATACGTGGTGTCTCTTCTAATTCCTCCTTGTCAGGTCACCTATGGCCAGGTGACAAGTGCACCCCGTTGGGGTCAGGGATGCACTACAGGGTAGTGAAACCTATGGCCGACTGCTGCGATTAGAGAGGAAGCATGAACCCAAGATTTCCCAGGGCGCGGAGTCTAAGACCGAGCTTTGTGTTTACCAGAGCCTCTAGTGGTGAGGATGGCCTTCGCCGCAGCTGGATCCAGGTCGCGACCCCTGGGATCCCCTAGGTCACACTCCACAGGGAGAGAGGGGAATCAGCAAGCAGGACAAGCGGTAGTGATGGGAAAGCCGAGGTCAGGGCAACAGGCAGACAAGGGTAACCGAGGGACAGGCAAAAGATCAGGATCACAGGCAAACAAGAGAAGTCAGGGACGAGCCACCAAAACGGTACACAGGAAGATATTTGTAGCACACTGCAGACAGAAACTAAAGCTAACAACACGGTTGAACAGCACTGCAGGCCTGTAGTGCAACAGTTAATATAGCCTTCCTGGGATGGCCTGGGTGGGGCCATACAGGAAGGAGAGGAGATAAGAAGGTAACCAGAACAGAGTCAGGCCTCTAATGGACAGATGGAGACAGGTAAGCTGCCAGACTATTGCATATCTATGACACTCCTCTGGAGCACACCCGGTATTTCTTCTGATGTCTGTGGCCTGTGTCAGGAAAGTGGCACTCGTGGAGTCTGCTCACGGAATTAGAGGGAATATTTTCTGGTGGGCTTCCAGGGTACAAAACGGCGGAGATAACTTATTGGTAGTGCAGATAGGATACAGGGTTCTCTGTAGATTTTTGGTAAATAACATTAGTGTTATACATGAACAAACTGAAACAAATAAATGGATACTTTTTATACCAGTGGCAGGATTTTCTTGTGGGAAGGTAGGGTTCAATCATCTGATCATTGAAGTCCACTCCCACCATAAACAAATTATAGTCATAAACACAAGCTGGTTTCTGGATTGGGCCGTTTCTTATGGGGACTTCCACGTAGGTGTCGTTGTGGATTGATGTGAGCATGTGGACGTTTCGTCTGTCCCTCCACTTGACAGCCAATAGCTCCTGGTTCCACAAGATGCCGTCTCCCCTCGTCATAGCCTTTCATTGATGAGTTTTTGCGGGAAGCCCTTTCTATTGGCTCTTACTGTACCACTTGCTGGGTTGCCCCCCCCCCCCCCCGGTGAAGATTGTGGAAGAGGAGCAAACTAGTATAAAAATGATCCACATAAAGGTGATTTCCCTTTCCAAGGAGTGGATAGACAAGCTCCCAGACCACTCTTCTGCTGGCTTCGATGTACTCTGGGCATTCAGGGGGATGCAGTTGGGAGTCCTTCCCTTCGTACACCAGGAAGTCATTGGACGGAGCGATCACGTGGTAAAGGACCGCTGTCATTGGCCCTTTACCGTGATCCGTGTTGCGCTTGGTCCCGTGAAACCCGGCGAGAACCGATGTTCCCGTGTGCGTGCCCCAGGGGGTGCGCGGGAACAATTCCCTGGGAGGATGTCAATGTACGCCCTCCCAGAGTTAACAAACCGCCCTGTAGCCGTAATTCGGTTATGGGCCAGTTGCTAAGTGGTTAAGAGATGCTCAGAGGATAGTTCTGCTGCCTTGACCTTGTGTGAGCTTGTTCTATATTCCTCTAGTATTTTGGGTGGTGATTTACTGGTATCCCTTGAAGGAACCAACACCTGCAATCTGGAATTCTATTTCTTCAGGGTCATCCTCTTCAGCAGCTTCTAAAACTATGCTGCCATGCCACTGTGTGTTCCCCTTCTCTTTAGAGAACTATTTGTATTGACAGATTCTATTCTTGTTCTTTTATTTCCAACTACCCCATTTGTATTTTCATAGAGGTAGTTTTTATTTGCTCCACACTTCCTTTATGATAGGTTCAAGGCTAATTTTATTCCAATGTGGTGCCCATATTTAAAAAGGGAACAAAGTCTTTACCAAGTAACTATAGACCTGTTAGTTTAACTTCTATAGTTGGGAAGATACTGGAACGTTTAATAAAAGACCACATGGATGAGTTCTTGCAGGAAAAAAACTATTTAAGCAGCAGACAACATGGATTCATGAAAGACAGAAGTTGTCAGACAAACCTGATTTCCTTTTATGAAGAGGTAAGTAAAACCCTGGACAGAGGCGTGGCTGTGGACGTGATATATTTGGATTTTGCAAAAGCGTTCGATACAGTTCCGCACACACGGCTCATGTGTAAGGTAAGGTCTACAGGATTGGATATATCAGTTTGTAAATGGATAGAAAACTGGCTGAAAGACAGAATTCAGAGAGTTGTGGTTAATGATTCTTACTCTGAATGGTCCAATGTTATGAGTGGTGTACCCCAAGGTTCAGTGCTGGGACCCTTACTTTTCAATATATTTATAAATGATATTGGGTTTGAGATCAAAAGTAACATTTCTGTCTTTGCAGATGACACCAAGCTATGCAGTGGAATAACGTCCTTACAGGATGTCTCCAATTTACAAGCCGACCTCAATGCTCTGTCTGATTGGGCGACTAAGTGGCAGATGAGGTTTAATGTAGATAAATGTAAAGTTATGCACTTGGGGGCTAAGAATATGCATGCATCATACATACTAGGGGGAGTACAACTGGGGGGGTCTGTAGTGGAGAAGGATCTGGGGGTTTTAGTTGATCATAAGCTCAATAATGGCATGCAATGCCAAGCTGCGGTTTCCAAAGCGAGCAAAGTCCTTTCTTGTATTAAGAGAGGTATGGACTCCAGAGACAGAGATATAATTTTGCCCCTGTACAAATCATTAGTAAGACCTCATCTGGAATATGCAGTTCAGTTTTGGGCACCAGTTCTCCAAAAGGATATAGGAGAACTGGAGAAAGTGCAGAGAAGAGCAACCAAACTGATAAGAGGCATGGAGGAGCTCAGCTATGAGGAAAGATTAGAGGAACTAAATTTATTCACTCTTGAGAAGAGGAGAATAAGGGGGGATATGATCAACATGTACAAATATATAAGAGGTCCATACAGTGAACTTGGTGTTGAGTTATTCACTTTACGGTCATCACTGAGGACAAGGGGGCACTCTTTACGTCTAGAGGAAAAGAGATTTCACCTCCAAATACGGAAAGGTTTTTTCACAGTAAGAGCTGTGAAAATGTGGAACAGACTCCCTCCAGAGGTGGTTCTGGCCAGCTCAGTAGATTGCTTTAAGAAAGGTCTGGATTCTTTCCTAAATGTACAGAATATAACTGAGTACTAAGATTTGTAGGTATAGTTGATCCAGGGTAAATCCGATTGCCTCTCGGGGGATCAGGAAGGAATTTTTTCCCCTGCTGTAGCAAATTGGATCATGCTCCGCTGGGGTTTTTTGCCTTCCTCTGGATCAACTGTGGGTATGGAGTTGGGTGTATAGGATTTTACTGTGTTTTTTTATTTTTTGTTTTTTGTGGTTGAACTGGATGGACTTGTGTCTTTTTTCAACCTGACTAACTATGTAACTATGTAACTATGTAACTATGTATTCAAAAATGTTGCTGAGAAGTTGCTGCCTATACAGGTTCAAGAGCTAGACATACTAGACATACTAGTCCTAATCTCCCTTCCATACAGATTTAAAATGTAGACAGTCTTGAGCCTTCTCTACAGTATTTCAGTTGTTTTTTTCTCTATTGGACATATTTTTCACTGCTGACCATTTTCCTGTTCTTGCAAATATTGTATTGTATCCACCTTTATTCTATTGGACTGTTATTAGAGCTTGATTACATTATTAAATTTCATTCAGATACAGTTATCCTCCTGGCAGTGATTATTTTTTCTATTGGCCTGTAATACCTAAATCAGTGTCCTCTATATTCAGCTTTAACTTCAGAAGTTTATTTCCTCAAATATTTTTGTAGTATAATATCCACATTGTTTGTATATTGCCATGGCTTTGGTCCATCCCTCATTTGCACTGCTTTTGAACTGCTTTTGGCCCTCAATGGACTTCAAGAAAAAAAATGATTACAAAAATCTTGTTATTGTATTTAAATTGATAAAATCATATTAGAAACGTAATTTATTATAAATACCTGTTTTCCTTTTACACTGATTTACTTACATTCGCTTAATATAGCTATAACATCTCATCTGTGGAAGCAGTGTAGGTAAAATCTTGTGTTCTATAGTAAACCAAGAAATGTTTACATTTTAAACCTATGAAGATTTTTACGGGAATAAAAAAATGACGACAGCAGCTAATTCTCCAGTGTATACCATAAAGTGGATTTTTTGGTGCTGAAATTATGGTGACAAATACGTTTATGTCAGAAATGTGTTTCTGCACCTGAATGAACGTAATATCTGATCAGGAGAATGAAAAGTACACTTGATAGAACAATCCAGTTGCATGAAAGGCACTATATGTAGAAACTATCTCTGGCTTTGGAATAAAATGATATGCCACCTTAGACATTAATGTCATGCTTCAGGATTTTGCAATCACATACCTGCCAAGAGTGATGCATCATGCTTGGAATCAACATTCCACAGGCTGAAATTTGCAGTAAGAAAGTAATATTTTTTGGCAATTGCACACATGTTATATCACTTTCAACTTTCCCATTGCATTTTTATTCTTTCTTATTAAGTCTATGTAGTCTAGCTTTGTTAGAAAATAATTTGAAACAAATTCATGTGCTTAACAATACTAATGCATATGATAAAAATAAAGGGAAACCAGTCCTATGGTGTGGCAAATTTATTTTTCATGGTAAACAGGATCGATAAGCTAAGCTATACAGTATATACATCCCAAACGTTTTTTTATTTTGGATAGAGTAGGGTTTGTTTTTTTGTTGCCATTTCTATCCCAAGTTCAGGAGTAGAACAGAGAATTAAGATTAGTTGGGTACATTAACAGTACTAAAGGAGTAGATAATGTTTCTTTTGCAAAGTAATAATTCACTTAACAAAGTAAATGCTCCCTTAGAAAAAGTGAAGCTGTACTCACTTTGAGTACCCATGAGTCATGTGCAGATGAATTTTGAAAAGCTGGGTTTGCTTTGCCCATGATTGCATTAATAGAGTGCACACATTATGACACAAACCCTATATGTCCCTCTTAGTGAGTGGGGGTTATCATAATTGTATATGTTTGCGTTTATTACCTGAAATGTTCACACTTGGAATAGAATTGCACTAGCACATAGTTTGGAAGAGAATTAGTCACTTTGGTGGAAGTTGTCCTCTCAGTGTATTTCCACTCTATAAATTAAAATTAGATTGCTGTTTATAAAGAGTTCTTTATTTTAACTACAGTATGTATATTAACAAAACTGCGATAACTGATACTTGTCCTTTTGGAAAGTACTTACATAAATTATTAACCTCCTGGGCGGTGTTCCCGAGTCTGACTCGGGGTGAGATTTTTGGGCAAGGATCGGTAACCCCGAGTCAGACTCGGGCTCGCCTCGCTGGATGTACAGGGAGTTTTACTTACCTTGTCCCTGGATCCAGCGATGCCACCGCGCTGTGTGAGCGAGCAGGACCTCGCTCGATTCACACAGTGCCTCCGTGTGACGCCGATCTCCGTTCCCTGCGACGTTACGACGCACGGGGACGGAGAACGGCGCCAAATTCAAAAAAGTAAACAAACACTATACATACAGTATACTGTAATCTTATAGATTACAGTACTGTATGTAAAAAAAACACACCCCCCTTGTCCCTAGTGGTCTGTCCAGTGCCCTGCATGTCATTTTATATAATAAAAACGTTTCTTTCTCCCTGCAAACTGTAGATTGTCCATAGCAACCAAAAGTGTCCCTTTATGTCAAAAATAGTTTTAGATCAGCTAAAAAACAGCGATAATAAATTATAATCACTTGCAGAATTGTGCGATAGCGATTTGTGGGGAAATTCGTCATAAAAATAAATAAATAATGACAGCAACAATTCTGCAACTGAGCAAATTTCAGTGATTTTGATTTGATTACATTATTGAATAATTTTTATTATAATTATATTATTATTTGTTATAATTATTTATAATTATTTATTATATTATAATTTATAATTTTGTTTTTAAAAAAATGTCATACCCGGGATGCCTATTAGAAGCTTGTTTGGTCAGATTTAAGTGAGTTATTTCTAAAAATGACAGACCTACAATATAAAACGCCAAATTTCCTTGCAAATAATGGTACCGCTTTCAGCATGTTTTTTCTGAAAGAATCATACCGCCAGGGAGGTTAAAGTGAAGCCAGTCCCATAAAAAAATATTTTGTTAATTATTTATTTATTTCAACACAGGGAAATTTTCCAGGTTACAGATATAATTCATGTGAAACAACAATACCCCTTCCCTCTGCTGCCTATTTGAATTTAGTACACACAATAATCAGTACTTACGCTCATGACAAGAGTGTACTGTGTGAAGAAGTCCAAACTTGTTGTCCTTCCTTGAAAAGGTTAATATTGTTTTGAATGCACCACCTTGCAACTCCATTGGATCAGCAGGCACTGAAGACTGTAAACATAAGCAAAAAAAAAAAAAAAGCGTGCACAAGCTCTGATGCAAAACCTTTTTATCAATTTCTCTTCATTTAATAAAAAGGCTTTTCACCAGAGCCTGTGCGCTTTTCTTTTTTGCTTCTATTTGAATTTACTGAATGAGTTCACATAATAGGAAGGCATCAGTGAATGAGAAGAAGGATGGGAGGGGTGGGCATAGCAGTTCCAGCGACTCTGCTCTTAAAGGAACTGAGACCACAATGAGCAGCATCAGAGATCAGTAAGTTATCTTCCTCGATCACAATAAATTTGTCGGATGTGAATAATAGACTGCAGGCACCTCATTAGACTCAACTCTACTGGAATTCAGCATTAATACAATTTTAAAAAAAGTACTGTGTTTTGAGGCAGCGAGGCACTGCTCACAATGCCATGCCCTAACTCCCCCATGTCCTCCTGGCCACATTCCCCATAAAAGAATTCCAATCATAGTTTTATGCTCATAAAAAAAAATTCAAAAGACTCTTAAACCTCCAGCATTGCCAAGCAGATATTTTAATAGTTCACAGAATAACATAGTGTAGATATTTGCCAGTACATCACAGATCTTTAAGTTGAGTCCAAACGTTTTTGTATTTCAGTATGATCACATCACAAACGGAAATGTGAAACATTTCTGAGTCACTCAGGACCCCTTTGTCAGGTATGTGATAAGTGTATAGCAATTGTGCAAAATATTTAAATAGACATCCACCAATCATGACCAGCCACCCACCCCTAGACATGGTATGACATCATAAAGCCTGTCAAAAATCCAGTAAACATAAACAGAGATCCGATGGATATGCATTAACATATAAAAAAACCTTATGCTAATATGATATGTCCCTGATATAGAATCACCAAGGGGACTTAGATCAAGCAAAACCAGACCAATATATATTGTTAAACTCAATCAAATGCATCTCCCATTTTTTTTTTCATTCTATTTTTTTTCTATTTTATTTATTAATTTCATAATTTTTTTAATTTTAAAATTTTCCTATTATCTTTATTTATTTTTGTTTATTTCCCTTTATTCCCTTTTTATTTAGTAATTACTCTCCCTCTCTTTTCTCTTTGTTCTTTATGATTTTTTTCCTCTTTATGCCTTGATTCCCCAATTTTTTGCTTTCATTTTTGGCCTTTCCCCTCTTTTCCCCTCTTTTACTTGGATCTTCTGTACCTATTCCTTAGATCGGGCACATCGGGCAGATGCATGCAATCGAGTTTAACAATGTATATTGGTCTGGTGTTGCTGCTTGATCTAAGTCCCCTTATTGATGCTAATTTGGAAACATATATATATCGATAATATTGCATTAGCATACGTTTTTTTTTTATATATGTTAATACATATACATTGGATCTCTGTTTATGTTTACTGTTTTTTTTAGCAGGACTTATGACATCATATCATGTCCATGAGTGGGTGTGTGACAGACTCAACCAAGACAGAGGCTTTTGGAGAGGACTGAGAGCAAGACTTCTACCCACTGACTATGGGCGCTGGCATTTGTGGGAGCTACAAGCATTTAGAAAGATGTTCTGTTTTATAATGCAAAAGGAATTATTACATACAACAGTCAAGGAAGCCATGATGGTCTCTGCCAACTTGATACTCAGTGCACAGATGTATGTGAAAAGAAAGCTGGTTAATGAGATTTTGACAGCCCTTGATATACTGAATACTGTTGCTGGAGTTTACAGTTTGTTATTCTGCGTACACACGCTTGTAATTTCCAACAACAAATGTTCGATGGGAGCTTTTGGTTGGAAATTCCGAATGTGTGTAGGCCCCATCAGACATTTGGTGTTGGAATTTCCGACAACAAAAATTTGAGCGCTGGTTCTCAAATTCTTTGACAACAAAATTTGTTCTCGTAAATTCCAAACATGTGTGGACAATTCTGACGCACAAAATTAAATGCATGCTCTGAATCAAGTATGAGATGGAAGCACTCGGTCTGGTAAAACTAGACATTTGTCACGCTGTAAAGGCTGAAAAGCTTGAATCGTCTCTCACCAAAATTCTACTAACACGACTGGTATTGAACTTCCCTTTTCTAGTGCCGTCATACGTGTAATATGTCACCGTGTTCTTGACGTTCGGAATTTCCGACAACATTTGTGTGACCGTGAGTATGCAAGACAAGTTTGAGCTAACATCCGTCGGAAATCTATCCACAAGTTTGTTGTTGGAATGTCCGATCGTCTGTACGTGGCATTAGGGTAATATGATCATGAGGGGAATGTCTTCCTGTGGGGTATAAAGTATGCGTCTGAGTTTGAATAAACAGTCATTCCTTTGGACTTTACCTCACATCTTGTCTGTGTACGATGGTTGGGGTAAAAAAGGGCTGGTATTAGCTCTTGGTCTGCTTAGAATGGTTTGGAGGGCAGGAGGAAGTACCTAGTCGAGTTGCTAAGCGGTTCCATCATAGGGTGGTACCTTGTTCTTGCTTGTTCCCGATTGGTGGATGTCTATTTAAATATTTTGCACAATTGCTGTGCACTTATCACATGCCTGATGAAGGGGTCCTGTGTGACTCATAAACATTGTACAGATCTTTAAGTTGAGTCCAAACGTTTTTGTATTTCAGTATGATCACATCACAAACGGAAATGTGAAACATTTCTGAGTCACTCAGGACCCCTTTGTCAGGTATGTGATAAGTGTATAGCAATTGTGCAAAATATTTAAATAGACATCCACCAATCATGACCAGCCACCCACCCCTAGACATGGTATGACATCATAAAGCCTGTCAAAAATCCAGTAAACATAAACAGAGATCCGATGGATATGCATTAACATATAAAAAAACCTTATGCTAATATGATATGTCCCTGATATAGAATCACCAAGGGGACTTAGATCAAGCAAAACCAGACCAATATATATTGTTAAACTCAATCAAATGCATCTCCCATTTTTTTTTTCATTCTATTTTTTTTCTATTTTATTTATTAATTTCATAATTTTTTTAATTTTAAAATTTTCCTATTATCTTTATTTATTTTTGTTTATTTCCCTTTATTCCCTTTTTATTTAGTAATTACTCTCCCTCTCTTTTCTCTTTGTTCTTTATGATTTTTTTCCTCTTTATGCCTTGATTCCCCAATTTTTTGCTTTCATTTTTGGCCTTTCCCCTCTTTTCCCCTCTTTTACTTGGATCTTCTGTACCTATTCCTTAGATCGGGCACATCGGGCAGATGCATGCAATCGAGTTTAACAATGTATATTGGTCTGGTGTTGCTGCTTGATCTAAGTCCCCTTATTGATGCTAATTTGGAAACATATATATATCGATAATATTGCATTAGCATACGTTTTTTTTTTATATATGTTAATACATATACATTGGATCTCTGTTTATGTTTACTGTTTTTTTTAGCAGGACTTATGACATCATATCATGTCCATGAGTGGGTGTGTGACAGACTCAACCAAGACAGAGGCTTTTGGAGAGGACTGAGAGCAAGACTTCTACCCACTGACTATGGGCGCTGGCATTTGTGGGAGCTACAAGCATTTAGAAAGATGTTCTGTTTTATAATGCAAAAGGAATTATTACATACAACAGTCAAGGAAGCCATGATGGTCTCTGCCAACTTGATACTCAGTGCACAGATGTATGTGAAAAGAAAGCTGGTTAATGAGATTTTGACAGCCCTTGATATACTGAATACTGTTGCTGGAGTTTACAGTTTGTTATTCTGCGTACACACGCTTGTAATTTCCAACAACAAATGTTCGATGGGAGCTTTTGGTTGGAAATTCCGAATGTGTGTAGGCCCCATCAGACATTTGGTGTTGGAATTTCCGACAACAAAAATTTGAGCGCTGGTTCTCAAATTCTTTGACAACAAAATTTGTTCTCGTAAATTCCAAACATGTGTGGACAATTCTGACGCACAAAATTAAATGCATGCTCTGAATCAAGTATGAGATGGAAGCACTCGGTCTGGTAAAACTAGACATTTGTCACGCTGTAAAGGCTGAAAAGCTTGAATCGTCTCTCACCAAAATTCTACTAACACGACTGGTATTGAACTTCCCTTTTCTAGTGCCGTCATACGTGTAATATGTCACCGTGTTCTTGACGTTCGGAATTTCCGACAACATTTGTGTGACCGTGAGTATGCAAGACAAGTTTGAGCTAACATCCGTCGGAAATCTATCCACAAGTTTGTTGTTGGAATGTCCGATCGTCTGTACGTGGCATTAGGGTAATATGATCATGAGGGGAATGTCTTCCTGTGGGGTATAAAGTATGCGTCTGAGTTTGAATAAACAGTCATTCCTTTGGACTTTACCTCACATCTTGTCTGTGTACGATGGTTGGGGTAAAAAAGGGCTGGTATTAGCTCTTGGTCTGCTTAGAATGGTTTGGAGGGCAGGAGGAAGTACCTAGTCGAGTTGCTAAGCGGTTCCATCATAGGGTGGTACCTTGTTCTTGCTTGTTCCCGATTGGTGGATGTCTATTTAAATATTTTGCACAATTGCTGTGCACTTATCACATGCCTGATGAAGGGGTCCTGTGTGACTCATAAACATTGTACTCTCCTGTTTGTAATGTGAACATACCTCATAAAAAAAAATTGGACTCATGGAAGATCCATTGTGTGTTGACAAATATCTACACTCTTTCATGCACGAGCCAGTCTCCAGCTGATGGTTGCTGCAGCACCCAGTATCCTAGAGATTTTTCCAGAAACATGTGTAATGGTAATACAAATGGTAAGTTTACAGAATAATTCACATAATATTAGCTAAAGGTTTTACTTGTACAGTCATTTTAAATGTTAAGTGTAGCAAACAGTTGTTACCTTTCAGGGGGGAATCAAGTTTTTGCAGACAGTGACATCAAAAGGCTTGAATAATAAGGCAGTGAAGAAACCAATGATTACTATACCATTTGGTTCCAAAAAGTAATTTCAATTGACCAACTGCCAGATTAAATGACCTACAGGCTTTTTTCATCTCCATTTCTGCTATGTTTTTAGATGTAGTCATACAATGTGTACTAGGCAGTCATTTAGAGTGCCACCAGCTAAAGAGAGCACCAGCATGGGAAAAAGCAGTGTTAAATTTAGTAGTCCAGGAATATTGTAATCAATATTGTGTAAATGCAGTATACATTTTATTTCCATTTTTTGCAAATAATCCCCCTTTAGCCCATAAAAAATAATTACTTATATGGGTTAATGGTTTGGTGGAAACCTGAAGGCATTAGACATCTTGGCCCGGATTCACGTAGAGCGGAGTATATTTGTGCGGGAGTAGCGCATCTCATATGCGCTACGCCGACGTAACACAGAGGCAAGAACAGTATTCACAAAGCACTTGCTCCCTACGTTGTGCCGGCGTAGCGTAAATTGTTCGGCGTAAGCCCGCCTAATTAAAAGTAGGAAGGAAGTGGGTGTGATACATTAAAATGAAGCCGTACCGTGGATGCTTCCCAGCGCGCATGCTCAGAATCACGTCGGAACGAACGCCTAAGATACATTGAATCACTGAAAGTAACCTACGCCCAGCCCTATTCACGTACTACTACGTAAACGACGTAAAATACGACGGCTGTTCCGTCGTCCATACTTTTGCATGGGATGCACCTCCTATAGGTGGAATAACTTTACGCCGTACGTACGCCTTACGTAAACGACGTATACTACTGCGACGGGCGCAAGTATGTTCGTGAATCGGCGTATCTTGGTCATTTGCATATTCAACGAGTAAATCAATGGAAGCGCCCCTTGCGGCCAGCGTAAATATGCGCCCAGGCTCCCACGGCATAGGAAACTTACGTCGATCGGATGAAGCCAAATTTCAGGCGTATCTTATATTAATAATCAGGCGCATAGATACGACAGCGCATCTGTGCACTTACGCGGCGTATATAAAGATACGTCAGCGTAAGTGCTTTAAGAATCAGGGCCCTAGTGTCTATACCTAAGAACAGAAATGTATTAAAATTTCCAAGATTTGTTTTGTAATTTAGGGAAAAGCTATGAAGAAACAGGATTGAAACAATGGGGTTTTAATGCACTCATGAACAATACCAATCAGATTTTAAATGATTTCCTATCAAAAAATGAAACTACATGTTTGTTTCCCACACCCGAAAGCAACATATCTGTTTTTAGGAACCAACACACAAATTTGGGTTACCCTACCCCCAACATACTCCGAAAAGTGAATCCCACATCTGTTTGTTTTTTATTTTCTGGGACGTCATACGCCATACGTATCAATCAGGTATTATACATTTCAAATCCTTTGTAAAGTTTTGTCAAACTCCTGTATCAAAATAGCTGTCCATTCCTCCATAGGTACACTTTTTCATCCACAGAGCTGAGGTTATGGATATGTATGAGATATACGAGGGTGTGCTGATAACTTGTATAACTTTCTTTAGTATTACAGAGGAAACAGGTATTCATATTTTTCACATATGAACTGGCCAATTCGTTCAGCAAACAATGAACATGAAAAGTTGGGTTGACCAGGCTCAAATCTCATCCCTGATAAAGAGTGCATTATAACCCATGGTTGTAGTCTTGTACACACACACACACACACACACACACAAATATAGTGTTTGTCCCCATCTCCACACAGCAATGCAATGTGTTTTGAAAAATAAACCATGCAAATCTTTTTCATGCTTTTAGTGCTTTTTGGGGATTTTAGTGCTTTGGGATACCCAGAGCATAAAATTCCTTTGCAGCCACTGTGCTATATGCTGGGTGTTTGGTGTGCTCTTGTACCTTTAAGAAGGGGTGGCTCCCCTTCAGTCCACCTGCCCCTATCTATCCATTAAAATGCATGTGCCTCCACTGTGGGGACACTCATTGTTTAGTGTTAGGACCACAGATATTACAGGGTGCCTTGGCGCGGCTCTGTGGCTCATGCATGCGTTTGCAAATGCGTGCGGACTAGACCCCTGTTTTTAACGCATAGTGTTAGACAGGTTAATTGGTTGTCTGCTAGCTGGTCGGTAAGTAGGCTTGGTTTTTCCCTGGGCATTCCCCAGGTTTTTGTTGTTATCTGTTTTAGCCTTCCAATGCTACTTACTGCGATAGCCAGCTATAGATGGGGGCGGTGGACATGTTTGTGTTTCACCTATGGTGCTTGTAGTGTCCAGCAGTGCACCAACACCTTTGCAGCCACTGTGCTATATGCTGGGTGTTTGGTGTGCTCTTGTACCTTTAAGAAGGGGTGGCTCCCCTTCAGTCCACCTGCCCCTATCTATCCATTAAAATGCATGTGCCTCCACTGTGGGGACACTCATTGTTTAGTGTTAGGACCACAGATATTACAGGGTGCCTTGGCGCGGCTCTGTGGCTCACGCATGCGTTTGCAAATGCGTGCGGACTAGACCCCTGTTTTTAACGCATAGTGTTAGACAGGTTAATTGGTTGTCTGCTAGCTGGTCGGTAAGTAGGCTTGGTTTTTCCCTGGGCATTCCCCAGGTTTTTGTTGTTATCTGTTTTAGCCTTCCAATGCTACTTACTGCGATAGCCAGCTATAGATGGGGGCGGTGGAGATGTTTGTGTTTCACCTATGGTGCTTGTAGTGTCCAGCAGTGCACCAACACCTTTGCAGCCACTGTGCTATATGCTGGGTGTTTGGTGTGCTCTTGTACCTTTAAGAAGGGGTGGCTCCCCTTCAGTCCACCTGCCCCTATCTATCCATTAAAATGCATGTGCCTCCACTGTGGGGACACTCATTGTTTAGTGTTAGGACCACAGATATTACAGGGTGCCTTGGCGCGGCTCTGTGGCTCACGCATGCGTTTGCAAATGCGTGCGGACTAGACCCCTGTTTTTAACGCATAGTGTTAGACAGGTTAATTGGTTGTCTGCTAGCTGGTCGGTAAGTAGGCTTGGTTTTTCCCTGGGCATTCCCCAGGTTTTTGTTGTTATAAAATTCTATATAACATGGTTTTTGGTGCATTGGCAATAGGTATTAACAAGGCTTGGCCATGGCCTGTGAACCCTATTGACTCTAAATTCTTTAAACAAAAACTCAAATCACATATAATCTTTCAAACTTAGTGTTCAGTAAAAACATAAGACAGATTGCTGCTAAGGGCAAAATAAATTGGGAATTTGAACCAGAAAAAAAAATGGGAAATAGCTGTCACATGACATCAGCAGATGTAAAAGTGTGCAAGCCAGGGACCATTTGCATCAATATGCTTATATATACTGTACAATCATGTGCTATATACAGAATATTTTCAGTTTATTTAAATATATTATACTTTGGTCTCAAACAGTGACTGCTATCCTCTGTGTATATCACCACATATTAAAACATGTATTTGCAATTTAAAAGGACCAAATATACACTATAAAACAAAAAACAGCATAAAAGCAAAATATAAATATGCCCAAAATGTCAGTTTGGTTTAATGGGTTGATAAAACAAAAGGAGTAAAATAAGACCTGTGATGGTCTTGTGTAAAACATAGCTTTCAATGCTGCTTGATGGAGACTTAGATTATATGGTAGCAAGTAGTTGTTTTAACAGCAGTCTGCAATTTCCATCAGTTGGTGACTGGATGACAATAACAACCATTTGTTTCCTTACATATTCTAGTTATTTGTTTCAGCTACTGCTAAAAAATGGAGACAATAAATGTTAGTTTGTAAGACAAATAACCAGTTATAGTAACATTGCAACAAATGTTTTCAACAGCTGTGTGTGACTTAAATAGTCAGATGCTAGACCATTAGCATTTCCTTTGGGGTAATGTGTACTTGACCAGCTTGCTCTAGTATGGAGAAATTAATTTTTGCCAACAATATGTAACTCTCCACAGAGATAAAAATAATGTTTTAATTATAGGTGTGGGATCTGTTATGTAAAACCTTTATCCAGAAGGTTTGAACATCTGAAAGCAAAATTTAACTATGTATATAAAAATATCTACACAAAAAGGGAAACATGCCTATGGTTAACAATGAAGGTGCTTGTTATATTTGAATTGTTGAATAAAAGATTGAATAAAAGATAAAAATTCATTGGTTGATCTTATTTCAAAATAAGCACTCTCAATGCAAAAACTCCATATGCATGACTTGGTAAGTATTCAACAGAATAGAAATAGGGTTCTGAGAGGTAAGTGTTAAGGACTAATGTTATGCAGTTAAGGAGTAGGGTTTGAATCATTTTTTTTCTGGCCATTGAAAAGTCCTAAACGTCCCTAGATTTTAGGTGCATTTAAGCATGTTTACATGCTTTAGTTGCATAGGGCATTATTTTTTGCCCAAACATTCCTCTCCTGAACACGATTTTACGCCCCTGTCTCCTAACCCCTCAAACAGCCTATGTGTGCAGAGAGGCATTTAGGGGCAGAAAAAAATGCCAAACACCTATAAATTGTACTTTGACAACTACAGTGTTCATGAGCCCCTAGTGAGCGGAAATTACTTTTTAAGAGTGCATGAGGCCTTAGTAGGAGAAAATTAGAAATCCTGCAAGAATTTTACGCAGGTGAAGGTGCATTTTGCTGCTCCCCATCATCACTATTCCCCTCCAACGCTGGTACCTCATTCATGTTGCACCCCAAATGTGATGGGGCACAGCCTGAAGCACGTCACTGTCAGAAAAGGGTTCACCCATTGGTGGCACTTTCGGTCTCATGGATCGCAGTACCGGTGTCCACCAGCAGGTGTCTTCTAACACTCAGGATCTACAGGGTGGGCCATTTATATGGTCACACCTTAATAAAATGGGAATGGTTGGTGATATTAACTTTCTGTTTGTGGTACATTAGTATATGTGAGGGGGGAAACTTTTCAAGATGGGTGGTGACCATGGTGGCCATTTTGAAGTCAGCCATTTGGAATCCAACTTTTGTTTTTTCAATAGGAAGAGGGTCATGTGACACATCAAACCTATTGGAAATTTCACAAGAAAAACAATGGTGTGCTTGGTTTTAATGTAACTTTATTCTTTCATGAGTTATTTACAAGTTTCTTTTTGTTTACAGCCATTGACATGTCGCCGAGGTTAACACGTGTGGAGCGGAAAGAAATTGTGTTGATGTCTGGTGAACGCAGTAACCGGGTCATTGCAGCAGATTTCAATGCAAGACAGCCTACGAGACCACCCATCTCCCATGCTACAGTTAGCAAACTGCTTGCTAAGTTTCGTGAAACTGGTTCAGTGTTGGATTTGCCAAAATGTGGACGCATGAAATCTGTCACTAATGAAGAAACATCAGTGACTGTCCTAGCTTCATTACTATGTAACTATGTAACTATAAATGAGAGTAGAATCCTAAAGCACATTTTTAGATGTAGTACCAAACAAGGCATATATTACAGTAAAGGCAATAGTGAAAAATTCTGAATATCTGTCAGCAGACTGCTTTATTAGGCTTCATTTCCATGGACGTTTTTACAGCCACTTTTTTAGCCCTTTTTACAGCTTAAAAACGCCTGTCCATGTTTTTGTTTCTTAATTATTATTTTTTTGAGCTGGAGCTTAAAAACGCTGTGGTAGCGTTTTTAGCGTTTTTGCAAGTTTTTGAGCGGTTTTGAGCGTTTTTTAACGTCTGGCGTTTTTACAGCTCTAAGGCTGGAGCTTCAGAACACACTGGTCCTGTTTTTTTTTTTGCAGATTAAAAACGGCTCAGCCATCTACAGCTCAAAAACGTCATGGTGGGCACAAGGCCATAGACTAACATGGAGAGCCGTTTTTAAGCTGCAAAAAAAGCTCAGAAATGTGGCTGTAAAAACGTCCATGGAAATGAAGCCTTAAATTTGCACAAACTAACAAAGTCAAAAGTTGAGATTAGGCCTCGTACACACGACAGAGTTTCTCGGCAGAATTCACCGAGAAACTCAGTGAAGAGCCGGATTCTGTCGAGAAACTCTGTCGTGTGTACACTTTCGGCCCGATGGACCCGCCGAGGAACTCGTCGAGCAAATAGAGAGCAGGTTCTCTATTTTCTCGATGGGAGTGGATTTTGGCTCGACGAGTTCTTCATCGGGCTGTTTTATCAACGAGAAACTCGGTCGTGTGTATGCTAAGAAACCTGTGAAAAACTTAGACACTGGAGAACAACATCGGTAAAAGTAGCGTTTGGAATGGAGATAGCACATTCGTCTCGCTTCCAACATTATTGCATCGTTTATTTGCAGCGCTTTACACAATTTTTTGTAAGGGCACAAAACAGCAATATTTTTTTTTTCTTTTGTTAGGATATTCACACAGAGTTCATTAAAATTTGGTGGAACCTTTTTCTTACTGATCTCAATACTATTTATTTTAAAAATTCTCACCTTATTTTGGTCCTGTGTTTTAAATCCTGCTCTTAATATTCAACTTAATTTTTTATTTCTCAAAAATGCAAATCCTCTTATTTTTTGGAATGTCAAGTTCCTCCCATAGAAACCTTATTGCTTTGTCTTATCTCATCTGTCCCTTTCAAATTACACCTTATATCCAAAAAAAATTTTAAACATAACCTGCCTTCTCACAAGCTAAATTTTAAAGCAAAAAAAAACAAGGACAAGTATGAACTGTAAAATAAAAATTTACCATTTATTTTGGTTTGAAAAATAAAGTAAGTAAGCAAAAGTCAGCACTGGAGAGCTTGCTGCCATTTGTGCACAGCCAGGTGTGGCCTGATGTGACTGGTGAGCAGTTGAGGCCAAAAGGGGGACTTGAGAGGTTCATTCAGGAAGGAACGCATCAAGGTCTTGGACTCCCCGAGGTCACAAACTGGAGCAGGGCAGGCAGATGTCACCAGGTTGTGGTACTATAGCAGCCTGAACTCTGGTACACCACATGGAAGTAAGGGAGTCACTTTATTGTTTTCTTCAATGCCTTCCTTGGTGGCTTCCCTGCAGCCTGCTCTTTGACCTTCTCTGCAGCCTTCTCAGCAGCCTTCCTCTTCTGCCTGGCTGGAGGTGGTGCCACAGGGGTAGTACTCATGCCAGGAGGAGGAGTAGACGAAGGTGGTGGAGGATGAGTAGACGAAGGTGGTGGAGGATGAGGTGGAGGAGGAGGAGGTGGAGCAGTAGAAGGAGGAGGAGTAGTAGAAGGAGGTGGAGCATTAGAAGGAGGAGGAGTAGTAGAAGGAGCAGTAGAAGGAGGAGGAGCAGTAGAAGGAGGAGGTGTAGTAGAAGGAGGTGGAGCAGTAGAAGGAGGAGGAGCAGTAGAAGGAGCAGTAGAAAGAGGAGTAGTAGAAGGAGCAGTAGAAGGAGGAGGAGTAGTAGAAGGAGCAGTAGAAGGAGGTGGAGCAGTAGAAGGAGGAGGAGCAGTAGAAGGAGCAGTAGAAGGAGGAGGAGTAGTAGAAGGAGCAGTAGAAGGAGGAGGAGTTGTAGAAGGAGCAGTAGAAGGAGGAGGAGTAGTAGAAGGAGCAGTAGAAGGAGGTGGAGCAGTAGAAGGAGGAGGAGCAGTAGAAGGAGCTGGAGCAGGAGTAGTAGAAGAAGAAGAGGAAGAAGAATGTTGAGAAGGAGCAGGAGAAGAAGAGGAAGAAGAATGTTCAGAAGGAGCAGGAGAAGAAGAGGAAGAAGAATGTTCAGAAGGAGCAGGAGAAGAAGAGGAAGAAGAATGTTCAGAAGGAGCAGGAGAAGAAGAAGGTGGGGGAGGTTGAGAAGGAGCATGAGAAGAAGAAGGTGGGGGAGGTTGAGAAGGAGCATGAGAAGAAGAAGGTGGAGGAGGTTGGGAGTTATCTGGTGTCTGAGGATGGGGATGGCGGCAAATGACAGTGTCCTCCGTGAGAAGACCCCTCACCCCCTGATTTGCGAGGGTGGTGAGGAGTCCCTCAAAGAGGAGGCGCTGGTCCACTCTCATGTCTGCCATTTTAGCCAAAACCACCGTCACAAATCCCTCCTGAGCAGTGGGAGGCTGTTGAAGGGTTGCATGGGCGTCCCGAATGAGGGCTAGTGAGGCGTCACGCACCCTCGTATCCCTCACCTGCCTTCTCGGACGCAGGCGAAGAGGAGGCACCTGACATCTGGTACTTCGCCCAGCCACCTCATCCAACCCACTTGGGCCTGCCACCACGTTCAAGCCACTTGGGCCTGCCACCTCGTCCAAGATACTTGGGCCTGCAGCCTCCTCCAAGCCACTCACCCTGCCCTCCTCCTGCCTGGCATTTTCCCGATCCTCCTGCTGGCTGGTCTCGTCCTGTGTATGGAAAAAAAGTACAGTTTTACTTTCTTTTTTAAAAATAAGTCTCATTTTTCAACTCCTGACTGTTGCATATTTTTTAGTCACGACTTAGCTAAGCCAATCATTGTAACCCATGTTTTATGGTGAATCACACAAAAATAATTCCTGGCCAATACTGACAAATGATCTGTATAACACTTTTATCTCTACCTTTTTTTTTACCTTTAACATCTTAATTTACATCTCTTTAACAACATTTAAACACCACACATTTGCACATTGAAAGTACTATATACCTGGCTCCAGCTGGGCAAATCCGGATCTTCATCCAGGATGGAAGGCTGCTGAGAGGGTTCATCTGCAGAGGGAGCAGCAGGTTGGCTGGAGGGAAGGCTGGAGGGAAGGCTGGACCTTCTGTTCCTTCTGGGGGCAAGGCTAGAAAGTGACTCCCTTACCTCCAGGTGTTCATCCAGGAAGCTCAGTTTGCTATAGTACCACAACTTGGGTACATATATCTGCCCTGCTCCAGCTCCAGACCTCCTCGAAGCCAAGACCTTGTTGCGTGCCTTCCTGTAGGTGCCTCTCAAGGTCCCAATTTTGACCTCCAACTGGTCAGTCGTCACATCAAACCCCACCTGTCTCCGCACAAGTGGGAGCAGGCTCTCCAGTGCTGTTTTCCGCAAGTCTCTGTTGCGGGAGATGGGGTCTTTGGTGGCCCACAAAACTGGAAGTTCTCTCCACCGGTCTATAAAGATGTCCAAAAATTCTGGTCTATTGAACAGGTTCATCTTTTCCTGTCCAAAACCAAGGAGAAATAAATATTGTCAATCCACAGTCTATAAAGTCAAGTACTCTTTATCACCAGCTAGCCCTTAAATGTCTGTCTTTCCTGAATTGGCCACTGCTGTCCCAAGTTCTAAGCATACCTACACGTTTGTCGTTCAAACGTCTTTCTTCCGCACCCCGGTCGGACGGACGCCACGTGTGTTCGACCCTTTATATACACTCCGCACACGTCATCCGCCCAAGCTTAAATAATTAGATGTTTCCCCCCGCCCCTTATCTTTCGTCGCGCAATCGACAAGAAGGAATTATCTGAGCAGGAGTTTGATACTCGGTCACGTTAGAAAAGCATTACGCTCAAGTTTACTCATGAATTCAAACGACAAGATTCTTCATGCAAAAAATTACCCCTTTGATGGTCAAAGAACGACATTGCCCACACAACATACTGTAGTTTTGGCAAAATGTTCGAGGAAACTGCGGTTACGTACAGCACAGCACTAGAAAGGGCCATTTGCATGTCAGATCTTGGCCGACTTAAATCTAAAGTAATGTTAATTGCTTGTTTCTGCTAGGTTAACACCATATCTAGGTGACAAACTCAAACGTTCAAAAACAAGTTACGTACCGTCGTATGACACGATCTTCGAAAGACTGGGAACGCCGCCTTCACTCACGTGGTATCCCTTTATACACGCGCATGCGTGACGCTCCGCCCGTATCCACACCCCTGACGTTCTTTCCGTGATTTCACCGCCCCTTCTCTATTGTCACACCCACATGAACAAGATGGCGGCAGCAGCAGCACCCCGGCCCTCCAACATGCCTGCCCCACAACAAGAGAGAGCCCACAGATCCACTGGCCCATCCAGGAGAAGGACCTTTAAAGCCACCAACATGAGCTTTATGGAGATGGTGGAGATGGCTCAGATCCTCCGAGAGGAGGATTATGATTGCAAACACGGGCCATATGAACATCCCAACAAATTAAAGGCCCTAATTATGGACAAGGTTGAAAGGCGACTGTACAGAAAGTTTGGGGTCACAAGGTCACGCGAGCAACTCCGTAAGCGATGGTCGGACCTGAAGCTGCGGGAGCCAGAGACCATGAAACTAATCAGAAAAGAAATTAGAAGAAGTAAGTAATTTTGATGTGTAATCCTGTCTTGTGTTTGCTATTTGCGCCATGTGCTTTTTCTTTCAGGTTGTACTGTATGTCTTTCATGTTTGTGGGCCCAAATATTTGTCGGAAAAGTCGACGTTCATTTAGAACGACGACTCGTACGACCAAAGATTGTGCCCACAAACATGAAATTTAAGCATTTTTTTATGGGGGGAGGGGGGGGTGGTGGGGGTGAGATCCATTGTGGAATTAATGTCAATGTGTTTTTAATAATCACAATTAAGACAATATACAGGAAAAGGATAGTCTGCTCAGCAGTTGGTGACACATATGGACTCAGTAGCACAATTGTTGGCCACAAAAACGTCATTATTTAGGGGTTAACACAGAGGTGAGGTCATCCAGTGGATACTTGGTTTGCTTCCATGTTGAAAAATAAACCAAAGGTACAACGAGTTTATTCATTTTTGGCAATGCCTACAATCCTGCGTCCTGCTTAGAGTGGATTTCAAAACCAAAAATAGTCCCCGAAATTATTTGAAGAATGATTCATATTCCTCTTTCAGGCCTACAATCTTTGGAAATAATGTTTAAAACACCTTTTCTTCATTCTTGTAGGGCGACATAAAGCAGAGAACCAGGAAGCACCGATCCAAGGCCCACCCCCGCGGGATGAGTCTGCCACCACATCTGGTAAGAAAGTATCATCTAACCCAGCTTCAGGTAATCTAGATGTAGGTTTGCCTAATTCTAATAAATGCTTTTGTCCCACATTTCAGGAGCAGGTGGTGGCTTGGACACGCATACTGCCCAGATGATAATTTCAGAAATCTTGGCGTGCAGGGAAGAAGTGGAGGAAATAAATCAGGCCAGCCGAGAAATTGTACAAAGGACAAGGAGGGTGGAAAATAAATTACGCAATCTAATAGATGTTTTGGGTAGAGTTTAAAACTACAAAAAAAATAACAAAACAAGATTGGTGCTTTATTGGGGAATCAAAAAAAAAAAAAATAACAAAACAAGATTGGTGCTTTATTGGTAAATCAAAAAAAAAAAAAAATAACAAAACAAGATTGGTGCTTTATTGGGAATCAAAAAACAAAAAAACAAAAACAAAACAAGATTGGTGCTTTATTGGGGAATCAAAAAAACCCAAAAAAATAACAAAACAAGATTGGTGCTTTATTGGGGAATCAAAAAAAAAAACAAAAAAAAAACAAAACAAGATTGGTGCTTTATTGGGAATAAAAAAAAACAAAAAAAAACAAAACAAGATTGGTGCTTTATTGGGGAATAAAAAAAAACAAAAAAATAACAAAACAAGATTGGTGCTTTATTGGGAATCAAAAAAAAAAAAAAAATTAAGATTGTTGCTTTATTGTGTACTAAAAAATAAAGAAAAGAATAAGTGAGTTTTGGATGTTTATAATCCTAAAAAAATACCCCAAAAAAATAATCTAATTTTTGAATGTTTATAATACCAAAAAAAGACAAAAAAATAAAAAAATCTGATTTTTGAATGTTTATAATACCAAAAAAGACCAAAAAAAATATGTGATTTTTGAATGTTTATAATACCAAAAAAGACCAAAAAAATACAAAAATGTGATTTTTGAATGTTTATAATACCAAAAAAGACAAAAAAATACAAAAATGTGATTTTTGAATGTTTATAATACCAAAAAAGACAAAAAAAAATGTGATTTTTGAATGTTTATAATACCAAAAAAGACAAAAAAAAAAATGTGATTTTTTAATGTTTATAATACCAAAAAAGACAAAAAAAATGTGATTTTTGAATGTTTATAATACCAAAAAAGACAAAAAAATACAAAAATGTGATTTTTGAATGTTTAGAATACCAAAAAAGACAAAAAAAAAACAAAAATGTGATTTTTGAATGTTTAGAATACCAAAAAAGACAAAAAAAAATGTGATTTTTGAATGTTTATAATACAAAAAAATATTAAAAAATATTTGATTTTTGAATGTTTCTAATAAAAAAAAATATATATATATATATCTACAGGGAGTGCAGAATTATTAGGCAAATGAGTATTTTGACCACATCATCCTCTTTATGCATGTTGTCTTACTCCAAGCTGTATAGGCTCGAAAGCCCTTCTACCAATTAAGCATATTAGGTGATGTACATCTCTGTAATGAGAAGGTGTGTGGTCTAATGACATCAACACCCTATATCAGGTGTGCATAATTATTAGGCAACTTCCTTTCCTTTGGCAAAATGGGTCAAAAGAAGGACTTGACAGGCTCAGAAAAGTAAAAAATAGTGAGATATCTTGCAGAGGGATGCAGCACTCTTAAAATTGCAAAGCTTCTGAAGCGTGATCATTGAACAATCAAGCGTTTCATTCAAAATAGTCAACAGGGTCGCAAGAAGCGTGTGGAAAAACCAAGCCGCAAAATAACTGCCCATGAACTGAGAAAAGTCAAGCGTGCAGCTGCCAAGATGCCACTTGCCACCAATTTGGCCATATTTCAGAGCTGCAACATCACTGGAGTGCCCAAAAGCACAAGGTGTGCAATACTCAGAGACATGGCCAAGGTAAGAAAGGCTGAAAGACGACCACCACTGAACAAGACACACAAGCTGAAACGTCAAGACTGGGCCAAGAAATATCTCAAGACTGATTTTTCTAAGGTTTTATGGACTGATGAAATGAGAGTGAGTCTTGATGGGCCAGATGGATGGGCCCGTGGCTGGATTGGTAAAGGGCAGAGAGCTCCAGTCCGACTCAGACGCCAGCAAGGTGGAGGTGGAGTACTGGTTTGGGCTGGTATCATCAAAGATGAGCTTGTGGGGCCTTTTCGGGTTGAGGATGGAGTCAAGCTCAACTCCCAGTCCTACTGACAGTTTCTGGAAGACACCTTCTTCAAGCAGTGGTACAGGAAGAAGTCTGCATCCTTCAAGAAAAACATGATTTTCATGCAGGACAATGCTTCATCACACGTGTCCAAGTACTCCACAGCGTGGCTGGCAAGAAAGGGTATAAAAGAAGAAAAACTAATGACATGGCCTCCTTGTTCACCTGATCTGAACCCCATTGAGAACCTGTGGTCCATCATCAAATGTGAGATTTACTAGGAGGGAAAACAGTACACCTCTCTGAACAGTGTCTGGGAGGCTGTGGTTGCTGCTGCACGCAATGTTGATGGTGAACAGATCAAAACACTGACAGAATCCATGGATGGCAGGCTTTTGAGTGTCCTTGCAAAAAAAGGTGGCTATATTGGTCACTGATTTGTTTTTGAATGTCAGAAATGTATATTTGTGAATGTTGAGATGTTATATTGGTTTCACTGGTAAAAATAAATAATTGAAATGGGTATATATTTTTTTTTTGTTAAGTTGCCTAATAATTATGCACAGTAATAGTCACCTGCACACACAGATATCCCCCTAAAATAGCTAAAACTAAAAACAAACTAAAAACTACTTCCAAAAATATTCAGCTTTGATATTAATGAGTTTTTTGGGTTCATTAAGAACATGGTTGTTGTTCAATAATAAAATTAATCCTCAAAAATACAACTTGCCTAATAATTCTGCACTCCCTGTATATATATTTTTGTAAAAAAAAAATAACCACAAAAATATACATCTGTGATATTTTGTGTCTAAAAAAGATGATTATGTAAAAAAATAAAGAGATTTTGAAAATGCAAAAAGTGTGTACGGTTTTGCTTAAAATGCGTCTAAGTTTATGTGTGTTTTGTTTTGGGGTCACCTGGGAAATGTTTGCTAGTTGATAAGGAAAATACACTTGACATTACATGTAGAACAATAGTTACAATTAGTAAACAACTACAAGCAACACAAGCAAGACCTAACAAGTTTTTTTTAAATATTTGTATTTATTTTTTCTAAAGTAACAATTACGGCAAATTGCCTTGGGATGGTATGGCCCCCCTACCCATGAAATAGTCCATGTATTTGTCTCGCACTTCACGGGCACTCTGGGGGGGCAGTCCTGTGTGGCCAGCTTCAAGGCCCGGCAAAGTTTCTGATGGAGACAAAAGTTGTGCCTCGGGCCCAACCAGGGCCATATAATTAGGAGATTGTCTCCGCAAAAAATTATGTAGAATGCAGCATGCAAAGATAATTGTATTCCACTTATATTCCGCCATGTGGAGAGAGGTGAGGAAAAGGCGGAACCGGCTGGCCATGATGCCGAAGGCGTTCTCAACCACTCTGCGTGCTCGGCCCAGCCGGAAATTAAAGACACTCCTCTCTGGGGTGAGGGTGCGCTGAGGGTATGGCCTCATAAGATGGGGTCCCAGGGCAAACGCTTCATCAGCCAGAAAAACAAATGGCAGGCCTTCTACATTCTGGTCACCCGGTGGCAATGACAGATCATCATCCTGAAGGCGAAGTGCAAACTCCGTCTGCCTGAAGGCTCCCCCATCCGATATCCGTCCGTTCATCCCGACATCCACAAAAAGGAATTCGTACTGTGCTGACACCACCGCCATCAGCACAATACTGTTGAACCCCTTATAATTAAAGAACTGGGATCCCGAACGGGGTGGAGGCACGATGCGGACGTGCTTCCCGTCGATGGCTCCCCCGCAGTTGGGGAAGTTCCAACGGGTCTGGAAGTCCAAAGCCACAGACTGCCACTCCTGTGGTGTGGACGGAAGCTGGGGAAGAAAAAATCCAAAAATTAGCCACATAACCTTGCAAGCAGATTAGACAAAGACATTATAAGCATTATAACATTTCTGGGAACTAGCATATTATATCTAAATATATTTCGACAATTACCACATTAAACACCCCCTCTGATGGGCCAGTGCCCAAGTTTGGGGGAGGTCTAGATGAGTTTGGGAGTACAAAAAACAAATATAACAATTATTGAATATTGGTGAACATTGACTTTACAACACATTTTGGAGGGGAGGGCTAGATGAGTTTGGGAGTCCAAAAAACAAATATAACAATTATTGAATATTGGTGAACATGGACTTTACAACACATTTTGGAGGGGAGGGCTAGATGAGTTTGGGAGTCCAAAAAACAAATATAACAATTATTGAATATTGGTGAACATGGACTTTACAACACATTTTGGAGGGGAGGGCTAGATGAGTTTGGGAGTCCAAAAAACAAATATAAAAAATATTGAATATTGGTGAACATGGACTTTACAACACATTTTGGAGGGGAGGGCTAGATGAGTTTGGGAGTCCAAAAAACAAATATAAAAAATATTGAATATTGGTGAACATGGACTTTACAACACATTTTGGAGGGGAGGGCTAGATGAGTTTGGGAGTCCAAAAAACAAATATAATAAATATTGAATATTGGTGAACATGGACTTTACAACACATTTTGGAGGGGAGGGGGGGGGGACATTCCAATGGATATAACACAATACATTGGGAAGTGACTAGACTAGGTAGGTTGGGGCCCAGGATAGCATGCTGGGGAGGTAAGTGATGGGAAATATGCATGTAGGCCAAAAAAGGGGCATCAATAAAGTTTACAGCATGCATGGGGGCAAAGGGGACAATCACAGCATATTCCAGACATGGTAATTAGGGAAGGAGGAGATAACTACAAGACATTAGCATACATTATAGACATAAAATGGGATATTAAAGGAGAAAACTTACCCTCATATATTCCTCCTGCAGAACCTGGATGATGGCAGAGCAGGTGTCAGGAATGATGAGGCCCAGAGCCTGGGGGGAGATGCCCGTCGAGAACTTTAAGTCCTGAAGGCTTCTCCCAGTTGCCAGATAACGGAGGGTGGCAACTAGCCTCTGCTCAGCACTGATGGCTTCCCGCATAACGGTGTCCTGCCTGGTAATATAGGGGGACACCAAAGCCAACAGGTGCTGAAAGACGGGATCAGACATCCTCAGGAAATTCCTGTAATCAACAGGATTATTTTCCTGAAGCTCCCGCAGCAAAGGCATGTGAGAGAATTGGTTCCTACGGAGCAACCAATTCTTGGTCCATGAACGCGTCCTCCTCCTGTTCATGAACTCCTCATCGTCTAGGTCATAAACAAACAGACCTACACACAGAAGATGCTTAGCACGAAGTCGGCGACGACTAGGTGCCTGCAACATGGCTACAAGGCTAGGAACGAATGACAAATCAGAATTGCACTAAACAGACCGCAGTGAAGAACAGCAAGACCTATGAAGAACGACCCTGACAATGAAAAACGCGGGGACAGGACCGCAATGTAAAACAATACGACCTGACCGCACGTCCCGATTGCCTAGATACGACCCCCACAAGCACAAACTGAACGGCAGAGATCAATCTGAAAGCACAAAGACTGAAAAGCACGAATCGTCACTCACCAAACTTTTACTAACACGCGTAAACACGGAATCAGCAAAAGGAGCCCCAAGGGTGGCGCCAACAAAATCAAACCTCCCCTTTATAGTCGCGTCATACGTGGTGAGCGTCACCGCGCCGGAGAACGACCAAATTTTTGTCTGTTACGTGTGTACGCAAAGCAAGCCTGTCGAGCTTCTCGACAAGTTCAACAAGGAACTCGACGAGGAACTCGATGTGCTTGGCACGTCGAGTTCCTCTGTCGTGTGTACGAGGCCTTAGAGGCATGGTAGCTCTAACAGAAGCAGCAGGATGAGGTAGCTAAGCCAGAGAGTCTGATGATGATGAGTATGAACCTATATAAATAGTAGTCCTGGGATTTTGTCTACAACATTGGTTCCATGCCAGGAGACTGGCAAACCCTCTATGCAGATTTATGGGTAACATGGGACAAGGTTGCCTGATGTAACAGGACTTGCCCTCAAAAAATCTTTCAAATAACATAATCTATGGGTGTGCTGTTTTGGAAAACAACTAGGCTCAGTTCAGGCAAGACCATGTATACTCAAACACTGGAGAAGACTGAAGAGAATTAAGATATTAGTATTGGGAAGCATACAAATGTAAAATTAGTTCTAGTGGCTGAGAGCTGCGAGGCAATTTCTGCCATTCCTGCAACTCTGCTGATTGAAAAAGCCAATAAAAAAAGGGTAACCCTCAAAAAGGAAAGCACAGTTCCACACCTAGTTACAGTAGGCATCTAAAACAGGGACTGCTTAAACTTCAGCAGACATACAATATAGTAATAGAGTCTGTGTTCAGAAATTTACGCACAAAGAAACTGTAGCACAAATCCGTGAATGGAAATACCACTCTGCCACTAACAGGCACAGAACAACAACTGGGAGATGCGATGGCAGACCTGAAAGATCATGCAAGTGATCAAGAGACACTGGGTATACTAAGGTAATATCACTCCTAATAATAGCAGTATTTAGAGGCCTTTTATTATTAAGGGGCTTACAGATTCCAAAAAAAAACTCCCACACCATCCGCAGACCCCCACAACCACTGAGCAAGGGTTAGGGGAAAAAACCCTTGCGCTCATCAACATTAGGTCAAGGTCTCCCCTCTGGCAAGGCACTGTCCCATGTGGAGGGCACATGGTCTGGTATGGTTCACAATGGGGGGTTCATGCTCGCCCCCCCATGCTTTCCTAGCCAGCCTGATTGCATGCTCAGAATAAAAGTCATTAAGGATTATATACAGTACCAGTTCCTTTACAATATATAACATCTTAAGTTAGATGGATAAGTCTTCATGTTAAAAAAAAATAAAACATCTTGGGATAAAAATAAGCAAAGCATGTTTAAAACTGGACTAAACAAAGGTGCTGCCTTTACTTTATCAATTCATATTCGATTATGCTTTTGGGCAATAACGTATAATATCGTACTGTTCGTTTCCATCAGAAGGAGATTAACCATGCTTGGTTTAGGTAATCATAAATGTATAGTAAATAAAATCCTATCTGCACTGTGTTTTATATGATAAACGACAGCACTGTGTGAAGCCAGCCATTCACATAAGATGATGAAGGACACAGTATGAATCAACTGATCAACTTCACACTTCAAAATTATCAGCTAGTGTCACTGTAAATAACTCACAAGCACAACCATTTTTTGAGAACCACCCCATATCTTTGGGTACATTAGAAAAGTTTAGGAGAACACCTAATGCTAAAATAACATAATATTCTGATGCCGCGTACAGACGGTTGTTTTTTTGTGATAGAAAAAAACAACGTTTTTTAAACTTCATTTTCAAAAACAATGTAGCATACACACCATCGTTTTTTCCAAAAGCTCTAGCAAAGCGCGATTACGTTCAGCACGTACGACGGCACTCTGTTCCATTCAAACTCGTGTCCTAACTTGCTTCTGAGCATGCGCGGGTTTAAAAACATCGTTTTAAACGTCGTTTTAGCCTACACACGGTCATTTTTTATGACACAAAAAAGCACGTTTTGAAAAACGACACAAAAAATTGAAGCATGCTTCAATTTTTTTTTTGTCGTTTTTCAGAAGACATAAAACAACGTTTTCCCCACACACAATCATTTAAAATGACGTTTTTAAAAACGTCGTTTTTTTACATCACATAAAGCAACCGTGTGTACGGGGCATTATTTTAAACTGTAATTTCCCTGCCAAACATCCACAGAAAAATAATAATGGAATTTAAATCACAACAATTAAATTATTATACTCATACAGCTAATATTTAGTAGTTTAAGAGTTAAACAAATATTTGTTCAGATTAGTAAGCTTCTTATTTAGTAAGAACATTTTACAAGGAATGAGAAAATTAAATTCAAAGGGTATGCTGCCCTCCTACTGAGCCTCCAAATCAGTAAAGGCAAAAACATATAGAGCTGCCAACATCTTAACTTCTGTAATCCATTCAGTGAAATCAATTCTACACAGTGCTGGAAGAGTCCATTTAAAAATAGCCTTCCATCATGAAGTGTCTGGATAATGAAAGGGCTGGATACCTTTGATGTGGACAGTAGCAGCTTTCTTTGCAGATATAGAACTTGTTATCAGGTACTGTAAAAAGCATGTAAGAAATGAGAACATAATGTTAAAAAAAAACACTAATTAATATTCAGAATAAATGGTAGAACAGATTATGTTGTATAAAAAAAAAGAATGGGAAAAATAATATCATGCTGGTTATTATTTTAAGGTTTATACAATTTGCAAACATTTCTCAAATGAAGCTTTAGTTAGTTGTGTCTGTTTTTGCAATTTTTTTTTATGTATTTAACTATAGTTTGGTTTTGTGTAATACATATAGTGCTTTTCCAGGTAAGCATGAGTTATGGCAAACTGTACTTGTAAAATTTGATTAATACCGAGGGCCAGATTCTCAAAGGCATTACGACGGCGCAACACCATTAGCGCCGTCGTAACTCCTCATCTGGCCCCGGGTATCTATGAGACTGATTCTTAGAATCAGTTGCGCATAGATACCCATTAGATCTGACATGCGTAAGGCTGTTACGCTGTCAGATCTTAAAAGTAATTTTTTTCCCGTCGCTAGGTGTCGCATCGTCGTTTTCCCCGTCGTCTATGCAAATGAGGTAAGTACGCAAGATTCCCGAACCTACGTGCGTCCGACGCTGAGAATTTACGTTGTTTCCGTAGCGTACGCGACGCGTAATGTTGCCCCTGCTATTAGCAGGGGCAACCAATGTTAACTATGGCCGTCGTTCCCGCGTCAAAGTTTAAAAAAAATACATCGTTTGCGTAAGACGTCCGTGAATGGCGCTGGACGCCATTTACGTAAACGTCTAAGCAAATGACGTCGGGGTGACGTCATTTAGCGCAATGCACGTTGGGTAATTTACCCGACGGAGCATGCGCAGTACGCTCGGCGCGGGAGCGCGCCTAATTTAAATGGTGCCCGCCCCATTTGAATTGGGCGGGCTTGCGCAAAGCGAATTAACGATACTCCGCCGCAAGTTTACAGGTAAGTGTTCTGAGAATCAGGATGTAAACCTGTAAACCTGTGGCGGTGTAGCGTACAGCACATACATTACGCTGCCCAGGAGCAACGTTAATGTATGAGAATCTGGCCCCTAGTGTTTTAAAAGCAATATTTGAAGCAGAATTTCACTCCCTCGATTAACATTGACTATTTTTAATCCTTATGCTGCTATAAATGGATAGGAAAGTATATCATATTTGCTGGTTTTATATATATATATATATATATATATATATATATATATATATTTACAATTCCTCAGTTACTTCCCGGTTTCAATGCCTTATGTCATACATCCCAGGAGTCAACAGTGGGTGGGGGGGCTAATCACACCATGTCCTGCTTGCATGCCTGAGCTAAAGGCAGGTGGATTCCAGGAAGTACTATAACACCGAATGAGGGGCCACCCAAGTAGAGTGCACTAATTCACTAGTCCAGGTGCTTGTCTGCTTATCAAAAATGAAGCACTATAAACTAAGAATGGGGGAAAGACCACCCAAAAAGTAGGTACTACATGCTAACCAAATAGTGTAACAAAATAGCATTATTAAGGACATTCAACAATTAGCAATACATGAAAAAAAACACCACATACATATATGATACCTCACCCTGCACTGTATCAAAAACGGACAGAATTGTAAATGTATAAAATCTAGAGTTCTGATTTAGAAACCTTTAATATGGTAACACTGCCCACATAGGTGGTGCTGGATATTGCTTGTCCTTTTGTTCTGCCCTGACCATGGGAATTTCCCAGCCCTTCTGACACTCTAGGTTCAGACATGATATATACCCCATTAAATTAACACAGCGGCCTTCTGTGTTGATTAAGACAAGCAGTGGGTTTAAAAGGTGTCAGTCAACCAAACCATGGGACAGCACCCAAGACTGGTCAAGCTAAACACCTGGCAGTTAGGTATTTTTAGAATATCAAAGGCAGGCAGTATAACAACACCTGAATATGCAAAGAATGGTAGACGCTAAATAATTTAATTGGCTCAGGAAGCTATGAGGAGACTATGACCAGAGAGAGGCTTGACAACAGTGGACTCTACCCATATAAGAAGAGGTTATTCACTATTTGGGGCCAGCTCACGCCCTGCAGATAGTGGGATAAAGGTAGTCCAAGTATCAGTGCTAAACACCTTCTTTGCTGGCACAATGGAGCTGAAAGAATTGGAAAGGAAAATCCTTGTCAAGGGAAAGGGGGAAGGCTCAATCAGTCAGTAAGCAAGTAGTGGGTACAGCAGAAGTGACAAGTTCCTTTGTAAATTGTGTTTTGATGTCTGCATGCAGTGAATATGTGCCGAGTGTTGCTGAAGAGAAGGTGATTTGGACATCATCCCGCTCACCAGGATGCTGAAGGTAGTTGGCACAAACAGGAAGCAATGCATGGTCTTTACATTAGCCAGCAGAAAGATGGATGCGGTAGGTCAGTTAGATGGGAACACAGCAGTCTGGTTTGGCACACGCAGCATGGTCTGATAATCACCAGCAGGAGGGACAGGGAATCTTCTAATGTCACACAACAATGCAGGTTCACCAATGCAGGGACAGCAATGGCTCACAGGGTCCTGGTAGGTCGCAGTACCAGCAGCTGGACAGAAGCTCTGTTGTTCACTGATGGATCCCATGGAGAAGAGATAGATAGGTCCTGCTGAAAACGGCTCTTTAAATAGACTTTTCCATAACCCTCCTTTCAATTAGAAGTTTACTGGCAGATGTAGTCTAATGCCACATACACACGATCAGATTTTTCAATGGCCTTCGGCGGAATCCCGTTCAAGCTGTCTTGCACACACACTGTCAGAACAAATTTCAACTGTCTAAAACGCGGTGACGTACAACACGTACGATGGCACTATAAAGGGGAAGTTCAAATCCAACAGCGCCACCCTTTGGGCTTCTTTTGCTGTTCTCTTGTTACCGCGTGTTAGTAAAAGTTTGATGAGAGCCAATTCACGCTTTTCAGTCTCCGTGCTTTTCAGATCGTGCTCCAGCGGGACCAATTCTCTCATATGCGGCTGCTGTAAGAAATCCAGGAAAATAATCCTGATGACTTCAGGAATTATCTCTGGATGACGGACCCCATTTTTTACCGTCTGTTGGATTTGCTGTCCCCCTATATTACGAGGCAGGACACTGTGATGCGCCAAGCCATCACTGCCGAGCAGAGGCTAGTTGCCACGTTGGGATACTTGGCGACTGGGAGAAGCCTGCAGGACCTCAAGTTCACGACAGGCTTCTCCCCCAGGCGCTTGGGATCATTATACCAGAGACGTGTTCTGCCATCATACAAGTCATGCAGAAGGACTATATTAAGGTAAGTTTTCTCCTTTAACATCACATTCTATGTATGCAATGTTTGCTAATGTATTGTATTTCTTTCATCATTCCCTAATTACCATAATTGTAATATGCTGTGAATGTCCCCTTTGTCCCCACGCATGCTGTAAGCTTTTAATGCTCCTTTTTTGACCTACATTCGTATTACCCTTCACTTACCTCTCCAGCATGCTTGCCTGGCCCCATACACACCTAGCCTAGTCACTTAACAAAGTATTTTGTCAGCTCCATTGTAGTGCTTTATCCCCCCCCCCCCAACCAAAATGTGTACAAATTAGGGTTGTCCCGATACCACTTTTTTAGGACCGAGTACAAGTACCGATACTTTTTTTCAAGTAGTCGCCAATACCGAATACCGATACTTTTTTTAAATGTGTCCCCAAATGCAGCCATGTCCCCCCCATATGCAGCCATGTCCCCCACATATGCAGCCATGTCCCTCTAGCCATGTCCCTCACATATGCAGCCATGTCACTCACATATGCAGCCATGTCCCTCTAGCCATGTCCCTCACATATGCAGCCATGTCCCTCTAGCCATGTCCCTCACATATGCAGCAATGTCCCTCTAGCCATGTCCCTCACATATGCAGCAATGTCCCTCTAGCCATGTCCCTCACATATGCAGCCATGTCCCTCTAGCCATGTCCCTCACATATGCAGCCATGTCCCTCACATATGCAGCAATGTCCCTCTAGCCATGTCCCTCACATATGCAGCAATGTCCCTCTAGCCATGTCCCTCGATGCGGCGGCGCGATGCAGCGGCGGGGGGGAAGGGGGGGGGGAAGTATTCTATTTAGGTATCGGGGGTATTTGCGCGAGTACGAGTACTCCCGCAAATACTCGGTATCGGTCCCGATACCGATACTGGTATCGGTATCTGGACAACCCTAGTACAAATGTTTTTATTCTCATGAACTTCAGGCAAAGTGGCAGAGTCTTTTTTTGGAGGCCTCTAAACTCAGCTAGAACCCCCCCTAAATTTTTGCCAATGGGCCAGCAGAGGGGGTGTGGAATCTGATAATTGGGCCTTCTATTTTGGTCTTTTTTAAATACTCCTTTAAATAAATGTTTATACTGATGTTGGCCAAGAATGTTTTTGTCTAATCTGCTTGCAATGTTTATGTGCAAAAGTACTATTTTTTTCTTGTTTGACTCCACAGTTTCCTTCCACGCCACAGAAATGGCAAACTGTGGCATCCCAGTTTGCCCAGTGGTGGGACTTTCCTAACTGTGGAGGGGCAATAGATGGGAAGCACGTCCGCATCATGCCACCACCCCATTCGTGGTCGTACTATTTCAACTATAAAGGTTTTAATAGTATTGTGTTAATTACGTGGTATCGGCACAATATAAGTTTATGTATGTGGACGTCGGGAAGAATGGCCGGATGTTAGATGGTGGTGTGTTCGCAGAGACGGAATTTGCCCAACGTCTCCAGACTGGTAGCCTGGCACTGCCACCTGATGAAGACAACGTGGAGGGACTTCCGTTTGTTTTTATTGCTAATGAGGCTTTCGGACTGGGACCACACCTGATAAGGCCATTTTCCCTGAGAACCCTCAACCCGGAGAGGAGGGTTTTTACTTACCGGCTGGCAAGAGCCTGAAGGGTTGTTGAGAATGCCTTTGGGTTAATGGCCAACCAGTTCTGCCTGTTTCTGACAGCCATCAACATGGCGGAATACAAATTGAATCACATAATCTTCAGCTGCTGCATCCTGCATAGTTTTTTGCGGAGAAATTCTTCAAATTATATTACAATAGTTGGGCCTGAGGCCGGACTTTTGGACTGACGGGCCTGGACATTTGCCGTACTGGCTGGGCCCCCTAAAGTGCCTGTTAAGTACGGGAGAAATACGTTGATTACTTTACGGGTAGGGGGGCCTTCGCTATGCTAGACAATCTCTGATTTTTTTAAATTAAAATAAAAAATTCGGGGAAAAGCTAGATTTGTCATTATTGCTTGTGTTTCTTTTATCTGTCTCCCAGGTTCTCCTAGTGCACTTTAACTGCCAAGTAAATAACCACCATTGTCACTGTAAACAAGGGGCCAGATTCACGTAGATCAGCGGATCTATAGATCCGCTCGATCTACGTGATTTAAGATCCGCTCCCGCAAGTTTGAGAGGCAAGTGGCTAATTCACAAACCACTTACCTCCAAACTTGCGGCGGCGGATCCTAAATCCCCCGGCCGAATTCAAATTCCGCGGCTAGGGGGAGTGTACTATTTAAATCAGGCGCGTTCCCGCGCCGATTTAAATGGGCATGCGCCGTCCGGGGAATTTCCCGGCGTGCATTGCTCCCACTGACATCACTAGGACGTCAGTGGTTTCGACGTGAGCGTGACTTGCGACGCGCGTGTTTGTGAATCGGCGTACGCAAACGACGTTAGAAAATTCAAATTCGACGCGGGAACGCCGGCTATACTTAACATTGGCTGCGCCTGTTAAAAGCAGGGGTAAGTATACGACGGGAAAGCCGCTACGGAAACATCGTAAGAAGACTGCGTTTGGTCCGCGTACGTTCGTGAATTTGTGTATCTCGCTGATTTACATATTATGCAAGGTAAATCAGCGGGAACGCCCCTGGCGCCATTTTTAAATCAAAAATAAGATCCGACAGTGTAACACATTGTAACACTGTCGGATCTAAGCCCTATCTATGCGTAACTGATTCTATGAATCAGGCGCATAGATAGGACAAGTGTAAGTCAGAGATACGATGGTGTATCTGTAGATACACCGTTGTATCTCTTTGTGAATCTGGCCCAAGAACTTCTTTTTCAAACTGATATTAAGCATAGAAAGAAGAAGCCACCCATTGTAGATTAGAAAAGTATTTTTATTCTGTGCACATTCACATGTGTGTTTATAAAATTTTGGTGAAAAATCTAAACTTTTTTTATTTATTTATTTTTGTTTGTTTTGCATAATCAGTCATGTTTGAAACAATAAAAACATATAAAACTATGGAACTTACAAAGTTCAACCCTTGAAAAACTGAAGGCAATATCAGACATTATACTGTTTCAAAAATGTGTTGCTGTTGCCTTCAACAGATGGGGTGATGTCACCCCTGAACAAGCCAAATTTTGAAGATGCACACAGTGTGCATCAAAAATTGTATTTTCCTCTTGATCCCATGCCTCATGTCAACATGTGCTATCTCCCATCATGGGGGATCAATGGACATGTTTTGGGGGTGCAAACCCTTCCTCTCACCTACTTAAGTTGTGAGGAAGGGGTTGCACCCTCAAAACACGTACATTAAGATCCTGTGATGAGAGATAGCACATGTTGGAACACTGTGTGCATCTTCAAAATTTGGCTTGTTAAGTTACACAAAAATATTTGAAGGTAGGCCACACAAACCTGAAATGGTGGCATTACGAAGCTCTTTAGACTCTCCCCAACACATGAATCATGTTCTTAATTTGTTTTTCCCTTATAATGTCAATTTCACAACTCATAACCATGAGCTCCTGGATTAGGATTTGTGTGCTACCACTTGAGAAAGGAGGAGATTGATCTTCCACAAGAAGCACATCACCTAAAAATAAAAAGTAACAAACCATGTCTTATAAATACATACCTCCCAATCGTCCCAGATTGGGCGGGACTTTCCCGCTTTGACACAATTGTCCCGCTATCCCACCATACAGGTGATTTTCCCGCATAAAGCTACTGACTACAAGCTCAATAGGACCTGCAGCAGTGTGCACATTCAGTATAGCCAGGGATTGGCTAGCAATTCGGCTGGATGTGCACTGTGCAGCCCCAGTGAAAGACTTCACCTGTCATTTGGAAATTGTGATGTCGGGAAGGGGCGGGACTGCTACCCAGACCCACTCTTCTGTCAAACCAGTGCATAGCAAAAGAGCTGGTGACATGACACCGGCATTCATATATTGCTGGCCAGGACAGAGTTGCAGAGGGGTCGGGATCTGCTGTCTATTCCTCTCCCCCAGGGTTTTTTAACAACAAAAACCTGGGGAATGCCCAGGGAAAAACCAAGCCTACTTACCGACCAGCTTGCAGAGAACCAATTAACCTGTCTACAGTATGCGTTAAAAACAGGGGTTCGGTCCGCATGCATTTGCAAACGCATGCGTGAGCCACAGAGCCGCGCCAAGGCACCCTGCAATATCTGTGGTCCTAACACTAAACAATGAGCGTCCCCACAGTGGAGGCACATGCATTTTAATGGATAGACAGGGGCAGGTGAACTGAAGGGAAGCCACCCCTCCTTTAAAGGTACAAGAGCACACCAAGCACCCAGCATGTAGCACAATGGCTGCAAAGGTGTTGGTGCACTGATGGACCAATATAAACACCACAGGTGAAGCATAAACATGTCCACTGCCCCCATCTATAGCTGGCCATAACAGTAAGTAGCATTGGAAGGCTAAAGCAGATAACAACAAAAACCTGGGGAATGCCCAGGGAAAAACCAAGCCTACTTACCGACCAGCTTGCAGAGAACCAATTAACCTGTCTACAGTATGCGTTAAAAACAGGGGTTCGGTCCGCACGCATTTGCAAACGCATGCGTGAGCCACAGAGCCGCGCCAAGGCACCCTGCAATATCTGTGGTCCTAACACTAAACAATGAGCGTCCCCACAGTGGAGGCACATGCATTTTAATGGATAGACAGGGGCAGGTGAACTGAAGGGAAGCCACCCCTCCTTTAAAGGTACAAGAGCACACCAAGCACCCAGCATGTAGCACAATGGCTACAGGGTTTTTTAAGCCTCCATTAGCAGCTCCACACTTTCAACTACAGAAGCCTGGCTTCTGTAGTTAAAAGTGAAAGTAACAGGTCGGCTCCTTCCTCTCTGCTCTGCACTAGAGTCCGGACAAGTGAAAGACTGGCTGCAACATGTTCAAGGAGGGAAGAGGGGGTGAGCTGCCCCCCTAATCTTTACCTCCTTCCTGCTCCAGGAGTCAAGGAGCCGAAAATACCCAGTGCACTGAAAGAAGAAATCTGTGGCTGCACTGGATAGAAGACATCTACAGAAAGGTGCTACTTTTACAAAAGTGTGTGTGTGTGTGTGTGTGTGCAAGATGTGTGTGTAAGATGTGTGTGTATGAGATGTGTGTGTGTGTGTGTGTGTGTGAGATGTGTGTGTGTGCGAGATGTGTGTGTGTGTGTGTGTGTGTTTGTGCGAGATGTGTGTGTGTGTGAGAGAGGTATGTGTGTGAGGTGTGTGTGAGGTGTGTGTGTGTGTGTGAGATGTGTGTGTGAGATGTGTGTGTGTGTGCAGGATGTGTGAAATGTGTGTGTGTGTGTGTGTGTGTGAGATGTATGTGTGTGTGTGATGTGTGTGTGTGAGATGTGTGTGTGTGAGAGAGAGATGTATGTGTGTGAGATGTGTGTGTGTGTGAGATGTATGTGTGTGAGATGTGTGTGTGTGTGTGTGTGAGATGTATGTGTGTGAGATGTGTGTGTGTGAGATGTATGTGTGTGAGATGTGTGTGAAGGGAGTTCAGAGGTTATAGTTGAGGAGGGCAATAGTGAGATGTGGATGGATGACTACACTCTGTACCCAGTGCTCTTTAACCCTTGCACTCTGTACATAACACACTCCTGAATCCTTACACACTTGTAATGGAAGCTTTTTATTCTTATTTTTTTTAAATGACTGTGCTGGGGTTTTTGTATGCATCAGTGATACTCTCTTTATGCCGCAGTGCACGTAGCGCGCAGTCGGTCGCTTCCTCCCATAAGTGTCCCTCATTCTGAAGTTCAAAAGTTGGGAGGTATGTAAATATGCATGCATACATCTATTCCCTGGATCTGTGGTAACAGACACTGACCTGTTGTGGTGCCAATCTTGAACACTTCCTTCACCTCTCCTTCCTCCACATCTTCTTTCTCCACATCCTAAGGTTGGGGATCACTCTGAGGTTGGGGTTCCTGGTATCCTCTTTGGTGTGGTGTCCTCCAAGTCTTTTCTCCCGTATGATAATGAATCAAAAGGTATACTTAGCACACAGATATTTGAGGCCAGAAATAGGAATATGAAACATTGCTTGGAAGTGGGGTACAATTGTCTGTTTTGGCAGAGTTCCAAGATAAAGACATGCTTTTTTTTCTAAAGCTTTCCAGCTTACATTTTTTGGACAAGACTCACCCCAAGAATCCATTGGAGCACCTGTGTGGGACACCCTTAAAAGGTTGTTCTGGTGTCCCACACTAGTGCTCCAGAGTCCAGATGTGTAACCAGCTGCTCAGTGTCCTCTCCTTTACACTGAATCAAGTTTGCATTTCACATTCTAGTTCCAAACACTTCTAAAAACATCAAAAGCCAATTAGCACCCAGCAGAATTCGTAAGTCCCTGTCTACTCCCCCCCCCCAACCATATTCCACTCATTCCAATGACAGGCATGTTCCAATGCCGGAAAAAACAGTGCCTTATGTGCAAATGTGTTCATCATGGGCAACAAAAACTTTCATCACAAAAGGAAAGACATATATTCCATAATTGCTCCAGTGAGTATGATGTCTGACATGTCCTTGTGGTCTCCTATATGTAGTGTCCATGATATCCATTATGCCAACGATTTGGTAAACATAGATGATTCATTGAGCAGGGATGCGATAAACATAGTGTCCCAGACACTTTCTGGAAGGATCACAAAAAAATCCACTGCGGGTCTACAAGTCTGGGTGATTGAGGCCATCTCCAGAGATCTTCCTGCTGCGGAGCGTTTTTAATGGCTGTGCCAGCAGGAGACCTTCTGGATGTACTTTAAGTACTCTCTCGCCAAGGGGGCTTAACGAAGAGATTGAGATACTTACTCTTTTATAATACATGTACGTAGATACCAGCTTCTTTAACACTATTTAATTTTTTACAGTAGAAGTGTAGCGCTAAATATATGTGAAAAATTAGATGTGGTTGAAGCAAATCTAATGACGTGTGATCATATAAAAATAATTAAAGTCCACAGATGAAGTTGGAAAAAAGGCTTATTGATAAAGTCATTAAATGATAAAAACAAATCCAAAAATTGGTGAACCGATCAACAATATAGTGACTTGTCATGAAGTGAAAATCTGAAGTGAATCCACCACCGAAATAAATGGAGGCTTACCAGAATCAGTGGACCCAATTAGGCTTATACCTAGTGGGTCATACAGGCTTGTAAAGTGATGGTATCCTACTTCTAGAGGTATCATAGATGATAGGCAGGAAGGCGAAGTCAAATGTGATGCAATAGATGTACCAGGAGAAGGATTATCCCAATATCAGCTTTTGATGGTAAGGACTTGGACCCATGTGTATAACTCAAAAACTCAGCACAATTCATTCATTATAGTAGTTTTAAATTATTTTTTTCCTTTAGAAATGTCATTTTGTGCAGGGACTTTTCTAAGCTTGGGAAACATGCGTTACTTTACAGGTATTCTATAGACACCCCCAAGGTATGACATTTAAAGGAATATTTAACTTTTATTGTTTCACTTTAAGCATTATTAAAATCACTGCTCCCGAAAAAACTGACGTTTTTAAAACTTTTTTTGCATTGATACATGTCCCCTGCAGAAGAACCCAGGTCCCCAAATTAAAAATTAAAATAAGCACTTTTAATTTCTCCCAGTGTGTTTCGCGGCTTTCGAATTTGTCGCGAACACCCCAAATTGTTTGCTATTCGGCTAACGGGCGAACAGCCAATGTTTGAGTCTAACTTATGTTCGACCCAAATATAAAGCTCATCCCTAATTAAGAGACATCCTGCTAATGGGTTTTATAGCATCAAATTAGTCATCTATGACTTGGGTCAATGTCAGGTTTTGCAGATTCTGGCTAAGCATTTAGGCTCCTGCTAGAAATGTTATGATCTTCCTATAAGCTTTTGCTTCTTTTTTTTTATAATTTTATTTTTTATTAAAGTTTTTACATGCTTTATAAATAAAAAATAAAAAAAACAAGAGAAATTAAGCAAGTGGATATAAATCCAGCTTCACATAAAAATAAGAGGAGGTTGAGAATACAATACACTTTATGGTACACGTAACACATTCAAAGACTGTCATACATATTCATGAGTAGCTGACAAATTAGATCACAGCCAATCATTAAATTAAGCAAGCAAATTGTGATATCAATAGAGAATACAATTTGAGGTTATATAAGGTAAGCAATAATGTAACAAAGAGTCTGCAACAATTAGTTTATATTAGCATTATTAAGTGAGGCAGTATATAATTCTGGGAAGCCATAGGGCAAGAAATTCCACAGGAGCCATGTCTTATTAAAGGAGTGTATCTTGTAAAAGGAGTGTCAGACTCACACGTACCTGGTCAACGAGCCCAATGGAGCAGAGGAAAGTCCCTGTATAGATCCGACTCGCGGCCCCTGGTAGTGCAAACAGGAAGCACAGGAGTGCGGAAGGGTATGGGAGCCTGGTGAGAGTTGCTGGAAGATGGCTCAGGATCTGGATACAGAAGGGAATATGAATCACACAAGCTGCAGACAGGTAGGCAGGTAGGCAGGAACACTGGAGGGTGAGCTGAGCAGAAGCCAGGTAGAATGGTCAAGTAACAAGCAGGGCTGGCAACAATCAGACAACATGGTACAGAGGAGCAGGCAGATTCGGGGTCAAGGTAAGCCGTGGTCAGGTGCAGGTGGAAAGCAGGAGAGGTCCAAATCACAAGCCGGGTGGTCAGAAAGTCCAGGTTCAGGCAGATAACAGATGCAAGATAAACAGGAAGCTGCAGATCAGACAGCACCAGTCTGCAGTGTTCCAGGGGTTTAAATAGACTGCCCGATGGCAAGCGGCATGCACGCGCACAGGCATGCACGCCCACAGTCCGGGATGTGAACCAGCACGCACGGGCGCGCGCACAACAGTGTGCACCAGAACATACGTCAGCACGCATTGGCGCGCATTGGCGCTCGTGAGCGCACACCAAGGTGACCACGAGAATGTCTGGCAAGGTGAGTTCTCTGACAAGGAGGAAGTAGAAGGGCGGGTTTGAGTTTTTTCCAAACTGGGTGGACTCTTGACCAAAGCACATCTGGCTCTGCCAGAACTATTCCGGTTGATTCCCTAGTACTACTAGTTTCCCTGCATCTCTTTGGCATACAGTAGATAGGGGCATTTGGATCTGCATTTCTGTCACAGTTGGTGTCAGACAGGCTTGATTTTAAAATAAAACTTTCATGAGCCAGTGGTTTCATGGATGTTCCAAGAGGGAGAGCTATAGAGACCAAAAAACAGTGAGACTAAAAAAAAAGGAGTGGGGATTTATCTTATTTCCCTGTGGTGTGGTAGCACAGCAAAATCTGCACAGCACAGCATGCTAGTATGCATTGTTTGGCTAAGTTTACCTAGCTCATTATCTCATTTATGTATACATTTTTTTAGATAGCAGATTGATGCCCCTGATCTAGATGGTAATTCATTGATTCTCAGATGCAGAATTAATCAGATCCATGCACAGACCCCAGTACAAGCACTGTCCCACCCTCTTTCAAAAGCAGCTGGCTCTGTGGCCAGAGCAGAGAAAAAACACTGATCTGAAACTGTACCAAGAGCAAGTATTTAGCCAAGATTTTGTGTTTAACCCAAGTTTTACCACGTTCTGACATAGCTAGAATACTCTGTAAATAAAGATGCAAGCTTATATCTTCTCTATGCTTGGTCATACTGAGGATGATAAAGTATTCAGCATAAAAAAAGGGACCAAACCCATTATCAGGGGATGTACAATGGTGGTATTACAGTTACCGACTCACCCATCGGATGGGGTACCTCCACAACTGGTCAAAGTAACCAAAAAACAAAAAGGGGAGCCTATATGGGATCACCTTATACAGAGTTGTATGAAGAGGACCAACCACGGAGTACTGATTTTTCAAGTCATTACACCCCATTTTTCAGTTTTTTAGTTCTTAGTCAGTAATGTTCGTGTAGGTTCTGTTTTGTTCGAACACTTTAAAGAGGTTCTTCACTCTGTAAAACAAAAACAAATCAGCAGCTATAAATGCTATAGCTTCTGACTTTTAATAAAAAGACACTTACTTGTCCAGTGATCCAACTCCATCCTCCCCAAGGCTAGTTCTTCACTAGAATTTGGGTTCCTGGCTCCAGCATCTTAACTGTGGGCACTGGGCTCTGCTGCTTACCCACTGCAGATGCAGTGAATGGTCCCCCAGTCTTCAGGGACCATTGACGTGTCCTAGAAGACTGCGGGGAGGGAGGGAGAGAGAAGAACTTGGGGGGTACCCCCCACAAAAAAAACACCTGCCAAATGTAGCAGCCGAGTGGGGAGGAGAACTTAAAGCAGAACTTCCCTCTTTGGGTGAAGCTTTGTTGTAAGTTAATTATTGACAGTATATAGATGTAGAATACACATCTGTACTAAAAGATGAAGATCCAGTTAAAGAGTTAGACCTTCTCTGAGGCCTGACGCACAGAGAAAATTAAAATGACTGCTAATATAGGAACTGTTCAAACACGCAAAACCGCAATGTGTTGATAGTATGCCCCCCAACATCTGGCCAGACCTCTAGTTGCTTTCCGTAGAGAAATAACAAAGACTCTCCGTTCCACTACACAAAAGCTGTCCTGCACAAGGTGAGTAAAAGGACATGTTTTGTTGTAAAAAAAATCTTGAAAAGCAACTTCTTATATTTTGGACAAGGTAAGAAAGTAGCTTGCAAATGTCTTTGCTTTCGGTCAGGAGTTACATTTTAACTTCCAGCAGAAAGTGGTGACATTTTAATTTAAAGTAAAAGTTGTATGACTGAACAAGGCATTTGTCTCTATGTTAAAAAATATATATATTTCTATTGCATGTCAATGTAATGTCATCACTTTGTAAGGAAATTTTATATTTAGATACTTCTTCCGAAATACATTCTATTCTATATCTAAAAAATAACTTGTAGTTGAATACGTTGGTTATTTGTCGGTACATAGGTTTACTTTTTTTCAAAAATGTACTGTTTTGTTTTATAGATTTTCCTACAGTGTCTCTAATATTAATCACAAGGATAACATGTGTTTGTTTGTTTGCTTGTTTGTTTGTTTTTTAATTATAAACCAGCTCACATTCATTTTTGAAATATTGCAATTTAACAACAGGCTCCCACATGCTTTCTGTGTCATAACTCATCACAATACACAGCAGGATTAAAATGTATCACTGCTGTTTACTAAACTGTTTACCAAACTACCCCCAGGCTGTAGTAAGTTGCAATAATAAGTCTTACTGGTTGTTGGTGACAGGGTACATACATCTCTTTTGATTAATTTTATTATAATTTGGCTTCAGGAAATGAAACATGACGCATGTATATTTTAACAAAGTGAAGTTATTTCAGTGTCCTTAAAAGTTGTTAAAAACACAACTTACAATGACTTTAACTTAGGCTGACTCTCTTTGTGTGACTCTTTCTAGTCTGCCTGCAGTTTTTCTTACAAAATAAATATGTTGCTAAAATCATTAGCTAATTTTGGCAGATGTTTGTAGAAAACATTTGCAAAAACTTTATTTTAATTAAAAAAACTAAATATTTTATAAGTTTTTGATAAGTGAGACTACTTGGAGACATCAAAGTTGTTTGGCTGCCAGCAGGGAAGATTGGAGTCTTTAGCCTTTCTATTTTACAAAATGTCCCATATGTACTCCAAGATGCTTACAGATCATTACTACTGGAGATCAATACTGGGAAACATCTGTGGCCCTAGTTAGCAAAAATACACAGTTTGTTTATGCTTCACTAGGCACTAGTCTGAAAAGAGGCACCAAATAGACAGATTGCTATGCTTTGTGCTTACTCCTGCATTGATTTTTTTTTTCTATTTTAAAAGTGTAAAAGAAAAGAAGATAATAAGCATCGCACACACTCATGGTATTTGTTTTAGACGGTATTCTGTAAAAGCATATGATAAGTTAATGTAAAGGCGTTTGTACTTTTATCACTGTCTTTGTAACATACCCTTCTATTAGCTATAAGTACTATAGCCTTTGTAATTTACTGTACAAATGATAAATGTATGTTTTTAAGTACATAATAATCTGCAGGGCACAGTATGCCTACGTCGCTTGATCTATTGTGTCTCTGAATCCTTAAAGCTGAAGCAGTTTTTTTATTTTTACTCTACAGCTTTAGTGACATGACTTACCTGTAATGAAGATTTTCCATGTCTTGCAGGAACCTGGATCCTGAAGAAATGTTCACTGTAGGAGTGCCCTGTACGTTTCCTGTGGCTGCACTTTTAGCACATAGGGGGTTAAATAGTGTAAGGTTCCAGGCTAGATAAAAACAAATATACTCCAGTCACCTCAATGCACAGAGCCTAAATGCCACCTTGTCCAAAGTGCTGGCTTTACTATTTCTGTTTTTTTCAGCTGGTGAATTTTGCCCCCTTTTCAGAATTTGCGGGCTGTACTGTATTGCAGTGGGAGGTTCCTAGCCACCATTTCTTCACCTGTAAGTCCATCCTTACCCTTCACCATAACATGGAGTGTTGCTGGACCACAGGGCCTGTTTGCAAAGGAAGCAGCGGGTGCTAAAAATGTCAAATGACAACATTACGCAAATATGGCATAACATTCCATGGCCCTTTCTTTATATAGTTGATGACAGCTCATCGAGCTGTCATTCAGCTTTGCGTAACATTAGGATAGAGTTAGTGGACGATGGGCATCGTAAATGATGATGAATATACAATATGGGACTTTTTGGGGGATTTTTGTTTTTTAATAAATGACTTGTCAAACATTTGGATGTCTTTATTTTGTGGGTGACATTTTTTTTCGTGATTGAGTAGAGATACAACGTAATCATATGTAATCATTCACATGGGAGGGATATATGGGGGCCTCCTTATTAATAAAGGGGAATTTAAAATGTCGATAAGCCTTATACACGCAAACCCTCACAACCATTGGAAAAGGGTTTTGAGAATGAAGCCATTGTCCATATTAACATAAAGGCAAGGTTTCCCCATGGGCAAGGCAATGTTGAGGGCATATGGCCTGGTATGGTTCCGGTTATGGATCTCTACCCTTTTCTGCACAGCTCTTTTCTGAATAGCCCCTTTCTGGACCACCTAGCTGCATACTCAGATTAAGGGTCTGGTATGGATTATCTGAGGAATCTCATGCATTTTTTTTGCATGAGGCACCACCCTAAAATTCACACCAGACTCAACAGGATGTGCTGCAGAAAAGGTGACATTTACAAAGAAAAAAATACACAGTTTAAATTGCTAGGAAAAAATAAATAATTGCCAGCTTCTTAGGAAAATAAATAACAGCACACAGACCCCTCATCTGGGGTATCTGTGCCATTCTGTTTCTTAAAAAAAAAAGAAGCCAGGAGGGAGATGTAATTTTCCTGTAATTTAAAACTTTTATATCGGTGCTTTAAAAAAATCACTTCTCCCAGAGGCATGGAATTTTTATTTACTTGTTCCTGTATTGGTACAAGTTCCCCAGGACAGTGCCAACCTCCATTCTATTTTTTTTAAACCCCCTTGCCTTTTATCTATCTTTAATTTGACAGTTTTGGCTTCAATTAATTTCAGTGGGGTTCGGCTCAGCATTCTACCTTCTTTGAAGTTCACCGAACCCTGCTCAAACCAATCCCTTTGGCTCTTTACTGGTGACAATGACATCAACCTACTGTCCTCCCTCCAACAGAAAGTTGGCCCACATGCCTTGCCTGGCACACATCCTCTACCTGGTAGTACAGCAGTTCCTAACCCTAACCCTGGGTTACAAGATCTTCTTAAACAAATCAGAAGAGTTTGGATCTATTTCAGGCAGTAATACCCAGCCAGTGTTAAGCTGTGTGAGATTCAGTTGGAAATACATCTTATCACAAACCACTTGATCTGTGACATGCCAACGAGGTGGAAATTGACTTTGGCCATTCTGCATAGGACCATCAAAGAGTACATGTGTGAGTATGGCATGAAAACAGGTTTGGGGGAGCTGGGCTTTTTTCTTCTTCATGTCAGCAGCTGCTGATACAGGAAACATGCTCTGTATTGTCACCATTTAAGGAAGCAACAATGGTGAGCCATGATGCATCAGTGACACTTTACCAGTCGTTTTTCTGCAAAAGCATACCTTTTATTTTTTATTTTATTTTTCTCTCAGGGCCTGCTCTTTTCAGATTTCACTGTGAGGCCACAACAGGTGCAAGGGGAGGAAGAGTGATGTTTCTGTCAGGGCACTGAAGCTGAGAAATTACATGGGTCAGTCTTCTGTGGGGGGGTTCATGTTTGAATTTTCATATCTATTGCGCAGCTTGTTTTTTCTATATTAAGGAGGATTACCTCCGCTACCTTAATCCTAAGGAGGGTCTGCCGCTGAGACTTTTCCTCTAAGTTCCGAGTGATACTCTGGCTGCCAGGTCAGTGAGAGAGGCCTGTCCAGGTACGCTATATCCACTCCGGCTGGAGTGGCGAAGAAGACTTGAGTGTTGTTGAAAGCAGGACTGTTTCCCTATTGCCACGCCTGAATCCGCTATTTCTCCTTTTACTTAAACTCTCCTATCACCACAAAGTTTTATTGTTTTTATCCGGCTGGGTAATAAAGAGCACAGAAAAAGACACCTGTCGTGGACATTCCGTTACTGCTACATTCAACATACACTCCTAGACGGCGGAGGAGCCATGAGGTAACATGCCACCCAAAATCAAATGCAATTTTCCGGCCAATTTTTTTTATTATGTATCTTTATGCAAAACAACACAAAATATAAACCAATTTTTGGGACAACATACAAGATTATGTTATGCTGACTAAATAGATACCAAACATATTACGCTTTAAAATTGTGCACACCCGTGGAGTGGTGCCAAACTATAATACTTAAAAATAGGCAACACTTTAAAAATGTTCACCAGTTTAGAGTTACAGAGGAGGTCTAGTGCTAGTATTAGTGCTCTTAGTATAATGATTGCAGCGAAACCTCACATGTGTGGTTTGAACAACGTTTACATATGCAGGTGCGACCTACATATATATAATAATAAAAAAATAATATTTATTTTTAACTTTTAATTTTATACTTTGCCTTTAATTTTACATTTTGTGATAATTATATTCCTATTATAAGAAATGTAAACATTTCTTGTAATAGTAATAAGACAACAGGTCCTTTTTATGGAGAGATGTGGAATCTATCGGACCCCAAATCTCCCCTCTATGCTTGAAAGCAAGAGATAAAAAAAATAAAAAAATTATCTCATGCTTTCAAGCAAAAAAAAATGCAACTTGTTTCCTTCTTCCACTACAGAAGTGTGATAAAACGGCTTACCAAAAAATCAGACTCCAATGACAAGGAGGACTGAATGCGCTCATTACAGCCAATGAAGGATCTCTGTTTTATTAAACTGCTTTGTAACACTTGTGTGGTGGAAGAAGGAAACACAGTTGATGTGAAGATCACTGCTTGCAAATGTGGAGTGGACTTTATTTCACTTGTTTGAGCAAATTCTTATGAATAGTATTCTTTTTGTGTCTCTTGTTATTTAGTTTGCAAAATATTATATATGTGGTTCTTTTAAGAGACAGCACAACAACCTGTCTTTATTTATCTAGTGGATATACATCATGTTTCTTTATATTACTGAGTGCTGCTGTTCTAATTATAATTTATAATCATTGATTTTTTTTTTATATATATACACATCGTTATTAATACACTATGTCACATTCACAATATTTGTCTCTTGGTGACATTCTTATATCACATAATTGTATTTTGATACTCACCCATATAGCATTGAGCGCAGCGATCTTTGGTATCCTATTTTGTTCACTTTACATACCTAATATGCAAACACTTGTTTCAGTATCTGCACAAATAAGTACCGCATGTGCTTTTCATCTGGCAGGTAAATAAACAGGAAATAGATTACTGAGATTACTTTTGCATTATTTACTGCATAGCTGAACAGTGAACAGCTATTTACTGGGGTCAAGATTCACAGAGGTTGAATTTGTATGCTATTTAAAAAAAAATCTCAGATGTGTGTGTTATTTCTCTTCAAGTTCAACTACTTGTTCATAAATAGGTAACATACAGATTCATGCTAACATCTTTAAGTCGATTGGTAAAAATATGACTTATAAGGATAACAATACAGGCATTCAGCTCATAAAACACATTTGTAATGCTGGTATGTTTTTATTAATTAAAGTGTCTAGCTCTTTGTGTGTACATAATAGTAAACTCCAGTCAAAAGAAATCTACCCTAAAGACAATATAAAGGATACCATTGCTAACAACTTTTCTGGGTCATATTTCTTTATTGGGGAAACAAATAAAGTGGTGTACAATAACTTGGAGAACAATGATAATTGACAATTTACATTAACATTAAAGGAAGAGAGTACAGTACCAGGTATAGACTAACACAGGGCTCAAAATGTCAAGTCCTGATCTACTAGCCAGGCCTTAAGAGTTACTCCAGTTACCCCACCCTACCCCTACCCTGTCCCATCCCTAATTCCGCCCCTAAACTCGAATTAAATTACAATGTAATTATAACCCCCAGCATTGGTGTCAGTGGACACAATAATACCTCCCAGCATTGGTGCTTGTAATAATAATTACAAAAACAGGTATCAGAGGCTGTGGTAATAACCCCCGGCATTGTTGTCAGTTGATGCATTAAAAACTCCCAGCACTGGTGCCAGACGCCATAATAACCCCCAACGCAGGTATCAGAGGATGCATAAATAACCCCTAGCATTGATGTCAGTGGACATCATAATAACCCCCAACACTGGTATCAGAGGACGCATTAGTAACTCTCAGCATTAAAGTCTGTGGATGCATTAATAACTGCTAGCACAGGTGTCAGTATTAAAGCGGAGTCCCACTCAAAAGTGGAACTTCCACTCATCTGATTCCTCCCCCCTCTGGTGCCACAATTGGCACCTTTCGGGGGAGGGGGAACAGGATACCTGTCTTTCACAGGTATCCTTTCCCACTTCTGGGAGCCTCAGCCGCGGGTATCGATGTCACAATTGGGGCTCCCTCTTCCTCCCTCTGTCGCCGGGCCAGTGGGAGAGAGGAGCAGAGCCTTGAGCATGCACAGTAGGGTTACCGCATGAAGCCAAAAGGCTACACTGCCGAAATCCCTTACCTGCAATGGCGTCGGCAGCACCTGACATCCAATGAAAACATCAGGTGCGGGTGCCAACATTGCTGGACTCCAGGACAGGTAAGTGTCCTATTATTAAAAGTCAGCAGCTTCAGTATGTGTAGCTGTTGGTTTTAATGTTTTTTTTTTTTGGGCAGAACACCACTTTCATGTCCCCCTCTCCTCCTACGTTGGTGGCATTGAAATGTAACCCCTCCCATGACCCCCAATGTGGGGGGAGGGGTTAACTTTCACAGATATTACCACAAATTCAGAAGGGGGTGGTGGGTTAAAATGTCACTGCCATAGAGACCAATGCAATATGGGGGGGAGTTAACTTTCACTAGCACTGATCTCCCCCTACATCCCCCGCCTGCATTGGTGGACATGGCAATGCTAACCCCTTCCTCAATTTCAGCATGTTCAAGTGCCATTGCCCTAACGCTATGGTGCTGGACAGGGAGACAGAGCAATGAAACAAGCAGTTAGCTGAGCTTACCTAAGCACAACTCGTTCCTGATAAGTTCACATCTCCTCTTTCAGGAGTGCATGCAGGTGGACGGGTGGGCAGTTCAGGCAGAGGGGCGGGCGAGTGGGTGGGTCAGCAGGCTGACGATTCAGGCAGATGGGCGGGATCTCAGAAGATTGCTGCATCCCCATCCCGCCCACACAACAAGCAGCCAGAGCCTGAAACTGCCAATCACAAAGCTGGAGGGAATGGGAGCAAAATCCTCCCTCCAACAGCCATCGGAGCCTGCACTGTGTGGTGCTCGGAATGATAGGAGTGACGGCAGCGTCACTCCTATCATTCAGGCAGCTGGGGAGCTGGGCACTCAGTGTCACTCATCTGCTCTCAGCGCCCCCTCTCCACTCCCAGCAAATTTTCACTCGCTAAATGTGAGCAGGCGAGTGAAAATTTTGAGGGCTGAACTAACATATGCAGCACCGAACACTTTTATGCACCAAATAAGAAGTAAAAAGGAGAGAGAGGGGTGGGAAAAAGGGGAAGTAATGTGAAGGGGAGAGGGGAGGAATATAAAAGTGCGCTAGTACTCTGTGATACAAGATTTCATAATATTGTAAATATTTATCAGTAGTCAATCCCAGAAGGCTCATCCATAAGGGTGACAAATATAAAGGGTCTCTCAGAGGTAAGGGTCAACCTATAAGAGGTTTTATCTGAGTGCTGAGTTAAGGACAAGGTTAGGTTCTCAGATCTGATAGCTATAATTCCCAGTGGTCATAGATTTTATCTAGTGTCAAATTAGATAAATTGATAGGTATCTATTAAGGATACCATTGATAGGTATCTATTAAGGATATCGATGGTGTTCTGGAGAGTAGGTGCATAGGCCTGTTTCCAGAACAGGGCAATAAAGAGTCGGGTGACAATGCGTATATGTGTGATGATAGGGTGGAATTTTGTGGGCCAGTTCGAGAGGCCTAGTCTGAAGAGAGACAATTGTGGGGTTAACATAATAGGAAGGTTTTTCAGCATCGATTGACATGAGGATTTTATATATGTTGCCAATTCCACTCCCCTTGATTTATTTTAAGATGTTAAAAGCGATCATATCAAAATATATTTGGCAGAATAGGAAACAGAGAATACAATTCTTGCTTCTAAGTAAAAATAAATTGCAAGAGGGAATAGCAGTTCAGGACTTGAGAATATATTATAACGATATAATAATTTCATGGTTGATAGAGTAGACAAAAGAGACAAACACAAAAAGATGGGTGAAAATAAAAGAAAAACTAAGTGGTACTGCACTGGGTAAAATAGATTCCCTCTCAATATAGAGAATTAGACACACAAACACATGGTTTGACTATGGAAGTACTGAAAATTTGGCATTTAATACATAAAAAAGGAAAATTGAAAATGTAATTTACCGCTAATCCCATTAAGGGACACACATTATTTTTTTTACCAGGGAAAGGGAGTTTTTTGGGGAAATTGATAAAAAAAGAAAATGCACAGTTAAAAGATTTAATGGAAAAGGGGGAATTACTCACACTACTGGAAATACAATATAAAAAAGAATGGGTGGAGATTGATGAATGACGGTACTTCCAGTTGAGGCACTTTGTGACATCACTACCGCAACCAATAAGATCTGGTGAAAATGTGTTACAGTTAGAAGAGTTGTGTGTAGTTAGGAAGGTCAAAAGTGGGATATCCCAAGTATATAAAATACTGACAGAGTTAGCCGGATCTGGGAGATTGCCATTCATCGAAAAATGGGAAAAAGAATTGGGGACACGGATAATTGATGTTCAATTTAAAATAATTATAAAATTAGTATTTTGTTTGGCTGTAGATACAAACACTATAAAAATGAACTATAAATGTCTATCTAGATGGTATACAACCCTAGATATAGCTCATAAGCAACAAATAGAAAAATCACCCAGTTGCTGGTGGGTATGTAACTCCATTGGGAATATGGCACATATATGGTGGGACTGTCCTAAAATAAAACATGTGTTAGCCCTGATCAAGGATATTACAAACATAGAACCCCCCCAGAAGACTTGTGGGAATGTTTGTTTCACAGTATGGAGATTCCAAAAAACTTTATAAAAATACCCTAATACCACACCTGATAAATACTGCTAAAAGTTTAGTACCACTACATTGTCAGGTACTAGAGAGCCCAACAATAGAATGGTTGAAGAAAGTTGAACATTGATATAAAATGGAACAGCTCCGAAATAGTGAGTGGGACGAGAGTGGAATAAGCGAGAAACTCTGGGAAAGCTGGATGGAGTTTAAAAAAAAAGAGAAAATGCACAGACATGCTGGTTTTAGCAGGATTACATTCAGAATGAATAAGAATGAAGAAACATGGGGTCAAGAGTAGGGATGAGCTTTGAGTTCGAGTAAAACTAATGTTCGACTCAAACATTGCCTGTTCGCTTGTTCCAAATTTGGGGTGTTCGCGGCAAATTCGAAAAGCCGCGGAACACCCTGTTAAAATCTATGGGAGAAATCTAAAGTGCTAATTTTAAAGGCTAATATGCAAGTTATTGTCCTAAAAAGTGTTTGGGGACCTGGGTCCTGCACCAGGGGACATGTATCAATGCAAAGAAAAGTTTTAAAAATTGACGTTTTTTCGGGAGCAGTGAATTTAATAATGCTTAAAGTGAAACAAAAAAAGTGAAATATTCCTTTAAATTTCTTACCTGGGGGGGCGTAAAGTAATCATGTGAAATAGCGCACGTTTCCCGCACTTAGAACTGTCTCTGCACAAAGTGTCATTTCTGAAGGAAAAAAAGTCATTTAAAACCGGACTCGCGGCTATAATGAATTGTCAGCTCCCGGCAATTCAGAGAGAATTCATTCATAAAAAAAACGTGGGGTCCCCCCAAATTCAATTGCCAGGCCCTTTAGGTCTGGTATGGATATTAAGGGGAACCCCGCCGTCAATTTAAAAAAAAAGTACTTGGGGTTCCCCCCAAATATCAATTCCAGACCCTTCAGGTCTGGTGTGGATTTTAAGGGGAACTCCACCCCAAATTTTAAAAAAAAATGGCGCAGAGTTCCCCCAAAAATCCACACCAGACCCCCTTATCTGAGCACGTAACCTGGCCGGCCACAGAAAAGAGGGGGGGACAGAGAGCGCCCCCCCTCTTCTGAACCATACCAGGCCACATGCCCTCAACATGGGGAGGATGTCCTCATGTTGATGGGGACAAGGGCCTCATCCCCACAACCCTGGCCGGTGGTTGTGGGGGTCTGCAGGTGGGGGGCTTATCAGAATCTGGAAGACCCCTTTAACAAAGGGGACCCCCAGATCCTGGCCCCCACCCTATGTGAATTGGTAATGAGAAGATTGTCCGGTATCCAGAGCGCAGCATCGCTGGCCGCCTGTCTCCACCGGACACAGCCTGGTGAATGACGCTGCTGAAGCTGTGACATTTCTTTTATAGGTAAGGCGGAGCCACCTGTCACGTGACCCCGTCCCCCTCTGCTACGTCACTGGGGAAGCCCAGGCTTCACCCTTGCGTCAGAGGGGGCGGGGTCACGTGACGGGTGGCACCGCCTCACCTATAAAAAAAATGTCACAGCTTCAGCAGCGTCATTCGCCGGGCTGTCTCCGGCGGTGGAGACAGGTGGCCGGCGATGCTGCGTTCTGGATCCTGGACGATCTTCTCATCGCTGGACCGGAGAGGAGATCACCCGTCACTGGATACCGACAACATTGGAGCGGGGAGCTGGGACCGAGTGGATTACCACCGCTGGATTTATTTATTTTTTAATAAAGGATTTTTTTCCACGGTGTGTGTGTTTTTTTACAACTATTTACACTTCCTTCATGAAATGGTAGGGGTACAATGTACCCCATTACCAATTCACATAGGGGGGGCCAGGATGTGGGGGTCCCCTTTGTTAAAGGGGTCTTCCAGATTCTGATAAGCCCCCCGCCCGCAAACCCCCACAGCCACCGGCCAGGGTTGTGGGTACAAGACCCTTGTCCCCATCAACATGGGGACATCCTCCACATGTTGAGGGCATGTGGCCTGGTACGGTTCAGTAAAGGGGGGCCGCCCTCTGTCCCCCCGTCTTTTCTGCAGCCGGCCAGGTTACGTGCTCGGATAAGGGGTCTGGTGTGGATTTTTGGGGGAACTCCATGCCATTTTTTTTTAAATTTGGGGTGGAGTTCCCCTTAAAATACACACCAGACCTGAAGGGTCTGGAATGGATATTTGGGGGGAACCCCACGTCATTTTTTTTTAATTGACGGCGGGATCACCTTAATATCCATACCAGATCTGAAGGGCCTGGTAATTGAATTTGGGGGGACCCCATGCTTTTTTTTTTATGAATGAATTCTCTCTGAATTGCTAGAAGCCGACAATTCATTATAGCCGCGAGTCCGGTTTAAATTACTTTTTTTCTTTCAGAAATGACACTTTGTGCAGAGACAGTTCTAAGTACGAGAAACATGCGCTATTTCACATGCTTACTTTACACCCCCCCAGGTACGAAATTTAAAGGAATATTTCACTTTTATTGTTTCACTTTAGGCATTATTAAATTCACTGCTCCCGAAAAAACTGACGTTTTTAAAACTTTTTTTGCATTGATACATGTCCCCTGGGGCAGGACCCAGGTCCCCAAACACTTTTTAGGACAAAAACTTGCGTATTAGCCTTTAAAATTAGCACTTTAAATTTCAAATGTTCGAGTCCCATAGACTTTAACGGGGTTCTAAAGTTCACACAAACATTTGGTCTGTTCGCAGGTTCTGGTGCGAACTGAACAGGGGGGTGTTCGGCTCATCCCTAGTCAAGAGGGCAATATCGATGAGGTTGGGGGGGAGGGGAGGGGAGGATGCAGGGGTGGTGGGTAACAATACAGAAAGATGGAAGGTATAATCTGTTTTATATATTTTTTTTGTATGGAATTGTTAAAAAATAATAATAGGTAGGTTAGTAACATTCTGCATGAGCTGAATGAGCATGCCCATCCATATCACAATTTCTCCAGCATTTTCTGGAATGAGATGGGAACATTCAAGCTAGTTTCAGGGGGTGTAATACCACCAAAATAGTATTTTAACCACTTGCCGACCAGCCGCCGTCATTATACTACAGCAGGTCGGCCTGATCCTGCGAACCATCATAGCTGTACGTTGGTCCCTTTAAGGGGGATTGCAGGAGCGCACATGTGCCTGCTTCACTGCGGGGGTGCCAATGCGCGTGGCCGGCGGTCGCGATGACCACCAGCCATGCGCAATCGTGGGCATGAGAGGCAGAACGGGGACGTGTGTGTGTGTAAACACACACACACATCCCTGTTCTGTGAGGAAGGGAAAGGCAGATTGTGAGTTCCTACAAGCTAGGAACCACGATCTATCAATTCCTCCAGTCACTTCCACCCCCCATACAGTTAGAATAACGTGAGGGAACACAGTTAACCCTTTGATTGCCCCTAGTGTTAACCCCTTCCCTGCCAGTGACATTTACACAGTAATAATTACAGTACACAGTAATCAGTGCATTTTTATAGCACTGATCGCTGTATAAATGACAATGGTCCCAAAATTGGGTCAAAGGTGTCCGATGTGTCCGCCACACTATCACAGTCCTGACAAAAATCGCAGATCGCTGCCATTACTAGTGAAAAAAATGACATAAATCTAGCACCTATTTTGTAGGTGCTATAACTTTTGCACAAACCAATCAATATATGCTTATTGCGATTTTTTTTACCAAAAATATGCAGAAGAATAAATGTATATGTAGAAGAATAAATATGTAGAAGATTCCTCTTCCCCTCCTCCCATGCTTGCCTCCTTTTCCATAGCCTCTCAAATCCTATTGAATGCCTTACCCCAATCTGAATTTCTATCTCCGTCTCGATAAAAATCGCAGATCGCCGCCATTACTAGTAAAAAAAATTATAATAATAATAAAAATGTCATAAATCTATCCCCTATTTTGTAGACGCTATAACTTTTGCGAAAACCAATCAATAAATGCTTATTGCAATTTTTATTACCAAAAACATGTATAAAAATACATATCGGCCTAAACTGAGGAAAAAAATTGCTTTTTTTAAAAAGAATTGGGCAGATTTATTATAGAAAAAAGTACAAAATATTGTGTTTTTTTTCAAAATAGGCGCTCTTTTTTTGTTTATAGCGCGAAAAATTAAAAACGCAGAGATGATCAGATACCACCAAAAGAAAGCTATATTTGTGGGAAAAAAAGAACCTCAATTTTTGTTTGGGTACAATGTCGCACATCCACGCAATTGTCAGTTAAAATGACGCAGTGCCGTATCGCAAAAAATCACCTGGTCATTGAGCAGCCAAAGCTTCTGGGGGTGAAGTGGTTAATTAGAGTTTCCCAGTGGGAAATGTTTCTGGAGTATATGGTGGAGGTACGAATTGCTCAGTACCAGATGGGGTAGAGAGCTTAATTTGTAGCATAGATTACCAATGAGCTATAGTTGGAGACTGTTCCTCCTCATTTGGTTTTAGTAGTAGTGCATAAAGATAAGATATAACACAGATTTTGTTGTTGATTAGGGTGAAAAACTACAAGAAAAACAGAAATGTCAGGCACGCACACCTAGTGCATTACAAGAGATAATTTAATATTAAGAAATGTTTGTATAAAATTGGGTACAAAATGCAACTGACAAAAGTCCATAAACACAGTGCATGGACATGCACACACGGGGTACAGCTAACACGTTTCAGGGGCACACCCCCTTCCTCAGAGCTAGGCTCAGCTCTGAAGAAGGGGGTGCATTGTCAGTTGCATTTTGTAAATACCCACTTTTATACAAAAATGTATTATTATTAAATTATCTTCGGTAATGCTTTAGGTCTGCGTGCCTTCCATTTCTGTTTTTTGGTAGTTCGGATTACCCCATCTGAGGAAGGCAGCATCCAACTAGTTCTGGGATACCATATTTACTTTTCACACCACCATTTTATCTGACATCTGTTAGGCCCCATACACACGAGAGGATTTATCCGCGGATACGGTCCAGCGGACCGTATCCGCGGATAAATCCTCTCGAGGATTTGAGCGGATTTCCATGCGATGGAGTGTACTCACCATCAAATCGAAATCCGCGCCGAAATCCGTCGCCGCGATTATGACGCGGCGACGTGCGCGACGCTGTCATATAAGGAATTCCACGCATGCGTCGAATCATTACGACGCATGCGGGGGATCCCTTCGGACAGATGGATCCGGTGAGTCTGTACAGACCAGCGGATCCATCCGTTGGGATGGATTCCAGCGGATAGATTTGATAGCATGTCATCAAATATTTATCCGCTGGAAATCCATCCCAGGGGATAAATATCCGCGGAAACAGATCCGCTGGAGTGTACACACCATAGGATCTATCCGCTGAAACCCATTCGCTGTGATTTTTCAGCGGATGGATTCTATCGTGTGTATGGGGCCTAACTCCTCACCTTGGAAGACCTATTAGCGTTGGAAGTGACTGTGTTTTTGTATCTCTAGGGTGAAAAACTGCATAATGTCCCTGGTCTGGGTGTTGTGCGAGGTTGAGATGGATTTAAGGATATGATGGAGTCCTAAATACACATAAAAGTCCTTATTGGGGATGTCAATACAGTCCTTAATTTGGTGGAAGGACAGAAGTTGGTTTTGCTGAAAAGGGTAATCAATTTTTTGGAGACCTTGTGAGGTCAATTCCTAAAGGGCTAAGTCCGGGGATAGGAGTGACAAAGCTGATAGTGGAGATTGATGAAGTGCCCGGATGTGTAGCCCAGACGAGGCTTGGAAAATCGATTTCCATGTGGATACTGTAGCGTACACTGTTGGACGGAAGGAATGAGGGGGGGTGGTATTCCATCTATACAGCAGTCAAGAATAGTAAAGGGGTTTGGGAAAAAGCAGCAGCTTCAATGATGACATGTCCTACAGTTGTTTTGCTTTGTCAAGTATTATTGCTTTGTAATACAATTTGAGTTTGGGCCAGATTCACGTAGAACTCCGGGGGCGGCGTAACGTATCGTAGATACGTTACACTGCCGCAAGTTTTCATCGCAAGTGCCTGATTCACAAAGCACTTGCAATGAAACCCTACGCCGGCGGCCTCCGGCGTAAGCCCCCATAATTCAAAGGGGCGTGTGCCATTTAAATTAGGTGCGCTCCCACGCCGGACCTACTGCGCATGCTCCCTTTTGAATTTCCCGCCGTGCTTTGCGTGAAGTGACGTCATTTTTTCGATGGGCGACGTGCGTAGCATACTTCCGTATTCCCGGACGTCTTACGCAAACGACGTGAATTTTTTAATTTCGACGCGGGAACGACGGCCATACTTTATACAGCACATACGTGTGCTGTGTAAAGTTAAGGCACCAAAAACGACAACTAACTTTGCGACGGGAAACTAGACTAGCGGCAACGTAGCGAACGCGAAAAACCGGCGTGGATCGCCGTAACTCCTAATTTGCATACCCGACGCTGGTTTACGACGCGAACTCCCCCCAGCGGCCGCCGCGGTATTGCATCCTAAGATCCGACAGTGAAAAACAATTACACCTGTTGGATCTTAGGGCTATCTATGCATAACTGATTCTATGAATCAGTCGCATAGATACTCTGAGAGATACGACGGAGTATCTGAGATACTCCGTCGTATCTCCTTTGTGAATCTGGGCCTCTGAGACCAGCATAGCCCCTGGGTGTACTGAGCAAAGAGGCCTTTATGCAGGGTTTGTGTGCAGCCAAGATGAAATTATTTATAAACCGTTGAAGTATGGCTATATCCGATTGCACAACTGGTAATGGAAAACTCCTGAAGAAGTATAGAACACAGACTGAAGCGAGCGAGTCCTGTAGACACTCAGCAGGCACATTGGTCTATCAGACGGACGTGTGCCTGAGAGCTCCTCTGACCTGACCTCCAGTGACTCATCCTCCTCGCACGCGCCCTCCGAGCAGCTGACCGCTAGGCAGGAAGGTGTTCTCCCAGCCCTCTGCAGCAGCCTCTCTCCCCTTGGCTTTTCCCCTCTGCTCTCCCCTCTTCCTCCACCGCAGCCTCCGCAGGACGTACGGCTCCTGGAGCCAGATAGGCAGGGCTTTCCACCCCCAGCCTCAGTGTCTACTGCCAGACTCGCTCTGACCCACGATCCGCCTCCCCTGGATCCCCTGATTCTCCCCTGGTTTCTCCCCTTTCTCCCAGGAATCATCTGACGGAGCCTCAAGGTAAGCCCCTAACACAGGGCCGCTTCTTCCACCTCCTTGAGCATCGCTGGCGGCCGTCCTTTTCAGGATAAGCCGCGGAGGTGACCCTCGTGCCACCTCGTGGAACTGATCGGCGGACGTGAGTCTAGGAAAGACCACGGCTTCACCCATGGCCTAGCGGCGCGCCGCACGATTGACCCCCAGCAAACCCCAAAAACAACCCAAAACAATCCACAAACAGGAAACTAGCCCACCTGTACCCCAGCAGGTTCCCCATCCACCACCTGGCATTCCTGGGCTACCTTAGCCCGCACGATTCGAGCCTCCCAACCGCACACCCCTGGCTGGAGCCCTGAATCCTCACTGCTGCATCCATCTTGGTACACCCCCTGTAATCTGGGCACCCCCACCCCCCCTCCCCACTTATTTCCCATCTGCACTTTGATCCAGGGACACGTCCGATCGCCCCCAGGGGATCCGTAAGGAATTTTTTTTCCCCGGCCGCGGCTTATTGGCATCGCACGGACTGGGGTTTTTTCGCCTTCCTCTGGATCAAACAGGGAGGCAGATTTCAGCAAAACCTCCCCCCCCCTCATCACCGAAAATCCCCTACCCATGTCAGACATCTGCCCCCAGTACGTCAGCAATCATGACTAATCTGAGATACTCGGCAGAAACCATTCTGGGGTTAAAGCCGTTTGCCTCAATATTACCAGTCGCCACCAAAAAAGCCCTAAGGACCGAACACCTGTTTAGAATCGATCGACGATCGGCAGTCAAACTCCACTTCCCAATATCCCAACCAAATCATGCTCTCTGGTCAACACAAGATCGGCAGTAAGACACCGTTTAGAAATCCATGATCTCATCCTACAATGTGATTTAGACTGTCTCTTTATTACAGAAAGCTGGCTTACAGCGGACTGTAATACCATCCTAGGCGAACTGGTGCCAGAAAACTATCGCATCATAACAGAAAATAGAGTAGGGCAAAGAGGAGGAGGCCTGGCAGTGATCCACAAGACTCACCTCGCGATCACTAAACCAGTACTTCAAAACCCACTTCCATTCATGGAAACCCTTTCTCTACAACTTCAAACAAACACCCAGGAGACCGTCTATATTCTACTCTGCTACAGACCACCCGTTCCAAAATCGCAGTTTTTATCATCTTTAACAGAGTTCATTTCCACTTATACCCTAAGCAGCAAACATCTTTTGCTGCTTGGAGATTTCAACCTGTGGGCAAATTCCTCACAGGACCCCATCGCCGACGCTTGCATTGACCATTTGGAAGGACTGGGTCTGCAGCAACTAGTATGTGGGCCCACACATGCTTCAGGTCACACACTTGATCTTATCTTCAGACAAGATCTGGGAGCTCTTCAAAACAACATTAAAGAATAAAATAAAAACAATCCAACCACACCTAACAGCCACAGAAACCCTGGATGCCATCAACAAGGCTCTGCTGCAGTCAGCTGACTCAGCAGCGCCAAAACGCAAAATCTGCATCCGAAAAAACAATTCCAGCTGGTTTAACGACCAGCTGTCATTGCTGAAGCAAGAGCGCAGGAGGGCCGAAGCTGCCTGGAAAAGAAGCTCTTCCGAGGAAAACCATGCCATCTACAAGGCAATAACAAATAAATACCATAAAGAAATTTTCAAAGCCAAAAAAAAATCACTTTTCAAATGTCATCACCAATGCCCTAAACCGCCCCCGAGAACTCTTCAAGCTTGTCACCCAGGCCATGAATCCAGTCTGTCTTGAAGCCCCCAACACATATAGTCAAGAATTCTGCAATGAATTGTCGGACTATTTTATCAGTAAAATTGAGGGAATCCGTCGAAGCATTCAGCAAAATAGCACCCCCTCCAACCCCCCCCTCAACCATTCCCCCAATACCCACAAAATGTCACCGCAATCACCAAAGTTCACTCTCAAACCCATTTCCATCGATACCACCAACAATATCATCGGCGATCTGCGAAATAGCACAGCGCCCAATGATATCATCCCCACCAAACTGCTGAAGGAATGTGCTGGTATTCTGGCACCTCCTATCACGCAGCTTATAAACCAGTCCTTCAGGGAGGGCATAGTGCCCTCCCATTTGAAACAAGGCATAATCCAACCGATCCTAAAGAAACCAACTCTCGACCCCAAAGACCCAACTCACCGTGGCCCCATAACAGGCCTAAACGTCCTCTCCAGGGTAATGGAGAAAGTAGTGGTAAAACAGCTGCAACAGCATCTAGATTCCCATAATCTACTCGATCCACTCCAATCGGGTTTCCGTCCTGGACATGGAACGGAAACAGCACTACTTAAAATATGGGATGATGCTCTCAAGGCCACAGACGAAGGAGAATCTTGTCTTCTAGTTCTGTTGGACCTAAGCGCAGCTTTCGATACGGTAGATCACAAACTATTACTGACTCGGCTAGCGGAAGTAGCCAGAGTCGCAGAATACAATCTATCCTGGTTCTCCTCTTTTCTGGAAAACCGATCACAAATAGTGAAACTGGCACCTTTCACTTCTGAAAAACGCACAGTGTCATGCGGAGTCCCTCAAGGATCCCCTCTGTCGCCGGTGCTGTTCAATATCTATCTCCGCCCTCTCTTTGAAATCATCAGTAGCCAAAATCTACTTTACCACTCCTATGCAGATGACACACAACTGTATTTTCGCATCTGCAACAAAAAGGATCAACATTTTAGTCTAGAGACATGTCTCTCTTTGATAGAAAACTGGATGACAAATAGTTATCTTAAACTCAACAGCTCCAAAACAGAAATTCTCCTGTTTCACGCTAGTCGTAAGAACCAACCTGCAACAACTTGGACACCCCCACCCATTTTGGGCCAAATCATCACCCCTAGCACCAAAGTCAAAAGTCTGGGGGTCATCTTCGACACCTACATGACAATGGATGCACAAATAGGGTCAGTAGTCAGCGGATCGCACCATCTGCTGCGCCTACTACGCAGACTTATTCCATTTATTCCCAAAGAAGACATAGCAGTCGTGGTGGGAACAATTGTGAACTCCAGACTGGACTATGCTAATGCCCTTTACCTTGGACTCCCAAAGTACCAAATTGCTCGTCTGCAAGTCGTACAAAATACGGCCGCCAGACTGGTGACCGGGAAAAAACCCTGGGAATCAATCTCAGCTTCGCTAAGAACCCTCCATTGGTTGCCAGTGAAAGGCAGAATTGCTTTTAAAGCACTCTGTCTGACGCATAAGTGCATCCATGGGAAGGCCCCCCAATATCTATGCGAAAAGATAAAAACTTAAAATCCCAATCGCGTTCTGCGATCCACCGACCAAAATCTGCTCCAGATACCGAAAGCCAGATACAAATCCAAAGGGGAAAGAAGATTTGTGTTCCAAGGCCCCAGGCTATGGAACGTTTTACCAACCAGCATTCGGTTGGAGGAGAACCACTTGAAAGATCAAAATGCATCTCTTTTGATCTCAAAGGAGAAAGGAACAATGAGCACCCAGAGGCGATTTAGTTTGCATGTGCTGCGCTATATAAGTTTTTCACTCACTCACACTCACTCAACATGTGGTAGGAAGAACATTTTGGACAGAGCTAGGCAACCTGCCCAAGTGCCATTGATGGTGAGAAATGATTTGACCATATCCTACAATTTCTGACCCAAAAGAGAAATGTTAGTATGAAGGAGCAGAGCAGATGGGGGAGGGGGGTCAGCTAAATACCAAAATAGGTAATGGATAAGTTGGGGGCCCAGGAAAAAGGGGATGATGTAGTTATAATAGTGATTCAACTTATACTTGGATATCTGACTAAACTGCTGTAGGAGATCACAGAGTGGGGGCAGGGATTTTAGAGGATCAGTGAGCCAGATGTCATCAGCATAGAGGCTGATCTTTTGGGAGACTGGATTAACCGATAAGCCAGCAATGTCTGGGTGTGATCGAATGGCTTCTGCTAATGGTTCAATCATAAGCGCAAATATTTAGGGGGACAAGGGGCAGCCCTGGTGTATGCCAATGGTAAAAGGGAAGGGAGTGGATAGCATACCCAATTTGAGAATTTTTGGGCTACGTGTAAATATTTTGGAGGAAGGGACTGTGGATGTCAAATTTCTGGAGGACCAAATACAAATATAACCAGTTAACCCTATTGAATGCCTTCTCTAAATCTAAAAAGATCACCAGAGAAGGTGTTTGGTGGTGCTCTGCCCAGTGTTTAATTAGTGATATTTAGCCTGATCATGGAAGGGTTTGTCTGATTTTTGAATGGTTATCACCGTGCTTAGAAACCTATTAAAGGTATCTGTTAGGACTTGGACTTGAACCTGTGACCTCTGCTGTGTCTGGCAGTGACTCTACTTGCTTAGACGCCTGGAATGCAGGTGAGTTTCTTAGACAATTCCTTGAATGATCTTGTTCGCCTTGCACCTTGAACTCTTTGTTCCTCCCATGAACTTCCTGATTTAAACCATGTCTCTGCACTGCCTGGCCGCCAGAATATTGTGCCTTCACCAGCCAATATCTCGCTCTTGTCTCTCCTGCTGCCGACCATATCTTCGCTACCTTTCGTTACCGACATTTGGCTTGTTTCTCGACTATGCTTCTGCTTGACCCCTACCTGCTATATCTGCTACTGGACCCTTGCTTGCTCACCTCCTGGTGGGGCTATCCTATGGACCACAACCTGGTACTAACATGCAGCAAAGCTCATCTCCACCATCAGGAGCTCTGGTGAATACCGGTTAGTGCTTAGACCCAGCACCTCATCAGCCAGGGTGACCTGGGTGAATATCTTCTCCACTGCTATAGATACTGGCCTCCGAGCCTGACTCCAGGCCGTAACAGAATTACATAAGTGGGGTACTATTTTATCTGCATATGATTTGTAATATTGGTTGACGAGACTGTCTGGTCCAGTTGCTTTGTTGGAGGGAAGATCTTTGATAGCTTTAAGAATCTCTTGCTGGGAGAATGATTGGGCTAGTGATTCAAGCTGAGTTGGAGAGATTAAAGTAATTTGGAGGGGAGTAAGGGAATCTTGTATTAGATGCCGAGTGGGATGGGGCTCAGATGTAGAGAGGGACAGGTAATAGAGTTTAGGGTAAAAGGTGCCAAATCCGTCAGCTATATCTTTTGGATCTCTTAACTTGTGTCCCTGATCATTTAGAAGAAATTAGAAGGGATTTTGGTTTGTGTGGCTCTTTATTTCCTTGGGAGTACCAGGTAAGGTGTAGATGCCTCAGATAAAAATCATGACTAGAGCTGAGCGAACCCGAACTGTAAAGTTCGGGTTCGGTACAGACTTTTGGTTTTTCCCGAACCCGGACCCGAACCCGAATAATTGGAAAAAGTTTGGGTTCCGGGATCGGAGTTCGGGAAAAAAAATGCGCGGAGGTCCCCGCAAATTCAATAACCAGACCCTTTAGGTCTGGTATGGATATTAAGGGGAATCCCGCCATCAATTTAAAAAAAATTACGTGGGGTTCCCCCTAAATATCCATAACCAGACCCTTCGGGTCTGGTATGGATATTTAGGGGAACCCCGCCGTCAATTTAAAAAAAAAAATGATGTGCGGTTCCACCTAAATCTCCATAACCAGACCCGTTATCCGAGCACGTTGACCTGGCCGGCCGCAGAAAAGAGGGGGGACAGAGTGCGGCCCCCCCTCTCCTGAACCGCACCAGGCCACATGCCCTCAACATTGGGAGGGTGCTTTGGGGTGCCCCCCAAAGCATCTTGTCCCCATGTTGATGGGGACAAGGGTCTCATCCCCACAACCCTTCCCCGGTGGTTGTGGGGGTATACGGGCGGGAGGCTTATCAGAATCTGGAAGACCCCTTTAACAAAGGGGACCCCCAGATCCTGACCCCCCCATGTGTGAAATGGTAATGGGGTACACTGTACCCCTACCATTTCACGAAGGAAGTGTAAATTCTTGTAAAAAAAACACGCACACACCGTAAAATAAAGTCCTTTATTAATAAAAAAAAAAATAAAAAAACTCCAGCGGTGATAATCCACTTGTTCCCGGCTTCCTGCTCCAATGTTGTCCTGATCCAGCGACGGGTGTGGGTGATCTCCAGCGATGAGAAGATCCAGCAACGGGTGCGGGTGATCTCCAGCGATGAGAAGATCCATCCATCCAGAGCGCAGCATCGCCGACCTCCTCTCACCGCTGGACACAGCCCAGCGAATGAAGCTGTGACATTAATTATATAATTAATTAATTATATAGGGAAGGCAGGGCCACCCGTCACGTGACCCCTCACCCTCTGACGTACCCTCTGCTACGTCACTGGGGAAGCCCAGGAAGAGGGAAGACTGGGCTTACCCAGTGACGTAGCAGAGGGTACGTCAAAGGGGGGGGGTCACGTGACGGGTGGCCCTGCCTCCCCTATATAAGTAATGTCACAGCTTCAGTGCGTCATTCGCTGGGCTGTGTCCAGCGGTGAGAGGAGGTCGGCGATGCTGCTCTCTGGATGGATGGATCTTCTCATTGCTGGAGATCACCCGCACCTGTCGCCGGATCTTATCATCGCTGGAGATCACCCGCTCCCATCGCTGGATCTTCTCATCGCTGGAGATCACCCGCACCCGTCGCTGGATCAGGACAATGTTGGAGCAGGAAGCCGGGAATGAGTGGAATATCACCGCTGGAGTTTTTTTTTTTTTTATTAATAAAGGACTTTATTCTACGGTGTGTGTGTGTGTTTTTTTACAATAATTTACACTTCCTTCGTGAAATGGTAGGGGTACAGTGTACCCCATTACCATTTCACACAGGGGGGGTCAGGATCTGGGGGTCCCCTTTGTTAAAGGGGTCTTCCAGATTCTGATAAACCTCCCGCCCGCATACCCCCACAACCACCGGGCAAGGGTTGTGGGGATGAGACCCTTGTCCCCATCAACATCCTCCCCATGTTGAGGGCATGTGGCCTGGTGCGGTTCAGGAGAGGGGGGGCCGCACTCTGTCCCCCCCTCTTTTCTGCGGCCGGCCAGGTCAATGTGCTCGGATAACGGGTCTGGTTATGGATATTTAGGGGGAACCGCACGTCATTTTTTTAAAATTGACGGCGGGGTTCCCCTTAATATCCATACCAGACCTGAAGGGTCTGGTTATGGATATTTAGGGGGAACCGCACGTCATTTTTTTTTTTAAATTGACGGCGGGGTTCCCCTTAATATCCATACCAGACCTGAAGGGTCTGGTTATGGATATTTAGGGGGAACCGCACGTCATTTTTTTTTTAATTGACGGCGGGGTTCCCCTTAATATCCATACCAGACCTAAAGGGTCTGGTTATTGAAGTTGCGGGGACCTCCGCGCATTTTTTTTTCTAAAAGTCCGTGTCCCATTGACTACAATGGGGTTTGGAGTTCGGGTTCGGGTTTGGGTTCGGACCCGAACATCCAGGTGTCCGCTCAACTCTAATCATGACCCTTTCATAGGTAAGAACGGAGGTCATTCCTCAGTTTTTTTAGTTCCTCAGTGTGGGATTTTGCTTATTTCGGGATTCAAGTGCTCAAATACGATGATGGAAGGTACAGTATTAATGGTCAGGGTTTTCTTTTTATTTTCCTAGGCGCCCAACTACAGAAAGGTTCCCAATATAACAGACTTGTGAGCATTCCAAAGTATAGTTGGGTTCGAAACAGATCCTGTATTAGAGGCAAAGTTAGAAAATATCTTGGATCGAACCTGCTCTGGAGTCTCCGGACCGCTGAGAATTGAGGCATAGAGTATGTCTGGGAGCAGAGGGGGACATAGAGATGGTGACAGATACTGGGGCTTGGTCTGACCATGTAATAAGTCTGGACCGAGTGTCCGAGGTAGGGTTATTAGTAGTAGAATATGCTGTCCCAATGCCATATTGTTTAATTATAGGAGGTCAGGGAATTAAGCAGGTGAATCTGTAAATTCCCTTCTCCAAGAGAAAAATCACAGATGTTGTCAAACAAATCTGATTTCTTTTTATGAGGAGGGGAGTAAAACCTTGGACAGAGGGGTAGCTGTGGATGTGGTATAATTGGATATTGCAAAAGTGTTTGACACCGTTCCCCACACACGGTTAATGTGTAAGGTAACGTCTACAGCTTGGAAAAATTAGTTTGTAAATTGATAGAAAACTGTCTAAAAGACTGAATTCAGAGAGTAGTGGTTAATGATTGTTACTCTGAAAGGTCTAAGATTATCAATGGTATACCCTAGGTTCAGTGTTGGAACTCTTACTTTGTAATATAGATATAAATATTATAGGGTCAGAGATTAAAAGTACCATTTCAGTTTTTGCAGATGACACCAAGCTATGCGATGTTACATGATGTCTCCAACTTACAAGCTGTCCTCAATGCACTGTTTAATTGGGCAGCTATGTGGAAACTGAGGTTTAATGTTGATAAAATGTAAAGTTATGCACTTGGGGGCTAAGAATATGCATGCATCATACATACTGGGGGGGGGGGGTACAACTGGGAAAATTAATGATGGAGAAGGATCTGGGGGATCTAGTAGATCATAAGCTTAATATTAGCGTGCAATGCCAAGCTGCAGTTTCCTTTATTGTAGTAAGAGAGGTATGGACTCCAGAGAGAGATATCATTTTGCTCCTGTACAAATGATTATTAAGACCTCATCTGGAATATGCAGTTCATTTTTGGGTACCAGTTCACAAAAAGGATATCGGGGAACTGGAGAAAGTACAGAAAAGGGCAACCAAACTGATAAGAGGCATGGAGTAGCTCACATATGAGGAAAGGTTAGAGGAACAGATTTCATTCTCTTTTGAGAAGAGGAGATTAAGGGGGGATATAATCAACATGTATAAATATTTAAGTTGTCCATATAGTGAGCTTGGTGAGGATTTATTCACTTTACGATCATCACATAGGACAAAGGGGCACACTTTATGTCTGGAGGAAAAGAGATTTAATTTCCAAAGAAGGAAGGGCTTCTTCACAGTTAGAGCTGTGAAAATGTGGAATAGACTTCCTAAAGAGCTGGTTTTGGCTAGCTCAGCAACTCGCTTTAAAAAAAGGCCTGAATTATTTCCTAAATGTACATAATATAACTGGATACTAACATTTATAGGTAATGTTGATCCAGGGAATATCCGATTGCCTCTCGGGGGATCAGGAAGGTTTTTTTCCCATGCTGAAGCAAATTGTTTCTTTTCTGTAACTCCACACAGTAATGCGATGCTTTCTCCCTGGTGTGGAGTGTCGTGCTCGACCCCTCCCCTTGAATACAGAAGAGTCAAGACGCTCTCTAACACACAGCTACTTTCTCTGTCTGCAACGTAGAGAGCTTCCTGACTCTCCTGTAGTCCAAGGGAGGGAGCGAGCACGACACTCCACACCAGGAAGAAAGCCTTGCATTACTGTGTGGAGTTACAGACAGAAGAACAGGAAGTGAGGTTTTCTCAGAAGAAATAAGGACATTTAAAAGCAAAATCGATGAGGTAAGTGAAGGAGGACTGCACTAAGGTAAAGGAAGCTATTTAGGAAAAAAAAATACCTTTACAACCCCTTTAAGGTATCAAGACCCATCAAGATTGGTGAGCAGATTCAGCTGTCTTAGATTCCTATTGACAAGGTACAGTAACTGCCAACTGTTATTGAAGACATCTGTACATATCATACTTGTTATCAGTTGGCTATGACTATCAATTTTGTTGTACAATGGCTGCATCCAAAAGTGTGTATGGCCTTTTTCGTTGTCTCCTAATTTCACAAGTGCTACGTGGGACTTTTTCAAGATACCTATAAGCATATGTATGGTCAGCCTTGGACTACTATAAATTTGTTTTCATTGATTTCTACACATTGTAATACTTTGATCTTTGCCATTTTAAATAGATGACATGTAAATATAATAGAGAGAACAATTATTATGTGAGGTACTGCATGTGTTTCTGCCCATGACAATTTGTTTGCTTTAATATTTTATTTTTTTTAATTAAAAGAAAATATGTTAAAGTGTTTGTTAACCCAAATAAATATAATTAAAGCGTATTATATAGCACAGTGCTTGTGCTGTGTCATTTGGACACTTGTATCACCTGAAATACCTGGCTGATCCTGCCTAGCTATACCCTCCCCTGTGCAAACAGACCACAATAATCATGGCTTCTGAGCCCCTGACATTGTGGTCTATTTGCATGATTTCGTCAGCCGCAGCCTGCTATCTGTCTCCTGTGTCCTTCTCCCACCTCCTCTCCCCTCCCCTCTTTGCTCTACCAGTGCCCGTCCCCCCCCCCTTCTCCTGCTCACATTTCACATATTACATGTTGCCATCCTCTCTGCAGCATTATACCAATTGTCTCTGTGTAACAAAAAAATTGCAGGATTATACCTGTATGAGCTCTGTTCCTGCTGCTTAGCTGATTTTTAGTGGTTAGGCGCTCTGCATCTCCACCCTCCTCCTCTCTCCCCCTCCTCCCCAGCGAACATCAGCAGGAGGGCTTTGGCCTGCCCACTGCAGCTGTGAGTCAGAGAGACAAGACAGGAGAGACATCAGCTATGCACGGGGAACGTAGCTCATACAGGTACAATCCTGCAGGTTTTTTTACAGAGCACAGGTACAATTAGTATAATGCTACAGAGAGGATGGCACCATGTAACAAAAATGGGTTAACAACCACTTTAAACATTTGCCTTGTTGTGTGTGAATTAATTTTCCTATTTTACAGAGTATTATTCTTTTTTCATTCAAATAGATTTTTTGGTGGAACGTTGTATGTTATTAGATTTTCAGCTGCTTAAACTGGAAAGGTTAGGTTGCTTGCCATTTTATTCACATTAGTTTAATCAAATTTTATTTTAGTAAATCATTTTCATTTTCTGAAGTGTGTTCATAACATGTTTAATTCAATTCTACTTTTATTAAAAAGGGATTTATTATTCACCCTGTTTGGATTTTGCATTCCCAATAAGTTTTAGCATTCCTTCCTAACATTAATGAAATGCCCTTTTGGAGCTTCTGAGTTACCATGAACTTAGCTGCATGGATTATATGGGTAACCTGCTTTTTATCAGAATATGAGTATATAAATTAAAAATAGGTGATGGTGAACTTTTGGAAAACAAACTCCTACCTTTTAAATAGCTTTTTTTTTTGTTCTTTACATCATATAATACATTAATTCTTAAAGTAAACCTAACACAAACCTGGAAATCTAATGAAAACCTTGATCTTTCCTGTAAAGCCGCGTGCACACGATCAGTCCATCCGATGAGAACGGTCTGATGGACCGTTTTCAACGGTTAACCGATGAAGCTGACTGATGGTCCGTCGCACATACACACCATTGGTTAAAAAAACTATCGTGTTTGTCTATTCTGATGTGCACTATTATCCTGGTCATGTTCACAGACTGCCTTATCCGGTTGTATGCTGTAAAATGTTGATTTTCAATAAAAACCATGAGTAAAAAAAAAAACGATTGTAAAACACAACGATGTGCTGAAAAAAACGAAGTTCAATGCTTCCAAGCATGCGTCGACTTGATTCTGAGCATGCATGGATTTTTAACCGATGGTTGTGCCTACTAACAATCGGTTTTGACCTATCGGTTAGGAATCCATCGGTTAAATTTAAAGCAAGTTGGCTTTTTTTAACAGATGGTTAAATAACCTATGGGGCCCACACACGATCGGTTTTGACCGATGAAAACGGTACATCAGACCGTTGTCCTCTGTTTAAACTATTGTGCGTATGAGGCCTAAGGATTGCTCCCACCTCTGGATTCTACCAGTTATTCCTTTCCATTCTAATGGAATGCATTCAGTATAGGAAGAAAAAGCAGCAAAAGACCAGACTAATGACTAGCTGGCAAAAAAAAAAAAAAAAACTGGAGCTTTTTCTTTTTAAACCAATAAGAAATAAAATCAACTATCATGCCTTTTGAGGCCGAGTACACTTTATTAATCCAGAATCTAGAGTGAGTCCTGGTGAAGGGTGCCCCTCAGAATCCCCAAAATGTATCCTATTTTAATCTCCCAAAAGGGAGAAACACTGACCCACCACGTGAAATGATTTACTGCTTAACCAGCTTCCGCACTAAGGAAGAAATCCTTAGAAAAGCATGCAACTGAATCAGCATCACTGTAGGCTCCTCCCCTACACGTTGCATCACTCGTCACATGAATTACTCATGCTCGTGACTTAACCCATGAGTAACAAAATATTCCAACTGCACACCTTCCAGGAAAATGGCCAATAAGTAAAATGGTGCTGAAACGATCACCAGCTGGGAACCGGAAAGCAAATCATGTACACATATTCGCCAGCACACCAAGGATCATTGAAAAAAAGTCCAAAAATTCAATGCATAACAGCGATCCAAAAAGCAACGTCTCGAGGTCACGGACCATCTTTAGCCTGACGAGGAGGTCCTGCGTGACCTCGAGACGTTGCTTTTTGGATCGCTGTTATGCATTGAATTTTTGGACGTTTTTTTTAATGATCCTTGGTGTGCTGGCGAATATGTGTACATTAACCCATGAGTAAGTCACGTGACGAGTGACGCAACTCGTAGGGGAGGAGCCTACAGTGACGGGACCATCGGATGTCGAGTCTGTCGGATCCGAGTGAGGAGACCTTTAAACTGAGCGGCGAACCACTTGTCTGAGTCATAGCGAGGATTCGTGAGTGCACACACTACAGATGTAGTCTTTGTCCGCAATCCATATAACAATATATTGCGCAATGAGGTTTTCTTTTTCCATTTTTTGCACATGATTGTTCCTGAGTACTACTGGTGCCTGCCTATCTGACCCTTACAGATGGAGCGTTGTGAGTGCTACTGGGGAGGCATTGTGGATCATTCCATTCATTATCAGGACTTCCAAATACACTTATAATTGTGTTTATTTGTATTGGGATCATATTATTGTAATTCACATTTGCACTTGCTGTACTTTGTACCATACATTAGTTAATATTAGCGCATCATTATTTTATATTTATCACTATTGGTTTGGTTTCACCGTTTGGATTGCAGCTTTTATTATTTGGTCTTTTGTGTGTGGTTGTTTCCTTGTATTATATATTAGTAGTGCTGTAGTCCACTTTATTTTATATATTTTACTCACCATTTATCACTATCAGCTGCCTGATTCCCATGTTCTCATTCCCTCACTAAGTATACCTCTGTGAAGGATTAACAAGCTGAAATGTGCTGAATGGTATAAATCAAAGTTACTTTAGGAAATGTAGTCTAGTCAGTTGCTTTCACTGGAATATATTTATGAGCCCTATCTGTCAAACCAAGTTGGGATTCATAATTTACAGTCCATAGCTCAAACTTCAACTCCCTCACATGGTAAATACATGTACACAACCCCCTTAATGATTGCACACAAACATATCTTGCATACACCTCCCTAGACACTATACCACTTATAGCTCATAAATAAGGTCTCATTATAGTTTGAACACACTTATATTCTCTACCAGGCTACAGCCTTCTTCTCAAAACTCAACTAGGTTACACCACCTCACAGCAGATAGCATTTAAAGAACAGCAACATTTTTTTTTTATATTAAGCTCCTCTCTGCAGAATTTACCCGGAAACATAACTCTTCCCCTTTCTCTTTTTTGTTTTTTGTAGGCAAGTTATCCTGTTCTTCCTTGTCTCCCTAGTAATTCCCAACTTCTCCCTCCCCTTCTCCCCCTCTCCTCCCTCATACAGCCCAGATCCATCATCTCCCAACCTCATACGGTAGATGTTACGAAACCCCTTTTCCCTTCCTCTCCTTGTCTCTCTCAACACTATCTTGCTCTTTCTGATCCTTCGCCCTTCCCCACATTCTCTCACGCTCTCCGCCTCGCAAACTCTGTAGGGTATATTCTAATAAACACACCACACATCTTTGCAAATACCATAGATTACAGACACAGCCCAAATGGGATCTGAACCCAAAACTTTGAAACGAATCTCAATTAATGCCCAAGGTTTAAATGTTCCAGAAAAAAGATCACAACTTTTAACTTAAATGAAAAAACAAAAGGCAGATATGTTTATACAAGAGACGCACTTTCAAACCCACCAGACACCCAAACTTTTCCCACGGTGTACCACGCTACTAATAATAAAGCCAAAACTAAAGGTGTATCTAAACTAATCTCAAAACACTACTTATTACCGACACCCTTGCAGATAATGGGGCAGGTTCCTCTTCTTGAAATGCAACCTATATGACAAACCAATTACAGTAGGTAACCTCTATTGTTCTAACACAAAACAAGCCACATTTTTCAATTTAGTTACATCCCAATTAATCACCTTAAAATCAGGTATCCTGATCATTGGGGGTGATCTTAATGTCCCACTTCAACCCATATTGGACATGTCCACTGGCACCACATCTATCCCATACCAAGCCTTAAAGCAGATCAATCTTCACCTAAAAGAACTTCTAGTCCAGGACATTCGGCAGTTTAAATCCACATGCCCATGATTATACTTACTTCTCAATTCCACACAACAGACACTCCAGACTCGACTACATCTTCTTGTCACAATTAGACCTACACACAATGACAAATTCTACCCTAGAGCCCTCAATAGTATCATAATCCTGTCACCCTGACCCTGAATTTTCCTGTCAATGAACCATGCATCAAAATGTGGCATCGGGATGCTTCAATGCTCACAGGCAAAGAGTTGACCACTAAATTTTCTTCATGCATACGAGCATACTTTAAAGAAAATGTCGACCCATCTTTGTGATGGATCTCGGATACTCCAGACCTCTCCACCAGACCTGTGACTCCTGTCCTCCAAAACGCACCTGCAGCCTGCAGATTCACCATAATCAGCCCTTAACCCCTCAATCACGAGCCAAGCCACACAGGTGTTGAGGGTTAAACATGCAGAACATTCACTTTTACACACAGTTATGGACACTCCCCTTAGCCTTGTCATAGAGGGGGTAGGGGACAAGGAAGAACCAATGGGAACTCAAAACTTGTACATTGAAACAGAAACTACAGTTAAACATTAAGGGATTAAGGGATTATGATAAGCAGACTTATCCCCTGCTGAGAGATGTCTCCAGTCCAGACCCAACACAATTAAACACAGCAACAAGAGGGGGGAATGGGGGAGAAGAGATGTAGCCTTAAATTACATTACATTATCTTAATGCCAGCTTGTCCCCAAGTCTCTCAGTCTCTTCTGGGCCATAGTCTGTGCGCAGGAGGCCAGCCCACAGCCCCCTCCAAAACACACAGTGACAGTGGGTTCTGTCACATTTCTCCCCTTTTAAAAACAGACTAACCAGGTCCCTGACCCTCAACTGGTCTGGACCTGCGTTAGTTACAAACTTCCACCCCAGGCAAACAGGAAAAGGAAAAGTATGACTCTGGCATTGGGGAGCAAAACCGCACATACGGTCTCCTGTGCATAAAAGCAGCCGCTTTGTTGCTTTAATTTGAACATTACAAATTCCTGTCCAATCTACAAATTACCTTTAGTAAGTCCTATGCTCTCAATATAACATTACCATCCATTGAAATAGCTGAATGCAAAGTTAAATTCCATTTCTCATGGAAGACGCAATCAATTACTTGGGCATACAATTACACAGCAATCTAGATGACCCATATCATCTAAACTACCTACCTGTAGACATGTGCAGGATGAAAAAAATTGTTTTGTTTCGATTCGTTATTTAAATAAATTTGTTTAGTTAAATTTGTTGCATTCATTACATTTGTTTTCTGGATTTGTTTCGTATTCGAATTCGAAAAAATTTGACCACATTCAAAAAAATTCTACTGCATTTAAAAAATTTCTACCGCATTAAAAAAAAAAGACAGAATTAAAAACAAACTATCAAATTCAAAATTATTATACTGCATTCGAAAAAATTGGACAGAATATTTTTTCTATTCTATTATTCTTTTCAATTGTTTTTTCTAGTCGAGTCTTTTCTATTAGAATTAGATTTCATTCTCTCATAAATAACCATTTTCCAAATTTCGTATCGAATGAATTAGAATAAAATAGAAAATAATAGACTAGAAAAACAATAGAATAAAATAAGATATATATATATATATTTTATTCTATTCTGTTCTATTGTTTCCTATTTTATTCTTTTCTATTCTCTTCTACTCTAATTTGAATTCATTCTATACAAAATTATTTCCTATTCTATTCTAATCTTTTCTATTCAAATTCAATTTTACTCTTATTTTTTCTATGCTGTTCTATTGTTTTTCTACGCTATTTTTTGCTATTATTTTATATTCCAATCTTTTCTATTCAAATTAAAATTCATTCTATACAAAATTAGAATTTTGGAAAATGGATATATATATAATAGGTTTAGGGTTAATATATATAAGCAATATTCATTTGTGTTGCTTGTCTTCAATCTAACATGGATAAAGAACCTAGAATTTCTTGTTTTATATTGTAGGAAGTTGTAATCTCCCAAATAACAGATTTCCATAAATATAATAATATTTTAATATTTCAGTATAAACATTCTGACATATTTGGAGGCACTATGCTGAGATCCGTCAATATTGCTGATAATATATAGATAAATATATAACCATTTTCCAAAATTCAAATTATGAATAGAATGATTTTGAATTATAATAGAAAAGATTAGAATAGAATAGAAAATAATAGAATAGAAAAACAATAGAACAGAATAGAATAAAATATAATATATGTTTTTCTAGTTTATTCTTTTCTATTATTTTCTATTCTAATCTTTTATATTCAAATTCAAATTCATTCTATACAAAATTCGAATTTCGGAAGATGGTTTTATATATACCTATATATATATATCTATATATTATCAGAAACATTGACGGATCTCAGCATAGTGTCTCCAAATATGTCAGAATGTTTTTACTTAAAAATTTAACATATTATTATATTTATGGAAATATGCAAATCTGTTATTTGGGAGATTACAACTTCCTACAATATCAAACAAGAAATTCTTCTTTATCCATGCTAGTTTGAAGACAAGTAACACAAATGAATATATATATATATATATATATATATATATATATATATATATATATATATATATATATATATATATATATATATATATATATACATATACATATATAAGATACAGTGCAAAATTATTAAAACCAGGTATAATTTGTGATAAAACAAATAATTGATATACTTTTACAATCAGAGATAAATGATGGTTAAATGTTTGGATAATATTTACATTATATGACAAGGTATATTCACAGTTCTTACTTAAATCATCCTTGTATATTTAAAACCTGGAAACTTGTAAAATAACCTTCCGTGACTTCACAGACTCAGTAAATAGCTGCCTGTGACTTTCAGGGCTTTAGATAAACAAATTCTGTTTATCTTAGCTACGGTGTTTCCTTCTCAAAAACAAACAGACCTCCTACTTATACACTCTTAAATGCATAAGCAAAATGTTATATTATGCACACAGTTTGATGATTCAAACAATACGTATGTTATATTTGGAATGAATCAATGGTTTAACATATCCTATAATCAATCCAATTCTAAGACTTTAAATTCAATGTTATGAGATATGAAAAAATATATCTCACCCTTGTTTTAGAAGTGAAACCAATTCATACTGCAGTTAGAATTCACCTCACTCCAAAACTGATCTAACAATAGATTAGATTAGTCAAGCATATGTTCAACCACACTTCAATTACCTAAATGGTAAAACTGAAAGAATTATACTTTACCAAGTCTGTCTGTTTGAGAAGCAAAGTCCCAAGAGGGACTTCTTTCACCATTGCTACATTTCTACATTCAAGATCTCCCCCTTCCAGCTTCCTCCAGATGTAGACCCCAGAGAGAGATCTCTTCAGAGAGCGAGTGCCTCCAGAGTTTTTCACTGCTATATTAGCTGCTACTTTTATCTTGCTCCAAAAAGTGGGTGTGTTACAGCTACGTAACTGATGACGTCAAATGACAATGTTTTAGTAGGTTGTCCTAACAACCAAATAAACACCATCTTTAATAATTAAGTATTTTTACCACCAAAGGGCAGTAGGCTATTAGAAATAATTTCTAATGTTATTTCCACTTGAGTCAAAGATAATTTATGACATCCTGTGATTTAAGATTCACAAAACATCAATTAATTGTTTAATGATGTCAAAGAAGTGTCAACTAACCCAGACATTTTGGTTCTGGCTTCAGATTAATGTCTTGGGAAAATCTACCCACACATTAACTGAGACAATTAGTTAAAATTCTCGAAGCCGAAGTAATTTGAAATATAACCTTTAACTTTTGACAAATACAGCTCCTAATATCTTTCACACCAATACAGTACCCTGTTTGCAATTTTCTTATAATAATCTATATATCTGCATAAATGGGTTTATACACATATATAACTAATACATAGATATACTGTAACCATATTATAAAAAGAAAAGCATTATTATTTGAAATATGCAATACTAATATGTGTGAAATTGTTCATTTAAATAGGTATATAAGTATTTCAATGTAATAATACTATATACCTTTGATTAATACCTTACTTGTACCTGAATAATATTATTCATTTGGTTGTATTTGAATAAGCCCCTTTTTGTTTTGTGGCTTATTCTGAAATACTATCTAGTTTTTGCAGGTTCCCTTAAAACATGACTCTTAACGATACACTGTCTGTATAATGATGGAAATGAAAATTATGCAATGTTCATTGCAACAACTCAAAATGGTCCTCAGCAGTTTGTATGGCCCCCAAGTGCTTGAATGCATGCCTGACAACATCAGGGCATGCTCCTAATGAGACGAAAGAAGGTGTTCTGGGGTATTTCCTCCCAGATCTGAATCAGAGCATCACTGAGCTCCTAAACAGGCTGAGGTGCAACCTGGCGGCACCAGATGGACCGAAACATAATATCCCAGAGGTGATTTTTTGGATTTAGGTCAGGTGAGTGTGGGAGCCATTCAATGGTATCAGTTTCTTCAACCTCCAGGAACTGGCTGCATTCTCTCGTCACATGAGGCCGGGAATTGTCGTGCACCAGGAGGAGCTCAGGACCCACTGCACCAGTGTAGGGCCTGGCAATGGGTCTAAGGATTTCATTGGGATACCTAATGGCAGTCAGGGTGCCATTGTGTAGCCTGTAGAAGTCTGTGCGCCCCTGCATGGATATGTCTCCCCAGATCATCACTGACCCACCACCAAACCGGTCATACTGAATGATGTTACAGGCAGCATAAAGTTCTCTGCGGCTTCTCCAGACCCTTTACGTCTGTCACATATGCTCAGGGTGAACCTGCACTCATCTGTGAAAAGCATGTTGCACCAGTGGCGGTCCTGCCAATTCTGGTGTTTAATAGAAAATGCCGATCGAGCTCCACAATGTCTGGCAGTGAGCACAGAGCACACTACAGGATGTCGGGCCCTAAGGTCACCCCCCCCCATGAAGTCTGTTTCTGATTGTTTGGTCAGAGACATTCACACCAGTGGCCTGCTTGAGGTCATTTTGTAGGGCTCTGGCAGTGCTCATCCTGTTCCTCCTTGCACGAACGGGCCAGATAGCGGTCCTGCTGTTCTGTTCTAGTATTTTTCTAGTCTATTCTTTTCTATTATTTTCTATTCAATACAAAATTCAAACTTCAGAAGCCATCTTCCGATAATTCAAATTTTGTATAGAATTTATTTGAATTTGAATAGAAAAGATTATAATAGAATAGAAAAGAATAGCATAGAAAACCAATAGAAATATTTATTTATTATTATTATTATTATAAATAATGTTTTTTTTTTAGTCTGCTCTATTGTTTTTCTATGCTATTCTTTTCTATTCTTTTCTTTTCTATTCTTTTGTAATCTTTTCTATTCAAATTCATTCTAGACGGAATATGGCTTCAGAAGTTTTAAATTTGAATAGAAAAGATTTGAATAGAAAATAATTGAAAAGAATAGACTAGAAAAACCATAGAACAAAATAGAATAACAAATAATATGTATTCTATTTAATTCTATTCTGTTCTATTTTTCTTCTAGTTTATTGATTAAAGATCAATTTTTTCGAATTTGATAATTTTTTTCTAATTCGGTAGATTTTTTCGAAATACGGTAGATTTTTTTTTTAATTTGATCAAATCCGGTCAAAAGTTTTTCAAATTCGAATACGAAACTAATCTATTATAATCTTTTATATTCAAATTCTATACTACACAAAACCAGCTGACAAGGATTGAAATTTGTGTGTCCAAAACCAAGTTACAAAGCTTTCAATAAACAAGAAAAGTGGATAAATAAACCCATTGTGACTCAAGCTGTCTTACAGACAATGGATGAGCTGTAAGGTGTATATGACACCCAAAACTCAATAATCCCAAATGTATGAACAGACCATAATGATAGTGACCAAGGAGTGTCGATAAGGAGAATTTGTTTGTATGACTTTTCCCCAAACAATGGCATCAATAACGCCTGGTAAATTCTACAACCATAGGACACCAGTCACCGAAACAGAAACCAGAGTAAAATGACAAATACATGTATCTATATAGATATGGACATATAATATGTTATGTTACAATGTTGCAATGCATGTTGTAAGAATCAATGTATACCATAGTCATCCATATCTTTGATAAATCATTCAAATTATCTATGATATCCTAGGTCATAGAGATGATTATAATTTTAGTATCTACAGACCCAACAACTTTGGTACAAGGTGAAATATAAAAATAGTGATTATAAGCAGAGCTACTTAGCATTATGAAAGACACCAAATCATGATTATGAATGTATAAGAATTAACCTATGTTTAGATTAACACATACTCATTGGATATATTGGAATTATTCATTTATCCATATAGATGATCATTTTGTGTGATATTGATTGATATATATATAACCTGTGTCATTCCTAGACAAACCAGTTGTAAAAGATATACACTTATACATAAATATATAACCATTTTATGTAATGCAAATTAATCAAAATGATATTAGACCGGTTACCAGAATACTCAAAGATGTATATTCTTCTCACCATTATAAAAACAAATACACCGTATGAAAAATAGAATATATTAAATTAAAAGGATACGCTCAAAACACATATGAGATATCTAGTGGTTGAAGGTGATATTACCTCAAACTCACTGAGCTCCCTGCTGAGTAAATTATTAGGTTTTGCTTACCAATGAAAAAAAAGCCATACCTTTTGGGTAGAGCTTAATATAATTTTTATGATCTCATTGTCTGAGATAGTATTTAGAGACAAGAAAAATGTGATTAAAGAAAAGAACCCTGGGGGGGGGGGAAACTGGGGGACACTCACAAATTCCAACACAGACTGACACTCACACACTCAGATACACATGCACCATGCATCAATACATATTTTGACATTCATGAAGATTCCTGAACCCCTGATACTTGGAACTTGGAGGTCGCAAGAAGTAATTCCTCTTTAAGAGTATCCATCTTGAAAGCCATGGCAGCCATCTTAAAAATTCTGGTAACTAGCAATTCAGACCATTAACCATTTTTGAAATGGGTAATTATGTCATGTTGACTTTATCTTGTATTCATTTGTGTTCTCTAAACTATTGATGTATTGAATATTCTACAATTGATAAGTATTCTCCCGGATCAATAACCGCCTTGTAGATTTTTCTCTAACGATTCAATTTTTCATTTTGCATCGTTTCCATTTTTTTTGGGCAAAACAATTATCTAATTTATTTCACATTGTTAAGCACTTACCTGCAGTATAGTAACGGTTGGATGTGTGAAATACAGACGTTCTGTTTAATTGCCACTGCACAAGGTTATTGATTCTACAGAGAAGTTATCATGGTGGTATTACATCAAAGTTCTTCACTCCCATTTGGCATTTCATATGTATAGACTGTGTCATATAGATTGGTTTTGTATCTTAAAAAATATCCTTGTTAAAAATTACTTAATAATAAGTACTGTTTGGGAAAAACTGTCCTTGAAAAACACAACAATATATGAATATAGTTTTTTTTTTGCTATGATTATTCATACCTGTGATGTGAGGCAAAATGGCATAAAGCTGGGGAGAACAATTTTCCCTATTTATATATCTTCATCCTCAACTCTATTTTTGTTTTACTTATATTGCATGAAATTAATTACATTGACTCACTATTAAATATACCACTCCTATCGAAGATGATTATATGTAGCTACATTAATTACAAGATCTTCATGATAAATTACCTTTAAGAGGGATTATAGGTTCACCACATGATATCAAAATGACTGCATTCTAGAAAATCTTTCAAAGTGAGCACTTCTAAATACAGTTTATTTGCGATATCAACATAAAACTAGATCGCCGCTTGCGGCAGAGGGTGCATGCAGTTGAATGTCTGGCAAAAACATGAGGTACCTATCATGATTTGACATAGGAATGCACGTTTGCATACTTGAAAGGTTGTTTGTATCTTTAAATTTCGTAACTTGAAGGTTTGTAAGTAGGGGACTTACTATATGTTTAAGCTCTGGATGTTGTTTATTGTATCTGGTAAATAATCTGATTGTTGGATAATCATTTTCCTTAGGATTTATCTTTCCCCTCTGTTTAAGCCTACAGTGCATTTTATCAACCAAAAACTCCAATGCCATGTTCTTGTAAGTAAGGATACTGTGCCAGTCCACATGATGAAGATGTTTTTGACGTACTTGTGCAACATTAAAAAGACATGGAACAGGTACATCAAGAAGTTTGCATCAGAAACAAATGGCGTACTCCCAGACCCCCAGGTACAGATTGGCATGATCCTCTTTGCTACACCCTTTACTTGGAGAAAGTGGCAGCCCACACAATACATGTATTGCATTGCAAAATAAAAGTCAATAACTAAAATGAAAAAAAAAAAGTTTGTTGCTGATGTTGCTATCTTGCCTATAAATGATCTTGAGAAATAGCCTTATTGTGGGGAATACTGGAGTAAAAAGACACAAAAAAAAAAACACAAATAAAATACCTGCAGGAACATAAAGACCTACTTGACTGAGATGTAAAGTGTCTCACGTGTATGAGAAAATTCTCTTTATATGGGGTCTCAAATGTCTGTCAATAAATGTACCTAATTTGTAATATATTTGCGACTTTAGAGTAGGGCATAGACCATAGAATTTAGTTATTTTCATTCCGATGATCCAAATTTCCGAATTACAATAGAACCAAATTTACAGTAGAACCACCCTGGGGCAGGACCCAGTCCCCAAATACTTTTTATGCCACTAACTTGCATATAAGCCTTTAAAATTAGCACTTTTTATTTTTCACGTTCATGTGCCATAGACTTTTACAGTGTTTGCATGTTCGAACCAACTTTTTGCATGTTCTGCTGCAAACCAAAGCGGGGGGGTGTGTCTCATCCCTAAGGAACAATATCAATATCTGACATATTTATATTAAGGGCTTTAGATTTAATATTATTAACATAAAGACCAGACAATTTTTGAAAGGTAACTAGTTAAAAGGTAATTTTTAATTGTGAGCCATAGGTGTACTTATGAACCAACTTCCTTGTCTCCACCTGTGAAAAAATACATGCATATTATCAAGCAAATAAACATGCATTTCAAACACTGCTTATTTGTCCAAACACTATTTTGATCCTAATATAATTCTCAATGAATATTTGGATGTTTACATTTTTTTTTATGTCTACTAAGCTAGCTAAATTAAAAGCTACCTTCACAAAACATTAAACACAGCCAATTATTACACACAGAACATACCTTAACTTATTACTAAATTTCAGACCTTAACTAATTAACTAATCAGCAGGGGCCCTATAAAAAGCATTAGACTGCGACCTCTTTTGATCATGCTTATGTCTGAAAAGCAGGGAAATTTACCAAAAAAACTAAAGGGGAAAACATGCCACCTAAAAAAACAGAGCAAAAGAGGCCACAGTCATTTCAGAGCAGATAAACTCACATCCTCTCTCCAGAATACCTCAGAATCTAGGCCATGGGAGAACTCATCCAAGCAAGCAGATAACTCTGCTGGACAATATATAACAACAACAGCTGCTGATCCTTTAAGGAGCCCTCCTGTGAGCCATGGGGAAGACCATGAGGGGGGCTCAGTGAATCAAGAAGCCAGAGTCATTACTGAAGGGATAGACTGGGAGGGGGACTGTATTGGGGGGGTCTGTACTGCTGTAATGAGGGATTAGGATGGGAGGGAGGTCTACACCAAGGGGTTAGGCTGGAAGGGTGGTCTGTATTAGGGGTTAGGGGGTTTGTACTGAAGGGTACCTGTAGGGGGGATCTGTGCTAAAAGTTTATATGGGAGAGGAGAATTTGTATAGGAGGGGGTTGTATTAAATGGTTAGGCTTGTGGGGTCTGTAGTGGGAAAGGTCTGTGGGGGGGGGTCTTTTTTCAGGGTTAAGGCTGGGAAGGGGGTCTGTATTGAGGTGAACAGCTGGGAGGGGGAATTCAGGATTGTTGGGAAAGATCTGTACTGGGGGAGATTGGGGCTATTGGTTAAGATTTTTACTGCAGGGGATTTTGCCTTAGGAGAGAGGGGATTTGTACTGACAGGAGGAGGTAATTTTTGATTGTATTCTTTGCAATGACCTGTTCATTATCCTCTCATGAGTAGGCATGAGCTGACAGTTCACTCCAAACCTTGGTGCAGACTAAACTTTAGCTATTTAGGCGTTCAGGTGAACTCCTAAACTTTTGCTAGTGTGCCCACTATTTGGTGAGAGCCAAACATCTTATATAGAAGCAATGTTTCTATCACTTCAATATATGACAGATTCCCACTGTCACTGCTTCCTAAGGAATCAGTGGGTGCTTGCATCCCTATTAACCACTGACGTCACCACAAAAGCAAAGGGGTGGGGACAGCAGTGACATTGCTGCCCAAATATGGTCACTGGTCATATTTGGGCAATGATGTCGCCACTAGCCCCACCCCTTCCCTTATATTGCTGATGACAGCTCAGGCAGCTGTGATTCATTCAGAGTACCAACGAAATAGGTAGTGTTCGTCAGGTCATTGTTTTTTTGGCAAGTCAGCAGGTGGTGGACATCGTGATTGATGATGGATTTACAATGAGGGACATTTTTGTGGATTTTTTCTTTTTCTCAAAAAGGACTTTTCAAATGCTTTTTTTGTAAATGAGAAGGGGTACAACGTACCTCATACTAATTCATATAGGCAAGGGCAGTATCTGGGTTTATTAAAATATGTATTTTTTAAACAGACATTTTTTTCAGACAGGTTTTATTTAAATTTTTCAGTTTTGTCAGTTTTGCTGAAGCATGTTATGTAAAGGAATTTTGCTTTTTTTTTCACCTAAAGCATTATAAAAATCACTGTTCCTTAAGGTCATGTCTACCCCAATGCAGGTGGTCAGACACTATAGCTAGCTACAGTGTGCTTCACCTATAGCAGCTCCCTTTCCCTTAAGGCAAGCAGGCCTACCGGTACTCATTTTTCCCCAGGACAATTCTATAGTGCCTGGCCACCACGCCAGGGCAGATGCGAACTGAGCAAAGCAAATAGATACCTGCAGTTAGCAGACAGATAGAATGGTTCTATGACAGTCCAGGTAAAAGGCAGGCTGAGTTCAGAGAATAGTCCAATAATCCGGTCCAAAGTCATACACAGGGAAATCCAAACTAGCAAAGAAGGGCAGACAGACAGGGAGCTTGATCATGAACAACACACGTATCGCTCCTCTCTATCGCTCCTCTCTATCGCAAGCACCCAAATGAGGTTTGAGCTGGCTTATAACAGGCTTGGATTCAACCCAGAGACTGATCACATTAATCAGTCTGCATGTGGACAGACAGGCAAGGAGAGTGCCATAACCAAAACCCTGGATGCTGGAATGTGGAACAGGATCATTACCTGATCCTGACACTTGCCAAATTGAATTTAAAAAAAAACATTGCTTTGTTTCATGTTTCCCAGGGCAGTATCCAACCCTCCAATGCATTTGTTTTACAATCCCTTGTCTATTTTCCTTAGAAAATAGTCATTATTATTTTTCAACATTTGTCTCTCATTGACTTCAATGGAGTTTGGGTTTGACAACCAAACTTTAGTAATTCTTGCCAAACCTACTTTAAAGGATCACTAAAGGAATTTTTTTTTTAGCTAAATAGCTTCCTTTACCTTTCTGCAGTCCTGGTTTCATGTCCTCATTGTTCATTTTTGCTTTGAAGTTGCTGTAATTCTGCTGTGATCTCCACACTTCCTGGTTGTCGGTTTCCCTATAACCATCATACTGGGAGCTTTTCACGATGGTCTAAGCTGTCATTACTGTGTGTCTAAAACTTAACAGAACCAATCAGATTTGTTTTAAAAACAAAACACTGCCCTGGATTTGTTTGTTTTTGTTCTGTGGGTCTCTTTACTTCACAGAAACATGAAACCAGTTTAACGAAAGTTAAACTGTAGGCACATTATATGGTTGAATTTAATCTATTTTTAATCATTTTTAAAAGGAATCAGTTAACTTTTATGCCTCTATACTCTGTAAACAGTCATTTCAGCAAAAACATTTTTTTCCTTTAGTGATCCTTTAAGTCAAACCCAGATACATTCAGCTTTTCCTTTTATAAAATATAATTATAATACAAATTTACAGAGATCTATGAGATGATATGAAGTATTGGAAGATGGAAATGGATCAATACAGTAAGATGGATCAGCAATAGAAGAGTTTTTATCAGGAAAGGTAGACATGTTTAAAGAATACCCTAAAAGTAATCATTTTCTCTCTCGTTATGCTAACTTAAAAGTGGCTTGTTTTGTACTAGAGGAAATAAACCTAAGCTAAGAACAAATTGTAACAATAAAATAAGGAAATGCAGAATGTTATTAGGCACTGATAACTAAAACCTCAGATTTGGGAACAATATCATCATTAAGCATTGTGAACAGATTATGTGTTGTAGGATTCTCAAAAATAGCAAATAGTATGAGAATATTTCTTGACAACAGGCAATCATATTTAATATTATAATTGAGAAAATGTTTGATAAAGCACTATAGAATAACATAATTCCTAAAAGTAGACATGTGCAAAACGGAAAAAAAATTGTTTTGTTTTGTTTCGATTTGTTATTTACAGTACATAGATTTGTTTAGTTAAATTTGTTTAATCTCTTTAATTTTCGGAGTTTGTTTCATTTATTTGTATTAAAATCTATTGGAATTTTCAGAATAGTTTTCAAATTTGAATTTGAAACATATTTGAATTGTGATTGAATAGTTTTCCATTTTCCAAAGAGAATTAAATAGAATAGCAAAACATATAATAAAACAGAAAAGAATATAAGGGAAAATAAAAGAATAGAATAAAATGGAATAGAAACAAATAGAATAGAATAAAAAAAAGAAGAGAATACAATTAAAGAATATAACCATCATCTGAAACTCAAATAGAAAAGAATAGAATAGAAAATAATTTAAAAAAAATTGAATAAAATAGAAATAATATAACCATTTCCCAACATTCTAATAAAATCAATTCAAATTTGAGTAGAAAATAACAGAATAGTATAGTAAAAAACATAGAATAGAATAGAAAGAATACAACATCAAACTATTCTAATCTATTCTATCCTATTCAAATTGACTCTATTTTAATTTTGGGAAATGGTTATATTCTTTCTATTCTATTATATTGTTTTTTGAATTATATTATTTTTCATTTTTTTTATTCTATTATATTCCTTTCTATTTAAATTTGAATTTATTCTATTTACATTTTGGAAGATGGTGATATTCTTTCTATTCTATTCTTTTTTTATACTATTCTGTTATTTTCTGTTCTAGTCTATTATTTCCTATTCTATTCAAATTTGAATTGATTCTATTTACATTTTGGGAAATGGTTATATTCTTTCTATTCTATTGTTTTTTTTATTATATTCTTTTCTCTTCTAATATAGTCTATTCTATACTTTTTTATTCTATTTGAAATTCAAATTTCAGAAGATGTGTATATTCTTTCTATTTTATTATATTCCTTTTTTATTCTATTCTATTTGTTTCTATTCTATTCTATTCTATGCTGTTCTTTTTATTTTCGATTGTTTTACTACATTATATTATATTTTATTTTCTGTCATATTCTTTTCTATTCTATTATTTTTGGCAATTGGAAACCACCTCAATTTAAAAATTTGAAATTCAGTGGCACAGTTTTCCCGTGTTTAGAACAATACCACAGCAAAATTAAATTTTGAAAGAAAAAAAAGTAATTTAAAACTGCTTGTTGCTGTAATGTATTGTCGGGTCCTGGCAATATAGATGAAAATCATTGAGAAAAACTGCATGGTTTGCGCCCCCCCCCCCCCTTTTGGTGGTGCCACAACACTGTAAGCCCCCACAGTTATTCTTGTTGGGCACAGGAATGGTTACGACTGTGAAATATTAGATCAAGAATTGTAATTACATGCCCAAAAAAATTTGGCCTTGGTGGTGGTGGTGCCACAACACTGTAAGCCCTCACATTTGCTCTTGGTGGGTGCAGGAACAGGCCCTGCTGTGAAATATTAGAACTACAAATGTAATTACATGCCCCTGTTAAACAGGGGTAGAAAAATTGGGTCTTAGGTGCTGGTGGTGCCACAATAGTGTAATCTCTCACTGATACTCTTGTTGAGTGCAGAAACGGGCACTGTTGTGAAATATTAGATCAACAATTGTAATTACATGCGCCTGTTAAACAGGGGCAGAAAAATTGGGCCTTAGGCAGTGGTGATGGTCTCCTAAACCAAAAATATTCTTAAAAGCTAGCATCGTTAAGATTGAGGAGGAATAGGATAGTCACTCAGGATAAAACAAAAAATACAGCGCTCAAGGATGGAGTACGAATCACTTTATAGTCTTGAAGTAGTGCAAAATATACATGAACTGAAAAATTAAAAACTGCACACTAGGCAGAAAGTTTAAACAAGCGAATCTATTGCAAAATCCCCAGACACTTGAACAGTAACCGTATGGTGATAGTGGGATAGCAACCTGAAATCACTGCTGGGAGAATGTAGTAAAAAGCTTCCAACCAAAGTACACTCTGTAGTATGTGAAGGTGGTACAGCCGTTAGTATGCCTCTAAGCAGGGAGATGAAAAACACACAGCGGGGAGACAGCATCCACGCTGGGAGTGAACATAAATGTTATTCACCTGCCGAGGGAGAAATGGCTGTAGTTCTGATCCAACAGGGAGGCCGATGGGGGCGGGATCACTCCTCGCAACGAAGGATGTAGGGCAGAGGGGAAGATCTTTATAGATTTTTATATTTTTTTATTTTATTTTTATTCATTTTTAATGTATTTATTATGTATTTTTGTATATGTGTTATTGTATATGTGTCACTATTGGGTGTTTCTAGCTTAATATCAACAAACATAATAATTGCAAACTCAATATGTTGCTTTTTTAAAAAAAGAACTGAATGGTGATGGTGGGGTTAATACTTCAAATCCGTCCCCCCGCCCGCCATTATCCAATGGGATTGTTACATGTTCCTATTTTAATCTGGTGGTGTTGCCTGTCCGTGACTTTGACAAAGCGTCTGGCACGCGAAACATGTCAGTCACGGCTCACCCCCATCTCGTTTTATGCCCCCACTTGTCTACAAGAAGCCAATGCTGAGATACTGACAGTCTGGGAATTCCTTCAGTGACGTTTAGCATGTTGATTATACTGCTCGTCTATCTCTTCCACTGATTGGCCCCTGGAGTCACATGACCCTCGAGGGACAGAGTCCGGACTTCATTCCCTTCCCCTTCATGTGACGCAGCGGTGATTCCACCCCTCCCTCCTCGCCTCTGATTGACGCGGCGGCGTCCTCGTACTGGCACGGTGGTTCCCATCCAGGATCTTCCCCTCTGCCCTACATCCTTCGTTGCGAGGAGTGATCCCGCCCCCATCGGCCTCCCTGTTGGATCAGAACTACAGCCATTTCTCCCTCGGCAGGTGAATAACATTTATGTTCACTCCCAGCGTGGATGCTGTCTCCCCGCTGTGTGTTTTTCATCTCCCTGCTTAGTGGCATACTAACGGCTGTACCACCTTCACATACTACAGAGTGTACTTTGGTTGGAAGCTTTTTACTACATTCTCCCAGCAGTGATTTCAGGTTGCTATCCCACTATCACCATACGGTTACTGTTCAAGTGTCTGGGGATTTTGCAATAGATTCGCTTGTTTAAACTTTCTGCCTAGTGTGCAGTTTTTAATTTTTCAGTTCATGTATATTTTGCACTACTTCAAGACTATAAAGTGATTCGTACTCCATCCTTGAGCGCTGTATTTTTTGTTTTAGTTCTTTGCCCATGTTCTCAGGTGATTGACAGCTGCACGGGAAGGTTTTTGCATCTTTTTTACTACACAGAACACTGTGTTTTATTGTCCTTATGGTGTAGCGCTAGTAGTGGGAATTTTTTCTTGTAGTCACTCAGGATAGGCTGTCTTCAAGGGATCCCACATCCATAGAAAATTAAATGAGTTACATCTGCATCAGGTGCTTAATAGCTGCAGATCCAAGACTGATTCATTTTTATAAATGTGAGCCTATCAACGGACTCTGTGGACAGGCACAATCTATGATCCATTACAAACCCTCCATCAGCACTGAATGTGCGTTCAGAAATGATGCTGAATGCAGAACAGGCAAGTAGCAAAATTGCATATTGAGCAAGTTCTGGCCAGTTGTCCATCCTCAAGACCCAGTAACCCAGTGGATGCGCTGTTGGAAAGGTCTCCAAGTCTGCTCTTGCCCCAGATATTCCTACACCATGTAATGCAGATGCTGGCGATGGTTCCTTGAACCGATCAGACCTTGGCTCTGAGGACTGAAAAATTGTCTGAAGGCATCGATCAGCCGGCCACCTTCTCCACCGCTCTTCCTCTGACTGAACAAAGCCTCAGCAACACATTGTCCAGCATCAGGAAATTGTAACCTCCCAGGGTCTGGAAATGCATTGCACAAATCTTTCTTCAAGGCCTCCTGAAGATGTTTCATCCTCTGCTCCCTCTGCGAAGGCAGAATGAGTTCTGAAACCTTACCCTTGTAACATGGATCAAGAGGGGTTGCCAGTCAGTAATGATCCCTCTCCTTGATACCACAAATCCTAGGGTCCTTTCACAGCCTTTTCAGAATCAGGGAGGCCATGCAGCTTAAGTTTGCAGAGGCATTCGATTCTGAGTCCTCTGGGTCACTTAGGATCATATGATCCGTAACAACCTTCTCCCAGTCACGTACAACTCCTTGGGTTTCTGGGGACTAAAAACGATCCCTTGAAGACTGCTGCTGAGTGTTATCCGCCATGTCAATGCTGACACAATCCTCCTCCTCCCGTTCTTCCTACGTGTTTGGCAGGCCCACAGGAATACTATCTGAATAAAGAGGGCCTTGAGAGGAAAAGAAGTCCTCCTCTTCCTCCCGCTGTTCTGCCTCAAGTGGCCTGTCCCTTATTCCATGAAGTGTGTGCTTCAACAGGAAGACATGAGGGACAGTATCACTGATGCATGCATTGTCACTGCTCACCATCCTCGTGGCCTCCTCAAATGATGACAGGACAGTGCATGTATCCTTGATCAGTAGCCACTGGCGTGGCGAAAAAATGCCAAGCTCCCCTGACCCTGTCCTGGTGCCATACTCAACTGGCCACTGGCGTGGCGAAAAAATGCCAAGCTCCCCTGACCCTGTCCTGGTGCCATACAGCATTGCCAACATTAAGTTCCACCTGGTGGGCATGTCACAAATGAGGCGGTTGGTGCGCAGTTTGCATTCCCTTTGAATGTCAGATAGCCGAGCACTGGCATTTTATGACTGGCGGAAACTACCACATACTTTTCTTGCCTGCCTCAGGAGATCCTGTAAGCTTGGGTACATGCTCAAGAACCGCTGCACTACCAAATTCAGGACGTGTGCCAAACATGGAACATGGGTCAAGTGTCCCTGTCGGAGGGTGGAGAGAATGTTGGTGCCATTGTCACATACAACCATTCTTGGCTGGAGCTGGCATGACATCAACCACCTCTGAGCCTGGCCCTGCAGGGCTGACAGAATTTCTGCCCCAGTGTGGCTCCTGTCCCCTAAGCAGACCAACTCAAGCACCGCATGGCATCTTTTTGCCTGAGTGCTGTAACAGGCGCTGCCTGTTCTCTGTTAACAGGCGCTCTGCGTGCCTGTCACTTCCTATAATGGGCGCTGTGTTTGAATTACTCCTATGCACTATAGCTGTCTGCTGGCTATAAAGCCATTCACAAGGCAAACAGCTAGTGTTCTATTATTGGAATTTCACTGTGATCCATTGCACCTGATCTCCTGCCTATAAAGGCATACATAGGAGATACGGGTGTGGTTCTATTATTGCTAGCGTTGCCAGTCGATTGTCAGTTGTAGTGGCAGCAGTAGTCTGAGCTGTAGCTTGTTAGCACTGCGGCCTTGTTACACCAGCCGCTTCTTCAGCTCCCTATGTTACAACACCGTTCCTGGAAACCACTACTCCTTTGCTGCTGATGTCTTCTCTGCAAAACAACTCTCTGCAAACCATCCACCTTCATGAGAACTCTGTCTCCTATCTAAAGAAGCTACAAATGGATAAGTAACCTTTGCTACATTTGTAGTCCTATAGAAGATCTACTGCTAGTATTTCAACTGCTACAATACTGTTACTACATATGCTTTCTGCTTATCAACATGTTATATGGGAGTTGTTACTATGCTAAACCCTGCTTGTTAAATACTAACTTAAAGGCTCAGCAACCTACAATATACCAATGCTATGTCTACCTAATATATGCAGCTATAAATACCTCATCTATGCATAATACATACCTGAGCTACACTGCCTCTCTCATGCATCTAATAATGAGCTATATTGCCTCTCTCAAGCAATACTAATGTCTCAATAGGAATTACTTCAAGTATGCTACTGTAATTACCTAAACTACATAATTACGTATACACAGGTGTTACTATAGCACATGAAGTATACAAGTACCCAGTTGTTACTACAACTCTCAAATAATACGAGCTTGGCATTAGTACAAATGTCTTACCTCGGCCTAATAGTTCGAACTTGTTCTCTTTAACACTTTTCTTGGCTAAGGGTTGATGCTATTTCGTGGAATCCCCCTTAGTAACCTAATACATCCCTGCATGCTGCAGGTGATATCATGTAGAGAACCTCCAAACTCCTGTTGCTAGGAGCGACGCCTGGGGTTCCTTACTGTAATCACGCGCATGAAGAGGTGTATTGGAATAAAGCCCTTTAAGCTAAAATATATATTTGAATTGCTAAGGTCTGGTCGCATGTTCTAATGCTTCCATCCTTAGTAAATCAACGCTCTTCTATATGTGACAGGAAGATGATGTAGTGCTAGCACCACATTTTTCACCACACTAATCTTTTCTAGAACTTTTAAGCAGAACAAATGTTTTATGGCTGGCTTGTTGGTAACATTATATTACATTTTTTGGGTAAAAAAATTTAAAAGATACATTTTGTGTAAAATGTATTGGAGATGCCTAAACCTTTTTTATTGTAATTACAAGATAGCAGAGAATATGGTCTTATTCACACAGGTTTTCTAATAGTGTATGCCCATGCAAGGCCATGTTTTCTCCCATGGGGATGCCCAGTTGTTCCGTGCACTTCTGTGCAAAAATTCCCATTGCTTTCTATTGGGACATATTGGCTGCATGGACACAGCCACTATGTCTCAATATAACATCTGTGTGGGTGTGTGCGGGTCTGTTTCCCCAAATGCACACAGGGTGAGTTCAGGAGCATGGATTCACCTGCACCCTCACCCACATGGATTTCATATTGAGAAACTGCTGTATAGATGCAGCCTCTGTGTCCCAATAAACTTCAATGGGACTTCCTGCAAAAGGATTCACGGAACACCTATGCATTCCTGTGTGGAAAAACATGACCCTGCATGGGGATATGGTATTGTATACCTTGTGTGAAGGAGGCCTAACTGATCACCTAATAGAATGAATGCTCACTTAACTTATGGAGTAAGTTGAATCGGTCTTCACTATGACTAAATATATCAACACATAATAGCTTCATGGTTGAAAACTGTCCTGACAATATTTTGGGGTTGGTTGAGATGTGCTATTGGTATATAAAAGCTAATTGTCTCTTTAATTATCTAGGGTTAGCTAGGGTATGTAGCCTATTTTTAACCTATCTGGTTTAATCAGACACACCTGAGCTGTAGCAGAACATTTCTATAATAGCTGCAGATAACCCAGGCAGTTGTGTAGACCACCATAGGTCTCCTCAAATCCAGGTTGCTTTGCATGGCCCAGTCTGGGGCTGAGCCTCTGTACTCTCTTTAGAAAGCACCCAGGATTATTATGGTCTTTTGTGTCCTTTATACCATCTTTTTTTTTTTTTTTACGTCAGACTCTGCTCACATATGGCAGCGAGACTAGCTCACGGTTTGACCGCCCATAGCGTCTCTCTTGTGGCTTCGCATCATCCGTGTGTTTTTTTTTTTTGTTTTTTTTTTTTTATTCCCCCTTATGTTTATTTATTTATTTATTTATTTTCCTTTTTCTTTTCTTTTTCCTTATATTTCATTAATTTTTTCCATGTTGGTATTTTATACTCTTTTTTTTTTTTTTTTATTATTATATGTGTGGGTTCTTTTTCTTTTATACAATTACAAATTTGTCGTTTTTAAACCATTAGTTATTCTTTTCACGATTAACCAGTCTAACTACATTACTTGCTATTGTAACATAACTAGCCTCTTTTTTTTCCCCTCTCTCCCCCCCCCCCCCCCCTAGATCTGTGTGCCATGCAGTCTTCTCTTTGGTTTCTCACCTGTCTGCTTCTGCCAATCCCTGGACAAACTTTTCTGTAGATTTAAACACTTTCCATTTTTCCCATACCACCATGTATTTGTCCTCTCCTCCTGTCTCTCCACAGGCAAGATACTCCATCTCTTCTATATACTCCACACTTTCTATCCACTCTTTAATTGATGGCCTCTTTGGATGTAGCCAGTTTTTTGGGATCAGAGCCTTTGCTGCGTTTAGCAGCACTGGGACCAAAGTTGTTCCATATTGTTTTTTTGTTTTTTCAGTTCCATGAAACAAACAGGGCAGCGGGCTGCATGGAAGGAATCCTCTCCCCTGTTATTTCTACAATATATTCCAAAATTTCTTTCCAGTATTCCTGTATTCTCGGGCAGTCCCACCTTATATGCAGAGTTGTTCCTTTTTGCTTACAGTTTCTCCAGCATAGCTCTGAGTTTTTTGGATGGATCTTACTCATTCTTAAAGGGGTCAAGTGCCATCGAACCATACATTTATAGTTTGCTTCTATGGTGGTAATGTCCGAAGCGTGATTATATACTGCACCTATCATTTGTGATTTATCAATCCTTTTACCCAAATCGCTTTCCCACTTTTCTAAAAAGGGCAGTGTTTCCCGGGTCTCGAGCTCCGTTAATATCCCGTATGCCTTTGATATACCATGTATCAGGGGCTTATCTGTATTGCATATTTTTTCTATTGGGTGCAGTGTCTTATCTTCCCTAATCGGTTGTGGTAGTGTGCTCACAAAGTGTTTTAACTGCAAATACTCCCATTCACTCATCCTTTGTTCCCCTTCTCCTATTTTTATATCTTGTCTTAATTTAATTTTTCCCCGTGTGACAATATCTTTTAATTTTTTCTCCCCCAGTTGCTTTCCAAAACGTGTTCCATTACCTGGTGGAAAAAAATTTGTGCCTACTAATGGGATTAATGGAGAGTTATACTCCCATTTTTCCCGTCTAAATATTGTGTCCCATATTCTAAATACGTTCCTTGTTATGCTATGTGTATTTGTGCCCAATTCCCTCGTTTTCGGTGGTATCCATACTTTTCTATTTAATTGTGTCCTACTTAATATTTCTTCCATACGTACCCATTTTTTTTTTTGGTGTGTGTATTTGTCCATTCTACCAGCCTGGCTAAATTAACAGCGAAATAATATCTTTTTATATCGGGGAGCCCCAACCCCCCTCCTCTTTTTTTCATGCTCAGCAATGAATAGCTTAGTCTAGCCTTTTTACCTGCCCAAATATATTTCGAAATTACTGTTTTAATTACTTTAAAAAAACTTTGCGGTATTTTTATTGGGAGCATTTGAAGTTTGTATGTTATCTTCGGTAATATCATCATTTTAAACGCATTAATCTTACCTATCCAGGAAATATGTTTTTTTGCAAGATTTTTCAGGTCTTGATTAATGTCGTTAATTAAAGGGACAAAATTAACCGGGTACGGTTTTTCAATTGTTGATGTGATTTTTATTCCTAAGTACGTTATAGCTTCTTTTTCCCATGTAAATGGGAACTCTTTCTGTAGTTCTTCTGCTTCTTTTTTTATCTATCCCCAAATTCAAAATTACTGTTTTTATCGGATTTATTTTAAAGTTTGAGAGCTCACTGTATCTTTTTATTTCCTTTATGACATTAGGGAGGGAGACTCTAGGTGTAACGCCACTGGCGTTATCCAATATAAAACGAGCGCAGCCTTACCTATTCCATCGGCTGCGCTCCGCTCTCTGCACTGGTCGCGTCACTTCCGCCGCGCCAGTGTTTGCGTTCCATGCTGGAACGCGGAAGCGCGCCCTGCGTCCTCTGCTGTTCCCGCGCCCTGGCGGCTATTTAAACCGTTAGAAATGACGGCAGGGTGTTCCACTATTTTGTCGGACCCCTGCCGTCCCTCGGGAACCGTTCTACAGACCCCAGAGAACCAACTACACTGAGGCTCAGCCCTTTCAGCCTGAAGACCCATCCACACCTCTCCTGTCTCCAGCTCAAACCTTACAGCCTCAAACTTCCAGCATTACAAGGAGGAATTCCACAGCCTTACACACAGGAGATCTGGCTGGCTTATTTTCTTTCTTGAACTGATAATTCAGCAGTACCGCAAGTATCTTTATAATAGCAGTATCTATCTGTTGTAGTCACTTGGAACTTTGCTTATCTCTTAAAGATATACTACTCAGATTGAACTTGACTGAACTGTATCTGTAATACCTAAGATTGCCATACTTCTGATTCACAATTACTGCTTACTTCAGAGACTTTGTATTGTTTCTTAAACATCGCTCATCGTATAAAATAAGGACTCATCTTCACATGTTACTTTGTTCACAAAACTGCAGATTACAAGTTTATGGAGTAATAAGCTTATTGGTTCATTGGTACTTTGATTGAGGTTGTGATGATATAAACCATTAACTCTTATCAAATATTAGAGTGACTATTTGGTTTACACCTGAGAAACCTCCGCAGCTGAGATCCAATAAATCAATTCACACGTATCCAGGCAGGATTGTTACACTAGGTTTGGTCAAATATAGGAGTATGTCGTCTGCGTATGCCGCCACCTTGTGTTCTTCGTCTCCCACTCTCACCCCCCCTATATCCGGGTTTTCCCGGATTTTTGCTAACAACGGTTCCAGAGCTATTACATATAGGAGAGGTGAGAGCGGGCACCCCGTCTGGTTCCATTTTTCATTTCGAACTCAGACGACATACTCCCGTTGACCTTCACCCTTGCCATCGGGTGGCTATATAAATTCTTTACCCATTTCATGAACCTTGGTCCCAGGCCTATATTTTGTAGAGTTTCCATCATAAACCCCCAGTCGACTCTGTCAAATGCTTTTTCGGCATCCAAAGACATGAATACGACTGGGGGTTTCTTTTTTGGATCTTGTTGTAACAACAACAGGGTCCTTATGCTATTATCTCTCCCTTCTCTGCCTGTTACAAAGCCCGCCTGATCTGTGTTTATTAATTGCGGCATTAAACTTTTTATCCTAGTTGCTAATATTTTCGCATATACCTTCAGGTCTGCATTTAGCAATGCTATCGGTCGATAGTTGGAACACAAAGTTCCATCTTTTCCTGTTTTAGGGATAATAGAAATATTTGCCAATAGAGATTCTTTTCTTATTTCCTCTTCCTCTCCTATTTTATTAAAATAGTTACACATCTCTGGGACCAGGAGTTCTTTAAATTTTTTGTAATATTTAATTGGCAAGCCATCAGGGCCTGGGCTCTTACCACACGGTGTTTCCTGGAAGGCTCTGTATATCTCATCTTGAGTTATTGGGGCCTCTAGGGATTCAATATCGTTTTGAGAAATTTTAGGTAATTTCACTTCTTTTAAGTATTCCCTAATTTTCCTTTTTCTAATATTTTCTTGCTCTTGAGTTTCATTAATTCTTATTGAGTATAATGAGCTATAAAAAGTCCGAAAGGATTCCGCAATTTCAGACGTCTTATATTTCATAAGGCCGTCTTGATTTTTTATTTTTTCTATGTAGTTTTTTTTTTTCCCTAGATACTCTGGCTAAATGTTTCCCTGGTTTGTTCCCCCATTTATACCTCTCTTTTCTAACATTTTTGAATATGTCCCTTGTTTCAACATTCATCAAATCTCTGAGCTGGGCCCTCTTTACAACAATTTCTTGATATACTTCACTTTCTCCTCTCTCTTTATGCGTTTGCTCCAGTTCAAATAGCTCAGTTGTTAATTTTTTCATGTTTCATTTTCTTATCTTTTTTTTCCCTGCTCCTATAGAAATTAGTTTCCCTCTGATGTATGCCTTATGGGCCTCCCATACAGTAGCTACCCTTACTTCAGGTGTATTATTAAAAGTGAAATATTGATCAAAATCCGTTCTCACTGTGTTGTTTACCTCTATGTCCTCTATAAGTTCTTCGTTTAAATTCCATGATCCTTTTCTTTGCTCTATCTCTTTGAATCTAATTTTCACTATTACCGGAGCGTGGTCTGAGATTGTAGTTACCCCTATTGAAGTTTTAACTACCTCTTCCAGTAACTCGTGATCTACCATTATATAGTCCAGTCTTGAGTATGTTCCATGCACAGAAGAATAATAGGTATAGTCCCTTTTATTTGGATATGTAATCCTCCAAGGATCTATTAAACAGTAGCTGTGCATTTTTTTCCTAATATTCTAAGCTGTTTCATATTTCGCCTCTGTGCCCTAGACGTACTATCAAGTTGATAGTCCATTGTAAGGTCTCCTGCTAGTATTACGTGTCCTAGTTTAAAGTCCATTAAAGCATTCAAAATCCGCCTCAGGTATTTATGTGGTTGGCTATTTGGGCAGTATATGTTTGCTAGCGTGTATTTTTTTCCTTGGAGTACTCCTTTTAGAAACAAATAGCGACCATCCGGGTCTACCTTCCTATCTTCTACTGTAAAAGAGATGTTCTTCCCTATTCCTATGGCGACCCCCTTAGCTCTCTTCTTTGGAGAGTCCTCATAGTACCAAGTGGGAACTGCCCGAGAATACAGTCTAACATTAGAATCCAATGTTATGTGTGTCTCTTGCAAAAAAACTATTTCAGCGGAGTATCTTTCAACCTCTCTTAATACCATATGCCTTTTTTCCGGGCAACTGAGACCTCTTACATTGTATGTTAAGAAATTTATATTTGTCATATCTTTCTTTTTTTTTTCTATCTTTCTCAAGTATGTATGTTTTTTCCTGCTGCATGACACACAGATCTGAATCCCTTTTCCTAGTCTTCCTCTCCCCCCTCCCGCCAGAACCCCTCCTCCCTCCCCTCCTCCCTTCTCCTCCCCCCCTCCCTCCCCACCACTCATACCTTGCCCCTGTGTTCTTCATATGGGGCTTTCTCATCCCCTCCCCCCCTTCCCCCTGGTCGATCCTTGACCCTATGGTCATTTGGAGCTTTTTCTATTTGGCACTCCAGGCGCTCTTTTGCTCCTCAAGCTAAGGTGGAATTCTGTTTTAGCCCGGTCTCCTATCCCCCACTAGTGGGGAACTGGGGAAGGAGTACTCTCCAGGTCCCCCCTCTCCCCCACCCCGCTCCCGTTGCTTACTATCTTGAACCTCCCTGTCCCCCCCCTCCACCCGCCACACCCCCCCCTCCCCCTCCACCGTCGTCTAACATATTTAATCTTTATTTGGTATTGGGATGTCTAATCTCTGACAGAATTCTGGCACTTCCTCTAAAAACCTCAGTCTTGCAGAGATACCGTTCTTCCTGCCTATTAGGCAGGCTGGGAATCCCCAATTGTATTGCATATCATGTTCCTGCAGGACTCCTAACAATGGTTTTAAGCTTCTTCTTCTTTTTAACGTCTCTTGTGACAAGTCTTGATATATTTGAATATTATGTTGATCATATTCTAATGGTGACTTCCCTCTCAGTTTTTTCCATAGTTGATTTTTCTCTTCCCAACTTTCAAATCGAACTATAATGTCCCTTGGGTAGTCCTGTGCTCTCTCTCTAGAACGTCTTATCCTATGCGCACGTTCTATTTTTAGTGGGGAAGTTGTTTCTCTCTCTAATATTGGGTTACAAATTTTTCTTATTATTTCTGGGAGGTCCTCAGCCTGTGTTGTTTCTGGAACTCCGCGTATTCTTATATTCTTCCTTCTATCTCTGTTTTCTTGATCTTCTAATTTATACGCCTGTTCTCGTTGGTTTATTTTTAATGCTTTTATTTCATCTTCTAATTTTTTAACTGAGGTTACATTGTAATCGACTTTTTTCTCCACTTCTTCCACTCTTTCCAATATATGCCCCATATTTCTCTCCATTTTTTCCATTTGCGATTTGAGTGATCTTTCTAAGGCAGCGAACATTCCTTCCATTTCCCTTTTTGTTGGCAAAAGTGTCATGTCCTGCGTTTCTTCCTTATTTCCCTGTTCGAGGTCTATTTCTTTGTCTGTTTCTCTGTCTTGATCTGTTCTAATCTCTGAGAGTGACTCTGAGAGTGTTTCTGAGTCCGCCAAGGTATTAGCAACCCCTTTTTACTTATCTTTTTTTTTTCTTTTTCTGCTTGGCCTCTTCTGCCAGTTGATGGTTTTTCTATATGCTGGTTATCTCCATTTGTCCCATGGGTCACAAATTTGCACATCGGGCCTGGGCTTTGACTTAAGCGGGGGACCTTTGGGATTGCCCCACCTTTCACTCCTTTTCCCCTTGTGGTCATCTTTCGCCCCTCTCGGTCCTACAATAGTCGTGGTTGTTTACCCGTGCTTCTTGCCTCACCTGGGTTGTAACTGCGACACTCTACAGAGATTTTATAGAAAGTCTGTTTTGCACTTGTGAGAGGTGTATACTGCACAAAACAATACCTTTTGGAGTTTCTTATATCAGAGTTTAAAGTTGCTATAGTATTTCTACTCTTTGGCTTTGGCTTTGGGTTGAAGATATTCGGAGCACCAAACGCGTGTGCTGACCCCCCCCTTCTGTCAGTCTCCAGTGCCCGTCTATCTCAAAGACCTCCTTTTACAGGTTTTCAGGACTCTATAGTATAATTAATTATACTATGTACTGTACTTTTACCATTATATCCACCAATTTTTAGTCACGTTCTCTGTCCACTCATCTGTATACTGTAAATACTGAAGTATAATATGAAAAGAGTTCGATATGTGTTGCGTATATACTGTTAAAAAAAAAAAAAAAAAAATTCTCCCTGTATTTTAATTAATCCCAATAGGAAGAAGGAAAATGTCAAGGGGGAGCCACCAAAAGAACTATAAAATTACCGGCATCTTTACAAACACATGGAATGTCAATGTTGAGCTTATATCCCTTATATCATGTCAGTCACTTCCAATAGCCATTCTCCTCAGTAAAAATGTCCCATTGATATATATTTCTTGGTTCTTGGTTCTTAATTCTTAAATGGACGTTGTACTCACCGCTCTGATGGATGAAATGAGCTGACAAATGTACTCACCAGTCTGGCAGCTTTCTAACAGAGAAAAGAAAATAGTTGCTGCAATGGGTTTCACCTTGTTTCTGGACATACTATTGATGGCAGCCTCCGACTCGGTCCTGTGATATTTCTCTTGGGCTGCCTGGCGCTGTGTCACCCCCTCCTTCTGCCTTCCCTCCTGGAGCGGCGCGGCACACCTCCACAGCACAGCCGCCTGCACGCTCCGGAGGGAAAGGAAGCCGCCGTGCAGCCTGACACCACAGGGGGGCTCCGGCCCCCACTCACCTCTACCGCCCCCTCCCCCCACTCGGCACGCCGTCTCAGAGCGCCATCCTCTCGCGGCCACACACCGCTGCAGCGCATCCAGCCAGGGGAGCCGGGGAAGCCGGGGAAGCCGCACAGCCCATGTGACGAGTCAGGGAGACCTGCTCAAGGGTGATGCAAGCCCGGTCAGAGCGCGGGCTTCGATCCGGGAGGGGGGACGGGGGAAAGGGGGATGCCCTAGTGGAGGGAGCGAAGGATCCGGCTCCTGTACATCTCGGGACTTAGCGTGTGTTCTGAGCAGGGCTGGAGAGCGGACGCCCGTGTCTAGCTACTCCTCCACTCTGACCGCGCCATCTCCAGACTCCTCCCTCGTGTCCTTTATACCATCTGCATTGAATAGCACAAGTCCTGGCAGAGGATTGAGTAGTTTAAACGTGTGATAAGGGATACAGTAAGCTGACTAACAACTTCTTAACACATCTGTATTGATTTTAAGCATTTCATGTTCTGAATTAACCTAACACGGAGATCTTTTGACAGGCGGTGTTAAAGCCACTTCATGTATTTGTCATGTGCAACCGCCAAATATTATTGTTCTCTCTGTCTCTTGTTCTCTTTCCCTCTCTCTATCTAGCTCTCCCTCTCAAGATAATTAAAATAAGCTTAATTGACAGAACCAAAGACATGATGGAATTGCTAAAGCAATTAAGGGGTAAGAAGATTGAGTTATATTAATAATTTATTTATATACAATATTTTTTGGAAATGACATGTCTTTTTAGACTGAAATAATCCTAGCAACAGTGAAAAATCATGGCATTATCTGTTTACAGAAAGTGAATTTATTGTGGGTGCAATTAGTAGACAGGGTGGAGCCAGTGCAGCAGGGAGCTTCTACGTGTATGCATATAACTCGTGTGAGAAGACTGTCTGGAGGATACAGACAAAGAACCTGAAGTACGAGGCCAGAGCAACAGTGCTGCAAGTGTAGGCCAAGGAGGCTGATGAGTATTTGTTTTGTGGCCAAGAAAAGTTGAAAACCCCTTTGAGGGAAATCTGTTTGAGATCTTGAACTTTGTTTTGATAAAAGTGGGTGAAAAAAGCCCTTATAAGGAAGATTTACATAAGTGACCCCAATGCATTACCATTTGAAGCTAATTCCCACAATGTTCCTATGATCTATTTTGTATGCTATCTGGCCGTTGTTATATCCATATGAATGGAGCTGAGTAAATAAACCTGAACCCCAATTTTACATCCATTTAAACTAATCTTAGAACCATGAGCCTAATGTGCAAAGCCTAGTGCACAAAACCACAGAACAAAAAATTATACTGGCTGTATTTCTCTAGTTCAGTCCATGTGAATGGAATAATCTCCCCTGCTGGCTATTGTATTCAGGAAGCCTTGACACCCATGACCGTGTCAATACCTAACGGTTACTGAATGGGAATAGATGCAGCCACTGTTCTGTTAATTTTCCAAATTTTTACGAGACAATGGTGACAGTTATCCAAGGCTTGAATTTTATCTGAATCAGCATCTTAGAGGAACACGTTCAGGTTGCAATTTAATTCTCGCATTTTGAAGGAACAATGGTGAGCTGGGCAGTGCTATGGAGTACATTTGCAAGTACATACCAAACAAATATTAAACAAAGTCGTTCAGGAAAGGAAGAGCCTCTTCATTCAGCTTCAAGGTTCACATTTAAAATAACACAAATCCATAAAATAACATGATTTTTAGATACCTTTAAATTGCACGAGCTGTTAGAAATCAGTACAATGTAAAAGTTATATTTGAAAAATAAATAAAAAATAAACAGAAATTGAAAAGACATGGTGTTCTCCTACAGTTCCAATCAGACATTAATGCAGAGCTTCAGCCTGGGTGGCCAAGAAAGGAAAAGATTTTGGTTTGGTAAGCCCATCCTGTGGCAAGTGAATTGTATGTTCTTGATCCACTCATCCCCACACTTTTATATCACTCCCTTTCCTTTTAGATTGTAAGGCTGGCCATACATGGATTGGATTTATTTCCTGCGACCACGAGTTGCAGGAAAAAATTTGCTTGATCCCCCCCATCAACACAGACCGTTTTGATGTGGAAATCCATCCTCCTGAGCCATTATCTTCTCCCTGCGGAGGGCGGGGGAAACCGTCCCCGCTGGAAGAAGACAGTGATTATTGATAGTGGTTATAGCAGCCGGTTATCTCAGGTAAAACCCAGACTGCTGATCAATCAATTAAGTACTCGCCAGTACTTACCCGCCCATGTGATTGAGCTTAGTCCTGCTGATCCACTTCTTCTCTGCACCTCCTCCTCCTCGGTCCCGCACCACCATCTTCTTCTGTAATGTCATTGGTAAGCTGCTGGCTCTTCCAGGTTAAGCCGACAGCTTCACAGATAAAACAATGCATTACCCCACCCCCTACTTCTTTCCCAATGAAGCACTATGCCTCCTGGGATATGAGAGGTACATTCATCTAGAGGAGATGTGGGCAAAGTGCAGGTCATTCATATAGGAGAAAGACTTGCACGGGGTGGAAGGCCAGGCCTTTTTTTTACAAAAAATAAATGAATAAATAAAGGACAAAAAAAAGCCCAAATTCTGCAGATGAGGGGTGGATGGGAGGCAACATACCCTAGAGCACTAGAGTGTTTGCAGTAGTTGGCAAAATGGCCGCCAGCACATATATTAGATAGACACACTTACCATCCAATCAAATTTCCCCCTGAAGAAGATACAACACTCCCTGTATCGTCACACGTAGGGGAGGGGACAGGATGACAGGAGAGTCTGTGTGAGGCTGAGAGGGCTGTTTACCATATCCCGATCTGTACATCTCACTACAAGCCTGTTATAGTGTGGTGTACTGTCACACCTGCAGTATGTGAGTACCCCTACAAGGGATCTCTCTTTTTATTTAAATAAATATTGTTAAAACATTACTTGCACCATTCAGGTTCTTTCCTTATATATTCTATGATCTGGAGCTGCTTGCCAAGGAACCAGGAACCCATGATTATCCATTAGAATCCAGGTGTGGTTCATAAGCATGCACAGACCAAGCTTAGTTGCAAGGTCGCACGCCCTAGGGGGGCGTCCATTTCCATAGGGGAGCACCTGTGTGACTACACCTGGGCATGACTTTTGGATCACTCACTGGGCCGTGTGTTGTTGTATGAACTGTATTATACATCACCCTTGGATTGCTGCTACTGATTACATGCACTAAAGCACTGTGGAATTTTTCATTCGTTTTTTATCCACACTAAGCACCTTAGAATACTTTTATATGGACTTGTGTGTCATTTTTAAGGATTGGACTGTTTACCACTAATATGTATTATGCATGTTTATGCACCTTAGTGTGATGCGATTTTTTTATGAGATTTTTTTTTTTTTTTTTTTAATCATGCAATTTTTTTTTGATGCAATTTTTATTTTTTTGAATCATTATTTATATATATATATATTTACTTGTACTATTTGTTTGCACATATCTACATCACTTACTGGACACATATCCCCCTTACTTTGTATAGTGGTATGTGCACTATCATTTCATTAGCGCTGCATTTTGTTCATTTTATTTAGTCTTTGGCACGATTTATGAGACGTGTTTAATGCTAGCAGCTTTATTTCAATACCTTAGCTGATAGGAGTGGTGACTCACAGGATTGTTGCATTTTTAAGTTTCACTTTAACATTTGAAAGTTCTAGGTTTATTGAGATATAAGTAATATATTTGAAATCAAATTTTTATTTTATTATTTGTTGTTCATTTTAGATATTTTCACACCTAAATATGCCCTTTTCCTTTCTTATCTCTCTTTGTTGAATATAATACTAGTGTGAGAGTAAGATTACAAAGTATTTCCTCTGACAGCTATTCTTTTGTTCTCATTGTATTGCCCTTATATTATATATTGTCTAAGGCCCCGTACACACGACCAAACATGTATGCTGAAACTGGTCCGCGGGCCAGTTTCAGCATACATGTTCGGTCGTGTGTAGGCGCGAGCGGGCCGAATTCCAGCAAACATTTGCCCGCCGGGCCTTTTCCCAGCGGGCAAATATTCCTGGACGTGTTTTAAAACCGTCCGCTGGAATCCTGCCCGCTCGGACATGTACGGTCGTCAGTACAGACCTACCGTACATGTCTGAGCGCCCGCCGTCCCTCGCATGCGTCGAATGACTTCGACGCATGCGTGGAAGCCTTTAAATGGCAGGCCCGCCCACGTCTCCGCGTCATCACCGCGTCATCGTCGCAGCGATTTACGCGCGGATTGTTTACGCGCGGACTTCTGTACGATGGTTAGTACAACCATCGTACAGAAGCCCTCTGGCAGGCACCGACGGACCGGTTTCATCGTACATGTTTGCTCGTGTGTACCGGGCCTAATGATGATGTTTGGGTTATTTAGGTACAAAAATGTTTCTTGAGCATCTTTAACATCTGTACAACAAAAAAAGCAACATAGTATAATCAAAAACAAATCTTTAATATGGCATTCAATGTGAAACCGTAATCATACAGCATTATATTATATAGCATCTACAGTTAAAGGATAACTTTGCTTTCATGGAAAAAATGTAACAACTAATAATATAGCATATGTAATAACTACACAAGCCATATTGTAATTCACTTTTATTAAAAAAAAAAAATCCAATTCAATATGGCAGTCTGTAATTTCCTGCTTATGTGATTTGTTTACTGATTTTCCAAAACGTCTGCACTAAGATATGTAATGTTTTGTGAAATACTCCCTAAGGGTTGTGGGTATTGCAACTTTTCTCATTAGAACACTGAAAATGTACTAGGTGATTTAATGAACCAGCCCCTCCCATTCAGAATCAGTCTGCAAAGGACTTGATCAAAAAAGAGCTACTGTATTTCTTCAGAGCAAAAACAGGTAGGAATCTCAACAATGTTTGTTAAAATGCTTGCAGTTATCATTGATCAACCATAAGGGATTGTTTTTCTCAACAAAAGGGGAGTTATTGTTTAAATGTTTACTTTTGTAAAAAACAAAAATACAAAAAAAAAAAACTGATATTAATTAGATGTGCATATACAGCTTTAAAACAGGTCAGGAGATCAAAAGCTTATTCCTTACACCTAGTATGAAGATGAAAGGCTAAGCTTTCAGGAAATAGACCAAGCTTGGAGATAACAAGTATAATATGGATGAATGATATGATATGTCAAATAATCCCTGAGGAAAAGCAATATCTCAGAACTTATAGAAAGAAGAACAGTTTTGTTGTAGGATGACAAAATATACAGGTAGAGCCTTCGGCAGAATCAACATAAACTGGAAGGAAAAAAAGAAAGCAGCAGAAAACTGTTAAAATAACAGAATTCTGAAAACATATCAGGTTACATATTATTCTCTTGCAGTTCTGTAGAACTCTTATTAGTCTATGCATTAAATATAAATAAGTTGTATTCATAAAGTCTGATTAATTGACCGTTATTTTGGTAACAATCTTTTATGTCATATGTTTTACATTGCCTTTAAGCTTGGATAAAATTAATGTGAAATAATGTAATAATTAAATAAGACAAAAATATGTATAGGAATATATTTTACTGAATATTTTAACCTGATGTGAGAAACATTTAAAATATACTAACTTTAATAGTTGTATCTGGAAATGGGTCTTGGGTTTAAATGCTTCAGACAATGGGGATGGATTTATTAAAGCAATAGACACTGTCCAGCTAGCAAAGTAAAAGTACATTTTAAAGAGCAGTGGCGGCCCATCCATAAGGGGCACAGGGCACCGCCCCTAAACCAATGCCCCCACCCCTAATCTACATGCAGGGAGCTGGATGCATGGATTTCAGTGGGGTTGATATTACCACATGATTAGAGCCTGAGGCTCTAATTGGCTTAAAAAAAGAGTGGGCTCAGGGCGCAGAGCACTACGCCCTGAGCCCTGTAACAATAGTGACTTAATATTCCCTATTGTCTTCCTGATTCTCCTCCCGGCCAATCAGGAAGCGGGTCTTAAGACCCAATTGGCTGAGAGGAGAAGCGACTGTTTTAGCCGCCGAGGAGGAAGCCCCTGAGGAGGAGATGCAGGGGAAGCCGCAGTGAAGCTTCCAAGGAGGAGGAGATGCAGAAAGGAGCCAAAGCTGTCTGCACCCTGGATGGGGTAATCAGGGCCACTGACAGAAATCACGGGGCCCCGTACAAGCCTACCTGACGGGGCCCCCTTCAGCTCCACCCCTGGTCCCTCCTTCAGCTCTACACCTGGCCCCCTTCCCAGATGTCATATTGTGCAGCACATTATGGCATGGGTGGCACTGTCTTCAGCACATTATGGCATTGGCGGCATGGGTGGCACTGTCTCTGCAGGCAGTACATGCGTTATGGGCCAGAACGCATGTGCTACCTGCAGACAGTGCCACCCATGCCGCTAATGCCATATTGTGCTGCAGACAGTGCCACCCATGCCGCCAATGCCATATTGTGCTGCAGTCAGTGCCACCCAATGCCGTAATGTGCTGCAGACAGTGGCATCCATGGCGCTAATGCCATAACGCATGTGCTCCCTGCTGACAGTGCCACCCATGCCACCAATGCCATAATGTGCTGCAGACACTGCCACCCATGCCGCCAATGGCATAATGCACATGCGTTATGGCATTAGTGTCATGGGTGGCACTGTCTGCAGCACATTGCGGCATGGCATGGCACTGTCTCTGCAGGCAGCACATACGTTATGGGGAGACAGAGCCACCCATGCCGATGCCACCGATGCCAATCATGCCATAATGTATAGTCTATACAGTATAGATGCTACTTGCAGTAGTAGTAGTAGGAGATCTTGAAGCCCCTCCCCCCAAGCACACACCTGTGTAATTTTTAGCTGCCTGGTCCCAAGGAGTCACTTCTTCCCTGATGACTGCTGCTGCCTGGACTTGAGAGTCAGTTAGATGGGATGCCTCTGTCGATATCCTCTGCTGCCGCTGCTCGCCTGAGTCGCCCTGTAGCCTCACTGCTACTTCTCATGCGGAGGGACTCAGAGACAGGAAGGAATCACTCTGCAGCGTTAGGAGGACGGCACTACACAGACGATGCGCTGGCCGAGACTTGAGCCAGCACTAGGAGCAGGCCCGGTAGAGGTATTCTTCCCTGCCCAAAATACACAAAATAGTCCCTTCCCTGCCGCAACCATACTGCAATTAGCGATCAGGAAAGAAAATAAGTAAAATCCAAACAGGGGGTTGTGGAGGGATGTAGGCGGGTTGGCCTTGCGGCAGATCGATGTTCATGGACATGGTTGGAGGATTTTTTTGCATTAACTTACTTTTCTGATCAGGTTGCCGGGCCCCCCTGCTGGCCGGGCCCGGTACAACAGTGCCAGTTGTACTGGCCTATCAGCGGCCTTGGGGCTGGTGGGATAAGGATCTGCAGATGTCAACCAACAAAAACAAAATTTCAAATAAAATATTATATAATATTATAGCTGATGGGGAAGACCAAAATCATGGGGTTTCAGTAACATTTTGACTGCAGAAACCAAATTAAAATGAAAATGTATTAATTATGCAAGCATGCAGGAAGAACTGTATGCCAGAAGAGCAGCTCAAAACATAGTATTGGATTCAAACTTACCCTCAGGCTTGGTTCACACCTGTGCAGTTTTCTTTTGATACATTTCTGCAGTGCGTTTTGTGGTGCATTTTGCGTTTTTGCACACATGTTTTTAAAGCATTTTTGAATATGTTATGCTTTTTTTGGCCAATTTGTTGTTGCATGGAATACAAAACACAAAAAGCAAATTGTGTCAAAAACGCACAACATGCTTTTCTGCAGCTTCTCCATTGAAGTCTATTAAACCAAAAATGCATACATTTGCTTTAAAAAAGTCCCTGACCCTTTCTAAAAATACAGCAGCTGAAAAACGCATAGATGGGAACGTGTCCCATAGGAAACCATGTTAAATGGACTTTTCTGAATAATGCAATAAAAAATGCATAGGTGTGAACCAAGTCTTACTATCCAGGGGATGCAAACACAATTTATAAATCCTACGATGGGTTGGACTTGGCTTTCTAACTGCTTTGAAGTTTCATCCTTGTTTCTGGTGGAATTTATTGAGGTGATCACAGTTGTTCACAAAGGCTTGTTACTTCTAGAACGTCCTCCAAAAAAAGTTTAGTACCGAAAACAATGTTCTAGTTGGAGGCGTAAATGCTGTAATAAAAATAATACAAAATGTTATACAATAGGTCCCCAAAATACCAAAAAGTATATTATGCAATATACTGTATCTGTTTATTCAAAACAAAATATTTGTTAAATAAAATAGCTGTTCCAGTTTCCCCTCACAATATACAAATTATTTTTCACTGTAGTCTTGCATAAAAAAAAAAAAAAATGTTTTGCGTATGTGTCTCATTCATAAATTTTTGATTCACATATACTGTAATACACACTGAGACTGTGTCAAAGTAAATCCCTTGCAAGCTCCTACTTGCAAAATGCCGAATTCTCACATGCACTTAGCATATGTAGGTGGACATATAATGTAGGGCCTATATGTGGTGAAATTGCATCAGGTCCAGTGACAGGTGAAAATGAATATAACCATCTAAGAAAACATTGGGCCAGATCCACAAAGCAGTTACGCTGGCGTATCTATTGATACGCCGCGTAACTGCTAGGTTGCTCTGGCGTATCTTTGTTTTGTATCCACAAAACAAGATACGCCTGAAGCTGGGCTAGATCCGACTGGCGTACGTCTTACTACGCCGTCGGATCTAAGGTGCATATTTACGCTGGCCGCTAGGTGGCGCTTCCGTCGATTTCCTCGTCAAGTATGCAAATTAGCTAGATACGCGAATCCACAAACGTACGTCCGGCCGGCGCATTTTTTATGTCGTTTCCGTAAGGCTTTTTTTTCGGCGTAACGTTACCCCTGCTATATGAGGCATAGCCAATGTTAAGTATGGACGTCGGGCCAGCGTAGAATTTTCCGTCGTGTACGTCGTTTGCGTAAAACGTTCGCGAATAGGGCTTTGTGTAGAATGACATTCACGTCGAAAGCATTGGCTTGTTGCGGGGTTAATTTGGACCATGCGCACTGGGATACCCCCACGGACGCGCATGCGCCGTTCAGAAAAAACGTAATTTATGTTGGGTCAAGAAATTAACATAAAACACGCCCACATCTTTATCATTTGAATTCCGCGCCCTTACGCCGGCAGATTTACGCTACGCCGCCGTAATTTTAGAGGCAAGTGCTTTGTGAATACAGCACTTGCCTCTCAAAGTTGCGGCGGCGTGGCGTTACTACGATACGCTACGCTGGACTAAAATTACGATGCGCTACGTGGATCTGGCCCATTGTGACTATGATGAGCACTGAGCATTGTAAATAGTGACAGCAAACACAAGGAAATGCAATGTAAAAATGGTCACAGTTATACTTTACACGGGCAAAGGCAGCATTTAATTGGGAAGATTTTAAACTGTCAGGTGTAGCTTTAAAGAGAACCAGTTATACCTGGGCTTATGCAAAAAATGTAATTTGTATTCTTTAGCTACTTTTGGATTTTGAACATAAGAGATAAAAAGAGATAAAAAAAACTAAAAAACATCAACAAGATTTTCAGTGCACATTTCTTATGACAAAACATCTCTCCCTTTGCCGCTCCTCCCCACCCCCTGCAATAGCCATCGATAGCTGTCAGTTGGCAATCACTTCAGCAGTCAAAATGAAGCTGCCCCTGTGCAAAATGACAATTGCAGATAGTCTGTAAGTGTCATTGATGAATACAGTGAATCAATGTATTGTTTCATTCACTGTATTTTCAATTTCATTCATATGCAAATCAATCGTGACCTTTGATCTTATTAGGACATCAGGGAGATGCAAGACAGAGCTTTATTCAGCTGTATTCAGCCAGCCTCTGTATTCATAGGAGGTGGTGGGATATCACCTATGAGTAGGGATGAGCTTGAAGTTGAGGTAAAGTTTGACCTTATATTGCAGGAACGCTGTTTGTGAAAATGCCAAACCTTTGAGATCAATAGCTGCCAAAGCATCTACTACCAATAATGTAATTTCTAGTGTCTGAACTGTGGTCAGGTGGCTTTTAAAGACCAGTCATGGAGTTTTGCCAATGTCCCAACCCCATCCTATAAAAGTCAATGGGCCAGATCCAGAGACGAAGTACGCCGGCGTATCTACTGATACGCCGGCGTACTTTCAAATTTCCCGCGTCGTATCGTTGTTTTGAATCCTCAAAACAAGATACAACGGCTTCTGGGTTAGATCCGACAGGTGTACGTCTTCATACGCCTTCGGATCTAAGATGCAATACTTCGGCGTCCGCTGGGTGGCGTTTTCCGCATAGGGTATGCAAATTAGCGATTTACGACGATCCACGAACGTACGCGCGGCCGTCGCATTTTCTAACGTCGTCTGTAGTCGGCTTTTTCTGGCGTATAGTTAAAGCTGGTATTTTGCGGCGTATAGATAGAATTGCCATGTTAAGTATGGCCATCGTTCCCACGTCGAAATTTGATTTTTTTTTTTTGCGTAAGTTGTCCGTGAATAGGGATGGACGTAAATCACATCTAAGTTCAAAAAATTACGTCGTTGTGACGTAATTTCGCGCAAAGCACGGCCGGAAATTTCTGGACGACGCATGCGCATTTCATTCGGCGCGGGGACGCGCTTCATTTAAATGAAACCCGCCCCCAACCCGCCCAATTTGAAATTCGCCACCAGAAATACACTATGCCGCCGTAACTTACGGCGCAAAATCGCTGAGGATTTGAAAATGCGCCAGGTAAGGTACGGCAGCGTAGCGTATCTCTGATACGCTGCGCGGAATTAAATGTATGTGGATCTGGCCCAATGTTCCCAGGAGTCTATTTACAGTCACGGACACACAATCAGTGTATTATATGGTTGTCTGTCAGATCAGGGAGAGATTTAAGAGATTTAATGGGGACAGTTAGAAGCTGGAGCGAATAGTTGAAAAAATACATCTCCATTTTTATATTTCAATGCTTTGTATATCCTTTTGTAAATTATAAAATGGTAACAAGAGGGAAATACAAAACCCTGTGTCGTATGAACAAGATATTGAACACAATCAGATCATCAGTCAGATGCTAACTCCAGTAGCAATGCACCAGAAAAATTTACCTAGAAAATAAACTACAAAATATTTTTTTTTCTCTCAGCATCCCTGATATTTAGAGGGGCAAAACATGTTCCATAGGAAATCTACTGAATATCTTTTTCTAAGGGAGATTGCCTGCTTTGGCGCTGAGGATTAGTACACCATGTAATGGTATGCTACTCTGGGTTCAGAAAACAACAAGCAATAGGAAGAAGATAGGGAGTAGAGAATAATCAAAGGCAATGAACAGGATGTTCACATGGCCACTTATGTTTGTTGACAAGTATTGGACCAAGGATCAAATTTCCTGTTGAATTTAGCTTGGTTATTGTGAAGGGTTCTCATGAGCTTGTCCTTGATCATAATCCAATTTAGTTATTGTTTGAAAAAGTCAAGTCCCACTGTAGTCTGCTTCCAAGATCTCATTATATAAATTCTTGAAGCCAGTATCATGTAATACAGAGGACCCCAACCACCGGGCCGTGGCCCATTACCCAGTGCCCTGATTACAGTAATGCCCCAGCAGTGCCCATTAGTGACACCACTCAGTGCCCATCAGTGACACCAATCAGTACCCATTATTGATGCCAATCAGTCCTGCCTTTCAGTGCTGCTCATCAGTTCTGCCCATTAATGCCCATCAATGTCCATCAGTGCCACCCATGAGTGACACCAATCTGTGCCCATTAGTGATGCCAGTCAGTGCAGTCTTTCAAATCCCATTATAGCCTGCTCATCAGTGTGGCCCATCAGTACCTACCATCAGTGCCCATCAATGCCCCCATCAGTACTGCCTTACCATGTCGCCAACCAGTGACCACCAGTGCCACTTATCAGTGCCCATCAGTGTGGCCTGTCAGTGCCACATATCAGTGCCACCTATCAGTGTCCATCAGTGCGGCATATTAGTGCCACCTAATCAGTGCCCATAAGTGCCACTTCATTAGTGCCCATCAATGCAGCCTCATCAGCGCACATCAGTGAAGCCTCTTCAGCGCACATCAGTGAAGGAGATAAATTACTTATTTACACAATTTACTGACAGAAACTAAGACCCATGAGTGATTAAAAATAAGCTCTATTTGTGTGAAGAAAATGATTAAAAATGTATTTGGGTACAGTGTTGCATGACCACGCAATTGTCATTCAAAGTGTGACAGCGCTGAAAGCTGAAAAATGGCCTGGGCAGGAAGGGGGTGAAATTTCCCTGTAATGAAGTGGTTAAACAAAAAGAGTACATTTTCCTATGAATTTTATATTTGTTCCTAGCTGCCTGACAATCTACCATTCATTTTTTTCCAAGTTACTGTATAATAATTAATTTGTTTGGGGTGTTTCTGATGCTATATTACAGTCAAACAACACTATACCGTTACAAAAAGTGTATTAAATATTCAAATTAAGTGATGCCAGTGTGCAGAGTCTCTAATGCTGTGTGTGAGAGGTATACTATTCCATTACACCACATGCAGCTTGAAGGCATCTTCCAAGCATGTAATCGAAATTATTGGTGGTTTCCTAATGCCACTGAAGGCTACTTTTTAATTATTATTATTTATTTATTTTTTGGTGCATGTCCACCAGGGCGATGTTCAGCTTGCTATGTGCTTTGTTTGACAATCTCTTGTCTTTTAGCCTTAAAAAATAGACAGAATTGATTTTAAATATTCACTCCCCATTTACAATAATGTGCTTTTGATTTAAGTCCTCAATTTCTGAAATTAACAATAGGTTCTATGAACAGTCTGTGAATCACTCACTACTCATGATGTCCGTACAGTGCTGACATGAACACAACACAGATGTTTTATGATTACATTTGCTTCTACAGCAGCTCCAATGTAGATAAACTGGAAGCCTGTTAGCTGATTGTTTAAGCACCTGGGTTTTGCCCGAGTTCAGGCACAAGTGCCGATGGGAGCCTGCAGGAGCTATTGAGACCAGATTTGAAACCCCTATTCTTTTATCCACACTGAGAGCAAACACAAAGGTTTTTGAAAGGGTTTCAAGTAGGGCTGTTACTGATCAAATTTTTTCTGTTCGATTAATCGTTTTTGTTTTTAATCCATTAATCGACTAATTTCGATTAATTATAACGCACATACAGATCCAACTACTTTTAGTTGATCTCCTTGCAGGCTGATTCCCAGTGCAGCCACCAACCACTGGAAAAATGGATAGCAGGATACACAAAACACACAGGCAGCGCTCGATGGGAATAGCATTAAAACTTTTATAGTCTTCAAGTAGGTAACAAAATAAATATTGCACTGGAGATAAAATCGATGTAGCTACAAAAACTGTAAAAATGGTGCGAATAAATACCAAACGGTACCAAAAGCAGTCATAAAAACATGTAGCTAAGTATGATACTGGTATAAAAATGTGTAAAACGATACCACTGCTGAATCCAGATGAGGAGAGGTTAACATCAGTCCGTCGGCATGTAGATGTCCCATGAAGGGAACCATCACAACTCCCAGTGGATGGCTGTAGAATCCCAGGTTGATAGAGGGAAGTAATAGATGGAAGTGTAACAGCCCTTGCGTGTGGCAGATAGTAAGGTCCCGCCAGCATGCAGATATGAAGGCACAGCAAAGGAGCCCTTCAGATGGACACGGCAAGCCCTGCCAGTGTCCGTGACATTACTGGATCTCCAATGAAACTCCCTGAAGGCCCAGAAGCCGGCGGAGAGGTGAGTACCAATCAAAAGAATTTTAATCGATCAAAAAGGTTTTGATCGATCAAAAAAATTAAAGATTAATCGATGAATTAAAAGTTAATTTGCACAGCCCTAGTTTCAAGACAGCATAGGGGAGCATGTCAAATGGCACAAAGTAAAATAAACAATATTAAAATAATTTGGCAAAAAAAAAAAAAAACAATGTTTACAGGTATGTACATCAAGATAAATCGCAAGATCTACTGTACATCAAATCACATTTTTTTTTAATTGTTCTGTTCAACTTTACTTAACACAATAAACCAAATCATCATTGGCAATAAACATTTTAAGCCCACAATTTCAACTAGGTTTTAATGTAGTTGCACTATCATTTTACCAACACATTCTAAATGACAGTTTATTGTTCTACAATTAAAATAGAATATTTACAATAAACTATTAAAAATTAAACTTCTGCAGAGCCAGGGATATTGTGACTACGTTCTTTTGTTATACCTGCTAATGAGGTATTTTCATGAATATTTATGTAACCCCACCTTTGACTGAAGTTTTATCATAATAAATTGAAAGGCTGCTTGGCAGTTTCAGTAAACCACAAGGAAAATATATTTACTAAATATTAACTAATCCATACTGCTCTGCAGTTTAAAGTCAGTATACTTAATGTTCAATAAATTCGGGTAAGTTAATAAAACTGGTGTTTCCCTAAAAAGATGAAATCACAACTGACGCACTATATCTATATATTGTATCAAATGTTATGTCAAAAAGGTATTAGGAAAACTGCCACAATTACATTTTCACAAAATACATTTTTACAAAGCACGAACAACAGAATCTGATATGTACTTGATACGCCTTTGCATTTTTTTCTTAACCATTTGCGTACCCTCACCCTTAACCTATATAAATGCAGGCCCAGTTTTTTTTTTTACTTGAATACTTTTTATTTCATATTTTTCCCTTCTTTACAAAAATATAATATATTACAAACAAGGATCATCACTTCTACATAAAAATTACATAGTGCACATATTCAAAGTGACATTTATCCTATTGCCTGTATGTATAATATCTTACCCACATTCCCCTCCCCCCACCCCACACCTACCCCCCTTCCCCCCACCCCCCTCAGGCAGCACCCGTATCGTCTTAGTTCAAAACAAAAGCAGAAGGAATCAGGAAGGAAGGAGAGAGAAAAAAAAAAAGGGACAGAGGAGAGCGGAATTTAACTCCTATATGGCTTGTTGTTATTTTTAGCTATTTGAGGTTTCCCGGTTTGAATAAATGTGGGGGAATTTCCAGTACCGACAAACTTTTTGCTTCTACATCGGGAGGCCTATATGTTTCAACCAAGGTCCCCACACTTTTTCTAATTTTCTATGATTTCCTTGTTTAATAAATACCACTCTCTCACACTCTATTAGTCTATTTATTGTTTCAGTCCAATGCCTGGCACATGGGGGATCCTGTGCCTGCCATCGCTGGGCAATTAATTTACGTGCCTGAAATAGGCCTCTCAGCACCCCCTCCAATGTCCCCTGAGGAAGACTGTCGTCTTCCATGTCTCCTAAGAGACAGGTTCTAGCCTCTAGCCCCAATGAGGTTCCAAAAACATCATTGAGCTTATTGATGACCTCAGTCCAATATCTAAAGAGTTTTGGACATCTCCAAAACATATGGACGAGGTCACCTGTAGCATTACATCTAGGGCATTGATCGTCCAACTTCCAGCCAAATTGGTGCATTTTTTTTGGGGGTGTAATATGCTCTGTGCATCAGAAAGAGGTGAGACAGTCTCTGTGAAGGAGCAATAGACACTAATACTCCTCTCGCCAAGATTCTGTCCCATCTCTCCTGGGTTATTAACCCCAAGTCTCGTTCCCATCTTTCTTTACTCTTTAAATTGCCCTTTTGATTTATAGCCCTGTCCCCCAGATTATTATATAATTCGGATATCAACCCTTTTGTTGAGATTTTTTTGTCTAGTTTATTAATGACAGGGGTCTTAGCCCTGATTAATGGGAGGGACTTGAACTGGGTCTGAATAGCATGTCTAATCTGGAGGTATTTAAAAAAGGTGTTATTTGGGATGTTAAATTCTAGTCTTAAATCTGAGAACGTCTTTATTGTATCCCCCTTATACAAGTGGAGCAGTCTTGTGATTCCCTGTCTTTCCCAGGTACCACATTTCTCTACCCCCTCGATTTCTGGTAAGTTTTTGTTGTGCCATAAGGGGGCAAATTCAGATATACCACAGTATCCCAACAACATCTTTGTTGTCTTCCACACCTTATTGAGTAAATCAATAGTCGGGCATTTATACGCAAATTAATTTGCCTCCAGGGCTTCTAATATCCTTCTGTGTGGGGCCCCTGTCAACATTGTTTTGAAGCGGTCTTCTCCGTGATCCAAGCTCTCACAGCCTGCAATGTGTTGTAATTGAGATGCAAGAAAATAGATTCTTGGGTGCGGAACTGCTATCCTTCCCCCCGGCCGGCAGCTGCATAGTCTTAAGTCCGATTCTTGCCTGCCCACCTTTCCACATCAGTTCACGAAATAATGTCTCCAATCGCTTAAACCACCCTTGATTAATCCACATTGGGGAATTGTGGAGAAACAGGCCCAGTTTTTAGATATGTGTCTGATTGTCTTAAAATTGCTGCTTTGTTTTACAGTCAACCTAGACAGTCTTGACATGTTTTGTGAGGACAGATAGTTCTTTAATTTAACAACATACTTTGAATTACATACTGTATATTTCTTTTAGAAATGAAAAAGAAAATGGTGAAAATTATGAAAAAAATCTTCTGATGATTTCAACCCTATAAAATGTATGTAAGACAAGGCACAGTGGGCCAGATCCTCAAAAGAGATATGGCGGAGTAACTGCTGTTACTCCGTCGTATCCCTGGTCCTAACTATGGAACTGATCCACAGACTCAGTTTCCCATAGTTAGGACGAAGATCCGACATGTGTAATTGAATTACACTGTCGGATCTTAAGGATGCAATTCTAGGCCGGCCGCTAGGTGGTGAGGCCATTCCGGCCGGCGTAGAATATGCAAATGACCAGTTACGGCGATCCACGAACGTTCCGACGGGCCCGTCGCTCTAAATCTACGTCGTTTACGTCGAGTTCCGCCGCGTAAAACTAGGGCTAAGCCCTAGTTGTCTTAAGCCATGTTAAGTATGGCCGTCGTTCCCGCGTCGAATTTTAAATTCTACGTCGTTTGCGTAAGACGTCCGTGAATGGCGCTGGACGCCATTTACGTTAACGTCTAAGCAAATGACGTCGGAGCGACGTCAGTTAGCGCAATGCACGTCGGGTAATTTACCCGACGGAGCATGCGCAGTACGTCCAACGCGGGAGCGCGCCTCATTTAAATGGGACTCGCCCATTTGAATAGGAACGCCTTGCGCCGGACGGATTTAAGTTACAGCGCCGCAAAATTCCAGGTAAGTGCTTTGTGGATCGGCACCTAACTTGGGAATTTTGCGGCGGAGTAACTTAAATCCGAAAAGTTACGTTGCGCCGCGGCTTTGTGGATAACCCCCAGTGTTTTTTTTCCAGATTTAAAAAAATAAATTAAAAACTCGGGATTAAATAGTACCAAATTCTCTTTTATTTCCAAGTTATGGGGAAAATATACATGTATGAGGTATATGTTATATTTTGCTTTCTCACACTATGACATGACAACAAATGCCTTATCTTTGAAAATATATATAGACAAGTGTACCATTTTTAACAAGTATTAAACTGAAGTATTAAACTGTAAATGTTTTGAACATTTTGAATTACTATTTTTTATATTAGGGTTACTTGAAGGTAAAGCAAAAAAATAAATGCATTTTAAATTGTTATTTTTAGTAGTTTTTTTAGTTTCTTAGGTATTAAAATAGGTAATGATGCTATAAATACTTTTTCTTTATCGTACATCACGTGACACAGAGCACTATAGTAATTACTATATGGGTTATACACCCACCTTCAGGTGATGTACACTGGCATGATCAAGACAGGAAGCCCCCCCCCACTATATAACCTTTCCCATACTGGGAGTACCTACGTTTTTTTGCCAGTGTCCAAAGGTTACATGTTACAAGCAGGAATTGTGCAAATTTTTGTGCATGACCATAGAATTCCTGCTAAAATACAACTATTTCCTGTTTGACTCTAAATATTATTTATAGTGCTGTGGCACATCGATGGGTTCAACATTTTCCCCTTCTCTTGCAAATTTGTATATGGGTTGGTGGGAGGAGATTTTCCTCTTCTCCCAAGGTAACCCATATAGAGAATTCATTGACTGGTATTGTTGCTTTCTAGATGATTTGATATTCGTATGGAAGGGGCCATCTAATGTTTTGGACTCATTTTTGGCTTATCTCAATACCAATCATCTGAATTTGGAGTTCACCCACACTTCGGATCCGGTCAGTATTTATTATCTGGATTTGACTTTGGTGGAATGTGTGGATAGTGGAATAGAACCTACAGGAAACAGTGTGCAGATAACTCACTTCTTCTGGCATCGAGTGTTCATCCAGCACCTACAGTGCGGGCATTTCCAACAGGTGAGTTTATTAGAGCAAAGAGAAATTGTTCCTCTGATAAGAATTTTGCTAAAGAATGTAACACTGTTTCCAGTAGGTTGAGAGAACGAGGATATAGCGGACATGTAATAGATAAAGGCAGAAAATTAGCAGAAAGTAGAGAGCGTGGTGATCTAAATGGGAATTCCTCTTCTATCAGTAAGAAGGCATGGTCCAGTGGGAAGGGAGGTGTTCACTTTGTGACCACTTACTCACAACAATACAACCAGATTGTCTCTATCATAAAGCACCGCCTCCCTGTCTTATATGCGGACAAAACTTTGCATGATATTTTAAGACAGGGATGCAGTTTTTCTAGTAAGAAAGCTCCTACTTTAGGTACTATGCTTTCCCCCTCTCTATTTTGTTTCACTTTCCCTTCCATTTTATGGTTGGTGACAGTGGGATCATATCCCTGTGGTTATAACACCTGTAAACAGTGTAAAAGGCACAGAAAAAGCAAGTCTGTTATTTATTTTTCAACAGGTAGAACATATTTAGTTAAAAGTTTTCTAAATTGTAATTCAGAGATGATTGTCTACCTAATTGATTGCAGTACTTGTAAAGTACAGTATGTGGGATGCACTACCCGCAATCTATGTATTAGAATGTTAGAATACTACAATGATACTCTAAATAGCAACGGAAAAAATATTTCAAATGTTTCTAAACATTTTAGAACAGTTCATGGTGGTAATCTGGAGTATTTTTCGTTTTGCGGTCTGGAACAGGTGAGAAGATCTGTTAGGGGGTATATACACCATACCCTACTTCAGCAGGAGGTGTGGTGGATACACAGATTACATACTCAATTTCTTAGTGGAATGAACAGTAGAATGGATGTGAACTTGTTTTTAAAATAATATAATTTGATTCCACAGGGTTAATAATTGTTTGCCCTAGAGTTTTCAGTCTGTTTTCATTTTTCCCTTCCCTTTCTCTCTGTTTCTACCAACCTCACATGATTTTAATTGTTGATTGATTTTAAATTGGATTTTACCGCCCCCTTTTCTGGAGGAATGGATACCTTTCCTATATAAACTTGATTTCATTGTAAATCTGTATGCTATGAGGAAGGCTTTTGCCGAAACATATTAGCATTTATGTTGCACTGCTGTTTGTGGTCAATTCTTCTTCTTTAAGAAGAAGCAATCGAGTTGCTGGCATTATTTTTGCAATTTTGATGTATGGGACACAATGGCCTGAGCACCATTATTCAGCTCATCACCCTACAAACATGTGGTAGAGCTTGGGTGAGTTTTTGTCTATGTCTAAAGGTGTTGGCCACGGTTAATATTGTGCTAAAGAGTGCTCCATAGATGGCCTGAACAGGGTCAAGCAGCTAAGCTATTGGATCTATTAAAAGAGCCAGAGACAAAGGCTAAAGTGGATGGTACCCAAGCCTCAGTCATGATCAGGCTTCGGGCTTGAAGACCAGTAGCTATAGCAGTTGCGGGACTACCACCGACCAGCAGGATAGGTATACAGGCAGCCACTCTGGCAAATGACACAGGCTCACCTGAGGTTCGGGGTCTAAGGACTAGCGAGTGTTCACAGAGCTCCTGATGGTGGAGATGTATTTAGCTGCATGCTAGTACCAGGTCGCGGTCCTCAGGTTTGCCCCGCCAGGGTGTGAACAAGCTGGGGTCCAGTAGCAGATGAGCAGATAAGGGTTAAACAGCAGCATGGTCAATAAACAAGCCAAAAGGTCGGTAACGAGTAGTTGCAGGTTGGGATCAGGCAGTAGTGAAGTTAAGGAACAAGCTAAGGGCCAATCACGAGTGGTAGCAAAATACAGATGGCAGCAGGGAAGTCAAGAGCAAGGCACTGGCTGAGAAGGTACAATAACCTGGCAAAGAGGAAGTGCTGAGACAAGGCTTTTATAGGAAATTCATAGGAGGAGCAAAGAGTTCAAGGTTCAACAGCAATCAAGACACAAGGCAGGGTTGTCCAATGGATCAGATAGGATTGTTCAATAGATCAGGCAGCGAGCTGTCCAGCATCCCAGATAGCTCAGTGGGAAGAGTCAACTCTGGACACAGAAGAGGTCCAAGGTTCAAGCCCAGGTCCTGACAGCCTCGGTACTGAAGAATAAGGTTTTACCTGTAACACTTCTCTCAGGAGAGCTGGGCCCTGGGATCCAGCACCTTTGTCACATTTCTATACCACAGGTTTGCTCTGGCAGGGCACTATACAGGTCCAGACCCTACATACAAAGGTGACCCCATCCTTGAAGGCCTGGCATGACACCAACGTGATGGGTGAAGATTGGGTCTTCTGCGGATCAGGAATGGGTAGGGTATTCGGATGTGCCCTTAGGGGATCCAGTAGAAGGGCAGGATGATGGTTCCTCATTTGAGGACTCGGTTCCAGAGGAGTCCTTCACAACTTTGCAGTCTTAAAGATTGCTGATCCAATCTCTTTCTGAGACAGTGTGGTTTGGTTACTCATGACAGTGACAGTTGAAGTCCCCTTCTCCTCTTTGGGTCCACACACTTTTCCTATGCACCAGTTGCTGGAACTGCTTATTTATGCTGACTGGGATCATCCAGACAGGCATTTTATTCCTCCTAAGAGATTCTCTCAAATGTATTCTTTGAATGAGAAATTCACTAAGAAATGGAGTGTGCCAGTAGACACTGCTGTCTCGTCATTAAATAAAAGTCTTACTTGTCCGGTAGACAATGTTCAGGTGTTTAAGAATCCAGCGGATAAGAGGCTGGAGTCATTGCTTAAAGCCTTGTTTTCTATGGCTGGTGCAGTAGCACAGCCTGTGGTAGTAGCAATTGGCATCTGTCAATCCCTTAACGACAAGGTGAAGCAGGTCGTGAAAGGGGAAGAGGTCCCGGACCTAGCAGAGCTGCCTAGTGCCCTTTGATTTGCGATTGACACTATTAAAGATTCTATTCATCAGACGTCTCAGCCTTGTCCTCATGTTAGTACATGCGGAGGGTTCTGTGGCTTAAGCATTGGTCAGCAGATTTGCCTTGTAAGTTTTCCCTTTCATGGGGAAAGATTGTTTGGGGATGACTTGGATAAGTACATCCATAAAATCTCAGGTGGAAAAAGTACCCTTCTTCCAGTGAAAAGAAGGAGTAGGCAACCTTCATTTAAAAGTTCTGATTCTCCATCGCCCGGGGCAACAGCCTCCAGGCTGTCTCGACGGCCGTCGTTATCAGCTCCAAGAAGGATTTGCCCATCCACATTCTATAAATTCGGGCGGCACGTCTGGTCCTAAGGGTCTGGACGGGCAGATTACGGAGAAGCCTTCACTGGCTGCCAGTGAAAGACAGAATCACTTTCAAAGCACTCTGTCTGACGCATAAATGTATTTTGGGAAATGCACCCAAATATCTGTGCGAAAAAATAAAGGCTTACAACCCCAATTGCGTTCTGCGATCCTCCAACCAAAATGTACTCCAAATCCCCAAAACCAGATACAAGTCCAAAGGAGAAAGAAGATTTGCTGTCCTGGGCCCTCGACTTTGGAACACTTTACCAACCTCCATTCGGTTAGAGGAGAACCACTTGGCATTTAGGAGAAAGATCAAAACCCATCTCTTTTGATGTCAAAGGATAACTGGTTAACCAAGCGCCCAGAGGCGATTCAGTTCGCATGTGCAGCGCTATATAAGTTTTTCACTCACTCACTCGCTCACTCACGGAGCAATAATGTCAGGATTCAATCCGACAATGCCACGGAAGTGGCCTATATCAATCACCAAGGCGGCACCAGAAGTCACGCTGCCCAGAAAGAGGTAAACCATATTCTGGCTTGGGCGGAAGTGCATGTGCCTTGCATAACATTTTTATCCCAGGAGTAGAAAACTGGAAGGCAGATTTCCTGAGCCGCCAGCAATTGCTCCCAGGGGAATGGTCTCTGCATCCCGATGTCTTTCTGGCCATATGTCAGAAGTGAGGTACTCCGGACGTAGACCTATTGGCATCCAGGTTCAACAAAAAGTTGGATAGCTTTGTGTCAAAAACCAGGGATCTGTTCGCTTGCGGGACAGATGCCTTAGTAACTCCTTGGGATCAGTTCTCACTGATTTATATGTTCCCTTCAATTCAGTTGCTTCAGTGTCTTCTACACAGGATCAAGGGAGAACAGAAGCTGGTAATCCTAGTTTCTCTGGCATGACCCAGGAGATCCTGGTATGCGAAGATCGTGAAGATGACAGTAGGAGATCCTTGAACTCTTCCATCTCGCCCGTCTCTGCTTTCGCAAGGGCCAGTATTCCATCCTGCCTTACAAATGTTAAATTTGACTGTTTGGCTGTTTAGGCCCTCATTCTAAAAAATCGGGGGCTTTCAGACTCAGTGGTAACTACCTTGATTAATGCAAGGAATCTGGCCTTTAGGGCTATTTACTTTAAAGTCTGGAAGGCCTATGTTTCCTGGTGTAAAAACAAGGGTTGGCATCCACGCAAGTATGTCATAGGTAGAGTTCTCGCTTTCCTACAGTTAGGAGTGGAGATGAAACTAGCCTTAGTACTATCAAGAGTCAAGTCACGGCCTTGTAAGTTTTTTCCAAAGGCCTCTTGCTTCACATTCCTTAGTTCAGACTTTTATACAAGGATTAATGGGCCAAATTCTCAAAAAACCTGCCTAACTTAACTTTCAGCAGTTAAGTTACACAGGCGTTAAATTTCTACCTAAGTGCCCGATCCACAAAGCACTTACCTAGAAATTACACGCCGTGTAACCTAAGTGCCTCCGTCGCAAGGCGGTCGTCTGCTCGAGGGGGCGATTCCTATTCAAATGAGGCGCGCTCACGCGCCGGACGTACTGCGCATGCGTGTGACATCATTTTTCCCGACGGGCAGCGCGCGAACGTAATTTACGCCGGGCTTTGTGGATTGCGACGGGACAATAAAGTTGCGACGGGTTAAAAAAAAATTACACGCCGAAAAAAAAAAATCAAAATTTTAAAAAAAACGCGGCGATCGAAAAAAAGGTCTGGTTTTACATGGTGTACTAACTTTACACATTGTAAAACCAGCCCTAATTTTGCGCAAGCAAATCGTAACTTACGCAGAAAACACAAAGCTTAAAAGCTTTGTGGATCTGCTTAAGTACTCATTTGCATACGCTAGCCGGCATTTCGACTCGAAATGCCCCCAGCGGCGGATGCGGTACTGCATCCTAAGATCCGACAGTGTAAGTGTCTTACAGATGTCGGATCTTCTGACTATCTTTGGAAAAATCCTTCTGAGGATCGTTTCCAAAGATAGCCACAGGGATATGCAGGCTGAACAGCAGTTCCGCCTGCGTATCTCCTTTGAAGATTTGGCCCATTGTGTATAACTCTGCAGATTAAATCGCCTCTGTGCCCATGGGATTTGAATCTAGTCTTGTCGGACCTCCAGGGGTCTTTTTTTGAGCCATTGTGCGATGCTCCATTGGTCCTTGTGACAAAGAAAGTAGTATTTTTGGTTGAAGTAACTGCCGCAAGAAGAATTTGGCAGCTTTTTCTTGTAAAGAGCCATTCTTAGTGGTTCATAAGGACAAGGTGGCGTTACGTCCTCGCCCGTCCTTTTTGCCTAAGTTAGTATCCAGTTTTCATATGAACCAGGATATTTCCCTACCATCGTTTTTTCCAGAACCATGTTCTGCAGAGGAAGAATTATTACATTCTCTTGATGTAGTAAGGGCAGTTCATTTCTATCTGGTAGCAACTGCACAGATACGGAAAAATTATGCTTTGTTTGTGTTGCCAGAAGAAGGCAGGCAGCATCAAAGCCGACCATTTCTAGATGGATTCGTCAAGTTATTATTCAGGCTTATGACTTAAGGGGGAAGATTCCGCCCTTTCATCCTAGAGCGCACTCTACCAGAGCAGTTAGTGCTTCTTGGGCAATGCTTCGCCAAGCCTCCATGGCTCAGGTTTGCAAGGCTGCAACATGGTCATTAGTGCATACATTCACAAAATTCTACCAGGTGGATGTAGGTCAGCAAGAGGATGCTGCCTTTGGATTTGATTGACAGCAGTGGGAGCCAATGACTGCACTGTTATCAATCTATCCAATCAACAGCAGAGAACCCCGGGCAGAGAGGCATAGCACATCTCTGCCTGAGGGATCAAAGGGTGTCAGGTAAAATGGGGGCTGGGGTGCCGTCACTGTCAGAAGTTTTTTCACCTTAATGCATTAAGTTGAAAAACCTTCCTTTGCTGCAGCTGCCCCTAGAGCCCAACCTTGTTCTTACCTGAGTCCATCCATTCCAGTGATGTGCATCAGCCCATCTGCTCCAGTCATTATCTATGTCCTCATTGGATAGTGGGGTGGGTCCAGTGACACGCAAGCGGGAACAGGGCTGAGTCATATCTCTGTGTCAATAGACGCAGCAGGGGGATTCGGCAGCAGGTCCACATGGGTACCCCCATGGAAAGTGGCTCTCCGTGGGGGCACCTGATGAAGGGGAGAAGCCAGGAGTGCTAGCGGGGCACTCCAGAAGAGGAGGATTTGGTCTGCTCTGTGCAAAACCCTTGCACAGAGCAGGTAAGTATAACATGTTTATTTTTATTAAAACAATTATTTAACCTTTACAACCCCTTTAATTCCAGAAGCTTGTCAAACTCTTACATTTCCATAAAATGTGTAGTAGTTTGCCCTCCTGGCCACATCTTCTACAGCATAAGAAAGACTGATTTGGATACAATTTGGCAATATGTAAGGGTAAGATACCACAGTGAGATCATTTTGTGGTTCAATTCCCAGGGGTTAATGTAGCATGAGGCCATAGAAGAGTATTGGATTGCTGAGAGACACTGTTTAGAGTGTAGATCTGACACCCATCATTGCATCAAAATTGTTTTGTTGGACTGCTCCTTATGCTGGAGAAGAGAGTAAAAGAGGGAATTTGCTTTTGACTTGCAAGACCGAGTAATACCGCCATGATTGGTGATGGATGCAAAATGGTTTAGGTATATGTTTCAGAAAGTAGGATATGAGCATACAGTAGGTGACCGTGATATTGTGTCAATCTCGCTGCAATTCTCAGTGAGATTGACCACCTACGAGCCCCGTCGCAGGAAGGGGAAAAGCCGACATACGTCTGACTTAAAAGTGACGGGGATCCAACTTGGATTCCCGTCAATTCCAGACACTGTGTTTGGTATGAATCATAAGGGGGAACTCCACGCCAAATTTTAAAAAACGGCATGGGTTCCCCTCCAGGAGCATACCAGACCCTTGGGTCTAGTATGGTTTGTAAGGAGAAGCCCCCCTATGCTAAAAAGTGTAAAAAAAAACACACTACACAGGTTTTTAAAGTAATTTATTAGTCAGCTCTGGGGGTCTTCTTCTGACTTAGGGGGTCTTCTTCCAACTTCTCCGCTCTCCGGGGGTCTTCTTCCAACTTTCGACTTCTGCTCTCCGGTGTCGTCTCCGCGCTCCCCGGTTCTTCTTCCACTCTCTGGTGCCTTCTTCCTTCTGCCGGACTGCTCCGCTATCTTCTTGCAGCTCTTTTACTAGCGGCGGCCCGGCCCAGACATAACTACATAACTACACTGCCCCCTTATGTCGTCACCACCCGGAGCATGCTGGGACTGTGACATCATAAGATGCCTTATGGATATAAATCATTGTGCACCGCACACCTGGCATTACAGCAGGAGGGTGCGTCATGGCAACATCAGAAGAAAAGAAGAGGGAAGAAGGCAATGGAGGAAGACCGGGCCGCCGCTAGTAAAAGAGCTGCAAGAAGATAGAGGAGCAGCCTGGCAGAAGGAAGAAGGCACAGGAGAGCAGGAGAAGAACCTGGGAACGCAGAGACGACACCGGAGAGCAGAAGAAGAGAGCGGAGAAGTCAAAAGACGACACCCAAAGTTATAAATAAATATATTGCGCTAATCTGAGCAACTAAAACTAAAAAATGGGCAGCCAACACAACAAAGGAAAATTGTGAAAAACATATAGAAAACAAGTGCAGCGCCAATGAAAGATCCGCCAGAACAGAGGATCTTAATATGAACAGCCAAATTAATGACAATAATGATCAAAACAATTTGACAAGAGCAATTCTACTCCTCCAATAGAACAAGCCCCACGAATGTGAGTGGCTATAAATATATATAGTGCACAAAAATCAACATCTGTGAATTAATGCAATTTAACCAACGATCATGATATATCAAACAAGTGAGAATGTGCATATCAGAAAATGGTGATGATACATGTAGTCCATTCAATAAGAAGGGTAGTCCATACACCTTAAAGGTGGTAGAAAGGCAATTTCCCCTCAGATGGACTTAGGCAGTATAAATCTTAAAGATGCAATCCCCGGAACAAAAAGAAAATGAGGTACTCTTACCAGATGGAGTGGACCCGCAACTCACTATACGGTGGAGGGTCTCAAAAGCTTGTGTGGGCCGATTGCCCTCCCTGGTCACCGTCTCAGTCTTGGTCCCCTTGGTTGGTTACCCCGGACGTGATCAGTATCCAAAGCAGTCAGGATGTCACTGTGGCCGGGAATCTCTCTCCAATCCAGGTATCATGGACAATGGTAATGTACCAATGTGTTCCAGTCAGGGAAAAAAAATATAAAAAGCTCCTCATAGTGTAAAATTGTAAAATTTAATAAAAAAGTCAAAAATCACACTGAAATCCAACAAGACTAAAACTCCAAGTCCAAATCAGCACACAAAAAGGTATAAAAATCCAACAATGCGCAGTGGAGAGTGGTAAGGACCAGTGTACCCGACCGGTTTCATCTTAGATAGACTTCTACAGGGGTGTACAACTGGACCCCCATCTCCTCTGCGCTTAAATGCACCGCGGGCCTACTCACGTGTGACCGCTGTCCCCTGGTGCCTTGTTACGCGTGCGTTCCAGGACTCCATTAATCTGATAATACATGAAGTTGTGCGCTCCAGGCGCCGGAAGTAGCTGGCGGGGAACTTCCGTCCTGTGATAGGAGTGCCTTATTGGCTTATTGTCACCCAATCCCTGTACTGGGATAGTGGAGGTGGATGCCTCTCCCCCTAAACTCCTTCCCTTGTAGATGGGAGGAGGGAGAGCTGGACCGCAGCGTGCCGTCTGGCGTGACACGCCCCCTCGACAGTTCCCGCGTGACCACGTCTGTCAGGGCGGGAACACAATGATGTCACTCGCCGCCTCCATACCCACCGCGCGCACAACTTGCGTGACACGGCACGGGAGCGCGATGACGTCATGCGTTCCACCCAGCACTAGCTTGCGCTCCAAGGGGTTCACCGGCCATCCCCGAACCTTGGAAACTACAAATCCCAGAGGCCCGCCATGCAAATTATCCTCCATAGGGTTCTTAAAGACAATATTAAATAAATTGTCAATCTATTAAATAAAAACCATGGCACTCTGCATAAACCTCATTTGAAGGAAAAAACAGCTCATAGAACTGTACATCCCCCTGTACTCATAGGAATGGCATGAATTAACGTTCACTGTTAAAATCGGTTTCACAGGAGTGGACTGCGGTGGAACAAACCTTTAATACCACAATCATATAAATTGATGAAAGGAAAAAGGTATATAAAAAATCATTTTTTTTTTTAAAAAATTCAGAAAAAAGAGGCGAGAGATTCAAAAAATCAATATATGAATGCTAAATATATTGGCCACCGACATATTAATGCTAAATATATCGGCCACCGATATTGTGCATAGTACTACTCAGGACTGATTGATAAATGCGTTCACGTCCCATTCCACATTAAGGCCGTATGGTACGTAACATTTGAGTTGGTATATCCAAAAAACTTCTAGTTTGGATACACCTCTGACACTTGGTTCTCCTCTCCAATGGAGGACAAATTTATCAATGATTTGAAAGCTAGTCCCTTCCAATCTTTTATTATGTCTCTCAAGGTAATGTCCCCCAGGTATGGCTAAGCTGGGTGGCTTGCTCGAATAAGGGTCTGGTATGGATTTTGGGGGAACCCCCACACAATTTTTTCGGCGTAGGGGGCTTCTCCTTAATATCCATACCAGACCCAAGGGCCTGGTATGCCGTTTTTGTATTTAAAATTTGGTGTGCAGTTCCCCCTCATGATTCATACCAAACACAGTGTCTGGAATTGGCGGGAATCCATGTCGGATCCCTGTCACTTCTATCTCGCACTCGCTGTAATGTGTTTTTCCTATTGCAGCGAGTGCGAGATGTCGGCACCCTGTCGCCGAGAACGAGAGCAATGTGGTCGTGCTGGAAACACATTCTCGCGGACAGGTACTGTATATAGAAAATAGAGATGGGCCAAATACCTCCCTTTACAGCTCGCAGAAGAACTCCCGAACAGGGGAAAAGTTCTAACCTGAACAGTGAACCCAATTGAAGTCTATAGGAGTCGAACAGGAAAAAACAAAAGTGCCCATTTTGAAGGCTTATATGCAAGTAATTGACCATAAAAGGGATAAGGGGTATGGGGGTCCAGGTACTGCCCTGGGGGACATGTGTCAATGCAAAATATTATTTTAAACGGTAGCCGTAATTGGCCCATATGCCAGAATGGCATAATGACACTGATAAAGAGATTATGAATCCAGCTGCCTAGTAAATGACTACTTTATGTCCCACGGAGCCTTTGTTTAAGGTTGGTGCAGTAAAACCACAGGTAGGAAAGTTTTAAAAGAGAGGAATACAGTGTAGGAAAATAATATTTCCCTGGAGCCCTGCTACACTAGTCCATCTGGTAAAGCCCTGAAGATAGTAGTCCTAAGGATTGTCTACAGACAAATATATGGGATAGTGGCGCTGTGACCAGTGTATGACAATATTATGCCATTATAAAAAGTCCTTATTATGATATTATTGAGTGTATCTTAGATACTATGATTGGGTTGAAGATGAAAACGGAAAAAAGAAAATGGGGAAAAAAGTCCTGTATATAAAAATTAAACAAAGTCCAAATTCCAGGGCAAGCCTCCAGGGGGAAGAGGAGAGCAGACTCCACAATATGCAAAAGAAAAGAGAGAGAAAGCGCCTCCAGATTAGGAATAGGGATGAGCTTCGTATTTGAGTTGAACTCATGTTTACGAACGTTTTGGGCCGTTCACGCCAAATTCGAGCGGCATCGCAGTGCATTGCTGGCTGATGATTGGCCAAGCATGCACTATGACCCGCATGCTTGGCCAATCACAGCTTGCAAAAAACGGAGAGCCATAATTGGCCAAAGCCAGGGTGGCTTTGGCCAATTATGGCTCAGGGGGTTTAGTACACGCCCCACACTATTAAAAGGCCAGCCAAAAGGTCGGCCTTGTGTAGTGTGTTGCGGTGGTTAAGAGAGAGGAGACAGAGATAGAGAGAGTGCCATTTTTTGTAGGTAGATAGAGCGGGCAGGCAGGCAGGCTAGTCAGTTAAAGTTTCAGTGTGTAGAGGATATATATGCATCCCAGGTGTTGTGAGAAAGAGAGAGAGAGAGAGAGACTTGTAAAGTGCAACACATGCGAACTGAATCGCCTCTGGGCGTTGTGTGTGTATATATATTTATGTACTGTATAGTTTAGCTAGATCCGCTCTTTCTAATTTACTGACAGGCAGGCAGGTGATTGTGCTAGCTGCAGTATTCTCACGTGGTGTGCTGCCTGTGTCCTCTGCAGTGTGCACCTAAAGCTATGTGGTGTGTGTACTGCCCGTCTCCTCTGCAGTGTGCACCTAAAGCTACGTGGTGTGTGTGCTGCCATTGTCCTCTGCAGTGTGCACCTAAAGCTTTTTGGTGTGTGTACTGCCTGTGTCCTCTGCAGTGTGCACCTAAAGCTACGTGATGTGTACTGCCTGTGTCCTCTGCAGTGTGCACCTAAAGCTACGTGATGTGTGTACTGCCTGTGTCCTCTGCAGTGTGCACTTAAAGCTACGCGGTGTGTGTACTGCCTGTGTCCTCTGTAGTGTGCACCTAAAAGCTACGTGGTGTGTGTACTGCATGTGTCTCCTGCAGTGTGCACCTAAAGCTACGTGGTGTGTGTACTGCCATTGTCCTCTGCAGTGTGCACCTAAAGCTATGTGGTGTGTGTACTGTCTGTGCTATTTTGAACTCTACCAAATGTGAGTTGCCTGTACTTATCTACTTATTACATTGTTTAAAACATGTACACTTAGAGGCGCCTCTTCCCTTGCTTTTTTTGTTACAGTCTTGGTACATGGGGGCATATCCACAAAAAGCCGGCGCAACTTAAAAAATCCCATTTAAGTTACACTGCCTTAAAATTTCTACCTAAGTGCCCGATCCACAAAGCACTTACCTAGAAATTTCAGGCTGTGTAACTTAAATCCGGCCGGCGTAAGGCGTTCCTCTTCATCACGCATGCGCGAAGTTACGTTATGCCGAGTTTTGTGGATCGCGCTGGGTAAAAAAAAGTTGCGTCGGAAAAAAAAAAAAAAAAAAATTGACAGCGTCGCTCGGCATGCATTCCTGAGGGAGAACTCCATGCCAATTTTCAAAGAAAAAACCGGCATGGGTTCCCCCCCAGGAGCATACCAGGCCCTTAGGTCTGGTATGGGTTGTAAGGAGACCCCCCCTACGCCGAAAAATCGACGTAGGGGGTCCCCCTACAATCCATACCAGACCCGTATCCAAAGCACGCTACCCGGCCGGCCAGGAATGGGAGTGGGGACGAGCGAGCGCCCCCCCCTCCTGAGCCGTACCAGGCCGCATGCCCTCAACATGGGGGGGTTACATCGTACCCCTACCCATTCACCTGGAGGCAAAGTGATAGTTATTAAACACACGACACAAGGGTTTTTAAAATCATTTATTGGTGGGTGCCTACCCACGTGGGTACCTACCGGAGCATGATGGGACGGTGAGGCCTATATAAATCGGATGCAAGGCGCGCTTCCATCATTGCAACTATCACTTTGCCTCCAGGTGAATGGGTAGGGGTACGATGTACCCCATATCCATTCACTTAGGGTGGGGGGCCGGTATCTGGGGGCCCCCTTATTTGAGGGGACTCGCAGATTCCGATAAGCCCCCGCCCGCAGACCCCGACAACCAACGGCCAGGGTTGTTGGGAAGAGGTCCTGTCCTCATCAACATGGGGACAGGGTGCTCTGGGGTGGGGGGGCCCGCAGTGCGCCCCCCTGCCCCAGAGCACCCAACCCCCCCATGTTGAGGGCATGCGGCCTGGTACGGCTCAGGAGGGGGGGGGGCGCTCGCTCGTCCTCACTCCCATTCCTGGCCGGCCGGGTAGCGTGCTTTGGATACGGGTCTGGTATGGATTGTAGGGGGACCCCCTACGTCGATTTTTCGGCGTAGGGGGGGTCTCCTTACAACCCATACCAGACCTAAGGGCCTGGTATGCTCTTGGGGGGGAACCCATGCTGGTTTTGATTTTACAAATTGCCGTGGAGTTCTCCCTCAGGAATGCATACCAAATGCTGACTCTAGAATTGGCGGGAATCCAAGTCGGATCCCCGTCACCTCTATGACGCGCTCGCTTGAATGTGCTTTTACATGGTGTTACTAACTTTACACTTTGTAAAAGCAGCCCTAATTTTACACTTGCAAACTAAAACTTACAGTGAAAAAACGAAGCTGAAAAGCTTTGTGGATCGCCGTAAGTGCTAATTTGCATACCCGAAGCGGCATTTCGACTCGAAATGCCCCCAGCGGCGGATGCGGTACTGCATCCTAAGATCCGACAGTGTAAGTCCCTTACACATGTCGGATCTTCTGCCTAACTTTGGAAAACTGATTCTGTGGATCAGTTCCAAAGTTAGAACCAGGGATACGACGGCGTACTCCGGCGTATCCCTTTTGAGGATATGGCCCATGGTTTCTGTTTCTCTATGATGGCAGCCCTGAGGTTATATTTGTGACCCCTGCAAAAACTATTCTCCATCCATCCCTGGACTTTTTCTCCTAAACTTGTACCTCCCTGAGCTTGAAATCTTCTATACTGTGCAAATCTTGTGTACATTATTATTATTATTTTTATCATTACCATACTTTTATTTCTATAATATCAAGGAATTCTTGTATTCAGGTCTTGCGCAATTTTTCTTTGTGTATACTATAGACACCCAGCAGGTACGATATTTAAAGGAATTTTTCATTTTTTTTTCACTTTAAGCATCATTAAAATCACTGCTCCAGAAAAAACGACCGTTTTTTAAAACGTTTTTTTTTTCCATTAATACATGTTCCCTGGGGCAAGACCCGAGTTCTCAAACCCGTTTTATGACAATAACTTGCATATTAGGCTTTAAAATTAGCACTTTTGAATTTGAACGTTGGAGTCCCATAGACGTCAATGGGGTTCTAAATGTTTGCGTGAACGGTCGGTCCGTTCGAAGGTTCTGGTGGAAACCGAACGGGGGGGTGTTCGACTCATCCCTAATTAGGAACAGTGATATCTTTAATTTACAACAGGCACATATATCCACTTACATTTGGTTTCTGTATATCCGGCACAAGTTCTATAACTGGCCCATAGTGTGGCGTCAATCCGCGATAGGTACAGGCTGTGATGGTCCTCCTGTCACTGTCTATCTTGGTCCTCTCGTCTAACAAGGAAATCCAGATGGTCAGGATGGTGAGAGCGAGGCTTGGAGTTCAGCGTCGGGCGCGATGACGTCACGGGCAGTAGTAAAAGCAACAACGTTTCGAAGCATGCGGTTTGAGTTACCAGGCGCTCTCCTTTTTTAAGCATACTTGAAAGGTGTCAATAGGTGATTAGGAATGAGTGTTCAGTCTGAACAAAAGTTCAAACCTAATACAGGCTGTTCGGACATTAGTCCAAATGTCAACTGTTTAGGACATTCAGTACAAATTAATGTGACAGCTTTTTGCTTTTTTCAGATTTAGATAAGCTCCTCACCCCACAGCTGATCTCATTAGAACATTGACCAGCTGCATCATCTGCCTGCAGCTGGTCAACTCCTTCCTGTGTCATGTCCTAAAGTCTGACCAGGAATTAAGGCAGAAATAATCGAGCAGTGTGTTTAAACAGATATGAACAGAGTTAGTTAAGCCAGTGTAGAATTAATGGAAAGCTTTTTTATTTTTGCAAAAAAAGTACATTAATGCTATACTGGTACATGGGTGAACAAAGGTGTCCTCTAACTAAAATGAGTCTCAGTGAGTCTCAGTGCACATAGATAAGCAAAATGGATATGTGTGCAACAACCTAAACACACATATGTATATCCTTGAAACAATAATACATATTCACGTCTAGATATACACATAATAATTATATACATAGGGGCGCATGCGCAGCGCGATGCTGGAAGGACCCGCCTGAGCTCAGCTCCTCTTGGTCCAAATCCCCGGGGCTAACGAGCACAAATCGCGGCGAAAACATAAAGCACCCCCGTGGGAACAAAGGGTGCATGCCATCAGCGCGGAGGAAGCGATTTAAAAGACCCCAGCATTGCCTCACAAACTTTCTCCTGGACATGGAGCAGAGGAGCGGTAGGGCGTCCCAAGATGGCGCCGGCGGCCTCACGTGGGGAGGGGGAGAGCAGGCCTCACTACAGCCCAACACTCAAGGCAACCGTGAGTACAACTCCCCTCTGTCTAAGGCAGATCTCGATGAGAGCCTAACCTCCATATATGTTAAATTGGTGGAGAAAATTGAGAGAGAAATACATAAATCTACAACTGCCCTCTCACATGAGATAGCCAGCATAGGCTCCCGCACTGATCTCCTAGAGACCAAACATGATGAACTTTCACTGGCCCATAACGATCTGAGGAAGGACTATGAGAATCTAGCAGACAATTTTGCCTTTATTCAGGCACAGGTTGAAGATTTGGACAACAGAAACCGCCGCCAGAACATCAGGCTGCGCGGTGTCCCAGAGTCTGTTACAGATTTAATGCTTGCAGTGTCTAAAATCTTCCATGACCTCCTCCCAGACAAGCCTCTAACAGCATTTGCCTGTGACAGGATTCACAGGGCCCTTCGTCCAAAACCCACCCCTGATAGCCCCCCCAGGGATATCATTATGTGTATGAAGGACTTTTTGGTTAAAGAAGACATCATGCGAGCCTCCAGAAATACTCCCAATATCTCATTTGAGGGTAAAAGAATCCAGATATACCCAGACATCTCCCCGGCCACGCTGGACAGGAGGCGTCGGATGAAAGAGGTTACCTCTGTTTTACAAGCGGCCAGAATAAGATATCGTTGGGGGTTCCCCTTTAAGCTCACTATACCCCATAACGGCTCCACGTACACAGTATTTAACGTGATTGAAGGCAAGGAGCTTTTGATAAAACTGGGTCTGCTGACACAAGACCCTCACGCTCGTCCACCTGCCACACCAAGACCCTCACCTATCTGGTCCACCCCTTCCACCAGGCGCAACCAGAGGGATCAGAGGAGGCTAATCAATTCCTTTCAAAACCAACATAATTGATATCATTTGTTCTCCTCAAAATTTTGCTCTACTTCATATGTGATGACTTTTCTCCCCCCTGCTCTGGTTATTTTTTTTCTTTTTGGAGGTTCTGAAGGAGAGAATTTCCTACGGTAACTACAACAGTAATTTTCTGTGGTCCTTGGACTATTTTTTTTTTTTTCTCTTCCTTCTCGGTTCTCCCCCCCCCCCCCCGCCTGCCATACAGGCTTTTGATCTTATCCCTGAGTCGGTCGTCATCCTCTCCTTGTTTCACTGCCACAACCAAGCCAATGTATTGTTTAACATTATAGCATCATATCTGCACCCACCGAGGGAACAGTGGTAATCCCATTAACCTCCAGGAACTTGCCATTAAATGGCCTGACTTGCTCAGCTGCTCTCCTGATGTCCTAACCCCTTTTTTTTTCTTTTGATTCCTAGTTATGTCCAAGGAAAATGTTCAATAACTAATAATATATAGACGGTTATATATGTATATCCCTCCCTTACAGGTTATGTGTTTGTGACCATTTAAGCTGACACCATGCACCAAGATAACTAAAGCATATTGTATTATATGTTTTTTTTTCCTTTTTACTTTTTTCTACTTTTTTTCTGTCTCCAATGACCGGGGGCATCCGCCGCAGCTTGATTGACCCCACTCCTGCTCGGAGACTCGACTGCTGCGCCTTTGTTGCCGCAGCACCCGAGTCTGTTGCAGGATATGGACCCTTTTTTGGTCCTCATTTTTTTTCTCTGTTTGTTACAGGTTAGTTCTGATGGACTTTTTCCTGTCCCACTGATGCTAGTCTGCATCAGCATAGTTAACCTTTCCAAGGCTCTTGGGGCCTATAACTACATTGCAAGCTCGTTGCTTAGGTATGCGATTTTACTGGTTCTCAAAGGTATGTTTGCTTTTACAGTTTTAAGTCCAACTATCTTGACTTTTAGAGGTATTGTTAGACTCCCTCCACACAGTGGGGGTTACATAGAGGTACCCCTTCTTAGATTAATGCGATGTTTTGTCTCAGGGCATAGAAGGGAACTAATCTATTATTCTATCTTTACAATGAAAATAGATATGTGTGCTGTTCAGCTGATAGTATCAGGAATTCCTTAAGATGGGCCTTAAAATAATATCACACAACACTAATGGCTTCAATTCCCCCAAAAAACGTAAAAAAGCATTCCAACAATATAAAAGAATTGGGGCAGATATAATCCTGCTCCAAGAAACACATTTTGCCACCTCTAGCCATCCTAAATATTTTCACAGATCATACAACCAAGTCTACTTTACCACCTTTACTAACAAAACTAGAGGGGTTGCGATATTTATCCGCAACTCAATAATCCTTGACATCCACCACATTTTTAAAGACCCCGATAGTAGATACATCATTCTCAAAGGGAAAATAAACAATAGGGATATAACTATCGCCTCAGTATATGCACCAAATGACACTCATACTTCTTTCTTCAAATTTTTTTTTGACTCCATAGATAAATATCACTCCCCCCACCTGGTGATTGGGGGCGACTTTAATTTGGCGGCTCACCCAGTTCTGGATAGAAGCAAGATCTCCCCCCATACTAAATCATTTTCTAAGACTATTAGTCGTCTCATTAACAAGATGCAGTTGATAGACTCTTGGAGGGCTCACAACACGGGCATTAAAGCGTACACCCATTACTCACAGCCACATGACTGCTACGCCAGGCTGGATTATATATACTGCACCCCTACCCTAATGGCAAACTCCACTCAGGCGCAAATCCACCCCTGCCCGTGGTCTGACCACAGTGTCACATCATTTGACACTACATATATTGGTATGGCCCCCTCCCCTTACAACTGGCGTCTTAATGATTCTCTACTTACAGACCCTTTATTTATCTCGTCCGTCTCTAACCATCTAGACAACTATTTCACTGAAAATATAAATGAAGAAACAGCACCTACCACAATATGGGTTGCCCATAAGGCAGTTCTTAGAGGCCATATAATTAAGATTGCAGCTGCCAAAAACAAAGAAAGACAAGCTGACATTAAACGACTCACTAAAGACCTCCACCATCTATACAACAAACTACAACACTCAGTTACACCCCTTATTACTCAAGAGATACAGGAGAAGAGGCAGGCCCTCGACCTGATCTTATCATCCAATGCTGAGAAATCCCTCAGATTCTCCAGGGCCAAGTTCATGCTATACAGTAACACCGCCTCGGCGATGTTTGCCAGGAAACTAAATCAAGATTGTAAACCCACACATATCTACAAATTGAGGAACACTAATGGTGACTTAGTCACACATCCACAGGAGGTTCTAAAAATATTCACCTCCTTCTATAGGGATCTCATGGCGGGCCCTGGAGAGGCTCCGGGAGCTGAGTCCAAATCATGGTTGGAGGCACTCCACCTTCCCTCCCTGACACAACAACAAATCAACTCCCACAACTCCCCCTGCACAATCGAGGAGATAACTCAAATTATTAAATCTCTCAAAACCGCTACTGCCCCCGGCCCTGATGGATTTACATCCTCATATTACAAAAAATTTGCCCCACTTTTAGCCCCCAACCTTCTGAGATTGTTTAATCACATCCTCGAATGGCAATAACTTTCCAAACGAGATGCTCTTGGCGAATTTATCCCTCATCCCCAAACCGGATAAAGACCATACCCTCCCACAAAACTTCAGACCGATATCAGTATTGAATAATGACCTTAAACTGTTCGGCCGAATTCTTGCAGATAGACTGGCAAAGGTGATTTCTTCACTCATACATATTGACCAATCTGGCTTTATCCCCAACAGACAGATTACAGATAACATCAGATTAGTGACAAACATAATACAGGATGCCAACATACACTCACGCCAAACATGCCTACTCAGCTTAGATATACATAAGGCCTTCGATAGTGTCAGCTGGACATATATGAACAGTCTCCTGCCTAGGTTTGGGATTTCAGGCCAATTCCTTCAAGGCTTTAATGCTCTTTATCAAGCCCCACAGACACGCATTAGGATCCCGGGATTCAATTCAGATTTTTTCCCTCTGGGCAGAGGCACTAGACAGGGCTGTCCCCTATCCCCACTCCTGTTTTCTCTGGCCATTGAACCGCTTTCCCAAGCCATAAGGAACAATCCAGACATTAAGGGGTACTCCAGAGATCACATGGAATACAAAATCAGTCTTTACGCTGACGATGCGATGCTCTACATCACAGACCCCCATACATCTATCCCAGTCCTCTTAAGAGAACTAAATTTGTTTCACGATATTTCGGGCCTCAAAATCAACTTAAACAAATGCTCTGCCATGCCCATTAACATCCCACTAAACACTCTTAACTTACTTCAAGCTAACTTCCCTTTTACTTGGAACACACACACAGTGAAATATTTGGGGGTCAATATCACGCCTAATCATAATGACTTATTTAAACATAATTATATTCCCCTCTTCAACCATATTAGATCCCTCCTAGATACCTGGTCCGCCTACAACATATCTTTCCTCGGTAGAATATGCGCAATCAAAATGAACATAATCCCTAAAATCTTATACTATTTCCGTACTCTCCCAATCAACATTCCCAAATCCAAATTAGATTCCATTCAGAGGCTCATTAATAAGTTTATATGGTCAGACAAAAAACCCAGATATAGCTACTCTCTATTACACAGACCCATCCACAATGGTGGGCTTGGCCTCCCTAGCCTGTGGAAGTATTTCTTAGCTGCCAGACTCTCACAGATTTCACAGTGGTTCTCACCCTCTCAGGATATTCCCTGGATAAAATTTGAAACTTCTTCCATCCTACCCTATCATCTCCAGGGTATATTATGGTCCAACCATGTTCTATACAGAAAGCTTCGCAAACTTAACTTGATAGTTGCACAGATGTTTCAATTATGGCTTAAAGCTAAGGACACATTCTTGTTGGCCTCCCCCTTCTCTCCACTCACATCATTCCTTGGGGATCCTAGACTAGCTACAGCGTTTAATGATAGATCCTCATACTCATGCTGGATAAATTCCAATAAAACCACTCTAGGTTCACTACAATATAAATGGAGATTTAAAACCTTTGAGGTTCTCCAGAAGGTAGATGGATTCCCCCTTGGAGCATGAGAGATATCTTCTCATAAAGAATTTTTTTCCACCCACTTCTCTCTCTCCACCCAGCTCACCAACACAATATTTGAGAGAATATGTCTCTCCACATCTAGAGATAGGGGGATGTTGTCAAGAATTTACCGATACCTCAATGATTTCTCTACCCCTGACAAATCACAGCCAATGTTACATTGGGAGACTGACATAGGATGCAACTTCACTCCTGACACCTGGAACTCTATGTCGGAGAACCTTCGCAAAAGCAACAGGGCAGTCTCATTCCGAGAGGCCCCGATAAAATTATTCTGTAGGTGGTATCTTACCCCAACCAAAATTCACTCATTTTATCCCTCAGTATCTCCCAACTGTTTCAGAGGCTGCCCGGTAGAGGGCACATTATTGCATATATTTTGGAGCTGCCCCCATCTGACACAAATCTGGAAGGATGCATTGGATAGATTTGAAAGATCCTCTAATCACAAACTTACTCCTACCCCCCAAATGTGCCTTTTGTATGCTAATATCCCTGATGTTCCTCCCCCCTGTGGCAGGCTGTTCCACTCTCTCTGTAGCTCCATTCAATGGATGATAGCCCTTAATTGGAGAACAGACATTTTACTGTGGTCACAGGTTCTAGATAGGATGGAGCTGTTGAGATTATCGGACAGAATATACCACACACTAAATGACACCCTTCATGTATTTGAAGTCAAATGGTCGTACTGGTCGATTACGCAATAATTTCAATTTCATCCTCAATCCGCACTATGATCAAGCCTTTCTCTATATCGTTGGACTTACTAAATAGATGTGCCTTTTGTAAGATTTGTATACTCCGTACCTTGCCATGTTTTCTGTATACCTCTTGATACGATTTTATGTATACTGCCTATGTTTATATTCATCTCAAATCATACAATAAAAACTTTTGTAAACGAATAATTATATACATATGCTAGCACTATACAAACAATGTCTCACTGTGAGACCTGTAAACATCTAAAATCTAAAGTAGTACAGACAGTGCAAATGACAATTCAGGTGTTCACTGTTTTGGGAGAAGTATTTTTTTCTTAGCATACAGTGATCTGTTATGCTTACCAGATGGGAGCAGTTAAAACAGATAATATCCAGGATGTGTGGGATCTGTAGTGATCTTCTTTACCTGTTTTTGACCCAGGAGTTGTATACGTCCTGATTTATGTTAGCACCAGTGACTTGCCACTGTAGCCTGTTCCTATTCTATTTGGAGGCCAAATCAACCCAAAAAGTGATGGAAATATACTGTATAGAACAAACTCGGTTACTGTTGTAAAATTCTATCAACAGAGATTGAGGCAGATTGAACTTCCTGACCAAACACAGGAATTGGGAAGTACAGTACATCCTGTGTGGGGCAGTCATCATTTAGACCTGTGATTATGTATTTGTTAGGAACAGGGATGATTATGGGGTGCTTGAAGCATAAAGGGACTTTGCATACCTCCCAACCCGCACATATTCTGCGGGACTTTCCGCAGACAACCTTTTCCCCGCAATCCCGCAAAATATAATTTTTTCCCGCCCAGGAAGAAGGCAGAGAAGAAGGCAGAGATGGTAATATGAGCAAGCGTTAATTACACTAATGTCGGCAGCAAACGCCCCCCCCCTCCCTCAACAACTTCCATGTGCAGAAAAAAAAATATCTTTGTATCTCTGTCCCGCACTGTAAGTTTTAAATGTTGGAAGGTATGACTTTATACTGCTTAAATGATTTGTTGAAGATTAGCATGACGATGGGTGCTACCTGTTTAGCGCAGACAGTGATGTCTGAAATGGAGTTGGTGTTGGTGGGGAAGTTGTCAAACATGCTGTAAAAAACATTCAGTTCATCATTAGGGATGAGCCAAACACCCCCCGTTCGGTTCGCACCAGAACCTTCGAATGGACTGAATGTTCGTGCAAACTTTAGAACCCCATTGAAGTCTATGAGACTCGAACGTTCAAATTCAAAAGTGCTAATTTTAAAGGCTAATTTGCAAGTTATTATCCTAAAACGGGTTTGGGGACCCGGGTCATGTCCCAGGGAACATGTATCAATGCAAAAAAAGTTTTAAAAACTGATGTATTTTCGGGAGCAGTGATTTTAATGATGCTTAAAGTGAAAAATTCCTTTAAATATCGTACCTGCTGGGTGTCTATATTATGCCTGTGAAGTGGGACGTGTTTAGAACTGTCCCTGCACAAAATTACATTACTATAAGAAAAAAGTCATTTAAAACTGCTTGCAGCTTTAATGTAATACATATAGGTAGCTTGGCGCAAGATTAAAAGGGCACAGTCAATAATTGAAAAATGAATTAGAAAATAAATAAAAACATCATAAGGTCCATGTCAATAACATTAAAATGAATGAATAAAAAGTCCAATAAAAGTCCAATATACACTGCGTTTCTCAGCCTCCACTGGATCATCAGATCCATCAAACTGATGAACCAGTGGAGGCTGAGAAACGCGTCATCCCATTGGCTGCCCCCTATCCCCACGTCACTTCCAGTCGTACGGTGAGACGTTGCGTTCCACGCTGGAATGCACACCGCTTTGTAACAGCATCCACGGATCCTGGATTCCCTGTGATCCTCCTAAGGCTTCCTAACATCTCGGACCTCTATTTCCACCTTGCATGGGACCAGGATATGAGACCAGCCTGTGGTGAAGCCCCTGTAGCTGCTGATGACACGCTGTGACAACCGGACCAGCCGTTTCCCTATCATGCCCATGTTACCACTGGTTTTGTGAGTAACTATTTTACTGTATACAAAAATTATTTGAATTAAATCCCTACTTACTGCACTTAGCTTTAATGTAATGTCTGGTCCCTGCAATATGGATGAAAATTAGGTCATTACCAGTCCCTTTGGTCCTATACACTTTGAACAGCAGTATACAAGCTGTGCAAACAAGACCGGGACTGTAGGTTTGTAGTTAAGTAGAATCTGTTTGTCATTTTGAACTGGTACTTTTTTAAAGTGTAGCTCCAGCCAAAAAATACATTTTTAAGCTTTTCAGAAAACATAGAGAAGGGTTATCACCCCTGTAACATTTGTTTTGCTGTCTGTGCGCATATATTCAGAAGATTGCACCTCACTTTATGTCCCAATGACAAATTATTTTTAGATATTTTTTTTTGTGAAACAAGGATTGGTGATAAAGCATCAGTGGACAGGAGACACATCTTACAGAAGAGCATTTCCCTTCCTAGGGGTAGACAGTACACCATGTGAAAGTACTTGCAGAATGATCCCCTGCCTGTGGTATTAATCTGAGCAGATCCTTGTCTCTAATATGAGAAACACCAGCTTTACGTAGCTTTAGGTGCACACTGTACAGAGGACACAGACATTACACCACTTGAAAATACTGCAGCTAGCACAATCACCTGCAGTATATTAGGAAGAGTGGATCTAGCTAAACTCAATACAGTGTATAAATATATATACAACACCTGGGATGCATATATATCCTCTACACACTGTAACTCTAACTGACTAGCCTGCCTGCTCTATCTAACTGCAAAAAACGACTCTCTCTCTCTCTCTCTCTCTCTCTCTCTCTCTCTCTCTCTCTCTTGTCTCTGAATACCACCAACACACTACACAAGGCTGCCAGGTAGGCCGCCTTCGTTATTTGATGAACGGTCAAACATATGACATTCGACTCGAACATGTGTTCGACTCGAACACGAAGCTCATCCCTATTCATCATCAAGTGGATGGTTCTATGCAATTTTGGGGGAGAGTTTGCTGTAGCTTGTAATGATCTACAGGCCTCTTTATACTGATGCTCCTTGTGCTGTCCTACTATCCCTCAGCTGACAGCCAGTAAACACCGACAGAAATAGTGTTGTGTTGAATTCAAAAACTATCTATCTATCTATCTATCTATCTATCTATCTATCTATCTATCTATCTATCTATCTATCTATCTATTATATTATTAAATCATATATCAAACACATAACAGTGCACTCCAAGTTTAAAATAAACTTTAGGAAATAATAAATAGACTTTTTGTGGCATTTGTGTATCTAGAGGCAAATTTGAAGACCTTCACTTGTCTGCATCAGAACTAAAATGGCTTATATAACTGAGGTAAAAACTTTGTTGTTCAATAAGAAACATTATTAACAAAGGCAAGACTTTCCTGTCAGGAATTGAACTGCACTTGCAACAGGCAACCACCAGGTGTCCTCAAAATGACAATCCTATAGACCATTTTATAACAGACAGCACACTCCTCCTCTTTGCCATTACTATCTTTTTTGTAAGAATGTTTCTGGCCTGATTGTGAAGGATTATTTCTCTATTTCTGTAGGCTTCTTCCTAGTTTACGTATGATGTCACATTGTCACATTCACAGTGAGTTCACTCAGGTCTTTGGCTTCAGCTTTAAAAATACTCAAGTCAGTGCAGTTAAATGAGATATCTAGGTGCTGCGAAATGCTACAACCCTTCTGGAAGGGAGTCCATAAAATCATCTCTCATGTCGCTATCTTCACTCTTTGTATGATAAATCCATGACTATGCACACGGTAAATGCAGCAAGACTATGCATTCCAATTTATTGCCATTCTACATGCATCCCGACAGTTAAGGAATGGTTTATCAGACTGAACATAATAGAGGAGAAACAGGAGCTTATCCACATCTCCCAGAAACACTTGAATAAATTAACATCCATATGGTTTTGCTGGACTCACTTCAAAACTAGTGGGGGGTGGGGGCATAGCGACTACTCAGCTTGAAGCCTGTATAAGTGCAGAGCTCCAATAAGAATCCATGGATTTCTGCTGCTAAAGCAGCCTCCCAGCCACAACACTCACCTGCTGCACTCCTGAACTCCTGCTCCACCCAGCCAAGAAATTTGTGGGTTTCTTCCTAGCCATTCAGAGAGGGCTACACTAAGATGGCAACAGGTTCTGCTTTGCTGCAGCAGCTAGTAGACCATAGCGGCCACCTCTACCAACATGGGCAGCACAGCTTCTACCTCGGATCCCTCTGACTCGGTCTCCATGGCTTCAGGACAATCTACACCCTCCACCAGAAGCTCAGTGAAATCTAAACCTAGTGTCAGGGAACTCCTGTGAGACGTTTTGCACATAGACGTGCGCAAGCACATATCCTTTGCCATAGAATGGCACACAGGCGGGCGCATGTGCACACGTACAAGCCTAATTCCCCTTGGCGCCAGACAGCCTATTTAAAGGGAGTCTGGGCTTTTGTGCTTTGGTGACTGATCTTTAGCTGTGTTCCTGAATCCTGCTCTGATCCTGTGTGTCCTCCCAGTATTTAGACCCGGCTTGCTCTTGACCTTGGCTCTGTGTTCTGCTCCTGTACTGTTGCCCATCTCTGACCCGGCTTTGTTCCTGACTCTGGTTCTGTCTACGATTTGGTACCTCACTGCCCGCCTGCTGACGAACCTGGCTGTCCCTGAGACCTTGCTCCGGTCTATGTTCCTGGTTGCTGTTAACTCTCGGTTACCTGCCTGGCTGTTTCTTGCTTCTGCTCAGCTCATCACAGTCTACTCCAGGCCGCTGAACCCTGCCAAGCTGTTCTCCCGGGACCTCCTGCTCCAGGCACTCGTGTCCCTCTTGTCATTCAGTCTTCTCTGTCTCACCTTTAGAGAAGCCAGGACAGGAGATATAAGAGAGGCCGACCTCATCAAATCAGTCTCCCATCCGATTCCCTGACACCTAGAAGGGAAACATACACTGACAGTGGGGATGAGGACACAGCTAAGATGAGAGCCCCACGCTGTTTACAGTCAATGAACACAGCTGCTTCAGACCCCATTACTTCCTTTCCCACATCTGGCCAACCTGTATCTGACACTACCCTCAAAGATATGTTGCTGTTTTAAAGGGCATCCCTACAACATGATTTCCTCTCTGGCTTCCAACAATACAGAATAGAAGTGCAGGAACTGGGTGAGAGATTTTACCAGGTTGAGGACAAAATAACTGATTTTGCTTCTTTCTTTAACAAGCTGGACAAAATAACCGATTTTGCTTCTTTCTTTAACAAGCTGGTCAATGCTTATGATGCTCATTCTGAAGATCTGTCCTGGATTAAGTCTGTCTGCACTTGCAGACCTGGAGGACAGATCCAGATGCAACAAACTTAAAATCAGAAGGATCCCAGAGTCTGTTTCTCTCTCATGACTTTACGTCCATGACCTCTTCCACACTGCCATTTCATCTCTCGCTTCTGTGGATCTCACAATTTATAGGATCCATCGCATTCCTAAGCTGACTCGCCTCTCTTCTGACATTCCTCGGGATATACTCCTTGGAGTGACGAGTCCCCAGCAAGCAGACCCACAGATGCACCGACTTCACGGATGTTTGGCAAATTGTGCCTAAAAGCCTGTTACCACTTTCCTCTTGTGAATGTGAATATATATATATATATATATATATATATATATATATATATATATATATATATATGTATATATATATATGAAATCTACTGTCATACTGCACTTAGAGTGGCACCTGTGTTTTTTATTTTGGCTGGACCCGGTGCTATTTATTTTTATCCCAAAAGGTGAAGAACATGTATATATGTACAGAGCTAGTGAAAGGTCTCTAAATGAACAGAGACGAGAAGGTAAATACACAATTAAAGTGTTAATTGCGAACAGTAATGTTGGTGTTAGTGATATTCCAAAAAACATAACGTAAATAGATGTAACAGTCAATGAAGGCAAATTGAGGCATTTCATTAAACAAACAGTATATTAGTGAAATGTAATGTTCAAAAAAAGAGGAGGCTGAACATCCGTGTATTGAAAACAGAGAGATGTGCCAGAAAACGTATTGATAGTTGATCCGCCACCAGAAAAATCAAAGGATTACCAGAGAGATTGAACTCAAATAGGTGTACACCTAATAAGTCAATCTGGCTTTATAGTGCAATACACCCAGGGCAGGCTGCCTCTACAGATAGGACATCCTGATATAAGGTAGATTCGGACAGTGGACCTCAATGGGATTAATTTTTAATAAAAAAAAACAGATGGATAAATACTCCAGAGTAATATAATTAGGAAAAGAAAAAGGAAGGCACATAGTGTACCGTAATTCCTTTTGAAAACAGAAAGCATTTATTGTAAAAAAGGGGAATTGCACTCACATTTTAGTAGATGAAAAGCGCTTGAAATAAAAAGCAGTGGCTTCAGCAGAGCATATCCTACATATCATACAGTATATGTTGTGTGCCACTCCTGGACAATGGGAATTAAAATATTATTCCTCAATGCCCCCCAGACTCAATCATCCAGACAAATGAATGTCCATGTGGTATCTTCATCATGGCCAACGCAAAAGTAAAAAAGAGAGCTGTTCTTGTTGCCATAAGACTCTGTATCCTTTACTTTACAGGGATCCATATTTTATGTAGAGGGTAGATACGTTATTTTAATATGTACCATTAATGCAAAACTGTATACATGTGTTTCTGTGTATGCTCTTATTGTAACTCGCACGAATTGAGATTTTTCCGTACGCTTTTAAACAAATTTCTAGGGTGCAACAGGGAAACTCTTATACAATATGGAAATAAATCCGTACAGAGAAAAGAAAGAGAACAAAAAAAGGAACACATAAAATCAAATAATAAAAAAAAAGACAAGAGACACTTTGGGACAAGTCCTTTATTAAAAAAAAAAATAAAATAAAAATGTCCCGCTATGTAAATCGATCTCACGTTGCCTGACGAGCTCAAAAAAGAAACGCAACAGCTCGGCCTCCATGGGAGGCTCCCGGTGAGTGACGCTTCTATGACAGCTGTTATATAGCTGAGGGAGGGGCCACCCTGCCTACCCTATATCAGGATTTAAATGGTGCCAATGAAAAGCATGGCCTGCACTTAAGAGCTGGCTGCGCTATAGACATGAACATTTGTTTTGTTTTTTTTAGGTAAACTATTCAAATTCAATGCTGGAAGGTATTTGTTCAATGTCTGGTATTCAAAATCAGTGGTTACCTAATTTGCAATTTAAAATGATGGCTTACAGAACGGAATAAAATCCATGTGTAGTAGACGCTGCTAGTCCTCTGTAAATATACTGTATCTAGCATGTCATGGTGCATATGAAAATTATTAAATCACTTTGATTACAACTGCTTAGTTTTATAAGGGAGATTTTGTTTGTAAATGCCCAGGACAAAAATATTTGCCTGTTCTCCAAAATGATTTACCACAGAGGAATTACCTTTCATAGTATTTCAGGACACATTTTTTGCACATGTTATTCATTGTGTATGTTTAAACCTTGATGACAGGGGCTAAGAAGTAAGTGAAATACTGATTTTTAACTTTAAAGTCCTTTTAGACCTACTACTGCATGGGGTCAATGTTAAAATATATTTTACCATTCTCTTCATTCATTTTTTAAACCTTTATCAGTCTTCATCCAGACTTTAGTTGATCCTCCCCAAAGCCTTAGACAGTCATCCTATCATGTCTTCTAAAAAACCTCAATCACTTCTCCTCCAAACTTTGGTCTTTTGTCAGCTTTCTTACTCTGTCCTCATCTTTTCATCCCTTCTCCATACTTTATTTGCTTGTCAATCACCCTCAAAAACTCAGGGGTCTAATTATAAAGCAGAGAATTTGACTTTTACCAGACCTGATGGAGAACCAAGCACTGTTATTAAAAAGACATGAACCTGGAAGATTCAACTGCAGAGAATATTTCTGATTTTTTCTATTATCTGCTTTATAATTATGTTCATAGTGACTTGTCTTCCAAATTTCGGTAACTTATTTTTGTTGCTTTTCAGTTATTCCCTAAATCTTAGATTTATAGCTTTGTTTTTTTTTTATTTTTTATGTATGTCTGGACAAAATAGGAGAAAAGGCAATACATCTCTACAACATGTGCACGTTTCCCCAAGTTGTATCCCCTTAAGGACCCTGTAAGAAGAGAAAATTATCTGTTGGTCTGCCAGAAATGCACTCAGCTCTTAATTTCCAGCCATGGCTGACAACACAGTGCCCTCTCTGGAATGAAATCACAAGAAATTATTTTATCCCTTCAAATTTGTCTCTTGGTGAACTCCATGATAACTAAAACTCTCCTCGTCTCCACAACATTGAGCATGATTGTTTGTTGTCTGTCTAATATAAGAAATAGAGAGAGCAAAAGGGTTTTTGAGACTTTAAATGAGGTGCATGATAACATGCACCTCCATCCCTATATCATAATTGATTTCTTATCGTATAATTATATAAGAAATAGAGGGGGCTGATTACAATACAAGAGACAACACAGACAGAATGAACAGTGACAATCTGAAGCTTATAATGTTGGCAGGACACTTTTTGTGTATTGACAGAGACATTAGCTCCATAGAGTTTATTAATCTTTCCTTTTTAGAGAACATTTATAGGAAGCTCACATAAAATATATTATGGAACTAGAAAGAGTGCAGAAAAGGGCCACTAAATTAATAACGAGCATTGAGGACCTCAGCTAGAATGAATGTTTAACTGAACTGAATTTATTCACAATTGAGAAGAAAAGATTAAATGTGATATTATTACCTTGTATAATCATCTAAGTGGCCAATTTATAAAATTCAGTGGAAAGCTGTTCATTACAAAAGGCACAAGGGCAATCGTTGACTGAAAGTTTAATCTTTGTACATGGAAAGGGTTATTTTTTGTAAAAGTTGTAAAGTTGTGGCAAAGTCTTCCACAGGGACTGGTTCTGGCAGACTCTGTGAAATAAAAAAAAGATAAAAATTGCTTTTAATATTTGAAAAAATAATTAAAGCATTTTAAACATCTATCATGATATATTTATGGGTTATTGATTTCATATTTTTTTTTCAATAATTATTTCTTCTTTACACACTTTTTGTGTACCCGCTGGTCCCTTCATTCTTTTGTGCTTTGGGGAAGGTTCTAGATTTGTGCCAGCCGCCTGAGTATTCTCGTAGGTGTTATCCGCTCTTCTACAGCTCTCAGGACAGGCATCACATGGTAGACTTCTCATTGGATATTCAGTGGATGATGACCAATCACCACCCCTATTCTTCATTCATTTTTAATTTAGTAGGTGGGTATCTATATATATATATATATAGCAGGGCTCAAAATTTCAAGTCCTGAGCTACTAGCCAGGCCTCAAGGCATACTCGCCACCAGTTGCCCCGCCCAACCCCTACCATGTCCCGCCCCCTTATCCCACCCCTAGACACGCCCTCATAAATCTCATGAAATTACACTTAAATGTTTTATGTAGAATTAAGTTATAAAAATAAATATTAACAACAACTTTATCCGTGCCCAAAAATGCAGCCTGCCCATGTCTACCAATGCAGCAAAATGTCCCCATTTTCCAGTCAGTGTCCCCCCACAATTGTAGCCAGAGTCCCCCCACAATTGTAGCCAGGGTCCCCCCACAATTGTAGCCAGAGTCCCCCCACAATTGTAGCCAAAGTCCCCTCACAATTGTAGCCAGAGTCCCCTCACAATTTTAGCCATAGTCCCCTCACAATTGTAGCCAGAGTCCCCTCACAATTGTAGCCAGAGTCCCCTCACAATTGTAGCCAGAGTCCCCCCCTCACAATTGTAGCAGGAGTCCCCCCTCACAATTGTAGCCAGAGTCCCCCCCCACATTGTAGCCAGAGTCCCCCCCACATTGTAGCCAGAGTCCCCCCCCCACACATTGTAGCCAGAGTCCCCCCCCCACATTTCAGCCAGAGTTCCCCCCCCCACATTTCAGCCAGAGTTCTCCCCCCCTACATTGCAGCCAGAGTTCTCCCCCCCTACATTGCAGCCAGAGTTCTCCCCCCCCCACATTTCAGCCAGAGTTCTCCCCCCCACATTGCAGCCAGAGTTCTCCCCCCCCCCCACATTGCAGCCAGAGTTCTCCCCCCCACATTGCAGCCAGAGTTCTCCCCCCCCCACATTGCAGCCAGAGTTCTCCCCCCCCCACATTGCAGCCATAGTTCTCCCCCCCACACATTGCAGTCAGAGTTCCCCCCCCCACATTGCTGCCAGAGTTCTCCCCCCCCACATTGCAGCCAGAGTTCTCCCCCCCACATTGCAGCCAGAGTTCTCCCCCCCCCACATTGCAGCCAGAGTTCTCCCCCCCTGAATCCTACCTGTGCTGGGTAATAGAGGAGCCACCGCCGAATGGTTCAAACCGCGGGGAACATTACAGCTTTCAATTCAATAGCTGTGTTCCCCGCGGCACACGTCATATACAGCCCCTCCCCTCTTGTTCGGGAAACTTTGATAGACAGATCACCCATCCAATCCTGGGATGGGTGATCTGTCTATCAAAGTGCCCGGACAAGGAGGAGGGGCTGTATAAGGCACGCGCTACGGGGAACACAGCTATTGAATTGAATGCTGTAATGTTCCCCGCGGTTTGAACCCTGCGGCGGCGACTCTTGCTCTCCTTGCTTGCCCCCCTGCTCCCAAGTAGCCCACACTCGCCAGACCTCAAAATTTACTCGCAAAATGCGAGCAGGCGAGTGTAATTTTGAGGGCTGTATATAGTATGTATGTTCATCATACAATTGCCCACTGTTATAAATAAGAGGTATATATCCTTCTGTTTTACTTATTTTGTCTATTTTTTGCAGTTGAGTATTTACATGATCAATTATTTTGTTATGACCCTCCTCTGTAACACCATCCATGTAAAAATTCAATAAAATACTTGAAAAATAAATAAAGAGTATTTGCATTATTTTATTTGAGGAAGTGAACTGGGTTTCCCAAAATGAGTTGAGAATGTTTTCCATGAATATCAATGACATCTGATGTGTTACAGTGAATATTCTTCTATGGATACTTGCATAGTTCTTAACTTAAATTTTTAACCATTTTTGTAATAAACAATTTATATTTTCTGACTGATTGTTTTGGCATTTCTGAGTAAACGTCAATTGTTTGGTTGTTAATTTTAAACATGTGAATTTGATACTGGGTGTTTTACAATTGCCCAGGGGTTAAAAAAAAAAAAAATTGGACCACACTTTTTAAGAGGATTTGCCTTCCTTTAGATAATGTGGGTTTAGAGTTGTGAAATTGCTAGACTAATGCCGCGTACACATGATCGGTTAAACTGATGAGAATGGTCTAATGGACCGTTTTCATTGGTCAAAACCGATCGTGTGTGGGCGCCATCGGTTAGTTAACCATCGGTTAAAAAAAGGCAACTTGTTTTAAAATTAACCGATGGATTTCTAACCGATAGGACAAAAACGATTGTTAGTTGGCACAACCATCGGTTAAAAAAACATGCATGCTCAGAATCAAATCGACGCATGCTTGGAAGCATTAAGCTTAGTTTTTTTCAGCACGTCATTGTGTTTTACGTCACCGCGTTCTGACACGATCGGTTATTTAACCAATGGTGTGTAGGTGCGACGGACCATCAGTCAGCTTCATCGGTTAACCGATGAAAACGGTCCATCGGTCGGACTGATCGTGTGTACGTGACATTAATGTTTTGGTGGACTTCCTAGATGCTAATGTTACCCAGGCTAACTATGCAACTCATAAGTCACATGTATGAAAAGGTTACAAAGCTAAAACTTAGAGGCCAGTTGATTTACAATATTATAGAAAATTTAATTCAAAGTAATATTACAGTTGGGGTGGTCTTTCTTTAAAAGTAGCTCCAGTGTTTAAATGTTTCATTGAGACGATATGCAATTCCCAAAACACAACTCTAGAAATCCAATAAGTGCTATTGTTTAATGAAAGAGAAGGGACAAACCTGTGGCATAGATGATCGATACAACAGTAAACAATTTCTAATTATCCAGGAAGCATCAGGTGCTCGAAGTGACAATAGATAAATAAAATCAAGTCCTCAAGAGTAGAGTAAAGTGTACTGTTTGTTCTGGGAGCACAATATAATGTCTTCTTATTCCTAGTTGTATACTCTAATCTATGCCTAAGGTAATATAGACAACAAAGTAAACTGTCTCCACACAATAACTGTGCTGGGAATTGAACTAAATTAGCAAAACAAAAAAGTCATGTTAGACTTTAAGAAAAGCACTGTTATTTAGTGTTTGTGTCTAAAACTGACCAAATAGGACAAGGTCAAGCAATTTAAAATATCAATAAATAAAAATAAACATAATTTTTATAGGGGCAATTTATTCTCCACATAGCCTATCCAGGGGTTAACTGTAAGGCATGATTGGTACAGCTGCGCTGTGCATTTTTTCCACTTGACCCTGGGTGTCGCTGTCATGCTGGGTGTATTGAGTGCTTTCTCCACAGAGACAACCCAGTGGGAGTGTTCCTGTTTCTGGGCATTCTGGGAGAGTGTACTTAAGGTACAGACACTGTTTATTGGCGCGCTGGCCTGATGGCCCTCCTGGCCTAAGGTGTGTCGTGGCAGTTCTTCTGCCTCCGGGCCTGCTGGCCGGAGGCTTTGTTACTGAAAGTAGGCCCACTGATCCAGGGGTAGTCCTGTGCTGTCTTGCCTGCGGGGAGAAGCAGATAAATTGGAGGAACCAGGGGAGGTCTTTTCCCAGAGAGGACCAAGCAAAAAGGCTGGTATCTGAGGAAGAGCCTGGAAACTCAATTGGAGGATGCATCCCGCTTCACAGTATTGCCGGATGGCTGAAAGAAATGGGTACTGTGTAGCTATTGTTTGGCTTTACAAGGGATTATTCGGTTGAACAGTTCAGGTATCTGAATCTCCCCTAACCCTCCATCCCTCTACTTGAAGTTGTTAATAAAAGCATTGGAAAAAGAGGCTGCGTGTTTGGTGCAGACATTTGTGGATAACTCTCCAATGTAAACCCTAGCGCTGATGGTGAACTGCATATATATATATATATATACTGTGTGTGTGTGTATATATATATATATATATATATATATATATATATATATATATATATACACACACACACACTTGATCTGTCTGAATGTTTCAAGCCAAATTACATATGGTATTTATTAGGCATTCGCTCCACAACCCCTCCTCAAAGGTTTCCTGTAGAACAATATTGAGTAGTTCTTTAAACATTAATATTTGATAATTGAGACATTATTATAGGAAAGAAGTTTGCATTAGGTATACATATATTGGTATATTAGCATATACATAGCCATAACTATGTGTATATATTGTATGTATAGATGTATCTATATAGATAGATATATCTATATGTATGTGTGTGTGTATATATATATATATATATATATATATATATATACACACACACACACACACAATTACCTTTACCACCTCTGCCAGAAATGTCATGGTAATTATATGCTAGAAGTTGATACGTTTCCTGGTTTCTCTGAAATGCTATATTAGAACTACTACACAAAGCCAGCCCTTTACGAGACGGTAGGACAAAAAAGCTGCTTTTTTTTTTAGACAAAAGATTCAACTGTTCACTTTATCAAACTACCAGTACTTATCCTGTAGTCTTTCATTATTTTGCTGTTAAACATAGGACTTGTCAATTTGAGTATATCTCACCAATAAAAAGGATTTCTGTAAGTTATTGGAATACTTAAAAAATCATATTTTAAAGTGGTTCTACAGTCAGAAGTTTTTATCTTAATGCCTTATATGCACCCCTCAACCCCTCTAATACTTACCTGATCCAGCAATGTTGCACAAGAGTCTCATCTGCCCAGGACTCTCTCTCCTCATTGGCTGAGACAGCACTATTGACTCCCGATGCTGTCATTTAAAGTCAGTGAGCCAATGAGGAGAGAGATGGGGCAGGGCCGAACAGCAGCTGTGTCTGAATGGACACACCGAGCAGTGGTTAGGCTCAGGTGCCCCTATAGCAAGCTGTCTGCTGTGGGGGCAGTTGTCAGGAAGGAGGGGCCAGAGCAGGTAGGTATTAGCATGTTTGTTCTTTTTTAAATAAAAAAAATTGTCTTTAGTGTCACTTTAATGGTCCGATGCCCATGAGATCATTTGTCGGCATCTTCTCCCTGAATTTTTCCAGATGCTGGTCTTTGGCTATCTTGATTGGCATGCACAGGAACTCAGTCATCCCAGCACACAGGCACAGTGCAGGCTGAAATGCACTGTACGTACTTTGTAGAGGAGACTGTTTGTAGGCAAGTAGGTTTATTTTATTGTAAAAGATACATTGCATGTCTCTTCTGCAATAAAGAATCTGTCTGCTTGTGATTTATAAATTTTAGATTTCTGTTCCTTTTTAAGTACTTGTTGTTAAGTCCAAGACAAAATAAATAAATACCTACAGTTTGAGGTCAGCTCATTCAGCCCCACAATTTATATTATGTACAAATAACTGGACACATTTGCACAAAAAATGCCCATAATTAAAATGTAATAGATAACAGATGCCTTCCCATAGAAGCTTCTAAACTACACATATGTAAATATTTCCATACTCTGAGTAAAAATATGCACACATTAGATTTGTCTAAGATTTGAAAAGATGATACCAGAGTCGACAGGAATTCCCCCTGGTGTCTGATATTTACATAAACATTAGCTTTCACATTTTAAGCTTTCAAAAGTTGATCATGGAAAATTCCTACTATGAGACAGCTTAAAGGGGTTGTAAAGGTACCATTTTTTTTCTCTAAATAGCTTCCTTTACCTTAGTGCAGTCCTCCCTAACTTACCTCATCCTTCGATTTTGCTTTTAAATGTCCTTATTTTTTCGGAGAAATCCTCACTTCCTGTTCTTCTGTCTGTAACTCCACACAGTAATGCAAGGCTTTCTCCCTGGTGTGGAGTGTCGTGCTCGCCCCCTCCCTTGGACTACAGCAGAGTTCAGTTTGTGCTTGTGGGTTCGTATCTGTTTTTCAGTGCTTGCAGTCAGGTCGTATCTGTTTTGCAGTGCGTTCCTGTCCGCTCGATTTCTGTTTTTCAGTTCGTTCTTTACAGGCCTTGCTGTACTTGGTTGCTTTCTGTTTTAAGTGTTCTGTCATCATACAAGTGATGCAGACGGTCTATATTAAGGTAGAAGGTTTCACATTACAATCTATGTCTTTAATGTATGCTAATGTCTTGTATTTCTTGCATCTTTCCCTAATTACCATGATTGTAATATGCTGTGAATGTCCCCTTTGTCCCCATGCATGTTGTAAGCTTTGAATGATCCATTTTTGGCCTACATGCATATTTCCCTTCACTAACCTGTCCAGCATGCTATCCTAGGCACAAACACACCTAGCCTAGTCTGTTTCCATCTTGTTTTTTGTCTGCTCCATTGTAGTTCTGCCCCCCCCCTTAAAATGTTTAATGGCCTATCAGAGGGGTGAGGAGTCTGATAAGTGGGCCTATTTTAGTTTTGGCATGAAATTCTCACTCCACTAATAAATGTTATACTGATGTTGGACAAGGATGTCGTTTGTATTGTGATTGCAATGTTTATGTGCCAAAGTACTAATTTTTATTTTTGTTTGACTCCACAGTTTTCTTCCATGCCACAGGAATGGCAGACTGTGGCTTCTCAATTGGCCCAGCGGTGGGACTTCTCTAACTGCGGAGGGGCAAGAGATGGAAAACACGTCCGCATAGTGCCGCCACCCCATTCGGGGTCATACTATTTCAACTACAAAGGTTTTCATAGTATTGTGTTGACGGTGGTGGTGTCGGCACAGTACGAGTTTCTGTATGTGGACGTGGGGAAGAACGGCCGGATGTCCGATGGCGGAGTATTTTCGCAGACAGAGTTTGCCCAACCTCTCCAGACTGGTGGCCTGGCCCTGCCACGGGATGAAGACAATGTGGAGGGACTTTCCTTTTGTGTTTGTCGCGGATGAAGCTTTCGGGCTTGGACCACACCTCATGAGGCCGTTTCCCCAGAGGACACTCACCCCAGGGAGGAGGGCTTTTAATTTCCGGCTGGCCAGAGCCCAGAGGGTTGTCGATAATGCCTTCGGGATAATGGCCAGCCGGTTCTGCCTGTTCCAGACAGCCATACACATGGCGGAATATAAACTGAACACTGTCATTTTTACCTGCTGCATTTTTCATAATTATTTGCGCAGGCATTCAGAGACCTACCTTTCCAACATTGGGCCTGAGGACAGACAATCATCTGAGAAACTGACTGGCCTGGACACTGGTCGTACTGGCTTGGCCCCCCGAACTGCTCGAGATGCCCGTGATAGATATGTTGAGTACTTCACGGGTAGGGGGGCCATTGCTATGCTAGACCATATTACTTAAAAAAAAAAGATTGAGGCACATGTCCCAGCTGGAGGAGTGTCTGCAGCTCATTAGGGAGGCAGCTTCCATCACAAGGGCCCCCCTTAACCCAGTTGAGGGCTACAGCACCTACCTTGCTGACCAGCTGCAAAAAATGGATGAGCGACAACGGGCCCTGGTAGAGTATATATTTGCTTCTGTGATTCAGAGGGGAAGAAGGGGCCTGCTGACTGAGAACACACAACTCAGTGACCCGGCCCAGTCTCCTCCTCCTGCTGCCACATTCTCACCACCTACAAGGGGCCGTGGAGGGAGCCGTGGAAGGAAGGCTGCAAGGAAGACCAGAAAGTGAATCCGTGACTTCAAGCTGATCTGCCAGAAAACGGAGGTTGTTGTTGTAGTACCACAGCTTGGGGTCATGCATGACATCTGCTGCTGCTTCTGATTTCTGGGATTTGGGGACCACATTGTGAACCCAATTAGAGGGACTCCACATGTTATTGATTTTGTTGTTTATCATGGTGGAATGTGCCTTTGGGCTCCAAAGTCTGCATAGATTTGGCTAGAGTGCTCAATTGTTGCCCTTCATGTTTAATTACTTGATCCAGAATAAATGGAGATTTAATTTAAGTTAAATACTTTTCTATTGTGTTTTTTTTTGGGTGAATAGCCATAAAACATTTCAGAAATACAATGTGTAATTAACAAAGGACACAACCTCCTTGGGGGGGGGGGGGGGACAAAATTTGTTGTGATAACTTGATAAAAAAAAACTGAAATAAAAAAAAAAACGCGGCCTAATAGGTAACGGAGTGTCAACCAATATAATGGGAATGAGGGGCTGCTTGGAGGTGGGCTCTGCCCTGGACAACATGTGTCAATGCAAAAATAAGTTTGAAAATTCCATCCAGCCAGGACAGTGATTTAAAACAAAAAGCTTAAAGTGAAATATTAAACATTCCCAAATCCTTTAAATAACATGCTTTGGGGGGGGTTGCCCTAAACTTGCATGTGAAGGTGTGCTTTTCTATGATGTACAGAAAGTACTTAAGCAGAGCTGACATTAAGTTCCCTTTTGCACTGATGTGATGCGGTTTGACCGCACCAAGGTTGTAGGGCAGTGTTCCTGTGGATTTGGTGCTGATTAGCTTTCAGGTAGCACACCAAAACTGCAGCACATAATAGATCTCTATGAGAAAGCACAGCTAACTTGCACTAAACCCATGGGTACACTGCGCTGCACATTCGGTGCAATCAAACCACACCGCATTAGTATGCAAGGGGCTTTACAAAGGAAAAATTGTAAACAAATTACATTTCATTGGTAGCTTCATTAGGTGGAGAGTGCAAAATCTTGTGCAACTCTACATAGAAACCCATCAGCTTCCATGCTTTATTGATAAAGCTTAGTGGTTGCTTTTTTTTTTTTTTTTAAATAACAAATATATCATACTTACCTCCACTGTGCAGCTTGTTTTGCACAGTGTGGCCCTGATTCTGCTGTTCTGGGGTTCCTCGGCGGCTGTTTCGGCTCCGCCCCACCTCAGATAACCCGCTCTCTCAAGCGCTCTCTCAAGTGGGGTTACCTTGCGGGCAGGCTCCCGAGTCCTGCATTCAGTTCTACGGCGGCAGGTCGGCTCCCCTGCGCGAGAGCCCGTACAATAACGTTGGCTCTCTTAGCGGCCACTAGGGGCGCGTGTGTGGCGCCAGAGGAGCGTGCACCCCCCGCTCGTCCGTGACTCCCGTGTGGGTGCCCGGCAGGCGCGATCGCCGCTGGGCACCCGCGATTGCTCGTTACAGAGCGAGGACTGGGAGCTGTGTGTGTAAACACACACCTCCCGATCCTGTCAAGGGGAGAAATGCCTGACCGTCTGTCTGTTCATACAATGTATGAACAGCGATCAGTCATTTCCCCTAGTGAGGCCACCCCCGCTACAGTTAGAACACACCCAGGTAACATACTTAACCCCTTCCCCGCCCCCTAGTGTTAACCCCTTCCCTGCCAGTGGCCTTTTTATAGTAATCCAATGCATTTTTATAGCACTGATCGCTATAAAAATGCCAATGGTCCCAAAAATGTGTCAAAAGTGTCCAAAGCGTCCTCCAAGCGGAAAAAAATCTCTGATCACCGCCATTACTAGTAAAAAAAAAATATTAATAAAAATGCCATAAAACTACCCCCTATTTTGTAAACGCTATAACTTTTGCGCAAACCAATCAATAAACATTTATTGTGATTTTTTTTATGACAAATATGTAGAAGAATACGTATCGGCCTAAACTGAGGAAAAAATATGTTTCTTTATATATTTTTGGGGGATATTTATTATGGTAAAAAGTAAAAAATATTAATTTTTTTCAGTTAATCGATTTAACTGACAATTGTGACCGCGCAATTGTCAGTTAAATCGACGCAATGCCAAATCGCAAAAAGTGCTCTGGTCTTTGACCAGCAATATGGTCCGGGGGTTAAGTGGTTAAGGGGAACACGCGTGAACCTTTACAACCCTTTAATTGAGCAAGCTGAGGTTAGAAGCCGATTGGCTAACATGCACAGCTGCATCAGATTCTGAGTGTACCAGTTTTAGTCAATCTCAATATTTGTGTCTGGTATGGATTGTAGAGTGGTACCTAATGCAAAAAATATATAAAATGGAAAATGCTTTAGGTAACCCTTAAAATTGATACTAAATGCTTAAACTAAGCACGCAGTATGGCTGGCCAGAAAAGGGGTATTGAAGTAAATCCCATTCTTTCTGAAATATACCAGAACACATACCCACCCAGCAAAGCACCTTGTTTATAAGGACAAGGGCATCTGGCTCCTTGCTGAGAGTGGATCTGATGTGGAATTTCTGATCAGAAGTGGAATTTTGAATACAAGTGGAAGAGTTAAAAACCAGGAGTTTAAAACAAGAGTTAAGACAGGAGTCTTCTAAAACTGTAGGTATCATCGTAATCTTCATACAATTAATTATATTGTAACTGGGAAATGACTGCTAGCAGGGTTGAAGGTTTTGCTCAGTGCACAGTGTGTCACATGTATGCAAAATTGGTGCAACAGCTCCAAGATGGATACCGCTGTGACAGATGTGAGCAGGTTGCCCTTCTGGAAGCTCGTATTAGAGATCTGGAGGAGCAAGTTGCAACACTGGGTAGAAATGACAACCTTGAAAGGGGTCCTCTGCTCGCTGAGCAGGTGGTCAGTAAGGTTGATGTGGAGGGTGGAGGGGCAATTCAGGATTATCAGATAGGGAGATGGGTTAATGTAGTTAGAGGGAGTGGAAGGGGCGTGAAGAAAGGGAAGGCCAGTCCTGTATTTGTGCATCAAAACAAATTTGCCAAGTTGGGTGATGATGTGGAGGTGGCAAACACAGAGGTGGCAGCCCTAGATGTTACTGCTACCCCTAACAGCCGGGAGAGCAACCCATCTAGTAGAGGTGGGGAGGGGAGTGCAGGTAGGCCTAGACAATTGGTGGTAATAGGGGATTCTATAATCAGAAGGACTGATAGAATAATTTGTCGCCAGGATCGCTTCAACCGAATGGTTTGCTGTCTCCCTGGTGCCAGGGTTCGGCATGTGGTGGACCGGGTGGATAAATTACTGGGAGGGGCTGGGAATGACCCAGCTGTCTTGGTCCACATTGGAACCAATGACAGTATACATGGAAGGTGGAGGCTCCTTAAGAATCAATTTAAAGAACTAGGCTGCAAGATGAAGGGAAGGACCTCCAAGGTGATATTCTCTGAAATATTGCCTGTGCCATGCGCAACACAGGAAAGGCAGGGGGGAGATTAGAGCGCTGAATGCATGGCTAAAGACCTGGTGTAGGAAGGAGGGATTTGGGTTTCTAGAGCACTGGGCTGACTTTTCATTGGGGTGCAACCTATATGCTAAAGACGGTTTGCACTTGAATGGAAGGGGGTCTGCTGTGCTGGGAGAGAGGTTTATGGGAATGCTGGAGGAGTATTTAAACTAGGATTGAGGGGGAGGGTGAACTAGAATTACATCGGGCACACAGGTCAGCTAGGGGTCAGACATTAATGGAGAGTGGAATGGGGATAGATGGGGGAGGGTTATGGCAGGTGACAAGAAAGTTCCCATGTTGCAAACAGCCATTGGAAATAATAGTGCCATTTGTACTACTATAAATTATATGAAAAACACCAGAGAAAAATGTAACAATACATTTAAGTGTTTGTTCACCAATGCCAGAAGTCTGCCAAGCAAAACAGGTGAGTTGGAAGCTCTGGCGCATGAGGAGAGCTATGATGTAATCGGTATTGCTGAAACTTGGCTTCAATCCTCACATGACTGGGCTATTAATATTCCTGCCTATGCTCTCTTTCGGAAAGACATGGTAAAAAGGAAAGGTGGAGGGGTCTGTCTCTATGTGAGAAGTGACCTGAAAGCAAGCGTGAAAGAGAACCTGGTTGATGGAGAGTGTGATGAGGCTGAAGCATTATGGGTGGAACTGCATACAGATGTGCGTAGTTCAAAATTAATCATTGGAGTTTGTTATAAACCACCCAATGTTAATGAGGAGGTGGAGACTCAGCTCCTTGCACAGATGGAAAGGGCTGCAAGGGCTGGGACGGTGATAATAATGGGGGATTTTAACTACCCAGAAATTGACTGGATTAATGGCACTTCTGGGACAGTTAAAGGACACAAATTTAAAAACCTATTGCAGGACAATTTTATGGTGCAGTTTATTGAGGCCCCAACTAGGAATGATGCTCTGTTGGACCTGATAATCTCAAACCATGCAGAGCTTATTACTAATGTTCAGATAAAGGAACACCTGGGTAGCAGTGATCATAACATGATTTCATTTAATGTTAACTATAAGCAAGAAATACATACAGGAAATATTAAAACACTAAATTTTAAGAGATCAAATTTTCCAAGGATGAGGGCTGCTCTCCAGGACTTGGACTGGGAGGGACTATTGGCACCGATGAACACAGAACAGAAATGGGAATTCTTCAAAAAGACTGTGTGGAACCTCACTGCAAAGTATGTTCCCATGGGCAATAAGTTTAAAAGGCTAAAAATAAAACCTATGTGGCTCACGGTCAAAGTTAAACAAGCTATAAACAAAGCTTTTAAAAAATATAAAAATGAAGGAACACTAGTGTTGTTTAAATGTTACAAAGAATATAACAGGATATGTAAAAAGGAAATCAAGGATGCAAAAATTCAAAATGAACGACAGATTGCAAAAGATAGTAGGACAAACCCCCAAAAATTCTTTAAATATATTAATAGTAAAAAGGTGAAGTCCGAGCATGTAGGCCCCTTACAAAATAATCTAGAGTGGGTGACTGGGGACAAAGAGAAGGCACATTTATTAAATGCTTTCTTCAGCTCTGTGTATACAATGGAGCATGGGGGAGCTCATGTCCAAAATGGGGGTGGGAGTGACACAGCCCCAAATCCACAATGGCTCAAAAGTGATATGGTCCAGAAATATTTAGACAGAATAAAGGTGGATAAAGCACCTGGACCAGATGGCATCCACCCATGGATCCTAGGTGAGTTGAGCTCTGTCATTTCAAAGCCACTGTATCTAATATTTAGGGACTCATTAATGACAGGAATAGTACCACTGGATTGGCGCAGGGCCAATGTGGTGCCCATATTTAAAAAGGGAACAAAGTCTTTACCAAGTAACTATAGACCTGTTAGTCTAACTTCTATAGTTGGGAAGATACTGGAACGTTTAATAAAAGACCACATGGATGAGTTCTTGCTGGAAAAAAACTATTTAAGCAGCAGACAGCATGGATTCATGAAAGACAGAAGTTGTCAGACAAACCTGATTTCCTTTTATGAAGAGGTAAGTAAAACCCTGGACAGAGGCGTGGCTGTGGACGTGATATATTTGGATTTTGCAAAATCGTTCGATACAGTTCCGCACACACGGCTCATGTGTAAGGTAAGGTCTACAGGATTGGATATATCAGTTTGTAAATGGATAGAAAACTGGCTGAAAGACAGAATTCAGAGAGTCGTGGTTAATGATTCTTACTCTGAATGGTCCAATGTTATCAGTGGTGTACCCCAAGGTTCAGTGCTGGGACCCTTACTTTTCAATATATTTATAAATGATATTGGGTCTGAGATCAAAAGTAAAATTTCTGTCTTTGCAGATGACACCAAGCTATGCAGTGGAATAACGTCCTTGCAGGATGTTCCCAATTTACAAGCCAACCTCAATGCTCTGTCTAATTGGGCGACTGAGTGGCAGATGAGGTTTAATGTTGATAAATGTAAAGTTATGCACTTAGGGAATAAGAATATGCATGCATCATACATGCTAGGGGGAGTACAACTGGGGGGATCTGTAGTGGAGAAGGATCTGGGGGTCTTGGTAGATTATAAGCTCAATAATAACATGCAATGCCAAGCTGCGGTTTCCAAAACGAGCAAAGTCCTTTTTTGTATTAAGAGAGGTATGGACTCCAGAGACATAGATATAATTGTGCCCCTGTACAAATCATTAGTAAGACCTCATCTGGAATATGCAGTTCAGTTTTGGCTACCAGTTCTCAAAAAGGATATCGGAGAACTGGAGAAAGTGCAGAGAAGGGCAACCAAACTGATAAGAGGCATGGAGGAGCTCACCTATGAGGAAAGATTAGAGGAACTGAATTTATTTACTCTTGAGAAGAGGAGAATTAGGGGGGATATGATCAACATGTACAAATATATAAGAGGTCCATACAGTGGACTTGGTGTTGAGTTATTCACTTTACGGTCAACACTGAGGACAAGGGGGCACTCTTTACGTCTAGAGGAAAAGAGATTTCACCTCCAAATACGGAAAGGTTGAACAGACTCCCTCCAGAGGTGGTTCTGGCCAGCTCAGTAGATTGCTTTAAGAAAGGCCTGGATACTTTCCTAAATGTACATAAAATAACTGAGTACTAAGATTTGTAGGTAAAGTTGATCCAGGGTAAATCCGATTGCCTCTCGGGGGATCAGGAAGGAATTTTTTTCCCCTGCTGTAGCAAATTGGATCATGCTCTGCTGGGGTTTTTTGCCTTCTTCTGGATCAACTGTGGGTATGGAGTTGGGTGTATGGGATTGTACTGTGTTTTTTATTTTGTTTGTTTATTTTTTGTGGTTGAACTGGATGGACTTGTGTCTTTTTTCAACCTGACTAACTATGTAACTATGTAACTATGTAACTATGTAACTATCTTTCCCGTGACCCTAGCCGGTTGGTTTGGGGGTCTGCAGGGGAGGCTTATTTAAATTTGGAACCCCCTTCAACAATAGGTGCCCCCCCCCCCAGATACCCCCCATGTGAATGTAAATGGGGTACATAGTACCCCACCCATTCACATAAAAGTAAATGTAACCTAGAATGTAACCCAAACATTCGACAACTCCTTTATTTATAAAAAATAAATAATAATAAAAAAAAAAACATTTATCTTTGTAAATGCATTATCAATCCCAAAAAAAAAGAAAAAGGATGACCGAATGACAGCTCTCCGAGTAGAAGTGACATCAATGACCAAACATGGGCTGGTGATGTCAGTGATTCCTAGGGATGTGGCGGGTACAAAAACCACCGACTTACTTAGAAACCAGTGAAAGCGGGAAGCTGCCATATACAGAAGTGGTAGAAATTCCACTTTTACAGTATATATGATGCTTAGTTCCCACAGAATGGAGTGCTGAATGAGCAAATGTTTAGGAATTTGTCTGAGTGCCCCAATGACCAAAGTTCAACCTGTTTCTGACTGATTCCTTCGCTCATCCCTGGTACTAGGCAATAAAATAAAATTGAAACCAAGAGACCTTCACAATGCATACCTTTGTCTGTGCACTCATTTGTCTCCCTCAGCCCTCTGAACTACACTGTTCGATCTGCATTGCATACAGTATCTTCTGGGAAAGTGACACCACACAGTTCCCCAGAGAAAAATGCCCATAGCTCACAAATTACATGAACAGCTTAGCTTGTGAACATTTCCCATTTTTTCTTTTCAAACTTTAATAAACTTTAATAACAGTTATTGTTGTCTAACATTATTCATATTGTGTTAAGTAAATCAAACACACTTACGATTTATATGGAGCATACAGTGGATACTTAAAGGGTCACTAAAGGAAAAAAATGTTTTGCTTAAAATGAATGTCTGCAAGGTAGACAGACAGAATAGTGTAATGATTCTGTTAAAAAACAAGTAAATACCTATTAAATTTCTTCATCTATATCACCTCCGGCGTTCTAGTTTCTGTTCTCTCATTCACTTCCTGGTTTGCATCGTTTGTTCATGTAAGAACTACATTTCCCAGTATGAATTGCGGCACGCCCAGTAATTCACACCTCCTTGAGGTCTCTAACACGTAGAGAGCGTCCTGCCGCACAGATGTAGTTCCCAGGAAGAGGCGAGCACGTTACTGACCACCGCAGTAAAGCCTCTCATCGCGGTGGTCAGTAAAATCAGACAAGCAGGAAATGAACAGAACAGAGAAGAAATAGAGCAACTTCTGAGCAAAAACGAACAGTGAGGAAGTGAAAAGAGGAATGTCTGCAGGTAAAGGATGCTTATTATGAAAAAAAAAAATGTTTCCTTTACAACCCCTTTAATGTCTTTAACCACTTGACACCCGCACGCCGTCATATGACGTCCAAAACGGGGACCTGTTATCCTGGGTGGACGTCATATGACGTGATGGGCTTTGCGGGGGGGATATCTCAATGATGCCTGCACCCGGAGGCATCATTGAGATATCATTTTTTAGCGGCGGCGATCCTGCGCACCGTAAGAACGATCATAGCGGCGGTTCCGCCGCTAGATCGTTCTTACAGGCGGCGGGAGGGGACATCCCCCCCTCCCGCCGCCATCCGGTGCTTCTCCACGCTCTCCCGTCCCACCGGGGGCCCGGAGAGATGATCGCCGTCCGCCGGATGTTTGCCATAGAGAAGACTGGTGACGATCTGGTCACCAGTCATCTCTATGACCGTCGGAGGCCCGGGCGCGATGTGATGACGTCACGCCCGGGTCCCCGTAAGTAAACAAACCGCAATTGCGGCTAGTTTGAATGAGATCTGTGAATTTTTTTTCATGATCTCATTCTTTCCAGCCTGCAGGAGAGATGTGGGGTCTTATTGACCCCGCATCTCTCCTTAAAGAGGACCTGTCACACACATTCCTATTACAAGGGATGTTTACATTCCTTGTAATAGGAATAAAAGCGATTGAAAAAAAAAAAGTGTAAAAAAAAAGTGTAAAAAATAAAGAAATAAGTAAAATAAAAAAGAAAAAATAATAATAAAAAAATTAAAATGCCCCTGTCCCCGGTAGCTCGAGCTCAGAAGCGTACGCACACGTAAGTCCCGCCCGCGTATGTAAACGTCGTTCAAACCACACATGTGAGGTGTCGCCGCGTGCGTTAGAGCGTGTGCAACAATTCTAGCACTAGACCTCCTCTGTAACTCTAAACTGGCAACCTGTAAAAATTTTAAAGTGTCGCCTATGGAGATTTTAAAGTAACGAAGTTTGGCGCCATTCCATGAGTGTACGCAATTTTAAAGCGTGACATGTTAGGTATCTAGTTACTCGGCGTAACATCATCTTTCATATTTTACCAAAAAATTGGGTTAACGTTACCGTTTTGTTATTTTTTAATTTATGAAACCATTTTTTTTACAAAAAAAAAGCCGTTTAAAAAATTATTGCGCAAATACGGTGCAAGATAAAAAGTTGCAATGACCGCCATTTTATTCCCTAGGGTGTCTGCTAAAAAAACATATATAATGTTTGGGGGTTCTGAGTAATTTTCTAGCAAAAGAATGAGGATTTGTACATGTAGGAAAGAAGTGCCAGAATAGGCCTGGGAAGGAGGTGGGTTTTAAAGCCCGGTATTGAAGTGGTTAAGGTATATGTCTTTGCTTAAAACAAGTTTTTTTAATTAACATGATGCCTGGCATTTCTTCTGTTTAGCAAACTAAATGACAAAATTAGCGCATAAACTTCACCAATACAAAGAACAGGCTAAAAATTACTTAGTGAAATAAAATAGCCTTTATGGTTCAAGTTTACCAGTCTTTATGGGTCAAGTTGATAGAGATAGATACAGTAGTCTTACATCGATGTTCCCCTGTTTGCATTATATGCTGTTCTGTACACAATTTAACTTTGGTTGTCAATTCAAAGAAATGAGCAGTCATTTCTACCTTTTACTCTTTTTGTTGTTCTATGTATAAGAAAACAAACTTTTTTTCATTTTTTTATCTTACAAAAATCAACTCATAAAATGTTTGTTTTTACATACTGTATAAACTGAATGGTAATTTATAATCACACTGGCTTCCTGATGCAAACAGGCTAAAAATTCAATAATCATTTGTTTTGTGGGGTACTAAAGGGAAATATATCACAAGAGATAATGGAGGTTGCCACTGCTGATCCACCATTCTGAAAATGTTACTTGCCTGGTTATCCTACTGATTAGGCTTCTATACCTGCAACAAACATGCAGAAGTTTTGACTTCACTCTGATTTTATAATTTGCATGTTTGTTTGGGTCAGTGACAGAAAATACTGAAGCCAAAGAAAGCTAACAACTACCATTCCTAGGAGGAAGTCAGCAATAGCACTCTTTGTATTTTTCTATGCAAATCTGAAAAGAAGCCTACAGCTGCTAAAATAATGTGCTCCTTACGATTGTGTGTGCAATCTTGTGCCAATGATGATGGTTATTGGTAGGGATGAGCTGAACACTCCCCGGTTCAGTTCGCACCAAAACTTGTGAACAGGCAAAATGTTTGAGCTAACATTCGAACCCTATTAAAATCTATGGGGCATAAACATGAACAAATCAAAAGTGCTAATTTTAAAGGCTTATATGCAAGTTATTGCCATAAAAAGTGTATGGGGACCTGGGTCCTGCCCCAGGGGACATGTATCAATGCAACAAACGTTTTTTTAAATGACTGTTTTTTCAGGAGTCGTGATTTTAATAATGCTTAAAGTGAAACAAGGGGACCCCCTGATCCCACCCATTCCCCCCATGTGAATGGGTATTGGGTACCATTCTACATAAAAGTGACAAACAGTAAAAACCACAATAGACAGTTTTTGCCAATTCCTTTTCGCCCTCCATATTGCAAAATGATGTCCGCAAAGAGGTTGTGTTATCCTGACCAGACGTCATATGACGTCCACAGGATATCAAGCCACTGCGCAACCCCCCGGGGCTTGCTTGGCGGCGATCGGGAGAGGTGTGTCAGTCTGACACACTGCAACTCCGATCTAGGTAAAGAGTCTCTGACGGAGACTCTTTACCATGTGATCAGCCGTGTCCAATCACAGCTGATCACGATGTAAACAGGAAGAGCCGTTGATCGGCTTTTCCTCACTAGCGTCTGACAGACGCGAGTAGAGGAGAGTCGATCGGCCTGTGCTAATTGTTTATCAGCGCAGGCTCCCCACGGATGCCCACCCAGGACCACCAGGGATGCCACCAGACCACCAGGGACTCTCACAAAAGGTATGGCACCCTGGACCACCAGGAAGATGGCAATCAGTGCCCAGGAATATAGCAATCAGTACCCAGGCAGATGGCAATGAGTGCCCATCAGCAATGCCTGCCAGTGCCATCAGTGATGCCTATAAGTGGCATCTATCAGTGCTGTGTATCAGTGCCCAGCAGTGTCACCTATCAGCACCCATCAGTGCACAGCAGTGCCGCCTATCAGTGCCACCCATAAGTACCCATCAGTGCAGCCTTTCAGTGCCGCCTATCAGTGCCCACTAGTGCCACCCATGAGTGCCTATCAGTGCCGCCTATCAATGCCCATCAGTGCTGCATATCAGTGCCACCAATCAGTGATGCCTATCAGTGCCCATTAGTGTCACCTAGCAGTGCCCATAGTCAGTGCCACCTTATTGATGCCACCTCATCGGTGCTGCCTTATCAGTGCCGCCTTAACAGTGCCCATCAGTTAAGGGAAAAACTTACTTATTTACAACATTTTATAACAGAAACAAAAGAAAATGTCATGGACATGCAATAATGTCTGGCAGCTTACCTTCTCCTCCATGTGTCCATTAGAGGCCTGACTCTCTTTCTGGCTGCCTTTTATCATCTCCTCCCTGTATGGCTCCACCCCAGGCCATCCCAGGAAGTCTATATAAACTGTTGCACTGCAGGTCTGCTTTGCTGTTAAACTTTGTTTGTTAGCTTGTGTTCCTGTCTGCAGTGTCCTACGTTTTACCTTTCTGTGTACCGATTTTGGCTCGTCTCTGACTTCTCCTGTTTGCCTGTGACCCTGACCTTTGGCCTGTCCCTTGGTTACCCTCGTCTGCCTGTTGCCCCGACCTCGGCTTACCCATCACTATCCCTTGTGCCCTCAGTGGCTGCTTCTCCTCTCTCCCTACGGAGCATGATATGGGGGACCCCAGGGACCGCAAACTGGGTTCAGTTGCAGCGAAGGCCATCCTCACCACCAGAGGCTCTGGTGAACACCTGCTAGACCTTAGACCCCGCTCCCTGGGGAATCTTGGGCTCACGTTTCCTGTCCATCTGCAGCAGTCAGCTATTGGGTTCACTACCTTGCGGTGCACCCCTGTCTCCAATGGAGTGCACTTGTCACCTGGCCACAGGTGACCTGACAGAAAAAAAAAAAAACTGCAGAGGTGATCAAATACCCCCAAAAGAAAGCTCTATTTGTGGGAACAAAATTATAATTTTTTTTTTTTTGGGTAGCATGACCGCGCAATTGTCATTTAAACAGCGACAGCGCTGAAAGCTGAAAATTGGCTTGGGCTGGTAGGCCTCCCACCTACTGCTGTCTTTTCCCTTTGACAGCTCTTATATAGGCAAGGGAGGGGCCACCCACTGATTTAACTGGATGACCCAGCCCCCTCTGATGTCACACGATGTCATATGACATCAGAAGGTGGCGGGGTCACTCACTTACATCACCGGGTGGCCGCTTTTGCCTATATAACAGCTTTTACAGCCAAGAGACAGGAGTCACTGGGATGCCTCCCATTGAGACGGAGCTTTTTTCTTTTTCTATTTTTCGGGTCCGTTAAACGGCGTGATTGAAGATGGATGGACATCGCAGGACACTTATTATTTTTTATTTTTTAATAAAGGAATTGTCAAAAACTGTCGATTGTGGTTTTTACTTTTTGACACATTTTTGGGTGAATGTGTACCCGATACCCATTCACATAGGGGGGATCTGGGGGTCCCCTTGTTAAAGGGGGCTTTCAGATTTCGATAAGCCCCACCCGTAGACCCTGACAACCAATGGCCAGGGTTGTCGTGAAGAGGTCCTCGACCCCAGAGCACCCTTCCCATGTTGAGGGCAAGTGGCCTGGTATGGTTCAGGAGGGGGGCTCTCGCTCGTCCCCCCCCCCCTTTCTGGGCCTGCCAGGCTGCTCGGATAAGGGTCTGGTGTGGATTTTGGGGGGACCCCATGCCACTTTTTTTTACATTTTAGCATGGAGTTCCCCTTAAAATCTATACCAGACCCTAAGGGCCTGGTATGGATTTTGGGGGGATCCCATCTTTTTTCTTTTCTTAATTCTGTCATAGGATTCCCCTTAACCACTTCAATGCACTGTATTATATACTTTGCACTGACTGCACCGTATATATATATATATATATATATATATATATATATATATATATTTATATATACTAAACTGCTAGCACGCCATTAACTGACCTGCCTAATCTAGCTCAAGATCTCTCAATCTCTCCACGTATCACACTACATATGGCTTCCATGTACGTGGCCTTAAATAGTGTTTGCCTTTGGCCAATCATGGCTCTCCCTGCAGATCGCGCTGTGATTGGCCAAAGCATGCAGGTCAGGTGCATGCTTTGGCCAGTCAGCAGCCGTCAATGCACTACGATCTCGCAGTGCCGTATAGGGGCACTCTGCAGCATTTAAATTTGCCGCAAACGCTTCATATGTTCAGTTCATTTGTGGACAAACGAAACACTCGATGTTCGAGACAAACTTTTGTTTGATTCGAACATCGAGACCATCCCTAGTTGTTGGTGGTATGATGGAGTGTGAATTTTTTTTGGCTTACATTTGGTCACTAAATGCCAACCTTCATGTGAATGCCACAACCCAACATTTGTTTGAATGTCACAGCGTACCGGAGTATAATTGCTCACTATGGTACATCATATATATACTGTGTATATGTATATATATATATATATATATATATATATATATATATATATATATATATATATATATATATATATATATATATATATATATATATATATATATATATATATATATATATATATATATATATATATATATATATATATATATATATATATATATATATATATATACATACATATATATATATATATATATATATATATATATATAGATAGATAAATATGTTCATCTTTCATTGAGAATAGGATAACATTTATCTATTGTCTTTATTTATTTAGGATGCAAACAATTTCTTGACTGCTAAATGTTGTATATACATCTAATAATTTTAGCTAAGTAAACATTTACAAAAAGTCTTCTTCAGATAATACCACTGCAGTTCAATTGCATTTAGGTAAAGATAATCTCTTGAATTACATAGTTATTAACGGTAAGCCAAACTCCCTTTCGTTCGGTTGAGCAGAAGTTCGGATGCCGAACATGAGCCCCATTGATATGAATAAAAGTCAAATCTGTTAAATATAAAATGCCCATTTTCTGAGCTAATAGGCCAGGTGGTGTAAAAATATAGCATAGGAGGCTCTGAGGAAGAAGGTATTCCTTTGAAACGCATTAGTCGGCAGTGGTCCTGATGTCCTCTCCTTCACCACCAATTGGAGACTTTTACAAAGCAAATTTTCTTCATATGTTTTGAAACCTCAACATCATTGGACCCTACAAGCACCAACCAAATTAAGAATGAAATTGAAACCTTTCAAAGACAACTGCAAAAACTTGCCATGAACAGGAAGCAAAAAAAACTCCAAAAGCTACACCAAGAACAGACCTTTTGGATACAACCTAAACACAAAACAAACGCAACTTGTATAACTTCTGCTATCAGCAAATTGGAACCCGATCCAGAATCTCAAAGTATCCCTTGTGTAAATGTTGACTTGACAGAAAATGTGGATATAACAGAGGAACTTGGAATCATAAATTTGTCAGATCATAAACTTTCTGCACCAGAAACAGCAGTCCTCTCCAAAGGCCTCACATTCTGCCCAACCACCAAATTGGATTATTTACAGGTATGGTCAGATATGGAGGAATTCTTCAGGAGACTAAGGCTCAAAGAATATTTTCACAGTAATGAAAGGAATCCTAGGACAACAGGAGGCGACAAAAAGAAAAAGAACAGCAACTTCACACCTCCACAAGGACGCAACCCCAAACTGGATACCTATATTGACAGCTTCAGGTTGCGAGTAACATCCCTGATATCCACCCAGCAAAAGAAAATATTATATAACCTTTCACCACTGGAGCGAAGAGCTGTACACGATCTGCGCAATAATCGGGCCATAACCATCAAATCAGCAGATAAAGGGGGAGCAGTCGTTTTGATGGATACAGACAAATATATACATGAGGGCCAGTGGCAGCTGGCAAATACTACTTACTACAAAAAACTGGATTATGATCCGACCCAGGATTTTACTAAGCAATTAAAAGGTTTGATTGCGACAATACCAAGCCACCTACATTCAGAACTCATCAATGCGATTCCGAATAATCCAGATATTGGAGACTTCTACATGCTGCCCAAGATTCACAAGCCAGGAAATCCAGGCAGACCTATTATAACAGGTATGAATACACTTACAGAACATATCTCAGGCCTTGTAGAAAACATGTTAAAACTGTGATGCCGCATACACACCATCACTTTATGTGATGAAAAAAAACGACATTTTCTGTGAAGTAAAAAACGACGTTTTTGAAACTTCAATTTTCAAAGACGAAGTTGCCTACACACCATCGTTTTTCTCACAATGTTCTAGCAAAGCGAGGTTACGTTCCACCACGTTTTTCCATTAAAGCTCGCTTCATAAGTAGCTTCTGGGCATGCGCGGATGAAAAAACGTAGTTTTAAACGACGTTTTTGCTACACACGGTCAATTTCTGTGAAGTAAAAGTTGACGTTTTGAAAAACGACACATAAAATTGAAGCATGCTTCAATTTTTTTGGTCGTTTTTTAGAAGACATAAAACAACGTTTTCCCCCACACACGGTCAATTAAAGTGACGTTTTTAAAAACGTCATTTTTTTTCATCACATAAAACGACCGTGTGTACGCGGCATTAGTGATGAACACTACTAGTTTCCTGCAAGACACCACTGATTTTCTGAACAAGCTTAACAATGTACAACAATTACCACCTAATACACTTCTAGTCACTATGGATGTAGAATCTCTGTACAGCAACATCCCTCACAAGGATGGGTTGGCAGCATGTCACAGAATATTATCATCCTCACCAAACCACAAATATACTGCTGAGGATGTTACACAGCTCATTGAATTCATTCTTACACACAACTACTTCACTTTCAATAATGACATCTATCTCCAATGTATGGGTACTGCTATGGGAAGCAAAATGGCACCCCAATATGCAAACTTATTTATGGCTGACCTGGAGGACAAATTCCTGAACAGCATACAATAAAAGCCATACAGATATTATCGCTATATTGATGATATATTTATGATATGGAATGAAGGTGAAGAAAATCTAAACCAATTCTTCTCATTGATCAACACTTTTCACCCATCTATCAAACGAAAAATGGATTATTCGAACACACATGTGAACTTCCTAGACACTACAGTATATATCAGGGATGACAAGCTTCACACTTCGATATACAGAAAACCGACTGACCGATGCAGCTATCTTCATAGTTCCAGTTTTCACCCCCAACACACTAAACGAGCCATCATACACAGCCAGGCCATCAGATACCATCGAATTTGTTCAGACCCAGAAGACAGAGATAAACATCTCAGAACACTGGCAGGCTCTTTCCATAAGAAAAGTTACAAAGACAAAACCATCAATAACAGCATAAACACAGCCTTGAAAACCCAGAGAGAAAATCTCCTCCAATACACAGAGAAAAAAAAAAATAACGAGTACCTCTGGTCATCACATACAACCCAACACTAGAAGGGATAAAAAAGATAATCAAAGATTTACAACCCATTATAACAGAGGATGAAACTCTGAAAGGAATATTCCAACAACCCCCATTTTTGGCTTTCAGACAACCACCCAATCTCAGACACAAACTAATCAGCAGGCAACTTCACTCTGATTATGAAGTCACTAATAATGGAAGCAAACCCTGCAATAAAAAAACGCTGCAAACTATGCAACCAGATCAATCTATCCAAAGGTGTCACACACACAAATGGGACCTTCAATATCATGGGATCATACAACTATACCTCAAGTAATGTTGTGTACCTCATCTAATGCAAAAGGTGTGGCAAAGGATCTTATGTTGGTGAAACAGGACAGAAGTTGCAAGCGAGGATGAATTTGCACAGACATAACATTAAGGAACATAAGGAAGACAGTTTATGCACACATGTGGGACATCACTTCTCACAACCTGACCACACTATAGAAGACCTTAATGTTTTAGTTCTTAAAGCGAATTTCAGAACTATCCAGGAAAGGAAAACGTTTGAACTAAGAATGATAATTCTTTTTGACACAAAAACTAATGGCCTAAATTTAGATATTGGTTTCTTTACCCATTATACTACAGTTTTATGACCCCCCTCTGTGACTAACACCCCCCCTCAAGTCTTTAGCTCTCCCTCTGTCTTATCTCACTAATTCTGATGTTATCTTTATTACCATTGATTTGTATGTGTTTGTTTTTCTTTTTTTTCCTTTCCCTCTGAGATTTTTTTTTTCTTGTTTTGTTTTAACATTCTGTCAAATAAATTGTGAATCAGTACTGCTTGGACCTTGAAGATGGGGTAACACCCCGAAAGCTTGTCCTGAAAAATTGTATGTTAGTGCAAATAAAAAAAGTATCACGGACAGTACTCAATTTTCTCTTCATATGTTTGTGATTACTGTATTTATTGGCGTATAACACTCACTTTTTTACCCTGAAAACAGAGGGTAAACTGTGCCTGTGTGTTATAGGCAGGGGGCTATGGGAAATTTTTTCCCTGAAACTTCACTCTTAAAGTTAGGGTGCCTGTTATACACCTGTGCGTGTTATACGCCAATAAATACGGTAGTTTTTAATCTGTTTTATATATAAATACATTTACCAAGGATAATGCACAAGGCTGGTGTGCCCTCTTTTCTTTATTCCTTTTCTTGGCATAGGATGATTCCTGGGGAACAAAAAAAAAAAAATGTAATTCGGCCAGGAGCAATTACATAATTACATAGTTAATCTGATTGAAAAAATACCATCCAGTTCAACCCAAGGAAAAAACCTCCATATACACAATCCTATACCCACAGTTGATCCAGAGTAAGGCAAAACAAATGCAATAATGCATGAAACAATTAGCTCACAACATGCTCAGATGCAGGGCATGGCCCCTTGATCTCTATTTCCCAAAACTCTATTGGTTCCTAGACATGCTCAGGGGGATATGTTTTTCTGTTTTCCTCGCTCAGCAGCTCAGAGTAGCACACCTCATGAAAGTGATCTGCAGCTAGGGGCCCTCCACTGTCAGAAAGAGCATTTACGCAGCTGGGCCAGAGCCTAATATTATGTAGCTTTCCCTGAAGACCCAATTACTGTGAGAAGCCTCTTAATTGTTAGTAGAGTACTGAAGTTCCAATGGGTGATCCCTTTGTCCTCAGGCCTTGAATTCGCTATAGAAAAAAGACACACATTCATCTAGTTTTAACTAACATAAGGGGGGGAAAAATCATACATTTCCATATACACAATGCTATACCCACAGTTGATCCTTGATCCAATTAGCTCCAGTGGGGAAGTGGATTACCCAAGAGACACTTGGATATTCCCTGGATCAACTTTACCTATACATTTTAGTATCCAGTTATGTTTTGTACATTTAGGAAAGAATCCAGGCCTTTTAAGAACAATCTCTGGAGCTGGTCAGAACCACATTCCACATTTTCACGGCTCTTGTTGTGAGGAAGTCTTTCTGTATTTGGAGTTTATTTTTAGTTGGGGCCTCTATGAATCGTACCATAAAACTGTCGGTTTGTACATTTTTTCTCTTTAACTGTTTAAGCAGTGCCATTACTCCCATCGATTTCAGGATATTACAAATCATCACTGTGCCATCCCTTGCAGCCCTTTATATCTGTGCAATGAGCTGAGTCTTCACAACCTCAATAAACCTGGGTGGCATATAACAGACTAAAATGAATGGTTAAAAGAAAGGAAAAATTTGCGCTAGGTGAATAAAGGAAAATAAATTTAAAACTAGTGAAAGGTTCTGCTGCTAAACACAAAAGCTAGATACAAAGCAAAAAACAAATGTGGATAAAAAATGTGTAGCGCTGAAAAAAGTCACATGTTGCCAAAATGATTCAAAAACAATTATAACAAAAATAGTGTCCAATAAAGGTGAAGTTCATATGGGAAATATTCCTGTGAGAAAGATGTGATCCTGTGTTACTCCAATGTTATTTGTGAAGACCCACCTACCAGTGAATGTAAGGGGAGGCTTACCAGCTAGCCTGTGGCCACCCTTCTCAGGGGGGTCAGTACAGGCTCTGCAGAGATACAGATGATCGTGAATGGTGTCCTGTGGAGTCCTCCAGGAATGATCCTTTATCTATCCTCTATTCACGATCATCTGTATCTCTGCAGAGCCTGTACTGACCCCCCTGAGAAGGGTGGTCACAGGCTAGCTGGTAAGCCTCCCCTTACATTCACTTTTGGTGGGTCTTCACATATTTTGGAATAACATTGGAGTAACACAGGATTACATCTTTCTGTCACCAGATGCCCACCTAAGACAGAGTAAGTACCAGGCAGACGGCAGGTGGGGGCACAGTGGCAGCATTTGATTGGCACAGTGGCAGCATTTGGGGCACAGTGGCAGTGTTTGATGGGCACACTGGCAGCATTTGGGGCACAGTGGCAGCATTTAGGGGACAGTGGCTGCATTTGATGGACACAGTGGCAGCATTTGATGGGCATGGTGGCTGGGCTTGATGGGCACAGTGGCTGCGTTTGATGGGCACAGTGGCAGCGTTTGATGGGCACAGTGGCTGCGTTTGATGGGCACAGTGGCTGCGTTTGATGGTACAGTGGCTGCGTTTGATGGTACAGTGGCTGCGTTTGATGGGCACAGTGGATGCAATTCATGGTATAGTGGCTGTGATTCATGGTACAATGGCTGCGTTTGGTACAGTGGTTGCGTTTGGTTTAGTGGCTGCGCTTGATGGTAAATTTTCTGCGTTTGATGGGCACAGTGGCTGCGTTTCATGGTGCAGTGGCTGCGTTTCATGGTACAGTGGCTGTGTTTGATACAGTAGCTGCGTTTAATACAGTGGCTGTGTTTGGTGGTACAGTGGCTGCTTTTGATGGTACAGTGGCTGCGTTTGATACAGTGGCTGTGTTTGGTGGTATAGTGGCTGCTTTTGATGGTACAGTGGCTGAGTTTGATACAGTGGCTGTGTTTGATGGTACAGTGGCTGGGTTTGATGGGCACAGTGAGGCTGCAATTGATGGGTTTTTGTTTTCTGAATTTTTCAGTTTGTTTGCGCCCCCCAAACATTTTGAGCACCAAAGGAATCTCACACACAAGAAAATAAAAAAGAAAACATGCATGACATCCCCCAAAAATTCACACCAGACCCTTTGAGTCTGGTATGAGTTTTAAGGGGGATTCCATGTAAAAAAAAGTATGAGGTTCCATAGAAAATCTATACCAGAGCCTTAATCCAAGCATGAAGCCTAGCTGGCCAGGAAAAAGGGGAACAAAATTGCACCCCAAACCATACCAGTCCACATGCCCTCAACATAGGGGGACCTCCCTAACAGAGCACATGGTATCCATGATGATAATGACAACATACCCACAACCCTTGCTGGTGGTTCTGGTGTCTGCGAGCAGGGGGCTTCTAAATTTAGGTGGTCCAGTGGATATGCAGTTGGCAAAGGATAGATACCAGAGTGTGATTATAAATGGGGTTCTTATGGAACAGAGAACAGTCACTGATGATGTACCACTAGACTCTCTACTAGGTCCTGTTCTATTTATTTCTTTATTTAAGTGATTTAACTAAAGATTTGTTGGTCAAAGTATGTCCTTTTGCCAATGATACACAGGTGTGTAATACGGTCGATATCCCTGGAGGTGTCTGTAACATGGAACATGATTTGGCATTGCGCGGAAATTGGTCAAAAGCAGTTGAAACTGCAGTTCAGTGTTTTTACAGTACATGTAATATAATGCACCTAGGAAAAAGAATCCCTCAGTGCTCTGTGATTCAAAACACCAGTAAAGTGTCTTTCACATACTTTAATATGCACCGAAAAAGTGTCCCATAAGAAATCTTCTCCTTCAATCCACTAATTAACTGTGATCACACCATGCTTGCCTCCACTACTCAATGGACACACACATGCATTAATTGCCTACATTAATTGCCTATAGCTTTCAAGAAAGGAAAACTCAAGAAGATAAAACCACTAATGAATGAGTTCTGGTGGGACTCTGCTCATCAGTGCTAGGACAGAAACTCCCCACTGCTTCCTCAGTAATTATAAAAGGAATTTCACATAGTCTGATACCATAACTTGTTAATTTATTAAAATTGTAATGCACTTACATATACAGGAGTAAAAAACCCATCAAAACCATTAGCTCCTTTCAGATTGCAGAGATGCTTTCACTCAGTATGAGATGCAGCTGGCTGCATTGCCTCCATACACCTCTGCTCTGTAGGCTAATCCTGTGCACACCCTCTGGTAAAAGTAGATGATTATACTTGATAATTGTTAACTAGTGAGAGATTGGGGCAGAACACTGTATAATTGATTATACAAGTTAAACAGCATTGGCCCCAAGGCAGAACAATGGGACACACCAATTGAGCACTCAGAAGTTGAATCTATAACTACTACCTGATTTTGAAATAAGTCCACTATCCACATACAGTAATTACGTTTTTATGGTTTAGTGTCAAATCCTTTGGAAAATTCAAGATACATTTAATCTACCACCCATCATTTATCTAAACCTTTGCATATTGTTAACAGGTTGGTCTAAAAACAGTGTTCTTTCATGGATCCATGATAATTATAATAGTATTTTCTATACATTTTTTAATATGGTCCAATCGCATACACTCAAATGCCTGTAGGTAATAGTACAACTATTATACAAGGGGTGTTTAAGTCAATTTGGGACTTATGATATTACAGGTATAAAAAGGGATGCTAGTGCAGCAGTACTACACTCAGTAGTAAGTGGCAAGTGTGTCCTATTACTGATAGGCAGCGCACATGTCACAGGCTAGTCCAGAGACCATTAATCAAGATGGCAGACAACATGTTAGTGCATGCATGGAATAGCGTGTGGGGATAACGTTTCTTGTGAACGAATGCTTAAAACCCAAAGATATCTAGAGAAGACAGTACAGTGATGAGGTGCTTAGCCGTTTTAAGACATTTGCATGGTGTAAATGTTTTAAAGATGGCCGTTAGGGATGAGCTTTATGTTCGGGTCGAACATGAGTTCGACTCGAACATTGGCTGTTCGCCCATTCGTCGAACAGTGAACAATTTGGGCTTTTAAAGGTTAATATGCAAGTTATTGTCATAAAAAGTTTGGGGACCTGGGTCCTGTCCCCAGGGGACATGTATCAATGCAAAAAAAAGTTTTATAAACGGGTGTTTTTTCGGGAGCAGTGATTTTAATAATGCTTAAAGTGAAACAATAAAAGTGAAATATTCCTTTACATTTTGTACCTGGGGGTGTCTATAGTATGCCTGTAAAGTAGAAAGGCATGTGTCCCAATACTTGAGACAATATATTGTATATTGCTTGTGACACTGAGGATGGCTATGGACTTAGGGTTGGTTCACACCCAGGGCCGGCGCTAGCAATAGGCGGGTCAGGCGGCTGCCTAGAGCGCCAGCGTAGGGGGAGCGGCAAAATCCGGATCCCCAGCTACTTGCTGGGGATTCAGGTTATTTAAATACCTCAAGGACCGGCAATTTTTTTTAAATACATGCCTTATGGCGCATTGGCGCCAGCCGCCAGGCTAGGGGGCGGTTGCGCCTGTGACATCCCGGACGGACTGCTCTATCCCCAGCCTGCAGTGCCGTCCTAGTAGCGGCGACGGTGAGGAGATGTGGGGAGAGTGTCGGCCGGAAGTGCCGCATGATCGGTGGAGGAGGATGAGACAGAAGCCCTGCATGCACTGTAACTACAGAGGGCTTGCCGCGATATTCGCTCCCCCCCTCCTCCTGGGCACCCGGGATCTAGTCTGCAAGGACAGACAGGCGCAGCGCAACTCTCCTGGAGACTGGAGTAAAGTAATCCCCCACCTCTGGCTCAGGTATAGTGGCAACACTACAGGCAGCACTCAGTCCCAAAAAATAAAATATTGACTGCTTTTAAGTTAATAGCACATTGCACTGTGTACAGAGGGGGTACTGATATGTGTGTGGGGGGAACACAGACGTGCAAGGGGATACTGATATGTGCAGGGGGGGACAGATATGTGTGTGTGTGGGGGGGACGTGCAGGGGGTACTAATATGTGTGTGTGTGTGTGGGGGGGGACAAACGTGCAGGGGGGTACTGATCGGTGTGTGGGGGGGGCAGACGTGCATGGGGGTATTGATATATGTGTGTGGGGGGGGACAGACTTGCAGGGGGTACTGATGTGTGTGTGTGTGTGTGTGGAGGGGGGGGGGAAGACCTGCAGGGGGGTAATGATGTGTGTGGGGGGACAGACAGACGTGCAGGGGGGTAATGGTATGTGTGTGGGGGGGGGGGACAGATGTGCAGGGGGTAATGGTATGTGTGTGGGGGGGACAGATGTGCAGGGGGGTAATGGTATGTGCAGGGGGGGTAATGGTATGTGTGTGTGTGGACAGACGTGCAGGGGGGGTACTGATATGTGTGTGGGGGGGCAGACTTGCAGGGGGGTACTGATATGTGTGTGTGTGGGGGGGGGAAGACGTGCAGGGGGGTACTGATATGTGTGTGTGGGGGAGGGGGAGATGGGCAGGGGGTACTGATATGTGTGTGTGGGGGGAAAAGACGTGCAGGGGGGTACTGATATGTGTGTGGGGGGGGGAGACGTGCAGGGGGGTACTGATATGTGTGTGTGGGGGGGGGGAAAGACGTGCAGGGGGGTACTGATATGTGTGGGGGGGGGGGAGACGTGCAGGGGGGTACTGATATGTGTGTGTGGGGGGAAAAGACGTGCAGGGGGGGGTACTGATATGTGTGTGGGGGGGGGGCAGACTTGCAGGGGGGTACTGATATGTGTGTGTGTGGGGGGGGGGGGAAGACGTGCAGGGGGGGTACTCATATGTGTGTGTGTGTGTGTGTGTGTGTGTGTGTGGGGGGGGGGAGACGTGAAGGGGGGTACTGATATGTGTGTGGGGGGGGCAGACTTGCAGGGGGGTACTGATATGTGTGTGTGTGGGGGGGGGGGGAAGACGTGCAGGGGGGTACTGATATGTGTGTGTGGGGGGGGAGACGTGCAGGGGGGTACTGATATGTGTGTGGGGGGGGGGGGGAGACGTGCAGGGGGGGTACTGATATGTGTGTGTGTGTGTGTGTGGGGGGGGGAGACGTGAAGGGGGGTACTGATATGTGTGTGGGGGGGGGAGACGTGCAGGGGGGTACTGATGTGTGTGGGGGTGGGGGAGACGTGCAGGGGGGTACTTATTTGTGTGTGTGTGTGGGGGGGGGGGGAGACGTGCAGGGGGGTACTGATATGTGTGGGGTGGGGGAGACGTGCAGGGGGGTACTTATTTGTGTGTGGGGGGGGGGAGACGTGCAGGGGGGTACTGATATGTGTGGGGTGGGGGACAGACGTGCAGGGGGGTACTGATATGTGTGTGTGGGACGGATGGACAGATATGTGTATGGGGGGGACAGGTGTACAGGGGGGTACAGAGGGGAAACAGATTTGTGTGGGGGGGCAGATGTGCAGGGGGTACAGAGGGGTAGCAGATGTGTGTGGGGGACAGATGTACAGGGGGGTACAGAGGGGGAACAGATATGTGTGTGTGCAGGGGGGTACAGAGGGGGTGATGATCAGACCTGAAAATACAGGAATTGGGGCCATTTGAGGTGTTAGGGCCCTTTCACACTGGTGCGTTTTTGCAGCGTTTTCGTGGTAAAAATAGCGCTATTAAAACGCTCCCCATGCTCCTCTCCATTGAAATTAATTAAAAACGCCGTAAAATCGCAGTGTTTTACCGCGATTTTAACGCTCCGTTTTTACAGCGGTTTTTAATTAATTTCAATGAATGGGGCATGGGGAGCGTTTTATGAGCGTTTTAATAGCGCTATTTTTACCGCGAAAACGTGGCAAAAACGCACCAGTGTGAAAGGGCCCTAACTGTTCAAGTCCACCTTTGCAAAAAAAAAAAAAAAAATCCAGATCTTTTTGCAGATACAAAAATGTGCATTTATTATTGTTTCTAGTAAGAACCTGTAAAGCATTGTCAGCGTATCTGTCTGCTTGTACAGACAGGCAGTTACACAGTGGACTGTGGACCACGGCTGGCGTGAGGAAGCAAACTAGTGCCATCCACTATTTGTCTTTAGGCCGGGTCCAGAGGCATATGTGCAAGCCTGTGGACCACGGCTGAAGAAATGGGTGCCGCAAATTTTTTAGTGAGTGGCAGAGCGTGCGTGCTTGGGGGGGGGGGGCGCAAAATTAGGTTTCGCCTAGGGTGTCAAAACTCCTTGCACCAGCCCTGTTCACACCACAGAGATGCAGCCTACATGGGATGCACAGAGCCAAGAGCTAACACAGTTGCAAATAGTATTATGTGTTCCTGCTCATCAAGTGCAATCACTTTAGACCAGGGGTGTCCAAACTTTTTTCAAAGAGGGCCAGATTTGATGAAGTGAACATGCGTGAGGGCCGACTATTTTGCCTGACGTTCTTTGAACCATTAAAATTCGGTCTAAGGCCTCGTACACACGACCGAACATGTCTGCTAAAACTGGTCCGCAGTTTGTACGGCAGACCGGACAATTTTACGGCGAGTTGGAACATGTCCACTGGAAGCCTGTCCGTCGGACATGTTCGGTCGTCTGTATGACTCACCGGACATGTCCGCTCAGCCGAAAGCCCTCGCTTGCGTCAAAGTGATTCAACGCATGCGTGGAAGCATTGACCTTCCAGGGTCGCGCACGTCGCTGCGTCCTGATGGTGTGTACAGCCATCAGACCAAAATCCGGCAGCGGACATGTCCGATGAAAACGGTCCGCGGACCGTTTTCATCGGACATGTCCCGTCGTGTGTTCGTCCTAGCAACTAATACACTGCCCAACAAGAATTCTCTGACATTTGTGGCTGTGTGTGGTGAATTGATGAGCTTGGGCGTGTTATTTGGATATACTGTATACATTTTTTTTGTGGCCCCAACGAATCCCAGAGTGCTGCTCAGGACTAAGGATGAGCTTGGGCGTGTTATTTGGACATACCATTGTAACCAATGCAGCCTCACATGTTCCATAAATGCAGCCTCACATTTGCCATGAATGCAGCATCACATGTGCCATGAATGCAGCCTCACATGTGCCATGAATGCAGCCTCACATGTGCCAAGAATGCAGCCTTACCATTGTCATCAGTGCAGCCTGATCAATGCCGATCTGCAGCCTCGGAGGGCAGAGGGAGGGAGGGGGCGGGACGAGTGCCGACAGATTACAAACAGGAGAATCTCTTATTTACTCTCTGGCCTCTTTAATACAAAGTCCTGCCTCCTATGATAGACAGAACAGTCGTCCAATGGCATCCCAGGAGACAGGACTTCCGATACCAACGCTGCTGAGTAAACAGGAGATTCTCTTAATGTAATCAGACGGCGCTCGTCCTGTTCCCTCCCTGTCCCCTCCAGGGCAGCACTGATAAATACGGTATATATACAATATATATCCAAATCCCCAGGGGGGCCATATTAAATCAACAGGGGGGCCGCATTTGGCCCGTGGGCATGCCTGCTTTAGACATACATGAAGAGACAGATTGAAAGATACTGGTGGGCGTGTACTTCTATTGGGCATGTGTCAGTGTGCTACCAATACAACCTATCTTATATAAGGGACACCAGTGGGGGGGTTTGTTTGGCCTGAGAAGGCCAGGTTTTTTGCTGTGATCTGTGGTGAAGAAGGAATGATATTGTGCATAATGACAAACACCGCACTAGAGTTGTTTACTTGCTGAAACTCTTGTTTATTCTTTTCATCAAAAGTGGGCTTACAGTATGTGGCCTTGCTGTCAATGTTGTGTGCGTATTGTTCCTGTCTGACCATGTATTATTGGGAGCAACTGCTAACTTCCACTCTTTGATCTCATTGCTTAATCATGTACAGTGAAACCTTGGATTGCGAGTAACGTAATTAACAAGCTTTTCGCAATACGAGCACTTCTTTTTAAAATCTCTACTCGGTTTGTGAGTGTTGTCTAGCAAAATGAGCAGGATTCGAGCCAATGAGGTGTGCAGTACCACATTTGGCCAGAGGTTCGGGGGCGCCTGAGCCGGTTGGAGCTGAGCAGAGCCGATTGGAGCCTTTCGTAAATACTTGTAAATACTCAGTTCCCCAGCATTTCTGAGGGTTTCCGAGTACAGCCGAGCTGTCCCTGAGTATTTCCAAGGCTTTCTGGCGCCCCCCACCTCTGGCCACATGCAGTATTGCATGCCATAGAAGTCAATGTGGAACAAATTATTTTAGTTTCCATTGACTTCTATGGGGACACTTGCTTTGATATGCGAGTCCTTTGGATTACAAGCATTCTCCTGGAACAGATTATGCTCATAATCCAAGGTTCCACTGTACAAAGGAATGCAGCTTTCAGTAGAACATGGTCACCAATGTATTTGGGGTGGTGAGTGTTAGTTTGAATATGTGCCTTTTTTAATATTATGTTGGAATGCTTTGTAAGAATAATGACTGTTAAGTGTTTCTATAATCTTGAAGGTAATAATGTGATGTTGGTTGCTGGGTGAGTAGTTGTAGTATGAAATGTGTTGCCCAATAATAAAGCTGTCCTCTATAATGCCGCGTACACACAATCTGAAATTCAGAAAAGAAAAATTTAAAGTGAGCTTTTGGTCGGAAATTCTGACTGTGTGTAGGCTCCATCTGACTTTTTCTGTCGGAATTTTTCGACGTTGTTTCAAGTCATGGCAAAGCTGTGCAATTTTAAGATCGCACAAGTGCAAATGGGGCCTGATTCAAAAGTGTTATCAATTAATCTCATTAGGTTACTTTCACGCTTGGGTGACTTTTCATGCAGCGTTGGACTGCAGAGTCGCATGAAAAGTTGCCCCCCATGATTTCTATTCATATCTATGCAACTTCACCCATGTTCACATAGCTCTGAATTGACATGTCAAATTGCAGGCCAAATGGGCGCCTATTGACGGCAATGGAACTGTCTGAATTGGTTCAATGCCACACTGATTCCCAAAAGTAGTTCCTGCACTACTTTGGGCGACATCAGGGGACATTTTTTTACCTCCCTATTTTTTGAGATGGCAATGAGGGACACCTATTAGCAAAAGTATGTAGGCATTGGACACACCCCCTAACAGCCTCCTTAAAGGAGAATTATAAAACAAAAACAAAATAATTTGTTAAAACCTCAAGTGCTTTTTTTAGATGAAATGTTTAGCGCTGGAAACCCTTTTTGAAAGATAAAAAGTGCATTTTATATACAACTATATAGATCAGAACATGGGGCCAGATTCACGTAGAGCGGCGCAAATTAAGTTACTCCAAACGTATGTCATTTAAGTTACGGCGCATTAATTTTGTGTCGTAAGTGCCGTATCCACAGAGCATTTGCACCCAAATTAGCGCCAGCGTAACTTAAATCCCGAGGCGTAAGGCAGGGTTATTGCAAGTGGGAAGAAAGTGGGCGTGCTCCATTGTAATGAGCCGTGACCCCATGCAAACGAAGGGCCGGCCGTACTGCGCATGCGCGCACAAATCTGCACCTCACCGGGCATGCTCAGAACTCGGCTTGGCGCAATCGGTGAGATAGGTAAAAGGCCAAGCGTACTTTGTTTGAGAATCGCCCTGTGTATAAATAGCCCCAGACAAACACACTTCCCTTGCAAAAGTACATCCCTGTGTTTCCCTTCCTAAAGCAAGTTGCTTTTGCTCTGTCGTCTGTTGGTGTGTGTTGGTGAGTGTAGTGTTAGATAAAAGATTTGGAGGAGTAGTAGATTGTAGTAGCTGTGTTTTTTTTCTGAGTGTTTTTTCTGTTTGTTTTTTCGGTGTTTGTTTTTTCTGATTGTTTTTTCGGTGTTTGTTTTTTCTGTTTGTTTTTCGGTGTTTGTTTTTTCTGTTTGCATTAGCTGTCTGCTTGTGTGGTTTAATTTTTGTGTGTGTTTGCTCTGTGAGTATTTGTGTTTGTTTGTTCTGTGAGTATTTGTGTTTGTTTGTTGTGTTTGTTTTTTTGTGTTTGGTGCTGAGTGTTGGGTGTTATGGCACCGAAGCGCAGGAAGCTGAATTTTTCTGTGAGAGAAAAGCAGATACTTGCTAGGGCCATCACCCGTTTCGGGCGTTATTTGCATGGCCCTGAGAGCCGGGACACCACCCCGGCCAGGAGGAAGGAGATCATTAAGCAAATTACTGATCAGATCAATGCGGAGGGGGGGGAGACGGGGACCCCCAGTGGGATTCAGAAGAAGATCAACAATCTTAGGAGCTTGGTCCGGGAGAAGATGGCCAACATAAATGCCCATGCCACGGGCACTGGAGGAGGACCACCCTGCTCCGTCAGGCTGACTGAGGAGGAATGGGCAGTGGCCCGGTGCTTCCATAGCCAGCAGGTGGTGGGCCTGCCTGGCTTTGAATCTGATGCTCCTGTGAGGACAGGTAATGTTTGGGTTTTTCTATCTGGTGAGTAGCATGTGTGGGTGGGGGAAGGGAATATGTGCCAAGTGTGTGGATCCTCCAACCTGTGTATGTTTTGTGTCCTCCACAGATGGCCAGGAGATTGCTGGGCCATCAGGCAAGGAGGTTGCTGAGCCATCAGTCCAGGCTGCACCACCCCCAGGACAACAGGCTGCAGAAGAGCCCCAAGAATGGCAGGAGTCCCCAGGGGAGGGGAGTGGCCACACCTCCCCTCATGAGGAGGTTGAGGGGGGGGAGGATGAGGATGAAGATATGGACATTGCCAGGGAAATCCTTTTGGCCTCGGATGTGTTTCCCCCTGAGGCTACCCCTGAGGCTGGCAGCAGTCAGGCCACCATCAGGGGTAGCCCCTCCCACTCCTCCCCCAACAGGCCTCCCCCACAAGGGTCTCTCTCTCCCCTCCTCCCAGGCCACAAGACTCAGCTGCAGGCAGGAAGGCTACCCATAAGACCAGGGGGTGGCCGAGTGTCTGCCGGTCAATCTGCGGAGGGACCATGCCCTTCAGACCCGCCATCTGGGTCAGATCAACCAGACTTTGACCCAGATGAAGGACAGCCTGGGCTCTATTAAGGAATCACTCACTGATGTGGCCACAAACTCCTTGGCGGTCATCACATGCATTTGTGAGCTGCAGACCGCAACAACAGGCGTGGCCCAGGAGGTGAGTGCCCTGACCCAGGCTGTCCAGGACAACACCCGGGCTGTCCAGGCCAATACGGCTGCCCTCACACTCAGTCTGAACAGGATAGCAGTGGCCTTGGAGGGCAGGCCAGCAGGAGGACAGTCACCAGGGGAGGCTCCTCCTTCCCCTGCTCACCCCCCATGAGTCTCCTCCTTCCCCTGCTTTCCCCCCAGGAGTCTCCCCTGGTTGGCCGTGGCCGTGGCCGGCCCAGGCGTAGCTCACGCCGCCGCCGTTAAGTTTGGGGGTACTTTTGATTTTTTTTATTTTTTTTTATTATACTATCCTTATGATTTGTTTTATGTGTGTGAATGATGTATGAATGTGGGGGTGGCATTCCTGATTAAATAAGGGTGTCACCCTCAGTTTTGGTGGAGTAGGGATCCCCAGGACCAGGGAGAAGTGATCCCAGGTCCATGTGAATGGTGTATGAATGCACAGTGACATAATTGGAGCCATGGCGTGGCGTTACTGCTCCCAAGTACCATTGGGGGTACTTGGATCTAATCCAAGTAGATGTGCATGTGATGTGTCTGTGCTAGGGACCACAGTGGGTGTGCATGCGTGCATTCTCATTGTGCCATGATTAAGGTGTGTGCTTACTGTGCAAAGATGCATTCTGCGAGGTGTCTCCTGACTGCTGTTCCCTCAGAAGAGGGGGTACCCTCGGTTACTAAAGTCACTAGTATAGTTATGAGCATGGATGCCCCTGGCATGTTGGCATACAGATTGTTGTCCTGCAAGTGTATGTGCTCAGCTCTTCCTTAATGGTGTTGCTTTAGCTGACCTTTACACGGCTGGTGCAAAGTTAGGGCACCTTTTATAAAGTGTAATTTTACACCATGAAACTAGCAGATGCGCACAGGGCGTAATCTACGCCGCACACACTTAATTTTGTGGATCGCCTTATCTCCCTCATTTGCATATTTGCCTATCAAAACAGTGGTGTGTCTAGCGTATTTTGCGCTCGAAGAAGCGCCGGTGTAATTCTTTTAGGTAGGAAAAAATGGATTTCAGGCGTATCTTGTTTTGAGGATCAGGCGCAAAGATACGCGCGGTGCATTTTTCAAATACGCCGCGCATCTCGAGATAAGTCGGCGTACGTGCTTTGTGAATCTGGCCCAAAATGAGTAACAAATGAGGAGGATAGAGGGACTGAGGGAATTTTTTCCAATTTAGGGACAGTTGGGACCCATGGGATTTCACTAGACATCTGTGCAGGAAAGTGCATCAGAGTCACATGACAAGTCATACCCCATGATTTTCAATAAGTAGCATTCATATCTGTGTGAGTTCAAGTCACACAAGTAGTCTCTGTACTACTTTGGTCCAACTTTGATGCGAGTAGAAGGCCAAAGACCTCATGTTTACACAGGCATTCCCTGAAACCACGGAAAAATTGTGTGACTTTCCCTGCGACTCCTGCGTCCAGAGACCTCAAGATTACGCATGCATTGCTTTAAGGCACATCAATATTGTGGCAAAAAAGCGGAAATTTACGGTCGCCCTAAGTCACTGTGCTGAGTGACTTAGGGCGACCGTAAACAATAGTAAACATATGTTCTCAATATAATTGTGCTCAAATGGCAGAAAACCACACAGATGGTATCACCTACTGAAAGCTTGCATATGCTGAAAAGAGGCAAACACCTATTAGCCAATGCCACATCAGCATGGTTGGTACTATAATATTATGAAATGCAAAACATTATTGTATGAAATCAAACATTGGTAAATGTATTTTCTATGTAAATTTGTGCTCAGCTCTGAAGCATAGTGGTATGCCCTGCTACCTTCAAAGGTTTCAAGCCATGAGTTTGAATCCCACCGACAGTATCGCCTCCTGAAAATGTGCATTAAGGCATAATTAGCCATTGCACATCAGTTTGGCTTGTTCTGTAATTTTAACTCTTCAAATGCATGCAATGGTATGTAATTATTCAATAATATTATGCTCTGGAATTTCAAAAATCAAGAAAAAAGTCTGGTATGGACTTTAAGGGGAACACCAAACCAAAATTTAAAAAAATTGATGTGCCCCTCAAAAATCCTTACCAGACCCTTATCCGAGCATGCAGCCTGAAGGTCAGGATAGGGGGGGGCGAGCGAGCTCCCCCCTCTTGAACCATACCAGATCACATGCCCTCAACATGGGGAGGGTGCTCATGTTTACGTTGGTTGTCGGGGCCTGCAAATTGGGGGCTTATCAGAATTTGGAAGCCCCAGATCCTGACACCTATGTGAATTGGTATGGGGTGCATCTTACCCCTACCCTTTCACCAAAAAAAAGCAGTGAAATGTAAAAAAAAAATCTGTTTTTTGACAAGTCCTTTGTTGTAAAATAGCTCCACGCTGCCTTCTTCCCTGAGCCACCTTCTCCTGCTGCTGTCTCTCCCACCACCATCTTCTCCCCAAGCTGTCTTCTCCCAGAGTCCTCTCTCTCCTGCCGCCACCATAGTCTCAATCTGTTGTGTTCTTCCGGTTACCTGCTAAATTTAAAAAGCCACTTTCCTTCTGTGGCGGTCTTCCTCCACTGTGTTGTCACCCGCTGTGTGGCGTCTCTTACATAGAATTGGAGCGGGCTCTCTGGGTGACATCATTGGATGGCCACGGAAGACCGCCACAGAAGAGCGGCTTTTTTTTTATTTTGCGGGTAACCGGCTGAACGGAAGAACACAGCAGCGAGAGAAGATGGTGGCAGCAGGAGAGACGGCTCGGGTGGAAGAAACATCAAACACTAGTAAATGTATTTTCTATGTATGAATGTGCTAAGCTCAATAGGCTAGAGTTTAGCGCTTCTACCTTGAAAAACTCAGGCCTTGAAGGACTCATGGGTTCAAATCCCACAGAGGGATACTAAAATATTGCATTGGTGCAAAAAAGGCAATGCCATATATCCAAAGCAGCATATGCTGAAAAAAAAGGCAAATGCCAATTAGACAATGCACTTTAGTTTGGCTGATTCTATTATATTGACTCTACAAATGCATGCAATGATATGTAAGTATTCAATAATATTATGGTGTGGAATTCCAAGCATCACACACTAGTTAAAGCGGGGGTTCACCCAAAAAAAAAATGTTTTAACAAGGTTGAATGTGTTGTGCATTCAGAGATGGTATTCTGCATACCTTGGTTGTAATGAGTGGTTATTTGAGTTACATGTTGCCTTTCATATCATCTCAAACCAGTCTGCACATTCTCCCCTGACCTCTGACATCAACCAGGCATTTCCGTCCACACAAAAGCCACTCACTGGATATTTTCACTTTTTTTGGACCAGTCTCTGTAAATCCTAGAGATGGCTATGCATGAAAATCCCAGTAGATCATCAGTTTATGAAATACTCAGACCAGCCTGTCCGTCACCAACAACCATGCGAAGTTCAAAGATACTAAAATTCCCTTTCTTCCCCATTCTGATGCTCTGTTCAAACTTCAGCAAGTCGTCTTCACCACATCTAGATGCCTAAATGCATTGAGTTGCTGCCATGTGATTGGCTATTTGTGTTACCAAGCAATTGAACAGGTGTACCTAATAAAGTGGTGGGTGAGTGTATTAGAAAGGGAACCTTTATATGAATTTTTAAGGTCAGAGCAACGTAGTTCCAATGTTTTACTTTTACTATTAACAAACACTTTAAGCAATTTATTCAATAGTGAGTTAAACTTGAAGGGCTTTCACACTCTGCTGGCAAAATGTTTCCATGTACTACAGTGTATATCTAAATGTATTTAAGAGAACATTTCCTAAATGTTGTTTTAACATTAGCTACAGTAAGTATTTTTTTTTAATTACATGACATTCCACTTTGTAGTTTTCAGAATGTGACCCTCACTAACACATTTTGTGTGTTAATAGAAGAGTATTAAACAATCATGTTCTATTACTGTTAGCTATACTATACTGTTAGCTGAGGTCTTAGAAATAGTACATCTACTACAAAGTATTTATATCTTATGTCTGTGTGTTTCTATGGCAGCCTATGAGATTACTGTATGTGTCACCAAATGAGTAATGTTCTTTAGACGTTGAAAATTATGTGTGGGTTGTGCAAATATAATAAGCTTCAAGATAAGTACAGTTCGCTTTGAAATTTAATAATCTAGAAAACTTTGAAATTGTTTTGAAACTTTCAGAAGTAAGCCACAGAATGTGTTTTTTTATTTAAATTCTTAAATCTTCTTTGTTACTAAATTATCAGGTAACATGGAATTATTAAATAAATGTTTTTCATTGCTGTGATTTTGAATAAAAAAATGTGGTGGTGTTTAGGATAACTGTCATTTAATTTGCACCAAAAAGAAACATAAAAAACATTCAAATACTTTGTAATTAATCATTTTCCAAACAAATTTTGTGTAAGTGTAATTTTTAACAAGATAATATAGAGACACATTTTCTCCAGTTAATTATTAATGAGAACCATGTCTATGTTTTTAATTAGTGCAATTCTCTGTTTTGGAACTATCATCCAGTGATCCCCTGCATATCAGCCCTTATGCCGCATACACACAACCGTTTTTCATGACGTGAAAAATTAAATTTTTTAAAATGGTCATTAAAAACGATCGTGTGTAGGCTCCAGAGCATTTTTCTCGAAAAAATGTGCATTAAAAATTTAGAACATGCTCTGCGTTGTTTTTCACGTTGTCGTTTTTCACGTTGTGAAAAACAGTCTAGTGTAGACTTTAACGACGTGAAAAAAACATGCATACTCAGAAGCAAGTTATGAGACGGGAGCGCTCGTTCTGGTAAAACTAGCGTTTGTAATGGAGATAGCACATTCGTCAAGCTGTAACAGACTGAAAAGCACAAAGACTGAAAAGCGCGAATCTTCTCTCACCAAACTTTTACTAACACGAAGTAAGCAAAAGCAGCCCAAAGGGTGGCGCCATCTGAATGGAACTTCCCCTTTATAGTGCCGTCGTACGTGTTGTACATCACTGCACTTTGCTCGAGCATTTTTTTTTCACAATTGTGTGTATGCAAGGCAGGCTTGACAAGAATCACGTCGAAAAAAACGTCGTTTTTTCTAGGACATTAAAAATGGTCGTGTTTACGCAGCTTTAGAGTGGGAAATACAGAACCATAAGCCAATCATGCTTTATTACATTGCACACTGCTGTGAATCTCAAAATGGAGCTTGGTGACGGGACGAAGAAGAACAAGTATGAAATCATTAATGAGCTACTGTTGCTTCACTATCCGCTCTTTGACCAAGTTGTCTTGCTTTGTTACATAGCCACATACTTACAATGCTGTATCCTGGCCTAGGCCAACAAGGCCCAGGCCTAGGGCAGCACTTTGCAGGGGGCAGCAAGGACACTGTTAGGCAAATTAGTTTAGCGCCCCCATAAATCGCCCGCACTGCTTCCAGTATGTGGGCAGTTGGCATTCTGCAACTGTGGGGGGGGGGGGCATCACTTATAATGTTTTACCATTCCTGTCCTATTGCAGAGATTTCCTTTCACTTCCTGTCCCATAACCCAACAGGAAGTGAGAGGAAATCTATGCAAATTAAGGGAATCCATTGCCCCCCCAGGCCATCAGAACTAGTGTCCCTACTTGGAAATTTCAGGGTGGGTCCTAAACCCTTCCTTGACGGGAAGGGGTGGGTCATATTTAAATTAGGGGGTGCACCAGTTTAGTCAGGCCTAGGGCAGCACAAAACCTAAATACACCCCTGCATATTTAGTCAGTTTAACTGCTTGCCGACCACCTCACATATGAGTAGTGTCAGAGCGGCTCTCCTGGGCTGGATCACATATTTAGTACGTGATCCAGCACTTCTAGGTAGGGGCAGGTGCATGCGCCGGCTGTGCTATGAGTAGTCACATCAAAAGCCGATCAGTGGGTGATAGCCAATGATTGACTGATGGTTGCCGGTGATTGGTTAGTAGTAAGACAGGACAGAGCTCTGTCAATGTAAACAATACAGAGCTCTGTCCTGTCAGCGGGGGCTGTGCTGGTTTTTGTTTCCCTGCAAAGCACAAGCTATAACGTTCACGTAAACCAATCAATATACGCTTATTTTTTGGCCAAAAATATGTAGCAGAATACATATTGGCCTAAATTTATTAAGAAATTTAATTTCGGATGTTTTTTATTGGATTTGTTTTATAGCAGAAAGCAAAAAAAAAAAATTTTTTTTCCTTTTATATCGCAAAAAAATATAAAAAACCTAGTGGCGATCAAATACCATTAAAAGAAAGCTCTATTTATGTGAAAAAAAATTATATACATTTTGTTTGGCTACAGAATTGCATGACAGCGCAATCACCAGTTATCACTAATTAACTGCTGACAGAGGGGCGGTGAGGCTCTTTACCCAGAACAGCTCCCCTTACGTGCCTGCAGGGGCGCGCAGCGCTGCGATCGTGGCCGTGTCATGTTGCTATGACGTGGCCCCGATCTCTGTAAGGTGCCACGGCTCTTTAACCGTGTGATCGGCTGTGTACAATCACAGCCTATCACATTACCCCTTTGATTGGGTTTGTTTTAGTTTCTCTTACTCACTCTTTTACGATACTTTACTGGTAACCTGGCATACCTTGCCAATGGTACTCATTTGCTATTGTACCCTGAACATTTTAGTTTGTTACTGAACATGTTTATCATTATCTTTGTACCATGAAACATTTTTTAATAAAATTATTTTAAAAACATTATAAAAATTTTACTTGGTTACAGTACAGTGTAGCATGAAAATTGGCCTAGGCAGGAAGGGGGTGAAAGTTTCTTGTATGCAAGTGGTGAAAGCAGCTCAGTGCCAAATAATCACGAAAATAAAGCCTTCTCTTGGTGGTATTTATTGCCCACTGTGTTTTTTATTTTGCTAAATAAACAAAAAAGACCAATCGTTTGAAAAAAAAATGTATTTGCTACAGTTATAAAATTCTGCATATGAATAATCGTTCTTCATAAATTTAGGCCAAACTGTATTCTGCTATATTTCTTTGGTAAAAATAACTCAAAACAGTGTTTAGTATTTCGTCTGTAGGAAAGTCATACAGTCCACAAACTATGGTGTATACAGTATATATTTAAACATTTGTTAATTCTGATGTACTGACAGTCTATCTCATGTCTTGAGGTCTGAAAACACCAGGACAGTAAAAATAAAATTACCCCTTTTTGGAAACTAGATAGTCCAAGGTATTTAGTAAGAGGCATGGTGAGTTTTTTAAGTTTTTACAATTTTTAGTCACAATTTTTTGGAAAGTATATTTTTTTTTACATACTGTCACCAGTGCGGTATAGCATCATCATATAACTATTGTGGCAGTGAACGGGGGATACTGACTGGTAACAGTATGTTAAAAAAATATTTATATTTATCCTTTCCTTTTTATTGCATTGTTTTTTGTTTTGTTTTTTACATTTTTTTTTAATACACTGTGACCAGAGCAATACTGTTATTTTTTTTTATACATTATGATAGCTTATACCAGTAAATCTCACTGGTATAAGCAACCATTTTTACTAAAAGGAAATTGATATTAATTCAGTGTGTGTTTTTGTGATTAGCTGTGATTGGCCTGGTATGGTTCAAGGGTGATGTTTGCTCCTCCCCCATTCCCCCTTTCCTGACCTCTCTGGCTGCATGCTCAGATAAGGGTCTGATATTGATTTTGGAGGGACCCTACAGTTTTTTCTTTAAATTTTGGTGTGTGGTTCCCCTTAAATCCATACCAGACCCAAAGGGGCTGGTATGGATTGGGGGGGGGGGGGGCACTGTTTATTTTTAAAATCTTTGTATTTCCGGCAATGGTATTGCATTTCTGGAAATTTAATTGTAATTTTGTTTCATAATTTTCAGTTTTTCTGCAGTCGATTCTATGCACGGTACTGATGCGCCACTTTTCAGGCAGACTAAGTGGACCCCCATTGTATTGTTTCACTTTAAGCATCAATAAAATCAATGCTCCTATACAAACAATATTTTTTTTAAAACCTTTCTATGGCCAATAACTTGCATATACTGTAAGCCTTAAAAATAGGGACTTTAATAGGGTTTGGGTCCGAACTTTTGCAATGTTTGAGAGCTCTGCCACAAACCAAACTGGGGGATGTTTGACCCAACTCTATTACCAATGAGGAAAAACAAAACTTTCCATACTATACAAGCACAAAAGTAGCATTACGTTGATGTTGTATGAAGTCATAACACCTTGTAGATTGCATGAGATAGTGACTAGACCTCATTTTAACATAATAAAGCAACTGTAAATAAGCCATGTAAATCTAAACAAAACTATGCCCAGTAATATTGTTGCAAGCTCTAACTGGTAGTCAAGAGTCTTGTGTTGGAAGGAAGGGTCTTTTTTTTTAAGGTCCTAGGGTATATCTTGATGTCAAATGGTTGACATCTATACTGGTACACTCTGGCCCAGATTCACAAAACACTTACGCCGACGTATCTCGAGAACCGCCAGGTTAGTGTAAGTATGCGTCGTCGTATCTGTGCGCCGTACCCACAAAACTAGATACACCTGAAAATAGGCTTCATCCGACCGACGTAACTTTACTACACCGGCATATCGTTAGCGTATATTTACGCTGGCCGCAAGTGGTACTCCCATTGATTTCCTATTCACCTATGCAAATGAGGGAGATACGCCGATTCACGAACGTACTTGCGGCCGGCGCATAATATACGTGCTTTGCCTAAGTCCTACGTCCGGCGTAAAGTTATTCCCAATATAGGAGGCGCAAGTCTTGCAAAGGTATGGACCAGGGAACACAGCCGTCATATTTTACGTTGTTTACTTAGTACGTGAATAGGGCTAGGTGTAGGTTACGTTCACATCGTAGGCAGTGATTCGACGTATCTTAGGCAGTTGTTTGGACGTGATTCTGAGCATGCGCACTGGGATGCATCCACGGGACTGCGCATGCGCCGTATGTTTTTCGTAACTTTATGACGCTCAGTCTTTCATTTACATGGGGTCATGCCTCATTAGCATGGCTCACGCCCACTTCCACCTACGCTGGCTTACGCTGAGGAAACCCAGCGTATCTTTAAGGCCCCGTACACACGACCGGATCTATCCGCTGGAACTGGTCCGACGGACCAGTTCCAGTGGACCGATCCGGTCGTGTGTAGGCCCGAGCGGACAATTGTCCGGCGGATCGGACAGTTTCCAGCGGACCAAAATTGCTTAGCATGCTAAGCAATCTGTCTGCTGGAAAACTGTGCGTCGGACGTGTTCGGTCGTCTGTACAGACTCACCGGACACGTCTAACCGACCGCCATCCCCCGCATGCGTCGTACTGAATCGACGCATGCGTTGGTGCTTTGAACTTCAAGGCCGCCCATGTCGCTGCGTCATCGTCGCAGCGATGGCGCGGCCACGCCCCGCGTATTGTTTACGCGCGGATTTATGTCTGATGGTGTGTACAACCATCAGACAGAAATCCGGCAGCCGGACGCATCTGATCTGTCCGCTGAAAACGGTCCGGCGGATAGATCCGATGGTGTGTACGGAGCCTAACAGCGACTGGGGGCGAGTGCTTTGTGAATACTGTGCTTGCCTCTGTGCGCATGTGTCGGCGTACCGTGTATTCGATACGCTACGCCGGCATAAATATGCGCCAATGTATGAGAATCCGGGCCTCTGTATTTTAACTACTTTTCTATAGGTTATGAAGTATCAATAACCAATGTGGCATCAAATAATGAAATCTTATACATGTGTCTATCCAAAGACATTTTGGCCCAGATTCTCAAAGGGCTTACGATGGCGCAACGCCATGTACGCCGTTGTAAGTCCTAATCTGGGCCATCATATCTATGCGACTGATTCTTAGAATCAGTTACGCATAGATATCCATTCAATCCGACAGGCGTAAGTCTCTTACACCATCGGATCGTAACTGCAATTTTTTTTCCCCGCTAGGTGGCGCTTCCGTCGATTTCCCTGTCGAGTATGCAAATTAGCTAGATAAGCGAATTCCCGAACGTACGCGCGGCCGACGCAGTAAACTTACAACGTTTACATTAGGCTTTTCCCGGCGTAAAGTTGCCCCTGCTATATGAGGCGCATCCAATGTTAAGTATGGCCGTCGTTCCCGCGTTGAAAATTTATAAAATTACGTAGTTTGCGTAAGGCCCCGTACACACGACCAAACATGTATGCTGAAACTGGTCCGCGGGCCAGTTTCAGCATACATGTTCGGTCGTGTGTAGGCGCGAGCGGGCCGAATTCCAGCAAACATTTGCCCGCCGGGCCTTTTCCCAGCGGGCAAATATTCGTGGACGTGTTTTAAAACCGTCCGCTGGAATCCTGCCCGCTCGGACATGTACGGTTGTCAGTACAGACCTACCGTACATGTCCAGGCGCCCGCCGTCCCTCGCATGCGTCGAATGACTTCGACGCATGCGTGGAAGCCTTTAAATGGCAGGCCCGCCCACGTCTCCGCGTCATCGGCACGGCGACGACGCGGACACGCCCCGCGTATTGTTTACGAGCGGACTTCTGTACGATGGTGTGTACAACCATCGTACAGAAGCCCTCTGGCAGGCATGTACGGTGAAAACGGTGCGACGGACCGGTTTCACTGTACATGTTTGTTCGTGTGTACCCGGCCTAAGTCGTCCGTGAATGGTGCTGGACGTAATTTACGTCCACATCAAAACCAATGACGTCCTTGCGACGTCATTTAGAGCAATGCACACCAGGACATTTTAGGGACGGCGCATGCGCAGTTCGTTCAGCGCGGGGAAGCGCTTCATTTAAATGAAACACACCCCCTACCCGCCGAATTTGAATTCCGCCGGGTGATTTACGATACGCCGCCGCAACTTTACAGGCAAGTGCTTTGTGAATAAAGCACTTGCCTGAAAAACTTGCGGCAGCGTAACGTAAATCAGATACGTTACGCCCGCCCATTTTTACGCCGATATACGAGAATATGCCCCTTTGATTTTATGTGCACTCAAGGAAAGCTTAAGTTTGTCTTTGTCTTGAGGTCATTAATAGCATTTAATAAGCTTGAACATGAAGTCTTTCATTATAAGGGTATGTAATTCAATCTAAAATCATTAATGCTACTTGAGATAAAAAGATTTTCAGAAGAGATGATAAGAACTCCTCACATATGGTGATTAATTTGTAGACACTGTAGATAAAGACAGAAATATGGATTTTAGTTCTAATCATAATTAGTCCACATCAGCTTGTTAGTAAAGTATTTATCCTTTAAAATATCATTACTTTCTATTTCTTAGAACTATAGCATTCTATGCGATAACTAACGAGCATAGATTTCTTTTTTAAACGTGATCTCCATCACAAATGTCATTTCAGGCACTTAATCCTAGAGAAATGGATCCAAGAGCTAATTTTAAATCATAACCTCTCTTCCACTGACCCAAAATAGTCTTCAAAAAATTGCTTTACATATGAGATATGACCTCTTACCTGCCAGGCCTGAGACTACTCCACAGAAATTAGTGGATGTGTTCATAGAAGTTCAATGAAAAAATATACACTTTGATACCTAGTATTAAAGCGGATCTCCACTCTAAAGTGAAGTCGCGCTGATCGGCACCCTCCCCCCCTCCGGTGTCACATTTGACACCTTTCAGGGGGAGGGGGGTGCAGATACCTGTCTACAGACAGGTATCTGCACCCACTTCCGGCCACACGATACGGGCAAAAGACAGGTTTTTTCCTTACTTCCTGTCCGTCCCCCGTTGTATGCTGGGAACACTCGGCTCCCAGCACACAGTGGGAGCAAATCGGCGGGCGCAGCGCGACTCGCGCATGCGCCGTAGGGAACCGGGCAGTGAAGCCGGAGCGCTTCACTTCCTGGTTCCCTCACCGTGGATGGAGGGGGGAGCAGCAGGGTGATGAGCGATCGCTCGTTATCTGCTGCGGACGGCGCTGGACTCCAGGACAGGTAAGTGTCCTTATATTAAAAGTCAGCAGCTGCAGTATTTGTAGCTGCTGGCTTTTAATATATTTTTTTAGTGGCACATCTGCTTTAAGTAGGGATGAGCAAATGGTCTGGTCCATTTGTCAGGAGCCAAGCACCACATATAGAAGCAGTGGGCCAGATTCACAAAGAGATACGACGGTGTATCTCCTGATACACCGTCGTATCTCTGACTTAGGCCTGTCGTATCTATGCGACTGATTCATAGAATCAGTTACGCATAGATATGCCTAAGATCTGACAGGTGTAACTGTGTTACACCGTCGGATCTTAACTGCAAATTAAAAATGGCCGCGGGGGGGCGTTCTCGCTGATTTACGTTGAGAAATATGTAAATCAGCGAGATACGCCAATTCACGAACGTACGCGGGCCCGACGCAGTGTTGTTACGACGTTTACGTAGCGGTTTTCCCGGCGTATACTTACCCCTGCTTCTATGAGGCGCAGCCAATGTTAAGTATAGCCGTCGTTCCCGCGTCGATTTTTTTTTTTACGTCGTTTGCGTACGCCGATTCTCTAACCCGCTTGTCGCAAGTTACGCTCACGCCGAAACCACTGACATCCTAGCGACGTCAGTGGGAGCAATGCACGGCGAATGTGCATTTAAATCGGCGCGGGGACGCGCCTGATTTAAATAGTACACTCCCCCTACCCGCGGAATTTGAATTCCGCCGGGGGATTTACGATCCGCCGCCGCAAGTTTGGAGGTAAGTGTTTTGTGAATTACCCACTTGCCTCTCAAACTTGCGGCAGCGGATCTTAAATCACATAGATCAAGCGGATCTAAAGATCCGCTGATCTATGTGAATCTAGCCCACTATGTTTACCTCTTCTATATATGACAGCTTCCAACTGTCAATTGTTCCTAACCAAGCAGTAGGTGCTGGCACCCACTACATCCCTAGAAATCACTAGAATCCCTGGGCACATATGTTCAGGAGCAGGGATAGCAATACGACCATTTTTGAAATATAGTCACTGGCCTTATTTGAGCAATGATGTCACTACTATCCCCACCTCTTTCCTTATGGAACTGATGACAGCTTGGGGAGCTGGAAGACAAAGTACAATCAGCTGCAAGCACCGCTTCTCACTAGTTCCTGAAATTAGTGCCAGTGGTCACACAGCTCACCATTAACTCTCCAAAATACAGACAATTCCATCTGGTATGTGTGAGCCCTAACATGTTTCCCTCCAAATGGATCTTACTCACAGGGTAAGAGTCATCAGGACAAAACCATCCTTATATCAAAACTGTACTGCAGATATCTGAGATCAATTAATAAAAACAAATTAACCTGCTGGGTGTATGGCTAGCTAACTCAAGTACTTCAAGAATGTTAGTGTTAAAGGCTAAGTTCAAATTTGTTCACTTTCTTTTTTTTCTAAAATCCAGCTCCAGCTGTACCAATATAGCATTAATGTACTTATTTTGAAAAAAATAAAACAGCTTTCCATTAATTCTACACAGGCTTACCGCACACTCTTCATATCTGTTTAAAAACACTGCTTGATTACTTCTGCCTTACTTCCTGGACAGACTTTAGGTCATGAAACAGGAAGGAGTTGACCAGCTGATCTCATAAGCATACACCCTGTATCATCAACCCTCAGCTGGTCAACTCCTTCCTGTGTCATGACCTGAACTCTGTCCAGGAAGTAATGCAGATGTAATTGAGCAGTGTTTTTTAAACAGCTATGAAGAGAGTGAGGTAAGCCTGTGCAGAATTAATGGAAAGACATTTTATTTTTGCAAAATATGTACATTAATGTTATATTGGTACATAGGGAAGCTTGAATTATAAAAAAAAGTGAACAAAGGGGAAACTTAGCCTTTAAGTATATTTTTGTTCCAATAGTTTTTATTACAATTTCAAAAGAGCATACAGAACATTATGCTCAGATATTCATCAGAGGGTTGTTGAAACAAGGATGCAATATTCAATATGATCAGTGACCCTTATCAAATACGTATAAACAAAGCTTAATAAGAAAGGTTATATTTTGGCTAGAGAGACTTCCTTGTCCCCTGGTAGCATCCTACAAAACCATATATTCCCCCCTCCTCTCCCCCTTCCATTATTATGGTATAACCCAACCAATATCTAAAAAACTGAGGGAACGGATAAAATTAAAAAAGGGGGAAAAAAGACACAAAGAGGGAAAATAAGAAATTAAGAATTAGATTTCCATGCACGTGTTATAGTTATTTTAGCCACTAAGAGAATACAAAATATAAGAGATCGTAGATCTTCTCTAGGTGTATTTTGTCCTGTCACTGGGTAGATCAGGTTGAATATTCTGATCCAAAAGCATCGGACCTTCACTCAAGACCACCAGACATGATACATATCTCCTTCCTGTCCGCACCCCTGAAAGCAAATGGGTGAAGTGCCTTTAAGTATATTTTACACACAAATGCATTGTTACTAGACACGCAATCATTTTTTGTCCAAATGCATTTTCGTCTGAATTTCGGGGATTTTCGCGTTCGTTTTAACAAACAATAGCGAATGTGCAGAATCCGGAATCCAAAAGATTCAACATAAAAATGCTTTATTTTCATTTCATTGCGACAACAGTTCGATATAGATAGAAGATTCGACATGACGGTGACAATAGCGATCTGTGTCTATCGAACATGCGGTTGAATGTACCTAACTCCTATTCGTTTATTCGACATAGAGAGAAAAGATTTGACATTATAGAGACATTTGACAAAGCAGCTGCGAGTGGACATTTATGGTCAAATGCTCCGCCCATAGGCTACAGAAGACTTCTAATGTTGGTTGACTATAAATCATATCATAATCTATATATATAAAACTCAACGTGTGTATGTATGTATGTTCCAGCATCACGTCCAAACGGCTAAAGATATTAACATGAAACTTGGCACACATGTTACTTATATGTCAGCAACAAACATAGGATAGGTGGTTTAACCCTTACCCACCCCCATTTGCCATGGTCTGGGTTTTTCTTTAAAGTCCCATTCAACTCTATGGGAAATACATGTTACTTCATGTTCCAGCATCACGTCCAAACGGCTAAAGATATTAACATGAAACTTGGCACACATGTTACTTATATATCAGCAAAAAACATACTGTAGGATAGGTGGTTTAACCCTTACCCACCCCCATTTGCCATGGTCAGGGTTTTCCTTTAAAGTCCCATTCAACTCTATGGGAAATACATGTTACTTCATAACTTCCAAACGGCTGTAGATATTTCGATAACACTTGGTCACATGTTACTTATATGTCCACTTAAACTATAGGATAGTTAATTTATCCCTTAACTACCCCCATTTGTGAGGGTCTGGGTTTTTGTTTAAAGTCCCATGCAAATCAATGGGAAATGTATGTTCCCACATAACTTCTGTACGCCTGGAGATATTTCAATAATACCTGGTACACATATTACTTATTTGCCAAATAAAAATATATGACAGTTAAATTAACCCTTACCTACACCCTTATATAAAAGATGGGTATATTTATATTACTATGATTTTCCTCCCCAAAAGGTTAAGATAGGAAGACCGGGCAACGCCGGGTATTCAGCTAGTTAATAAATATAATTATTACTAGTCATACAACATTAGCTTGTGGGCGGAGTATTCGACCGAAAATTTATGATTGTGGCGTTGTACAGTTTAGCTGCTTCGTCAAATCTTCTTAGAACTTTTGACAGACACTCTAAGCCTTCAATTGACCGATTCGACCTGAATTTATTTGGATTAACCAGGCCTTTCCCTGGTTGACTGTTATAATTATAACTATAACTATAGTTATAATTAGACATGCGCAGAATGAAAAAAATATTTTTATTTTGTCTTGTTTTGATTCGTTATTTACATACCGTATATATTCGAGTATAAGCCGACCCGAATATAAGCCGACCCACTTAATTTTACCACAAAAAAATGGGAAAACTTGTTGACTCGAGTATAAGCCTAGGGTGTCCATCTGCATGCCTCACTGTGTCCATGTCTCACTGTGCCCATGTCTCACTGTGCCCATGCCTCACTGTGCCCATGACTAGACTGATGTTTAACATGGGAGTCTATGGAAGGGGTTGCCTGGTTTTGAAAAATCAGTGCTCCCCGGTCGTAGGTCCCCCGGACAACAAACTTTGCACACATGTAGAGGAAGTACCATGTTCCCAAAGTCTGGGAGATCAGGCACAAAAAGGTGACTCGAGTATAACTCGAGGGGGGCATTTTCAGCACACAAAAAATTTGCTAAAAAACTCGGCTTATACTCGAGTATATACAGTAATTTTTTTAAGTTAAATTTGTTTAATTTGTTAAATTCATTTTCGAATCAATTTCGAATAGTTTTTGTATTTAAAAAGTTTTTGAATTTGAAAAGTTTTCCAATTTCCAAAAATGATAAAATAGATTAGAAAATAAAGGAATAGAACACAAAAAATATATATATTTTTTTCTATTCTATTCTTTTATTTTCTCCTTTATTTTATTCTCTTTGGAAATTGGAAAACTATTTGAATTCAAAAAGTTTTTGAGTTTGAAAACTATTCAAAGGCGATTCGAATTAGAAATTCATCCAAATCTCGTTATTTCGTATTTGTTTAAATTCGGTACTATTCTAATTCGAAAACATCCAAATCCCCAAATTTTAATTCGAAAAAAATGAACCGCACATGTCTATAATCTATGCCCCATTTTGGCACCCTCGTTTAACTCTGTTACCAGTTCATTTTCCTGGTCTTGTTGTGCCCTCTGTGGCCACATGGCCTACCCTCCTCTGCTGCGTTCCAGTGGCTCTGGGTTGGCATTCTTGGGAGATTCTGTCTGGTAGTTTTTCAAATCAAACCCCTGAGGAAACTCTTATGGGTGAAATATGTCGGGTTAAAAACATTGTATCATTTACCTTGAAAATGTCTCCCATGATGTGATAAAATGACTTTTTGATAACTTTTCACTAGAACCACATTGCAGACCACAGCAATGTGTGAAAGGATTTTAGATTTCAGGTTCCAATGACCCTATCTTCAGAGCCTCCAACCTACTTCGGGGGTCTTGATAGGCAATTATTCCTCGATGTATCCCACCATTAAATATGCAATAAGGCTCCATAAAGGAGTGATATTTTTTTCAGCTGCTTATTCCTTTGTCCTCCATTTTCTGTCCTGCAGTTGGCAGCAGGCCCGGACTGGCCATAGGGCACACCGGGCATATGCCCGGTCGGCCGCAGCTGCCAGAGCCACATGTCAATTTCGGGTCTGACTGACTTCATGGGCAGCTGCTAGAGCCGGCCCTGCTCACCCGCTGCCGGCCTCTCTTCGGCCGGCTCCACGGGGAGGGCCGCATCCATGTTCTTCTGGCCGGGGTCCCCAGTCCCCCCCCGCCAGAAGCCAAAGCATCTAGGCTGCTCCGTGGGTGGGGGCCGCTCAGCCGGCATCAACACGGCCAGCTCCGCGGCCGTCCGACTGATTATTCAGCTCAGGGGGGGGGGGGGGGGCGGAAATGAAGGGGTCAGGTGACCATCAATGGGGAGGAGCTGCCTGGAGGAATCCCCTTCTGCCTGTCGCAAAGGTGTATCTGCAGCCACTGGCACCAGGGCCTAGAGAAGACTGCTAAAAAGTAAGTAACGCCAGCCAGCCTGCCCGTTTGCAAAAAATTATGGTTTACACCTGCATTTACACAGCATGATAAGAGCATGCTTTGGTCTGGTCAGTGGTCTCTTACACAGTAACTCAGGTAGTTTAGCATCACTCTTTACTGTGTAAAAAAGACCATTGACCAGACCAAAGCATGCTCTTATCATGCTGTGTAAATGCAGGTGTAAAACATTGTGTGAGAGGGACATTTCTTGGGCCCAAAAGGTGCATTTAAAGTGTATGTATGATTTTTTTTTTTGTGTGTGTGTTTGTAATTGTGGTATGTTTAATACTGGTTGGCTGGGTAAGTGCAGTGTTAACAAAAAATCATATATACACTTTAAAGGCATGACACCTTTTGGATTGTTTTAGACCCCTTTCACACCCCTTTCACACTGAGGCGCTTTGCAGGCACTATAACGCAAAAAATAGTGCCTGTAAAGCGCCCTGATAGAGCCACTTTATTTACTCCAGTGTGAAAGCCCCTAAAGCTTTCACACTGGAGTGGTGCGCTGGCAGGATGTTAAAAAATGTCCTGCAAGCAGCATCTTTGGAGCAAAATGAATGGACAGTACGGCCATACCGTGGCACTTTGCAGATGGATTTAACCCTTTTTCGGCTGCTAGCAGGGGGTTAAAAGCGGCCCGCTAGCGGCCGAATACTTTCGCAAAAATTCCGCAAAAATTACGGTAAAGCGCCGCTAAAAATAGTGGCGCTTTACCGTCACCGCCCCCGTGTGAAAGGGGCCTTATATATAGATTTGGGTAATATATTTTTAATGTGCCCTAAAATGAACTATTAACTGTTAACAACACTCCACAATCGGTTTACAAAACGCAGCAGTTTGCCGATTGGAATCGCATGGGTGTGAACACCCATGTAATCTGATTCTGGTGTGGACAATAAAGGGTCCTGCACCAGTGTGGTTTGAATGCAGTACGATTTGAGCCATACAAATCCATGGCTCAAATCGCACCCCAGAGACACCACATGTAATTCGCACAGAAATGTTGAGCGATTCCTGTGCGAATTACATGTGGTGTCTCACACCACAGTAGTGTGAACCCGAGCTGAGGCCTTAAAGCCAGCTGCAGCATTCCCCTTGGCAGGAGTGAGCTCAGGTGTGTTTGGATCCTAGCCTGAACTATCCTGAGCTTTTTAGCCAGCATAGCCCAGCAGCCGCACATATACACTCCTCTTGTATATGTACAGCTGCAGACCATGAAATGTCCTCGCTGCTTACAATTGGAAGCACACTGTAATAGGAGGGGGCCGGGGGTAGGGGGGGGGTTTGATTTAATAACAAACATGTCATGCTTTCCTGATCTGTGTACCGTATTTATCGCGGTATAACGCGCTCCCGCGTATACCGCGCACCCCTAAAGTTGCCCCCAATCCTGTGGAAAAAATATTTTTTTAGCACTTACAGTTTTGGTGTCTTGCGTGGCGTCCATTGGCGGCCTCGTCGGGTCCGGCGTTCGTCTGCGGCTTCGGGTGTCCTCTTCGTCGGGTCCGGCGTCCTTCTGCGGCTTCGGGTGTCCTCTTCGTCGGGTCCGGCGTCCTTCTGCGGCGTCCTCCCCGCTCGTTTCCCGCGCCGAGTTTTGAATACTGCGCCGACATATACAGAGCGCAGTACACTTGTGTATTGTCGGCAATGCTCGGCTACCTGCGCTGACGTCCTGTACGTCCAGGACGTGAGCGCGGAAGGAGCCGAGACTGCCCGACTATACCCGAGTGTACTGCGCTCGGTATATGTCGGCGCAGTATTCAAAACTCGGCGCGGGAAAGCGGGTATCGGCGTATACCGCGCACCCACGATTTTGCCCTGATTTTCAGGGCAAAAAAGTGCACGTATACGCCGATAAATACGGTATATATTAAAAAAAATGGGCTGCTCAGCCTAAAATGCCCAGGCCTAATATTTGTCCCAGTCCAGGCCTGGTTGGCAGGTATGGTTATTTAGACTTCTCATTTATTTATAGCCGACCACACACACTGTGCAATCTCTGCTATGTTTATCACATACTGTGTATTGCACTTAGTCAACTGCTTGATCTTATATGTGTTCCCTGTATATGTAGAGACTACATCATGAAAATGTTCCAAATGATGACAGTAAGAACATCTCCATCCATATATAAACAACTCCTGAGTTTTCAACCAACTACCACCAATCTTCTAAGATCTAAAGAACAGGTTTGAAAACAATGTACTGTATGTACATTATGTTAGATGCTTTGCAGGATGCACATTTTAACCCTATCTTTATCACTTACCTATCATTGGAATCTTCATACAGAATGGTAATATATTGATTAACAAACTCCAGACTGTGCCTACTGGGAAAAAAAGCACCTGTTTGTACTGATTAGCCCTATAATGTTGTTGATACTCCATCAATCCTTCTAGATTGTAAGCTCTAACGAACAGGGCCCTCTGATCCCTCCTGTATTGATTGTATTGTGACTGTACTGTCTTCCCTGATGTAAAGCGCTGCGCAAACTGTTGGCGCTATATAAATCTTGTATAATAATAATAATAATAATAATAATTGCTCTCTCTTTTTATGCTTTGCATGTCTATAGGCCATGATCATTTTTTTGTCACTAAAACCCTCTTTCAAGTCAATTAAACAGATAATTTGACTCTATATCAAAGTCAGTCACATCTGAGCAGTTCCTTCACAACCTAATGTGCTGACCCATTCGGAATTGCTTTTTATGGTATGTGGTGGATGACAGCTGTATGCACGCAAAGAGCTTTTGTTTTTCTAAAGATACTACTAGAAATCTTTTTTAATAGATTCCCTTGGATCACTAGATCCAAATAATTGATGTTATCTGGGTGCTCTTCACTTGTAAAACATAAATTGAAACTGTTCATATTCAAATGGTCCAGAAAGCTCTGGGCATTTAAGTCTGCACCTATTATAAAGATTTGGTCATCTACTGTATGTAACTATTGTACAGCTTAATGAATGCACTGAGATTGTTTTCCTCAAGAGATGTGGAGAGCCTCCCGCCAACCCATAAACAGGTTGGTGCATTAAGGGGACAAATCAAAACACTTAGGGGGTTGATTACGAAAGGCAAATGCACTTTGCTCTACAAGTACAAACTACAAGTGCAAAGTGCACCTTAAGAGGAAGTAAACCCTGATGGGTGTTACTTCCTCTTTGTTTCCCCTTCAAAGGTAAAGCATAATGGGCTACTATGAAATAAGTGGTAATAACTGCGCTGTGTGGGTATGGAGGGATAGGGCGAGAAACAAAAAAACAATAAACAAAAAAGCAAAACAAAACAGTGATCAATAAGTCCCACCAATTGGGCGGGGTGAACTCTACAAGCAGTGTGCAATCTGAACTGTGAAGGTGAGTGATCTGGAAAAGGTTAACACTGTGCAGCAAAATCCTTATAAGGAAATATAATAAACATTGATGTCACTGATGAAGTCATGTGACATGACGCCACGCGTAGGGACAGGAAGTACCAGACCTCACACACTCTGAAGGGAGAGATATGAGCTCGCTGCTCGTTTTGTTTGGATATTTCTGACATTTTAAATGTGAGTTTTTTATGTTTTTATATTAAATACTTTTTGAAGCGGAGCTGTACTATGTGCCTTTTTCTCTCTTTGCCCATCTATACCTGCTGAGCATTTAGTACCAGTATCCGTGGACGTTTAGGTGGAGGTCAAAGAGGAGGTCAAAGAGAGAGGATCAGCATACAATCAAGATCACAGACTGGGTCGCACGAACTCGCCGTTCGTAGGAGATAGGCCCACTGCTCACGGCCTCCATGTGAGTGCATGTGCACGTGATTGATCATCGTTTTTTAGACCCTTGCTTCCAGTATTACGCCATATCTTCCTCTTTTTCTTGTTTCTTCCATTATGGTCATTTAATGTGGAGACTACATCTAGCCCTCATCCTGCTGGATCTTTGAGTATATCTTGAGTGGTATCTAGGCTATCCGTGCTATGGCCTTGAGGTGAGCATTCTATACCACTAGAGGTGTGCACACCGAAGCTTGCTCTTCTCTGAAATATTGGATTTCCTGGTTTCTCATCACTTATTATTCACAGCTATCAAGGACTGCACCTTTAAATATATGCTTTTTGGATGCAAGACTTTTATTTGCACTTGATTTCACTGGATTTTTACCCTTTATTATGTGTTGGGACCACTTACCTTTGGTCTTTAGTACCAATCCTGGACATTTATTTTGATAATTGTGTTTACTTACTTCCATGTTTATTATATTTCCTTATAAGGATTTTGCTGCACAGTGTTAACCTTTTCCATATCACTCAACTTTACAGTTCAGATTGCACACTGCTTGTAGAGTTCACCCCGCCCAATTGGTGGGACTTATTGATCACTGTTTTGTTTTGCTTTTTTGTTTATTGTTTTTTTGTTTCTCGCCCTATCCCTCCATACCCACACAGCGCAGTTATTATCACTTATTTCATTTGCTTTCACTTTTGGCTAGGACCATTTCCAGATAACTGCAGCAGTGCCCCCTAGAACATCGATAGCGCGAGAGCCCTTCCATTACAATGGGCTACTGTGCATCACATAGTAGCCCATTATGTGACACTTAGCTGTAGGGGAAGCCTGCGATGTCCCCGTCTTACTCGCAAGCGTCCATTCTTAACCCCTCTTCCATCCGGGGCCGCGAACTCCGGCTCTGTGAGTGGCCGGAGTCACGTGACGCTGTGTGACGTCAATCGCGGGCATGCACGTGGGAGCCTTCACTCACGGCATGACCCGAGATAGAAAGGGCACATCGTGCAATACACAGACACCAAATTAAAGCAAAGCGAATAAGTATTTTTTTAATTTAAGTTTCTTGGACAGATGAGCACAAAAATATCTTAGGCAAATATCATTCAGTGGGACACTCTCACTGTAGAAATATTTAAAAAAAGCCAAGCAGTGAAAAATCATCATAAATAAAAATGTATAAACAAAAGGGAAAGGGAATAGCTTGACCTTTGGTGTCTGACTGCTTCCTTTGTGCTCCTAAAGCCATATACCCAACAAATTTGTAGCAATATTATAACAGGCCTTAAGAAATAGAATACTAAACTCTGAGTGTGGTTCCCCTTAAAGCGGTTGTATACCCTTAAAAATTATAAAAAAAAGACCTACAAGGCAAAGGCATAATGAGCTAGTATGACTAGTATACTAGCTCATTATCAATTACTTACCTTAGATCGAAGCCCCCGCAGCGGTCCTCGGACACGTCCTCCGGCGCCGCCATGATACCCGGAGAGGCTGCCTGCGTGACATCACTGGGATTCAGCTGGTTCTGGTTCAGCTGGTTCTGTAACGATGATGATAAGAGTGTCTTCAGATAGTCACTCTGCTGACAGGAAGCTGAGTGGGTCCAGGGCAAGCACACAGCTCACACGCTCCTTGCCTCACAGGCTTTAACGTCTGCTCGCAGCTCCAGAACAACTGTATCCCTGCTTCACATTGAAGGCCGTAGTTCCAGAAGAGAGACTCTTCCCCAGACCAGGCTATTTATCTCCTCTCCCAGCATTCTGTCTCTTTCCCAGCCAGCTGGAACTTGTAGGCTGTAGCAGTCTGGTTCTCATGCTAATCCTGGCTCCTTGGACCACATATCTGATGATCCCCTGCTCCCAGCTGTGTTCTCTGCTTTCTCTGTATTCAGGAAATGATGACACAATGTGCAGGCTGAGCACTAGAGGGAAACAAGCTCACTACCGCCATTGTTACCAAATGTCCATGATAACACAGGAAAGTTAGTCAGCACCTGGCTACATAAACAAGCAAACAAAATATATATATAAAAAAAGTGAGCTAATAATAAGCAACTGCACCTGCTGCATACATTGTAGCATTATTTTGTTCAATGTAGTAATGCCATATTTCATTTTATCTCCTTTCAGATGATTCCTCCTCACTCTTAATGAGTTAAAAGTCTACACTCTCATAAGTAAATAGTGTAATTATGCATAGTACTGAATTTCAAGGTTCATAACATTTACCCTTGAACAAGACTGGGGACAAGGGTGCTTTAAATTTAGTGCAAATGTTTAAGTCGATTAAAATAAAGTTTGTGCAATGTTAAACGTGTTCCTTCGGGGCTAACTAATTAGCAAACTAGAGAGTTTTATAACCCTCCAGTGCCATCTTTGAACTAAAAAAGACATCTACTAATGAAGTCCCTAGCGGGATATATATAGATATGCCAGACTGTACTGCACACTCTGGTTACAATTTCAATGCTTTCCATATATGAAGAATAATAAGAATGATGTTTTCCAAGAAAAAGAAAAGTGAAAGTACTTTCCGATCAAATAAGTCATATATCAGTGTATTATGCATTTTTAAGGATCTAGAGGTTGATTAAGCCACATCTTCGCACCTTAACCATTCAGTGTTCTCTTGAATTACCAACTATTTAGGTTATATACCAGTATGGATTTCACACCACTTCCTCAAACTCAATCTTTTTAAAACTGGGCTCATAATATTCTACCCTGCCAATGCCCCCTCCCCTGACTTCTCCATCAAGATCAATCAACAAGTATCAGCCTCTCCCTTCATGTCAGGGTGCTAGGTGAAATCCTGGTCTCTGACCTGTCCTTTCATCCCTAAATCCAAACACTGTCCATATCTTGTAGACATCACCTTGGCAACATCTCCAAAATATGCCTTGTTATAACTCATGAAGCCACAAAGCAACTCATTCACTCCCTTTTTATGTCTCATCTTGACTATTGCAACTCCCTCCTTATAGGTCTGCCTCTACACAGGCTACTCCCCAAACAGTCTATCATCAATACTGCTGCCAGACTCATTCATCTTACCAACCACTCAGTATCCTCTACCCCTCTCTGTCAATCCCACCACTGGCTTTACGATTGCCCAACAAATACAATTAAAAATACTAACAACAACATAAAAAGCCATTTACAACTCTGCTCCAAGCTACATCCACCAGTTTTGCCTCAATATATCGCCTGAACCGTCCGCCCTGCTCCTCCCAAGACTTCTTTTTTTCCAGCTCCTTTGGGTTGCAGGTCACAATGAATCACTGTGCCAATCAATGCATTTTAATGTTACATTCATGGAATAAATACATGTTTTACAATCTACAGTGTCTTTTTGCTCTTCAGCTTCACTTCAAGTCCCAAAACCCCCCTTTTCTCTTTGCTTTTTGCAAACCCGGGTTGGAGGCACTTTGATTTACATATCAAAGGCCTCATTTAAAGTCCAAAACTCTCCTCTTTTTACGTATCTCATTGCAGGTGGTGGAAGAGGAGGTCCGACTGCTGGCCATAATTGACTCTGGGGCTTGTAGCTGTTTCTTGGACTTGGCCTGGCAAGGAAACTCAGCATTCCCCTCCATCATAAGGAGCATAAACTGGAAGTACACCTTGCTGATGGTTCAATGCCCAGTTCAGTGCCTGTCACACAAGAAACTGTACAGACCCTCACTTCAGCTGACTCTGGCCACCAAGAATACTTAAGTTTTGTTGTCTTGTGCTCATCTATGTTTTCAGTCATTTTGGGAACCCCATGGCTGCAGGCACATATCCCACGAATCAACTGGAACAGGAAGGAAGTACTTTTCACCTCTTCTTACTGCCTGCAGAACTGTTTCGTCCCTAAAACTAGAAATTCTATGAGTTGCCTATCTGTTCAACCTGTGACCAACTCCCATCAAGATATACCATCAGTTTACCAGGAATTTCTGGATGTCTTCGACAAGAAAAGGGCTGATGTTCTCCCACCTCATCGGCCTTATGATTGCCTGATCAAGCTGCTTCTGGGTTCTGAGATCCCCTTTGGCCGTATATTTCCATTATCTAAAATAGAGTTTGAGACCTTATGGCAATACAGTGATGAAATAGGGCGCGATAATACAATTTAAATAAACAAAATCATTCAATTAAGCGGTTTCCAACCGACTCCTGTACATATACAGCGGCATAATGGCACGGCCGGGCAAAGTAACGTGTATATATATGTCCCTTTGAAATTCCCGCGCGCACCCCTGCTGCGAGCTCCGTGACCATATCCACGGGATCCGCGGACTCAATGTCCGCCGGTGTCCTGCGATCGGGTCACAGAGATGCAGAATTAGGAGAGGCAAGTGTAAACAAGCATCTCCCCGTTCTGCCTAGTGACACTGTCGCTGATCGTCTGTTCCCTCTCATCGGGAACAGCGATCAGTGATGTGTGACTCATAGCCATGCCCCATAACACTTGCCTTATATCCTCCAGCTAATGTTGTGGCCATATCCATCATATGTGTGAGCAGTTCCCAGTTCCAATTTGCCTAGAAACAGCCAGATAGAAGTGAGTAATTTTTGTTGTTACATTAAAGGCAAGCTGTTAATAGAAAGTTCATTTTTAGGGTGGAACTCTGCTTTAAGCATGTATTAGAGGGAATTCCGTGTTTCTTGAATTACACCTCTTCAGGAATCATATCAGCATCAATCAACTCTGTACAGATGAAACCAGATTTCAATCCAATCGGAAATGGTCTATAAAGTTGATTTTTTTCAAACTCATGTATCCTCTACTGCATGAGTGCTCAACCTGTGGCCCTCCAGATGTTGCAGAACTACAAGTCCCATAAGGCTTTGCAAGGCTGACAATTACAAGCATGACTCCCAAAGGCAGAGGCATGATGGGACTTGTAGTTCTGCAACAGCTGGAGGGCCACAGGTTGAGCACTCATGCTCTACTGAATACATCCAACTCCCATCATAAAATTCTGTCAAATTGGCTTCGCCACAAAGAGCCACAGAAGGCAGAGATAGTGTAATATTGCTTTTTTTTTCTTAAAATATTGCACTTACATAGTCCAGTGTAGGGTACAGCAGCCATACAAAACAGCGTAAGGGGAAGCAGAAGCCTCTCCATTACCGCTATATGGCTCACGGTTATACAGCGTGAGTCTAAGCTGTAGAAGTTGACGGCTCCTGTCTGTGTGTATCAAGCCTTGCTTCAATGCATTTCACGCTCAAGCACACGTCATCAGGAAGTGGGGTCACTATTATCATGGATTGTGAGAATCTTGTGAGCTACCTAGTGCAAATATAAAAAAATCGAATTAAATTAAATAAATGGTGATCAACAAATGAAAGTAAAAGTGACAGCTGCTAGCACGTCTCATATACCGTGTGAAGCCAATTAAATAAAATTAATGTGCTGCGCTATCTCAGCCAAAATCTTCCCAAATTAAAATGAATGAAATATATTTTATCTGTAAATTATACTGTGATATATGTCACACACCGCTGTAAATATATATTAGTGTAAATTATTGTACTATATAAAAACATGCAAATATATAAATATAGTGCCACACAGTAGGATATAATAAATACTGTAGATAATTCATAAAATTATAGTGCCACAAACGTGAATCATAAAGTGCTGTAGTGCATAAAACAGTGATATTGTAATTCAAGATGGAAAATCCGTCCAATGTAGTTGATATAAAGTTATTTTGGTATATATTTAGTGACTTCAAAAAAATGTGACAAACAGCTTGCTGCGGTTTTCACACTCTGGTGCTCCCCACCCTCAGGTAATGGCTGCTCACCTCTGAGCGTGTGACCTCACAGCTAAGTTTGGTCAAACACGCTTATGAATCATTTTAGGAATTCTAGGCAGACTGTCTGTTTCAAAGCTGCTTACTGGTGCTGTCTCCTCATATGGAAAATGTAAAAAAAAACTCCATGGTATAATATTGTTTAAAACTCTACCCAATGCTGGGTACTCACATGGGTTAGGTACGTTAAGTGCACCACTCTGTATACTGCCCTAAAAATGCCGGGTAATGGCTGTGATTGTATGTTCCACTTTGGGTAAAGCACTATCTATTTGAGAATTTGAAGCACATTGCAATTTAGAAAGCATGATTTTGAAGCACACACAGAGGAATTTACCATAGGACTTGTTATTAGTTATCACAAATTTTAGGTGCAGCATTAGATCAGATAGTAATCTGCAATTGGCGCTGTACCCCATTACTCTTTTTAATACATTGATGAAAATCTGGATATGGGGTTTATCCGCCCTTCCTCCTCTCCTCCCTGTTCCACCTTCAGGGTTGTGCTGCACTCAGCCGCAAGGGGAGCCTTCTCAGCACCTTGGCCTCCAACTAGACTCCTGACAACATGACACTGAGGCCTCGTACACACGATAGGTTAACCAGAGGACAACGGTCTGATGGATCCTGTGTTCCTGTAAGCAGGAACACCGATTAATGCCTTCTACTATTAAAAGCACCTCCCCTATTACACTGAATCACCAGCTAGGCAAACGTTTAATGAATAAACGATGATCCGCACTCTGGTCGTTACTCTTAAACAATTGACGTATTTATTGACAAGCCACAGTAGACAAACGCAAATAGGAAAGGTTACCCTTCCTATTTGCGTGTGTCTACTGTGGCTTGTCAATAAATATGTCAATTGTTTAAGAGCAACGACCGGAGTGCGGATCATCTTTTCCTCATTATTCTACGCAGCTAGCGACTGTGGATCGACCACCCGGGAGCTCTGCTTTCCATGTGATGTATGGGTAGTAGCACTGACTTTTTTTGTTTATATTCTAGGCAAATATTTAACCATTTTATTGCCCCTGATTTTAACCCCTTCCCAGCCAGTGTCATTAGTACAGTGACAGTGCATATTTTTAGCACTGATCACTGTAATAATCTCACTGGTTCCCCAAAAAAGTGTCAAAAGTGTCAGTTAGGTGTCTGATTTGCCTTCTGCAAAATCCCAGTCTCGCCAAAAGTCACTGATCACGTCCATTACTAGTAAAAATAAATAAATAAAACATTTGTAAATATATTCCATAGTTTGTAGGCACTATAACTTTTGTTCAAAACAATCAGTATGCGCTTATTGGATTTTTTTTTATCAAAAATATGTAGCAGAATACACATTGGCCTAAATTGATGAAGACATTTGATATATATATATATATATATATATATATATATATATATATATATATATATATATATATATATATAGTAAAATCAGTAAAAAAAAAAAACTAAATTGTGGTGATAAAATATAACAAAATAAAGCTCTATTTGGGGGGGGGGGGGGCATCCTTTTTATTTGGGTACAGTGTCATAAGAATGGCCTAGTCAGGAAGAGGGGTAAATCTTCCAGAGGTGAAGTGGTTAATGAACGCTGCATAGTTAAAAAATAAAAACAACTAATAAAAAAAATGACAATAACATGTTAAACCTAGTGATATTTTAGTAATTGAATTCAAAGAGGAGGTCCAGCCCCTCCACCAAAAAAATTAAAGTCAACAGCTACAAAAACTTCACCTTTTGGGTGGAAATATTGTGCTGAGATTTGTCCCATCGCTGTTTTAAAATGGCATTGGTGATCAATGGCTCCAGCAGCTTCTTTTCAGATTCAGCGCTGGAACCAACCAGTCAGAAACTGCTGGAGAATGCAGCACAATGCAGGAGATGAAATGATTGAACCATTTCAGCCCCAGAAGATTTGGCTGCTCAATGACCAGACCATTTTTTGCGATTCAGCACTGCGTCGCTTTAACTGACAATTGCACGGTCGTGCGACGCTGTACCCAAACAAAATTTATGTCCTTTTTTTCCCACAAATAGAGCTTTCTTTTCATGGTATTTTATCACCTCTGCGGATATACATTTTTTGCACTATAATCCAAAGAAGAGCAACACAATTTGGGGAAAAAAACATAATATCTTTTACTTTTTGCTATAATAAATATCACACGTTTTTAGGCCGATATGTATTCTTCTTCTACATATTGCTGGTAAAAAAAAATAGCAATAAGCGTATATTGATTGGTTTGTGCAAAAGTTATAGCATCTACAAAATAAGGGATAGATTTATGTCATTTTTATTATGATTTTTTTTTACTAGTAATTTGCGGCGATCTGCTGTTTTTTTTTTTATCGGGACTGCAATATTGCGGCGGACACATCGGACACTTTTGACACATTTTTGGGACCAGTGGCAATTATACAGCTATTAGTGCTATACAAATGCACTAATTACTGTGTAAATGTCACTGGCAGATAAGGGGTTAACACTAGGGGCGATCAAAGGGTTAACTGTGTTCCCTAGATGTGTTCTAACTGTGGGGGGATAGGACTAACTAGGAGGAGACCGAAATTGGTGTTCATACATAGTATGAACATAAGATCTGTCTCTACTCCCCCTGAGAGAACCGAGATCTGTGTGTTTACACTTACAGATGCCAGTTCTCGCTCTGTCACGAGCGATCACGGGTGCTCGGCAGTCATCGCGGGCACTTGCGAGTGCACGTGCCCCCTAGTGGCCAAAAGGCGAAACGATGTAAGGTAACATCATTTTGCCCTGCGGAGCCAACCTGCCGCAGTAAAACTGTGGCGGCTGGTCCGCTAGCCGTTAATAGAAGTGTTCTGTAACAGGAATTTAAATCACAATGCATTGCATTGTGTTTGCAAGGTAAGTGATGCCACTGCACTTCCTGTCTGTGCAGAGGACAGGATAGAGCTGATACAGCCCTTTGCTGCCTTTGGGCCCTTTCACGCGGGGCGGATCACTAATGATCCGCCTTCATGTGTCCGTAAGCTCAGCGGGGATCGCTCCGTATATCCCCGCTGAGCTGGCGACTGACAGGGCGGTCCCCGCACACTGTGCAGGGACCGCCCTGTCTTTTCTCCGCTCTCCCCAATGGGGGATCGGATCAACACGGACCGTGTGTCCGCGTTCATCCGATCCGCAGACGGAAGAAAAAATAGGGTTTTGTCCCGTCCGCAAAATCGGATCTTTGTGGAGGCGGGTGATTACGGGTGTCAGCGGGTGTTTATCCACTGACACCCGCAATCACATAGGGACCAATGTATGTCCCTTTTTCATCCGCAAACGGATGGATGAAAAAGCGGACATACGGTCCGCACATGTGAAAGGGGCCTTACTCTAATCTGCAGGATTAGATCACAACTAATTAAAAGTGGTTCATTCCTGGAAAGCTGCATTGGGGAGGGGTGGATCATGTTAGGTATATTGTATAATTTATCTTGAAAATAAATGGTAAGAAATAAAAAATGCACTCCACTCCCAGATTACTCCCCTCAGTCTAACAATTATGGAGGATGAACCTTACCATTATGTTGTGCTACATAAAAGTCACATTTATATGATAGTCTTCTATAAAAAAAAATCTAGAAACACAGCGTATTATATGTTAAAATAACCTATAAAAGCTAACCAAAATGAAAGACAACAAAAACACCTCTAGGAATTAAGAGAGCAAAGAGGGAAAAAAAGCTCAAGGACTCAAAGGGTATAGAGAGAAAAAAACCTCAGGGATGCAAGAAGGAATTAAAAAGGCTCAGGAACCCAAGAGGGTGTGCAGTGAAAGAAGTTCAGGGACTCAAAGTATAGAGAAGAAAGGCATAGGGACTCTGGTAGTTAAGGTTTTCCATTACCCATTAAAGCATTAGTAAAGGAAAATGTTGTTTTCATTTAAAGTAACAAACATGTTATACTTACCTCCACTGTGCAGTTTGTTTTGCACAAAGTGGCCCTGCACAAAGTGGCGGCTGTCTCTGTCCTCCCTGCAATTACTCACCACAGTAATGCGAGAGCTCACATGGTGGTCAGTAATTGCGGGCGTGCTCCCGTGATACAGCGAGCGGCGCGCCGCGTCGCTGGATGTGATTGACAGCAGCACCAGCCAATGGCTGCGCTGCTCTCAATCCACCCGCTCTAGCCAATCAGCGGCCAGGCTGAGCGGCGAAGAGGATCTTGGGACCGCGCGGGACTTTTGAGGGGTCAGGTAAGTATAACGGGGGCTCGGGTGGGGGGGGGGGCGACATCTTAATGCATTTGAAAAATGATTGCGCAAATACTGTGCAAGATAAAAAGTTGCAATGACCGCCATTTTATTCCCTAGGGTGTCTGCTAAAAAACATATATAATGTTTGGGGGTTCTGAGTAATTTTCTAGCAAAAGAATGATGATTTGTACATGTAGGAGAGAAGTGCCAGAATAGGCCCGGTATGAGGGTGGGTTTTAAAGCCCTGTATTGAAGTGGTTAAGCAAAATGCTTCTGGATATCTTCTTTTGGCTACAGATAATTATGATATTGTAATTGTTGGATATAGAAGGATTCCAATTAATTAATTTAAATGTTTAGGTTTTGAACAGAGTGGGGAAGAGTTAGAACCTTTGTCAAGTTTTTTTTATTTACTGCATGTGTCCTCTTGATTTTCTTGCCTATAACACCAGTGCCAAAGGGAAATGCGCATTACCAAAACAGCAAAACACAGAGAAATAAAAGCACTAACCTTCCTCATGCTGCTAAAAATTGCTAGATTTGGGTTTTAAATGTTAACAGTGATATATCTTTTAAAAAAAAAAATATATGAACATACATATAAAACAGATATATGTTTTAATATTATTAATGCATGTCTGTACTGATTACATAGTTACATAATGTATTTATTTGTCCCTTCATTTACATTGTTCTCAGGTTCAATTATCACGTGAGACTTTTTAATGAATTTATTATTTTGTGCAATTTCCACTTCATTTAATTTGTAACAATTTATCTAATACATGCATAGAAATAAAATTAGTATTAGTCCAGTGAGAGCAGGCCTTTTTGTACTTATTACACTTCAATCCCACAATGTGCTTGCTATTGGACCACACTAAAAAAAAATTCATTCCTTGTCAAGTTTCATTAGGGATTCCAGACATTTGAAACCCATCTCCTTAATAAAAAGACTTTTGTATGTATTAGTGTAACCTAATTAAAATACAACTCATTTGAAAAAAATTGATAGCAAGCAATAAAGTCCATTCAATTGTAAAGTTTCTATACTATGTGTAATTGAGTTTCAAGTAAATTGCATATCAAAGGGAATGTGGTCATTTGTATTGAAGCTGAAATTTGTCATGTCATCTGTTGCCAAAAACAAGAATCTTCATCTGGTTTTAAAGGCATACTTACTGTAGGTGTCCTTGAGAAGGTTTGTTTTAGACAGTGTAAAATCAAACAATTAGAAAAAAAATAGTTTTATGTAACAGGAATATGGCATGTTGAACAAATAAGACATGCTATACAGTATATTTTATTAAAAAAATGTGCAACAGGCTATATTTCATCTTGAAGGTCAGTCAACCTTTCATTCATTTTAAGGCAGGGGGACAACTTATATTTCAGAAATACACAGACTTCTATAAAACAAAAGTTCGCAGTCACATTGAAAAAGAAAAATACATAAGTGAAAAGATTTGTGAGATTGTTTTTTACATCAACTAAAAAGATTGATAACAAGCACACCATGATGTCAATTTATCAGAGATATGAGCCACACAGAAAGGCCCTGCAGGTACTATAGTCATTTTTCAGCAGAGATAGCTATCTAGATCAAAAAGACATTAATACAAAACTCTTAACACCGTTCATCGTGTATATACAGCACAAATTGTTCTTCACAGTGTTTTAAGTATGCCTAATTGTTTCAAAGTGTTGCTTGTCATCCAACTTCTGCAACATCATTTTTTAAATTTTTTGGACAGTTTAACACAAGAACATGTTTTGACTAGTGTAAAAATACAAGAATACGTTGAGCTAAAATGTTTTTTTTCCCACAACTTTTTATTAGGATTAAAGTAAAGCTTACAATAGGTATGAACAGTAATCATACAATGAGATACAGAGAACAGAGTAGTACAACGAGTGAGTTCAGGTTGACCATGCATAGACCAGTAAAGATGAAGGCAATCTTGTATCATGTGGTAAGAGATCTGAGTCTAACACAAAGAAATACAGGCGGACCAGATTAATGATTCACCTAAGACCATGATATGAGAGCGGAGGTCTACGGTATATAGACCTTCAGGCCGCAGGTTAGTAACTTGAAAGTGTTATAGTGTTGGGAGAGCTGGGCCACTGATCAGATTATCAGTGTTGGCTACAAGGGTAAAATTATTAGCGTGTGGTTCTCAGGGTGCGAAAAAGTCAGTTGGACTAGGTTGAGGGAAAATTCGTGCCAAAATATGATGGATGTTCATGGAAATTTGGGGGAAGAAGGGCTATAGTCAGGCGTAATAGTGTGGTGAATGCACAGTGAACTTTTTTGGTGTAGCACAAGAACAAGAAAGGATGGGAGGGGAAAGAAAGGAAGGAGGGAAAAGAAAAATAGTTGGGGTGCCATCACTTACTCCCCTCTTAAGTACATGTAACTCCATTGGATTTGGTTTGGCAGCTCACTAGGTTTTACCTACTAGTTTAGTTGTTCAATGACCCTGTGAGTGCTCGATCAGCCTCCTGCCTCCTACCACTGGCCATTGCAGTTCGGCATTTTTTCATCCCACATCTTCTGATGGGCAACCTACTCCCCTTATTTACAAACCAGACCTTTAAAGAGCCCCATGGCAAACTCAAACACAGAAATCACACAAGCATTGATTCTCAATCCATCACAATGTAAGCTACAGTAGGTGTTTGTGATATTGTGCTTTTAGCACGACAGCGTCGCGCTGATACTCGGCGACGTGGTGCCGAGATCTCGCCGACATCTTGCACTCACTGGAATAGTGACAGCACATCCCAGCAAGCGCGTCATAGAAGCGACGGGAGATCCGACTTGGATTCCCGCCAATTCTACACGTGTGCGGCGTTTGTTATGAATCCTGAGGGGGAAGTCCCCGCCGGATTTTAAATAAAAATCTGGCATGGGTCCCCCCCTCAGGAGCATACCGGGCCCTTAGGTCTGTTATGGGTTGTAAGGAGAGCCCCCCTACGCCGAAAAAAACGGCGTAGGGGGTCCCCCTACGATCCATACCAGACCCGTATCCAAAGCACGCTACCCGGCCAGCCAGGAAGGGAGTGGGGACGAGCGAGCGCCCCCCCCCCCCTCCTGAGCCGTACCAGGCTGCATGCCCTCAACATGGGGGGTTGGGTGCTCTGGGGCAGGGGGGCGCACTGCGGCCCCCCCACCTCAGAGCACCCTGTCCCCATGTTGATGAGGACAGGGCCCCTTCCCGACAACCCTGGCCGTTGGTTGTCGGGGTATGCGGGCGGGAGGCTTATCGGAATCTGGGAGCCCCCTTTAATAAGGGGGCCCCCAGATACCGGCCCCCCACCCTAAGTGAATGAGTATGGGGTACATCGTACCCCTACCCATTCACCTGCAAGAAAAGTGGTAAAAACACAAATAAACCACACAGTGTATTAAAATATTTTATTAGTCTGCTCCGGAGGCCGCCCCCTGTCTTCTTTATTAGCTCTTTTACCAGGGGGGGCTTCTTCTTTGACGTCTTCGGGTGGGTGGGGGCCGCCGTCTGGTTCTCTTCCACCGCCGGGGGGGGGGGGGGTGGCTTTTAAAAAAGCCCCCACCCCCCCGGCGGGTTTCCTCCGGCGTCTTCGGCGGGGCTCTTCTTCTTCCGCTATCCCGACGGGTCTTCTCCGCTATCCGGGGGGTCTCGCCGCTCTCCGCTGTTGACTCGTCGCACCCCGGTTCTTCGTCTCGCAGTCCGGTCCCTTCTTCCGTGCTGTACGTCTTCTTCCGCGCTGTGACGTCATGTTCTTCACTTCTCTTCTTCTCCCGATGTTGACTCGCCGGTCCTCCTCGCTGAAATGACGGATGCGCGCCTTGCATCGGACCTATATAGGCCTCACAGTCCCATCATGCTCTGTACCTACCCATGTGATACCTACCACGTGGTGGTTTCAGCGAGGAGGACCGGCGAGTCAACATCGGGAGAAGAAGAGAATTGAAGAACATGACGTCACAGCGCGGAAGAAGACGTACAGCACGGAAGAAGGGACCGGACTGCGAGACGAAGAACCGGGGTGCGACGAGTCAACAGCGGAGAGCGGCGAGACCCCCCGGATAGCGGAGAAGACCCGTCGGGATAGCGGAAGAAGAAGAGCCCCGCCGAAGACGCCGGAGGAAACCCGCCGGGGGGGTGGGGGCTTTTTTAAAAGCCACCCCCCCCGGCGGTGGAAGAGAACCAGACGGCGGCCCCCACCCACCCGAAGACGTCAAAGAAGAAGCCCCCCCTGGTAAAAGAGCTAATAAAGAAGACAGGGGGCGGCCTCCGGAGCAGACTAATAAAATATTTTAATACACTGTGTGGTTTATTTGTGTTTTTACCACTTTTCTTGCAGGTGAATGGGTAGGGGTACGATGTACCCCATACTCATTCACTTAGGGTGGGGGGCCGGTATCTGGGGGCCCCCTTATTAAAGGGGGCTCCCAGATTCCGATAAGCCTCCCGCCCGCATACCCCGACAACCAACGGCCAGGGTTGTCGGGAAGGGGCCCTGTCCTCATCAACATGGGGACAGGGTGCTCTGAGGTGGGGGGGCCGCAGTGCGCCCCCCTGCCCCAGAGCACCCAACCCCCCATGTTGAGGGCATGCAGCCTGGTACGGCTCAGGAGGGGGGGGGGGGCGCTCGCTCGTCCCCACTCCCTTCCTGGCTGGCCGGGTAGCGTGCTTTGGATACGGGTCTGGTATGGATCGTAGGGGGACCCCCTACGCTGTTTTTTTCGGCGTAGGGGGGCTCTCCTTACAACCCATAACAGACCTAAGGGCCCGGTATGCTCCTGAGGGGGGGACCCATGCCGGATTTTTATTTAAAATCCGGCGGGGACTTCCCCCTCAGGATTCATAACAAACGCCGCACACGTGTAGAATTGGCGGGAATCCAAGTCGGATCTCCCGTCGCTTCTATGACGGCTCTGTCTCCATCGCGGCAAGCCAGCTCGGCGCTGGCTCCCGCGATGGGGCTCGTAGGTGCTCAATCTCGCCGAGAAAGAGAGCGAGATTGACACAAAATCGGGTTCACCTACTGTACCCAACAAACCCTTGCTGTATCCCTCGAAGGGTTAATACCCTATTCACTGCTTCTCAGGGCATAGAAGATTATCAACAGCCTCTCTCCTGTCGACTTACGTTGCTTCTGGCTTTAGATACTGCTCCCGATGAATGGTCCACTCCAACATTAGGAACTCTCGTCAAGAGTCACAACGCTCAAGCCCTCACACCTCTGATCCCAGACGGAACAAGGGAAAACGTCCTTCTGTTATACACAGGCAATAATTCTAATATAATTCTAATACCGCGTACACACGATTGGAAATTTCTATGAAAAAAGTCAGATGGACTGTGTGGGCCCCATCTGACATTTTTCCATCGTTTAGAAATAGAACATGTTTTATTTTTTTCCTATTGTCTGTGTGCAACTCTGACGGAGAAAAAACCCACACATGCTCAGAATTAAGTCGACGCATGCTCGGAAGCATTGAACTATTTTTCTCGTCGTAGTGTTTTACATTACGGCGTTTTGGACGGTCGGAATTTGGTCTGACTGTGTGTATGCAAGACAGCTTGAATGGAATTCCGACAAAAAAATCCATCGTATTTTAGACCATTGGAAATTCCGATCGTGTGTACGGGGCATTAGAGTTACAAAATATGTGTCTTCTGAACTTTACAACTGATATGATGTTATCTCTCGAGCACAGGAATAGATGTGCATGTATGCTTCATCTTATCTTCAACTTGGCTCTCACCTATGTTCTTTTTTTTAGCAATGGACTCAGGGGCTAGTGCGACTCTCTCCCTTCAAAATGAAGGTTTAGAACCCTGAAAACATACATACAAGAGAGGAGACACTCTTGAACTCTCGACTGCAGATGCCTTACCAGGTACTATGCAAATACCCAACACATTTCAGCTCACAATGTTTTCTATTATATACCTTTTACCCTTTCAATCCTAGTGGAGCAATTTCAACAGCTCACCAATTCATTTTTTTTTCACACCACTCAGCAACCTCTGCTGCCTCTTACTTTCATAAAGGTATGATGTGAGTGTAGGAACTTGGAAGACTGAAAAATTGCCTGATATCTTTCTCCCAGATTACACATCTCAGGTTTAGACACAGTTATGCCACTCTTTAACTACTCATCATTCACAGACCGTATGTACAGTATACAGTCCAGACATCACATAGTTAAAACAAGTTCCCAACTGTAGCTACAGCAGCCATGAGATTGGTATTGTTTTTTTTTTAAACCAGCTCCTGGTTATTTAGTAAAAGTGATTTGGGTGGCTATAAAGCTACCCAAAAACTTTTACATGACTGTGTAAATTGTTCCCTCCCTTCTGCTACCACCTGCCATAGTTTCTGGATAGTCCTGCTTCCCCAGGGCCCCAGGATCCCCAGGAAATGTGAGGTTGGAGAGAGGAAGCGGATTGGTGAACATGCAATCCCCAACCTGCTCTGTGATCAATGAGCCTGGAAGCATCTAACTTTGAACATTTCCTACTTCTTCTCTGTCAAACTCCTGGCTGAAATGTTTGGTAAGCAGCCAATGAAGCATAGTCATATGCTTGATCAGCTAAAGTACACGGCAATGGAGATATTAGGGGTCTGGTAGATATGTCTGTTGACTCCATAAAGAAAGCAATAATGTTAACTTCTTGGAGCCTGGGCCATTGTCAAATGATGGCCACAAGGTGGCTCTACAGGTCCGGGAGACCGTCTTTTTACGTCCCCTGCTCCTCCGGCCACTGGGGGGGCACGTGAGCCTGGTACGTTACTGAGATGCCGATGCGCGTGCCTGGCGGCCGTGATGTCCGCCAGGTACACGCGATTGCCCGTTACACAGCCAAGGATGTGGATATCTGTATGTAAACACAGAGATCCACGTCCTGTCAGGGAGAGGAGACCGATGATAAGTCATCTCCCCCCACAGTAAGAATCACTCCCAGGGAACACATTTAACCCCTTCCTCGCCCCCTAGTGTTAACCCCTTCCTTGTCAGTCACATTTATACAGTAATCAGTGCATATTTATAGCACTGTTCACTGTATAAATGTGAATGGTCCCAAAAATGTGTCAAAAGTGTACGATGTGTCCGCCATAATATTGCAGTCCTGACAAAAATCGCAGATAACGGCCATTACTAGTAAAAAATAAAATAAAAAAAAATGTCATAATTCTATCCCCTATTTTGTAGACGCTATAACTTTTGTGCAAACCAATCACTATACGCTTCTAGCAATTTTTTTTTTTTTTACCAAAAATATGTAGAAGAATATGTATCGGCCTCAACTGAGAAAGAATATATATATATATTTTTTTTTTAAATTGTTTTATTTATTAAAACAAAAAGTTAAAAATATTGTGTTTTTTTCAAAATTGTCGCTCTTTTTTTGTTTATAGCAAAACAAATTAAAAAAAAGCAGAGGTGATCAAATACCACCAAAAGAAAGCTCTATTTGTGGGGAAAAAAGGACATACATTTTGATTGGGAGCCACGTCGCATGACTGGGTAATTTTCACTCAAAGCGTGACAGTGACGAAAGCTGAAATTTCTCCTGGGCAGGAAGGGGGTATATGTGGCCATTAAGCAAGTGGTTAAATTAAAAAAGTGTTAAAAAAATTTAAGTACACTAAAATAATCAAAAATGTTTAAAAAAATAAATGTTTAAATCAGTTGTCCCTGCCCCCCCACACACACACATGCAAACACGCACCTAGCGCAAGTGTGTTTAAACATTGATTAAACCACACATGCAAGGTATCTTCACAAACATCAAAGTGAGAGCAATAATTCTAGAGCCATGATTAATAGTTAACTTTAAATTGAAGAGCTATAAAGGTGCTTAAAGTGTCACCTATTAAAATTTAAGGTACCATAGCTTTTTGCTAATTCATAGGCACATACAATTTTAAGGGTTGATATGTTTAATACTAGCGCAGTGATTAATCTTGAATTTATTGATATGCTTTATATTACTTAATGCATATATATATTTACTTAATGCATCCCCATCTTATATCTATTTTACCAAAAGGGGCTATTTTATTACACTTTTTCCTGGAAAAGCATTTGTGCAAACATGTGCAACATAAAGAAAAACTCAACTGCCATCATTTTCTTTTAAAGGACCTCTTTGGTATTGGTGGAAGAAGTCTAAAAAACAGATTGAAAATTACTATAGGCAAAACTGGAATCCAGATTCAGGCTTAGAAATACTCTAAAGAACGTGGAAGTGTTTAACCACTTACAGACCAAAAGATTTGCCTGCCTAATGACCAGGCCATATTTTGCGATATGGCACTGCGTCACTTTAACTAACAATTGCGCACCACTGTACCGAAACAAAATTGACATCCTTTTTTTCCCAAAAATAGCGCTTTTTCAAATTTCTTCATCAGTTTTGGCCAATATATATTCTTCTATATATTTTAATAAAAATAAGTGTATATTGATTGTTTTGCACAAAAGTTATAGGCCCAGATTCACAAAGAACTTACCCTGGCGTATCTCGAGATGCGCGGCATAAGTGTAAAAATGCGCCGTTGTATCTATGCGCCGTACCCACAGAACCAGATACGCCTGAAAATAGGCTTCTTCCGACCGACGTAACTTTTCTACACCGGCGTAGCGTGGGCGCATATTTATGCTGGACGCATCTGACGCTCCCATTGTTTTTGTATTCAAATACATGAGGGAGATATGCCAATACGCCGATTCTCGAACGTACGTGCGCCCGACGCAGGCTACGCGCGTAAGCTGTACATCCGGCCTAAAGTTACCCCTCATAAAGCAGGGGTAACTTTGCACCAGACGTGCGCAGGTCAGCTGGAGAGCAGCTTCAGCAGCACCGTTACGGACGAGCTGAGCAACCACACTTGCAGGACAACACATCCGTATGCCAACATGCCAGGGGCAGGCATGGTCATAGCACTACTAGTGTGTTCAGAGGTGCGTAGAAGGAGGAGGGCACAGGAGAGGATATACCGAACTCACATGAACGTCTTTGGCATGGGGGATTCGGAGGTGTATCGCATCTTCAGATTCAACACTGCTGCCATCCTGGAAATAGCCACAACCCTGCATAATGACATCACCAGCCCGACACACCGCTCACATGCAGTGCAGCCACTGGTCAAGGTACTGGCAACACTGCATTTCCTCGCCAGTGGATCATTCCAGCGTACAAGTGGAGTAGTGGCTGGGATGTCACAAACCCCCATGAGCAGATGTGTGCACCAGGTTGTCCCCGCAATCCTCAGACGCATGTCCCACCACATCATCAGACCCACCTATGAGCATCTGCGGCAGAAGGCAAGGGGTGATTTTGTCAGAATTGCAGGATTCCAACGCACCGTGAGGGCCATTGATTGCACCCATGTTGCACTATGCCCCCCCCCCCGTGCCACAGAGCACCTATACCGCAATCGTAAGCACTGGCATTCCATCAACGTTCAGGTGATAGCTGATGCCCAATGCCTCATATGGCACATCCGTGCCAAACACCCAGGGGCCAGCCACGACAGCTACATATACTGTCAAAGCAACATCCCAACAGAATTTGAACAGAACGTGTACGGGGACAGCTGGCTGGTTGGTGAGTGACATGGGAGTCAGGCATGACTGTCCTACCCCATGATGCAGACATCACAAGGGGCACATGCACGACTAACATCCTCCTGTTTTTTCCCTTCCAGGTGACTTTGCCTATGCACTTGGGCCCCATCTCATGACTCCATTCCGGAATCCCCAAACCAGAGGAGAGAGAAGATACAATGATGCACACATACGTACCCGTGCAGTGGTGGAACGCACATTTGGCCTCCTGAAGTCCTGTTTCCGATGCCTGGATAATTCCGGGGGGACCCTGTTGTATTTCCCAAACTTTGTGTGCCAGATAATTGGTGCATGCTGCACAACTTCGCCATGAGAAAGGGCCTGGAGATCGACATATGTGATGACCTGACCCCCGAACCAGACATTCCCCCCTTCCCGAGGCTACACCGTCTGCTGAGGGAACAGCAGTCAGGAGTTGCCTCGTGGAACACATCTTTGCACGTTAAACACACACATTCATCATGGCACAAGGAGAATGCACGCATGCACACCACTGTGGTCCCTAGCTCACACACACCACATCCACATCACATTGGATTAGCCCAAGTCCACCATGCAGGACTTGGGAGCAGCATTGCCATGCCAAGGCCCCAATTATGTCACTGTCCATTCATACCACATTCACACGGTCGTGGGGATAATTTCTCCCCGACGACCCAGGGTGACAAACCTTACTGTCAGGAGTGTCACCCCCACATTCACACACCAGTCACACTATAGTCTACATGCCTCACCATGTGCAGTAATGAATAAATAAAAAAAGCTCATCACATGAGCAAAACAAAAAAAAACGCTCATCATCTGAGCAAAACAAAAAAAAAACACTCATCATCTGAGCAAAACAAAAAAAAAACACTCATCATCTGAGCAAATATAAGGATAACAAAAAAATCATTTGCCCTGTCGTCGGCCAGGCCTGGTGCCACGGGCCCTTAATTGTCTAGTTGGAGCCTAGGGTGGGGGGGTGGGGCATCAAGTGGAGGAGCATCCCCTGGTCTCTCCCTGGCTGGCTGCCTGCCCTCCAAAGCAACGGCAATGCAGGTGAGTATGGCATTGGTCTCCGCCTGCACCAGCCACGTCTGCCTCCCCTCCGCCTCGATGGCAGCTGTATTGCCCTGTACGGCCTCTGCCAGGGACTTTACCTCTGCCACAAGGTTTGCCGTTGTGGCTTGCAGCTCCCCCATGCAGGTGACCATCGCTGCACTGTTGCCACTGACATCCAGCAGTGCGTCATTTATGTGGCCCGAGGAGGCCAGGCTGTCTGCCACCCGTTGCATCTCCACTGCAATATTACCCATATGGCGGGTCTGGCGGTCCTGTTCCCTCGTTAAATCTTCTGGCAGGAATTCAGGAACCCCCTTGTCTTCCTGGTAGCCTTCCTGGGGCCAGGAGAGGCTTGGGGCCTTCTATATGGGGAGACACTTGAGGGACTGGCCGTAAGCGGTGGGCCAGCGTATCTCAGGGGTTACGCCGGGCATAGTTGTGAGCATGCGCAGAGGGGTGCAGGACATATGACCACGTCACGGCGCATGCGCCGTTCGTTCGGCCCTTCATTTGCATGGGGTCACGCTTCATTTAAATGGACCACGCCAACTTCCTTCCTACTTTGAATTACGCCGGCTTACGCCAACGAATTTACATCACGCCAGCGCAAGGTTGGGTGCATTTGCTCTGAGAATACGGTGCTTTCCTCTCTAAGTTACGTCGGCGTAGCGCATATGAGTTGCGCTACGCCGGCATTAAGGTGCGCCGATCTACGTGAATGTGGGCCATAGTGTCTACAAACTATTGGATAGATTTTTGGCAATTTTATTATTATTATTTTTTTACTAGTAATGGCAGCGATCAGCGTTTTTTTTCAGTACTGCAATATTGCGGCGGACAGATCTGACACTTTTGACACATTTCTGGGACCAAAAGAGAAAGAATATTACAATATTTATTGAAAAAAGTACATGATATACACTGAACATTCAAAAAATGGGTTAAAAATCATATAGAAATGATACAGAATATACAGTAAGCCCTTGTGTGTCAACATGTTTCACAATTAGGCTTCATCAGGACACATTCAAGGTTCAAAGATATCAAAAGAGAAAACAGATCTCACTGTCTGAAATGAAACTTATTTGTTAAAAAAATCTGATATTAATAACACATCTTAAAAACACTGGTCTATCCATAAAGAAGAGGTAAGGCACAAATGGATAAAAGGTTACTAGTCCGACCTAGGGTTACTTTTTCAAGTACCCCTTTTTTTTGTTCCCTCTTAATTTAAGGATGTGGCATTTGTGAGTGCTTCCTCTTATTTTCACATTTTTGGGACCATTATACAGCGACCAGTGCTATAAAAATGCAATGATTACCGTATAAATGACACTGGCAGATTCTTAACACTGGGGGCCAATCAAGGGGTTAAATGTGTTCCCTTGTTTGTGTTTCTAACTGTGGCGGGTGGAACTGACTAGAGGAGGAGACATATCGTTGTTCCTAGATAGTAGGAGCAGACAATCTGTCTCTCCTCCTCACAGAACAGGAATTTGTGTTTACACACACACACACGTGCCTGTTCTGACTCTCATGCCTGCGATCGTGCACAGCCGGCGGTCATCGCAACCAGCATGCAGCGGCATACATGCGCCTGGTATAGGCATTTAAAGGACTGACGTACAGCTGCGATGGTTCACGGGATTATGCTGACCTGTTGCAGTATGACAGCGGCTGGTCGGTTATTCGGCCGCTAGCAGCCAAATATAGCCGCTGTTTCCAAATGCTTTTAATGGGAAGGAGCAGTGGAGCAGCGGTAAACACACCGCTCCTTCAACGCTCAAAAGATGTGGCTAGCAGGACTTTTGGAGTGGTCCTGCTAGCGCACCGAGGGCTTTCACACTGGAGAAACAGCGCCGTTGTTTTAGGTCGGTTAGCAAGCGCTATTTTAACAGACTATGAAAGTAATGTTAAAGGGGTTGTAAAGCTTAATTTTTTTTTTAAACAAACATATCATACTTACCTTCACTGTGCAGTTTGTTTTGCACAGAGTGGCCTTGGTCGTCATCTTCTGGTGTCCCTCGGCGGTTGTCTCGGCTCCTCCCCGGAATAGCTAACCCCCTCGGGAAGCTATTTCCAGAGGGGTTACCTTGCGGGTGCGCTCCCGTCTCATACACTTTGCATTCATACATACAGAGTGTATGTCTCGGTCCCGCCCCCCGGCGGCTGCGTCATTGGATTTGATTGACAGCAGTGCGAGCCAATGCTATCAATCTATCCAATCAACGCTGAGAAGCAGTGGAGAACAGGACGCCGGAGACGAGCCGAGCAGGTGAGCGGGCTCAGGTAAGTAAAACGGGGCAAGGGGGGGGGGGGCTGGGGAGGCCGTCATTGCCAAGTGTTTTTTCACCTTAATGCATAGGATGCATTAAGGTGAAAAAACAGGAACCTTTACAACCACTTTAAGCTGACTGGATGTTGGTGGGGTGTCAACGTGTTACTAAATCCACAATAGTAAAATCAGTCTATATATGCAGTAAAGCATGCTTGTTATACTCACTGTGGAACTTAAGGGATTGATCCTGTTCATTGTGTAAAAAGGCTGTTTGATCCAGTCTTCTCTGATCCTCCCCATACCCCAATCCATCTCCTGATAGTACAGAGCCTTGTGGGCACTCTGAACATGCTCTGTTTGGTGTGCATTATTAGACTTTTTTTTGGAGGGGGGGGGGGGGTATGTGACTGGCACAGGGCCAATCAGCACTGTCCAGACAGAGGGTCAGAAGTCATGCAGCAGAATTAAAACTCCTCCTACATGCTTTAAACAGTGCTCGGCTGGACACTGATAGAAGTCACAAGACTGCTAAATACTGCTAAAGAGAAAAGGTATTAAGCAGTTTATATTTACTAAAATAATTGCATTTCCATGTTTTATTTATTGTGGAAGACCAAATATAGTGAATACAGGGTCCTGGGTTTAGTAACACTTAAAGTGGAAGTAAACCCCCCTATCGTTTTCAGCCAAGGAAGCTGCCATCTTGGCCTCTGTTTAATCTTCAACTGCCACGATGCTGCACATGTGATCAGTTATGACACCAGCCATTGGATGGTTTAACAGTTTGGTTGAGAGCACAACTAATGTGACAGTTACATTTCCAACACATGCCGTGAATGTAACTGTTTTTTTAAACTGTTAAATCAATGGGTTTACTTCCGCTTTAAGATGTACAGGCATGATCTGTTTTTCAGGTTGTTCTAAGTCCATAAAATTGCTAAGCATGGCCAAGTGTGCATGTTTACTCTATTGAAAAAGGCAGGGGGTGCAATCGCCAGCTACATTGCATGCTCGTTCTATGGACACCCTAAATGTTGGGCAATAATAATCAAGGAAGCAGGTGAAAAGACGAGTTAAAAACTAAATCCAGAAGACTCAGGCAAGGCAAAGATCAGAGTGAGTACTAATTGGTAGATATACTGTAAATTCCAGATCAAATATCACAATAAATATACTGTAGAAGTAGAACATATTTAAGTATTAAGTCCCACCCTAATTCCTTTATCTCATATAACTTTGAGAAATGCTACAATGATTATATTTACAGTATATTTAGTGAGGCTGGAGGTCATGATGTAAAACAGAGAAACTGAGATAGACATACAAATATCCTAAAATAGATCCTTCTCGCTATCTCTGGCATCCAAATAAATGATTATCTTTATGTTTTTCAAGCAGAAAGGGATTCTGTGGGCAAAAAATGTGTTTTGCTCAGGCATATTAAAAGTACTGTATGTCGGCCACGGAGACGCCTACTGAGTGGAAGAAATCCAATGCTTTTGTCCTGAGACCGGTAGACTACATAAGTACCTCCAAGAGCTTAGAGATCTCTAATTAGTGAAGAGATTAAACAAAACACACAAATATCCTTATTTATTTTTGACTAGATAAACAACTCCAAATTAATTTACAGATTAACTTTGCTTTTTGAAAATTACAGTCTGCATAGCATAATTCCCTCAGGACGGCTAACATCAGAAGTAGGTCTTCAATATTTTTAGCACCTTTTAATTAATGAGTTTATACCTTTTTTAATCCAAGTATTTATTTCACTCAGTTGTCAGTTTAGATTCTTGCTTTAAAATCTGTTCAAATTCACAAAGGAAAAAATATTTGTGTATTGTGCAAATAAAGTTCTTTGTTCATTGTACTGGGCATTGAAACAAACAAAAAAGTAATTAAACATGAACCCTAATGTGAAAGGCAATTTATTTTTACATGTGAGCATGCATAAAATGAATCACATTTACAACATAAAAATTGAGAATTGCTATCTCAAACGAAAAAGTGTTGGGAGAAAATGTGAAGTTTGTCACAGCCATCAGGCTGTTCCAATGGTATTACTTTGTGACTCATTAACCTGGAACAGGCATGCCGATTTACAAATTGTGACTTCACATTGACTTTCCAATCTGAATGTTTATTTTAAACCAGGAGATGGTCATGCAACCAAAAAAGATTATATCCCCAGATCTAACTTTAAAATTAAAACCTTAAAGAAACAGAGCAAGATAATAACTACAGAATGCCCTTCTTGCTCATATTTTTTATCTTAAGCCCTGTACACACAGGCCAGAATCTCATCAGGAAAAAATCATTGGCCCGGATTCACATACATCGGCGCATATTTAAGCCGCCGTAGCGTATCTCTTTTACGCTATGCCGGCGCAGTGCACAGAGGCAAGTACTGGATTCACAAAGCACTCGCTCCCACTCGCTGTTAAAGATATGCTGGGCATACTCGGCGTAAGCCAGCGTGGGTTAAAGTGGATATGAGCCATGCTAATGAGGCGTGACACCATGCAAATGATGGGCCAAGCGTCATAGAAGTACTTAAAACGAACGGCGCATGCGCCGTCCCATGGACGCATCCCGGTGCGCATTTGTGCAGAATCACGTCGGAACTACTCCCTAAGATACGATGAATCACTGCCTACGACGTGACTGTAACCTACGCCCAGCCCTATTCACGTACTACGTAAACGACGTAAAATACGACGTGTCTGTTCCCTGGTCCATACCTTTGCATGAGTTGCGCCTCCTATATGGGGAATATCTTTACGCCGGACGTACGACTTACGCAAACCGCGTATATTATGCGCCAGGCGCAACTACATTCGTGAATCGGCGTATCTCCCTCATTTGCATATGTGCATAGAAAATCAATGGGAGCGGCAAATGCGCCCAGTGTAAAAATGCGCCTACGATACGCCGGCGTAGGAAAGTTACGTCGGTCGGATGAAGCCTATTTTCAGGCGTATCTCAGTTTATGGGCACGGGGCATAGATATGGCGGCGCATACTTACGTTGCATATCTGAAGATACGTCGGCGTAAGTGCTTTGTGAATCCAGGCCATTGTTTTTCCTGACGAGATTCTTGGCAAGAATCTCTTGCCGCCCGAGTGTACAGACTCTCCTTTCAAAAGAACTGTGGTTCTCTTGAAAGGCAGTAACAGGGTGACGTCATTGCGTACAACGAGCATGCACTCATCACATTTGATGCTGTCGCCGCCATCTTACTGCACCCTACCTATGCCTAGGAAGCAACTGCGCATCCATAGAAGTCATTTCAGGCATGCGCGGGTTTCCACGGCGACCAGGTAAGTATAAGGAAAACTGCAGAGAATCTCACAACGAGAAAATAGAGAACATGTTCTCCTTTTTTCTCGTCTAGATTCTGGGCAGTTTTCTTGTCGAGAATCCTGAAAGCCTCATACACACGCTCGGTATACTCAGCAAGAAAGCTCTGCCAGCAGTTTTGTTGCAGGTTCTTGTCGAGTAAACCGAGCGTGTGTACGAGGCTTTAGTCAAGTTTTCTTGAATGACATTTTCATGATTATCCTACACTTCTGTAGTGATGGATCCTTGCATGTGCTGCCTAAAAACTTATGCTTCTATCCTGCAGCTATATCACTAGCTACTTACTAAGGCAGAATGTGGGAGCATGCATCTAAACCAGTCAGCAACTGTAGCTGCTATTTTACCCTGGTACTGGCAATTCCACTCTGAAGGCTCCTCAGTAATGTGGGAGCTGTCAGTGTCTGTGCAGTCCTGGCTGTCCTGTGTCTGTGCTCCCAGTGGCTGTTCTGTGTGTGCGCTTCAAGTTGTTTTTGCGGGCATGCTTTCAGAGACTGTGGTGGTGGTGGGGTGTTAAAGTAGCTGTCCTGTGTGACCTGAAATAAATCATGTCATTTTTTAAATCATTGAGCCATATAGATGCTTCACAAATATTGTCTAAGCGAGTTTATGTATTAAATTGCCCCCCCCCCCCAAATCAACAACTTTTTAACATGCTAATTATTTTGTTTTCAAATTAAAACCATTGCATTTTCAATATGCACTTCATTTTAGATCCGATTATGTCATCACTGGGTCTCTAAGTGTCTCTATACCAGGCAAATCATGGCTTTTGGGAGTGCTGTACATATCTTCCTGAAAAACATTACAGCACCTTGCCTTAGTATTAATCTCAAGAACCTTCAACCCTGATACAAGCAGTGTGTTGGCAAATTTCCAAATGCCTTTATATGCTGTGTCAGTATGAAGGCAGGACATTCCTAAACAGATTACACATGCATAAGGGTCACCCTAGATAATGCCCACATGTTATGCAGAATGCAGATGGGCGAACACTTCGGCCCAAGTATACGTTAGGGCAGAACTTTTGTTGTTCGGGAAACAGCCAAACTTCCGGGACTTTCGACCGTTTGTTCGCCCCTCCTGAACCGACCACAATGCATTGCAGCGCTGAACAGTGCATTGCAAGCCCTGATTGGCTGAAGCAGTGAAAGCTTCAGCCAATCAGATTTTCTGCAAATATCTCCTTAACCATGTAGGTTAAGGAGATATTGCAAGCACCTACAGGTAAGCCTTAATGTAGGCTTACCTGTAGGTGAAAGTAGTATCAGAGGGTCTACAACCACTTTAAGTTTTTTTTATAGAAAGAGGGCTTAAAGCTCAGAACATTATTTGTTCCTGAGAGGTGGTTGCTTTTAATTGATAAATCCATCTGGTCTTCTGTTTTAGGAATTTTTGATCCCAATCATCCCCTCTTTCATTTTCATAAACAACCTCCAAAGCAACACATTTGATCTAAGACCTATTATAGTTGTGATTAAGACCTACCCCTATGGGAATAGTAATCTTCTCATTCTCAAAGAAGTAGATATGATCCTGTATCCTCTTAGAAAACATTATGTTTGCTTTTCCAATTTAAAAGGCACCACACATGAATGTCATTATACAGTATATACATATATATAGTTTCACAATTTTCTAAATGTTTAGGGAAAAATGTGATACCCTATTTAATATTAATTTCATAATTTGGGTTGCTTTTCCCAAAAATGCATTCACCTTCTCATTATTTGATAGAAGATACCAATATTTTGCACAAAAAAGTTTTTAAATTTTGTCTTGGTGTCTCGAATACCTAGTGATGAATCTTGCATTATCTCCATCCTTCTTATTTCTCTTTGACAAAAGGACAAAGCCTCTTGACCATATATTGAACCTCTGGTATGCTCTCTTCAAAGACTTTTTGCTGTAGCCTCTCTAAATAGGCCTTTCCTGTAGATCTCTAGTTTTACATCTAAAGTCTTGTTCATTAGGGTAATGCCTGCACATTTGCAGGTATTGCCGGTATGGAATACTCCTACTCCGAAGGCCATGTAGCCATGCAGCAGCACGTTCTGTCAAAGCCGATGACTGATCAGTGTACCAGCTCCTTGCCGGTACCTTGTGACCGCTGTGATGAATCGCATCAGGTCACATGACAGTTGTACAAAATGGATGGCTTTCTTTCATGCCATCCATTGTGTACAACTTTGTTGCTATCTGTGATAGGTCAATTTGATCATATGGTACAGGCAGGGACAATCACAGCCCATCTGTACCATGTTTTAAGCTTTGAGCAATCACAGCTAATCACAGCTAATCACAACCAAACAGACTGAATAATCCATTGTATTCAGTAAAATGCCTGCTTAGAGCAATGCAATACACTGATATAAGCAAACATAGGGCCAGATTCGGAAATAATTACGGCGGCGTAACGTATCCCCTTTACGTTACGCCACCGCAAGTTTTCGGCGTAAGTGCTTGATTCACAAAGCACTTGCCTGTAAACTTGCGGCGGCGTAGCGTAAAGCTGTCTAGCGCAAGCCCGCCTAATTCAAATGGGGCGTGTACCAAGTACATTCAGGATTGATCAATTTTCAGATATATACCATAGTTTGTGGACTCTATAACTTTCACACAGACTAAATAATATATACTGCTTTGGGTTATTTCTCCAAATAAATGTAGCAGAATAAATTTGTGGCTACATTTATGAAGAACAATGCAAAATAAATATATTATCTGACCTTGCATGGTATATATTCTGTGTGAATTTACAATAAACGGTTCCAGTTCCAGCTTGCACCTAAGCTAGTGTCGTCTATTATCTTGGGTGCAACATTCAACTATAATACCTGGTTCCTGGTTCCAGACTGGAGGAAGCAATATCTTGATAGAGGCACCCAAGCTGGGTGCTGGATGGCTCTGTCACATAAAGTCATTTAAAAACTCAATTCGAACCCATCAAATTCATTAAAATATTGTTGACGTATCTGTGCCATGTAAGAAAATGACACAAGTTCATCAGAGAAGATTACTCTCTGCTAATTGCCTAGATATAAATTGGCATACGATGGGGCACAACAAGTGCCTATTGCAAAGCCTTATACTTAAAGATAATGTACATCCTTTAGGGCTCTTTCACACGGAGCGTATCCGTATTGATCCGCTCCGTTAGCCCGTTTGGCTCAGCGGGGATTCCTCCGTTAATCCCTGCTGAGCTGTCGGCGGACAGGGCGGTCCCCGCACACAGTTCAGAGACCACCCTGTCTCTCCTCCGCTCTCCCCTATGGGGAATCGGATGAATACGGACCGTGTGTCTGTATTCATCCGATCCAATCCGCCGGATGGAAGAAAAATATTTTTTTCGCTCAGAATATTGGTCCTTCAGAGGTCCACTCCTCCTTTGTCATATTTCGCTCCGAATATTGGTCCTTCAGAGGTCCACTCCTCCTTTGTCAAAAACAAAGGAGGAGTGAACCTCTGAAATGCATCCCCCCACCCCCAGCACCGCCCCTCCCCCAGTTCTCTAGACACAAAGGGGTTGCCACGAGGTAGACTGCATTTTTACAATGCATCATCATGTATTACAATGCACTGTTGTGCATAGAGCTAAAGAAAGTGTATTTTGTTTGACTTCAATTAAGTTAAAAGAAAAAAAAAGTAAACCGCATGATGCATTGTGACAATGTATCACACTACCCTTAGAAAACAACCAGGACTAGTGTAAATGAGCTCTAATGCTGCGTACACATGATCGGAAATTCCGACAACAAAACCGTGGATTTTTTTGACGGAATTTTGGCTCCAACTTGTCTTGCATACACATGGTCACACACATGTTGTTGGAAATTATGAACGTCAAGAATGCAGTGACGTACAACACTACGACGACCTGAGAAAAATTAAGTTCAATGACTCTGAGCATGCGTCTAATTGATTCCGAGCATGCATAGGATTTTTGTTGCGTCGGAATTGTATACAGATGATCGGAATTTCTGACAAGAACTTTTGCTGTCAGAAAAATTAAGAAACCAGCTCTCAAATTTTTCTTGTAGGAAATTCCGAATAGCAAATGTCCGATGGAGCCTACACACGGTTGGAATTTCCGACAAAAAGCTCACATCAAACATTTAAATTTCCGAACGTGTGTACGGCTTCTAAAATATCTTTAATTTAGATTGTATTGTTTCACTTACATTTGGTTCTGATCCCAGTCATGTTTTGTTTCTACTGGCCACTAGTGGCTGTGAGCTGTGAGCAGAGATACAAGGGAAGGCTCGTACCAGAGCTCACTCTCTGTCCTCGGGTTCCGTAAGCTACCCTGTGAGAGCTGCAAAAAGACTGCGTAAGTCTGTTGGAAAAATGTGTTTTGGAGTTGGCTGGGTCTATCTTACCAATAGACAATGAGTTACATGAAAATGTTTAGTTAGTGCCTAATTTGTAAGGATTTATTTTATTTTTATTTTGCTACTTGCTGCCTTTTTATATTTAGGCTGGCTGTGTATCATTTTGAAAACCACTCTCTGTTTGAAGTCTGGTAGTGTATTCTTCTTGTTGCTAGGTTCCTATCTATGCAGGTTGTGGTTGATGCGTTTATTCAGCGTGTTTTGCAGTGTGTTTTTGAACACATGATGCATTTTATGTTTTTTTTCGGGGGGCTAATAGGAAATTTTGACAGTTCTGTTCTAGGAGTGTGATTTTGATGTGACTTTGGTGCGACTTCACAGTCTCTTGCACTGAAGTCACATCAAAGTTGCATTAAAGTACTGCAAGAACATTTATGTTTCCAATGTTAGACTTTAGGGTTAATTGCTAGGGTTTAGTGTTAGGGTTAGAGTTAGGGATAGAGTTAATGGTAATCATTAGGGTTAGCAGTAATTATTAGGTCTAGGGTTAGTGGTGATTGTTAGGTTTAGCGTTCTAACTCCAACAATTGCCGCAACCCTAAAAATTACCACAAATCCTAACTTTAATAATTACCTGTAACCCTAAGTCTAACTCTACCTGTAACCCTAACTCTAACTCTAACATTTAACCCTAGCCCTTAACCCTAAAATGTGGCTTTGAACACATAAAGATTCCTGCACTACTGATGTATGTTTGTGACTTGAGTGCCAGAGAGTCTAAAGTAACATCAAAGTCACACTCAATAAACCAAACTATTATGCTTTCCTATTAGCCAAAAAATCCTGCAAAACACATCAACAACACAACATTTGTGTTTTTGGTGAGGAACCATTGAAGTCCTTTACATGCAAAATGAAATCTGCTGTGGGGAAAAAAGTCCCCGACCCTTTCCAAAAAATGCAGTGTCCCAAAATGCACGGAGGTGAACTAGATCCACGAGAAACCATGTTAAATGGACTGTTTCTCAAAATGCAAAATGCATTAAAAAAAAGCATGGGTGTGCACAAAGGGTAAGTCTGAATTTACCTTTATGTCAGAAAGTTTTCTTCAGTGACCCCACAAAACTGAACTGTCTCAATATATATTCAAGAAGGGTGAAAGGCACTCTTGGCGCTTCACACTGAGTAAAGTTGAAACAGGTAGTGTGGATATAATACCTGTTTCAACTTTACTCAATCAACTCAGATGCATATGAAAGTGCAAGAGTGCAGAGGCTATATATATACATTTCTCTTCCATTATCGAAATTACCTGCAGGTATTCAACAAAATTGGAATATATATTAAAGTATCATAATTGTTGCTTGATAAAGTGTCAACTTAAAGTTATTGTTACCGGACATTAAGGAATAAAATGTGAATTGTCTTGTAAATGAAACTGTTAAGCTTCATAAAGGTCTGGAAAATCCCTGTACATTGCCCAGTGGGTTTTCTTAATTAAATGAAACATGAAATTGTAATCATTTACTTTTAAAACTGGTCGATTAATCACAAAATTCTGCAATCAGGAAAATAACTGATTAAATAATTATATATTTCCGTGTATAACAGAAAAATACATTTTGATTCAGGTTTGAAAGAGGACTTTGGTAACAATGCAATTACATTTTAATGAGTGAACATGTTCTGAATGTTGCTATTCTCCCTATGACCTTGGTCACTTCATCTTTTCTTAGGGAGAGCAAATTGTAATTTACAAGCTCATGAATTCTGTCAAATATAAACTGGATGGCTGCACTGTAAAACAAATAGAGGGAATCAGCATTATTTCCTGATTAATCAACAGAAGAGAATTTATGTTTATGTGGTTATCCTATTGCTGGACTCTTAACTGACTTTTGAGCCTTAGTGCCAACAAGTTCTCCAAATGAAATCTGTGAGGAAAAAAACTTGGAAACTGACATTGCTGACTTATATTTATAGGGAAGGCTCCGGGACCATCATTTTTGTCCAGGCTTTTCTACTAAGTGAGACAATATTCTTGATAGAGAAATGTTAAGGCACATGCATATACCTTAAGCTTCTCAAATCTTACCATCAGGTTGGGAATTTTCAGCACTTCATATGGGTTAAAGCTTGCCCTATCCTTCTTTCCTACTATGTATTCCTATTGACCAGTGAGGAGCATCCTGAAAATGAGCCACCAGAAATGTACTGGACAGAGTTAGTAACAACATGTTGGAGATTTGCTTGCTAGATTGGCTTGCAATTTGCTATAATGTAAATTCTGAGAGGATGTTGTAGGTATGTGCAACAGTGTTTCTAGCCCATAATTTCAGCTGTTTACCTCCTTTCCTAGGATGACAGAGTTTCTATAAAGTCGAACACCAGGAAAGCAGCTAGATAAACACACAATATATATATATGGAAGCTATTTTATCTACCAAAATATTTTTATTTCTGCCCATGTAGTTCTGAAATTTCCACAGCTATGCAATATGTGTCTGCCAGGCTTTTTGCTTTTTCCGTTCAGTAACATTTACAGAATTTGACGAACGTTCCTTCAAATCAAACCTGGAATTGCTCATCACTAGTGTTAATTCAACCCACAAGCAGCCATGTATTGTTGGGCAGTATAATATTATCAGGCCTCCTGATAGGACAGTAAAGGTAGCCCTCTTGTTTCAGGTCCTAGCTCAGCAGGGGGTGCCTGTGGGTGGCCTCAATGCAGCATCGTATTTGGCTGCAGACATTTTCCTTTAATTGTTGGACAAAACTCTGGATGAAAAACTCCAGCTCCACCCACCATTTACTGATTGGAAGAGGAGAGGGACTGGGAAAAGGGAACCCGTATGCAGGTTGTGATGAACGCGGGTGTCAGATCCCCGCCCTCTGCGCTGTTGTGCTTTTTTAAGGTCAGTTTTGCCCGCACAGCATTTATTATGAATTCTTTTTAATGAAGATATTTTTGAATACAAGTCAATCTATATGACATAGTCTATAATATGAAACTTATTAACGGAGACGTTTGATCATACAAAATAGCTACATTTATTGGTTAACAAAAATATGAATATTTACATGAAATTAAGATACTAATTGCGTTACATGAACGACTTGAAAATCAATAAAAATACCCCCAAAATGGGCATGCAGTATATTTGACATTGGTGTCATGATATATTCTCAATTTGATTCAATAACCTTGTGTAAAGGACAATGAAACAGAACATCTATTTCACACGTCCAACCGTTACTATACTGCAGGTAAGTAAGTGGTTAACAATGTGAAATAAATTGGACGTTTTTTTTGTCACTAAAATTGGAACTAAACAAAAAGAAAAATATAATGAACAATTTACTCTTTAGAGAAAAAGCTACCAGTTATTGATTAATGAGAATAAATCATAATTGCAAACTATTCAATACTTCAATATTTTAGAGAACAACAATAGATTCCAGATAAAATCAAAAATTACATAATTACCCATTCGAAAAATGGCTATTTCCTACTTGAAAGTGACCAGAGTTAAAAATGGCTGCCGTGGCTTTCTATGAATCTTCATGGGATAAGAATATGTCTTCATGCATGGTGCAAGTGTATCAGTCTGTCTGAGAGTGTAAATCTCCCAGTGTGCCCCCTTTCCATGGGAGTCCATCTCCCATCAGTCTGTTCCTCCGTCCTCCCTGTGGGAGTGAGCTTTTCCCCTCTTGAGTCTCTTTTTCTTCAAATTTTCCTTCTCTTAAGTACCCTCTCCGGACAATAATACTATAACGTTTATACTAAGTTCTGCCCAACCAGTATGTGTCCTTAACTCATAGGTTGGTTGCAAATATGGGAGTAACTGTCAAAAAGTGTCTGGTTTCTATAGGTTGACACTTAATGATTAACTGTTCTCTGGACTTTGAGATCCTCAAGTAATATCACATTCAACCACCGGGTGTTTCGCGCATGTATTGTGAGATTGTCTCTTTACGTTAAGATTCTAATTTCAGAATGTGTATAAATATATATATATATATATATATATATATATATATATATATATATATATATATATATATATATATATATATATATATACATACATATATATATATATATATATATATATATATATATATATATATATATATATATATATATATATATATATATATATAAACATTCTGGTAACTCTCTATATCACATAAAATACAATTAGTATATTTTTGATTCCTACATAACATGTTTCTATATTCCTGTATAAATGTATATCTTTTAAAACAGTTTTTCTAAACATACACAGATTATATCTATCAAGCTACACAAAATGATTATTAATGTGGATACATGAATCATTTTGATATGTGTTCGATGAATATGTGTTACTCTAAGTACAGGTTCATTCATATTTTTGTAATCACAATTTGACGCCTTTCATAATGCTGATTAACTCTTTAAAACCTTCTATTTATAAAATCACACTTCTCATATATTGCTTTCTTCTAACAAAGTGTCTTACAATAATATCTAGGTATTTTAAAATATTTATGACTTGTATCATATGATATGTCCATATCATAGATAGATGCATGTATTTGTCATTTCACTTTTGTTTCAATTTCTGTGATTGTTTTCATCTTGGTGTATAATTAACTGGTGTCTCCTGCTATTGTCTAGGGAAAAGCTGAGTCAATACTGTTTATTTACTTTACGGGGCGATCTCCCCTCTGAGACAATGGGGTTGTTTATTTCCATGTGATAATAGCCCAGTTTAGCTATCTGTAGAACTTTTCCTTTGGCACGATTTCAAACCAACAATGATAGTAAACATGGCATATTCCATGAAAAATTTAGTATCTCTATGTTTTGTATGGGTTTTTTCTGTTCTTGTTTGTTATTTCTTCACTTAGAGAAGAGTTTCATAGAATATTTGCCAAGATATGGATAACTGATGGAATATGATCTATGTACTGTCTCATTCTTTAAACAGCTGTGTTGTTACCGGGGCTATTATGGCAAGTTTACAATATTTTATACATCGTTTTTCTTAGACCAAGTAAGTCAAAGTTTGTACATTTTATTAAAACCAATAACAATTATTTGAACAAATTCCGATGACCCATGAGACCAGAAGTGCTATCAGGCTCCTTTCACACTTATACGACTTCAAAGTCGTGCGATTTTGCGGCCGCGATTTTGCACGATTTTGCCACGATTTTGCAGCCACGATTTGGGATCAGTACAACTTCAACCCAATGACGGTCTTATTGATGAAGAGTCCAACAAATAATGGTGTGACTTTTTCACCAATAAGGGTTTTGAGGTGATTAGATTATTGCTTTCCCATAAACAACGCAAAAAGAAATAGCTAGAGGGCCAGATCAAGGACATTATAGATCGTATTGAACCTAATAAGGATTCTCCTGATTTTATCCGTCTATCTGGAGATTTAAAAAATAAATTAATCAGGTGGGATAAAGAAATTCAGGACAAAAAACGCAAGAAATTCTTGCGAGATCTTAATGATTTTGGAGTCTATCATGTTTTTAAATGGCAATCTCTTAATACTACTCAATCTGACCCCACTCAGTTGGCATCCATGGATACTTCTGAACCAATACCAGATACACCTACACCTGTTTCTCAGGGTCCCCAAATTTCATGGGAAAATGTTGTAGAATCCCACCCCACGACCTCTGGAACACATACCCCAGTAACAGAGGGCAAGGCCCACCCAAAAGTAGTAGTAAAGGGAAGGGCAAAGGCAGGGGTAATTATATCCAATCTGCTAATAATTATCCACATCCACAACAACCCAGTCAATATGATAACCCTTCGTGGAGATCTGTTCCTAATAGGGGTAATGGTCAACAGCGAGGAAGGGGAGGGTACCCCCCTAGAGCCCCCCCATTGCCCACTTACAACTACTATGCCCCTTTACAGGACTATTGGGAAGAACCCTCTCCTAATCATAATTTTTTAGGGGAGTGGAGGGAACCTCAGAAACCCCTGGGCCCTGTTGGAAATGGACCATCAGGCCTAAAAAGGAAAAACCGAGGGGAACCAATGGGGGGTAGACAAAGACCCTATTAGGTGCAGGGATCTTTAACCTTAGTGGCACCCCTCTTTCGGATGATGAGATGCGTGTATTGGACAAAGGTCTAAAATTCGCACCTATTAGAAATTTGAATACATTTCAAACTTATGTGAGCGTTCAAAAATATGTCTGTAGTTTGAACATGAAAAAATATTTTCTTTCAAACCCTGTACAAAGGAACGTTCCTTTATCATTTTTCAAACATTCTAACCTTAGGAATAAATCAGTATTTAACCCTCAGTGCAATGATAATAGGCATCTTGATGTTTTTAAAAATATGGGGCCAGATTCAGGTACATCTGCGGCGGCGTAACGTATCGCGTAACGTATCGCATTTACGTTACGACGCCGCAAGTTTTACGGGCAAGTGCTTGATTCACAAAGCACTTGCCTGTAAAGTTGCGGCGGCGTAGCGTAAATCCCTCCGGCACAAGCCTGCCTAATTCAAATGATCCGGGTAGGGGGCGTGGATCATTTAAATTAGGCGCGTTCCACTAGGATGTGGTCCGCAGACCTGGGTGAAGACATCCCACGCTCAGATTGGCAGACTTCGTTTCACTTTACCCATAAGTCCACAATCTCCTGCTACTCGCAAGAAAAGAACTACAAGATTCTCTCAAGATGGTACAGGGTCCCCTCCATGTTGCACAAAATATTTCCGTCCACCCCGGCATCCTGCTGGCGATGCTCTGCAGCTACGGGGTCATATCTACACGTCTGGTGGGAATGTGAGAGGATCCGCCCCTTCTGGACTCAGGTATTTGAGTGTTATAATAAGACTTATAATGAATCGTTGGTTCCCTCCCCCAAAATTGCTCTCCTTTCCGTTCTGCCTGGCTCCATTGCATCGCAGAAGCGGAGTCTCCTCCGCTTCTTTATGTCATCAGCGAGGCAGCTCATACCTTCCTACTGGAAATCGACCACCACTCCTCCCTTGTCACATTGGGTCTCAATTATGAATGACACTATGAGAATGGAGGAGATGTTAGCTCTGGACAATGATACCTACGAGAAATATAAACAACTGTGGCTCACCTGGCTCCACTTCTCTTCGTCTGATACTCTGTTGAGCATGTTGTCTCCCGCAACATGATCGTAAGTGTAATGTTTTATTCCCCGGGACGGGTCGGGGCCCCGATGTGGGACCTTCTGCCGTTGATACACCTCCCCTCACCCTCCCTCTAGATTGTCCTGTCGGCAGCCCACACATTCCCCCCTTCAAATCCCCTCTCACCTGTGTCTCATTCACTTCCTCCCTTTCTCCTCCTTCTCTCTCCTTCTCCTTTCTCATCTCAACTTTCTCTACACTCCTGCTCCTCTTTTCCTTCTTGTTTCTCTTTTTTTCTTTTTTTTTTTTCTTCTTTTCCCTCCCCCCCCTTTATTTTTTATTTTTCTCTTGTTATATCAATACAGTAGTTTTACAGTCGCAGCTCCACTAAAAAGCAGAGACCCTAGTGGCCATGCATAATTTCCTTTATTACTGGTTCATTTTATGTACAGTTGTAGCCATGTCTATTGTTATGCTTATTGGTGAGAATCTAGCTGTAGGCGATAGCCACTTGGCTGATTCTTCCCTCCAATCATTATGGTGACTGTATGCGGACTGTGCCCTCTAATGTTTATTGTCTTTTATCTGTTTGATATGTCGAAAATTTTCCAATAAACATATTTTCAACTCTAAATTAGGCGCGTTCCCGCACCAAACGTACTGCGCATGCTCCGTTTTGAAATTTCCCGCCGTGCTTTGCACGAAATGATGTCGCACCGACGTCATTTTTTGAACTTCGACGTGAGTTACGTCCTTTCCTATTCACAGGCGACTTACGCAAAAAAAAAAAAAATCGACGCAGGAACGACGGCCATACTTTAACATGGCAAGTCTAACTATAGGCCACAAAATAGCAGCTTTAACTATACGCCGGGAAAAGCCGACTAGCGACGAAGTAAGAGAATGCGACGGCCGCGTGTACCTTTGTGGATCGCCGGAAAAAGCTAATTAGCATACCCGACGCGGAAAACGATGCGAACTCCACCAAGCGGGCGCCGAAGTATTGCACCTACGATCCGAAGGTGTACAAAGCCGTATGCCTGTCGGATCGAAGCCGTTGTATCTTAGTTTGAGGATTCGCGGCAAATTTGAAAGTACGCCGGTGTATCAGTAGATACACCGGCGTACTTCTTCTGTGACTCTGGCCCTTTGTATGTAGGGACTTGGAGGAAATGCAGTTTAAAAAAGTATTGGGTTCACAAAACTAGGTATTAAACGAGGTATTATGTCGCTAGAACAAAGAAATTACATAGTCATCCGCCCCGCGGATAAGGGGGGCGGGTTAGTACTGTTTAGCAAAGCCTACTACCAGGAAGAAATGTCTAGACTATTAAGTGATCATGACACCTATTTATTATTGAGAGGAGATCTGATGGTCAAGTTCAAAAACGAACTGCACTCCTTAATTGAGAAAGGAAAACATGGGGGGAATCTGAATAAAAAAGAAGCCTCTTATTTAGATCCCTACCATTGCCGTACACCTATTATTTATTTTATGCCCAAATTGCATAAGAATTCTGAACGACCGCCTGGTCGTCCTATAGTCAATGGTATTGACTTGGTCACATCCCGATTGGGTCAATACCTTGACTTTTTTCTTCAACCATTGGTATGTAAAATGAAGGCATATTTGCGTGACACTAAGCAAATCATTCAGATTTTGGATTCTTTGCCATGTACGCAGAATACCATTCTGATCACTGCGGATGTGGGATCATTATATACCATTATTAGTCATGAGGATGCCATAGCCTCGGTCTTATGGGCATTGGGTGATACTGACATGACCAGTCAACACACGCAGTTTCTGTCTGATTGTCTTAATTTTTGCCTTTTAAAAACATTTTTTTGGTATAATAGGGACTTCTACCTACAGCAGTGCAGAATATGATTAAACCTTTTTATTTTAGGGTTATACAGATAAATAGGGGGTGTACCATTGTCCTAGTATTATGGAAAAAATAGAGGGGTCTCAAGGATTCCCCAATGAACCCTGAAACTCCAGTGAAATAATGTGGGCAGGGAGGACTATACCGGTACTTGATAATTAGGTTCAAAAGCCTGAATGGTTCATGTTTACGAAAATATTTATTGACAAATAAACATTAAAGACAAGAATAAAAATACAATACATAAAAACATTACAAAAATACAAACTTGACCACAATCAGATCACCGGTTGTGCAATCCCCATTTAACAGGCGGGGTAGAGTGTCGGTGAGAAAATTGAAATCATGAGACCATTAGTCTCGAGTCTCGACTAGTTTCGCTTTCGCTTCGTCAGGAGACGGTCTAGAGGCACAAGGTCCCTTGTTCCCAGAGAGAGGGTCCCAGTTGGACGATAAGTGCATGTGAACTACGACCAAGTCTAATGAAACAGACCTGTGTGCCCAATTGGGCATTAAAATGTTAAGGGGGTAGTGGGTCCCAGGACATAAAAGTCCTGTAGATGCAATAGATGCTCGCAGTAGTGGCCAGGTAAAGGAGGCCAATGCAGGGGGCTGGTAATAGATCAGTTACCAGTCAATGGAGATAACCAGCAAGCGAGCTTTTGGTTGTTAGGATATGTGTATGTCCTGGGACCTGGCTCCGGTAGTGCGGGGTTGCGATGGGCGCTCGTTTTGCTCCCAGTGTGGCCAATTTATTTATGGCCCACTGGGAGGAAGATGTAGTGTTTTATGACCGGCCCCCGCAATTACTGTGCTATAAAAGGTATATTGATGACCTTATAATGGTCTGGGAGGGCGACATGTTCAGTCTTCAATCCTTTATGAACAAGTTGAATACTAACGATAAAAATATTTTATTGACTTGGACGGTGTCTTGTGACCAGATCTCCTTCCTAGATCTCGAAAGAACAACCAGTTACAAACCAGGAATCATTTTAAGGTTACAGACCATAATGGTTTTATACCCCTTTCCAGTTGCCATCATAGGCTCTGGTTATGTAACATCCCAAGAGGGCAATTCGTTAGATTACGTAGAAATTGTTCATCAGAGCTTGATTTTCTTTCACAAGCCCAAATATTGGCTGAGAGATTTACACAAAAGGGGTATCCTTTACCTACTATCAACGAGGAAATAGAGAAAGTCAGGTCCATGGATAGAGGTACTATTATTGCTGACAAGCCTTTGAGTTTGGGAGCCAATGAGACTCCTAGTAATTATAAATTAATCCTGGACTATAACATCCAACATAAAAAGTTCAAAAGAATTGTAGCCAAACATTGGCCAATTTTAAAGGGGGATTTGACTTTGGGTCCTGTTCTCCCAGAGCGCCCTCAATTTATATATAGGAAGGCTCCGGCATTAAGGGATTGTATTGCCCCTGGGGTTATAGATCCACCCATAGTTGCCCAACCAAGGTTATTCAACTTTTTGTCTGGTTTTTACGCTTGTGGCAGGTGTGCGACTTGCAAACACGCAGAGAAAAATGTTAAAAAATGCAAAACGTTTACCTCCTCTGTCACACATGTGGAGTACCCCATTAAACAACTGGTCACTTGCACTACTGAAGGGGTGGTGTATATGCTAGAATGCGAATGCGGACTGAAATACGTGGGGCGCACTTCACGTGCGCTCCACGTATGCGTAGGGGAACATATTAGCTGTATTAAAAGAGGAATAAGAACGCATAGCGTATCCAGACACTTCAGACAGCATCACCATCGTGACCCAAAGGGGTTAAAGTTCTGGGGATAGAGAAGGTGTCAAAACATTGGAGGGGTGGACACTTTATCAGACAACTTAGTCGTCGTGAATCTTTCTGGATTTTTGAGCTCAAAGGTGCTTCCCCGGCCGGTTTGAACGTAGAGTTCGACCTGAACTGCTTCATCTCAGATAGATGAGGATAGATGTTCCAATGTTTTGGAACATTTTAGGATGCGATGGTCATTTTAAGTTCAGGATTTTCTTGATTTTAATTTGTCTAAAAGTTTTTATTTTATTTTATATATATATTTTTTTATATATATATTTTAAATTTTTTTTCATGATTCTGTATTTTTATATATATTTTCTAATATTAATATTAATATCAGATATTAATTATGTTTATTGTGGCATTGTTTGTTGACTCACCAATTATGGCGATCGTGGATGACGTCCTGTTTTTTACAAATATATTGGCATATAAATCTGAGTGTATTTACACCTTTATGTGTGCAAACTTCATTTACATTTTATCAGTAAGAACTATGCTCTAATTTTTGATATGACAATACCAGTGAACTTTATATTTTGAATTTTTCCTTTTGTTTGCCTGATTTAGTCTGTTTAATCATCTTTAGCCATGTGTTCTTTCTAAATAGTTTTCTTAGCTCATGTACCGCGATTCCTAGCTCATTAGCTCTTCATGTGGGATGCAATTGCTGTTATAGGCTGCATCTACATCAGGATGCGATTGGTGGACATGTTGCTGGGGTTAAGGGGGACGTTTAGTGTGTGTTCCCTTAACCCACGCTAAGGAAGTCCCGCCCACGGGATGTAACGCGTACAGGGGGGAGGAGCCACGCAGAACGTCACCCACGACCGCCGCAGATTGCAGACAGATGGTTTTGTATATATATGCTGTTACATGCTGTTACGCTGACACTCGGCATACTGAGTGTCTCTACATGTGAGTGCAACTTTTATATTGCTTGTTTTAAATAAAATAAATCCAATCGGAGAGCACTAGATTTTCCCTTTCTTTCCTATTATATGGTGGTATCTCTGTTGGAAAGTCATTGGGTCCGGATCCGTGGTGCTAATCTCATCCATTTGTTTCCTATGGAGGCTGTCAGCTGAGCTTTGATTTAAACAGATATGCTTTGTGATCCGCAAGGGTCTAAGCTGTGAGGTGAGAGGCCATCTTTCACTGGTGGTGGATAGTGTATGGTGTCATCTTTTCACTTTCACTCTGGAATCTCTTTTTCTGCTGGATTTTTTGTGGATATATTTATTTATGGACTTTTTTCACATGGACACTGTTTTCTTTTCCTATATACACTAGAGATTGTGTATTCTTTTACTTTAATTTGTTTATCTATTTAATTTTGATTTATATTGCGCTTCACTGTTTATATTATCAACTTCAACTTTGCCACAACTTTGGCATTAACCAATGAAAACATACATGGTGTGAGGCAGGAGAAGACGTCGATATTGGGTACATCCCATCATTGCCAATCGTGAAGATAGGGGTCAATTTTGGGTCCTCTATAATGAAGAATGAGAAGAATGCTCCTTACATTGGTGGTCAGTGGGAAGAATGCTCCTTACATTGGTGGTCAGTGGGAAGGATGTCCCTTACATGGGTGGTCAGTGGGAAGGATGTCCCTTACATTGGTGGTCAGTGAGAAGAATGCTCCTTACATTGGTGATCAGTGGGAAGAATGTCCCTTACATTGGTGGTCAGTGAGAAGAAAGCTCCTAACATTGGTGGTCAGTGGGAAGAATGCTCTTAACATTGGTGGTCAGTGGGAAGAATGCTCCTTACATTGGTGGTCAGTGGGAAGAATGTCCCCTTCATCGGTGGTCAGTGGGAAGAATGTCCCCTTCATTGGTGGTCAGTGGGAAGAATGTCCCCTTCATTGGTGGTCAGTGGGATATTGTCTTTGTAGTTTGTCTTTGTAGTTTATCTCGTCTTTGTAGTTTGGGTCACACAAATCATAAATAGCTGGGCACTCACAGATATATCTAATGATTTGCTCATTATCGAGGACGTCTCTTTTTATATACCTGTTTGGAGCACATTGTTCCTGAGGGAATAACCAGGAAGTGAATGTGTGGTGGGAAAATGTGCTTTAGAGGGGCTACTATGCTGAAAGGATTGGGTGGGACAAGGGTTAAAAAGCTGCTTGTGCTTACAAAGTTGTACTGAAATTGTGTCTATATTATTCAGGTACGATTTGCATGCTACTTGAGGGTTTAACATTGAGGTCTATGGACATCAACTCGCATGGAAGATGGACCAAAGTAGTGCAGGGACTATTTTGAAGTCGGCACTACTTAAAGTCGTGCCAGTATGAATAGTGTTCATTGAAAATCATGGAGAATGACTTGTCATACGATTTTGCAGTACAAAAACGTGAGACAAGTCGTATAAGTGTGAAAGGGCCCTTAAGCTGGATGCAGTTAAGCAGGATGACACCATATTTTGGAGACTGTGGCAGCTAATGAAAAGAAACAACATTGCATAATTTCCTGTTTAATTTTGACCTAAAAACTTCCAAGGGGGGGCAGAAAAAACTCTCCTGAAAAAGTACCTATTTGGGGCCTACACAGCACTTCAGAATGTAGAGACCTTTACAGGAATATTTGGGTGAGGGAAAATTAAGTTACCACTAGGTCAGAATCCCAGAATCATATATAGGAAAGGAATTGCATCTAATGTGAGAGACTTTTCAAAGCCGTTGACTGGTCCTGTTCTTTTACTAGCACCCAGTCAGAAGAAAAAAAATTCTGTGCTTCAACCATCCACCATTCAAAAGGTTCCACCAATTGAGTCTCTGTGAGAATATGAGAGAGTTAGCCCTAGCACTAACCATTCAGCTAAAGTCTCCTCTTCTGGGTGTCTGTTGAAAACTGTAGTAAAGCCTTTTCAGGAGGATTATTTTTCCCATTTCACTATCTACACTGACAGCTAGGCAATCTTTGAAGGACTGACAACTTGAATTGCCAATGACTTGACAGCAATAGGTAAGTGGTGTGAGGTGGCAAGGAAGTCTGGGGCTAAAACTGGAAAGGAGCCCACTCCCACACCATAAAAAGGGCCTTTTGATGCACATGTCCCCCTAGTCCAATACTACAACACTGTTTTGTTTGTGTGAATGTAAAGATATATTATTTTACTCCTGTTTTTTTTTCTTTGGGTTTACTGCAATCATTACACATATAGTAAGCTGCGAACAGATAAAAGCAACATATACATTTGGTGTACATTGGTGTACAGTATAGATTTTGTTTTGGTGTGCTGGTTTGTTTTTCATTAATCACATAGGCTGCGAAACTTCTGGAGCACAAATGTTCCTAATGTGTCATATACTTAATGTAATTAACAATAATGTACTCTTAAGTTTTTTTTTTAAGGTGTTTACAGATCAGTAATGGTGTTATTATCTTATGTTAAGAGAAATAAATACAAGAGAGCATCTCTTGTGATAACTTTGTAATGCAGAGTCAGTAAAGGATATAACCAGTACAACTAAACACTGAATGTTTGTAGCGACTGTAACAAAAAATGTATCTGCACATCATAATTTTGTTTTCAACATTCTTAGTGTTTGAGTGGGGAATCATTAAAGTTAGGACTCTAGAACAGAACTTGCAACATTTGCAATCAATATAAGAACAGATGCGTAATCTGCGTAATCCTCTGCATACACAGAGAAGAGGATTACATGTTTCATAGGATTTTGTATAGAAGGTCTGGGCTGTGTAGTCATTGTTGTGAAGTTTATGTTGAACCTCTTATACTATAACATTTTTCAAATGAAAGAAAAAGACAACAGGAAATGGTTAGCGGTATGCCCTGTAGTGGGTAGTATGCTTACTGATTCATTAAAAAAAAAGATATATATATATATATATATATATAAATACTAGTGGCCAGATTCACGTAGAGGCGCGTATCTTTATGCCGGCGTAGCGCATCCCATTTGCACTACGCCGACGTAACATAGTGAGGCAAGTACTGTATTCACAAAGCACTTGCCTCCTAAGTTACATCGGCGTAATGCAAATGGCCTGGCGTAACCCCGCCTAATTCAAAATAGGCAGGTAGGGGGCTTGTTGTATGGTAATGAATCGTGACCCCATGTAAATGAAGCACCGATCGTACGGCGCATGTGCGCGCATGATCAGAATCACGTTGCAAATACTCATTGCTTTCGATGTGAACGTAACCTACGCCCAGCCCCATTCACGTACGCTTACGCAAATGACGTAAAATACGACGCCTGTACCCACGTCCATACCTTGCATAGGCTGCGCCATCTTTTTGGTGGTTTATCTTTATGCCGGAAAAACGCCTTACGTAAACAGCGTATCGGACGCAAGTACGTTCGTGAATAGGCGTATCTTGCTCATTTACATATTCTAGGCGTAAATCAACGTACACGCCCCCTATTGGCCAGCGTAAATATGTAGCTAAGATACGACGGCGTAGGAGACTTACGCTGGTCGTATCTTAGCAACAGAAAAGCGTATCTCAGTTTGAGAATACGCTTAAAGATACGACGGCGCGCATTCGGACGTACGACCGCGTATATACTGATACGCCGTCGTAAGTCTTACTGAATCCGGCTATAGATACTTAAATACAATGATATATTTAGTTTAAGAACATAAAAGGCTTTTATTTGGAAAATTATTTTAATAACTTTGCTCTGCTTTTTTATTATAGACTGACAAATATGAAAAAAGGTTAGTTATTTTTGTATTTCTGTAATTGTATCTGACAATTACAGTATTCAACAGAGGCACACTGCCACTGTAAGGCTGCAATGGCATCTGAAGGGCTGTTAGCAATTAAAAGCTTAAAGGATAAACAAATAATACCTAAATTCAAGAGATATGCACAGTATCTCACAAAAGTGAGTACACCCCTCACATTTTTGTTAATATTTTCTTATACCTTTTCCTGTGACAACACTGAAGAAATTACACTTTGCTACAATGTAATGTAGTGAGTATTCCGCTTGCATAACAGTGTAAATTAGCTGTCTCCTCAAAATAACTTAACACACAGCCATTAATGTCTAAACCGCTGGCTACAAAAGTGAGTACACCCCTAAGTGAAAATGTCCAAATTGGGCCCAAAGTATTTTGTGTGGCCATCATTATTTTCCAGCACTGCCTTAACCCTCTTGGGCATGGAGTTCACCAAAGCTTTACAGGTTGCCACTGGAGTCCTCTTCCACTCCTCCATGATGACATCACAGAGCTGGTGGATGTTAGAGACCTTGCGATCCTCCACCTTCCATTTAAGGATTCCCCACAGATGCACAATAAGGTGGGTCTAGAGACATGCTTGGCCAGTCCATCACTTTTACCCTCAGCTTCTTTAGCAAGGCAGTGGTCATCTTGGAGGTGTGTGTTGGGGTCGTTATGTTGCCCTGCGGTCCAGTCTCTGAAGGGAGTGGATCATGTTCTGCTTCAGTATGCCACAGTACATGTTGGCATTAATGTTCCCTCAATTAACTCTAGCTCCCCAGTGCCGGTAGCACTCATGCAGCCCCAGACCATGACACTCCCACCATACTACTTGACTGTAGGCAAGACATACTTGTCTTTGTACTCCTCATCTGGTTGCCGTCACACACGCTTGACACCATCTGAACAAAATATGTTACAGTAATCTACGGCCTTAGTTTGCTTGTCTTCAGCAAACCGTTTGCAGGCTTTCTTGTGCATAATCTTTAGAAGAGGCTTCCTTCTGGGACGACAGCCATGCAGACCAATTTGATGCAGTGTGCGGCGTATGGTCTGAGCACTGACAGGCTGACCCCACACCCCTTCAACCTCTGCAGCAATGCTGGCAGCACTCATACGTCTCTTTCCCAAAGACAACCTCTGAATATGATGCTGAGCAGGTGCACTCAACTTCTTTGAAGTTTTATTGTTGCTCATTGATGTATAACATTTGTAATAAATATTTATATATTTACTTTCATCTGTGCTGTGTACATTGGCTATTATGCCAGGTAACTCACAATCATTTTTGTTGCCGCTCTGTTACATAACACTTTGAAAATAATAAATAGATTTTGTCTCATTGTTTGCTGTGAACATTGGCTAAACCTCTCTCACCTCATTCAAAGTCCCAGGGCTGCCTCATTTGTCTTTTTGTCAACTTCTTTAATCGACCAATACGAGGCCTGTTCTAAGTGGAACCTGTCCTATTAAATCGCTGTATGGTCTTGGCCACCATGCTGCAGCTCAGTTTCAGGGTCTTGGCAATCTTCTTATAGCCTAAGCCATCTTTATGTAGAGCAACAATTATTTTTGTCAGATCCTCAGAGTTCTGTTCCATGAGGTGCCATATTGACCTTGCAGTGACCAGTATGAGAGAGTGCAAGAAAATAACACCAAATTTAACACACCTGCTCCCCATTCACACCTGAGACCTTGTAACACTAATGAGTTACATGCCACTGGGAGGGAAAATGGCTATTTGGGCCCAATTTGGACATTTTCACTTATGGGGTAAACTCATTTTTGTTTCCGTTAGTTGTGTTGAGTTATTTTTAGGAGACAGCAAATTTACACAGTTATACAAGCTGTACACTCAAAACCCAACATTGTAGCAAAGTGTGATTTCTTCATTGTTGTCACATGAAAAGATATAATAAAACATTTACAAAAATGTGAGGGGTGTATTCACATTTGTGAGATACTGTATATTCTTACTTGAATCCTGGTGTGCTTTGTATGTTTTTTTTCCAGTTGTGTGCAGTAATCCAGCATGAAACGTTGCCTCTGTGCAAGAGCTTCCTGTAATAAAGACCAGTCACTGTGGTTCTCTTTTCTTGTGCACTGGAATTGGTCTTGTATCCACCCACTGTAGTTTTCTGCAGACAGCCAGCAGTGAGTGGGCCTCCTGGATTCCTCCCACAGCTCTGATCTATAAACATCCTATTTGCAGCACATTGATGATGTCACTGCTACTTCTACAATATAATAACCAGCATGTGGTCAAAAAGGCCTGTGGTACACACACATGCGATTTATATCTCTTGTGGATATTCAGGAATATAAATAAATTAAACTGAGAGATAATAAAAAAAAATAACAGACACCTTATACCCACTTGCTTTGTGCAATGGTTTTGCAAAGATGTCAGGAAGGTGTGCACCTCCTGGTGGCATTGTTGCTCCCAGACCTATAGGCTGCAGTTCCAGTGTCCACCAGCAGGTGTTTTTCAGCAGTAAGAAGCTCATGGTAATCAGTCATCACCTGATCATTGCAGAAAGTGTATTTAAGCCCTGTCTGTGCGTCTCCTCTTTGTCTTGGTATTTGTCGATGTGCCTCTGACCTGTGTTCCTGCATCCTGATCCTGATCTTGACCCTGACCCTGCAGCCTGATCCCTTACCTGCCTACGTGTTACCCTCTCCCTGTCCTGGCTCACTCCCTGCTCCTTCTGTCTGATACCCTGGCTCTGACACACATTCAGAACTAAAGGAAAATGTTGTCAATAAAGCCTCCAGCTTGCGTGATGGCAGCAAGATTTCAAATGCAAGATGTTTATGAAAGTTTATTAAGGCCAAATCAGACCTTCGGTTTGGGTGGCCAAACACAATCAAGTAGCCCTTTCAATGTAGAGACAGGTTTCTGTGGGCTAAAGAAAGTATACAATGCAAGGTACCTCTTTGAGCCAATAAAAGAGGTGCTTCTTTCATTGATAGGCATGGTGAAAGTTGAGTGTTCCTAAAGAAAAACTTGTATTGTTACACACACTGTTTCATCTTCATGCAGCATCAGCATACTTTGCAGTTCTTCTAGGCAATCATCTAGGTTTCTCAGTTCATGAGCTTTGGGTGGGATAAATTATCCAATCCTCTTTTTACCTAGTAGCCAGACCCCAGTAATTATTCAGTTGTCCATAGACCTTTATTAATATGAGATGAGTTATGTTAGAGGCTTTTTCACTCACTATATACCTGCTGGTCAAACCTGCTGCAGAGTATAAATTAATGGCTGATGGGACGATAGGGCCGGGTTCACACTTGTCCAACAAACGCTCTGACATTGGGAGCTCATGTTGCATGACGTGTGAAAATCAATGTTTCCCTATGAGAGCCGTCTTAACTGGTCCGACACAAGTCGGTCTAACTTTGAAAATGCTCCCTGTACTACTTTGGTTCGACATTGATCCTACTTCAGCCCATTGAATATCATTGAAGTCGGACCAAAGTAGGAGCCTTGTCCTAACCATCTGACTTTTGACATCCGACATGTGATTACAGCAGCATTAAAAGGAATTTATCTCACTCTGAGATTGTTTTGATTGGTCAAAGAACAAGTCAGACTATCACAAAGTCGGATCAAAGTAGTATCCTGTTCATGAAAGTCGGATGGAGGTAAGACCAATGTAGGACCAATGTAGGACCGATGTCGCAGAGCAAAGTAGGATGAAAGTCCTACTGCTGTTGTGTAGTATATTGTGAACCCGGCCTAAAAGTTACATGTGTTGCCTGTTTGTTTATATTTTGTCCAGCATGGGTTACTGGCTAGTGGTCTTCCCCTTATTGATGTGTCAGTGGCAGGGCTGCTGTTAGAATTCATGTGGTCCCATTCAACCTTCCTGACGGGGCCCCGGACCCCGTCTACAGCCCCTTGGGGTGCAGTTGAACAGCAGCTTCTGACTTTATCTGCCTACACTCCAAAAAAAAGAAAGTCCCTCTTCTGTTTCTACCTCTTGAGTCTCCCTGATGACCTGATGGGGCTCAGGGAAATGTAGTTTAGAATCTAGTAAGCAAGTAGAAGTGGGGTGCGGTCTGGTAAAATCCATTTATTCTTAGGCAGTAATAAAGATGTCCTGAGCTTCCGTTTAGTTGATGGGGCATTGGCCCATTACAACAGGACTAGTTGTACTGCCGTATCAGTGGTTCTGCTCAGTGGTAAAGTATTTCCATTTATCTCCACTATAACTTATTAATACTGGTCCAGGGGCAAGTGCCACCAAGCCTAGTTCTTTCTCAGCATGGACCATCATGCTGCAAAACATTAATATAGGGGTTGCAGGGTTTAAGTCTAGCAAAAAAAAACTTTAATTCAAGCTTCTGTTAACTGCAAAAATAGTTCTTGTGCCCCAAATATATAGTTCATAAAAAATATTTGCTTTAAAAAACAGGAATTCTTAGTTTGCATACATTGCAATATGTGTGCAAGTTGGCCAATTGTTTCAAAGTGATCCCTTTCTGACGAGTTCCTAATCTTACCAAATTCTTGGTATGATATGCAGCACTGATGGGCACTGATAGGCGGCAGTGTTGGGCACTGACAGGTTGCACTGATGGGCACTGACAGGCGACACTGATGGGCACATACAGGTGGCTGTGATGGGCACTGACAGGCGGCACTGATTGGCACTGATAGGCAGTACTGATTGGCACTGACAGGTGGCACTGATAGGCAGCACTGATGATGAGGTACTGATAAGTACTGACAGGTGTTACTGCTGGACAGTGATTGGCATTGTGGTGGGCACTGGCAGAATTTTATGTTTGTACATTTCTGGGCACTGGTTGGCAGGTGATTGGTACATTTGAGGGGGCTGTGCTGATAATTAATGTGCTGATTATCAGCACAGACCCCCCTCTGACAGGGAGAGCCACCAATCGGCTTTCCCTGTCAGCATGAACCGAGGAATGCCATTTACCGGCACTTCCTGGTTCACGCGATGATCATATGTGATTGGTCACAGCTGATCACGTAGTAAGAAGCCTCTGACAGAGGCACCATCTACTCATTTTAATTGATTAAAAGGCAACTATTACATCTAAATGAGTGGTTTAATATATTTTTATTTTGAAGGTTCTAGATTGATTGTATTAGTAAAATATATAATGTACAGTACAATCAACTTCACAATCAAAACATTTAATTCACTACTTTTCAAATAGTTTGTTATCCCTAGATGATACATTTTTTCATACTTTTTCAAATAAATCTAATAGAGAAAGCAGTTAAACAAAATCAGAGAGTCTATACACAGCTAAAGGCTAAACCAAAAGATTTACAGGCATTTTTGTGAGACATAAGAGGTCAGAAAGTGACATTGATAAATCAGATGTAGGAGTGTAAGGATAAAATGGAGAGCTGAAAATATAGTAGATCATTTTGCACAAGACAGAAATATGCAATTAAATTGGCAGAAAATTCTACTTTGAGTTGCTTTGTGGATTAGCTGTATAACGTTATAATTATCTCTATGATAACTACAATATTAATTTGTTATTATTAAGCAGGAATATTATTTATGTTTTCTAGTGATCCTTAATATTTAACACAGTACTTAATTGTCAACAGCCATGAAATTTCTCAATCTCTACTTTTCAATCATTGCTCAGTTATTTTTTTATTAAAAAAAATCTGTATGTTATTTTCAACTACAGAAGAAATTATATTTATGAATAGGGATGAGCCAAACACCCCCCGGTTCGGTTCGCAGCAGAACATGCGAACAGGCAAACAATTTGTTCGAACACACAAACCCCGTTAAAGTCTATGGGACATGAACATGAGAACAAATAAATGGTGCTAATTTTAAAGGTTAATATGCAAGTTATTGTCATAAAAAGTGTTTGGGGACCTGGGTCCTGCCCCAGGGGACATGTATTAATGCAAAAAAAAACTTCTTAAAAACTGCCGTTTTTTCGAGAGCAGTGATTTTAATAATGCTTAAAGGAAAACAATAAAAGTAAAATATTCCTTTAAATTTCATACCTGGGGGGTGTCTATAGTATGCCTGTAAAGTGGCGCATATTTCCCATGTTTAGAACAGTCCCTGAACAAAATGACATTTCTAAAGGAAAAAGGGAATTTAACCACTTAAGCCCCGGACCAATATGCAGCCTAAAGACCCAAGGTGTTTTTACAGTTCGGGACTGCGTCGCTTTAACAGACAATTGCGCGGTCGTGCGACGTGGCTCCCAAACAAAATTGGCGTCCTTTTTTCCCCACAAATAGAGCTTTCTTTTGGTGGTATTTGATCACATCTGCGGTTTTTAGTTTTTGCGCTATAAACAAAAATAGAGCGACAATTTTGAAAAAAAAGCAATATTTTTTACTTTTTGCTGTAATAAATATCCCCCAAAAACATATATAAAAACATTTTTTTTCCTCAGTTTAGGCCGATACGTATTCTTCTACCTATTTTTAGTAAAAAAAATCGCAATAAGCGTTTATCGATTGGTTTGCGCAAAATTTATAGTGTTTACAAAATAGGGGATAGTTTTATTGCATTTTTATTTTTTATTTTTTTTTTTACTACTAATGGCGGCGATCAGCAATTTTTTTCGTGACTGCGACATTATGGCGGACACTTCGGACAATTTTGACACATTTTTGGGACCATTGTCATTTTCACAGCAAAAAATGCATTTAAATTGCATTCTTTATTGTGAAAATGACAGTTGCAGTTTGGGAGTTAACCACAGGTGGCGCTGTAGGAGTTAGGGTGCACCTAGTATGTGTTTACAACTGTTTGGGGGTGTGGCTGTAGGAATGACGTCATCGATCGTGTCTTCCCTATAAAGGGAATGACGCGATCGATGCGCCGCCATAGTGAAGGACGGGGAAGCCGTGTTTACACACGGCTCTCCCCGTTCTTCAGCTCCGGGGAGCGATCGCGACGGAGCGGCTATAAACAAATAGCCGCGCCGTGGTCCCGGATCGCTCCCCGAGCGGACCCGACCCCCGCATGTAGCGGGGGGGGTCCCGATCGGACCCCCCACCCGCTAATAGGCGAGGACGTACGTGTACGCCCATGTGCCTGTACGTGCCATATTGTGGACGTATATGTACATGCGGGGGTCGGGAACTGGTTAAAGGGGGTTGTAAAGGTAAAAAATGTTTTCCTAAATAGCTTTCTTTACCTTAGTGCAGTCCTCTTTCACTTACCTCATCCTTCAATTTTGCTTTTAAATGTCCTTATTTTTTCTGAGAAATCCTCACTTCCTGTTCTTCTGTCTGTAACTCCACACAGTAATGCAAGGCTTTCTCCTTGGTGTGGAGTGTCTTGCTCGGCAGTGGTGACTGTCAGACATCACTTCCAACTCTGCCACTTCAGCGCTCACTGAAGCACCAGGCTGGAGAGGGGTGGGTTCATCTGGCTTCTACTCTCAGCAGCACGCTGAGAGCTGGAGCCAGCTGTAATAATTTGATCTTGATCTTGACAATATGTAATTAATTGCCTTGATCTTGACAATATGGTCAGGATCCTTCCAGACCCTGGAGCTGTTCTGTGACATCAGCTGATAGTAGGCTTTAGCATCCTGTGACCCACAAGAGAAGCTTCTTCACATAGTGCAAATAGTGGAGGATGTAGAAGCCTAAGCTCTGCTAGTATATAAAACAGTTAATTTCTACAGTTTTCTTATCTAGTACTGTGACTATCAGCATGAATAAAACATTAAGAATTAATTTAAACTAACTAATCAAATATAATTTGAGCATGACCAAAGAAATCAGGTGGGATTGTAGTTCCTTAGAACTCTTCAGAAGTCTGAGTCAGAAGACCTTAAAGGCACAATGTTTAATCATTAATAAATATAAGATTCAATTCAAAGTAGTTAAGAATGCTAGATTAGAACCCCTAGGATAGAAAAACTGCTCAAGGCATTTCCAAAAGCTTAATGTCACTTGTTTTTATGTTCGTATACTAAATAAGATCAATTTTAATAAGTAAAATACTGTTAACTTATTTTCAGACCTGAAAACTAAATTTATTGAGACAAATTCTTACAGAGTAGTTGTTGGTATATTGCCTTTTTTTTCTTACCATTTCTATACTAGATTGGATTGAAAACAAACCAAGGCAAATGGATTAAAAACAAACCTTTTTTATTAAACAAGATTTATATAGCACAGTTTGTGCAGCACTTTACAAAATAAAGTCAGACATTACAGTTGCATGACAATTTGGTACAAGAGGAATCAGAGTGCCCTGCTCAGATTGAGCCTACAATTTAAGAGGGAGGGTTAAGTGATACAAAAGGTAATAACTGTGGGGGGTGAGCTCAGAGGCGTCTCTAGGGGGGGGCCAGAGGGGGCCCTGACCCCCCCAACATTATGCTGTGCCCCACCATGTGCCCCCCCAAAAAAAAAATTTTTTTTTTTTTTTTTTTTTGCTTTTTTTTTTTGGGCCGCCGCTGGAGTAACAGTCTCTCCTGAGAGGGAGAGCGTCCCCAGTCAGCTCTGCGGGGCATTCCTCCCCCCTCCCTCTGCTCGCTGACACTGCATAATGCGAGCGTTCACACAACCACAGCCGCCCGATCTGCTCCTTCCCCTGCGTCCTCATTGGCACGGAGAAGAGCGAGTTGCAGAAAGGACTCCATGAGCACTGTGGGGGAGGGGGGCCCAAGCCTTCATCTCAGTTACTGAAAAAACAGACTGATTTCTCCCGTCCTTAGGACAGGAGAACCAGCCTGTAAATTCCGAGAGTGGTGACTGCAAGCTGAGCCAAGTGTCAGTCTATGACACTCTTTTACAGCCCAGCGAGTCTAGCCACCCCCCCCACTCTCCTCACATACGAGCAGGGAGGAATAAAGCTCCTCCTCCTTCTCCTTTCAGTCCCGCCCACACATTATCTCGGTGTGCTGTATCTGAAGAGAGGGGATGTGTGTTCAGGAAATATGAAAATCAGCAGCATGTGTGTGAATGATGCCTGAGATTCTAGCCTGGACCGTGGGTATGTGTGTGCACTGCAGACTGCAGTACACTGTAATCACTGAACTGCATTATCTCTATCCCTTCTCTCCACCATCTGTCTCCCTCCCCCTCTCCTGTTCTTTCAAGACATTCACAATTTACTTTCTGTAACGGTCACCACCGTTTACGATATTCCAATCCATCGCCCTACGACAGGTTATCCGACAGTCCGACAGACATCAGACACGACCCATTTCATTTCCCAGAATAAACGAGACAAAACAAGCTCTGGTACTGGCTCCAAAATGAATGAATGAATCCTTTAATGGTAACTTAGCTTTGTTATATACAGTACAAGCATGTTACAGTTAATCACAGGGACAAAGACACACTCCACCCACACATCACACAATGGAGGGGCTTCATACACATTATTTTAGATAATAACATTCCGATGAGTTAATTACTACTTATTACCCAGACGGTCTGGCTCCACATTTAGAGGGGTTAATTACTACAGCTTGACAAGTCACATTCCACATCTTAACAGTGTCATTAGCATACACAATGAACAGGTCTTAGGAGCAGACCTAATTAGCACAATGGACACAAAACAGTATTAGCATCACACAAAGGAATGTCTAGGAGCAGACTCAATTAACACCTCAAAAGCATGTGTCCCCCCATTGAATGAAAACACTCTATTGACCTGTCGGAGTCAGACTTTAACAACTTGTAATATTTCAAGATATCCTGCAAAACATGAATTATCAGTAATGTCCTATCTCATGTAATTTATAATTATCATTTCTCAGTCACCCTATGCCCAAAAGGGCATAGTGACGCTGGCACAGGAGTAAACCCCATCCTTCAAAAGTCTCTGGGTGTCACGGGCCATTCTGTTACACTTTCACTTTCAGTTAGGCAGGTAATATACAATGCAATTTTTTTTTCCTACATCCACAGATTGCAGGAAAGAAACTTGCATGATTCCCCCATCAACACAAACAGTGCTGACGGGAATATCCCTCCTGCCCAGCAATTGTATTCTATACAGCAACCACTGGTGATAATCATAAGAGAATCTGCTCATTAATGGTTCAAATCTCAGCCAGTTCCTGCTGAACCAGCTGAGATTTAAACTGTCTATGGCTGGTCTTAGCTCTTAGGCAGCCCATACATTGATCACTTTTTTTCATTCAACTATTAGGTTGAATAAAAAAAAAAAAAGAAATGATCCAATTCCCCCATCTACACATTATAGGTGGATGGGGGAATCGTCCCAGTGTGGACCAGTGCTGGAACAACCAGAGTTACTGTCCTGTCCCGGCTATTCACAGCGCTGGTCTCTGTCTCCATGGCAGTGGCGGCAGGACATTGGAACCCAGAGCTGGTTACTTTATGGGGCTGATGTACAGGAGGGCCAGCACAATTTGTTGTTAGAGATGGGCTGGGCATGTTCAAAATTCCACATGCCAGAGCCTGCCAGGAAGCCCACACTGCACAGCGCTAATCACAGGCAGTGAGACATTTCCCGGTCCGCAGCTGCACAGATCAGGAAATGTCTCACTGCCTGTGATTAGCGCTGTGGAGTGTCGGCTTCCTGGCTGGATCGGGCATGTGAGATTTCAAACACACCCGAGCCCATCTCTATTGGTTGTAGACAGTTGAGCTCCCTGCAGGTTGCTTAGCAGCAGTGGCGCTTCTCTGACATGCTGATCGTGATGCAATCCAGGTGATGCTCTTAGTCAAATCCTAGTGTTAAATATCAGAGATTTTATTGATCAAAGCCCACACTTTACAGGCATAGAGCCCACATGGCTGCTGATCATACGGTTGATTATATATATATATATATATATATATATATATATATATATATATATATATATGTGGTTGTACTCTTGATGCTAATAAATACTGTGTTTATTAGATCTGACTGGGAGCATCACCTGGATCACATCCCGATCAGCATGTCAACAGAGAAGGTTATACAGCATTACTGCTGCTAGGTGACCAGCTGGGGGCTCAGCTCTCTATAACCAATAGTGCCAGCCTTCCCATGCATGCACCCATAATGTCACCAGCACTAGGTCCTAATAGACTGCCGCCCCTGCCAAGGAGACAGACGCCAGACCAGCGCTGTAAATAGCAGGGACAGGACAGCTGGGGAACCCCACAGTGGCAGAACACCAGGCCCCGGTGGCAAGACAACCTTTGCAACCCTGAAAGTTCTCCCACTGCTTTGGACCCTTATATTTTCTTGGTGTGCTGGTGACATATATCTCTTGTTTTCTGCCACCCTGGGGGGCCCCAGTATAGTAGGAAGGGAGCTCACGACAGAACATGTAAAAGGGCCCGTTGTGGGATCATAGTAAAGGGCCCCAGGAGATTTTATATATATATATATACTGTATATATATAAAATTGCATTTTATAGTTGGCCCCCCTACTTTTTTCCCTGTCCCCCCATGTGCCCCCCCTAAATATGAAAGCTGGAGACGCCACTGGGTGAGCTCATAGAGAACGTGAAAACGCAGTGTATTAGTTAGAAGCTGCATAGGCTTCTTTAAAGAGAAAGGTTTACAGGTACTTCTAAAGATGGATAGATTAGGAGATAGTCCGAAAGCTTGGGGTAGGGAGGTCTAATTGTTGGGAGAAGCCCGGGAGAAGTCCTGGAGACAACCATGGGAGAAGGTGACAAGAGAGCTAGAGAGCAGGAGGAAAAGAGCAGTTTGGTTGATATTGGCTGACCCTCCTGCTCGCCCGCTCCCCCCTCAAGTGGCTTTCTCCACACCAGGGAGAAAGCCTCCCATTACTGTGTGTAGTTACAGACAGAAGAACAGGAAGTGAGGATTTCTCAGAAGAAATAAGGACATTTAAAAGCAAAATCAAAGGATGAGCTAAGTGAAGGAGGACTGCACTAAGGTAAAGGAAGCTATTTAAGGATTTTTTTTGTTACCTTTACAACCCCTTTAAAATAATCTAATTGTGTTTCTTTTCAGTCTGAAATGAAGACAGGCACAGTTTTTGTTTTATCCACCTCCTATTTGTTCAGTGCAACTTATCACATCCAAGTGAAAGATATAACACCAACATGTGAGAAAAAAAAATGAATCACTGAGTTGGAAAAAGGATCACCTTCTTCTAAAAATTACTCAACAATGTGTGCTAATTAACTCCTCAATGGCGCACAAAAACATTTGACTTTCATCCGTGATTAGCTGTGGTTATTTTGATTAGATCAGCATGCAAATAGCTTTCCTGGAGCATTTCAGTCCATGGTAGTGCAACTAAAGCAAACAATCAACTATGCGTGGCAAGGCACTGTCAAAAGATCTCCACTTTGAAGTCTAAGTGCAATACGGACCCTCCCTGGATCAGGATGTCAGGCCAAACTGGATGATAAATCAATGAAGGAACTGGTCAGAGAGGCTACCAAGAGGCCTACAGCAACTCTGAAGCAGTTGCAGGAATTTATGATAAAGAGTGGTCATTGCGTGCATGTGACAACAGTATCACAATTCTCCACAAATGGGGATTATATGGGAGGGTTGCAAGTAAAAAGCCACTCCTCAAGAAAGGCCACATGCAATCACGTCTGAGCTTTGCCAAAACACATCTTGAAGATTCTGAGGCCACATAGAGAAAGGTGTTATGAATGACTTGAAGACTGCAGTCCACAAACAGTCACCATTAAATTTAACTCACCTTGAACAGTTCTGCAAAGAAAAGTGAGCAAATATTGCAAAGTCTAAATGTGCAAGGTTAGCAGAGACATATCCCAATAGACTAAAGTTTGTAATTAAAGAAAAAGGCGGTTCAACAAAATACTGACACAGGGAAGTGATCCTTTTTCCAACTCAGTGATTCTGTTTTTTATTTTTTTTTATTTTTTTTCTGACATGTTGTTGTTATATCTTTCACTTGAATTGTATAAGCTTCACTTAAATACAACTTATAAATAATCGTCTTTTCAGGCTGCAAAGCCACAAAATGTGGTTATTTTAAAGGGGGTGATTATTTTCTATACCCACTGTACACCCTCATTTTTGCTTCATTATTGAAATCAATGCATTTTGCATACAGTATTTGCAGAAATATTACAAAAATTATAAAGAAAGCTCAGTTTTACTCATTCCCACTTGTTGCTTTTCAACCAAGGTTGCCTCTGTGCTGTAAGCGCATGTCCCAAAACATGTGTTGATATCCCTAGACGTATTGTTCAGAAAGCTGCATGCCACTATAGATGCACATATTTAATATAGCATTTTTTTTCTGATCAATAATTTCTTGTATAGAAAAAAAATCAGGGTATATAAAGTAAAAAAAAGTGTTAAAACTTGTTAACATGCAGTAACACAGGTCGATGCAAAGAAATACAATAGACTTATAAGCTGGTAGACAATCACAAATTGCCTACAGAGACCATCATGTTATGAGTAGCATTAGTTACTACATAGAAGACAAAGGAAAAGGGGAAGACGAGATAAGAAGATAGGGCAAGTAGGGTAAGGGAGGGATGGAGCACCTAGCAACTCATTGAATATTAAGTAGAAAGCCCTGTACAAGTTATTGTGAGCTACAAGTCCATCGGACATTGATCAAAATCCAATAGCAAGGTGGAGTGTCCAGCTGACAATGGAGATGGCCGCACTGTAAACCAGCTCTGTTCCTGTAACCCTGATCAGTGGTTCCACAGCAACTACAGGGCACAGAAAGTTGTGGGATCACAACCCACACAACCCCAATAACACCACAGCCATGCCTAAAAAGACAATCCCCACTTTGGTCCGCAGATACTTAAAGATTTTATTCCCCTGTGTGACTCCCTATCTGTCTCATTAAAATGCACTGAAATCAGTACACAGTCACAAGCAGCCCTGTATAATCTCGATCCACCTGATTCCCCTATGCGGTCTGGATAAAATAAAGAAATCTAGAAAGGGGGCTAGTATTATTAACTCCTTTTGAAGGCACTAACACACAAGCACACAATGCCAGCAGATTGCTTTAGAGGATTTTTCAGCTTCTGCACAGCTTGCCTTTTTGTCTAATATGAAGGACATGCTGATAACCTTAAGAAATTCACCCCATGCAGATACTGTATGACTAACATGCTCATGAAAATGTATAGTTCTGTTCAATCATTGGATTTAAGAATTTCTCATATAGTAAATAATCTGGGTGAGCTTTATGTCAATTAACAAATTGATTTCCCTCACAGATTACTCTGACTCCAACTGTTGTGATAGTGACTTATTCATTGATGAGACCTCTTTGCCTGGCCTGTATAAGCAGATATAATCACAGAGGACAGTCTTATCAGATAGCTGAACTCTCCAAACATATTTTTCTCATCAGCAAAGATCTTTATTGAAAGCCGCAGGTATAGCAGATGGATGCAAGCAGATAGCATGACAGACAAAAGTGGTCATCTTCATCCTCTCAAGACAATATGAAGAAACAGGAAATACATCACAAATTGGGCGGGAACACAGAGGAAAGACAGGAAAAAATTGAAAAATTGCAATAATGAAAACAACCACAAGATGGCAAGAGGAATTCCATTGCAATATCCATTTATCTACTAGAAAAAATATAATTCTAGATTAAGACATGTGTCTTATAGCCTTATATTGGTGGGTGCAAAAGGGTTAAAACTGCATGTGAAATTAAACACCTATATCGTTTACTTCCACAAAAGTAACATTTTTAAATGACAGTACTGGGCCTGCCTGCTTCTGCAAAAAGCAGCATAGGATCATCCTCTACATCCATATCAAATAATTTTCTCTTTAAAGGGACAATATGCATGGTTAAAAAACAATGTGTACTCTCTTTTTTTTCTTTTTTTTTTAAATGGCCCCCATTTAAAATTTATACCAGACCTTTATCTTCGATAAAGGCCTAGTATGGTTTTCAAGGGGGACCTCAGTTAAAAAAAGAAAATTAAACCTTGGGTTCTTCCCCAGGATCAGTAACAGACCCTTATTCAGACATTCAACTTGGCTCACTGGAATTAATACCAGACTCTTTGACAAAAACGGATATGTAATAAGTAAAACTTATCACTATAGCTAATTTGTTTATTTAATTGACCTATACTTAAAATGTTATTTCTCTTGCTCTTGCTGATGTTATTTAGTTAAAGAATACACATTTCAAAGTTTAGTGATACAGTAGCTTAATACATTTACGTGACATTTTGTGAGTGTATTCTTTGAAAAGACATGATTACCTTTGGGAATCTTGTTGATATTTACAAATTAATTAGTGTTTTGACATGGTAAATGTTCCAAAAGAACTTCTTTCTGATATCCATTTAGCATGAAGTACATCAGTCTACATAAATAACACAGTGGATGTATTTGCAAGTTAAGTAACTATCAATTATAGGAATAAGATTCCTGCTTTCGTATGCTTTTAGATTTTAGAAAATAACTAACTGTGTAACAGTTTTTTGATAGCAATGACCTGATTTGCTAAGGCCTAGTACACACGAGAGGATTTATCCACGGATACGGTCCACCGGACCGTATCCGCGGATAAATCCTCTCGAGGATTTCCACGGATTTGGATCCGATGGAGTGTACTCACCATCGGATCGAAATCCGCGCCGAAATCCCCTCGCGATGACGTGTCGCGCCGTTGCCGCGATGATGACGCGGCGACGTGCGCGACGCTGTCATAAAAGGAATTCCACGCATGCGTCGAATCATTACGACGCATGCGGGGGATCCCTTCGACGGATCGATCCGGTGAGTCTGTACAGACCAGCGGATCGATTCCGCGGGAGCCAATTCAAGCGGATAGATTTGTAGACATGTCTACAAATTTTTATCTGCTGGAATTGGGAAATTTCCGCGGATAAATATCCGCAGGAATGTACACACCATAGAATCTATCCGCTGAAATCGATCCGCTGAGATTTTTCAGCGGATGGATTCTATCGTGTGTACGGGGCCTAAAGGGTTAAGAACATTGTTAATCAGATTTCAGTGTAGAAAAAATATATAAGCGTGCAATACAAATATAAATCATAGCATACAAATAATGTGAATTCAGAAATTCAAAATGAGTACGTTTTCATACATAAATTGATCCATAAATACAAATGAATGACCATATAAAGTCCAACAAGTGCTCCAAAAAGTGCAAATTAATGAACACAGTGTTCTCCCGGTGCTCTTCTTTCATATAAAATCAGAGCCGCTTACCAGACAGTTGGATCTCAAATTATAAAGATCAATTACGCTCATACAAATGTCAGCCAACATGGATAATCCACTTCTGGGACTCCTCCAAACAATACTGCTTTCCAGTGAGAACGGGTCAGGAAGATGGAGGTCTTTTTCTCAACTCCCCCCCCCCCCTGTTCGGTTCGCACCAGAACCTGCGACCAGACCAAAAGTTCCTGTGAACTTTAGGATCCCTGTTAAAGTCTATGGGACTCAAACGTTTGAAATCTAAAGTGCTAATTTCAAAGGCTAATATGCAAGTTATTGTCCTAAAAGTGTTTGGGGACCTGGGTCCTACCCCAGGGGACATGTATCAATGCAAAAAAAGTTTTAAAAAACTGCAAAAAACTTCATATAAAATCAGAGCCGCTTACCAGAGCAGTTGGATCTCAAATTATAAAGATCAATTACGCTCATACAAATGTCAGCCAACATGGATAATCCACTCCTGGGACTCCTCCAAACAATACTGCTTTCCAGTGAGAACGGGTCAGGAAGATGGAGGTCTTTTTCTCAACTCCCCCCCCCCTGTTCGGTTCGCACCAGAACCTGCGACCAGACCAAAAGTTCCTGTGAACTTTAGAACCCTGTTAAAGTGGGACTCAAACGTTTGAAATCTAAAGTGCTAATTTCAAAGGCTAATATTCAAGTTATTGTCCTAAAAGTGTTTGGGGACCTGGGTCCTACCCCAGGGGACATGTATCAATGCAAAAAAAGTTTTAAAAAACTGCAATTTTTTCGGGAGCAGTGATTTTAATACAGCCCGGGAATGACGCGGCTTCAGCAGTGACAGCTCTTATGTAGGTGAGGGCATGGCCATCCGTCACGTGACCCCACCCCCTCTGACGCATGTGAAAGTCCAGGCTTTCCCAGTGACGTGCGGGTGACCCTGCCCCCTCTGATGTAACGCAGGTGTGCCTTTACATCAGAGGGGGCGGGGTCACCCATCACATCACTGGGAAAGCCTGGGCTTTCCCTTGCGTCAGAGGGGGATGGGGTCATGTGACGGGTGGCCCCGCTCTCACCTACATAAGAGCTGTCACTGCTGAAGCCGCGTCATTCCCGGGCTGTCTCTGATGGAGACAAGTGATGCATGCGCTGGATGGACATCTCATCGCTGGATCCTGGACCTGGATGAAGAGGAGATCTTCTCATCGTGGACCCCGGAGAGGAGATCACCCATCGCAGGATACCGACAGCATTGGAGTGGCAAGCACCGCATTCAGAAAGCTCTTGCTCCCAATGCTACGTCGGCGTGTGCAAGATATGTCGGCGTAGGGTGGCCAGTTTTTAGGCATATATTGGTTTGTGACTCAGGCGCACACATACGCAGGCGCACATTTGCACTTACGTCGGCGTAACGTGATTTACGTTGGCGTAAGTGCTTTGTGAATCTGGGCCACAATGTATACCATTACCAATTCACATAGGTGGTGGCTGGGATTTGGGGGTCCCCCTTGTTAAAGGGGTCTTACAGGATACGATAAGCCCCCCCCCCCCGCCCGCAGACTCCCACAACCACCGGGCAAGGGTTGTGGGGGTGAGGCCCTTGTCCCCATCAACATGGGGACATGGTATTTTGAGGGGTCACAGACCTCCAAAGCATCCTCCCAATGTTGAGGGCATGTGGCCTGGTACGGTTCAGGATGGGGGGGCGCTCTTTAGTCCCCCCTCTTTTCCCCCCTTTATATCCATACTAGACCTGAAGGGCCTGGTAACTGAATTTGGAGGAACCCAACGCATTTTTTTTTTTTTATGAATTACTTTTCTCTGTTTTGCTGAGAGCCGACAATTCATTAAAACTTTTTTTCCTTCAGAAATTACACTTTGTGCAGAGACAGTTCTAAGCATGAGAAACAAGCACTGATTTACAGGCATACTATACACCCCCTAGGTACGAAATTTAAAGGAATATTATTAAAATCATTGCTCCCGAAAAAACGCCAGTTTTTAAAACTATTTTTTGCATTGATACATGTCCACTGGGGCAGGACCCAAACACATTTTATGACAATAACTTGCATATTAGCCTTTAAAATTAGCACTTTCGATTTCTCCCATAGACTTTTACAGGGTGTTCCGTGGCTTTTCGAATTTGCTGCAAACACCCCAAATCGTTCACTGTTCGCTGAACAGGCGAACAGGCAATGTTCGAGTCGAACATGAGTTCAACTCGAACTCGAAGCTCATCCCTAGTTCTGAACCTAGATGTCCAGTGCTATTGACAAAATGTATCAGTGGAGGCACCAGCCATCATCCTGTACTATCTGTATCTGGCAGTGTTCAGGCTCCATAATGTAATACTACCATTAACAAAATGCACCAATAAAGGCACCAGCCATATTTCTTTACTACCTGTATCTGGAAGTGTTCAGGCTCCATAATGTTACACTAGTGAACAAGGCCTTTTGCTGCTGAAACGCGTCTACCTCTGCTGTATTTTTTATGGAGATACAATAAATTCAGACTGATTTAAGAGCATGTATGGAGTTGTGGATTGTCCTTTATTGATTTATCACTTTGGCAGCTGAGCAACTGTACACCCTGCACCCAACAGCTCAGAAGGAGTTTCATTAATCTGGGGTAGTAGCATCTTTCTTTGTTGTTTATAATGTTAAACTACCAGTTTTTTTTCAGTCCTCTTGGCTGGTGCATGGATTCTGACCCATTTTTTACAGTTTAAGTGGCTTCAATATGGTGAAGGGAAAGTTGTGCCTAGCTTTATGGACTATTATCTCCCACCCCACTAGAATTAATTGAAGGCATCCTGGATGGTCATTTTAACATGTTCACTTCTATATTGCTTAATATAAACTTAAAAAGTGCAATAGCAGGTTTGATAAATTAAAACCACTGTGATTCTTCAGTTCATGTTATTACCACTTGGATACACTCTTGGATGCACTTCAATCCCAAAAGCACATTTGGGGACATCTGATTATGTCCAATGTGAAAATCTAATTAGCACTTAATATTGGGTTTTATGGTACAACTATTCTGGTGGTATGACTGATGTGTACAGGAGAGTTTGGTTTGTGGTTAACTGACAACATCACCACCTGAATTTTATGTAATCACAGCAGGATGTCTGCTTTGGTGGGGGTTTTTTTCCGTTGAATTTCTAAAATAATCAATTGCTTGTAATAAAGGAATTTCATCACATACCACATTTCCTTCCACCTTTTCTAGTCTCTTTGTATGTACAGTGATTTGAAAAAGTATGCATACCCCTTGACATTTTCCACATTTAGTCATGTTACAACCAAAAATATAAATATATTTTATTGGGATTTTATGTGATAGACACAAAATGGCACATAATTGTGAAGTGGTAGGAAAATGATGAATGGTTTTCAATTTTTTTACAAATACATCTCTGAAAAGTGTGGTGTGCATTTGTATTCATCCCCCTCTGAGTCAATACTTTACAGAACCACCTTTGACTGAAATAACAGCTGCAAGTCTATTTGAGTATGTCTCCACCAGCTTTGCACATCTAGAGAGTGACATTTTTGCCCATTCTTCTTTGCAAAATAGCTCAAGCTCTGTCAGATTGGATGAAGAGCATCTGTGAAAAGCAATTTTCAAGTCTTGCCACGGATTCTCAATTGTATTTAGGTCTGCACTTTGACTGGGCCATTCTAACACATGATTATTCTTTGATATAAACCATTCTATGTAGCTCTGTCTGTATGTTTAGGGTCGTTATCCTGCTGGAAGATGAACCTCTGCCTCAGTCTCAAGTCTTTTGCAGACTCTAACAGGTTTTATTCTAAGATTGCCCTGTAATTGGCTCCATCCATCTTCCCATCAACTCTGAACAGCTTCCTTGTCCCTGCTGAAGAAAAGCATCCCCACAACATGATGCTGCCACCACAATGTTTCACGGTGGGGATTGTGTGTTCAGGGTCATGTGCGGTGTTAGTTTTCTGCCAAACATAGGGTTTTGCTTTTAGGTCAAAAAGTTAAAATTGAGAATCTGGCCAGAACACCTTCTTCCACATGTCTGCTGTGCCCCCCATATGGCTTCTCACAAACTGCAAAGGGACTTCTTATGGCTTTCTTTCAACAATGGCCTTCTTTTAACAATGGCTTTCTTCTTGTCACCCCTCCATAAAGGCCAAATTTGTGGAGTGCATGACTAATAGTTGTCCTGTGGACAGATTCTCCCACCTGAGCTGTGGATCAGTGCTTCATGAGATGTTCAAAGCTTGGGATTTTTTTTAGAACATAACCCTGCTTTAAACTTCTCAATAGCTTTATCCCTGACCTGTCTGGTGTGTTGCTTGGCCTTCATGATGCCCCCAGAGCTTCATAGAATAGCTGTATTTTTACTGAGATTAAATTACACACAGGTGAACTCTATTTACTAATTAGGTGACTTCTGAAGGCAATTGGTTCCATTCGATTTTAGTTAGGGGTATCAGAGTAAAGGGGGCTGAATACAAATGCACGCTACACTTTGCAGATATTTATTTGTAAAAAAAAAAATGAAAACCATTTATGATTTTCCTTTCACTTCTCAATTATGTGCCATTTTGTGTTGGTCTATCACATAAAATCCCAATAAAGTACATTTACGTTTTTGTTGTAACATGACATAATGTGGAAAATTTTAAGGGGTATGAATACTTTTTCAAGGCACTGTATATTTATTTTTAGTCTGGAGGTGACTGTTTACCCTAGCACTGAATTATCTGATATAATTCCTTAATACGTGAGATTTTGTTCGATTTTTATCTGTATTCCATTTTTGGAGATTTCTATTTATTTTCTGCACCAATGACATCCTGTCTAAAATGATTACATCCTCTTAAAAAATCACTGTTGTGGAACTAGATCATACCGATGGTATATATAAGCAGAGAGAAGTAACATTACAGAGGAAATGCTTTAAGAGATCATAGGTCTCAGGGTAAAGTTAATTAGAAGTTTTGCAAAGAGAAAACGTTATTTACAAGTCACTTGAACGGGTGTACTGTATATTTACCATTGAACATGCAATATTTTAGAAGTATTTAGGGATGTTTCTGTCTACAAATAATGCCTTTGTAGTTGTAACAATTTACATATGTTTACATATGTAAACAGCAATTGCACCATGCATGTGAGGTATCACCGCAAAGGTCAGATCGAAGGCAGTCATTTTAGCAGTAGACCACCTCTGTAAATCTAAAGTGGTAACCTGCAAAGGCTTTTAAAGGATTTTAAAAATGTATGTAGTTTGTCGCCACTGCGTGTTTGTGCGCAATTTTAAAGTGTGTCGTGTTTGATATCCATGTACTTGGCCTAAGATCATCTTTTTTATCTCATCAAACATTTGGGCAATATAGTGTGTTTTAGTGCATTAAAATAAAAAAAGTGTATTTTTTCCAAAATAAATGTGTTTGAAAAATCGCTGCGCAAATACTGTGTGGAAAAAAAATGCAACACCCACCATTTTAATCTGTAGGGCCTTTGCTTTTAAAAAAAGATATAATGTTTGGGGGTTCAGCGTAATTTTCTTGCAAAAAAAATTAAACAAAAGGTGTCAGAAAGGGCTTTGTCTTCAAGTGGTTAGAAGAGTGGATGATGTATGACATGTGTGTTGTCACTAAATGATATATTGCTCAAACATGCTATGGGCATATGTGGAAATACACCCCAAAATACATTCTGTTACTTCTCCTGAGTATGGGGATACCACATGTGTGAGAGTTTTTGGGAGCCTAGCCACGTACAGGACCCCAAAAACCAATCAACGCCTTCAGGCTTTCTAAGGGTGTAAATATTTGATTTCACTCCTCACTGCCTACCACAGTTTTCGGAGGCCATGGAATGCCCAGATGGCACAAAACCCCCAAATATGTCCCCATTTTGAAAAGTAGGCATCCCAAGCTATTTTCTAAGAGGTATGGTGAGTATTTTTTAGATCTCGCTTTTTGTCACAAAAAATTGAAATTTAAAAAAAAAAAAAAAAAAATGTTCTTTCTTCATTTTCAAAAACAAATGAGAGCTGCAAAATACTCACCATGCCTCTCAGCAAATGGCTTGGGGTGTCTACTTTCCAAAATGGGGTCATTTGGGGGGGTTTGTGCCATCTTAGCATTTTATGGCCTTCAAAACTGTGACAGGTAGAGAGGAGTGAAATCAAAAATGTACACCCTTAGAAATCTTGAAGGCGGTGATTGGTTTTGGGGGTCCCGTATGTGGCTAGGCTCCCAAAAAGTCCCACACATGTGGTATCCCCGTACTCAGGTTAAACAGCAAAATGTATTATGGGGTGTAATTTCACATATACCTATGGCATGTGTGAGCAATATATCATTTAGTGACAACTTTGTGCAAAAAAAAAAAAAGTTTGTCATTTTCCCTCAACTTGTGGCAAAATATAAAATATTCCTATGGCCTTCAAAACTGTGATAGGTAGTGAGGAGAGAAATAAAAAATGTGCGCCCTTAGAAATCCAGAAGGCGGTGCTTGGTTTTCGGGGGCCCGTATGCGGCTAGGCTTCCAAAAAGTCTCACACATGTGGTATCCCCGTACTCATGTGAAGCAGCTAAATGTATTTTGGGGTGCAATTCCACATATAACCATGGCATGTGTGAGCAAAATATAATTTAGTGACAATTTTTTGTAAAAAACATATATATTTTTGTCATTATTTAATTACTTGGGACAAAAAAAGTAATATTCAATGGGCTCAACATGCCTCTCAGCAATTTCCTTGGGGTGTCTACTTTCCAAAATGGAGTCATTTGTGGGGGTTTTGTACTGCCCTGCCATTTTGGTACCTCAAAAAAAGAGAGGAAATGAGAGTAAAATTCCAGAAAATGTACCCTAGTTTGTAGACGTATATGTCTACAAACTAGGGTACATTTTCTGGAATTTTACTTTTGCGCAAACCAATAACAAAAATACGCTTATTGATTTTTTTTTACCAAAGACATGTGGCTGAATAAATTTTGGCCTAAATGTATGACTAAAATTGAGTTTATTCGATTTTTCTTATAACTAAAAGTAGAAAATATATAATTTTTTTAAAATTGTTGGTCTTTTTCCATTTATATCACAAAAAAAAAAATTGCAGAGGCAATCAAATACCATCAAAATAAATCTTCTATTTGTGGGAAAAAAAGGACGCAAATTTTGTTTGGGTATAACATTGCATGACCACATAATTACCAGTTAAAGCAGTGCAGTGAAAAATTGTAAAAAGTCCTCTGGTCCTTAGGCTGCCTAATGGTCCTGTCAGGGACCTATTAAAAGACCCTTGCGCGCGCACTTGCGCGCGCACACTGCTGCACAAAATCGGCAGCAGCACCCATCTGTGCCCATGCGCAGGTGCGCATCAGATGCGCGCGTGTGCGCATCGGGTGTGCGCGCATCTTGTGCGCGCGTGAACGTTAATGCTGTTTGGCGCCATTGTGCCTTTAAAAGGCCAGCAGCTGCAGTGATGCATTGCTGTCTGATCTGCAGCTCTGCATCAGTGATCCGTGTTCCTGTAAATCTGCTACCTGTACCGACCCGGCTCTCTCTGACCATCCGACCTCTCCGATCCTGACCTTTGGCTTGTTTGACCCTGCTTAATCTATACTGCCTACCCGTTACCAGACCTTTCCTGAACCTCTGACCATGTTTAAAGTCTCCTACATCGGCTGTCTGATTACCTGCTCTGACCCAGTCTGTCTGACCCTTCTACTGCCTGCCGCTCTGTATCTTTATCTAACCCGGCTTGCCTCGCCTAGCTCCAGCTTTCACTGTTCATGTACCTGCCAGCTCCAGGGTCGCTGACCCACTACTACCACTACTGCTGTCTACAGTTCCAGCCATCCCTGGAGGATCATCGTCCTGCCACTGTGCCAGACAACTACTACCATCCAGGCACTCCTACCTCGCTGCGCTTTCGAGCTCACTGTTCCCACTCCAGTGACTCCTGAGCCAGGGCTGTAAGAGAGGTCTCCTCCTGCAAATTTGTTTTTTCTTTCTTCAATTTTAATCCTAGTTGGATTCATTTACCCCAAAGAAAACATTTTAAAGTTTTCCATTTTATTGGCAGTTTGGTGGGATCTGTCTAATGGGTTATCTCAAACTTGTCTATAGTCTCTTTTAAGGCTTTTAACATGCTATCTTCTCGTAATAATGTTTCATTGAATTTCCTTGAATAACAGGTTTTCGAAGTATGCGGTATAAGCAATGACAAGAAGAGTGGCTAGTGATCAGATCTAAACCGTATACCAATTTGGGATGTGGGTAGCCAACTCAATAATAGATGTGAGATGAAAAAATAATCTATTCTACTATAAGATATATTAGGCGTTGAGAAAAATGTATAGTCCCTCTTATTTGGATTCAATACCTGCCAGACGTCTACTAATTGTAAGGAATATAATCATTTACGTATAACATTAATCAATAACACAGGCAAGTTAGCCTTCCCCTTAGAGGAATCAAATTTTGGATCCAATACAAGGTTAAAATCTCCCCCATTATAAGATAACCTTGCTTTACGTTTTAATTGAGTCATAATTTTCTGGAATATCAGTTCCTGGCTTTTATTTGGTAGGTATGCATTAACTAATGTGAAGATTGTTTTATATATTCTGCAAATAAGTATCAGAAATCTCCCCTCTGGGTCTCTGACCTCTGAGATGACTGGGAGATTATTATGAAATACTATAGCAACTCCTTTTGATTTTTTTCTGAGGGTTGTCACTTGAATGTCACTTGTATACCATTGGTTATAATGTCTTGGGATAAGCTTTGGGGCCTTATTTTTTTTAAAGTGTGTCTCTTGTAGGAATAAAGGGCCAGATTCACAGAGGAGATACGACGGCGTATCTCCTGATACACCGTCGTATCTCCTTTCGTATCTATGCGACTGATTCATAGAATCAGTTCCGCATAGATAGCCCTAAGATCCGACAGGTGTTATTGACTTACACCGTCGGATCTTAGGATGCAATACTTCGGCCGCCGCTGGGGGGAGTTTGCGTCGTATTCCAGCGTCGGGTATGCAAATTAGCAGTTACGGCGATCCACAAAGGTTTTTCCCGTCGTTATGTCGGCGCAAGTATTTTTTTCCCGTTGCAAAGTTAGGTGTGCTTTAACATGGTGTAAAATTACTCCACCATGTTAAAGTATGCCTGTCGTTCCCGCGTCGCTTTTGACATTTTTTTTCCCGGCGTAAGTACGTTACGCACATCGCGATTCACAAACACGTCAGGCCGCCGTAAGTCGCGCAAAGCACGTCGGGAAAATTGCGAACGGAGCATGTGCAGAACGTCCGGCGCGGGAGCGAGCCTAATTTAAATGGTACCCGCCCCATTTGAATTGGGCGGGCTTGTGTCGGACGTGTTTACGATACACCGCCGCAAGTTTACAGGTAAGTGCTTTGTGGATCGGGCACTTACACTGAAAACTTGCGGCAGTGTAACGTAAACGGGTTACGTTGCGCCAACACAAATGTACGAGAATCTGGCCCAAAATGTGCACTTTCTTATGCATATGGTGCAGCACCTGGCTCCTTTTTTGAGGAATATTAAAACCCTAAACGCATAATGTTGATTTCACTTATACTAGGCTAGGAGTTTTGTTTAGCCATAGACTTCACTTTGCCAATGTTGCGTGACCCGGTAGAGGCGATAATGGCACTTGGCTATTTGTTTTCTATGGCGAATGCGCCCGCTATTATCTCTGGGTATAGAAGTATGTACATTTTTTCTTCCATGTGCCTTTGATGCATGTTTCTGTTATGTACACTTATTGGCGGCTGCGTCCGCAAAGTTCCCTGCATACTAATTGCATATGTTTTAATTGTAACTGTAAAGTTTTCAAATAAAATCTTTTGAAAAAAAAAAACCCTGAACATTTAGGGAGCAATAGGTCAACAATGTCATATTATTTTCCCTAAATTCTGTGTTTGAACTCAGCTGAGGCATAGTTCTCCCCTGGGGAAAGTGGGAGAGGGGGAGAGGCCCGAGGAGAGAGATGGGAAGAGAAAAAATACAGTTAGTGATCATATACCCTCTGTTCTCAGCTGCATAGAGAGGTGAGAGTGAAGAAACATCAGCATTTTGATCTTCCCAGTGAATGACTGCACAGGGAGGGATGTCAGAAGAAGTCTGATCACTGGAGTAGATAATACTGAGTTCCCAGTATAGCTAGAGACCATGCTGTGCTCTCATGCCTAGTGTGGTCAAGCTTTAATAGGAAAGCATAGGGACTAGCAGGGACACTAGGGATTTCACACAAGAGATAGCAATACAAAGAAAAAAGGATAACTTTTCATACAAGTACATGGTACAGCAGGCAAATATCAGGAATATGAAATGTTGGGTTTATAATAATTACAGCAGACATTAGTAATGTGTTTCTAATTCATATAACCACTGTGTGAATGTGTCCCTATACTTGTGAACCTGTAAATAGGCCCTTGGAAAGTCCCAAATAAAAAGGTTACCAGGATTCCAAAAGTTAGCATAGCATTTTTACTAAAATTTATCCTAGTGTAGATTTGTTTTAATTACATTTTTTTGAGTTTTTATATATTTAAATGACTATAATTTGTCAATAGTTAACAATTTTTTGGGGTTTTTCTTTTATCATTCAAGGGTTTGTAGGGCAATTTCTAAGTTGACTATGTTTGTAAGTGAACAATTATTACTTCTTCTTTTCTTTTCCTTTTTAAAGACAATGGCACATGAACAATTTTATATATACACTTATATATTTTGCCGCGATTTGCGTTTTATTTTATTTTTTACATAAATTTGAATTTTTTTACATTTCATTTAACAACCAGCTATAAACAGGTTAAAAAACAAAACGCAAATCGCATCAAAATTGTGGTAAAAACTTGGTACTTTGGATGCGGGTCCATTGAATTCTATTACATGCAAAACGCTGCTTTTTGCAGGAAAAAAAAGTCCCCGACCCTTTCCAAAAACGCAGAGGCACAAAAAAGCATTAAAGTGAACATGTTCCATAGGAACCCATGTTAAAAAATGTCTCTGCTTTCCTGCAAAATGCAAAATGCACCAAAAAACGCAGTAGTGTGAATCGAGCCTAAAAATGCACATAGTGCTTCCGCTGCTAAAGACAAATATACTTTTTAAATCTGAAATTTCAGGTATATACTATATGCGATTTGAAAAATACAATGAGGAAAAAAATATATAGCACCTATAATATGCACATTACTAAAGCTGTATGGTAAGGAGTGCTATTCTTTTCTTTTATATGTCTTATGAAAGTAGTATAGTAGTATTCTTTTCAGTAAGTAGCTTATCAAGTCTCTTCTTAATGGCATTTAAAACTGCTTCTCAAGCTTTCTTCAGTTCTAAGTAAGAATGTAAATTATTATCTTGAGAGATTCATAATTACCTTTATTAATATGTCAGATTCTATGCAGAACATCTTTTGTTTTATTTCTTTATTCAGTTTTTCCCACTTTTGTCACTTTACACTTTAATTCTTTTTTAGAAATAAAGTGTAAAGTGACATTTTTTCCTGCATAATTGAGGTATTTCTTTTGCAAGAGAAAAAAATAACTCACATGTCATGTTCTGCACAGTACAGGAATTCTTCGTTTTTTAAGCTTTGAGAATATAACATTAAGCAGAAAATACAGTAAATGGTAGACTCTTTTTTTTTTTTTTAATGTCAAGGTTCAGTAATGCTAAGCAACCAGTTACATTTCAGTTAACAGATATCAGATTAGGAAATTTAGAAGGTTTGGAGATTAAGTGATTCAAATTTAAGTAGAATTTCAGTTTTTCTTTGACTTTACAATTGAAGTGACCACTGTGTGTTCTGTACTATACTGTAGTAGCATCTGCTACATACCTTAAGAGCTGTTGTTTTAAGCAGCCGTGCAGGCGACCTCTTGTCTGCTACTGGAACCAGGGCCGGATTAACATGGGGCTTTTGGGCAACAAAAAAAATTGACTTGACTTTGAGGGTCGTAGTTTGGCGACCAGGGGTTACAGAGACCCTGGGGGGGGGGTCAATATTTGGGACTCCTATCATCTATGGTTCCGGAGCTACGGGGCTCCTTGTGCAGCTTGTCAGAAGCTAAATACAGAGCGGCCAGTTTAAATACAAGCTGACACACTCTGTTTGCAGCAGACTGAGAGGATGAGCTCACAGTGCCTCTCTTCACTTCTTTTCAGAGGCACTGAGCTCAATGGACAGCTTGGAGTCTTGGACCATTGGTAAAGTACCATTGGCCCCAGCTGTCCAATAAAAATGCTGCAGTGGAGGCTGTCCTCTCACTGCAGTGTCCCAGTTACTCCCCCCTCCTGCTGATTCATATCCCTCCATGACCACCTCACATCCCCCTGCTGACAGACCTCTCTCCCCAGCCTGTGCCAACACACACCCTCTCACCTGATGACCTGTGGATGGAGGAATCACTCCTGCAGTGTTAATTTGTTCTGCCAGTGGGGAGCCTTCCCTACCCACAGATAACAATGATCAGTGTTGCTAACTATAGCTGGCAGCACTGATTGTTTTGGGAAAAACCTGACAGGCTGGTTGTACTCAAGTCGAATAATAGATTGACTTGTGTGCAACCAGCTAGCGCATACACAGATCGACTATGGCTGGTCTCTGCCTAATTGGTTTAATTTCAATCCATATATGGCCCCCGTAACCACTATGCAGTCCCTAAACATCCTTCCACAAACCTTTACATTTTTCCTTCCCAGATTCTTTCTTCCTCCTCACATGTTCATACTGCCCTCTGTCATACCCAGTGTTAATTTCGACTGCCTGCTCCAACGTCTGGCATTTCTTAAATAGTTAATGGGTGGAGTCACCCAATGACATCAGCAAGTGACCCGACCCCCTTGTGATGTCATCAAACCAGCATGCTCAGGGTTGTGCGGAAGAGGCCCTGGTCCCAATCAACATTGGGACAAGGTGCTTTGGGGTGGGAAGGGCAGAGCCCCCCTGCCCCAAAGCACCCCCCTCATGTTAAAGCGGAGTTCCACCCTATTTTACAACTTCTTTGCATTCGTTTTTACACTGCCCCCTTAAATACATTTGGGATGTTTTTTTTTTTGTCTTTTAAAAACTCACGTTTTTATCCATGAGTCTCTTATTCCCCCGTCGCGGCGGAATGCCCCCCCCCCCCCCCGCCGCATCCAGCGCTGCTATGCCTCCTGGGATATGTGTTTCATCAATCCCAGGAGGCTGGGCTGAACATCGCAGCCGTGGATGAACATCTCGGGGGCGGGATGGAGGGAGGGCAGTGCCGCCCATAGAGGTGGTGTCCTTCCTCTTCTCCCTCTCCAACTCCTCCCCCGTCCTAGCTCCTCCACCCGTCCGTCCGTCACCGCCGCCCCCGTCCTCCTCCATCCACCACCCGCCCACCTGCCGTCTGTCTCCAGTGCACAGAGATACAGATCATCAGACAGACAGAGCGGATCTCTGTCTGATAGATCTGTATGTGTGAACACCGAGCGTAGTACAGCCCTGCCTCCCTGTACATTGCAACATCGCTCTGCATTGTGTGTTACAATTCTAGTGCAGGGAGGCGGGGCTGTACTACGATCAGTGTTCTCAGATACAGACCAATCAGAGATCTGCTCTGTATGCCTGATCATCTGTACCTCCCCCCACTCTGCACATAATGTTGTCACCGCACTAATGTCACGCACTGATGTCACCGCACTAACATCACCGCACTAATGTCACGCACTGATGTCACCGCACTAACATCACCGCACTAATGTCACCGCACTAACATCACCGCACTAATGTCACCGCACTAATGTCACGCACTGATGTCACCGCACTAACATCACCGCACTAATGTCACCGCACTAATATCACCGCACTAATGTCACCGCACTAATATCACCGCACTAATATCACCGCACTGATGTCACCGCACTAACATCACCGCACTAACATCACCGCACTAATGTCACCGCACTAATGTCACCGCACTAATGTCACCGCACTAACGTCACTAACGTCACTAACGTCACCGCACTGATGTCACCGCACTAACATCACCGCACTAATGTCACCGCACTAATGTCACCGCACTGATGTCACCGCACTAACATCACCGCACTAATGTCACCGCACTAATGTCATGCACTGATGTCACCGCACTAACATCACCGCACTAATGTCACTGCACTAATGTCACCGCACTGATGTCACCGCACTAACATCACCGCACTAACATCACCGCACTAATGTCACCGCACTAATGTCACCGCACTAATGTCACGGCACTAATGTCACCGCACTAATGTCACCGCACTAACATCACCGCACTAATGTCACTGCACTAACGTCACCGCACTGATGTCACCGCACTAACATCACCGCACTAATGTCACCGCACTAATGTCACCGCACTAATGTCACCGCACTGATGTCACCGCACTAATGTCACCGCACTAACATCACCGCACTAATGTCACCGCACTAATGTCACCGCACTAATATCACCGCACTAATGTCACCGCACTAACAAAATTAATTTATTGACAGTGCACACGTCTGGTATATGTATACACACCACATATATAACAAGAGATATATATCATCTTGTTATGTAGATATATCTGCACAGGAACAAATTATTTTGTATATTTACTGGTTCCTGGAAGGAGGAGGGGAGGAGGGGAGGGGAGGATTGCATAGATAAGAGGCGGTAACTTCCTCTGACACTCCCGTTGCTATTGAAACCTGATCTGAAACCATTACACTGCTTGTACAGCACTGAGCATGTGCGAGGCTGAAATCCAGGAAGTCATACAGTCTGGCTTCATGATGCCCACACTTAAGATGGCCCCAGTCAATTTCTGTTTTATAAAGTGTCTAAATGCTGTAACAACCTAACAAAACGGACCTTAGTTTACAGACTAACTGTAGTAGAATACATTAAGCTTGTGTATTACAGGGGTTTTCATATTTAAAAAGTTTTTATTTTTAAATTTGTGGCCGGAACTCCGCTTTAAAGGTATGTGGCCTGGTATGGTTCAGGAGGGGGTGCTTGCTTGTCCCCCCTTTCTTTGCCTGCCGGGCTGCATGCTCGGATAAGAGTCTGGTATGGATTTTGAAGAGCCCCTATGTCTTTTGTTTTTAAAATGTTGGCATGTTTTTTTCCCCTGAATTTCCTATTGCCAGCATTCTTTTGTGTACATTTCAGATTTCAGCAGGAAAGCCTGCAGACAGCTGATGAGTCCTTTACTGGCCCGCTTCTTAACAACCAGCTATTCTTTACACAGAATTTTAATCAAACTATCCTTTTTCAACCAATCCAAATTCAAATAGTTCCGAAAATTTGGAGTTTGTTAGAACATTTATAAACAAAATGAAATGAAACTAAACAAATTCCAAAACAAAGCAACAAAACCAAATTAGTAACATAAGGAATCTATCCAAACAAAAAAAATTCCATTCTGCACATGTCTACATCATCTTCCTTGCATGCTCTCCCAAGACATCATATTCCAGTCAAAGCTGATTTATCCCTCAACTAAATGGAGTACATTGTGCATATTTCCTCTCAAGGCAATCGACCTACTGTTCCCCCAGTACATTAGGGTTTTACATCACAGCAAACTGTGGGCATCAGTATGCAGATAATGGACAATACACCGTATTATTGGGCTATACAATTACATGTTACCATGTACATTTCCCTATATATGCAACCCAACATACCAATCAACTCTAAGCCAGTGTCAGGTATGACTGATTTTGCTTCACCATTCCTCCCAAAGTCACTCAATCTCAGTACACCGGCCAATTTAATTAACTTTGTTCCACATGCAACTGTGCAGCCAAAGTCTGAAAACTCAGAAATGTCACAGTTTGTTAAATACATGTTTCACAAATAATTTACCAATCGACTTTCAAAGCCACAATCAGTGAACTAGATATCACAACTACAGAAGAGCTAGGTCTGCTTATAAGGTGGCTAGGTCCTCAATCTGAGCGTGTCAGAAGATTAAAAGCTGTTCACATTGACAACTCTGTCGCAGGTCTTAATGCTGCTTGGGACAGACTTGAGGGTAGCTTCAGCAACTCAGAAGCCATTGAGGATGCTTTATTTAAAAGATTGCAAAGCTTCACAAAAATATCTAGCAGAGACAATCTAAAGTTTCAAGAGCTCAGCAACCATCTTTTGGAGCTTCAACTCACCTAAGCTGATATCCACCTACCCGACCTAAGTTACCTAGATACCGATTGTGGGGTTCATTTAATAGTCTCCAAGTTACCTTATGGTAAACTAGAAATGTGGACAAATGTGGAAAAAATAAAGTTTCTATGTATACCTTTCCGTACTTCTGTGAGTTCATTAGTAGAATTGCAGATATGCAGAATGATCTAAGTTTCTCTTTTGGGAAGTCAAACCCACTCGGTCCAACTTTTCCAAGGACTACAAGCTCACACATTTCACATAAATACCACAGAGATCTAGGCCCGGATTCTCAGAGGACTTACGACGGCGTAGCGCCATGTATGCCGTCGTAAGTCCGAATCCGAGCCATCGTATCTATGCGCCTGATTCTTAGAATTAGTTACGCATAGATATCCATTAGATCCGACAGGTGTAAGTCTCTTACGCCGTCGGATCTTAACTGCGTTTTTTTTTTAACCGCTAGGTGGCGCTTCCGTTGAATTCCGCGTTGAGTATGCAAATTAGCTAGATATGCGAATTCCCGAACGTACGCGTGGCCGACGCAGTCAAGTTACGACGTGTACGTTAGGCTTTTCCCGGCGTAAAGTTGCCCCTGCTATATGAGGCGCAGCCAATGTTAAGTATGGCCGTCGTTCCCGCGTCAAATTTTTAAAAAGTTTCGTTGTTTGCGTAAGCCGTCTGTGAATGGGACTGGACATCATTTACGTTCACGTCGAAACCAATGATGTCCTTGCGACGTCATTTGGAGCAATGCACACTGGGATATTTTACGGACGGCACATGCGCAGTTCGTTTGGTGCGGGGACGCGCTTGATTTAAATGATACACGCCCCCTACCCGCCGAATTTGAATTCCGCCGGGTGATTTACGCTACGCCGCCGCAACTTATGGAGCAAGTGCTTTGAGAATACAGCACTTGCCCGTGTAAGTTGCGGAGGCGTAACGTAAATCAGATACGTTACGCCCGCACAAAATTGTGCGGCTGTACGTGAATCTGCCCGGCGACAGCCCGGCGAATGACGCTGCTGAAGCTATGACATTTCTTATATTGATGAGGCGGGGCCACCTGTCACATGACCCCGCCCCCTCTGATGCAAGCCTGGGCTTCCCCAGTGATGTAGCAGAGGGTGCGTCAGAGGGGGACGGGGTCACGTGACGGGTGGCCCGCCTGACCTATATAAGAAATGTCATAGCTTCAGCAGCGTAATTCGCCAGGCTGTCTCCGGTGGACACAGGCGGCCGGCGATGCTGCGCTCTGGAACCCGGACGATCTTCTCATCGCTGGACCGGAGAGGAGATCACCCGTCGCTGGATAACGACAACGTTGGAGCGGGGAGCCGGGATCGGTTAACCGTTGTCATCGGTTAACCGATGAAGCTGACTGATGGTCTGTCGCGCCCACACACCATTGGTTAAATAACCGATCGTGTCAGAACGTGGTTACGTAAACCACGTACGACTGCACTGTAAAGGGGAAGGTCATATCCAATTTTGCCACCCTTGGGGCTGCTCTTGCTGATTCCGTGTTACCGCGTGTTAGTAAAAGTTTGGTTCGAGCCGATTCGTGCTTTTCAGTCTCCGTGCTTTGCAGATCGTTTTCTCGGGTTCAGTTTGTGCTTGTGGGTTCGTATCTGTTTTTCAGTGCGTTCCTGTCCGCTCGATTTTTGTTTTTGATTTCGTTCTTTTCAGGCCTTGCTGTACTTGGTTGCTTTCTGCTTTAAGTGTTCTTCCATCATACAAGAGATACAGAAGGTCTATTTTAAGGTAAGCTGTCTCCTTTCACATCACAATCTATATATGTCTTTAATGTATGCTAATGTCTTGTATTTCTTGCATCATTCCCTAATTACCATGATTGTAATATATACAAATAAAAGTGTCTGCGCTGTGACAAAACACAACGCTAAAAATCTAAGTGGAGGGACAGGTGGATCAGGCGACCCGAGCCAGGACAACGGCCGGGGAGGCAAGTGAATCAAGTGTCGTGTAATAACAAATAAGCAATGGGGTGATACAATCTTATAGTACAGGCATAATTTATGACACTAAAGTCCAGGACAAAGGCTGTATATTCAAATAAAGTCCAGATCCAACTGATAAATAAGGAAATAGAGGGAAAAAAAAGTCTGGTGGTGGGAGACCCAGCAACCGAGTCTGTGAAATAGCAAGCCGCACACCTTAGGATAATCACAAGCACCTCTAGTGGTCCCAGCCGCTCACCTCACATAAGGCATGTATCGCCTGTTAGTAAGCTTGCACACGAAGGTCTGTTCTCCTGGAAAATGCTTATTCTTACAGTCTCAATGGTGGGCAGCCCATGTGAGGAGAGAGAAAAAAGACACAGCAGATCGTGTAATCCTGATGGTACAGGGAACACAGCACACCGCTTGCACCAAATGCACTTACATATAGTAAAAAATATAGGGCTTATCTCCACGAGTAGCGAACTCGTCAGTGTCCTGCTTCTCCTCTCAATACAGATGAGCCGTATGTCACGCTGAAGGTGCCGGGTCACTCGAACAGCAATGTCACGGAACAATGAATGAGAAGGGAAGAGGGGCACATCGCGTGATCCAGTAAAAGGTTTATTAAAACAGTACAAAATAAAATAAACAGACTCACATTTAAGTGGAAATGCGGTACATAGTATCCACGAGCCGCAAGCTCGTTACCGTCTTTCAGGTACTCAGTGGTACAGTGCTCCAATTTGATCATCCTCCATTTTCTGGACGATCAGATCGAGACCAGATAATCACCTTCCAGTCTTCCTTCCACCCTTCCCTCCATCGCACCCTCCAGCGTTCCTTCCACTGTTCCCCCCACCCCTGCAGAGGGTGTCGTGGAGCTGGCTGAGATTGAGTAGCCAGATCTGAACATCTTCAGTCAGGTATAGTAGTTTACAACATATTTCTTGGCCTCCAAAATTTTTGGGGTTTACGAGATGTTTTTTGAACCAAAATGAAAGCTTGAAAACCCAAACAAAAGTCGTGGGCAGAAAATATAGTGACAGGGATGCCAACTGCAGGGGTCAGAATGAGAGTCTGTTCAATTTACCAAAAAAACAAACAAAAAAATGCAACAGTCATGAGCTTTAAAATGTGTGCTTGATGAAGCCAAAAAAAAAACATGTCCCTTTTTTAGACACAGGAAGAGATCAGCCAAGAGGAGGAGGAGGCTCCGGAATGTGTCAGCCAGGAGGAGGAAGGGGTGAGTGGCAGCCAGGAGGAGGCTGGGCCGAGTGGCAGTCAGCTGGTGCCCAGGCCCAGTGGCAGCACTGTATCACAGGTGCCTCCCCTCCAGATGCACCCCCCAAAAAAACGAGGCGCATGACCCAGCTGAAGGAGGAGTCACTGTGTGTCATTAAGGAGGCAGCAGAAATCATGAGGGCCCCCCTTCATCCTGTTGAGAGCTTTTGCTCATACATTTCACATGTGATACAGAGGGGAAGAAGGGGCCTGCTGACTGAGACCACACAATTCAGTGACCCGGCCCAGTCTCCTCCTCCTGCTGTATACGAACAAAAAGGAAATGCGCCAAACTAAGTGCAGTAAGTAGGGGTTAAATTAAAAGTGATGTCTTAAACAATAAATTGGTTACTCACAAACAAAGTGAAAACACAGGCATGATAGGGCAAAAGGCTGGTCTGGTGTCACAGCGTGTCATCTGTAGCTGCAGGGGTTCAGACTGGCTTGTCTCATACTGTGGAATCGAAGGAGATTGAAATCCAAGAGTTTGGAAACTGTCGGGAAACACAGGAGATCCAAGAACCGTGGGTGCTGCTTCAAAGCGGCGTGCGTTCCAGCGTGGAACGCAACGTACCGTCGTAAGACCGGAAGTGACGTAGGGACTCAGGCCAGCCAATAGGATAACATTTCTCAGCATCCGCTGTTTCATCAAGGGGCCGTGAAGGGAGCTGTGGAAGGAACGCTGCGTCGACTTGATTCTGAGCATGCGCGGGTTTTTAACCGATGCTTTTGCATACTAACGATCGGTTTTGACCTATCGGTTACCAATCCATAAGTTAAATTTTAAAGCAAGTTCTCATTTTTTTAACCCAAGGTTAAATGACCTATGGGGCCTACACGTGATTGGTTTGGACTGATGAAGACGGTCCATCAGACCGTTTTCATAGGTTTAACCTATCGTGTGTACGAGGCTTAAGACTTAAGACTACTCTTAACACAGAGGACACTTGTTTTGTGCCTTTTTATCATGATATATATATATATATATATATATATATATATATATATATATATATGTGTATCATATAATGTGCAGGACATACTGCCAAGAAAGATATGTCTAAAACACGACAAACAGTTTTAGCACAGTAATATGAACAATAATATGAATCACAGTAATATGAGTATACCAGCAACTTTTTTTATTTAATATTTAATATGTTAATTTTTATGCATCTAGCCAACAGGCATCCAAACTAAATTGGACACAATAATATAGTTACCCAAGTAGATAATACGGAAATGTTTTAAAATGTAATAAAACACACTGGATTTGTAAGATACAAAGAAGGATGTTTCTCTTCTTAAAACATATTTTTATTGCTGTTAGATTCTATACACCTATGTGCAAGGACTTTTCACCCACTGCATGGGAACTGTGGCACCTGGTTATTTACCTGTTCTCTCCAATAAAGCCTCTGAAACTAAAATGTAAAAGAACAGATAAAACAAAAAAGAAGGAAAATGCAGTGGAAAAGTGAGCTAAAAACCGCTAGAGCAAGTAGCTGCACATTACACTAAACATCTTAGTGGATTAGATCAAAGCTCCCCAAATCTCAGATATCCAAATTTTTAATGTGCCCATATTTGACCATTTAAGAGACACTGGAATGATAGAAGAGTGGCATTATCAAAAGTCAAAGGGTGACCACATACACTGTAATAAACCTGTGGCAGTCCATTTTACTTAAAGAAACCATTAAGTTACACGTAATATGGATGTTCACAGAACAGATACAGGTGGTGAGTGTGACAGAGAAACCCAGCGCTTGGGCAGGGAGGTGTTTTGGATTGTCTCATTGAATACAGGCAGAGGAATTGATAAGGCCATACAGCCAGCCCTCCTGTACTGGGCTCTATCAGTCCAAAAGGGTGCCCAGGCTCCTGCCGAGCAAATAAGATGGTTGTGCTGTCTTGTGACTCTTGTAGATCCCCTAGCAGCACTGACGACTTTCTCCCTTTGGCTGCTCTGCAGGGGGATCAGTTCTACATACTTGCCAACTGTCCCAATTTTGCAGCAGGCACATCTGCAGAGAGTCTCTCCCTTGGGAGACATCACATTCTGATCAGCGACATCATGGAAATATTGAAGCTCTAAAATCCTGCAAGAAGACACGCCTGTTCTGAGCTGAAGTGTCATTTATATATGTTTTACTTTTATGTACTCTGTTTTACAAATAAACATTTATTACATAACATTGTGTTCCCTGAGCACTATGGTTTAGCCAAAGAGAAAGCACAGCAGAGAAACTTGTTTTTCAGTACCCTATGTCTGATTAAATGTGTCTACTGATATGTCTGTTAATGGGTGGGTTACTGAGGTGATGACTTGCTTGGGGTGATTTACTAAAACAGTAAAAACTGTTAACTTTGAAAAATGTTTGTTTACTTTGCAAAGTGAATGTAAAGCCTCGTACACACGGTCAGACATCCAACAAACTTTCCCTTGGATATTTGTCAGACGGGAGTTGTCCGGTCACACCCACGCTCTGAATTTTTCGGCAACAAACACGAACGTAGTGACGTTTCAATGTACTGATGAGAGTTTAAAAGAGGAAGTTCAATTCTCCAGCGTCACCCTTTAGGCTCCTTCTGCTAATTGAGAGTTAGTAGAGGTTTGCTCTGTGTGCATTCGCGATTTTCAGTTTTGTGCAATTTTGTTTGTTTCTGAACATCCGTTCATCAAGCAGACATGTTGCGCAATGGGGTTGTGCTAACTTGACCCACAAAAAATAAAAATAAAAATATGTTTAATTCATATAACCAAAATACACTAATCCAAACTAAAGACATTTGTTTTTACTCCATCAGTATCACCAGCAAAGCAGCTTTTAGTATTATCACATTATAAAGAAGAAGAGAATGTGTGCTGCTTTTCTTGATTTCAGAACTTGCCGCGTCACGAATGTGCTCTTTCAAATACGAACGCTAGTTCTACCAGACAGAACACTTCCGGCTGGTCTTTGCTTCTGAGCATGCCCGTTTGTACTTTGTACAAAAGTCCGATTGATTGCTGTACACACGGTCGGACTAGGCACCATCGGACTTTTGAGAAGAAAAGTAACCGCTCAGATGAACCAAGGAATTTTTACTCACTGGATCCAAACCGTGGGTGCCGGCAATGCAATTGATGCAAAATTGAAGAGAAGAAGCTGGGACAGTCGCACTCCAAAAAACATTCCTTTTTATTAAAATTGGTCACAGAACATCACACGCCACAGCAAAAAATCAGGAAAAAGCGAACGTGTTTGGCACTGTGCTTCAGTGCTTATTCATAGCTATGAATAAGCACTGAAGCACAGTGCGAAAGACGTTCGATTTTTCCTGACTTTTTGATGTGGCGTGTGATGTTCTGTGACCAGTTTTAATAAAAAGGAACGTTTTTTGGAGTGTGGCTGTCCCAGCTTCTTCTCTTCAATTTTACCATCGGACTTTTGTTGACGTAAAGTTTGTCCATTTGCAGACTGAACTTTTTGTCCGATGAAACCCGAAAAAGTTGGTCCGATGGAGCATGCACACGGTCGGACAAATTTGAAAACTTGCAGATTTTGAAGTTTGTTGGCAAAAAGTCCGACCGTGTGTAGGCAAAAAGGAATAACTTGTGTTTACTTGTAAATTTCCAATCAAGTGCATAAGATTTATTTATTTATTTTAAACAGGATTTTTTCTAGCACATGATGGCTGGCTTTGCGTTATTAACTAAACATAGTGAGCATTCACTTTGCAAGCTGAACATTCATTTTTTTACCAAGGGAATACCTTTATTCGTTTTGAAAATTAACTTTATTCAGTTCTGTAAATGACTTTTTTTATAACAGCTAAAGACTAAAACAGCTGAATATGCAAAAAGGAGACTAGAACTCCAACGGCGTGATATTATTATACCATAATTCCTACTTACCTGACTAAAAGTAGGAAACGTTGATTAAAGTTTTATTTTTTAGTCTGACTCCTGACTAAAACAAATAAAGAGAAAAAATATGCAAAAACACCTACACATTTTCTTTCAACAATATCTATAAATTATTTAGATTATTTCTAGCTATATATTTTTTCATATCAGTGTTTGGAAAAGTATCTAAAAAAAAACTGGCGTGTATTTTCTTTTTCTAATTACTCACTATAAAGTTCATCTGCTCTGTCTTTTTTCCTTCTCAGCACATTTCTGAACTGGTTTTGATTAGACTGCTTATAGAAAAGGTACTATCTGCCCTATTTACAAGGAGAAGGTAGTGTACACATTTAAAAATGGACAAATACTTTTTGAATCATCATTTAGATAGTCAATTACTTCCTAGGAGCTCTTCCCAGCAAATACTGTAAAGCATATTCAGCACTTCAGCATTACTGAAATAAGAAAAAAGAAAAGTTTTAAAATGGCCTAACTCATCACATTGCCTAAAAAAAATTAAAAGTGTTATAGTGCCTGGAAATATTCCACATAATATGAACTAGTGTTTTTACATATATGTTACTAAAGCAAATATTGGAAACAAATGTTCTGCCAGTGAATTTGCACATATTCTGTCCTTATTATCTTTCTTTGTATTTCAGGGTGCAGACAAAACACTGATAACAAACTGGTGGTAGTGAGTAGTCGTTTATCTATGTTCACTTTTCTTTCTCTATATACTTGTGGCAGAAACAGAATGAGTAAGTATGACATGTTTGTTAAAAAACTAAGCTTTATTATTCCTTTAATAAGCACCTAGATTCAATCAGTTCCAAAGTTTGTAAAAAAAAAATAATAATAATAAATAATACTGGAACATAAAGACTCTATAGTCAATTTTGGGTCATGCAACAAAGTAAACCATAATAAGAAAATTAATACTTTTAGTAGGTTCTGCTATAAATGACCCACCAGCAAGCCCCACAGATCATCTACTGCAGGGGTGCCCAACCAGTGGCCCGGGGGCCACATGTGGCCCGCAGAGCCCTCTGATGTGGCCCGCAACCTCCTGCTCTGGGATAGCAGGTTGGCAAGCCCAGATTTTGACAAATAAAAATTGCAACACTTACAGTGTGCAAGAAAGAAGAGTTCTTCCCGGCAGGCTGCACACTAAATATCTTGTAGAAGTAGGTGGAGTTGATGAGGTAAACCATTTTAATGTATTGCAGCTGTGTACTGGATACTTGCAGAGTTGATGAGCATCTTCTTATGTATTACCGATTTACAAGATCATAGAAACACTCACACAAGTGCACCAACCTATATACAACACTTTTGTGTTTGCCCCTATTTATCATGAGCTGAACTTAAAGAGCTACCACTACACAAAAGGCCTATTTCTCTCAAATATTGTACACAAATCTGTCTAAATCTGTGTTAGTGAGCACTTCTCCTTTGCCAAGATAATCTATCCATCTCACAGGTGTGGCATATCAAGATACTGATTAGACAGCATGATTATTGCACAGGAGTGATTTAGGCTAGCCACAATAGAAGGCCACTCTAAAATGTGCAGTTTTACTGTATTGGGGGTCAGGGTGGTCCAAAAATCAGTCAGTATCTGGTGTGACCATCATTTGCCTTACACAGTACAGCACAGCTCCTTCGCATAGAGTTGATCAGGTTGTTGATTGTGGTCTGTGGAATGTTGGTCCATTCCTTTTCAATGGTTGTGCGAAGTTGCTGGATATTGGCAGAAACTGTCGTATACGCCAATCAGGAGCATCCCAAACATGCTCAATGGGTGACATGTCCAGTGAGTATGCTGGCTATGCAAGAACTGGGATGTTTTAAGCTTCCAAGAATTTTGTACAGATCCTTGCAACATGGGGCCATGCATTATGATGCTGCAACATGAGGTGATGGTCGTGGATGAATGGCACAACAATGAAACTATGTCAGGGCTGGGTTCAGCCCTTCCTTCTCAGAGCTCTGTGCTCAGCTGTCTGTTAATTGCCAGTAGGGATGAACTCGATGTTCGAGTCAAATATTATTGGGAGTTTGCGGGAAATTTGAGCGCCGCAGAATGCCCCATAATGCACTGCGAGATCACAGTGCTTTGCTATATAATGATTGGCCAAAGCATGCACCTGACCTGCATGCTTTGGCCAATCACAGCGCGCTCTGCTGTAAGAGCCATGATTGACCAAAGGCAGGGTGCCTTTGGCCAATCATGGCTCAGGGGGACTAAGTCCACACCCAAAACTATATAATGCTGCTTACATAGCGCCCACGAGTGTTGTGTTGGTGGCGTAGACAGAGAGATGGCTTAAGCAGGCAGTTTTTTTAGTTAGTGGCAGTGTATTTAATATATATATATATATAAAGTCAGTCTAAAAAATATGCTTTAATCATTCATTAACCTTTATGCTAACACAATTTTATTGTGTGATTTCAATAAATATATTTTTTAAATTAATACCTGGGCCGCCTTTCAAAATCCAGAGGGGTCACACCATGCCTTGAGCACTAGGTCTTCTCTTGTATGCTATATTTGATTAGGCAGACCAGGCTTTGGTACACACATTGCCAATCTCTGTTCTATTAAATGGTTCTTGCACATAAGGCCATTCCGGCTCCCTACCCGAATGTGGAAGACAATGTTTTTGCCTCGTTGGACAGGGCGGTCAGCAGTAAGGTTCATATTACCGCTGACTCATGGTCCAGCAGGCATGGGCAGGGATGTTACCTTTCCTTCACTGTGAACTGGGTAACTCTGCTGGCAGCTGTGATGGATTCAGGACAGGGTTCAGTGTTGGAGCTTGTTCCACCACCACGCCTTCAAAAAGCTTGTGGTGATTCTGCCACAACATCTGTATGCTCTCCTCCCTCCTCTTCTTCTTAGTTTATGGCCTCTTCTGCAGAATTGTCCTCTGAACCAGCAGTGCTTCCTAAGTGCTCAAGGCGCTATGCAAGCAGTCAGGATAAAAGATGCCATGCGGTGCTTGAGTTTGTCTGCCTAGGGGACAGAAGCCCCACTGGAGCAGAGATTCTGTCAGCTCTGGATTGGCCGGCTCAGAAGTGGTTGATGCCACACCAGCTTCAGCCAGGAATTGTTGTATGTGACAATGGCACCAATCTTCTCTCCGCCCTCAGACAGGGACACTTGACCCATGTTCCATGTTTGCCACACATCCTGAATTTGGTGGTGCAGCATTTCTTGACCAGGTACCCAGGCTTACAAGATCTCCTGAGGCAGGCCAGAAAAGTATGTGGTCATTTCCATGCCAGTTGTCAAGTCTCTGATGTAAGGCTGAGTGGCAGAGAGGGTGCCCCTTGCGGCTAAGTGCAGCGCCCCCCTGGGAGTGATACAGGGGATACAGTGCCCAAAGGTGCACGGGTTGCCAGTAGTGCTGCAACAGGCTGGTAAGCAGAATGTAGCTGGGGTGCGCTCGGTAATGATGTCAATAGCCGTGCAAGAAGAAGTCCTGAGTAGGCGTATGCAGGATAAACCAGGAGCAGGGTTCGCAGCCAGGCCAGAGGTCATATACCAGGAGACAGTCCAAGAGCAAACAGGAGCAAGCTGGGTCATAAACAGTGGGCAGTGGATCGAAGAATAGTCAGCCAAGCCAAGGTCAGAGCGAGGAGATAATCGGGATCACAGGTCAAGCCAAAAGCAGAGGTCAAGCCAGGAGTTACAAGTTAAACAGACACAGGAACACAGGAAGCTGACGACAATCCAGCAATTTGGGTTAGACAGTGGCAACCTTTTATAGGCCAGCAGGGGGATCCACCTGTCACATGATGTGCCTCTGGCGGCCATTTCTTCTACTGGCAAGATTGCCAGTACTTCCACAGCCATTTCCCTGACACAGCCTTTGGCCATTTCTTCTACTGGCAAGATTGCCAGTACTTCCACTGCCACTTCCCTGACACCAGTGCTTAGCTGGCTGACACTCAAACGGAATGCAACCTGCCCACCAACTGCCTTGATTTGCATGGCCTTCCTGATTCTGCAAAGCCTGCGAAAGGAACCTAGGATTTGTGGTATCAAGGAGAGGGATCATTACTAGCTGGCAACCCTTCTTGATCCACGTTACAAGGGTAAAGTTGAAGAACTCATCCTGTCTCCACAGGGGGAGCAGAGGATGAAACAGCTTAACGAGGCCTTGAAGAAAAGTTTGTTTAACGCATTTCTAGACCCTGGGAGGTTACCATTTCCTGGTGCTGGACAATGTGTTTTTGAGGCTTTGTTCAGTCAGAGGAAGAGCAGTGGAGAAGGTGGCCGGCTAAACCGATGCCTTTGAACAATTTTTCAGTCCTCAGCGCCAAGGTCTGATTCAAGCAACCATCGCCAGTGTCTGCAATATATGGTGCAGGAATGTCTAGGGGCAAGAGCAGACTTGGAGACCTTTCCAACAGAGCATCAACTGGGTTACTGGGTCTTGAGGATGGACCACTGGCCAGAACTTGCATATTATGCAATCAGGCTACTGGCCTGTCCTGCATCCAGCATGCTTTCTGAACGCACATTCAGTGCCGCTGGAGGGCTTGTAATAAATCAAAGAGTGCGTCTGTCCACAGACTCTGTTGATAGGCTCACATTTATAAAAAATGAATCAGTCCTGGATCAGTTGCTATCAAGCACCTGATGCTGATGTAACTGATTGAATTTGCTATGTATCTGGGATCTCTTGAAGCCTGCCTATGCTGCCTATCATATTCCTCCTCAATCATGATGATGCTAGCTTTCAACAATATTTTTGGTTTAGGGCACCACAACCACCCAATGTCCATTTTGCTTGTTCCTGCGCCCAGCAAGAGTAAATGTGAGGGGTTACAGTGTTGTGGCAACACCACCCAAGGCACAATTTTTCTGCCCCTGTTTAACAGGAGCATGTAATCAATCTTTTTTTATATAATATTTAACAGCAGGGCCCTTTCCTGTGCCCAACACGAGTAACTGTGAGGGGTTTCAGTGTTGTGGCGCTACCACCACCACACAAGGCCAATTTTCTGCCCCTTTTTGACAGGGGCATGTAATTAAAAATTTTGAGATAATATTTAACAGCAGGGCCCGTTCCTGCGTCCAACAAGATTAACTGTGAGGGGTTACAGTGTTCTGGCACCACCAATACCTAAGGCCCAATTTTTCTGCATATAGTGTATAGTATATAGTGCAGTCTATGTAGTATATATACTCCAGTTCAAAGTATATAGCACCATTTAAAAAAATCTGAAGGGCCTGGTATAGATTTTGGAGGGACCCCATGCCATTTTAAAAAAAAATGAGCATGGGGTTACCTTAATATCTATACCAGATCCGTAGGGCCTGGTAATGGACTAGGGGAACCCACGCCATTTTTTTCAATGATTTTTTATGTATAGTGCCAAGATCCGTGTCATTTTGCTGCAGGACTGTTATGAACATGGGCAAGATGCGCTACTTTGCAGACAGACCAAGGGGACATCCAGGCACGATATTTAAAGGAATATTTCATATTTATTGTTTCACTTTAAGCATTAAAATCACTGCTCCTGAAAGAACTTTTAAAAAACTTGTTTTGCATTGATACATGTCCCCTGTGGCAGTACCTGGGTCCCCAAACACTTTTTATGGCAATAACTTGCATATAAGCCTTTAAAAGAATCAATTTAGATTTTTCATGTTCGTGTCCCATAGACTTTAACGCATGTTCTCACAAATGTTTTGCCTGTTCGCGTGTTCTGCTGCGAACCGAACCGGGGGTGTTCGGCTTATCCCTAATTGCCAGCACTTTTCATTCCACAGTGACTCACCTGGCCTTCATTTCCTGCTTGTCAGCTAGCTCTGCTAGCTATTTAAACTGCACGGATCAGATCTTCTGTGCCTTCGCCTCTGTCAACATATCCACACTCTCTCTGCTGTGTTTTCCTGTGAAAGACTTTTTCTTGGCTGACTTCCCTTCTGATTGGTGGAGAGGCAGGGTAGTGCTGTGCACAGGCAGCTGGAGCAGAGGACAGGAAGACATTAGGAACCTAAAAGACTGCTGATGTCTCATTTAGGAGACATTTGCCATTTTATCAATGCTATCCATTGGTGCTTGCTAATTCCCCTAATTAATCTCTTATGGTGGCAATCAAGTTAAGTGAAAAAAAATTGCCATTTGACCATTTGGGGTACCACGATTTTTACTGTTTTGTGGGCACACGGTTTTAAAGGCTGGGTATGTTTGGAATCTATTTACTCAATAAAATCTTATATCTGTCTTGTGTAAAAAAATGGGGAATAAATTGTGTTTATGTACAATTTACTGTATTTATTACTGAAAATCTAGATTTGATCAAAATAGTTAACACATAACATATGACATACAAATTGCAACTATCATCTTTTTATTTTACAGGGTCTCTGCTTTGTTTCAGAAAATATGTAATGTTCTAAGTTAAGGTAATTTTCTAGACAAAAATTCAGGTTTTAAAATGTGTTCGAAAAATGAAAAAAATCTCCAGAGCAGAACTGGTTAAGTGTCAGACAGTTCTACCTATCTGCAAATAATAACTTTGCCTCATGATAGGGTATCTCACATATTTATTTAATTATATTCAGATTTTGGCTTGCGTAAAAAGAAAGGGAAAACCTTGAGGCTCGGTTCACACTGGTGTGATGTGAGAAACCTGCAAATCCACTACGGGTTCCTGCATTGCACCTGAATCGCAGGCAGTTCACACTGCCATAAGCAAACTGCTGGGACTGTCAATAGAAAGTTAATGACACCCCCAAATTAGTTTGCATATCGCAGGGAAAACTGTCAACTCAGACAGGATTCAGATTGCATGGGTGTGAACACCCATGCGATGCAATTCCTGTGCGGACCAAAAAAAGGGTCATGTGCGAGTTTGGTCCAAATGCGATGTGAATACAGCCATACAATCTGTATGGCTGAGCAGTCAGGTCAAGAACCCAATGAGGATGATGTTCATGCAGATGAGCTTCCCTGAGACGGTTTCTGACAGTTTGTGCAGAAATTCTTTGGTTATGCAAACAGATTGTTGCAGCAGCTGTCCAGGTGGCTGGTCTCAAATGATCTTGGACGTAAGGATGCTGGATGTGGAGGTCCTGGGCTGGAGTGGTTACATGTGATCTGCGGTTGTGAGGCCAGTTGGATGTACTGCCAAATTCTCTCAAACGCCTTTGGAGATGGCTTATGGTAGAGAAATCAACATTAAATTCAAGGGCAACAGCTCTGGTGGACATTCCTGCAGTCAGCATGCCAATAGCATGCTCCCTCAAAACTTGCAACATCTGTGGCATTGTGTTGTGTGATAAAACTGCACATTTTAGAGTGGTCTTTTATAGTGGCCAGCCTAAGGCACACCTGTGCAACAATCATGCTGTCTAATTAGCATCTGGATATGCCACACCTGTGAGGTGGATGGATTATCTCGGCAAAGGAGAAGTGCTCACTAGCACAGATTTAGACAGATTTGTAAACAATATTTGAGAGAAATAGGGCTTCTGTGTACATAGAAAAAGTTGTAGATCTTTAGGTTCATCTCATGATACATAGGGGCAAATACAAAAGTTTTGCATTTATAATTTTGCTCAGTGTATATATAGTCCCAATAACAGTCCTTAAAAGAAGTTTCTCTGTGCCAGTAGTGCATCATAAAGTGATAATTCACCCAATCAACCGTGATACGCCACCACCTTCTGAAATTTGCACTCACTAAATAGCAGTATAATAAGAGCCTAATCAATACAGGGGTATTTCAATTCTTTGTATGGGTTATTCTGAAGATACAACGATATTCCTCCTCTCATGTACTCATGCAAGATAAAAGGCCATTGTTTCTCAATATTCCAAATGTTTATTTGAGTTTTAAAAAATAAAATATGTATGCACTCACATTTAGGGGGGCTGTTAGACTGTCACTATGTCTATCCAGCAATCCAGCACTTAGTTTAAGTGCCAGGAAGCCAGCATACGGTCCAAGCCTCGATTGTGGTGTGGGTCAGGGGCCGGATGTAACGTCAGCGTTGCTTCACCAAATCTCAACTTAGCTCCACAGAGGCTAGTGGAGCAACACTGACTTCACATATGTCCTGCTACATCATAATCACCGGAGGTCAACTGCTCAGCACAGCACCATTATTAATAACCATTGCATTTTCTCAGTTAGTGCAATTTTTTTCTGACTCTGATTGGTGGAGAGGCAGGGTAGTGCTGTGCACAGGCAGCTGGAGCAGAGGACAGGAAGACATTAGGAACCTAAAAGACTGCTGATGTCTCATTTAGGAGACATTTGCCATTTTATCAATGCTATCCATTGGTGCTTGCTAATCCCCCTTATTAATATCTTATGGTGGCAATCAAGTTAAGTGAAAAAAAATTGCCATTTGACCATTTGGGGTACCACGATTTTTACTGTTTTGTGGGCACACGGTTTTAAAGGCTGGGTATGTTTGGAATCTATTTACTCAATAAAATCTTATATCTGTCTTGTGTAAAAAAAATGGGGAATAAATTGTGTTTATGTACAATTTACTGTATTTATTACTGAAAATCTAGATTTGATCAAAATAGTTAACACATAACATATGACATACAAATTGCAACTATCATCTTTTTATTTTACAGGGTCTCTGCTTTGTTTCAGAAAATATGTAATGTTCTAAGTTAAGGTAATTTTCTAGACAAAAATTCAGGTTTTAAAATGTGTTCGAAAAATGAAAAAAATCTCCAGAGCAGAACTGGTTAAGTGTCAGACAGTTCTACCTATCTGCAAATAATAACTTTGCCTCATGATAGGGTATCTCACATATTTATTTAATTATATTCAGATTTTGGCTTGCGTAAAAAGAAAGGGAAAACCTTGAGGCTCGGTTCACACTGGTGTGATGTGAGAAACCTGCAAATCCACTACGGGTTCCTGCATTGCACCTGAATCGCAGGCAGTTCACACTGCCATAAGCAAACTGCTGGGAGTGTCAATAGAAAGTTAATGACACCCCCAAATTAGTTTGCATATCGCAGGGAAAACTGTCAACTCAGACAGGATTCAGATTGCATGGGTGTGAACACCCATGCGATGCAATTCCTGTGCGGACCAAAAAAAGGGTCATGTGCGAGTTTGGTCCAAATGCGATGTGAATACAGCCATACAATCTGTATGGCTGAGCAGTCAGGTCAAGAACCCAATGAGGATGATGTTCATGCAGATGAGCTTCCCTGAGACGGTTTCTGACAGTTTGTGCAGAAATTCTTTGGTTATGCAAACAGATTGTTGCAGCAGCTGTCCAGGTGGCTGGTCTCAAATGATCTTGGACGTAAGGATGCTGGATGTGGAGGTCCTGGGCTGGAGTGGTTACATGTGATCTGCGGTTGTGAGGCCAGTTGGATGTACTGCCAAATTCTCTCAAACGCCTTTGGAGATGGCTTATGGTAGAGAAATCAACATTAAATTCAAGGGCAACAGCTCTGGTGGACATTCCTGCAGTCAGCATGCCAATAGCATGCTCCCTCAAAACTTGCAACATCTGTGGCATTGTGTTGTGTGATAAAACTGCACATTTTAGAGTGGTCTTTTATAGTGGCCAGCCTAAGGCACACCTGTGCAACAATCATGCTGTCTAATTAGCATCTGGATATGCCACACCTGTGAGGTGGATGGATTATCTCGGCAAAGGAGAAGTGCTCACTAGCACAGATTTAGACAGATTTGTAAACAATATTTGAGAGAAATAGGGCTTCTGTGTACATAGAAAAAGTTGTAGATCTTTAGGTTCATCTCATGATACATAGGGGCAAATACAAAAGTTTTGCATTTATAATTTTGCTCAGTGTATATATAGTCCCAATAACAGTCCTTAAAAGAAGTTTCTCTGTGCCAGTAGTGCATCATAAAGTGATAATTCACCCAATCAACCGTGATACGCCACCACCTTCTGAAATTTGCACTCACTAAATAGCAGTATAATAAGAGCCTAATCAATACAGGGGTATTTCAATTCTTTGTATGGGTTATTCTGAAGATACAACGATATTCCTCCTCTCATGTACTCATGCAAGATAAAAGGCCATTGTTTCTCAATATTCCAAATGTTTATTTGAGTTTTAAAAAATAAAATATGTATGCACTCACATTTAGGGGGGCTGTTAGACTGTCACTATGTCTATCCAGCAATCCAGCACTTAGTTTAAGTGCCAGGAAGCCAGCATACGGTCCAAGCCTCGATTGTGGTGTGGGTCAGGGGCCGGATGTAACGTCAGCGTTGCTTCACCAAATCTCAACTTAGCTCCACAGAGGCTAGTGGAGCAACACTGACTTCACATATGTCCTGCTACATCATAATCACCGGAGGTCAACTGCTCAGCACAGCACCATTATTAATAACCATTGCATTTTCTCAGTTAGTGCAATTTTTTTCTGACTCTGATTGGTGGAGAGGCAGGGTAGTGCTGTGCACAGGCAGCTGGAGCAGAGGACAGGAAGACATTAGGAACCTAAAAGACTGCTGATGTCTCATTTAGGAGACATTTGCCATTTTATCAATGCTATCCATTGGTGCTTGCTAATCCCCCTTATTAATATCTTATGGTGGCAATCAAGTTAAGTGAAAAAAAATTGCCATTTGACCATTTGGGGTACCACGATTTTTACTGTTTTGTGGGCACACGGTTTTAAAGGCTGGGTATGTTTGGAATCTATTTACTCAATAAAATCTTATATCTGTCTTGTGTAAAAAAATGGGGAATAAATTGTGTTTATGTACAATTTACTGTATTTATTACTGAAAATCTAGATTTGATCAAAATACTTAACACATAACATATGACATACAAATTGCAACTATCATCTTTTTATTTTACAGGGTCTCTGCTTTGTTTCAGAAAATATGTAATGTTCTAAGTTAAGGTAATTTTCTAGACAAAAATTCAGGTTTTAAAATGTGTTCGAAAAATGAAAAAAATCTCCAGAGCAGAACTGGTTAAGTGTCAGACAGTTCTACCTATCTGCAAATAATAACTTTGCCTCATGATAGGGTATCTCACATATTTATTTAATTATATTCAGATTTTGGCTTGCGTAAAAAGAAAGGGAAAACCTTGAGGCTCGGTTCACACTGGTGTGATGTGAGAAACCTGCAAATCCACTACGGGTTCCTGCATTGCACCTGAATCGCAGGCAGTTCACACTGCCATAAGCAAACTGCTGGGAGTGTTAATAGAAAGTTAATGACACCCCCAAATTAGTTTGCATATCGCAGGGAAAACTGTCAACTCAGACAGGATTCAGATTGCATGGGTGTGAACACCCATGCGATGCAATTCCTGTGCGGACCAAAAAAAGGGTCATGTGCGAGTTTGGTCCAAATGCGATGTGAATACAGCCATACAATCTGTATGGCTGAGCTTGCATCGCACAGACATCACATGTGATTTGCACTGCAGTGCGGTGCGAATCACATTCGATGTCGGACAGCGCACCAGTGTTAACCAAGGCTTTTCTTCGGGTCTACAGTATTTACAATTTTTTTGCAACGTAACTTTTAGTAACGTATACTTTTTTTTAAGATTCAAATCCTATTAGCTGGTCATTTAAAACCAAAAGGAGCTGAGTTATCCAATGGATCACTTTTATGTTTTATTTAAAACCGTTTGATAAAATCAAGATGCTTGTGCATCAGGGTAAACAAAAATTGTTTAAAAAAGGACAAATTAATTGGACAGTTCAGTTTGGGAATTTTATTGAAATACATTCAATAATGAATGTTGATGTTCACACAATTTAGTCTATTCCACATTTAGAAATATGAAGAGAACTAAATGACACATTAAGATATAGAATATCATACATCCCTTTAAAATGTGTGCTTTATTCTCCCATAAATCCTCCCACTGGCATCTCTAAACTACGAGATGCTTCACTTGAGAAAAAAAATAATCACAAAATGCTTTATTAAACTGACACCAGACATCACATCTCATTGAATCATCTTAACATCAAATAGCCCTCATATCCAAGTTTCTCTAAGAAATTATACATGAAATGCCCTAATACATCTTTCCTGGTATAAGAATTTCAGATTACGAGATTAAATTATTACTTTCTAAACTTATAAAATTTACAGACATTTTGTAACACAGTGGTATACATATGTCATTTAATCAAATACTCAATGCACAAATCTCTTAAAGCACGTTCAAAGAAGGTCATTTAAACATACTTGAGAACATTTAAATGTATTCTTTAGATGTATAGATGAAGAAATAAATGGAATAGGGTAAAAGTAAAGAATTGATGAACATCAGGTCAACATCCTGATCTAAGTATGGACAAACTTCTGCAACCCACACCCAAGAGCTATTTGAACAAAATAATGGAATAATAAAGACTGGTATGTTAAACCTGAATGTAATTTGATTTCAAGAAAATTTTCAACGCATATATTTATGAACACTTAAAATAAATTCAACTCTTTTAACTGTCTTACATTATTATAATATTACTTTTTTGTTAAGATATACTGCACACAACAATTACGAAAATTACAGACCTAAGTTTCCTTATGCACGCCCACCCTATCTTGCTGAGCAAAAATTATTGTCCTACTCCACAATTAATGTAACCATATCCAGAATCTACTTGATTTTATTAGGCGCAATTATACAAAAATAATATAAATCAAACAATATCATACAGTATGTTTTTTCAAAATAATTGAGCCATCCTGCCCATATATACCTGTATATGCACAAGTTGTCCGTGCAATGTTCATCTGTAAAGAAGAAGAACCTAATAATTGGCCCCAACCATTTGTGAGATATGCATTCATTTATTACAATAGAGCTTCACTAGTGGCTTTGGGTAGTGATGGTGTAGCTGTCCTACATGTATGTATACGTCTTTCCTTTGTCATGTGAATAAATTAGTTTTCTTTTGGTAGCTTAATGCAGAATTGAGTCTTCCATGCTAAGATCTCTTATCTCCATGTGTTTATACATGTATTTTCTAACTAATATGATGCAAAGAGCAATGGTTATTAATCAATAAATTAGAAATCATAATGTTGCTATTTTACTACAACCACACTAATACTATATTGCTGTGCTTGTATGCTTTGCTGGTTTCAATGATTTATTGAACATTGTTCTTTGTACAATGTTGCTAAACAAACTCATTAGCTTTTAGTGGGGAAATTCAAAATATAGATTTAGATGCCAAGATGCAAGAGAGAAATGTAGAAGTTGGAGAGTTTACAACTCAACAGATTTTGGTAACAGGGGACTAAGGATAAGTATCCAAGCTGGACATCTAATCTAGCTTGGAAACTAAAAACTTGGATAAAGTTATTCTTTACATTGTTATGTTAAAAAAAAAAAAAAAAAAAAAGCTTGTGTATAGCTTTAATGAAAGAGGGTGAAATATGTTCCTAGCATGGAGAGCATGCACATCTAAAATAATGATAGGAAGGCTTTTTTTAAATAGCTGTATATCCACCTATCCCAAGGTCTACAGTATCAGTATGTAAAAACAGAAACCATTTTGAACCAGAAGAAGCCTAACTATTTTATAGCTATCAAAGGACTGTAGGTGAAAAAAAAAAGAATAAAAGTTGCAAGATTTCCTGATTTGACTTAATAAAGCAAAGCCAAGCAATGTTAAAATGCCTTTATTCTTTTAAAATTGAAAAAATAACCAACAATTAAATAAATGTCTATACAAAGGATACGATCTTATACAGATCTTATACAGTCTGCACATTCGGAGCTTTACCTACTGAACCAACATCATCAATTCATTCCACAAGATCAGTGATACCTATCTCCCATTCCCAAGGGCATCCAACAAAACACACAGACAAGAAAATTAGTGTTGTTCTCTTGAGGGGGTTACTAATTACTTTATCTGTGACCATATATGGCAGTGGTCCTTGAGGACTAGAGTTCAGCGTCACTTTTCTACTTCTTGCCCAACTGCCAGCAACTAGCTGACTGGTCTTTCTGAAATATGTCCATATTTCTATTTCTGTATTTTATATTACAATATATCAACAGAATACCACTAGCAGCTATTTACTTTCTATTTCCTATGAGCCAAAGATATTGTAAAAGTCTTTGGAAGTTACAAAATCAATGCAATGAAAACTTTACTGCAAACATCTAACAGAAATGAAAAGCTATTGAAAGAATATCAAGAGCTTTATTCATTATTTTAGCCCAAGAGGAAATGGCACTTTTTATATTATGAATAAACACAGATATATTTATGGTAACGCTTGAATTTACCTTTTATTTATAACAGTAAAAATGCATTAGAGGGTAGATTTTTTTCTCTGAGAAGATTCTATTTACCATGTAACAACATATTTATTTAATATAAAAGGAATTTCATGTTTTTTGTCCTCTTCTAAAAAAAATAGTCCAGTACCAATAGGTAAGTAGTCTGCATATGATAATCATTGAGGATCACAACCCTACACCCATTATTCCCTGCTTTCTTCAGGTAAGGAGCAATAACTCTTCAATGCTGATTCTGTGAAAACACTCTGCTCTGTTGTTCTGGGTGGAAGAGGCCATCTTGGTAGAGGCATATTGTCCACTGATGACTTTTTTAAAATTCTGTAAAACAGGCTGGAAATCTCTTCAAATGTGTTTTTTTTTTTTTTTTCTGTTTTTAGCCTTTTCTTTCAAATCGTTTTTATTGATATTTCAACATATACAGTAGCATGGCAATGCAATGATATGAACAGTATAAACATAACAAGTGGTGGAACCTATCATTATGAGACGTATAGCTAGCTGGGGATGCGTGTTCCGGAGAGAGAGAAATATAACATATCATTCGATAAATGACACAAGTCGAGTAACAATAAGCATCAACAAACCAGTTGGTATGAGTATGCATATACCATAGGGGGGGGAGATGGGGGGGCGGGATAGGTGGAGAGAAAGAAAGAAAGAAAGAGAGAGGGAGAGAAGGAAGGGGGATGGGAGAGGAAGAAGAGAAGAAGGAGGGGGGGTGAGAGGAGGAGGGGGAGGGAGGGAGGGGAGGGGGGGGGATGGGAGAGCATCATCCATGGAGTATCGGAATATAGTCAAGAGGTGATTAATGGGTGTGAATATTTGTGTACCAAAAGTGCCAGGGGTTCCAGAGGGTTAACAGGTTAGTATAGGTGGGTTTTCCACGTGAGAGAACAGTCTCATAGGTATAGTGAGTGTGTACCAATGCAATTACTTCCGTAAGAGTAGGGGGTTCCGTCATTTTCCACTTTCTAGCTATCAACAGTCTTGTTGCCAGGAGAATGTGAGTCGTCACCAGTCGGAGATTGGGCGGTATATCATCAATAGTCAGGTTGAGAATTGCCAGTTGGGGGGTCAGTGTTACAGGGATGCAGAGTACCTCCCGTAGTAGTGACTCAACGTCAGTCCAGAGACGTGGTATGTGTGTGCAGGACCAAAGGATATGTATTAGGGTGCCTGATGAATTGCATTGTCTCCAGCAGTCACTCGAGGAGTGGCCATAGAATTTGGCTAATTTTTGTGGTGTCAAATACCAGCGCATCAGTAGTTTCTGAGCAAGTTCCCATAAGGAAGTGCAAGATGTGTATTGGTAGGTAGATTTAATTGCCCTCTGCCATTGCAGATCTGAGAATGTAGTGTGGAGATCAGTTTCCCAGTCAGTGAGGGGTTTTGTTTTTTGAAAAGTGTTCTTGTCATGCAGGGTGGAGTATATGACTGAAGTGCCTTTGGTGGTCTGCCTATCTGAAAAGAAATAATTCCAGAGACGTATGGGTAGAGAGCCTTCCAGGGAAGGGTTAGCTAGTAAGCATCTTTGTAGCCTATAGTAGGTAAAAAAGTCAATGGCCGCAGCCTGGAATTGTTCTTGGACTCGTAGGAACGAGTAGTTAGTCGCCACAGTGCGGAGATCGGATGTAAAGGACATATGGTCAGTCATCCAAGTCGGTATGCGCAAGTCAGGTGACATTAGTTGTAGCGTCCCAAGGGGGACGGGTATGGGTTTGGTCAGGGGGTCAGTCCATCTAGAGTGATGGATTGTTTTCCAAGCCTTGACAGTGGCCTGAATGGTAGGGGAGTAGATGTGGAGCAGAGTAGGTTTGGCGGTCATATGGAACAACCAGTTAGAAAGGTTCGGTCCGGGTGTCATAGCGTTTTCAATATCGCTCCATAGCGTGTGAAGTGGCGTGGTGAACCAGTCTTTCGTTTGTGCTAGAATAGTCGCTAGGTAGTAGTCCCTGACATCAACTTGGCCCATTCCACCCACTAGTCTATGCTTGATAAGTCTTGTATGACTGCATCTAGCCTTTTTGCCCTGCCATATAAACCTCGTGACTATGGATTGCAAAGAGGCAAGGTATGAGTGAGAGAGGGGTATAGGTAGCGTCCGAAACAGATAGAGCAATCTGGGCAGTAACATCATTTTAAAGGCTGCCAAACGACCCACCCAGGAGAATTCGTGTTTGGAAATGTTTGTGGTTTCACGTATCAGCATTTGCTTAAGATTCAGGTAGTTATGTGAGAAGAGACCTTTTGGGGATTTAGTAAGTGTGATGCCTAGGTACGATATTCCAGTTTCAGCCCATGAGTATTGGTGCGCATTCCTGAGGAGATTACTTGTGATTGCATCTAGACCCAGATCCAGAATATGGGACTTATGACTATTCGCCTTGTAGTAGGACACAGCGCTAAATCGTTGCAGTAGGAGTCGTACCGAAGCCAGGGAGGAGATTGGGTTTGTGATCATCAATATCACGTCATCCGCGAATAGATTGATTTTGTGGTGTGTAGCACCCACCTGGAAACCTGTAATTGAGGGGTCTGATCTAACATGTTCGGCTAGTGGTTCCATGACTAAATTGAATATGAGCGGGGATAGCGGGCAACCCTGTCGGGTACCATTGGAAATAGAGAATGGTTTAGAAAGTATTTCAGATGTGTACACTTGTGCTGAGGGGGAGGAGTATAAGGCCAATATGGCGGACAGAATATGTCCCCGGAAGCCAAATTTAAGGAGAGTGGCCCTCATATAGTCCCAGTGGACTCTATCAAACGCCTTCTCTGCATCCAGGGAAAGAAGCAGAGAAGGCGTTCGGGTGGACTCGGCAGTATGTATAATATTTAGAATCCTACGGGAAGCATCATACGTTTGTCTCCCCTTCATGAAACCAGATTGGTCTCTATGAATAAGAAAGGGCATCAAGTCCACTAGCCGATTGGCAATAAGTTTGGCATATATTTTGGTGTCCAGGTTGAGGAGAGATATTGGTCGGAAATTTTGCGGGCACGTGGGTTCCTTGCCTGGCTTCGGCAATGTGACAATTAGGGCAGACAACATTTCTGGAGGGAGAGAGGAGGACGAGGCAGCATCATTACACACCCTAGTCAGGAAAGGGGAGAGGATCGTACTGAATTTCTTATAATACTCACTAGTGAGTCCGTCCGGACCCGGTGATTTGTTGGGAGGCAATGTAGAGATAGTGGCCATAATTTCTTGGGGAGTGAAAGGGGCATTTAGCGTCTCAAGTTGATCCACAGATAAGGAGGGGAGGTGAATCTCCTCAAGGAACGCAGCTATATCAGGTAGGGATGGTTGCGGGATGGAAGCGTCATCCTTCAGGTTGTATAGATTGTTATAGTAATGTCGGAAGGCATCTGCAATGGCTGACGGGTCAATAAGTTTTTGATTTGAAGCGGGATGGTAAAGGTGGGAGATCTTAGTTTTAGCGTGATGTCCCTTAATTCTATTGGCCATGGCTCTCCCTGCCTTATTGCCAGTGGAGTATAGTTTGGCTTTGAAATGAGTATGGGCTTTTTCAAAAGAGTCCAACAAGTGGGATCTCAGTTCTTGCCTAAGGAGGCCTAGCTGGGCTTTGGTATCAGGGTTAGGGACGGATTGGTTTTGTCCCTCAAGGGTTTTAATCTCGGACGTGAGGGCATCTAGGCGCTGTGATCTCCTCCTCCTCTCTCTGGCTCCCAATTGAACAAAAATACCCCGTATGAATGCCTTGTGGGCATTCCAAAGAACAGAGTTATCCCCCACAGAACCGTCATTAAGGGAGAAAAATTCCTCCAAGCGATCTTTGATGTAGTCCGAGTAAATCGGAGAGTGGATGATATTGGCATTAGCACGCCAAATCCGCGAAGTGGAGGTGGATAGAGAGTCGTTGATAGTTAGTGCGACTGGAGCATGGTCCGACCATGTAATGGTAGAGATTTCGGAGGCTGATACTTTGGGCAGAGTCCATTTGTCCACTAGAAAGTAGTCAATGCGGGTATATGAGTTATGTCGTGGTGAAAAGTAGGAATAGTCTCTCTCGGTGGTGTGGTGGCAGCGCCATACATCATATAGGTCATTGGTTTGTATAAAAGAGCCCATGGGTGACCGAAGTCTACCGGATCTGGACGAAGTATCCATGGAGTTGTCGGGAACTATATTGAAGTCACCGCAGATGACAAGGTGACCATGTTTGAAGCGTGTGATCTTCTTCATGAGCTTGTTTAGGAAACTGATTTGCTTCTTGTTAGGAGCATATACCGTTACAATGGTATACCTGGTATTGTTTAGAGAGCAGTCCAGAGCTAGGTAACGGCCGTCAGCATCGACCATGCTATTATGAAGCGTGAAAGACAGTGTGTTTTTGACTGCTATCAAAACCCCGTTCTTCTTGTCAGGGCCTGATGCCTTGAAAATGTTGGGAAAGGTCCTATTGGTGCAGGAGGGCTCTGCAGAGAGCTTGAAATGGGTCTCTTGTACACAGAGAACGTCGCAAAGGGAGGTTTGCGCTGTCTTCCATAAAGAGGCTCTTTTTACAGGGTGGTTGAGGCCCTTTACGTTTAAGGAGAGGAATTTCGGCATTGTATCTTGTGTGGTGTGGTAGAATAAGGAGTGGTACTATTTACAGTTCGTGGGTGGTAGGTTGTGTTTCAACAAGGGAGTCTGTGGTACCTCTGGAAGTCCAAGAGCAGGTGGAGCTTTGTTACTCGAGGGTGTTCGGATCTCAGCAGACTGGAGCTCTCCGTGACACGGACAAGAGGGGAGACAAGATGGAGGGTGACAGTTAATAAAGGAAAACAAAAATAAAAAGTAAAAGGGAAGTAGGCAGGGTAAGCGTAAGGGAAGAGGATCAGTAGCGTGGTAAACTGACTACTGATATCGTGCGGAGGTATTAGTCCGTGGGCAATCTGCAACGAGCAGGCACTGACCGGAGTGCTTAGTAGAACTGTAGAACGATAAAGCCACTGGCCGCACATTCATCTGGCGGTGTTGGTACAGGGTCCAACGTTGGACGGCTGACCCTCATCGGCGTGGGATACCTGCATTGGAGTGGTTCCATCTGGAAGAATTTTCCATTTCTTGAGCAGTTGTATGCCTTCCTCTACGGTATGAATACTGTGTTTCACTCCATTTCTAGTAACCAGAAGTTTGGTCGGGAAGCCCCATTGGTATGGGATCTTGTGGTTGTTCAACGGTTTGGTAATGGTTTGAAGCTGGCGACGCTGTTGGCGGGTGTATTGGGAGATGTCAGCAAACAGTTGCAGCTTTGTATACGGTGCTGGTAGGTGATCCATGCGCCTTGATTTTGCCAGGAGCATGTCCTTGGCATGGAAAAAATGGATTCTCATGAGTGTATCTCGAGGGACCTCAGCCGGGAGATGCGGGGGTTTCGGTAAGCGGTGTATGCGGTCGATGATAGTCTCCATCGGGGAGAGATCAGGCAGGAGAGTGGAGATCAGCTTCCTGGCGTAGGAATTCAGGTCCACCGGCAAGACCGATTCCGGAATGCCGCGGATTTTGACGTTATTGCGTCTCGAGCGGTCCTCGAGGTCCGCCATCTTGGCGCGCACCCACTGTTGTTCGTCCCTAGTATGGTCATGAGCATCTACGAGATCATTGACTGTAACTGTCATGGCGCCCATCTGTTTTTCAACATGGCTTAGTTTAGACCCCATATGCATCATTTCTGATCTGAATGCAGAAAACATTGAGGAGATGTCGTTATGCAGTGAGCTGTGAAGGGAGATCAGCATCTCCTTTAACATTGTGTCCACGACTGGCTGGTTAGTGGTGTGGAAAGCTGCAATGGGGGATGATGCAGGGGCTTGCGTGAGGAGAATGTCCAGAGCAGGCCTTACCTCTGAGGCCTTGTCCTCCGTGTCCAGGCGCATCCGCGCTTTCGCTGGGCTGTTCTGGGAGGAAGAGGGATCCGATCCGTGAGAGGGGTTTAGCCCGGTGACATGAGGCAGGATGGATGGGATTTCAGCATCCGACGGAGCTGTGCAGGGCCTGTCACCTCGCGGTGAGCGGTCGCGGGCGCCATCTTGGATGTATCCGCCCGGGGCCTGAGAGAAGAAGTCTGTCAGTTTTCGCGGCACCCGGTATTCTTTTCGTTTCCGGGAGGACCCGGACTGGTTCCCCAGCGTGTGAGGGTCAGGTTGGTGCATTTTGGCTGCGTGGGTCAGCGATGTTAGGTCTGGTATCTCCGGTCAGTGCGGGAGCTGAGGATTCAGGCTTCCATTCAGCTCGGCGGTTAGCCACGCCCCCTCCACTGATGACTTTTGATCTGATAACTGGTGGGGTAATATTTAACCACTTGATCCCTTCCTTTCTAGGCAATTTTTTTCAATACATCACTGTGTTACTGACAATTACGTCGTTGAGCGACACTGTACCCAAATAAAATGTATGTCTTTTTTTTCCAACAAATATATATTTTTTGGTGGTATTTCATCACCTGTGTGTTTTTTTTTGCATTATAAAAAAAAACGTTATTACTTTCTGCTATAAAACATATCAAATAAATGTAAAAAATCTAATGTCTTCGTAAATTTGGCCTAATATGTATTCTGCTAAATATCTTTGGTAAAATGTACCAAATAAGGGTATATTGATTGGTTTGCACAAAAGTTACTGTGTCTATAAACTATGAGGTATTTTTTACATTTTTTTTCTTTTTTGACTAGTAATGGCGACGATCAGTGAGGGCAGCGGGACTGCGATTTTGTGGAGGCCATTCAGACACTAACTGAGACTTTTGACACTTCTTGGGTACCAGTGACATTAATACAGTGATCAGTGCTAAAAATATGCACTGTCACTCTACTAATGACAGTAGCTGGGAAGGGGTTAAACATCAGGGGCAATAAAAGGGTTAACTATGTGTCTGGCCAGTGTTTTAGTGTACAGGGTGGGAGGTGCATTTAGTGGAGGAAGACATGGATCCTAGTCCCTGCTTTGCAGAGACACAGGATTCATGTCTTCCCTCCTGTCCGAACTGCGATATGGCTCTCTGTCGAACGATTGGTGGGTGGCACTGGACATTGAGTCTGCAGTATCCGTAGATAAGCTCCCGCTGTGTATAATCACAGCGGGAGAGGGCCGCCGGGTTGCGCGAATCCATGCCCCCTACTCGGAAGTGTCGGATCACTTACTAGGTACGTAAACCAGTGCAGCAGAGCCACCATATATGTAAGTTATACACTTGGCAAGGGGTTAGGAAGCAGCAGACATGTGAAGAAATCAATCACAGATCCACAGAATTAATGACACAGAAGCAGGGAGATCCTTACACTTCAGGTCCTAATATACAGTTTCTTCCCTGACAAGTAGATCAGTAAACAAAACAGTAGTGATTTGAACACATCTAACTCCAGATCTTATGAGACTAGTCACAGATATGTAATGTTTTCACAGGAAAAGTTTCAGGAAACCTACCTTGTGTATTGACATGCAACCACTGCTGTAGAACATGCATGTAGACAGGATGGGGGAGATTTACTAAAACTGGTGCACTCAGAATCTGGTGCAGCTGTGCAATGTAACCAATCTGCTTCTAACTTCATCTGATCCAATTAAGCTTTGACATTAAAACCTGGAAGCTGATTATCTTTTCTGAAAAGTTGCAATGGATTTCGCACTCTCCATTGTTAGTAAATCTTCCCCAAAGTTTCTGAAAAAAGGGCTGGAGGTTCATTAGCACAGCGAGGCAAAATAGAGTAATTGTTTATGAATGGGAGACCACTTACAAATAGAAAACACGAATTGAAATGCAAGTTGCAATAGTTTTCCTGAAAGGAATGCATAAGGTATTTCAGTTTCTCCACTAAGTATGCCCTTTTTTCAGATTTTCTTTGATCCTTGTTATTTCACATCTTAAGTCAAATATGATATATCATGAACAATGTCTAATTTCCTTTATATAGCAGAGTCTGCTGTGAGGATTTGTTATGAACACAGCAGTCTGTTTTATGCCAAGCAAGCAGTAGTATACCAGCAGGTAGCAGCTAATCAAATCATGCCTGCAGAGCAGGAGATCACATCAACTATCAGCCATGGTGCCTTTCTACGCTATTAATAAAAATAAGTGTCTTACTCTTTTTATACTCCAATTCTTTACTATACAGTAATTTCCTATATTTTCCATCTATTTTTTTCTATGGAGTATGTATAGAGATTCATACAGTGCACTTTCTAAAATAACCACTGTGGTCGACATTGTATTGCAATTGTTATAAAGAGCTGACAGTTGAGACTTGAGTATTGAACTATGGCAAGAAGAAACTCCTAGAAAACGAATACTTGGTTTCCTATGGCCTTCTATATAGCTGATCTAATTGTCTTTGTTTGTCTGTTAGCTCATCTGGAATGACACCAGCATCCCAGATTTCTGTGTGGACTTTTTTGAAACGTGTGTTGTTTCTTTTATGAGCACACTCGGTACCCTAGTTCAGTACAAGATGTGGACATTATAATAAATAAATAGTTTTACTAAATATCTGCTATTCTTCACATATTCTTTTAATAACTAGTTTCGTCCAAGTATCGGAGTGCTTCAAATTGGTTTATTGATACAGAGAATCATGTGATATTTCCTATTCTCCAAAACTTTTCAACTGTAGATTATCTGCACTGTAAAGCACTATTACCGTTTATTGGGTAGTCACAAATTCCCTTTTAACCACTTGCTTACTGGGCACTTAAACCACCTTCGTTCCCGGAGCAATTTTCAGCTTTCAGCACTCTCACACTTTGAATGTTAATTACTCAGTCATACAACATTGTATCCAAATGATTTTTTTGTCCTTTTTTTCATAGAAACAGAGCTTTCTTTTGGTGGTATTTGATCACCTCTGGACTTTTTATTTTTTGCGCTATAAATGAAAAAAGGCGGAAAATTTTGAAAAAAAATGAATTTTTCTTAGTTTATGCGATAAAATTTAGCAAAATATTAATTTTTCTTCATAAATTTTGGCCACAATTTATACTGCTACATGTCTTTGGTAAAAATAACCCAAATTAGTGGATATTATTTGCTCTTTGTGAAAGTTAGAGAGTCTACAAGCTATGGTGCAAATCATAAAAAAAATATCACACCTGTTGTACCGGTGCCTATCTCATTTCTTGGGGCCCTGAACACGCCAGGAAAGTAAAAATACCCCCCAAATGACCCCTTTTTAGAAAGTAGACATTCCAAGGTATTTAGTAAGATGCATGATGAGGTTTTTGATGTTGTAATTTTTTCCCACAATTCTTTGCAAAATGAATATTTTTTTTATTTTTTTTTTCCCCCTCACAAAATTGTCATTGTAATAGGTTATTTCTCTCACATGGCATGTGTATACCACAAATGACACCCAAAAATACATTCTGTTACTCCTCCTGAGTATGGCGATACCACATGTGTGAGACTTTTTTACAGCCTGACCACATACAGAGCCCCAATATGCAGGGAGCACCATCAGGTGTTCTAGGAGCATAAATTACACATCTAACTTGTTGACTACCTATTACAATTTTGAAGGCCCTGGAGCACCTGGACAATGGAAATGCCCACAAAGTGACCCCATTTTGGAAAGCTAACACCCCAACGTATAATCTATGCGGCATAATGAGTCTTTTGAATGATTCATTTTTTTCCAAACGTTTTTGGAAAATGTGGGAAAAAAATGAAAACGCATTTTTTTTACGCAAAGTTGTCCATTTATAAGATATTGCCAACACATAGCCTGTACATAGCAAAAATTACACCCCAAAATACATTCTGCTACTCCTCCTGAGTATGGCGATACCACATGTGTGGGACTTTTTCACAGCCTGGCCACATACAGAGCCCCAATATGCAGGGAGCACCATCAGGTGTTCTAGGAGCATAAATTACACATCTAACTTGTTGACTACCTATTACACTTTTGAAGGCCCTAGAGCACCTGGACAATGGAAATGCCCACAAAGTGACCCCATTTTGGAAAGCTAACACCCCAACATATAATCTATGAGGCATAATGAGTCTTTTGAACGATTCATTTTTTTCCAAACGTTTCTGGAAAATGTGGAAAAAAAATGAAAACGCAATTTTTTTATGCAAAGTTGTCCATTTATAAGATATTGCCAACACATAGCCTATACATAGCAAAAATTACACCCCAAAATACATTCTGCTACTCCTCCTGAGTATGGCGATACCACATGTGTGGGACTTTTTCACAGCCTGACCACATACAGAGCCCCAATATGCAGGGAGCACCATCAGGTGTTCTAGGAGCATAAATTACACATCTAACATGTTGACTACCTATTACACTTTTGAAGGCCCTGGAGCACCTGGACAATGGAAATGCCCACAAAGTGACCCCATTTTGGAAAGCTAACACCCCAACGTATAATCTATGAGGCATAATGAGTCTTTTGAACGATTCATTTTTTTCCAAAAGTTTTTGGAAAATGTGGAAAAAAAATGAAAACGCAATTTTTTTATGCAAAGTTGTCCATTTATAAGATATTGGCAACACATAGCCTGTACATAGCAAAAATTACACCCCAAAATACATTCTGCTGCTCCTCCTGAGTATGGCGATACCACATGTGTGGGACTTTTTCACAGCCTGACCACATACAGAGGCCCAACATGCAAGGAAGACCAACCGGTGTTCTAGGGACACATAGCATACACATGACAAGAATTACACCCCAAAATACATTATGCTAAGCAAAGGGTAAACAAAAAATGTACCTGTGGTTTTAGTAGCGCAGTTGTCCACGGGACGATAGCACTGGTCCAGGCAGCAGGCAGGGACTTGGTCAGCAAAATAAAATGCAATTGTCCAGGCAACAGGCATGATGGCATAGGTCCTACAGGCAGCAGGCAGAAGTAGGGCCTCGTTCAGGACAGAATGGGGACAGGGGTAGAGGCTTCTCCCACCCAAATCTCTTTGAAGCCTCCGGGCAACCAGACCCTAATCTAGAATGAGAAAACAAAAACAATAGTTTTCTTCATCCAGAAAAACAATTCTGGAGCCCCTCACATGTGAGACCCCTGTGCTTTGAATCCCACTAGTCCACTGGCAGGGTAAAAGATCAGTCCAAGAGGCAGGCAAAAAGAATGGTCAAACGGTCCAGGGTCAGTTCCAGATCAGGCAGAGGTATAAACAGAATCAGTAGGCATAAGCGTGGTCAAATAACAGTCCAGGGTCAGTTCCATATCAGGCAGAGGTATAAACAGAATCGGTAGGCAAAAGCGTGGTCAAATAACAGTCCAGGGTCAGTTCCATATCAGGCAGAGGTATAAACAAAATCGGAAGGCAGAATCGTGGTCAAATAACAAGCCAGGGTCAAATACAGTGCAAGCAGAGGCATAAGGGGTGTAAAGGTAAATGGCAGGAAGTGACTAATAATTTAGTAAGGAATGATAACGGCGGAAACAGCCAACTATGCAGAGGCCTGGTTGGGAAGGGCATTGGGCACAATAAAAACGGGTGTCTCTTCTCACTCCATCTTTGGAGCACACCCGGCATTTTTTTGGGGAATTTCGGCCTGTTGGTCCGGGAGGGATTTTATCTGGGAAGTGGCGCTCGTAGAGTCGGCTTACCACATCGGATCGAATGGTTGCTGGTGGGTTGCTGGTGTATAAAAGGGCAGTGGTGATTTCCTCCTGGAAGTAAAGGTAGGATTTGGGTCTTGGAGTGGATTTTCGATATAATACGTAGGTGTTGTATATGGCCAAATTGAATAAGTAAATTGAAACTTTTTTATACCACTGGTATGATCGTCTTGTGGAAAGGTAGGGCTCGATCATTTGATCATTGAAATCGACACCCCCCATGAACTTATTGTATTCGTGGATACATTTAGGTTTCTGGATTTGCCCATTCCTCCTTCTGATGGTAACGCATGTATTGTTGTGGATGGTAGAAAGCACGTACACATCCCTTTTGTCCCTCCATTTCACGGCCAGAACTTCCTCATTGCGTGCACTCGCCGTCTCCCCTTTTCTTAGCTTCTTGGTGACGAGGCTTTGAGGAAAGCCCTTCCGGTTCGACCGTACGGTGCCACATGCGGGTGTCTTCTTTCTATACAGGTTTCGGAAAAGGGGCAAACTTGTGTAGAAATTGTCCACATACAAGTGGTAGCCTTTCTCCATGAGCGGGTTTAGGAGTTGCCAAACAATTTTCCCGCTGGTTCCTATGTAGTCTGGGCAATTAGGGGGGTGTAGCTGGCTGTCCTTTCCTTCATATATGTTGAAGGCATAGGTATATCCGGTGGCACGGTCACATAATTTGTAGAGCTTCACTCCATAGCGGGCCCTTTTGGAGGGCATAAATTGCTTTATGCCGAGCCTGCCAGAAAATTTTACAAGGGACTCGTCAACACAGATGTTTTGGTCAGGGGTAAACAACTGGGGGAAAATTTGGGAAAAATAATCTAGTAGTGGCCGAATTTTATAAAGTTTGTCAAAATTTGGGTCATCTCGGGGAGGGCACTGGGTATTGTCACTATAGTGTAGGAATCGCATGATCATTTGATATCTGGACCTGGGCATTTTTGAGGAAAAGACGGACATGTGGTATATGGGGCGTTTTGACCAATATGAACGTACTTCGTTTTTGTGGTTTAGTCCCATACAGAATACGAGGCCCAAAAAAATTTTAAACTCTTCCACTGTAAGGGGTCTCCATTGGAAGGGACGGGCATAATAGGATGTGGGGTGACTGGAAATAAATTGTTGGGCATAGAGATTGGACTGGGAAACAATTGAGGAAAGCAAGTCCTCAGTAAAAATTAAATTGAAAAAATCTATTGGGGCAAAATTTTCTGTGTCCACTTGGACTCCTGGCTGGGCAGTGAAAGGGGGAATGTTGGCTTCTCCTGAATTAGGAGGAAGCCACAAGGGGTACTGAAGGGAATAGGGAAGGCTGGCATGGGACCTACTGGTACGTGACCTTGCTTGACGAGGTGTTGCGGTTCTGGTGGATGGCACAGCGGTGCTGGTGGATGGCACAGCAGTGCTGGTGGATGGCACAGCAGTGCTGGTGGATGGCCCTGCCTCCTTAGCAATACGCCTTCGTCTGGCGGGCGGACCCTCTTCCTCCTCTTCTTCCTCCTCTTCTTCCTCTTCCTCCTCTTCTTCCTCTTCTTCCTCTTCCTCCTCTTCTTCCTCTTCCTCCTCTTCTTCCTCCTCTTCCTCCTCTTCCTCTTCCTCTTCACTGCTAACTACTGGCTCATAGTCAACATCAGATCCGGCGTCTGACCTTGCGGAGGAATCCGAATCGCAGAGCTCCCCGTTGCTCTCATCGGCCGCAATAATTTCGTATGCCTCCGTAAGTGAAAAAGATCTTTTAGCCATGACAAAAGATGGCACGTGGCACTGATGACACTGACAGGTGGCACTGATGGCAAATGGGACTGGCAGATGGCACGGGCAGATGGCACTGATGGCAGGTAGCACTGATGGCAGGTGGCACTGATGGCAGGTGGCACTGATGGCACTGATGGCTGACGGCACTGATGGCACGGGCAGATGGCACGGGCAGATGGCACGGGCAGGTGGCACTGGCGGCAGGTGGCACTGATGGCAGGTGGCACTGATGGCACTGATGGCTGACGGCACTGATGGCACGGGCAGATGGCACGGGCAGGTGGCACTGATGGCAGATGGCACTGATGGCACTGATGGCTGACGGCACTGATGGCACGGGCAGATGGCACGGGCAGGTGGCACGGGCAGGTGGCACGGGCAGGTGGCACTGGCAGGTGGCACTGATGGCAGATTGCACTTATGGCAGATTGCACTTTTGGCAGATTGCACTTATGGCAGATGGCACGAGCAGGCGGCACTGGCAGGTGGCACTGATGGCAGGGGCAGGTGGCACTGATGGCAGGGGCAGGTGGCACTGATGGCAGGGGCAGGTGGCACTGATGGCAGGGGCAGGTGGCACTGATGGCAGGGGCAGGTGGCTCTGATGAAAATGCACTGGCTGGTGGCACTGGCTGATGGCACTGGCAGGGACTGTGTGTGGTGTTTGTGTCACTCACTTTTTTTTTTTTTTTGACTGTAACGAACGGAACGATGCACTGTAAAACTCTCTCTCCTCACACGCGGTCTGTGTGTAAGGAGAGAAAGCCGGCGATGAGAGATGATCTCATTTGTTTACATTCGAGATCATCTCTCATTGGACGGCTAGATCGAATGCTGAATGGCCGCTGTGATTGGCCATTCAGCACGATCTGTGATTGGCTGTGTCCGAGGGACACGGCCAATACAGTTTTCTGCAGAAGCGCGCTCGCGGGGACGCGCTTCCAGCAGAGAAACGGCAGGCCGTTTAAACACGGCCACTTGGCACTTCAGGTCCGCGCTGCAGACGTATTTTTACTATAGCGCGGATCTGAAGTGGTTAAATAACATAGAGCGTCTAGTTTGCAGGATGATTCCAAAGATACTGTGCCATGAATTTCTATCTCCACTTAATGGTAAATATTTGTCTCAATGAACAGTAAGGAGAACATTGGAGAATATTTGCATCGAACTCTGAATGTAAAACTGCTAATGACCACAAAGATATAGACTTTTTCAAAATGACATAATCATAGACCATACAGTAAAAAACACACAAAAAAAATAATAACTACCTACAGACCCTTCACATTTTTATTTAGATGAACTAAAAGTTCTTATTCATATCAGTGCAGTTGTCCCTATCAATGGCCTTATGCGTGGGGGTCGACCATTTTGCCTGACTTTTTTTGAATTAAAATAAAAAAATGCAAATTTAATATTTTATGCAAAGTTTATTGCAAACAGCATATTATTCATTTCGTAACATTGATGACAATATATGATGATATATAATATATATACCTTCTCTTCTCCACTCAGGGTAACGATGAGCTCAGGCGTGTCATGTTTAAAGAATATATATATACATATATACTGTACCTCTCTCTCTCTCTCTCTCTTCTTTAGCCTCTGACCAATCACCAAGCACCTCTCAGGGTAAGGATGAGCTTGAGCGATTGTTATTTTTTAAAATAATAATATTTTTTTAAGCCAGACAAATCCACCAGTGCCTCTTAATGTAAGAGCCGGTTCACACAGGGGCAACCTGTCAGGTGACTCAGCCGCCTGACAAGTCGCAGTCCGCAGTAGTCAATGGAACCGTTCTAATAGGAGCAACGCAAGTCACTTCGACTTAGAAAAAGGTTCCTGTACGACTTTGGGGGCGAATTGCATTGACTTAAATACAGAAGTAATTTTGCAAGTTGCCTCTTAAGTTGCCTTGAGATCGCCTTGCCGAGTCACCCCCAAAGTCGTGCCGTCTGTGTGTGAACCGGCTCTAAGGATGAGCTTGGGTGTTTTCTGTTATTTTTTTAAATGATAAACATTCATTTAGCCAGTATAATCCACCAGTGCCTCTTACTGACTCTAAGGAACCGCGTTCCGGTTTGATGTGGCCCCCACTTGGAATTTACGTATGTATCCATCTGCGGCCCCCCAAGTATATCCATCTGTGGCCCCCAAGCTTGAGCATGTTATGTTTTTTTTGCTGTGAATATATCTTCTTTAGCCTGACAAATCCCAGAGCGCCGCGCTCATTGTGAGGATGAGCTGAGGCGTGTTGCTGGGGCGTGTTCACAAGTCGATGTGCCCGAGCCTACAAGGAAGCTGACAGTGCACAGTGCCACCACCAATCACAGGCACTGTGAAATTACCCTGATCTCTGCAATTGCAGTCCCCAGAGATTGGGAATAGTCACAGTTTCTGTGATTGGCTCTGCGCGCCGTCAGCTTCACATCGGCTCTGGCATATCGACTTCTGAACATGCCCCAGCAACACGCCCAGCCACACGCCTTGGCTCATGCTAACAATGAGTGTGGCGCTCTGGATTTGTTCAGCTAAAGAATAGATATATTCACAGCAAAAAAAACATAACACGCTTGAGCTTGGGGGCCACAGATGGATATAATTGGGGAGCCACAGATGGATATATATGTAAATTCCAAGTGGGAGCCACATCAAACCAGAACGTGGGCCGCAAATGACCCGTGGGATGGACTTTGGACATGCCTGACCTAAGGGAAAGATTTTTCTAGAGGTCAAAAAAAGGATGGAGTTTTGAACTTCCTATCAAAATACAGAATATGTGTATTCATAAACCCTATTACATATTAGTATTGGTACCTTTTCACGGTACTATTGCTGAAACAGTTTTTAAAGAGGGAGGATGTTTTTCCATTTTCATAACAAATACATTTGTTTCAATTTATTCGTTTTTTTTAAAAAGAAACTGCAGAATTTTTATCACAAATCTATATAATTGGGAACCTCCCTATCATATTCAAGCATATTCAAGTGAGCTCAAGAGCTGATGGAGCCTGAAGTGACCAGACTTCTACTTTTAGCTACTATAATCACAGGCTTAGAAACAAGGCCATTCATGCCGCATACACACGATCGGTCAAACCGATGAGAACGGTCTGATGGACCGTTTTTATCGGACCAAACCGATCGTGTGTGGGCCCCAACGGTTATTTATCCATAGGTTAAAAAAAAACAATCTTGTTTTAAATTTAACCGATGGATACCTAACCGATAGAAAAAAAAAAACGATCGTTAGTAGGCACAGCCATTGGTCAAAAATCCACGCATGCTCAGAATCAAGTCGACGCATGCTTGGAAGCATTGAACTTCGTTTTTTTCAGCACGTCGTTGTGTTTTACGTCACCGCATTCTGACACGATCGTTTTTTTAACCAATGGTGTGTAGGCATGACTGACCATCAGTCAGCTTCATCGGTTAACCGATGAAAACGGTCCATCAGACCGTTCTCATCAGATGGACCGATCGTGTGTACGCGGCATCAGAAGGAAAGGTTATGAGAAAAAAGGGAAGTTATTTGCAGCAAAGCTGAGTGTATTAAAAATACTTATAATACTAACTGTTAACTATTCTTTTAAACTTGGAATAACCTCCAGAATAGTCAAACGCTGCCTATTATGATTTTAGACAGTTTACATACAATATTTTATGTAGCACTATAAATAAGAAATACAAATATTTATCCAAATCTGAGATAAAATAAATAAATAAATAAATAAACTGTAATATAAGCACTACTTAAATGTGAAAATCAGACCCAGATGCAGCATGTCATAATTTCAGATTGCATCTGCCAAGTTGCGACATTCATCCAAACTCCAGATGGTTCAGATGCAATATTGTGGTAGAAAGAAATTTTACCAATGTTTAAAGCTTGAAGGCTAAAATACGTATATGCTTATGTGCATCTGTCTATTTAGAACTTTGGCAGTTAATGACTGTAAAAGAATACAACCCAAGAAATGGCAACAGAAGCATCCAGAATATTTGACCTAACATCTTTTTTTTAATGTATCATTCTTGTTTGACCCTTTTCAAGCAAATTTATAAGGGCTAATTAAAAGAGGGTCAAAAGCCAAAGATTTGTAATGGGAAATATTCATTCTAACATTTTTACCTATATATAAGGCTGCTTGGGGCAATTTTTTCTATTCATCAGTGTGCCATATTTTCAAAAATAAGTAAGAAACTTTATTTTTCTATTAGATTTAACAGCTGAATAAAGACTTTTTTTTGTTTGCTGAATATTATGGGGTAGATTCACAGACAAGATACGACGACGTATCTCCAGATACGCCGTCGTATCTCTGAGTCCGGCCGGTCGTATCTATGCACCTGATTCATAGAATCAGTTACGCATAGATTTCTATTAGATCCGACCGGCGTAAGTCTCTTACGCCGTCGGATCGTAACTGCATTTTTCCGCTGACCGCTAGGGGCGTGTATGCTGATTTACGCGTCAAAATATGTAAATCAGCAAGATACGCAAATTCACGAACGTACGCCCAGCCGACGCAGTACATTTACGCCATTTACGTTAGGCTTTTCCCGGCGTATAGTTACCCCTGCTATATGGTGGCGTAAGTGCGGTGTACCAATGTTAAGTATGGCCTTCGTTCTCGCGTCAAATTTTGAATTGTTTGCGTCGTTTGCGTAATTCGTCTGTGAATAGGGCTGGACGTCATTTACGTTCATGTCGAAACCAATGACGTCCTTGCAGCGTACTTTGGAGCAATGCACACTGGGAAATTCCACGGACGGCGCATGCGCCGTTCGGGAAAAACGTCAATCACGTCGGGTCAAGCCTAATTTACATAACACACGCCCACCTCTTCACTATTTGAACACTACGCCGCCGCAACTTTCTTTTAAGAATACGGCACTTGCCTGTAAAAGTTGCGGAGGCCTAACGTAAATAGGATATGTTACGCCCGCACAAAGAAACGCCGATCTACGTGAATCTACCCCTATGATTATAAGTCATGTCCACCTAAATCAAGCAGGATAAATTATTTCCAAAAAAGAAAATAAATATTGCTCAAAGTGATGTTTTTTTTATTATTTATATTTTGCATATTTTTTAACATTCATTTACAAAGCTCCTTAATTGTTCTTTTTACTGTGGCACTGTAGTATCCCATGTCAAAAATGATGGTGCCCCATTCACACTGGCACTGTCCAATCTGTATTTATATGCATTTAGAGGACATTTCTAAATGCATGTATTGATTTTTCAAAGGTGCCATTTACACTGTTTATCTGTGTTTAGGTGCACTCAGTTCAGCTGCATTTCAAGAAAATAAAATGCTATGCATCCAGGAACATATTAGGCACTCTTTAACATGGATAAATACATGTAAACACATATAAATATGTCTGAACAGGAACATCTAGGCACAGGAAAAAGTGATCAGAGGCATTAAAGTTGCCTGTACTTCCCAGATCATTTATTTTGTATTTAGAAAAGCTAAATACAGGAGTGCCAGTGAGAATGAGACCTGAAGAGGAGGAATTCAAAGCAAGAATAGGCAGTTATTTTATTTATTTTTATGAAAATGCACCACAGTTGTTTACTTTTAATTGTATTACATATATATTTTAATGCATTTCAATGTATTGCATTACCAAAGCATAAAGCTGAAATTCCGGCAAACAAAAAAGTACACAGATGAAAAAAATGAGAGACAGTCATTAACCGGATTTATGTTTCTGTTAATCCAGTTCGGAGATTTGCACAGCTCTGCCAAGACACAGAGCCCTGCTTGACATGTTAGGCAACGTGATTTTTATCTGCTCTGATTCAGTAATACTTCCAATCTTCCCCACAGCCAACTCTGATAGTGAAAAAGATAATCAGTAGACTGATGTGCTTTCCTCTCTGTCACTCTAATATCTCCTTCTATCGGAATGCTACTTGCACTGCAGCAGAACTGACTTGGCTTTTTGTGCCTTTTCTTCCCCCCCAAGTATGAATTTGTTATGCATGCACTGCAAGAGACTGATACTAAGTCAAATGTAGGTGCCAATAACATGACAGCAACTCAATGCATTTAGACATCTAGACATGGTGAAGTCAAATTGCTGAAGTTCAAACCCAGAAACAGAATGGGGCAGAAAGGGTTTAAGAAACTTTGAATGTGGCATGGTTCTTGGTGAGTATTTCAAAAACTTCTGATCTACTGTGATTTTCACACACAACCATCTCTAGAGTTTACAGAAAATGGTCCGAAAATAAGAAAATATCCAGTGAGAGGCAGTTGTGTGGACAAAAATGCCTTGTTGATATCAGAGGTCAGAGGAGAATGGACAGACTGGTTTGAGATGATAGAAATGCAATAGTAACTCAAATAACCACCCGTTACAACTAAGGTATGCAGAATACCATCTCTGAATGCACAACACATAGAATCTTGAAGCAGATGGGCTACAGCAGCATAAGTCCACACCGGGTGCCACTCCTGTCAGTCAAGAACAGGAAGCTTTGCCTGGTCTGATGAGTCTTGATCTCAGCTTTGACGTTCAGATGGTAGGGTCTGAATTTGGTGTAAACAACATGGATCCATCCTGCCTTGTATCAACAGTTCAGGCTGGTGGTGTGATGGTGTGGGGGAAATTTTCCTGGCACACTTTGGGCCCCATAGTACCAATTGAGCATCATTTAAATGTGGGCTTTGTGTGGCCTGGCAGGAAAAGGCTGAAGAATGTTAACACATATAGCATAAGATGAATCCACTGAATAATACAGAGTTTGCATTTTGTTTTTTAAAGGAGGGAAGTAATATCCTTTATGTGTTACCTGCAGACAGGCCACCAACAAACCATACTGAGGGAAGGTGTGAAATACAGATTCTCTCTTATTTGGGTAATTAAACCCCCCTCATGTTTCATGTAACAATAACTGAGGTCATTGTGTGCATAAACCATTGAGATCCATTATGCCCCATGCAAGGATGTTCCCAGTGGGAGTCAATAATTTTCTGGAGTGTTAAAGAACAGAAATCTTGGTCATTAAAGTAACTCCAGTAAGGATGGGTCCACCTGGCAAAGAGCTTGTATAGCCTCCACATTAGGCTTGCAAGAATTCACGGTAAATGTACAGCCAGTAGTTGTAGTGACTATGATCTAGGACAGGTCACACAAAAGGTGAGGGAACTCTTCCTGGGTTTAACAAAACAAAAACAAGGATGAAGAACAAATTCCACATGGGAAACCTTGCTGGGGTTGTTCCATATGCATAGTTAAAGCCTCTAAAACATGTATTTAAAAAAAAAAAATGCAAGAGAAAGGCATAATGAGCCAGTATGCATAGCATACTAGCTCATTATGAATTACTTACCTGAGATCGAAGCCCCTAAAGCCACTCTCATTCCTCTCCTCCGCTGCCACCATGATACCCGAGTGACTTCCGGGTATCGGGGCTCCGGCGCTGTGATTAGCCAGAGCCGCGTTGACATGCGCCGTAGACATGGGTACAGTCTTTTCTCCAAATATATCCTAAACTGTGTAGGCTTAGGAGATATTTGTTGCACCTACAGGTAAGCCTTAATCTAGGCTTACCTGTAGGTTAAAGTGGTCTGTAAGGGTTTACAACCATTTTAAGCTGTATTACATTCACTTAGCACCCGATAAGAAGGTTGAGGTTAAAGGTTCTTGTATATCAGGATTATTGTATAAAAAATGGAGCAGTAACTTATTGATTTCACTCCTAGGATTTGAAGGAGTCAGAGACACTTTTTGTCAATAATGTACTTTGCTTTTTGCCCCGATACTTTCAATAAATAGAAAAAAATAGATTCTTGACCCAGTCAAGATATCCCTTATTGATGGCTTTAGTCAAGATATTGAGTTTAATTTACTAAAGGCAATTTGGCTCTTTATTTTGGAGGGGGGGATTATCCCCACGGCAAGTCAGCACAGCTTCACCTCTGTGAGCGTTGTTTGATGTTTACTGTCTGTATGGTCATGCAGGCCTAGTATGTGGATGCTCCTCCTATGTTGTGTCCTTTCCATGTCTTCCAGTCATTGGTCATGGCTAGTAACTTTGGCTTGTGTAGTTTGTTTTTCCCCCTCTTTAGGGTGAGAACTCATCTTCCAGGAAGCTCATATGATCCCGCCATTCTCTCTCCTTAGCACTTGCGAGGAGCATCGAATAGATTTCCCTACAGCACCTGCAAGTAGGTGCCCTCCTCCCAGGATCCCTTTGCTGGAAGTCCTTTTTGTTCATATACTCATCCATTTGCTGGTTATCATCTATAGCCTATATTTTTTTTGGGGCACCTTTCTCTTAATATGGGAAAATATCTCATCTCGAGAGTTAGTCCATTTTACATCAAATTTACTTTTAAACACTATTTTTTACCTTTTTGGTCTCAATCTCTGATGAGATAGTGTTTGGCGATTTTTTGTGCATTAGGATTACGGATCGGCTCGGGACTCTTGGTTAGCGGTGTGGAGGCTCTTTCAGGTGTAGAATGGAGACACAGTTATAGGCACTATGAAATATTAAAGACACGTTACATCCCTGATGAAGATCAAACTTTGAAAGTTTTTGATCGGAAACGCGTCGGATCAGCCTATCTTCCACAGTTCTCCCCTCAGGGGGGAATTTTTTGTTGCAATATGGCACAGAGTCAATCTGTTATTTATATGTCCTAAAATCTGTTTTTGTTTTCTTTTCACAATATTATTTTGTATTTCAATGTAATTTTTGTACTTTTTCTACGCATATGTATTAAAATATATTTTTTATAATTTTTGAATATATATTTTTTTGTTGCCTGCATAATCCCAACCCTAGAGGTTTTCGCATTACAAAATGATCCCCCAGGACAGCGGTGTTTCTCCTTTTTTTTTAATGCTTTGGTTTGCCCAGAAGTTGGTCAAATGATTGACTTCTCTTGAGGGTGGACAGCCACACATTGATTGAAATTCAGCCAGTCCCTGCTAAATCAGTGTATGGCCAGCTTAAGTTTTAAACTGTTCCCTTGTCAATAACTACAGTTATAGGGCCCTCTGATTTCTCCTGTATTGTATTGTAATTTTACTGTCTTCCCGATGTAAAGCGCTGCGCAAACTGTTGGCTGTATAATAATAATAATTTAACCAGGGAAAACAACAGCTTTTATTAAACCAAATCAGAACTAGGCATTTCTCCCAAACTGTAATATCCATGAATCAGAATACAATGCAGATGTTTTTAAAAATAGATTAGTTAAGCAAAGTTCAAAGTAGTTTCAAGAGGTAAATCACATTAATTACAGCAGCAGTGTAATTTAAGTAAGCAGACTTATCTATAGCCAGAAAGATCTTTATCAAGAACACACAACATAATAATGTAGGACAAGTTTAGCAACACAGCAGATGTTTCCCCTCCAGATGGGTGAAATCTACTGACAATTTTTAGTAATGATCTCCTGGTAGAAGAGATATATCTAACAGGTTTGTTACAAAGTAAATTATAGACATAAAAACTAAATGTCCCACTGAGGCTTATGCCTCGTACACATGACCGGTTTTCACAACAAGAAAACTGAAATTTTTTATATTGGTCGTGTGCATGCTCCCTAGCAGTTTTCTCAATGTTAAAACTGCCCGCAAAAAAATTTAAACCAGCTCTCTTTTTTCTCGTCGTGTTTCCCGTCAGTTTTTTTCTCGTTGTGAAAAACGGTCGTGTGTATGCTTTTCCATGGGGAAAAAACGTGCATGCTCAGAATCAAGTATGCAGCCCAAAAGCAGCCCAAATTGTGGCACCATTTGAAAGAAACTTCCCCTTTATAGTCCTGTCGTATGTGTTGTATGTCACCGCGCTTTGGTTGGACTTTTTTTGCATGAACGTGTGTGTATGCAAGTCAGGCTGGAGAGGAATCACATCGGGAAAAAAAAAAGTTTTTTTTTCCTGCTGAAGAAAAATGGTCGTGTGTACGAGGCATTAGACATCACATCAAAAAATAATGATCATATTTGACAGAAAAGAGTGAGTGATGGGACTTTAAAGATATGACCCCTAAATTAATTAGACACAGTCATATTCAGGCTAAAATCATTTCTTTATTCGGACACACAGAATAAAATGTCATAAAAATAGTACAGTATATCACACAAAAATAGGCGACATGAATCCCATCCATAAAGAGGCTAAATCCAAAGCCAAAATAATATAATGTGGTAATACATCAATAACAATACAGAGACAGATAAACAATATATGGTTACTGGCTGCGCAATGGGTAAAGCTTTATTTAAGAGTTAAAGATAGATAATGTGTTGTTAAAGAATGTTGTTAAAAAGCAGAACTAACCAGCTTCAAATATCAACACACGGCATAGAGGACCCCAACAAAACCCCAGTCATCAGCAGGAAGCAGCTGGCTAACCATAACATGGTGGAGGCATATAACCAGCACAATAGTTTTATTTATAATGTCAATGTATGAGAATAGAGTATCCAGATCTAGAATGTCATATGAGAAATAATGAAATGTTCCAGTCTCCCAATATCTGTACAAAAGACCCCAAAATGTATGGTGATATTTGTGCCTTCATGCCGAGCTGAATATATATATATATATATATATATATATATATATATATATATATATATATATATATATATATATATATATACACACACACACATACACATACACAGTATCTCACAAAAGTGAGTATACCCCTCACATTTTTGTAAATATGTTATCATATCTTTACATGTGACGGAAAGGGTATAACCTCAGAAAAGGCAATTTGGACAATAAAGAAAAATAATTATATAAAAAATATATATTTATTGATTCAAAAAGTCATAAAAACAGTAGGCCTGTAAACATTACATTATCAAAGGCAATGTGATAATGGATGCATGGATAAACATATACATAAACATAGACAAGTGGTGAAATTCAACTACATCTACCAAAGAGACCAAAAAATCAACAACTCTAAGTGATGAGTAGTTGAAGAGTCCGAAGCGTTTCAAAAAAGTGCATATACATTCTTCATCAGGGACAATAACCACTTCTGAAAATGCAGACTACAATATCAATGCATAAGGTACAAAATTACATTGGACCATTGACACTCAGAACATGAAACTTTGGCGTATAGTCAACGCCTATTGGAGAAAAACAATTAACTTACATGTCAATATGTTAATTAGGTAAAGACAGCTCCTCCATCCCAAGCATTCCACCAAGATCAGTATCAACCCCCCCACCGCATAAAGGGGCCCAAAAGTAAGAAACTCAACAAGGACGTCAAACCACAGGAGATCCACCATATGAGTCCCAGCCCAACGAAGGGGAAGGAAAAAGAGAGAGATCTACAAAAAGAAGATGAATGGCTTGAGTTAATATCAAGTCAGACTACAGATGATGGCTTGAGTCAATATCAAGTCAAACTGCAAATGAAGAATAGGGGGTTTGAGACATCTCTCCTGAGGGCCCTTGTGGGTTGGACAAAGTTAATCCTCTGTGGCCATCATTTGCAGTTTGATTTGATATTGACTATTGGGCCCCTTTATGCAGTGGAGGGTCGATACTGATCTCAGTGGAATGCCTAGGATGGAGGAGCTGTCTTTTCCTAACTAACATATTGACATGTAAGTTAATTGTTTTTCTCCAATAGGCGTTGACTATATGCCGAAGTTTCATGTTCTGAGTGTTAATGGTCCAATGTAATGTTGTACCTTATGCATTGATATTGTATTCTGCATTTTCAGAAGTGGTTATTGTCCCTGATGAAGAATTTATATGCACGCGTCGGACTCTTTAGCTACTCATCACTTAGAACTATGTGAATTTATGGTATCTTTGATAGATGTAGTTGAATTTCACCACGTGTCTATGTTTATGTATATGTTTATCCATGCACCCATTATCACATTGCCTTTGATAATGTAATGTTCACAAAACTACTGTTTTTATGACTTTTTTTGCATCAATAAATATATATTTTTTATATGATTATTTTTCATTATTGTCCAAATTGCATTTAAAATCCCATTTCTGAGGTTATACCCTTTCCATTTAATCAGGGATGATGCAATTAACATGCCAATCTACATGAGTCTAATCAATTTCTACCTTTACATGTGACAACACTGAATAAATGACACTACAATGTAAAGTAGTGAGCATAAAGCTTTTATAACAGTGTAAATGTGTTGTCCCCTCAAAATAACCCAACACACAGCCATTAATGTCTAAACCACTGCAAAAAAAGTAAAAATGTCCAAATTGGGCCCAAAGTATCAATATTTTGTGTGAGCACCATTATTTTCCAGCACTGCCTTAACCCTATTGGGCATGGAGTTCACCAGAGCTTCACAGGTTCCACTCCTCCATGACGACATCACAGAACTGGTGGATGTTAGAAGCCTTGTGCTTCTTCACCTTCTTTATCAAGGCATACACACACATTTTTGGTGGAAGTACAGTCCTTCTGCACCAAATTGTACACTGCTCTATTAATTCAGGTTGTGTTTTTTTCTTTAATCTTTTCTGCTAGGGATAAGCCGAACACCCCCCAGTTTGGTTCGCAGCAGAACATGCGAGCAAGCAAAAAATTAGTTTGAACATGTGAACACTGTTAAAGTTTATGGGAAACTAACATGAAAAATTAAAAGTGCTAATTTTAAAGGTTAATATACAAGTTATTAAAATAAAAAGTGTTTGGGGACCTGGGTCCTGCCCCAGGGGACATGTATCAATGTCAATTTTTTTTCTTTTTTTTTTCTTTTTAATTAAAGACTTGTCCCAAGCTGTGTACTGTGGTTTTTAACATTTTTGACACTAAAAAATTATCGCAGGGTTCCCTTTAATATCCATACCAGACCTGAAGGGCCTGATATGGAATTTGGGGGTACCCCCACGCTTTTTTTTTATTTTTTTATAGTCGTGAGTAGTTTTTAATTACTTTTTTCATTTAGAAATGTCATTTTGTGCAGGGACTGTTATAAACACGGGAAACATGCACTACTTTACAGGCATACTATAGACACCCCTCAGGTACGAAATTTTAAGGAATATTTCACGTTTATTGTTTCACTTTAAGCATTATTAAAATCACGGCTCCTGAAAAAACTGCATTTAAAAAAAAAATGCATTGATACATGACCCCTGGGGCAGGACCCAGGTCCCCGATTAATTTTTTTGACAATTACTTGCATATTAACCTTTAAAATTAGCACTTTTGATTTCTCCCATAGACTTTTAGGCCGGGTACACACGGGCAAACATGTACGATGAAACCGGTCATGTCTGCCCGGGGACTTCTGTACGATGGCTGTACTAACCATCGTACAGAAGTCCGTGTGGGGTCACGTGATGGGTGGCCCCGCCTCCCCTATATAAGCTTTGACATTTCTTATATGGGGAGGCGGGGCCACCCATCACGTGACCCCGCACCCTCTGACGCAAGGGGGAAGACTCGGAGAGGAGATCACCCATCGCTGGATACAGACAACGTTGGAGCAGGAAGCCAGGACCGAGTGGATTACCACCACTAATTTTTTTTCTTTTTTTTTATTAATAAAGGACTTTTTTCTAAAGTGTCTGTGTGTGTGTTTTTTCCAACTATTTACACTTCCTTTGTGAAATGGTAGGGGTACAATGTACCCCATTACCAATTCACATGGGGGGGCCAGGATCTGGGGGTCCCCTTTGTTAAAGGGGTCTTCCAGATTCTGATAAGCCCCCCGCCCGCAGACCCCCACAACCACCGGGCAAGGGTTGTGGGGATGAGGCCCTTGTCCCCATCAACATGGGGACATCCTCCCCATGTTGAGGGCATGTGGCCTGGTACGGTTCAGGAGAGGGGGGCGCACTCTGTCCCTCCCTCTTTTCTGTGGCCGGCCAGGTTAACGTGCTCGGATAAGGGGTCTGGTGTGGATTTTTGGGGGAACTCCACGCCATTTAAAAAAAAAAATTGGGGTGGAGTTCCCCTTAAAATCCACACCATACCTGAAGGGTCTGGAATGAATATTTGGGGGGAACCCCACGTAATTTTTTTTTAAATTGACGGCAGGGTTCCCCTTAATATCCATTCCAGACCTGAAGGGCCTGGTAATTGAATTTGGGGGGACCCCCACACTTTTTTTTGTTTGTTTCATGAATGAATTCGCTCTGAATTGCCAGAGCCGACAATTCATTATAGCCGCAAGTCAGTTTTAAATGTATTTTTTTCTTTCAGAAATGACACTTTGTGCAGGGACAGTTCTAAGTTCGGGAAACATGCGCTATTTCACATGCTAACTTTACACCCCCCCCTAGGTAAGAAATTTTACGGAATATTTCACTTCTATTGTTTCACTTTTAGCATTATTAAAATCACTGCTCCCGAAAAAACAGCCATTTTTAAAACTTTTTTTGCATTTATACATGTCCCCTGGGACAGGACCCAGGTCCCCAAACACTTTTTAGGACAATAACTTGCATATTAGCCTTTAAAATTAATAATAATAATAATAATAATAATAATAATAATTCCATATTGATTACTACTAATGATACTATTTTCTGAAAAACCTTGGTTATGGCCCCTTAGTATTCTTTTCAATAGTTTACATATTATTGATGTTAGGCTGACTGGTCTGTAGTTACCAGTTATTTACTCTATCTCAGCTCTTCACATTTTCTAGTCACTTTTTAACACTGGTTTCTGGCACATACAAGGGTAAATTCAATATAAAGGTAAAATTAACATTGCTCTCTATTATTATTATACCTTTCTTTTAAATAAATTAAGGAGAAGAATGTGTTTTATACAGTTGTCTTCTCCCTGTCACTTGTCTTATGGTTAGCACTGGTTTGGAACATGCGTGTTTGTACTTTGGATTTTAGTCTGACGGACTTGTGTGCACACAATCGGATAATCCGATGGAACACATTTGTTGTCAGAAAGTTTGAGAGCATGCTATCCCACATTTGTTGTTGGAAATTCCAACAACAATTGTCCGATGGTGCGTACAGTCGGACTATCCGACAAAAACCCTGCCATCACACAATTGTTGTCGGAAAATCTGATCGCCTTTAGAGATCACAATGTGCACTGTATTGAAAATGCAGGTGTCATACACACATACTGTACACAGAAGCACACAGGAGCCATCTACCTAGCTACTTTGATTACAGGTGTTAGCTTTGAAGCTCAAATATAAGAGCAGTTTTCACTGTGTGAACCTTAACCTGTGTGCTCACATTAGGATTTCTGTGAGCCAGGTCAAACAGTCTGTATATTGGAGAGTTTGGTAAAGTTGAACAATGCTTTTAATTGTGTGTGGCTTACCATTTTTTGTAAGCATGTGAGTGGAGTCTATAGAGTGTTCAACAACCCTTGGGAGCCATCTCCCTTAGTTTGTGGGAAATAAAATGGAAGAAGAGCCTGCAGTGGGATACTATTTTTTGCATGTCTTTATAAAGCCTCGTACACACGACCGAGAAACTCTACAGAATCCATCAAGAAACTTGGTGGGAGAGCTTTTTTGCTGAGGAAAACAGTCGTGTGCACATTTTTCATCGAGGAAACTGTCGAGGAACTCGACGAGAAAAAAAGAGAACAAGTTCTCTTTTTCCTCAATGGGAGTCTCAATTTCCTTGTCGTGTTCCTCGTCGGGCTGGTTTTCCACAAGAAACTCGAGCGTGTGTATGCTAAGAAACCTGCGCATGCTCAGAATAAAGTATGAGACAGGAGTAAAAGTAGCATTTGTAATGGAGATAACACAATTTTCACACTGTAACAGACTGAAAAGTGCAAATCGTCTCTTACCAAACTTTTACTTAACACGCAGTAACATGAGATTAGCAAAAGTAGCCCCCAGGGTTGTGCCAGTGGAATCGAACTTCCCCTGCCATTGTATGTGTCGTACGTCACCGTGTTTGAGAACGAGGAGATTTTGTCTTGACCGTGTGTACGCAAAGCAAGCTTGTCAAGGTCCTCGACAAGCCTAACAAGGAACTCGTCGAGGAAAGCGATGTGTCTTTTCCGACGAGTTCCTCGGTCATGTGTATGAGGCCTAAGAATACCCCACATGCAGCCAAGAATTATCAAAAGTGAGTATTAGCCCCGAATTGTACAGAACATTTTTTCCACAAGGGAAATGTGGAATGGTGAGAAACACCGGGGCTTTGTGATTCCCAAAAGTAAATAGGTCAAATACACATAAATATCATAAAATCTAATATTTGTTGAAAAAGTCTAAACTTTCCCCTCTCCAATTGTGTAGCTGGGAAATGAAACAACATTAAAAATGCATGATAAATAGCATGTGGAGAACAAATGCAAAATGATGCAATAGACCCAGGTAATTATTGTAGAAAGTTTTCCACGCTAGGATGCCGACCGCTGTACGACTATTTACGTAGGCAGAATGGCACGGCTGTGCATATGGACATACCCGTATGTCTCCTTTAAGACACAGCATTGCCCGCCGCGAGCTCTGTGAGTGTGATCGCGGGTTTCGCAGACTCGATGTCCGTGATCGTGTCACGGAACTTCAGAACAAGGGGATGCCTGTGTTACCAAGGCATTTCTCTGTTCTGCCTTGTGACAGGACAGTGATATACTGCTCCCTGTCATCGGGAGCAGTGATCAGTGCTGTGTCACTTGTAGCCCAGCCCCCACACAATTAAAATCACTCCATAGGACACACTTAACCCCTTCCTCGCCCCCTAAACGCATATAAACATATAAATATTTGTGTAATGGCAAAAACACAAATATTTATATGTATATATATATGTATATATATATATATATATATATATATATATATATATATATATATATATATTGTAACCTTGCGGGAACAGACTCCAACGGTAGGTGCGTTTTTAAGGGCTTGGTGGCACACTTTTATTTAAAAAACATAAAAAGTTCACATATACATTTGCAGCCCTCGCAGGGGTTCCATCACTACTGCATTGTACAAACTCAAGAGCTTAGCCTCCTGGCTTTCAATCTTGGCATCCGACGGCTTCAGGCCTCTAGCCTAAGCCTAAGTTCTGTTCCTCAGAACACACAGCATTTCCCAGAGATAAGCTCAACCCTTGCTTTTCTCCTAGTCAGCGACTTGCTGCTCAAACATAAAGCGGCATCTGCAACCTGCAGATCTGCACACACTAGCTGCAATACATGCAGCCTCTCTCTGACTCCTTTCAGAGAGTTGAGAGCTCACCTGGCTCCCAGGGACCAGACTTCCTGTCTGTGGGTGGGGCTCTGAGCCACAGCCAGGCCAGCACTAAATAGCTGACCACACAGCTGTGTAATTAAGGCGTCTGTCTCTCCAAAATATGGTGAAAACCAGCCATCCTTCAGGCAAGACAGACCCAAACCATCACAATATATATATATATATATTCCCTTTCCTAACAGAAATATATCAGCATGCTCCTACTCTAAAACCCCAAAAGAAGGAAAATAAAGTCTATGTGTATTTTTCTATATGGAATAAAAAAATATTACTTTTTATCTTTGGTACTTCCTTTTCATATTTCCTGATATAATTTCTACCCACAAAATCCCCGGGACATTCCATATGTACAAATTTACACAGTAATCAGTGCATTTTTATAGCACTGATCTCTGTATAAATGACAATGGTCCCAAAATAGCATCAAAAATGGCGCTAAACATGTCATATTTTTGAAAACAAGGTTTCTTGCAGGGCTGAGATGGGGGACAGACACTATCTTTATTATGGGTAACCATGGCACATGTTTTAGTACATTGAAATGTGTGTATTAAAGTGAAAATGTATATGGGCCATTAAAGTAAAGCGGTGAAGAAAATGTTGCAGATAAATTAATGAGTATAATAAGTCTGTACATTATTGAATTATTGAAGCCAACACTTCATTTTATTTACTTTGCTGAGTGAACATTCGCCACTCCTTTTGTAAATCAACACTAGTGGGTCTGATTTACTGAATTGTGAAGCTAGGTAAGGTTCATAAAACAATCCAACCATTGCTGGAGAATTAAAAAAAACATGAATTTCTCTAGAAAATGACTATATGTTTAAAGTAAAACAAATAACATCATTGCACTTACTTTAAATTATAGAAAATTATGTCTTTTGCATCTGCTATCACACTGTTAGATGAGAGTGTTGGCAAATTATGTTTTCAAAAATTCACATACGAAGTAGTGATGCCCACAATATTTCCATAAAGATCTGTCTTAAAGGGGTTGTAAAGGTTTGTCTTTTATTTTCTAAATTGGTTCCTTTAAGCTAGTGCATTGTTGGTTCACTTACCTTTTCCTTCCATTTCCCTTCTAAATGTTTTTTTTTCTTTGTTTGAATTTCTCACTTCCCGTTTCTCCTCAGTAGCTTTCCACCATCATCCCAGCAGTGCAAAGTCATTCAGAACAGCTTACTGAACAGCTTACTTAGGAGGAACAGGAAGTGAGAAATTCAGACAAAGAAAACAAAGAAAAAGAAAATTTAGAAGGGAAATTGAAGGAAAAGGTAAGTGAACCAACAATGCACTAGCTTAAAGTAACCTATTTAGAAAATAAAAAAACAAACCTTTACAACCCCTTTAACTGTGGCTAATCTAGCAATTCAGAAATCCAGATAATACTTATTTATGAATTATAAGAATCTCTGCAAGCAGGAAAAAATCTTCATGAATATATTCAAGAAAAAGAAGGCAGGAGTTTGGGACTTTAAATGAGGCTGTAGACATGGTGTAGGAAAGTTAGGGAAGATGTACATATTTATTGGTCAAAAAATGCATGGCACATCACAGAAACAGACATCACCTTGAAGAAACAACATTGTAATACATATCATTTCTAAATATTCAAACACACATAAATACAGGCATCAAGGGTACAACAAGGTATAGCCAGGCGCCACATGGTGGTCTGTGTTAAAGGATAGATACATTAAAATTCGTTTTCCATATATACAAATACCATCTAGACAGCAAATGGCAGAAAAACAAAAAATATAATAAATGATGTTGTTAAAAACCAATAAGACCAAAAATATAATGTTGACAGATTGAATGATTGTTATATCTGCATCCCTGTTGTCTGACGCGTTTTGTGTACATGGGACACTCATCAGGGGCTGATGCTTAGGGATATCTATAAGATATATAATAGAGTATAGTTACTTGATCTGGTTTGATGGTTACACAAATAAAGGATGAGGCAGTGAGGCCCATCTGGGGTACTTACATGGAAGCAGTGTGACAAGAGTGGTGGGTATAGAGCCACGGCCAATAATCTAGTCCATCACAGGAGCTGAGGTGACATACAGGCGCGCACCGGTACGCGCCTGTATGTCACCTCAGCTCCCGTGATGGACTAGATTATTGCCCCTGATGAGTGTCCCATGTACATGAAACCCGCCGGGAAACAGGGATGCTGATATAACAATCATCCAATCTGTCAACATCATATTTTTAGTCTTATTGGTTTTTAACAACATCATTTATTATATTTTTAGTTTTTTCTGCCTTTTGCTGCCTAGATGGTATTTGTACATATGGAAAACTCATTTTAATGTATCTATCCTTTAACACAGACCACCATGTGGCGCCTGGCTATACATTGTTGTACCCTTGATGCCTGTATTGCATATGCACATATTTATGTGTGTTTGAATATTTAGAAATGATATGTATTACAATGTTGTTTCTTCAAGGTGATGTCTGTTTCTGTGATGTGCCATGCATTTTTTGACCAATAAATATGTACATCTTCCCTAACTTTCCTACACCATGTCTACAGCCTCATTTAAAGTCCCAAACTCCTGCCTTCTTTTTCTCGAATTAGGGATGGAGGTGCACCACATATGTGCCTCATTTAAAGTCCCGCCCTTTCTCCCTTTTCCATGAATATATTCAGGAGAATCCAAAAACGTGTAAATTGCTTAATTGATAAAACAAAAAAAACGCGCTGCCACAACACAATCCTCAGGCAGCGGCTAGCGTGTGATAACAGAAAAAATTACAATATAAAAAAGCCGCGCCCAAAATTAAAACAAATTAATATGTAACATTAAAAAAGTCCATAAACAATGAGAGGAGTAGTGAATTCCAAGCAGCATCAAACAAATAATTCAAGTGAAAGGATCAGAGGCTGATTTGCATGTAGGAACAGTAGCTGATCAAATTTTCAATGCACCTGGTGACATGCATACAATCTGTGTTATCCCACCACCAGAGACATATAGCAGCTTACCAGATGGCAAGCCTTTGATGCAATTGGCTATAGCCCAGCCACGGCCTTTTAGTCCCCTGGACTAGGACACTCCGAGGATATCAACCAGATTGCAGCCTCAAATGGAAAGTGATGAGTGATTGCGGTTTGGGACGCATACACAGCCCGTCAGCAAAGCAGCGGTAATAAAGCGGTCCAATTTGCATGTAGCGGGAAACAGAGAGGGACGCGATAGCATGATACCGTACGGTATAACAAATTTATTTAAAACAATAGGACGAAATGCGTCTGGAGGCAGCGTCAGTGACGTCACCACGCCTAGGAGGAGGGCTCCTCAAGCCGGCCGGCTTTTACTTGTTACACGCTGTTTTTAACTTCCGAAGTGTAAGTACACTATTGTTTTAAATAAATTTGTTATACCGTACGGTATCACGCTATCGCGTCCCTCTCTGTTTCCCGCTACATGCAAATTGGACCGCTTTATTACCGCTGCTTTGCTGACGGGCTGTGTATGCGTCCCAAACCGCAATCACTCATCACTTTCCATTTGAGGCTGCAATCTGGTTGATATCCTCGGAGTGTCCTAGTCCAGGGGACTAAAAGGCCGTGGCTGGGCTATAGCCAATTGCATCAAAGGCTTGCCATCTGGTAAGCTGCTATATGTCTCTGGTGGTGGGATAACACAGATTGTATGCATGTCACCAGGTGCATTGAAAATGTGATCAGCTACTGTTCCTACATGCAAATCAGCCTCTGATCCTTTCACTTGAATTATTTGTTTGATGCTGCTTGGAATTCACTACTCCTCTCATTGTTTATGGACTTTTTTAATGTTACATATTAATTTGTTTTAATTTTGGGCGCGGCTTTTTTATATTGTGTAAATTGCTTAGTTATCAAACCAAGTTGCAATCAATATATTTAGTAACATTCAAGACACACCACACAGTATAATGTTTTAGATGTGCCCATTTTATCTTGAGTGTCAATCATGAGCACTCTGGATTAAACCTTGCTATTCCACACTAATGTGCACTTCATACTGCTGGGTATTCTGTCACAGAAAATAGGTAGATTCAGCCAGGCCCTTTTAAATGGATACTAGCTTTATTATGCAATTTTTTGGGAATAAATAATATACGATTACATACGAACTTTGATGAGATTAAAAAGTAGGATATTGGGCTCCATTCACAAAGTGGTATTTTACCGCATCTGAGTATGGGGTAAGATACTGCACGGCATTTTTCAAAAGTTTTTTGGCATTCACTAAAAAATGCTACTAAAATACTACAGAATACTGAACTCATGCAGTATTTTAGTAGTGAAAACATGTGTTAATTTAATGCCTGGCGGTAGCCTGCATATTTATTACCAGTAGTAAATATTGTGTTAAGGAGCAGGCGGCTGCCAGCATCCTTAACAACCAGTAACTGTCATGGTTGTTAAGGAGTGGGCAGCTGCCATCTCCTTACTGTAACAACAACACAGCATCTCCCCGTTCTGCCTAGTGACATGCCACTGATCGTCTGCTCCCTCTCATCGGGAGCAGTGATCAGTGTCGTGTCACTCGTAGCCACGCCCCCTAACAGTTAGAATCACTCCCTAGAACACACTTAACCCCTTCCTAGCCCCCTAGTGGTTAACCCCATTCACTGCATGTCACATTTAAACAGTAACCAGTGCATTTTTATAGCACTATTTTCTGTATAAATGTGAATGATCCCAAAATAGCGCCAAAAGTGTCAGATGTGTCCGCCATAATGTCATAGTCACAATACAAATTGCTGATCGCCACCATTACTAGTAAAAAAATGATATTAATAAAAATGCCATAAAAACATCCCCTATTTTGTAGACGCTATAACTTTTGCACAAACCAATCAATAAACGCTTATTGCAATTTTTTTACCAAAAATATGTAGAAGAAGACGTATCGGCCTAAACTGAAGACATTTTTTTTTTCATATATTGTTTGGGGATATTTATTATAGCAAAAAGTAAAAAGTATTGCTTTTTTTTAAAAATGGTCGCTCTATTTTTGTTTATAGCGCAAAAAATAAAAACGGCAGAGGTGATCAAATACCACCAAAAGAAAGCTCTATTTGTGGAAAAAAAAAGACATCAATTTTGTTTGGGAGCCACGGCGCATGATCGCGCAATTGTCAGTTAAAGCGACACAGTGCTAAATCGCAAAAAGTGCTCTGGTCTTTGGCCAGCCAAATGGTCCAGGGCTGAAGTGGTTAAAACATTACAGGTTATTTTTAACACACAAAATAACAAGTACATGCACAATAATTTTTAATTTAGAACCTTTACCTAATGCCTAAACAAAGAATTTCTAGCAGCTGGAGGTTGTTTGGTTTATTTATTAGGCACTGGTTCTGCTCTCTACCTTATCCTCATAAAGTTTAGTGGACCAACTCGAATGTGAATTTTATTAAAGAACTGGTTATCTATGATATAGGCCCATTAACGTATAAGGGAATTTATTCTTGTCATTGGCCACAAGTAGATTAACTTCTATGTTGCTTTGGTCAATATTATAGCCTAAATTTAACAAAGTGTCAGGACACTTTATTGTTCTGCCTCAGGTGTTTAATTTATTTCAATTAAGTTCTATTAGAGGCCATTACCATATTTAGATACTTTACAAAGCTATTACAAGTTTTGACATAAGGTCAGAAGAAATTGCTTGTAAGAAATTGCAAGGGAAAACGGCTCAACACTAACAGAAAAATTCCTCTAAATAGTATAACAAATTTAAGTCAGTCATTGCCAGAGGGTGCAGAACTGCTCTTGCACTGAAGTGGATAATTAGCAAAATATACATGTACTGTACTGTCCTTGTAAGCAGTGCAGGAGGACAAAAATTCGATGTAGGTTTGAGTACTTCAAAACTCATACTTTAAAAAAAATATTATTCAAAGCCTATTAAAAGATAAATTGGTTATTTAAACTGAATAATGTAGACAATGCAATAAAAAGATAAGTGGTATAATATAAAACTGGCATTCTGAAAATTCATAAAAAAAAAAAAACATACAAGAATGAGTGAGATTTATTTTACACCTATGATACTCATTGCATTAATTTATATATTCCTTTTATAATATAGCTATCAAATCTGTCATAAATATGTATTTATTCTATTAACAAAATGTTTTATTTGCTGGTGCTAGGATTTACAAATACAATATGAGACAAGCATGCGTGGCAAAATTCTACAAGTGATGCCACAGCCTATTTCCTAGTGAAGGATAAAGAAAGCTTGAAATTTCAGCAAACTTAATTTCACTGTGAGATTGCTGATTTTGCATTCACAAAAAAATTGGTGGAAAGTAAAAAAAAAAAAAAAAACACAATTTAAAGTCAACCATAATAAATGGGTAGCATTAAAAATAAAATCACTCCATCGCTTTAAGACAAAGATTGTAAACCCCATTGCTTCCAGGGAAAGCTCTGTAAAGTAGGTACTGCTTTGCCAGTCCCTGTTATTAAGTCTGTGTTCTAGCAATGAATGAGCATTTATCCTGTCAAAAAAAGTTCATTCATGTAGTACTAGGTTGTAAAGTGTGGACACTGGTATGAGTCATCCATTTCCTTACCTAACCTTCTCATTTCGAATTTAACCACTTTAATGACCAGGCCATTTCTTGCGATATGACACTGCGTTACTTTTACTGACAATTTTTTTCACACAAATAGAGCTTTCTTTTGGTGGTTTTTGATCTCCTCTGCGGTTTTTATTTTTTGCGCTATAAACAAAAAGAGACCGACAATTTTGAAAAATAAATATATATTCTTTTTACTTTATGCCATAAAACAGATCCAATATAAAAATATAAAAATTGTCTTCATCAATTTAGGCCAGGGATCCTCAAACTACGGCCCTCCAGCTGTTGCAGGACTACACATCCCATGAGGCATTGTAAAACTCTGACATTCACAGACATGACTAGGCATGATGGGAATTGTAGTTCCTGAACAACTGGAGGGCCGTAGTTTGAGGACCCCTGATTTAGGCCAATGTGTATTCTGATACATCGTTTTGGTAAAAAAAAAATACCAATAAGAGTATATTGATTGGTTTGTGGTCCACAAACTATGTGATATTTTTATGGAATTGTATTTTTTTTCTAGTAATGGTGGCGATTAGCGACTTATAGAGGGACTATGACATTTTGGGTGGACACATCGGACACTAAGTGACACTGTTGATACTTTTTTGGGGACCAGTGACAGCATCTAAAAAAATATGCACTGTCACTGAACTAATGACACTGGTAGGGAAGCGGTTAACATCAGGGGTGATCAAAGGGTTAAATATGTCCCTAAGGAATGCTTTCCAACTGTGTGGGGGGGGGTGCTTAAACTGTGGGAAGACAGAGATATGTATTTCTGCTTAGCAGAAACACAGGATCTCTGTCTGCCCTTGTCACAGAATGGCGATCCACCTTGCTTACATAGGCAAATCGCTGTTCTGCCTTTGTCGGGAACAATCAGTGGAAGCCAGCAGTCATCGGGTCCTCTGGCCTTGCTGGTTGGCTTCCATTATGTCCAATCATGATGTACCGGTACGTGATTCTGCCCAGAGAAGCCACCACCCCACAGTACATGCATGTGAGCAGTTGGCAAGCAGTTAAACAACAGCTATGTTTTCATTCAAGCCTATCATAAAGAAGTCCATTCATTAATAGACTTCTTAAAGCAGTAGTAAACTGCTGCATTAAAAATCCTCTGCATGCCAATGGTTTAATGTGCTGGTATGAATGGAATACTAGCACATTATAAAAAATACTTACTTTAGAAAGAAGCTCTCCAGCAGTGCGCTGACAGAGCTTCCATCATCCCCAGCCTTCCTTCAGGGTTTGCGGGCTCCAGTTGTATGAGTGGCTGGAGTCGCAATGACATCACTCCCACACATGCGCGTGGGAGACCTCTGCTCTGGCACTGAGCTCTATAGATCCGGCACGGAATGCTGGATCTTTACAGCACATGCACGGGCGAAGTCACCAGCTGCATCCAGTGTAAGTTTCTCCTAAACTGTGCACAATTGGGAGATATTTACTGTAACTACAGGTAAACCTTATTATAGCCTTACTTGTAGATGCAAGTTCACAAAGTACCGCTTTAATGAAACGGCTGCTATTTTGAGGAAAAGACAGAACAGCCATCCAATTCACAAGTTTATCGCTGGCCACTAAAATTTTACTGATCCTATTTTTCTAAATGAAAACAAAATATCTAAAAATGTGCTATATGTTAGTATTGTAAAATGTATTTTAAAAACTGACATGTTTGTCTCTTTTAGACTTCTTTTTTAAAATTGTAAAAAAATAAATAATGTTTTTATCAAATCAGAGAGTGGCATCACTAAGCTACTATTGACCTTATTTTAATTAATTAGGTCAACACCATTTGGTAAGGAGCCATCTATCTATTTCTCTGGTGACCTACTGGTGAAGGTGGAACACTGTCTTTTTCACATCTTATTCGGAAGATATATAAGCACGTTGCAGTTTAATTTACCTATTTTGGAACTGTTTATTTTTCAATATATTGTGGATATGGACACAATCTAGTCTCAGGACTGCTACACTATTTTTTGGAACTGTTTACTTTGCACATTGTTACCCACTGTGTCTACGGACACCATCTAGTTGTAAGACTGTCATACTAGGATACTATTGTAAGTCCCTATGTACGTAGTCCTGTTGGATTTCACAACTAATCTTAATTGAATATTGTTCAATTTAACAACACAGCGTATTCACTATTTAGCGCCCCCTACCCACTATCACATGCAGCATGGGTACCCAAAAAAATGTTGTTATCATTTTTTTGAGGAAAATAAAACTTTATTTTGGCAGTATTTAATCTCTGCCTTTTTTTTGCTATATAAAGGAAAAGTGAACATTTTTTTCTGACATACAATTTTGCAATTATATTTATTTTCATAAATTTGGGCCAAAAAGTATTCTGTTATATTTCTTTAATGAAAAAAACAAATAGGTCTAAACTATTAAGTCTGCGGCAGAGTTATAGTTTCTAGAAACTATGGTATATACTGTAAACTGTTGGTGATTTACTAAAACTAAAGAGGGAAAAATCTGGTGCAGCTTTGCAGAGAAACCTTCCAGGCTTTTTGTCAAAGCTTAACCACTTGCCCACTGCCTCATGTCAAAAAGCAGTCCTGTTTTTAAAGATGTATATCTCGGTAACGGCAGCAGCTGCTGCCACAACCGAGGTATGCATCTTTAGTGCCGACGGTCCTGTAAACGATAACGGTGGTCTCCGCGGCGGATTCGCCGCGAGATCGCCGTTATCGGTGGCGGGAGAGGGCCCCCCCCTCCCGCCGCTCTCCCGCGCTTTCCGCCGCTTACCGTAGCCGTCGGTAGCGGCGGAGGCGATCCGGTCCGTTCGGCAAGTGACTGGGGACGAGACTGAAGGAAAAATCTCCTTCGCCCGTCCCCATAGTTCTGCTGGGCGGAAGTGACGTCAAAACGTCAGTCCCGCCCAGCGTCTTAAAGCAACATTTTTTTTTCTGTCATTTAAAAAAATGACAGTTTAATTTTTTTTTCTTTTTTTGCATTTAAGCCTAAATATGAGATCTGAGGTCTTTTTGACCCCAGATCTCATATTTAAGAGGACCTGTCATGCTTTTTTCTATTACAAGGGATGTTTACATTCCTTGTAATAGGAATAAAAGTGATATTTTTTTTTCTTTTTTATTTCAGTGTAAAAAATGATAAAAATAAATAAAGATAAATAAGAAAACAAAAAAAAAAATTTAAAAACGCCCCGTCCCGACGAGCTCGCGCGCAGAAGCGAACGCATACGCGAGTAGCGCCCGCATATGAAAACGGTGTTCAAACCACACAAGTGAGGTATCGCCGCGATCGTTAGAGCGAGAGCAATAATTCTAGCCCTAGACCTACTCTGTAGCTCAAAAAATGCAACCTGTAGAATTTTTTAAACGTCGCCTATCGAGATTTTTAAGGGTAAAAGTTTGACGCCATGCCACGAGCGGGCGCAATTTTTAAGCGTGTCATGTTGGGTATCATTTTACTCGGCGTAACATTATCTTTCACAATATATAAAAAAATTGGGCAAAAATTATTGTTGTCTTATTTTTTAATTCAAAAAAGTGATTTTTTTCCCAAAAAAGTGCACTTGTAAGACCGCTGCGCAAATACGGTGTGACAAAAAGTATTGCAATGACTGCCATTTTATTCCCTAGGATGTCTGCTAAAAAAAATATATATATATAATGTTTGGGGGTTCTGATTTATTTTCTAGCAAAAAAATTGTGATTTTCACATGAAGGAGAGAAGTGCCAGAATAGGCCCGGTGGTCAAGTGGTTAATTGAACAGGCTGATGTTAGAAGTTCGGGCTGGTAAAAAGCAATGATAATAGATAATATGAATAAAAGCACATTCAGTCCAATAAAAGGTTCGTAGCAGCACCACCATGTTTCAACAAAACTTCAGTGTGATCACACCACCACCAAGCTGAAAGCCGCTTACCAGAACCACCCAAATATTAGGCATGTAGACAGATTCTATTCAATGGGCTCCACATCAGATTAGCATCAGACTGGGGAGGGATCCAGGGAGCAGATCTCAAATTGCACCACATCCATGATTGAGAACGTCTGTTAATGACGAAACGTTGTCTGGGAAGGTGCACACTGACGTCACCGCGTTTCATCTTAAGGAGGAAGGGCTCCTATTGCTGGCCGGCATACATACACGCTTTTAATCATGAGATGTTTGTAAGTACATGTCTTATGCATTTTTATTAAATATTTCGTACGGTATCACGCTATGGTCCGTTTTTATTTATATACCGAGGATATGTTCAATCATTGATGTGGTGCAATTTGAGATCTGCTCCCTGGAATCCTCCCCAGTCTGATCCTAATCTGATGTGGAGCCCATTGAATAGAATCTGTCTACATGCCTAATGTTTGGGTGGTTATGGTAAGCGGCTTTCAGTTTGGTGGTGGTGTGGTCACACTGAAGTTTTGCTGACACATGGTGGTGCTGCTACGAACCTTTTATTGGACTGAATGTGCTTTTATTCATATTATCTATTAACATTGCTTTTTACCAGCCTGGTATCTGGTTTCCTACTTGGCGCAGTTTACTTTTATATTGGACTTTATATGCTTATCACATTTCTTCTGTTGCCTTGACGCATATATATTTAGAACGTTTTTGACAAGCGCAGTTTTTTCTCCCTATACTGATGTTAGAAGTTGATTGGCTACCATACAAAGCTGCACCACTCTCCATTTTTAGTAAATCAACCCCATTTTCATTTGAAGTTTCTAAAGCCTCAAAATGTAAGGTCAGCACAAAAACTCCCGAATGACCCCCTTTATTTTAGAAAGTGGACAGTCTAAGGTATTTAGTAAAAGGCATGGTGAGTTGTTTGAAGTTGTAATTTTTTGCCAAAATTCTTTTTGAAAATTATGAAAGTAAATTCAATTTGTTTTTCCCCCACAAAGTTGTAATTTGAACAAGTTAAATCTCACACACAGCATAGGCATATTACAGTCCAAAACACATTCTTCTATTCCTCCTGAGTTTGAGGATACCATATATGGGAGACTTTTTCACAGCCTAGCCACATAGAGAAGACCAAAATCCAAGCATCACCTTGAGGCTTTCTAGGGGCATAAATTACACATCTAATTTCTTGACTTCCCATCATATTTTTGTAGGCCGAAAAGCACTAAGATAGTGGAAACACCCACAAAATGACCACATTTTGGAAACCCTAAAGAATATTATAAGGCACAGTGAGTCTTTTGGAACTGTAGTATTTTTTCACAAGTTTTTAGAAAATGTGAAATTAAAATGTATTTTCCTGGCACCAACATAGCAACTTACATGTGTTAATAACCCCGCCTACTTTTGCACACAGGACCTGGGCCTGAAGCTGGGCCTAGGTTAGTATTTAGCTCCTAATGTTGCTACCTGTGTGACTTTATGGGAACTAAAGTAGTTCACTCACAGTCTTTACTTGGTGAGGTGAATGTTCTGACTGGTGGCATTATCTGGCATAGAACCCTTTATGAGTTTTACATAGGTCACGGTTGTTGGGACCCAAATCTCAAACTTGCTTGGGGTACTCTCTATTTGTTTCCTCAAATGGTAGATCATTATTCAGTTCTTTGGTCTACCTCCAGTTCACCAAAAATGATTTCCATCTCCTGGATGGATAAGGTTGAGGTGGAGAGTCTAACTCTCAGCCTTTACTTTCCTCTTGTTTTTCAAGATGTAAAACCCTGTACTCATGTCAAGTCGACTCTGCAGACCACCATCCAACCCCATGGTATAGGATTCAGGTTCCATCCTGTTCTGACAAGATGCACTCTACAAAATATATGAGTGCTTCTTGAGCTTTTGGCAACAGACTACTCTTTCTTATATCGGAAAGACTGCCAATTAGGCTTCTATCCACACTTTCCCGTTGTTTTGCCAGGGGCTTGAGGTCATTGTAGCTGAATTAGTGTACTTGCTACAGGAGCAGCTGGGTGCTGTCCATTGTGCTTCACCCATCTGCGCTGGTGTTTTGGGGGCAGGCTTTTGGAGCATGCCCCCTTGAAGGAGGGTGTACTCCGGGGGCTTGTACTGGGTATTCATATGTTGGTGCAGATGGGGAAGTATCGTGGATGGTGATCAATTGTTTTTCTACCAGGTGGACATTTGACCTCATCTGAAGCCAGCCTCTATTATATAGTAAGAACCCTTAGGAAGCCTCTTCGAGCTGCAAGCATTTGACCGATTTTCTATGTCATTACATCAAGAGTCTGTTTGCTTATCCCATAGTGGGATTGACCATCTTTAGGTGAAGTACTCCTTCAAAACATCCAGATCAAAGATAGCAAACAGCTGTTAGTTCTCACGAAATCAACAATGGTAGAAGGTTTCAGCGCACAATCACCCTGCAAGTCCTAAAATTGATTCTAAGGGCCCACTATATGGCTGGGTGGCAGCCATCGGAAGTAATTGCTGCATATTCAACCAGCAGTATCTGGACATTGTCAACATCATGGGCACCATTGGCAGAGATGTCAGCCAACACAATAGGAAGAACAGCCAATCAGGTCCTCATATGGTGTGTTCTTTCAGCACTACTAATGGGCTAAGTAGATCTCACTACAGCTGTGTTTGGCAGGAAGGTGGTGGGTTACTAATTTTACTATAAGATAGGATTTGCTTAAGCTTCCCAGCCTGGTAGCTAGTTATAGGTCTACCACATATATGCTGCCATGTTGGTGCCAGGAAAATGGAAAATTGTATCAAATACTTAACATAATTTTCCTTTTCTGGTACCAATCCATGGAAGCATACTAAGTCCACCCAGTTCATTCCTAGTGATGTATAGGGAATTGACTGTTATGTGGGTGTTAACTCTTTATAGCTTTACACTTGTCCTGTGAGCAGAACTTGGTGGGGCTACTACCACATGTATGCTACCATGCATTGGTGCCAGGAAAGGAAAATTACAGTAAGTATTTAATTAAAAAAATGTGTTTGTTGTTAATTAAGAAGTCCTTTCAAACATAGGCATACTTAGATTTACACCCCAAAACAATTCTTCTTCACCTCCTAAGGGATACCACATATGTGACTTTTTCAAAGCCTAATCACATAGAGAGGCCCCAAATCCAAAGAGTACCTTAAAGTGATACTAAACAGAGAAGTGTTAAAGTGGTTCTAAAGGTTGAATGTTTTTAACCTTGATGCACTCTATGCATGAATTTAAAAACCTTCTGTGTGCCGCTCCCCCCTCCAGCCCCCCCAATCCTAACCTGAGCTTCCTCCGATCCAGATGTTCACAATAGACTCGGCTGTATGGGGACTCTCTCTCCTCATCGGCTGATATAGCAGCAGGGGCCCATTGGCTTCCACTGCTGTCAATCAAAGCCAGTGAGCCAATGAAGAGCGAGCAAGGGATGGGGCCAAGCTGTGGCTTTATGTGTCATATAGACGAATATAGCAGTGGCTCCGGAGCGAGCATGCAGCAGTTCCCCCAGGGCAAGCATCTTTCTCTAGCGGCATTGCTCAAGAGACAAAAAACAAAGCTTTAACAGCTTTCATTTTCATAATTTTTTCACTTAAATTATATATATCCTGTATTTTGTTTTTAAATATCGGCGCTATATTGGCGTTATATAAATAGTGTATAATAATAATAATAATAATAATAATAATAATAATAATAATAAAAATTGGGATATGCAGTTAGCAAACAGGCAAAGGATTGGCTTAGGCAGCAGGCAGAAACATGGCTGATAAACAGGCCTGGGGCAGTTCAGGTAGAAGGCAGAGATGTGGTCAGTATGTGGGTAAGGATCAGTAAGTCATGTTTTGGGTTAAACTAAGAAAGATTTTATGAGCTTCCACTCAAAAAAATAGGCATTAATAGAACAGGGATTATTATTGATATACTGCTTAGCATACAGAATACATTGGTCCACACTTGAATTGAATAAATCTTCTGTCAAAAACAAATAAAAAAAAACTGAAAAAGTACAAGATTTTCTGTTTCTGCCTGATTGTACATGGATGCATACTATAAGTGCTGCTGAAATAACCACTTGCCTACTGGGCACTTTTACCCCCTTCCTGCCCAGGCCAATTTTTAGCTTTCAGCGCTGTAAAAATTTGAATGACAATTTTGAGGTAATGCATCATTGTGCCCATATGATTTTTTTTTCCACACAAATAGAGCTTACTTTTGGCAGATTTTTTTTCTTCGTTTCTGTTATAAAATTTTGCAAACAGCAATTTTTTTCTCTGTCACTGATGAGGCTACACTGATAGGCATTAATAGGCAGCACTGATTGGCACTAATAGGCTCCACTAGGCACTGATGAGGGGTCACTGATAAGGCAGCACTGATGGGCAGTAACATGCAGTACTGATAGGCTGCACTGATGGGCAGTGACGAGGTGGCACTGGTGGGTATTAATGAGGAGGCACCGTTGAGGCTGCACTGATATGCGACACTGATAGGCAGCACTGATAGGTGGCTTTGATGTGCACTGATAGGTGGCACTGATATGCAGCAACGATTGGCATTACAGATCAGCACTGATGGGCACTGTTGGGGCTGCATTGATAAGCAGGACACTGATGATGATCAGTGCCCTTATTATCAGTGCAGATGTCCCCTTTCACACTAGCTGGTTACCGGATTTCTCCTCTCCTCAGGAAAGGTAAGGAAAGCAATGCTGATAACCGGCAAGTGTGTTTACATTATGATCAGCTGTGATTGGACATAGCCGATCATGTGGTTATGAGCCACTGTAAATGTCTCTTTACCCCGATCTGCGTTAAGCTGTGTCAAAAGGACACAGCAATCACAGAGCGCGCCACAGCGGTCTCGATCACCGGAGGACATCATATGACGCACTCCCAGAACTGGCCGACCACTCTGTAGCCATCATTTTGCTATAGTGCGGTCGTCAAGTGATTAAAAGGTAGCCATAAAAGATTTGAAACACTAGTATGGGCCCTAATTCTTTCATGCTGATGTAAAAGAAAGAAGAAAAGGGGAGCACTTCTAAAAGTAGCCATATCATTAGATGAAACAATGAGTAGATATATTATCTTCCCTTTTTTACAATAATCTTCCTACTCTGTCTCCAGGCTGCCTGTCATAGGCAGTGTGTGTACTCTGCTTTGGTCTATGTCTCCAGCTCTAGATTAGTCCTTCCCAAACTTCTGTAGTTGCTGGCTCCTGGACAGCAATGAGCAGCTTTGTTCACCTGTATATGAGATTGTAAATGCAGGTCAGATAGGAAGCTAAAATAGACACTGAGTTCAGGTACAAAATTCTACTTCAGTCAGGTGTTATTGGCAATGAATGTTGGGATATTGGCAATGACTGCTATTCTTAAATTCAGCCTTTTTATAGTCCACCCCTATATAGTAACTGTATCTATATACGTAAAATAAATATATTTTTTTAACAGGCTAGGGGCAATTGCCCATAGTAACTATTTACCTTATTTTTTTCTATATACAGTAGCACTGTAATCAATGTACAACTCTGTACCTTTCTCTGAACTCTCTCTCACAGCTCCCTGTTGAACTGTGCCTACACCCTGACTAGGGCAGGGGACTTCCTGTCTCCTGGGTCTAACCATGACCTATATTTTAAGGGCTGTGCACACCTGCACACACAGCCTACTAGTCTCCTGTGTCTCCCAAGTGAAACTACGGTGGGCAAGGTAGTCCGGGGAACCTATCTGGCATTGTGGGAAGGGCTGCATCAGCTTGTGATGCCAAACCCGACAGAAAAGTTTTAGTAGCAGGTGGCAGATGAGTTTTGGGAAGATGCTATCTAAACACAGTTTTAAATATTTGATTTGGTGGATTCCATTGGACATCAATATTCACTTTATTTCAATTGATGTGGGGCCTACTGAAGTGCACAATATTCTTGGATATCCAAAGAGTCCTCAATGGGATAAAGGTTGTATGATGAGAATCCCATAAGAATCCCACCATGTAATACCATGTAGATAAGTCTGCCACATGTTATGTTGCAAATGAGTAATTTTGATTGTCAGAGAATCTAATGCATTCCTATAGAGAGTATGGGCTTATACACACACAGTAGATATACAATTATTATCTGAGCCACCCCAGTCAAATGGCTTTTAGAGTCTGCAGTGCTAAGTGGCATGTACTCCTGTCCACAATCCAACTTGGTGTAAATAACGCTATCAAAGTGCTGCTGGATTGTAGCATATTCCACAATTTTGTCATGGAAAAGTAGAAAGAATCTTCAGACCTGATTCCACGTAACACTGCGCAAGATGCATGATGCAAGTACCTGTGACCCTCTCCCTATGTCTTTTACATCCGAAATGCCTTTGCAAATTACCTGTCTCCATAAGGACAAGTCTCTTGGCAGAATTAACCAAAAAATAGTTTTTTTATCAAAATATAAAACCCCTGCATTAAAGCTTCATGTCTTTTGTCATGTTGTTGTTTTCTACAACTTCTACTCCATGACACTTTCCAAATTCCTAGGAGTGCCATCTCATATCAGCAATTTTAGTCTGGCAAGCATAATGTATATGTCATGTACCACAGTGAGGAAATAAAGATAACCATGTCTTCCCATCCTGGGAAGGTTATTCAGTAATCTAAACAAAGCACTTGTGGACAGAAGAACTACTGCAACCAACATAGAGCATTACCCATGAGTACATAGATGCATACCAGTATAGAAATAATACAAGCTTTATATAAATAGAGACTATTAATACAACATGCATCCAAGGTACAAACAAGTGTTTTCAGCAAAAGGTCCAATCCTAGTGCATCCTGTTGGAATTATGCACATATACCAGGTATATATAGTTACTATTAGAGATACCTCCAGGTGAATGTTGCAGTAAAGCCCAATTGAAGGGGCCCCTGATGATGATGCAGCGTCTGACTTTGTGTAAGAGCCCTGAAGATAAGATCAGGGGTCACGGGGGGGAGGAATTTTCCAACTGTTGTTTATCCTGCCTGGAATGGAGCTTCTTACTGGCAAGAACTGTGGTGTGGAACTGTGCATGTGAGATCAGAACAATACAAAAGAGACTTGTTACTAAGATTCAGAAACACACTCAAAAAGCTATGGGCAGCCACAGTTAAACTATTAGAACATATAAATACTTGCATAATAGTCTTTGCTTCTGATTTTGGAGAAAATACAGCAGCAGTAGCAGCCCCTATGTGAATAAGGTTATGTGGCTCAGTCTCTATCTTCACTTCCTCCTTCTGGGGTTTTCAGTGGCACAGGTTATCCACAGAGGTGTAAGGTCTGTCTCATGAGCAAACACAAGGTCACAAGATAAGTGTACAAGTCAGCTGGTGCCTGCATATTTCTTATCTGAGGTAGATTCTTGAGATCATTGAAGGCATCTTTGGAGGGTTATATTTATGTCTGACATGCAGGGATCACTGCACCCAGAGGATTTAATAATCTATCAATGTTGAGGTAGGCTGTCTGTGCTGAGCAATGAGCAGTCTTCTTCCAGGTTGGTGCCTCATTGTCAGTTACAGTGCCCTAGAGAAATAGAACAATTGTTATAGCTTTATCCTAGAGATAAATGAATAGATTAGATATATAGGTAAATATAAAGAAATATATAGCTAGATGTACAAATAGATGGGTAATTTGATAATTATATACATGTACAAATAGCTATAATTCACATAGGTAGATAGACATAGTTAAAGATACAGAAAGGTACATGTAGTAAGAAAGCAATATATACAGATATTTGAATACCTGCGTACTCCTTGGAGACTAATGTGCCACCACCTCCTCAGACTCTGCAGGAGTTAAAGGATTAGAGGAACCTGCCTTGTTCTCCTTCGCTTTTTTTTCCCGGCCGGTTGCCTACAATACCACATGAAAATTATAAGTTAAGATCAATACCCCCATATACTGAAATTTTATCACCGATATACAGTATGCATCAAGTTAGATAATTAGCATACGTTGTGAGGCCTAGACTCACATTTATAAAGAATAGTACTCTATAGAATAGATTTTTACTAACCCCCCTTGCCTTGATAGGTCTTCTCAAGAAGGCCAGCTCACTGGCATAGGGATGTTCCTTCAGAAGTAGTCAACAAAGCAACCTCCATTGTCTGGAGAACATTTTTTACCAAAAACTTAAAAGTTATTCTTTTGTGTCTCTTTACATATGCAATGCAACATCAAGACATGTCAACATACAGAAAAAGCATTTATTATGTTAGCTTCTCCACTTTGTGATTAAGCAGCTCCCAATTCAGTATACGGTTTCAGGTCAACTTCTCCCTGGCCCACTGCCGCTGTACCCTATCTGCGTACCTTGCATCTGCATTATCCTAGATTGTGGCTGGACAGCAGTGATTAGATTGCTCTGGCTGACAGTGAGAATTTGGCATAGCAACTGATGTAGGAACAGCGAGTTACTGGTGAAAGGTTCCACTTACCCTATCCTAGTATCAAACATTTTAATATACATACTTTTGTTTCTTAGTTTGGGATCACATATATGTGTATATGCATGTAAGTGTGTATGAATTTTGATTTGTTTATATGTATACATGCATATTTTTAAGTACTTCAGATCCAGAGTTTAAAATTTTGTGTTTATTTGAACTGAACATAGTACAAGTTTGTGGATTTTAACACAGTTGTGTGCATGGGCCTATAGCAAACAATACATCTGCTTTCAGATCTGTTTAATAATGATGTATTGTTAAAATGCTCCAATATTAATTCGCTATTGTCACACAGCTGGGTGGGTTTGGAGCGCAGTGTTCTAAGCCCAGAGACCACCCCTTTTTTAAGCTTATTAAAGCCTCTGGCTCTAATCATGTACTTAAAACAAATTATTTTAAATTGTTTTGCTTTAGCTGAAGCTAAACGTTAGCTTTAACCTCCCTGGCGGTATGATTCTTTCAGAAAAAAGGTGCTGAAAGCGGTACCATTATTTGCAAGGAAATTTGGCGTTTTATACTGTAGGACTGTAATTTTTAGAAATAACTCACTTAAATCTGACCAAACAAGATTCTAATAGGCATCCCGGGTATGAAATTTTTTTAAAAACAAAATTATAAATTATAATATAATAAATAATTATAAATTATTATAACAAGTAATAATATAATTATAATAAAAATGATTCAATAATGTAATCAAATCAAAATCACTGAAATTTGCTCAGTTGCAGAATTGTCGCTGTCATTATTTTTTTTTTATGACGAATTTCCCCACAAATCGCTATCGCACAATTCTGCAAGTGATTATAATTTATTATCACTGTTTTTTAGCTGCTCTAAAACGATTTTTGACATAAAGGGACACTTTTGGTTGCTATGGACAATCTACAGTTTACAGGCAGAAAAAAAAAGTTTTTATTATATAAAAGTACATGTAGGGCACTGGGCAGACCACTAGGGACAAGGGGTGTGTGTATTTTTTACATACAGTACTGTAATCTATAAGATTACAGTATACTGTATGTAATGTGTTTGTTTACCTTTTTGAATTTGGCGCCGTTCTCCGCTCCCGTGCATCGTAACGTCGCAGGGAACGGAGATCGGCGTCACACAGAGGCACTGTGTGAATCGAGCGAGGTCCCGCTCGCTCACACAGCGCGGTGGCATCGCTGGATCCAGGGACAAGGTAAGTAAACACTCCCTGTGCATCCAGCGAGGCAAGCCCGAGTCTGACTCGGGGTTACCGCTCGCAGCAGGAAAATCTAACTCCGAGTCAGGCCCCGTACACACGACCGAGTTTCTCGGCAGAATTCAGCCAGAAACTCGGTCGGAGCTGGATTCTGCCGAGAAACTCGGTCGTGTGTACACTTTTCAGCGAGGAACCCGTCTAGGGACTCGTCGGGCCGAAAAGAGAACATGTTCTCTATTTCCTCGTTGTTCAATGAGGAAAGTCGGCCCGCCGAGCTCCTCGGCGGCTTCCACACTGAACTCGACGAGGAACTCGATGTGTTTGGCATGTTGAGTTCCTCGGTCGTGTGTACGGGGCCTTAGACTCGGGAATACCGCCAGGCAGGTTAAAGTGGTATTAAATCAAAAACAAAAATATCATAAAAAATATAATATATTAATTGCAGCTTATCATTCGTTAGAGGTGGTGGCTGCATCCATTTTCTTTTCTTAAGATTATTTCCCTATGTTTTCACCTGGTGATCTGGCCAGTAACACACCTCCTGTATTACAGTGAGCACAGGGGCACCTTTGGACAGCAGCCTTGTCAGTAAAAAATAAATACAGTAACACATTTAAGCCAAAATCTACCTAATACTTTATAAGCAGTTACAGCAAACAGTTTTTTTTTCCTTTTAAGAAAAACGGTTTTACATAAATAAATGATTATTGTAAGCTTTCCTGTTAGTGTTAAATGGTTTGTCTCATCTCTGTAAGTGATACATTCTGCTGGAGAGCTGGTTCTTTTGAAAAACAACTGACTTACTGGCTTAATCACCAGATTAAAATTGAAAAAAGAATGCCAAAAAAAAAAAATTAATGCAGCCATAACATCTAAGAAAAGGTAAGATGCAATATAATAAATGTCTGCTTATGGGTTTAATACCACTTAAAAAGTAAAGTGGTTGTTGTCTACCCTTCATTCATGAATCTTTCATTCATTGAAAATGCATTGATCATCTTTCGTCCCCTTCCTGCTCTTTAACCACTTGAGATCCGCGCTATAGACGAAAGACGTCCACAGCGCGACTCTCAAGTGCCGAGTGGACATCCTGTTGTTGACATTCCCCGTGCTGGGGGCGCGCAGTGGGGAAACAACGCGCCTGGCGCATCGCTGGGAAGCCGATGCATGTGCCTGCCGGCCGCGATGTCCGCCAGGTACCCGGGATTGGCGGTGACAGCAAGGACGTGGAGCTCCACATCCTGTCAGGGAGAGAGGAGACCGATCTGTGTCCCTTGTACATAGGGACACAGCATCGGTCACCTCCCCCAGTCAGTCCCCTCCCCCCACAGTACGAATCACACCCAGGATACACATTTAACTCCTTCCTCACCCCCTAGTGTTAACCCATTCACTGCCAGTCACATTTATACAGTAATTAGTGCATTTTTATAGCACTGATCGCTGTATGAATGTGAATGGTCCCAAAATTGTGTCAAAAGTGTCCGATAAGTCCGCCGCAATATCGCAGGCCTGACAAAAAAAAATCGCAGATCGCCTCCATTACTATTAAAAAAAAAAAAAAAATCATAAATCTATCCCCTATATTGTAGGCGTTATAACTTTTGCGCAAACCAATCAATATATGCTTATTTCGATTTTTTTAACAAAAATATGTAGAAGAATACTTATCGGGAATTTTTTTTTTAATTGGCATATTATTATAACAAAAAGTAAAAAAATGATAAAAATATAATTTGGGTGCAGTGTTGTATGACCGCGCAATTGTCATTCAAAATGCGTCAGCGCTGAAAGCTGAAAATTGGTCTGGGCATGAAGGGGGTTTAAGTGCCCAGTAATGAAGTGGTTAAAAACAAGCTTTCAAATGTAAACAGTAGTGATCATTGTGGTGGCACTCATATTTCCTCAGTTCATTTTGCCTATGTTTTAAACACAGTATTAACACAGTGCCATATAAAAATAGTGCCAGAACACCATGGCTGCCACTCTACCATTTTAACACATGGATGTAGCAAAGTGGCTAAGGTCGTTGTAAAGGAAAAGGGGCACTGTTTTTGCAGTTACAGGAAAAGTTTTGGATATATATATAATGTTTTCTATTTGTTGTGCCCTTTCTTGTCATTTCCAGGTATACTTCCGTCCTAATCTGACCCCAGCGAGGTACGTCATTCCTGCAACTGCATCACCTGTGTGTCCCCCAGAAGACAACTGGGCCATTCAAAAAAAGCAGCGCGACTCGCACTTGCACAGTTTGTAACTGACTGTGAACCATGAAGGCTTCACTGCCTGTTTCCCTTAGTAGCAATGGCGGTGCCTGCACCCAAGTCGAATTGACTTCAGGGGGCTGACATCGGACAGGTATGTTTCCTTATATTAAAAGTCAGCAGCTACATTATTTGTAGCTGCTGACTTTAATTTTTATTTTTTTTAGAGCTTGGAACTCCACTTTAAGTGTATAGAGTAATAGGGATGCTCTTAAGGATTGGACCAAACTAAATGAGATGTTCACTTCCCACTGAGCAAAACCTCCAGCTGAAGTGGAAGGTGATTTATTAAGAGAGTAGTGATAGCAACAGCAACATTGGTGTTTTGTTTTTATTTCAGAGGGTCTTTCTGTGGGTCTGGGTCTTCCTCTATTTAAAGTGAGCTTCCAGATTCTGATAAGCATCCTACCTGTAAACTCTCCTTCTAAGCATATGGAGGTTTCTTTGCAAGGTACCCTCTCTATATTATATGTGGCTTGGTATGGTTCTGCAGGCTGCCGGCTGCATGCTGGAATGAGGGTTTGGTAAAGATTTTATTTCAGGAGCACCACTTTTTTTTGTTTGTGTTTTGCGTGAGGTACCCCTTTAAAATCACTACCAGGCTTGAAAGGTTTTTCTGTAGAATGTACTACAGCAAAAGTGACATTTTAGAAAAAAATACATTTACAGTTACATTTATCTGCATTTTTTTTAAGTGGCATGGAGACTCCCCCAAAGATCCCCCAAAATACATACCAGACCCATAAGGCAGGGCAATGTAATTTACCTGCAATTCAAATGTCAGTGTGGCAGTGTTCCACCACCCCCCTCCCCAATGTCATTTGTTTGACAATCACTTATCTATTAGTTTTGAAAATGGCAGAACTGTTTTTAACAATTTAACTCTCATTGACTTTGACACCGATTTGGGAAAGGTGAATCCTTTTCCAGGATGTGTCACTAGGTATTTTATAAATAAATATCTAAAATTAACATTGCATGGCAATCCATATTTTTTTTAGATGGCTAAATTCATTTATAAATACACATTTTCAATATTTATGTATTTCTAATAGTTATCCAACTAATGTGTATGACTTATGTAACAACTCTATCAACTTTTCCAGCAGCCAAAGCTACAGGAGTAAATCCTCCAAAACGATATGCTTTTGATGTCCTTTATTCCCTTTGATGATTTTCATTATAAACTAAAGCATCTCCAAAGATGTAAGGCCCATTCTAATTGAATACCTTTACTGAGCATTTATTTTTAAGCAAATTAGGAAGCTTAAATGTCTTAAATTTATTTATTTATCTTATCCGTGTACATACAGTACCGGTCCCCATTACACTTTTGATCAAGGCTTCTTCATTGTTTTGTCTTTAAAAAATCAAAAACAAAACAAAAAGCAAGAAAAATTTCCCCATGTGTTTTTGATGTTGTACGTTATTTTATTAGCACTTACAAAAACGAAATATGGAGAAACCATGCAAAGAATGTTAGCATGAAATAGAACATGAGGAGAATCTTTAGTTTTGAAAGCACAAACAAAAACCTAACTGACTGTAACCAGTAACATAGTACAATATCTGAAAATAAGCTTTACTAATTTCAGCAATGGTTCTCGAACAATCATAAGCTATTATTAAATTGCAGATTTCTCCAAACCACAACCACAACTCTGTATTGCAAAATGTATTTGATTTGGCAGGGAGGCATTTGACATGGACCTGTAGACACAGCTCAACTGTGAACACGCCCCACCCCTCTTATCTCCACACACACGTGGTCAATGGAAACCTTTCCCAACCTTTTAACCTTAAAGGAACCCTTGAACTGCTCCACAGTCATTTAAGACAGACTTGGTGCTACAAAAGCTCCATCCTATTGACACTTTAAAGATCAATACATCAAATGTATAGATTGTCCTTAGTGGGGTGTGCTTCCCTCACATTTAAAAGTCCCTGGGAGCATTTGGTTCATCCAAACAGATAGGATACATGTATGAGAAATTCTTCTGGACCTATATATAGGAAAAATTTAGTGTTTGGGTGCCTGTTTTCACCCTGGTGAATGTAAACATTACATTATGCCTTGTGACATCGGGAGCAGTGATCAGTGTCATGTCACTCGTAGCTCAGTCTCCACATAGTTAGAATCACTCCCTAAGACACACTTAACCCCTTCCTCGCCCCCTAGTGGTTAACCCATTCCCTGACAGTGACATTTAGACAGTAATCAGTGCATTTTTATAGCACTGATCGCTGTATAACCACTTAAGGACGGAAGGTGTTTTTCAGACTCGGCGTTTACAAGACTAAAACAGTTTGTTTTGCTAGAAAATTACTTAAAACCCCCAAACATTATTTTTTTTTTTTAACACCCTAGAGAATAAAATGGCAGTCATTGCAATACTTTTTGTCACACCGTATTTGCGCAGCGGTCTTACAAGCACACTTTTTGGGGAAAAAATCACTTTTTCGAATTAAAAACTAAGACTATAATTTTTTTATATATTGTGAAAGATAATGTTACGCCAAATAAAATGATACCCAACATGTCACGCTTAAAAATCGCGCCCGCTCATGGCATGGCGTCAAACTTTTACCCTTAAAAATCTCGATAGGCGACGTTTAAAAAATTCTATAGGTTGCATTTTTTGAGCTACAGAGTAGGTCTAGGGCTAGAATTATTGCTCTCACTCTAACAATTGCGGCGATACCTCACTTGTGTGGTTTGCACACTGTTTTCATATGCGGGCGCTACTCGCGTATGCGTTCGCTTCTGCACGCAAGCTCGTCGGGACGGGGCGCTTTAAAAAAAATGTTGTTTTCTTATTTATTTTTATTTATTTTATAATTTTTTACACTGAAATAAAAAAAAATATCACTTTTATTCCTATTACAAGGAATGTAAACATCCCTTGTAATAGAAAAAAGCATCCTCTATTACAGGTCCTCTTAAATATGAGATCTGCGGTCAAAAAGACCTCAGATCTCATATTTAGACTTAAATGCAAAAAAAAAAATGAAAATTTGGTAATTTTTTCAAATGACAACAAAAAAATGTCTCATTATAACGCATGGGCGGGACTGACGTTTTGACGTCACTTCCACCCCGCAATGCTATGGGGACGGGTGGGGCACATTTTGCCCTCACTCACATCCTCACACAGCAGGCCCCGATCGCCTGCGCCACTACCGACGGCTCCGGTAAGGGGCGGAGGGCGCGGGAGAGCGGCGGGTAGTCCCAAAATATCATCAAAAGTGTCTGATGTGTCCGCCATAATGTCTCAGTCACAATAAAAAAAGCTGATTGCTGACATTACTAGTAAAAAATAATAATAATAAAAATGTTATAAAACTATCCCCTATTATGTAGACCAGGGGTGTCAAACTCAATTTTATCGTGGGCCGCATGGGAATTCTAATTGCCCTCAAAAGGGCCAGTTGTATCTGTAAGATTAGATGTCCAGCGCATCCCCTCCCCATATCTTAGATGTCAAGAGCCACCCCACCATCAGAAGTTGAGTCCACCACTCCCCCTTACATCAAAGTGTACCCCCCCTTTCATTATGCTGCTGCTGGGAAGAAGCTGGATGCATAGCTTGAAAGCAGAAATGAAGGATCTGGAGGAGGACCAGAGGAGGGCTGGAGCTCTCCTGCAGCTGCAGGAGAGGTGCGAGGGCCACATGAAATGGCCTGGAGGGCCAGATTCGGCCCGCGGGCCTTGTGTTTGACACCTCTGATGTAGACGATATAACTTTTTCACAAACCAATGCTTATTAGTTTTTTTCATATATTTTTGTGGGATATATATTATAGCAAAATGTAAAAAAATATAGATTTTTTTTCTAAATTTAAGCTCTTTTTTCTATAGCGCAAAAAATAAAGGTGATCAAATACCACCAAAAGAAAGCTCTATTTGTGGGTAAAAAAGGACGTCAATTTTGTTTGGGAACAACGTCGCACGCGCAATTGTCAGTTAAAGCGACACAGTGCCGAATCGCAAAAAGTGGCCCGGTCATTTGGCAGCCAAATCCTCCGGAGCTGAAGTGGTTAAGGCACCTATAGCTCTAATCAGTATTTAGGATGTGTTTTACAGGTTTTGCATCAGGCAACACTTCTCAAATGTCCTGTTTTTTTTTTTATCAGGCTAAAATATAAAATTATCACTTTTGACACTTTGCAACCGCACCGTAAATACACTGTAAATGCCATAGGTGTGTCCTTTGCATCGCGGCCGCTAGGGAGCACCCGTGCACCGCCGGCACCACTTGCGCGCCCCCGCGGCAAAGCTCACGCCCCGATGCGCGTGCCCGTTGGCCACCATGTCCGGCAATCACGGCAGGAGTGTGGATCGGTGTGTGTAAACACACAGATCCACCTCCTGTCAGAGGTGAGAAGACCGATGTGTGTTTACAGTACAGAGGAACACAGATCGGTCTCCTCCCCTTGTGAGTCCCCCTGCCCCTACAGTTAGAATCACTCCCAGGGAAGATATTAACCCCTTCCCTGCCAGTCACATTAACACAGTAATCAGTGCAGTTTTATAGCACTAATCGCTGTGTAAATGAGAATGGTCCCAAAAACGTGTCAAAAGTGTCCGATATGTCCGCCGCAATGTCACGGTCACAATAAAAATCACAGATCGCCGCCATTACTAGTAAAAAAAGAATGCCATAAATCTATCCCCTATTTTGCAGACGCTATAACTTTTGCGCAAACCAATCAACATTCGCTTATTGCGATTTTTTTTTTACCAAAAATATGTAGAAGATTTAAAAAAAAAAAAAAAAATTTGATATTTATTAAATCAAAAAGTAGAAAATATGGTGTTTTTTCTAAATTGTTGGTCTTCTTTTGTTTATAGCGCAAAAAATAAAAACCACAGGGATGATCAAATACCCCCAAACGAAAGCTCTATTTGTGGGGGGAAAAACAAAAGGGCCAGATTCACAGAAGAGATACGACGGCGTATCTCCTGATACGCCATTGTATCTCTGTGATCCGCCCGTCCTAACTATGCGACTGATTCATAGAATCAGTTACGCATAGATAGCCATAAGATCCGACAGGTGTAATTGACTTACACTGTCGGATCTTAGGATGCAATTCTATGCCGGCCGCTAGGTGACGATTCCATTGCGGTCGGGGTAGAATATGCAAATGACTAGTTACGGCGATCCACGAAGATCCGCACGTTCGTCGCAATCCCGTACGTCGTCGCTAGTCATTTTTACCCGTCGCAAAGTTACACCTGCTTTAACATGGCTTATCTTTAGATCAGCCATGTTAAAGTATGGCCATTGTTCCCGCGTCGAATTTCAATTTTTTTTTTGCATAAGACGTCCGGGAATACGAAACGCCGTAACGCACGTCGCATTTAAATAAAAACATCGGGGCGCCGTAATTTCGTGCAAAGCACATCAGGAAATTTAAACACGGAGCATGCGCAGAACGTTCGGCACGGGAACGCGCCTAATTTAAATGGTGCCCGCCCCATTTGAATTAGGCGTGCTTGCGCCGAGCGCATTTACGTTACACCGCCGCAAGTTTACAGGTAAGAGCTTTGTGAATCAGGCACTTGCGCTGTAAACCTGCGGCGGTGTAACGTAAATGGGATACGTTACGCCGCCGCGGAGTAACGTAATTGTCTCTGAATCTGGCCCACAGATTTCATTTGGTGTACCCAACCAAATGCATCGACCGCGCAATTGTCATTCAAAGTGCAACAGCGCTGAAAACTAAAAATTGGTCTGGGCAGGAAGGGGGTGAAAATGCCCTGTATGGAAGTGGTTTTAAGATGCAGTTGTGGTGCATTTCAATAGAAGTGAATAGAGGCAGTTGCAAAGCATCAACGTCTGCCAAACTCTCTAGGCAGTGTTGCCTCGCAGCAACACCAAGCAATGCTAAAACACTGCACACCTTCATCCACTCCCTATTGTAATAATTCTGTGTAGCATTGATAGGCATCAGGAAGAGTAAAAAACATGACCCAACCGTCTATTTTCAAAGCCTGTGTGAAAGAGCCCTAACACTTGAATAAAGTACCTGTTAACCAGCTTGCAGATGACCCCATGTGACCCATCTATTTCTCTCTCACACATCTCTGGATCTTATGGGTAAACTTTTTTCTACAAAGTGTAAAAATAAAGACTAACCTAAGTATTTCTGAAAAGATTAAAATTTTATTTTATTTGTGGTACATTTCCATATGCAGTAAGATTGGTCTTCACAATAGGCTTAGGGGCAGATCCACAAAGAGAGTACGCCGGCGTATCTACTGATACGACGGCGTACTTTCAAATTTCCCGCGTCGTATCTTTGGTTTGAATCCTCAAACCAAAGATACAACGGCATCTGGGTTAGATCCGACAGGCGTACGGCTTTGTACGCCTTTGGATCTTAGATGCAATACTTCGGCGTCTGCTGGGTGGAGTTCTTGTCGTTTTCCTGGTCGAGTATGCAAATTAGCTATTCCTGACGATCCACGAACGTACGCGCGGCCGTCGCATTCTCTTACGTCGTCTCTAGTCGGCTTTTTCCGGCGTATAGTTAAAGCAGCTGTTTTGCGGCTTATAGTTAGACCTGCCATGTTAAGTATGGCCGTCGTTCCCGCCTTTAATTTGAATTATTTTTTTTGTTTGCGTAAGTCGTCCGTGAATCAGGATGAACGTAATTTACGTCCACGTCCAAAAAAATGACGTCCTTGCGACGTCATTTAGCGCAGTGCACGGCGGGAAATTTAGGGATGGTGCATGTGCAGTTCGTTCGGCGCGGGGACGCGCTTCATTTAAATGAAACACGCCCCCCTACTCGCCGATTTGAATTAGGCGCTGTTATGCCGCGAGAGATACACTACACCACCGTAACTTACAGCGCAAATTCTTCCAGGATTCGAAACTAAAAAAGTAAGTTACGGCTGCGTAGGGTATCTCAGATACGTTGCGCCGGGGCAGATCTTTGTGGATCTGCCCCTTAGTGGGTAGTAGCATCTGATACTGTCATGTGCATTTCATCTTCTTTTGACCTCACATCTAATGACAAATGAAATACAAATTATACAGGGTGAACCTGGGGAGTGCTACTGGTCCATTCAAACTTGTGTGGGCCTCCACATGAAATTTTGACACTTTGGGCCCAATTTGGAAATTTTCACTTAAGGGTGTACTCATTTTTTGTTGCCAGCGGTTTAGACATGGCTGCGTGTTGAGTTGTTTTGAGGGGAATTCAAGCTGTACACTCACTACTTTACATTGTAGCAAGGTGTGATTTCTTCAGTGTTGTCAAATGAAAAGCTATAATAAAATATTTTAAAAAACGGGAGGGGTGTACTCACCTTTGTGAGATACTGTATATATATATATATATATATATATATATATATTTACATTTATATGTTTTTTGAAATAACAATGGGGGTTATTTACTGAAGGCAAATCCACTTTGCACTACAAGTGCAAAATACAAGTGTAAAGTGCACTTGCAAGTGCAGTGGCTGTAGATCTGAGGGGACATGCAAGGAAAATAGAAAACAGCATTTTAGCTTGCACGTGATTGGATAAAAAAATCATCAGATCTTCTTCTCATTTCAGATTTTCCCCTCAGATTTACAGCGATTGCACTTCCTAGTGCACTTTGCACTTGTAGTTTGCACTTGTAGTGCAAAGTGGATTTAAATAACCCCCAATGTCATTTTTTTTATAATTTTATGAGTTTTTATATGAGGAAATAGTATTGTCCAATCACATGTTTGTGGAACAAATTAAACACATTGGTGTATGAGTCAGAACTTCCAGTGAATGTGTATGTGGAATGTTTCAGATAATCATATCCTAACTCAATAAATGTGCCTAATAATTCCAGATTTGTCATTATACTGTAAACAGATGCTAGTTAGCATAGTTTTATGTATTATATGTTACAATCAGACAGTTCCTCATTGAGATGAATACAGCCTAATTAGAGTTTCAACTAAATTGGACTTTTAGGTGTTGTTTTACTAAACAGCATTAATCATTACTAGTGCACATCACCATGCACTGCAATATATTATGATCTCCCTGTAAACCGTGCTTCCTAAACTTTTGTCAATTTGCAATGAGTAGTTAAAGGGGTTGTAAAGGAAAAATATTTTTTCCCTAAATAGCTTCCTTTACCTTAGTGTAGTCCTCCTTCACTTACCGCATCCTTCCATTTTGCTTTTAAATGTCCTTATTTCTTCTGAGCAATGCTCACTTCCTGTTCTTCTGTCTGTAACTCCACACCGTATTGAGAGGCTTTCTCCCTGTTGTAGAGAAAGCCTCTTGAGGGGGGAGTGTCAGGACGCCCACTAACACACAGCTCCTTTCTCTATCTGCAAAGTAGAGAGTGTCCTGACTTGCCTGCTCGCCCCCTCCCCCCTCAAGAGGCTTTCTCCACACCAGGGAGAAAGCCTCACATTACTATGTGTAGTTACAGACAGAAGAACAGGAAGTGAGGATTTCTCAGAAGAAATAAGGACATTTAAAAGCAAAATCGAAGAATGAGGTAAGTGAAGGAGGACTGCACTAAGGTAAAGGAAGCTATTTAGTAAAAACAAAAAAATCCTTTACAACCCCTTTAAGGGTAGCAATTCTGACATTAGTTTTGAGATGCTGGTTTATAACAATGTTCTGCAATGTCATTGGAGATAGTGTTGTTACAACAATTTATTTGCTAAGGGACCACAGAAGGCCTCCCCTACTTTGGATGAGAGTAGCTGTAATACAGGCAATGTTGTAGTGTTCTTTTTCTCCACTTTTTCTTGTAACCAAAATTAGTTATTTAAATAAATGGCTGTGTAGTGCACAAGTAATCAAGGTGTAAGTGGAGTTGGGAAAAGTGGGGGGGTGAAACATCCAGTTTTGGAGCCCTGGGTATAAAACACTTCATCCAGTGGTGGGCCCCAGGAATCAGGAATCAGTCCTGTATACTGTATAGTAGAGGGCATAGGACATTATGGTCTGAATACAGTTATGGACATATGGGTGAATATGCACAGCATCTAGCTCACAATGTATGAAATGTTACATCAAGTGGTAGACGCAGACCAAGAGGTATTATAGCCAGTGCTGGACAAATGCAAACAATTGTAACCTTGTGTCAATGCAGTGGATATTAGAAGTTTTATTTATTTTTCATAAATAAGTCAGTAGATCTGAAAATACAACTATTTGACAGTGGGTAGCACTTTGGAATTAACACAGTAAGATATCACCATGACTGCTTTACTAAAATTACCTCAGCAGGAACATGAAGGTCAAAATATCAGCAGAATACCACCACCAGAGAGACCCTGACAGAAGGTCATTGCTTCAAAGCAAGAAGTTGAAATCCACCTTATTTATCTGCCAATATCAGCAATGTTTGGATAACACAGATTTTGACCTAATAGTTACATTTTGTATACATATGTTGACATTTGTACATAATACAAACAATATTTTCAAATCCTTTATTACTGTCTGCATTACCATTTTAGTTATTACCCTTTACTTACATTCACCAGAACATTACGTAGGGGGCAATCCCCAAAAGGAAACCACAGTTATCATTTAACACAACATGTTTTAACCATTCCTCATCTGTTGAAAGCCACAAAAAGGTTCAGATATTTTATGGCACAAGAAGAAACATTGTAAAAAACAAATTTCAAACGCACTTTTTTTTTAAAATGTTATTACATTTTACCAAAGTTGTCTATTTCGAAGTGTAATCAGAATGGAATCTCTTATCTGCCAAGACTAAATATGAACAAAAAAGGTATTTAGAACCTTGGAGTCAAGCACAGTAAGAACAGAAAAGCAGGGCGTGCAGCCATGTTGGCACATTATGAGCAGCAGTAATGCATGTTTGAATTCCTGTAAGCAATACTATGTAATTTTTTTTAAAGGAGAAACTGGGATGGGAATCTTGTTGAAAAATGTGTATACATTTATTCATACATTACTGTGCAAAAGTTTTAGGCAGGTGTGAAAAAAATGCAGTAAATGGAAGTGTTAATAGTTTATTTTTTTATTATTATTAAAATGGAAAGTAAGTGAACAGACGAGAAATCCAAATCAAATCAATATTTGGTGTGACCACCCTTTGCCTTCAAAACAGCATAAATTCTTCTAGATACACTAGCACACAGTTTTTTGAAGGAACTTGGCAGGTAGGTTGTTCCAAACATCTTGGAGAACTAACCACAGACCTTCTGTGGGTGTAGGCTGCTTCAAATTCTTCTGTCTCTTCATTGATGCTGTGCAGGCCAAGCCATCATTTCCATGATTCCATGTTCTTCTTGTTTTACCTTAGTTCTTAATGACATTGGCTGTATGTTTGGAGTCATTGTCTTGCTGCAGAATGAATTTGGGGCCAATCACACACCTCCCTGATGGTATGACATGATGGATAAGTACCTGCCTGTATTTTTCAGCATTTTCAGCATTGAGGACATAATTGATCCAGACCAAATCTTCAACTGCTTTTGCAGAATGCACCCCAAAATGTGCAAAGAACCTCCACCATGCTTTACTGTTACCTGCAGATACTTAAAATTGTACCTCTCTTTGGCCCTTCGGCGAACAAGAGCAGATGCTGCAATTTTTATGCACCCAATCCTATGTTTGAGTGTTTGAGTGAGTGAGTGAAAAACTTATATAGCGCAACACATGCAAACTGAATCGCCTCTGGGCGCTGTATCCATCCCGTGAGTGAAACCCCTTGACCTCAGAGGAAATGGGTTTTATTCCTTCTCCTGAAGGCCAAGTGGTCCAACTCCAATCGGATGGTGGTTGGTAGAGCGTTCCACAGCCGAGGTCCCTGGACTGCGAATCTTCGATCTCCTTTGGACTTGTATCTGGCTTTGGGTATCTGGAGTAGGTTTTGATTGGTGGATCGCAGAATGCGATTGGGGTTATGGGCTTTTATTTTTTCGCATAGATATTGGGGGGTGTTTCCATGAATACACTTATGCATTAGGCAGAGTGCCTTGAAAGTGATTCTATATTTTAATGCATAGTTGTGACGCTTAGCCTTGCTTCCATGTCAGAGGTATGGCTTTTTGGCCTAACTTTTTTCATGATGACCACTTCTGGCCAGACTTATCTGGACAGTAGATGGGTGTACCTGGGTCCCATTTGTTTTTGCCAGTTCTGTGCTGATGGCACTGTTGGACATCTTCCAGTGTCGAAGGGAAGTAAGCATTATGGGGTTGATTTACTAAAATTGGATAGTGTAAAATCTGATGCAGCTGTGCATGGTAGCCAATCAACTTCTAACTTCAACTTGTACAATTATGCTTTTACAAAAAAAAAAAAAAAATGGAAGCCAATTGGTTTTTATTTAGAGCTGCACCAGATTTGGCACTCTCTAGTTTTAGTAAATCAACCCCTATTTATCTTTCATCTGCTACATTAGGTTTCCTTGGCCAGCCACCATCTACAGTCCTCAATCTCAATCAATGGTGTGCTCAATGCTGAGAAATACAGGCAAATACTTATCCATCATGCCATACCATCAGGGAGGCATGTAATTGGCCCCAAATGTATTCTGCGCCAGGACAACAACGCCAAACATACATCCAATGTCATTAAGAACTATCTTCATTGTAAAGAAGAACAAGGAGTCCCGGAAGTGATGGTTTGGTCCCCACAGAGCCCTGATCTCAAAATCATAGAATCTGTCTGAGATCACATTAAGAGACAGAATGATTTGAGTCAGCCTACATCCACAGAAGATTTGTGGTTAGTTTTCCAGCCGAGTTCCTTTAACAACTGCCTGAATGTGTGCTTAGAAAATCTGATCCTGGTTTAAATAGCAAAGGTTTTTCATACCAAATATTGATTTGCTTTTCATTTTTCTCCTGTTCACTAACTTTGCATTTTGACAATTGATAAAAATAAACAAGTAAACAATTACAATATATATTTTTGAAAACATTCTTACCTTACAGCATTACTTCAAACCTGCCTAAAACATTTTCACAGTACTGTATCTCCAATATATCTACCCTTATCTACGTCCATTGATCTCTCTATTTATCCTTACCTGCACCTTGATGTTCCTTTTTAAAGTTAGATTTTTTATTTAGAGATGTTTAACCTTTACAAAAAAGTGCACGAGGACATGGAGACAGTCTTCAGCACTGTCCAGGTTAAAGTCTGTAAAGGAGTGAGAAACACACTATTAATATTTATTATAGCAACTGTTTGATGTGTTTGACTTTGCCCTTTTCTTACAGTAGTCCTTTAAATTTGCAGAAACCACTTGTAATAAAGAGCAGAAAAAAGCCAACATAAATACACTTTGTAACATGGTGACTGTAAAATTGGTTATGGTGTCCGAAGAAGTATATGGATGATATGTAGCACACAGTTTCTCCTCCCATCCCCAGAGGTCAACTCTACGTTTTAACCCCCTTATATTGTGTGCTAGGGTTGAGCTCAAATAGCATACCAGCAAATCCAGATATGTTCAGTTGTAATCCACCGATTCCCCACCGCAATCCCTGTCCCATGCCACTATCTTTCTTTCTGATGTCTTTAGGAGACAGCTGTCAATGATTTACTTTCGGGTTTCCACTCCTACAGTTGCTCTCTATAATCTGAAGCCTCTTGGGATATCTGACACAGATAGACCTCGTACACGTGACCGTTTCCCTCGACAGGATCTATCAAGAAACTTGGTGGCAGAGCTTTTTTGCAGAGGAAAACGGTTGTGTGTATGTTTTTCATCGAGAAAACTGTCGTGGAACTCGATGAACAAGTTCTCTTTTTCCTCGTCGGGAGTCTCAACTTCCTCGTCATGTTCCTCGTCATGTTCCTCGTCGGGCTGGTTTTCGACGAGAAACACGTTTGTGTGTATGCTTAGAAACCCGCACATGCTCAGAAGGGTGGCGCCAGTGGAATCAAACTTCCCCTTTATAGTGCCATCGTACGTGTTTTACATCACCGCGTTTGAGAACGACGAGATTTTGTCTTGACAGTGTGTACGCAAAGAAAGCTTGTCAAGATTCTCGACAAGCCTAACAAGGAACTCGTCGAGGAAAACGATGTTTCATTTAAGACAAGTTCCTTGGTTGTGTGTACGAGGCCATATACTAGAAAGCTTTTAAAGTGAGGTACGATCTATTCTTGCCTAGTTTTAGACTGCTGCTGTTGCAGAAAGAGGTTAAGAGACTTTATTTAACTAATTTACTTTGCACCTCCATTGAGTCCAATCCCTATACCTTGATGTGACTTAACAGTAATCTTCGATAACTTTAATCATCTAGACTACTCCTCAACTGGAAAACATTTTCAGATATTTCATACTAAACATTGTACAGTGAGATAACTGCTTATGTTCGGTCACATTGACAGTTTCTGCTGAATTTATTTTCTCCTGTGTACACTTAATACTCTGGAACTGAATGACTGGGGACACAATTAGGGATTAGCAATTGTGGAAACTTCTGTTTGAAAGTTTTCAGTTTAAGGTCTCCCAAGTATTGATACCTTTCACACCATAAATGGATTGCTCTGTGCTCCAGGGTAACAACATTATATAATATCAGGAGCAGTGGGGCTATGCCAATCATGGGCATTTTAGAGCTGAATTCCAGCTTTACTTTCAGCTTTGCACAGTTGTATGGGCTACTCCTCTGTACTCAAACTGATTTTACATAACCCCCCTCCAAAGTGCCAACACATTGCTTGTAAAAAGTCTGACAGCTCTGGAGAGGAGTACTGATGTAGGTGCTATAATGTTTTTCAGAAAGTTATGTACAGTACAGCACCCTACCAACTCCACCTGCCAGCCTCAATCTACCTGCATTGCATAGGGAAGCACAGACACCTAGTGATGAGACTACTGGATCTAAAATAAAGTATTTGGTAAAATTGGAAAGGTGTTTTATATATATATATATATATATATATATATATATATATATATATATATATATATATATATATATATATATATATGTATATATAATATTAGCATGTTGATGAGGAATGAAAGACGGATCCTGGAAAGGCAAAATATAAGCAGAGTTATCTTCGAGTTTTTATTTTCTTTGGAAAGATACAAAAACATTAAGGAGATACAGAATGTTGATGCTATAGTGACTTTTCAGTCTGCTTTTCAGCCATGCAAAGGGAAGAGGCTTGTGGTTGCATAATAACCTAGTCTTTCCTCCGCTTCCTCAAAAATAACATTTACATTGTTCCCATCTGTTAAGTATTCTAAATAACAGTCTCTCTTCCCTGACTTTTTCTTTCTACATCCTACAAACAATCCCATCACATGAGAATGGGCAGTGGGCATGAAATCTAAGGGGTTAAACTCATATATGCAGAGTTGGATTTGTGCATAATCAACATAGACCATGATCTAGGGCAGCAAGTCTGTCAGGGGCTGCAAGCAAAACCCCAAATATCATATTCCTGACTGTATATTGGTCTGTATAATGGCTTCCAGTGTGTTCTCTAGTTTGCCAATCCAATGTGTCAAGATCTTTACTGTTGTCCCTGAACAGTGCATTTTGTTGGTTGACTGGTATATTGAGTGGACACACTGGGGGTAATTTACGAAAGGCAAATCCACTTTGCACTACAAATGCAAACTAAAAGTTCAAAGTGCACTTGAAATTGCACTGAAAGTGCACTTGGAAGGGGTAGATCTGAAAAGAGGGGAAGCTCTGCTGATTATATCATCCAATCATGTGCAAGCTAAAATGCTGTTTTTATTCTCCTTGCCTGTCTACAGCGACTGCCATTCCAAGTGCACTTTCAGTGCTATTTCAAGTGCACTTTGCACTTCTTAGTTTGCACTTGTAGTGCAAAGTGGATTTGCTTTTCGTAAATAACCCTTGCTGTCACTTTCAGACTATCTGCCCCCAGTCTCATTATGCCTTGTGGCTATAACCCTATAAACTTCCTAGTGTGATACCAAGGTCAGCTAGTGGACAGGGGCAAGAAGTATAAATCCACTACTAGACCTCTGAAAGTATGCTGTGGTATGTGGCACCAAGCGCTCAGTAGGTAATCCTTTAAGTACTGTAAGTTGTGAGGTGAATCAGACTTGCTTTTCAGCACATCCCACAGATGCTTTATTGGATTGAGATCTAAAGAATTTGCAGGTCAAGTCCAATGGCATCACTAAGGGGGGCAGAGGGGGCCCTGACCCCCCCCCCAACATTATGCTGTGTCCCACCATGTCCCCCCTAATTAAAACACATTTTTGTTTCTATGTGTAGGGGTGCCTCGCATCTTTCTTGGGCTGCCGCCGAGTGGACACAAGCTCTCCTGAGAGGCAGAGCATCCTGACAGCTTCTGCAGGGGATTTCTCCCCCTCCCTCTGCTCGATGACACTGTGTCATTGCCGCCGATCTGCTCGCTCCCCTGCATCCTGCATGGCAGGGAGGAGAGCAACTTTAGTAAGGACTCCACCAGCTGGGGGGGCAGGCAAGCCTCCCATTATCTAAGCGGCAGTGAAAAAACAGACTGATTTCTCCCATCCATAGGACAGGAGAATCAGTCTGTAAATTCTGAGACTGGTGGCTGCAGCTCTGTAAGAGTGTCTGGACAGACATTCTTACACAGCCCTGTGAACACATCCACCCCCCTCACTGACGGGAGATCAGAGAGGAATACAGCTCCTCCCACCTCTGCTCCTCCAGTGTCTTCCTGCCTCGCCCACACTATACGGCGTTCAGCTGTATCTGGAGAGAGGGGATGTGTCTTTAGGCTGGAAATATGAAAACAGCAGCTGCATGTTCCTCTGTGTGCCAAAGATGCCTGATATTCCAGCCTGGAAATGTGGTGAGTGTGTACACTGCAGTACACCTGCAGTACCATCTGTCTTCCTCCCCCTCATGTTTTTTCAAGACATTCACAATGTATTGTGGAATTGTCCCAAATTAAAGGTATATTGGGATGGTATCTTCACTATATTAAACCGTTTGGCTAATACTTCTATAGAACCAAACCCAGCTTTGGCATTGTTATCCCTGGGTGTGGAAAGTGTTCAGGCTAATAGACGAACTTCAGTCGTCCATTTACTATTAGCAGCTAGACTTACAATCACCAGAAGGTGGAAAGTTCTGTGTCCTCCTTCGATGATGGAAGCTGTAGACTTAACAAATCTTCACATGACGTATGAAAGATTGTGGGCTTTATCCCAAAACAACTTACACAAATTCGATGTTGCATGGTCTCCATGGAAAACGTGGGTCAACCAAAACATTTGAATGTTAAACCAGAGATCACAATCTCTGTTGGTTTATGATAGTAATTTTCTATTGGATTGCTTTCTTTCATACTTTGATTAATTTAGTAATAATTCAGTAATGTTGTTTTAATGTGGCTGTTATTTATACATATTGTATAAGCAATGGTACTATATCGAAAGTTAATGGAAATAGTAGTTTTATCTGTGTAACAGGACTTCCGTTTTGAGTCACAAAGAAAATATTTATATATTATTCATTTTGATGTTATAAGAATCGTAATTAGAAGTTATATACAACTATATGATTTTTGTCGAAACTTACACGCTTGATATGTCTGTATATGACCCTTTATATACTAATAAAAAATATTGAAACCAAAAAAAGACATTCACAATGTACTTTCACTTTCAGTGAGGCTGGTAATAGATGGTACACATTTCTTTCCTGCAACCACAGATTGCAGGAAAGAAATTTGCATTATTCCGCCATCACCCAGTCACTGCTGACAGGGGAACCCCTTCCACTGAGCAATTGTATTTTCCCAACAAACAGTGATTATCACTAGCAGATATAGCAACCGCTAGAGATAATTATAAGAGAATCCAGCAGGCTGGTTGTACCCAATTTGATCGATCAACTTGGTACATTCAGCCTACCATTAATGGTTTAAATCTCAGCCAGTTCTCGCTGGTTGAATGAAAAAAAGAATGTTCCATTTCCCCCCATCCACACATTTCAGGTGGATAGGGGAATCCTCCCACTGTGAACCAGCAGCAGAACTATCAGGGGGGCTGTCCTGTCCCGGCTATTGACAGCGCGAGTCTCTGTCTCAATGGCAGCAGCACATTAGGACCCTGTGCTGGTTACTTTATGGGGCTGATGGGCTCATGCCCAGGAGGGCCAGCACAATTTGTTGTTAGAAATGGGCTCAGGTGTGTTTGAAATCCCACCTGGCTTATCCCACCAGGAAGCAGACACTGCACACCGCTAATCACAAGCAGTGAGACATTTCCTGGTTCGCAGCTGCACAGATCAGGAAATGACTCACTTTCTGTGATTAGACGTGTGCAGTGTCGGCTTCCTGGCGGGATCAGCCAGGTGGGATTTCAAGCACCCTCAAGCCCATCTCTAATGGTTGTAGACAGTTGAGCTCCTTGCAGGTTGCTTAGCAGCAGTGGAGCCTTCTCTGATATGCTGATCGGGATGCAATCCAGGTGATGCTCCTAGTCAAATCTAATGTTAAATATGATAATGATTTTATTGATTATTAGATCTGACTGGGAGCATCACCGGGATCACATCTTGAGAAGGTTATACAGTATTACTGCTGCTAGGTGACCATCTGGGAACTCTACAACAAATAGTGCCGGCCTTCTCCTGCATGCACCCATAATGTCACCAGCACTAGGTCCTAATAGACTGCCACCGCTGCCAAGGAGACAGATGCCAGACCAGCACTGTCAATAGCAGGGGCAGGACAGCAAGAGGCTGGGGAACCACACAGTGGCAGAACACCAGGGCATGGTCGCAAGTGCAACCTTTGCAACACTGGTAGTTCTCCCACTGCTTTCGACCCTTATATTTTCCTGGTGTGCTGGTGACATACCTCTTGAAGGGGGCTCACTGCAAAACATGTGAAAGGGTCTCGTAGCAGGATCGTAATAAAGGGCCCCACAATAGAATTAAAGGGCCCCAGGATATATATATATATATATATATATATATATATATATATATATATATATATATATATATATATATATATATATATATATGTATATATATATATATATATATATATATATATATATATATATATAATTGCATGTTATAGTTGGGGCCCACCTACTTTTGTCCCTGCCCCCCCCTAAATATGAAAGCTGGAGACGCCACTGGACAAGTCAACACCTCAAACTCATTGTTGTGTTCCTCAAACTATTCTTGAACCATTTTTACAGTGTGGCAGGCTGCATTATCCTGCTGAAAGAAGCCACTGCCTTCAGTATTCCATAAGGGGTGTACTTAATCAGGAGCAATATTTACATCCACATGAATGGCAGGACCCAAGGTTTCCCAGTAAGACATTACCCAAAGCATCACCTCTGCTGGCTTGCCTTTTTCCGAAACTGAATCGTGATGCCATTCCTTTCCAAGGTAAGGAACACACATGCACCCAGTCATCCAGATGATGTAAAAGACATCATGACTCATCAGACCAGGCCACCTTCTTCCATTGCTCCTTTATCCAGTTCTGATGCTCATTTGCCCATTGGAGGCACTTTTGACTGTCGACACATTGTAGGCACTTTTGACAGTCGACACATTTTAGCATGGGCTCCCTGACCGGACTGCAGCTATGCGGCCCCATACACACTAAACCACAATGCTCATTTTTTTCTGGTTTCAACCCATCAACTTCAGGGACAATATGTTTACTTGCTGCCTAATTTATCCCTCTGACTTTCAGATCTTATTGCAACAAGGATATTTACCTAGCCTGTCAGTGGTCATAAAGTTATAATTAATTGTAGTAAATAAACAGGGTTTTACTATTTTTTATCTTTTTATTTATCAATTATTAATTGAATTATGGATTAAGAATTATATTCCATTTTGGGTGTAATGAATTTTTATTTATTTTTTACTGAGTATATAGGTTTTTAAACAGTTAAAGGAGAAGTACAGCCAAAGCTCTATGGATCACAGTTCATTCTGCACTCTTGTGACCTATTTTCAGCAGACAGCGGGCTGAAGCCCACTGTCAGTTGACTGCACAAAGCCGGTCCAGGTTCAGGCAAGAGGGTAACAATGAAGTCGGGATCTGCCCACATGCCTGGACCGGCACCTGGCTCAGAATCTGAGAGCATAAGCCGACCGCTCCCGCCCCCTCTACAGCCCAGCGCTCCAGTAAGTGCAGGGGGTAGGGGAAGAGCAGAGCATTGACCAGCTCTTTGCTCAGGGAGCTGTGAGAAACAGAGCAATCGGCAGTGTTTGTCTCTCCATGGCTCGCTGTCTCTCCAAGGCCTAGCACTGATCCTCTCTCTATCTCTCCCCACATGTGCTCATGAGCTTGACAGCTTGAGCAGAAGAGAGGAATAATGACAATAGCCCAGTTCCTGCTGCCACAGTATTTTATGTATCAGATAAAAAAATGTAATCGCTGTAACATGAATTTTATTGTGATGTAATTGAACCTTTACATCATACATAGCACCCCCACTGAATGAGAAAACAGTTTTGCACTATGATCAGCAAGCAATCAGCAGGGACGAGGTACTGTAGCTGCAAAACAAAATCCATTTCCCTTTGGCCTTAATGTACCCTGAGCACCTAGTAAAAAAGTGTGCACCACGCACACCAAGCATTCAGCACCTTTCACACACACGTTTAGCTACAAAAACACTAGACCCTTGTACAGAAGAAATACATAAAAACTATTTACAATCTTGTTCTTGATGTTTGTATACATACAGCACATTTTAATCTTTCATTCCCCATGTGCAATTGCTAAGTGTTCAATTCACTTAAATCAGAAGCAGAGACATTTTTAATTGATTTTCTCATCTCTAGCATTAAATATTTGCCTCATTTACAAAAATGTAAACATGATCTCTCTATTGTTAGCAATAGGTTTTGTGTTTAAACAAATTCAAAGCTCCATTTTTCTATTGCATAGTTACAAGTCCCCATTTTTACTTGACGTATTCAAGTTCCTCTGCTACCAGCTACAGAGGACAATAGGAATAAAGGAATGGAATATCAGCAAAATGGATACACTTGTTTCTTCTGCCTTTTCTGTTAAGGCACCCAATATGCTGAATACTGGTATTTGTATGTTTATTGATGAAAGGAACACTTCTTATGACAATACCATGCATATAAGCCTTCATTTTCGTGTTCCATAGACTTTGTGAACCGAGTGTGAACCGAACCGGGGGGGTTTTCGGCTCATCCTTAATAACAAACACTGATGTTGATGTACTAAAACTAGAGAGTGCACAATCTGGTACAGCTCTGCATAGAAACCAATCAGCTTCAGTGTTTTTTTTTTGTCAAAGCTTAATTGAACAAGCTGAAGTTAAAAGCTGATTGGCTACCATGCACAGCTGCACCAGATTTTACACTATCTGGTTTTAGTAAATCAACCCCAAAGAGTCTTGAGACAAAGAACACAGACATCTCAGGAGTCCTGAAAGTTTGTGGCTATCCAGACGGAGCTTTCATTAAAAACAAGAGAAACATAAGATCATCAAACTGAGAGGAAAAGCAGAACACAAGGAGTCCTATAGTCATTCCATATGTAGATGGTATGTTGTAACAACTTGCATCCCTGTTTTTTTTAATCCCAACAATAAGCTGGGACAGAAGCTTCTACAAAAGACCCAACATCCAAACATACACAAAGTAAAGCACACGCACGGTAACTGCTGGCAGAGCTTTCTTGAAAAGTAAACCGTGCGTGTGTTCGAGGCTTTGAGGTTTCTTATCAAAAAGACTGCCTAGAATCTAGATGAAAGAAATAGAGAAACTGCTCTCTATTTTCTCATCGTGATTCTCGGCAGTGTTTTCCTGCAGAGAAACCCGAGCGTCTGAATACTTACCTGCCTCCATGGAAACCCGTGCATGCTCGAAATGACTTTGACGCATGCGCGGTAGCTTCCAAGGCATAGGTAGGGTGAAGCAAGATGGCGGCGACAGCATCAAATGTGATGAGCGCATGCTCGTTGTAGTCAATGACATCACTGTGTTCGTGCCATTCAAAAGAACGGTGGTTCTTTTGAATCATACGTCTGTACACTTGGCCAGCAAGAAAATCTAGCCAGGAATCTCGTCAGGAAAAACAAAGTTTTTATCCTGACGAGAATCCCGGCCGTGTGTACAGGGCTTGACTTGGTATATGCAGTGAAGTGTAGTGGGGAATGTAAAGACTGAATCAGCTTATCAACAAAACAATAGCTCAACATAGAAGGGCAAATTCTACAGTTCAAGACGCAGTAGTTTTACTACACCTTAAGGAAAGGGGACACAGGGGATGCAAGTGTAATCAGTTTTTGATCTGATTTCTGTGTGCTTTCGGTCTTGGTCTCTCTCTCTCTCTCAGGCAAGTCAGGAACATAGCAAAGACTTTCAGAAAATGTACTGTAATTGTAATATCTTAGGCCAGACCCTTTTTAAAATTGCATCAGAATCACAATACATATACCATACGTGAACAGTCCTGATAAAAAATCATGTTGTTTCACTTGTCATATGATTCCTTGCGTTCTGGAACACATCAGTGTGAATCAGGGCTTAAGGACGATGAGATGCACCTTTTGAACATTGAGGACAACTGGCTAACAAAAGGCTTGAAAGAGGCTATTTCCATCAAAGTGGAACGACCATTGTTTAACATAAGTGGGAGCCTTCAATACCATCTCAATACCAACATTTTGACAAGAAATAACACCGTTAGCCATGTGCATCAAATGATTAACACCAATAAAGCCTTCCCAACATGGAGAAGGACATTATGTAACTAGAACAGGATTTCTCAACACATTTTTTTTTTCAAATAACAGTTTTTTTTATTTTCGTAAAAGGTCAATACAAAATATAGCAGCATTTCAAGTGTAAGAGAAAAGAGGAGGTACAAAATTCCAGCTTAATGTACTTACACAGTGGCTTCATACTTGTTTATACGATCAGTAACATGTAATACTACTAGAGATCAAAGAAGAGGGAAAAAAGAAAGAGGGGATGGGGTGAGGAGAAGGAAATAGGAGAGAAGGGGAGGCGAGAAGAAAAAGGAAAAGAGGGGAAAGGACAGAGAGGGGGGGGGCAGGCAGGAATGTCGGGGGAAGTAATGTACCTTGGCGACCTGTCGTCGGCTCACGGTGGGTCCTCCTTCACATGCCACCTCTCCCAGACCATGTCATGGTCCTCCAACCTGTCCCGGATCCTAGCTGTCATCTTTTCCATAAGCTCTTCATCCGTGACCCTAGCATAGAGGGCTTCTTGGGATGGGGGCATTGGTTTCTTCCAATGAAGCGCTATCAGGCACCTCGCAGCTGTGGTTGGCTATCTGGCCCAAAAGGGATATCTGATGGGACTTCCATTTATGGATCAGCGCCCTTATTGAACTGTATAGGGGGGGGGGAAATTGGCCTGGTATAGGGATGCAAAGTTCGGGGTCAGATGGACCCCCAGGTATTTCAGGGAGGTTCGCTCCCAGTGGTACGGGAAGACGGACTGCAAGTGTAGGGCCTCTGGTTTGGGCATATTAATCGGCATGGCCATGGACTTGGACGTGTTGGTTTTGTATCCCGAGAGGGCCCCGTAGTGTTCCAGTTCCCTGTGTAGGTTGGGCAGGGAGATGCGGGGACGCGTCAATGTCAAAATGATGTCATCGGCAAAGAGGGAAATCTTAAATTCCCTCCCCCTTACTGGGATACCTCGAATATCCGGGTTGCCGCGGATCGTCGCTGCTAGGGGTTCGACGCAAAGAGCGAAGAGGAGGGGGGAGAGGGAGCACCCCTGACGGGTTCCATTAGTAACGGGGAAGGTGGATGAAGTGGCAAAGGGAGTTTTCACCTGTGAGATCGGATTGGTATAGAGGTGTCGGACCGCCTGAAGGAAAGGTCCCCCAAAACCCATATGTCTTAACGTGGCGAGCATGAAGGGCCAGCCAAGGCGATCAAACGCCTTTTCTGCGTCCAGGCTCAGGAGCAAAGACTCCGGGCCCTCCCTGCCCGCCACGTCAATCAGGTCAATCACCTTTCTTGTGTTGTCCCCCGCTTGGCGGAGGGGGACGAAGCCCACCTGGTCTTTATGGACCAGGGAGGGTAATTCTCAACACATTTTATACCTCCCTTCCTGTTCTTGGACAATGACTTCTACCTTGCCATGGTGATTGGATTGAGGTGCTTTTACCTTGCTACTCTAGAATTAAAAAAGCAAGGGAGTACACTGTCCCTGGCTACAGATCATTATTAATTTCTAACAACATGTCTGTCAGGAACCATGAATCAGACTGAGACAGAAGTGCAGTAAAAATCACACTATTTAATAAAATGGTAAAATAGTATAAACAGCACAAACATAGTCAAAACATAGCCAGAGTTCGGTAACAGGACATGTAGTCAGAACAAACTAGAGAAACAGAAGTCCAGAGACCAACTGGGAAAAAAAAGTGAAAAACAAGTTGCAGCTTTGACAGAAATGTTTGACAGGAATTGGTATGTTTAGTAATACCCTATTTAGAATCCTAGAAAAGCAAAGCTGACTACTAATAAAGCCTGCAGTGGTAGGTTGAAACATGGTGTTTGCCAAGAAGCACACAACTGCAAGAAGTTTGCACATTGAAGTAAAACAATTAATGTTCTTCTTGTGTGTCACTCCAGATTCTTTATGAGGCGGTACAAGAGTCCCCACATAGCTGGATTACTTTCATAATACTTTATGTTCTGACAGTCCTTCCACACAAACTCTCTTGTTCGGAATTGACACATCTGCGTGATCATGCAAGATGGCCTCTGCCTTGGGATTCCTCATCACTAATATCACTCCGTTTTAAAAAATAGGAGATTATCATCTCTGACCAAAGCCATTGCGAACTGTTAAGTAGGGTTGCCACCTTATGCCTTTAAAACCAAACATTTATTAATTATACAGGTTCTGTGGCTGATTAAGGTGGTAATTAAACTCACTTAGAGCCTTATCTGCATTAAATTAACTCCAGAATCTGTGTAATTAATATGTGTTTGGTTTTAAAGGGATGAGGTGGCAACCCTACTGCCAAGCCTCATCCCATAAAAAATGACAATCTGTATAGAAAAAATATTGAATAGTAAGTAATGTAGCACTGGATCAGGTTGCAGAGTGGTCAAATGTTTTCTGTTTACATACATGAAAGCTCAAAAACTGCTTTTACAACACAAATTAAAGTGACCCTGTTGCACATGTGACATTTTCCGCATGATAGATACGGTGAATATTATAATTAATATTTGATATTTAAGCCAATGACAGAGAGAATTAGTTGACCCTATCAAATGTTCAGCGAATGTACTTGAAATGAAATGCCTTCCCAGTGAATGCCTTGATATATATGCCACTGTTCTCTTTTTTTTGTTTTTTTGTTTTAACATCTAAATACTGTTATATATTGCTTTTTTACGAAAGCCATTATTTTTGCATGCAAAATAAAACAAAGTACATCATCACTGCATATTAATTCACACTTGAAAAAAATATATTAAATGGATGCAACAAATGCTATTTTGTGAAGGAAATCATTAAATATGGATGCTTAAAATTCTGAAGTGCATTAAATAATTAAAAAGTTATCATCGTTTCAAACAGTATTCCCTGCTGTCTTCTGAATATCTTGGGAACAATTCTTGTTTGCATTTTTCTCAAAAAAGAATCCTTATAAAGCAATGTAGGAAACCCAAAGAACGTTATTACAAACCTGTGATATTACCAGTATTTTGCAGCAAAAAAAAAAAAAAAATATTTAGAATAAGACAAGAGACTGAAAGTTCCTTTGTGAAAAAATTTACTGGCAACAAAGGTCAACTAACACTTTACATATGTTTGATCTATTATTAAAAATATATGTCTAACTGATAAATAATCACTATTGCAGTAAGCTGTGTAGTTTCCATTGCTATTTAAAATGAAAGCACATAAAAGATGCAGATGAATACCTACTATATACAGTAAATATAGTATTGTTTAGCAAGAACGGTCATTAATAATGTGTGATATCTCAAACAAGTACGGTACTTTGAAAGGATTACACTATTCAAAACAAAAATTGTGAAAAAACAACTTCTTTCCTACTTCTATAGAAATAGACTAGCGAATGCATGTTTTATCTAACTGATAAAGTATATTAGAGATTTAATGAGATTCTATAGAAAATATATCAAAGGTGTTACATTTTTGGTGGAGTCAATTTTAGATTTAAATTTACCCCCCCCCCCCCCCATGTATATTTTGATACTTACTATTTTCTTTAGTCTTCAGGTCAGTAAATAAAGGTGTATGTTTATCAAGCCAAGATATTTTATCTAATTTCAGTTCTCAGCAGTTCTTAGAGAAAAATCATTTCCTCTGGCACCCTGTTTATAAAGCAGAGAACAGAAGTAGAAGAGAGAAGAAGTTTTTCCTCTGAGTACACCTGAGATCTGTGTAGAAGTTGGAGGGCTGCCTGTGATCTATTGAGATACCTACAGTATCTCTCAAAAGTGAGTACACCCCTCCCATTTTTGTAAATATTTTATTATATCTTTTCATGTGAAATTACACTTTGCTACAATGTAAAGTAGTGAGTGTACAGCTTGTATAACAGTGTACATTTGCTGGCCCCTCAAAATAACTCAACACGCAGCCATGAATGTCTAAACCCCTGGCAACAAAATGGAGTACACCCCTAAGTGAAGATGTCCAAATTGGGCCATATTAGCCATTTTCCTTCCCTGGTGTCATGTGACTCGTTCATGTTACAAGGTCTCTAGTGTGAATGGGGAACATTCACTCTCTCATACTGGTCACTGGAAGTTCAACATGGCACTTCATGGCAAAGAACTCTCTGAGGATCTGAAAAAAATGGTTGACCAAACAAGTTGAGTGCACATGCTCAGTACATGCTCAGCATCATATCCAGAGGTTCTCTGAAATAGACATGTGAGTGCTGCCAGCATTGCTCTCAGCACAGCCTCTCAGTGCTCAGACCATACGCTGCACACTGCATCAAATTGGTCTGCATGGCTGTCATACGAGAAGGAAGCCTCTTCTACAGATGATGCACAAGAAATCCCACAAACAGTTTGCTGAAGACAAGCAGACTGAGGATTACTGGAACCATGTTCTGTGGTCTGATGAGACCAAGATAAACTTGTTTGGTTCAGATGGTGTCAAGCCTGTGCGGCGGCAAAACCAGGTGAGGAGTACAAAGACAAATATGTCTTGCCTACAGTCAAGCATCGTGGTGGGAGAGTCACTGGGTAGCTACAGTTCATTGAGGGAACCTTGAATTCCAACATGTACTGTGAAATACCGAAGCAGAATATGATCCCCTCCCTTATGAGATGGGCCGCAGGGCAGAATTCCAACATGATAATGACTCCAAACACACCTCCAAGATGACCACTGCCTTGCTAAAGAAGCTGAGGGTAAAGTTGATGGACTGGCCAAGCATGTCTCTAGACCTAAACCCTATTGAGAATCTGTGGGGCATCCTTAACCACTTAAGGACCCATTCACGGCGATATACGTCGGCAGAATGGGGTCGCGCGGGCCCGTGCACATGACCTGGTCCGAAGATCCGTGACCGTGGCCGCGGGACTCGCGGACACGATCGCTGCTGGAGTCCCGCGATCGGTCCCCAGAGCTGAAGAACGGGGAGAGCTGTGTGTAAACACAGCATCCCCGTTCTTCACTGTGGCGCTGTCATCGATCGTGTGTTCCCTTTTATAGTCAACCACAATCGATGATGTCACACCTACAGCCACACCCCCCCTACAGTTAGAAACACAAATGAGGTCATGCATAACCCCATCAGCACCCCTTGTGGTTAACTCCCAAACTGCAATTGTCATTTTCACAGTAAACAATGCATTTTAATGCTTTTTTTGCTGTGAAAATGACAATGGTCCCAAAAATGTGTCAAAATTGTTCGAAGTGTCCGCCATAATGTCGCAGTCACGAAAAAAATAGCTGATCACCGCCATTAGTAGTAAAACTATTTTTTTTTTAAAAAATGCAATAAAACTATCCCCTTTTTTTGTAAATTTTGCGCAAACCAATCGATAAACGTTTATTGCGATTTTTTTTACCAAAAATAGGTAGAAGAATACGTATCGGCCTAAACTGAGGAAAAAAATTATGTTTTATATATTTTTGGGGGATATTTATTATAGAAAAAAGTAAAAAATATAGAATTTTTTTCAAAATTGTCGCTCTATTTTTGTTTATAGCGCAAAAAATAAAAGCCGCAGAGGTGATAAAATACCACCAAAAGAAAGCTCTATTTGTGGGGAAAAAAGGACGCCAATTTTGTTTGGGAGCCATGTCGCACGACCGCGCAATTGTCACTTAAATCGACGCAGTGCCGAATCGCAAAAACTGGCCGGGTCCTTTAGCTGCCTAAAGGTCCGGGTCTTAAGTGGTTAAACAGAAGGTGAAGAAGCACAAGGTCTTTAACATCCACCAGCTCTGTGATGTCATCATGGAGGAGTGAAAGAGGCTCCATTGGCAACCTGTAAAGCTCTGGTTAACTCAATGCCTAATGTTAAGACAGTGCTGGAAAATAATTGTGGCCACACAAAATATTGACACTTTGGGCCCAATTTTGACATCTTCACTTAGGGGAGTACCCACTTTTGTTGCCAGTGGTTAAGACATTAATGGCTGTGTGATGTGTTATTTTGAGGTGACAGCAAATTTACACTGTTATACAAGCTGTACCCTCACTACTTTACATTGTAGCAAAGTGTCATTTCTTCACATGTCACATGAAAAGATATAATAAAATATTTACAAAAATGTGAGGTGTGCAATCACTTTTGTGAGAAACTATATGTGATTCCTATTTTTTAACATGCCATGTAGCCTAGAGTTGGACTTTATAGTTAGTAATGATGTGAACCTTTGGTTACCTTGAATACCTAAAAAAGTGTTAGCAAAATCTAGCATTTAAAAAATTTGCCATGCACATGATTAGGTATTCAAAGTGAGCACAAAGTTCACATGATTTCCAAAATACACTGTGCAATGTGAACATTTACTTTGCTAAGTGAAAAACCTATATTCCTTTAGTAAATCATTCATATTGTTTGCTGCATGCAGGAAGAAAACATTTTCTCAGCCTTCTCTTCCCTAATGATCAGACTGCAACATTGTAACTTTGCAGCAATTTATAATTCTACAAGGCAATTTACAATTTACAAGTCTTCAGCCGAGGGCTGATCCAAGCTAGGCATTTGCCAGCACAGCAATGAACTTCCCAGACACCAAGATTTACATGACCTTTTTTTTATTTCTAACAGGTATTAAATATGTGACCTTGACAGATGTCTCAGTTAAGATAGATCCATCCAACCCAGCATGCATGTGCATTAGAGTTGGGTGAACGGTTCGGGTCAAGCAACAGTTCGGCCCGACCATCGCCTGTTCCTCCATTCGACGAACACAGGAATTTGCATGGCCCTCGCAGAATGTTCGCCAGCTGAGCTCCCTACAATGTACTGCACACTGCACAGCGCATTATAGGGCCCAATTGGTCAGGTGCAAGGCTTTGCCAATTAGGGCACAGAGCCCTGATTGGAGAAAGTGATGATGACTTTATCCAATTACAGCTCAATGCTCATAGTCCCACCCCACACTATAAAAGGTTCTTTCCCACAGGAAGCTTTTGCAGTGTGTTGATGGAGTTGAGATAAATAAAGCAGGGCTTAGTTTGCTTCTAGCAAATTAGTGTGTTCACTTATTGTGACTCTGAGTGTAGAGTGTTAGTGTAGTGTTAGTATAGTGTGTCGGTATTGTGTAGTGTGAGTATAGTGTGTCGGTATTGTGTAGTGTGAGTATAGTGTGTCAGTATAGTGTGAGTATAGTTTAGTGTCAATGTAGTGTTTTATTGTAGTGCAGTTTTTAACACAGCATTACATAACATTTAGTGCTGTACACCCTTTTTTTTTTTTCGTCCCATGCCTGTCCCCTTTTTTTATTGTCATCCACAGTTTTTATGACTGCAATGCTGGTATTGCCCCTTCTTCATTTTTTATTTTTTATATTTTCTACTTTTCTTTCAGTGTCAGTCCTCAATTTAAAGTGTACCAAACACTATTTTTAATTCAATAAAGTGCATCCAATCACACATTGCCCAGTTTCTATTACATTTGGGTAATAAGCCCCCCCCCCATCATGTCTGGGAGGCCAACAAGGAGAGGCAGACGTCCCATGCCACTATGAGGGGGCCAGCACCATCTTTATCCACAGGCAAAGGTGGACATGGTCCATCCTCAGGCAGGGCACAATTGTTTCTGTTTAGTGTTGTTGCCCATGCCATCCAGCCACAGCATGCAGAGGAGGTGGTGGACTGGCATACTAAATCCTCCTCATCCTGCTTATCCTCCATTACCCAAGCCGACACTAGTGTGCAGTCCACTGCAGCTGCCAGAGTGGCTTATTCTACCTGCTTGTCCACAGCTGCTCCTGCCATAGGCCCAGCATCATGCATGGAGGAATCAGCTGAATTATTTGAACCCAGCGTCAGCCATTTGCTTCTTGAGAATGCACAGACATTACTTGATTCTGATGGAAAAAAAAAGATCTGACACTGCTAAAAGCAGCTGTAAAAATGCCCTGTGTGCATGAGGCCTAAACATCATTTATTTTTCTTTATAAATGTCAGTTTTTGGTGCAGCAGGTTCTATACACATATGGTGCAGACTAAGGGTACCCCCCAAGCACTATATTAAAATGTTTTTTTTTTATTGTTCTACTTTAAGCATCATTAAAAACTGCTCCTTTAGATTTATTTGTACTAGACTAAATTCTAAATTAGGAATTTATTAATACAAGACGTTATTGTAATGCGAGTCGCTTTATAGCTTCTTGCATATATGTTATTAACTTTTTTTTTATTTATTTTTTATTGTATCAGTTAAATCTTCATTGGATTAGTATATTCTTGTATATGCGCAAAGGAGTTTCTCCCTCATGTATTGTATTTGTTATATGTTACAATTTTCTCTGAATCACATAATAAAGATATTTTGACAAGGAAAAACTGCTTCTTTAGAAACTATCTTTTTTATTATTAAAAACACACATGCTAATTTCCTTACAGTCTAGAAACCATGGTTGACATAGGCCATCCCTGATCTCTCTCTGGCAAGTGTGGGTCGGCTCTAACTGGTATCTTGTGCAATCCCAGGTCCCTAATTCTTTCACTTTCTATTTAATCTTACCTTTACATCATCCTTCTCTTTTCTCTCTGTTCTCCTTTTTCTTGTATCAGGCTTTCAAACCAGCCTTAGTTGTCTACAGATGCCCAGGACTACTTAAAACAGAGTTCTAAATATATGGGTCCTGGCTACTTTTGCACTCAGTGGTGTTAGCCCCAAGCAAAATGTATGTTACATTCAAGGATTCTGTGCTTGTTAATTTGGAGGCCTTCCCTCTTTTGTTTACGTTGTGTATTTTGTGTTTTTTCTCTTATGCTGCGTACACACGGTCGTTTTTAGCACGTACGGCGGCACTCTGTTCCATTCAAGCTCGCTTCATAACTTGCTTCTGAGCATGCGTGGGTTTAAAAACATAATTTTAAATGTTGTTTTAGCTACACACGGTCATTTTTTATGACACAAAAAACGACATTTTGAAAAACGACATAAAAAATTGAAGCATGCTCGAATTTTTTTTTGTCGTTTTTCAGAAGACATAAAACAACGTTTTCCCCACACGCGGTCATTTTAAATGAAGTTTTTAAAAATTTCGTTTTTTTTTTTCATCACATAAAACGACCGTGTGTACGCGGCAATAGCCCCTGTGTGGGCAGACTAGGTGCGTTGGTGTTACCACACATGTAAATGTCATTACAGCAATAAAAATGATTGAACCAGAAAAAAATGAATGCAGCTGGATGCCAAGCCAGAATTGTACACCCTGGACATTATGGTGGCAGTGTGGTCTTCTATTGCAGTGGTCCTGACCAAGACGATAACCACAAATATAATTACCAAAATAAATCAACATAATAGAAACTGAAACATAATTATTGAAACAATAGAATAATTCATGCAGTTATGTACAAATGGTATAGATTGCCATATGATTTATGTATATAAAAGATATTTCAGAGATAAGGTAGAATAGATATGTTGACTCAGAAGCAGCAATATAAAATTCAATTTCAGAAGCTGTACAATTAAAATAGGCAATGGCTAATTTCCCTTCCCCTTGGACAGAGTGCACAGAAGTAATAAAATACAGGTTCAGGGTAATATTAGTCTATGCTATCCTCCAGTTTTGAAACATCCTGTTAGCAATGACATATTTTGGCCTGATGCATAATGATCTGTTCCAGCTGAAATTCTATTGAATCACTTATTTTCTCATTAAATGAAAACATTCTGGTAGTTAGCTTGGGAAAAATCTGGTCATGAACCCAATCTGGCAAACTCTTGCAATACACTGATTCAGGAAACTGTCACTTCAGAAATCTATCATTTCTCTGTCTTGTGACCTTTCCAGCCTTGAAGGTTTCAGGGAGTAATAATAATTATTGAAGGCATCTTGAGACTGCCTAGAACAGTAATCTTGTTATGTATTCATGTCTTTCTTATCTCATTGTATATTTCACTCACTTGTCTCTTTTTGTCCTAGAGGTATTTATTATGCATTCTATTATTCTGTAGGCTTCCTATCTGCTGTTTATTATAGACAGCTTGTCGCTACACTTTCTCGTTTTCTAGGCAATTCTCTCAACGCCTAGACTTTACATATACTGTGGATTTACTGTTACTTCAATTTGCTTCACTTTAGTGTAATACAGTAGCTTTTTATTTTTTTAAACATATATGCAAAGTAGCCTTATATATACCTGCCATGTCACTTTAATTTACATTCTCCATTCATGCATTCAATGTTCTGCTCTCAACGTTCTTAATCCCATCGGCACAGATAATTATTTTCATTTGTCTTATTTTCCCTATATGCCATTGTTATATTTTATTTCCAGCTGTGGCTTACTATTCCTATAACAGTATATTTTATTTAACTCTTTCTCTTCTTGTTCTTATTAGATTTGTATGTTAATTATTCTTTTTACTACATGTGTTTTCTTTTTTTTTTCTACAAAGCAACATTAACAGTTATAATTGTACATTAACAGATTTGGGACCTGATGGCAGCAGTCCACAGGTGCTCAATTTAAGTACACCTGCTTCTTGTTCCAGTCCAGTGAGTTCATTACACTGTGTTCAGATTAACTCATTATCTGCAACTTTTTATTGTGGAACATCATCCTGTCTTTTTCCTATAGATGAATATTTTTATTTTTATGATGAAAATTTCATGTCACTCTAGGAGAAATAACTGAAAAAAAATCAAGCTGATGATGGTTCTCAACATAATTGGGATCAAAGATGCATGTGTTCAAACATGCATAGCACAGAAATTAACAATTTTTAATGTTGCCTAAAGGAACAGGATTTTTTCCTGTAGTCTACATTACATTTTCTTCTTGTTAAATGGATTTTCATATTATATTTTTTAGATACAGTAGCAATACACTACATATTAGGGTTTTATAGACCCTATTTAACCTGGGTAAAGACATGAAACTATTCATAACAAAAAAGAACAAACTGTGAGTTATTGTATCTATTATTTATACTTTTAAGTGAATTTTAATTAAATTAAATGCGAATAATTTTATTGTATCTACAGTTTTCTTCCCTTGTCTCTCCTTTGTTTTCTATTTACTGGGTAAGATGCATTAGATCCTTTTTCATATATATATATTTTAATGTTAGTCGACCAGCAATCATTAGATCTTATTAAAAACATAAAATAAAATGAACTAATTACTTACCTACTGACATAGTGAATAAATCTATGAGATGGGACAAACAGTTACCAATCATGTTACCAAATGGAGTCTGGTCTTTCATAGCTTCTCATATCTAAAAGATGCAACATTACAGGTCAATGTCTATAATAAATGGTGATGGAATATATATTTTATCATATTTATTAGATGTGTTAGCCTCTTATTAGCAAGATTTATACAAACACACCAAACTAAGGTATTGCACAGTAAGCAAACATTACCCTTGCTAATGTTTGACACTGATAAGGCACTTTTTACATTGTATTGTGGAATTTTATGTATGGAATTTAACGAATTTAGAATTGAAGCCAAACTCAAGGCAAACAGGTAAAAACACAGATAACCTTACATCCGCCTGGTAACTTTACGCGGAAGCTAACAATATTTGAAGAATATTGTAATGAGAAATGAATATTCCCCCACGCTCTCTCGAAGATGTATGACCTTCTGGCCAGAACTTCAGAGTATTTTCAGATCCCGTTTCTATGTAAATGGAAACTGGAAATAGGTAGAACATTTTTAGAAGGAATAGCGTATTAGTATAATACATAATATATTGGAAACTTCAATGTGTACGAGAACGCAGGAAACAAATTATAAAATAGTCTCTCAGTGGTACCAAGCCCCAGTTCTTCTTCACAGATATTTTCCAGAGGTCTCTGATACCTGCTGGAGATGCGGGGAGGAGCCTGGGACGTTATTGCATATCTTATGGTCCTGCCCTAGAATCGAGAGTTTCTTGAGGGAGGTTCGGAGAATAAGCCAGCAGTTTTGGGAAGACGAGGTCCCTGAGGACCCGGCCTTCTTTATACTACATGGCCCGGATTCTCAGAGGACTTACAACGGCGTAGCGCCATGTACGCCGTCGTAAGTCTGAATCCGACCCGTCGTATCTATGCGCCTGATTCTTAGAATCAGTTACGCATAGATATCCATTAGATCCAACAGGCGTAAGTCTCTTATGCCGTCGGATCTTAACTGCATTTTTTTTTTTACCGCTAGGTGGTGCTTCCGTCGAATTCCGCGTTGAGTATGCAAATTAGCTAGATACGCGAATTCCCGAACGTACGCGTGGCCGACGCAGTAAAGTTACGACGTTTACGTTAGGCTTTTCCCGGCGTATAGTTGCCCCTGCTATATGAGGCATAAGTGCGACGTACCAATGTTAAGTATGGCCGTCATTCCCGCATCGAAATTTAAAAAAGTTACGTCGTTTGCGTAAGTCGTCCGTGAATGGGGCTGGACTTTATTTACGTATACGTCGAAACCAATGACGTCCTTGCGGCGTACTTTGGAGCAATGCACACTGGGAAATTCCACGGACGGTGCATGCGCAAAAACGTCAATCACGTCGGGTCAGAGTAGTTTTACATAAAACACGCCCCCTGATCCAAATTTGAATTAGGCGGGCTTACCATAAAAACCGCAGAGGTGATCAACTACCACCAAAAGAAAGCTCTATTTGTGGGAAAAAAAGGACGGCAATTTTGTTTGAGAGTCACGTCGCACGACCGCGCAATTGCCAGTTAAAGCGACGCAGTGCCGAATCACAAAAAGGGGCAAGGTCCTTAACCTGCATAATGGTCCGGGTCTTAACCGGTTAATCAAACGGAAGAATTGATATGGACAGCCCTACAGAAAAGAGAGACCTATCGGAAAACATGGTCTGCATGGAATCTCTTCATTAACTCAAATGAGGGGAGGACTCTCTTGGGATCAGTATAGAGAAGTGCTATATCCTGGACGATGGGGGTTGGGAGGAGAGAGGTGGGACGCAGGAGGTGTTTTTTTTTTTTTTTTTTTTTGTTGCTGTCGTTGTTGCTGTTGTTTTGCTCGGTAGTGTCTTTGTCTTGTCATATGTCTGATGGTAGGGATAAATGAAGGGGAAGGAAAGAGATAGATACTGTACTATGAACACTTGATTAAATTGAGCTTGTAAATGCATGACCAAAGGGAGATGAATACCCGGGGAAATACGTGGTTTATTGTAATTATGAATAAAATGAATGTAAGTTTTGAAATGTAACCATTATTTTGTAGAAGGAATATGTCTATTACGCTATGTTATTTTGATGATGTACGGAAGATGTCTTGAGACTCTCCCCTTTTTTTGTTTGAAATAAAGAAAAGATTTAAACTTAAAAAAAAAACACAGATAATATACTGTATATTAGCTGTTTTACCTGTCAAACATTTGTATTTCTGACCATTCAGTTTTGAGATTTGCATAGGTCTGTAGGCAGGAGACCTGATTTTTCACTTCTTTTTTTGTAAATTCTATATTGACTTTTTTCAATATTGATGTTTTTCAAATGTACAGCATAACAGGCGGTAGAACCTGGCGCTTCCGATATCTGATCATGGGCAATATCTTCCTCAACCCTAATTGTATATGGGGTGCTTTTTCTTTTCTTCCTTCTGGTATGCTTAATGGACGTTTCTCTTTTTTTTAAGGAAGCTCTGTTTGTGCAAACTAGGAATGTTCAGTGAATTATGTATCCCAGCACTGTATTGCTATTTTATGCTATTATGGCTATTTATTTATAATTATATTTTAAACTAAAGAGACTCAAATGCACTATGCTTCTAGTGCAACTAGTTTATCTCCAGAGCACTGTTCCTTATATTTTAGTGCATACTTGATTAATGTGTAAAATATATTTGATCACTGCCAATATTGCAACACTTACTTCATGGCATCCATACCAATCCCCAATGTCTCTTTTGCCACAATGATTTTGCTTGTTTAGGGTTCTACCCATCACAGTTGCATCACATAACCTGAGAATGTCACAGAACACATCCTTTGATTTGTCAAGGACAGTGCAGGGACAAGGTCATCCAGTGTCCAGGGTGAAAATGGCAAACTGCGCCCCCCCAGGTTGTGCATAGGTTAAATACCTAGTACACGAGGGAGGCGTGGCCGGACCTAGCGGGAAGATGGACGCTTAAGCTCTGAGCTACTGCCACCTCAGGGCGCATCGCTTCCATACGCGGAGATAATCGACCCCATTCTCACCAAAAGACATGGGAACAGCTTCTAGGCAATCCTCAGCGTCCCGCTCCTGTTCCTCAAGGGAAAATACCGGATCGCAAGGCCAGAATATTCCGGAGATGTTTCGCTCGTCATTTTTATTATTAATACATTTTTTTTACTAGTAATGTAATTTTTTGCAGTACTGCGACATTGCGACGGACAGATCGGAGACTTTTGACAACTTTTTGCGACCATTGGCATTTATACAGCTATAAAAATGCACTGATTACTGTGTAGATGTCACTGGCAGGGAGGGGTTAACATGAGGGGCGATCAAGGGGTTAAATGTGTGTTCCCTCTGTGTTCCCTCTGTGTGTTCTAACTGTATGGGGATGGGAGTGACTAGGAACAAACAATATGGCTCCTCTTCCCTGACAGCACAGGGATTTGTGTGTTTACACATTCAAATTACCTGTGCTGGCACTCGTGTGTGGCCGTCGGCGATTGTTGCCCGCTGGCCACACGCAGACAGTATATGTGCGTGAGCCGGTGGGAACCGATTAAATTACAGCGGTGACAAAATTAAAATGCAAAAAAAAGTATACAAATGATTAACATCAATAAAGAATGTAGATCATACAAATATAGTACTGATAAACATCAATGTATCATAGTGTCCATATAAAATTGCACATGAGGAAACATAAAGATTCCAAGAAAGGAAGTAGATGACTGAAGTGAAAAAACAGTTCAATATAAACTCAGACTTCTACTTCTGGGGAGAATTTTGATGTGCTTGTGAAGAGGCCGACCAGGAGTTTACATTGAATGTGCAGTCACCACCAGACACAATGATCGGGTACTCTTACCAGATCCAATGGAATACTAGCAAGCAGCCAAATGCGCAGAGAATACAAAGTAGATTGGACTCCACAGGGACCAGCATACACGGGAACCAGCATACACGGAACCAGCACAGAAGGAGTGCAGCCACTCTGTGCTCAGCGTCCAAAAAATCCAAGGCTCAACCAAGCATGTATAAATTGAGGAGGGAGAAACGCCAACATAGCATAAAATCTTTAACCAAATAGTTTTATTGAATAAGTAATGCCCGTACATCAATATGGATGGATACAGCGACTCTATATGTGATCACAAAGGAGGATAGTACGGAGAGTTATAACATGGAGCCCTCACAATACATCCCAACATTTTGTCAACTAAGACATCATCCGAGGTACAGGCCAGCTCCCCATGTACCACACCAATATATAACAAAAATCTAAATTGATAAACCAATGAGAACATGTGGGCTAGAATTTGCATAAGCCGGACCAGAACAGCTACCACTATGATGTCCGGCGTACGTTCCACCACCACTGGCCGGTCTTACAAGATGAAACATTTTACTACATGTGCTATACATCACATTGTATATCTATTAATGTGCCCCTGTAATAAACAGTATGTGGGTCACACTATACGCCCCTTCAGTGTTAGAGTAAACAAGCATATCACCAACATTAAGAATGGGAAGACCAACCGTGGTGTTCCGAAATATTATCTTCAGTGTCACAATCGTGATCAATCAGGGACCCAGTTTCTTATCATAGATAAATTCATATTGCACTGGAGAGGAGATTCCAGCATCAGGGGGGTTTCACATCTCAAGACATTTTGGATTTATGAATTTAAATCCTATTGCCCCATTGCATGAACGTTGACAGGGATATTAATGCATTTAGCAATAGGTCCTAACCAGGGCCGGACTGGGAGTAAAAACCAGCCCTGGAAAAAATGTCATACCAGCCCCATAGCATTTTTATACCAGCCCAACAGCATAACATCATTATTTTCTTGTTCATAAAAGGGAAAATCATGCATTGTAAAGCACAGTTGAAGAGTGTATTATATATAGAGAAGACAGATATGAAAGCACATAGTGCTAGGGATATACAACAGCAAAATACAGTTAGAAGTGGTAAAAGTGGAGCAATCATCAAGGGGGACACCTTACATCAACTCCCCGTTACAGCAATGACCCCCCCCCCTCAGACTGGCCTGGTGGCGCTGTCACTGACCACCTCTCAGGTGCACTGTGCAGGGATCAGTCAGTCCGCTCCCGGTTGGTGGCTCTGGTTTTCCTATTGTCTCCTCTTCACAGTCCACACACGTCTCCCATGACCCCCATCCCAGCGGTGCTCCCACTGTTGACTACTCTCCAGACTCCCCCAGAGACTGCAGACATTATATAAAACAAGAGATGGTCAGAGGCTGTGGGCATGGTACAGGAGATGTCAGAGGCTGTGGGCATGGTACAGGAGATGTCAGAGGTTGCAGACATGGTACAGGAGATGTCAGAGGCTGTGGGCATAGTACAGGAGATGTCAGAGGCTGTGGGCGTGGTACAGGAGATGTCAGAGGCTGTCGGCATGGTACAGGAGATGTCAGAGGCTGTGGGCATGGTACAGGAGATGTCAGAGGCTGTAAGCATAGTACAGAAGATGTCAGAGGCTGTGGGCATAGTACAGAAGATGTCAGAGGCTGTGGGCATGGTACAGAAGATGACAGAGGCTGTGGGCATGGTACAGGAGATGTCAGAGGCTGTGGGCATGGTACAGGAGATGTCAGAGGCTGTGGGCATGGTACAGGAGATGTCAGAGGCTGTGGGCATGGTACAGGAGATGTCAGAGGCTGTGGGCATGGTACAGGAGATGTCAGAGGCTGTGGGCATGGTACAGGAGATGTCAGAGGCTATGGGCATGGTACAGGCGATGTCAGAGGCTGTGGGCATGGTACAGGAGATGTCAGAGGCTGTGGGCATAGTACAGGAGATGTCAGAGGCTGTGGGCATGGTACAGGAGATGTCAGAGGCTGTGGGCATGGTACAGGAGAGGTCAGAGGCTGTGGGCATGGTACAGGAGATGTAATAGGCTGTGGGCATGGTACAGAAGATGTCAAGATGGCAGAGGCCGTGGGCATGATACAAGAGATGTCAAGATGTCAGAGGCTGTGGGCATGATACAGGATATGTCAGGGGCTGTGGGAATGATACAGGAGATGTCAGAGGCTGTGGGCATAGTATAGAAGATGTCAGAGGCTGTGGGCATGGTACAGAAGATGTCAAGATGTCAGAGTCTGTGGGCATGATGCAGGAGATGTCAGAGGCTGTGGGCATGATACAGGAGATTTCAGAGGCTGTGGGCATAGTACAGGAGATGTCAGAGGCTGTGGGCATGGTACAGGAGATGTCAGAGGCTGTGGGCATGGTACAGGAGATGTCAGAGGCTGTGGGCATGGTACAGGAGATGTCAGAGTCTGTGGGCATGGTACAGGAGATGTCAGAGGCTGTGGGTATGGTACAGGAGATGTCAGAGGCTGTGGGCATGGTACAGGAGATGTCAGAGGCTGTGGGCATGGTACAGGAGATGTCAGAGGCTGTGGGCATAGTACATGAGATGTCAGAGGCTGTGGGCATAGTACAGAAGATGTCAGAGGCTGTGGGCATAGTACAGAAGATGTCAGAGGCTGTGGACATGGTACAAGAGATGTCAGAGGCTGTGGGCATGGTACAGGAGATGTCAGAGGCTGTGGGCATGGTACAGAAGATGTCAAGATGGCAGAGGCCGTGGGCATGATACAGGAGATGTCAAGATGTCAGAGGCTGTGGGCATGATACAGGAGATGTCAGAGGCTGTGGGCATGATACAGGAGATGTCAGAGGCTGTGGGCATGATACAGGAGATGTTAGAGGCTGTGGGCATGATACAGGAGATGTCAGGCTGTGGGCATAGTACAGGAGATGTCAGAGGCTGTGGGCATAGTACAGAAGATGTCAGATGCTGTGGGCATGGTACAGAAGATGTCAAGATGGCAGAGGCTGTGGGCATGATACAGGAGATGTCAAGATGGCAGAGGCTGTGGGCATGGTACAGGAGATGTCAGAGGCTGTGGGCATGGTACAGGAGATGTCAGAGGCTGTGGGCATGATACAGATGTCAAGATGGCAGAGGCTGTGGGCATGGTACAGGAGATGTCATTCCCCCATCTGTCTAGCAGATTGGATGACAGTCAGACCGGTCCATTGAGAACAGCAGTCTGTGATCGTGTCCACTCTGCATAAGTGGAGCAGACACGGACCTGTCATCCACCTGCTCAGCAGGGATCAGTGGAGATTTCCCCCACAGAGCAGGTGGATTTGCTTGGCAGAATCTGCCCATGTGAAAGGGCTCCAAGGGAGAGATCTGTGGACTGTAATGTAAAGGGAAACTGATGTAAGGGCCAGTTCACACCAGACGCAGTTTCGTACAGTTTTGTGCGCATTTTTTCTGTGATAAAAATGCACGCACAGTGTTTTCTATGTATTCCAATGGCTCTAGTTCACACCATGCAGTCAGTTTTTCGGTGCAGAAACTGGCTGGAAACTGACTGCATGGTGTGAACTAGAGCCATTGGAATACATGGAAAACACTGTGCATGCATTTTGTGCAGAAAAAAAGGGCATGGAACTGAATGGAACTGCGTCTGGAGCGAACTGGCACCAAAGAGGAACTCTTGGAATCCTGATGTAAAGGGGTCTCTGATCACCAAACCCCCACATACATCAGAGTCCCCCTTTACATCACAGTCCACAGAGCTCTCCCTTACATAAGTGTGCTCAGAGGCTGGCGAGGAGAGGAAGGGGGGGATTTCCCTTACCAATGATGAAGGCTTGGGCCCTGGATTGGTCAGCAAACAAGGCCTATTAGCTTGTGCTATACATAGGCTGGCAGAGCATGCTGGGGCTTGTAGTGCAGCCCACTAGGGAAACCCTAGTGGGCTGCTGTGTTGGTTGAGGGACTCTGGAGGTAACAACACACTCTGTTCAGCCCCATCAATGACTGAGCCACCCGTGTGCTGCTTTCTTTTTAATCACTAAGAACTTGGAAGTTTCATTAGGAAGCAAGGCTTTTAGCTGACCTGGAGAGGTGTGGATCCTCTGGAGGGTTGCAGCATCCATAATACAAGCTGGCCTTTGGCTTTCCTCCATTTCCACTACTGTATCTACCTTCTGCAGGCTGCTGCTGGCGTTTCTCTATGGAGAAGCTGCAGAAGATTGGAATGTGGGCGGGGCCACAGGGACACACGAGGAGGTGAGGGGAGGAGGACTTGTTATCTGTAACTTTTTTCTCTCCTGTCCGATGTCCGTGCAAGGAGGGGGGCTGTCAGTGCGGGGGTAGTATGTGACACAGAATGTAATACACACTCTGCTCACAACTGAAGCCAACATCACACAGCAGGAGATGCCCGCTGACTAACGTGTAGTGGAGGAAGAGGAGGGGGGAGCAGAGCGCCGCGCTGCAGCCACAGCTTAGCCCAAAGCAGCCTCAGAACAGGCAGCCTACCGGGAGATTTCCCGATGTCCCAGTAGGCCAGTCCGGCCCTGGTCCTAACATGTTCTACGTTCAATTCATCTAGGCCCATTTAAACGTTTTATGTCATATTATATTAGTGTTTTAGTAGCACACATTTTATTCATATTTTTATTATGTTATTTTTAATATCATTCATAGATTTTATTTTTATAATTTTATGCATCATTGTGGAAGTTTTCCATTATACGATATGCCCACAAAGTTGGTGTCAAGCCACTTATTATTCGATTCACACTGAATAGTCTTTAATTTCAAATTTAAATCTTTGAATTTTTGTAAAATTGTTGTTCTATTTATAAGGAGACTGAATATTTTATATTTTAGGAGTTATTGCCACCTTTAGGGATGAATACTGCATGCATGTTGAGACTGAATAGTTTTTTCCTATGCTGGGTTCAATATTGAGGTATTTGTAAATCACTATGATATCTCCTCTCAATTGTTGTTTCTCCAGTGAGAATAAATGTAGTGTTTGCAGACTTTCCTCGTAATTGAGGTCCTCCATTCCCCTTATTATTTGTGTTGCCCTTCATTGGACTCTCTCCAGTTACAGCACATCCCTACTGAGGACTGGTGACTAGAGTTGAGCGGACACCTGGATGTTCGGGTTCGGGTCCGAACCCGAACTTTAAAAAAAAAGTTCGGGTTCGGGAACCCGAACCCGAACTCCGAACCCCATTGTAGTCAATGGGACATGGACTTTTAGAAAAAAAAATGCGCGGAGGTCCCCGCAAATTCAATAACCAGACCCTTTAGGTCTGGTATGGATATTAAGGGGAACACCGCCATCAATTTAAAAAAAAAATGACGTGCGGTTCCCCCTAAATATCCATAACCAGACCCTTCAGGTCTGGTATGGATATTAAGGGGAACCCCGCCGTCAATTTAAAACAAAAATGACGTGCGGTTCCCCCTAAATATCCATAACCAGACCCGTTATCCGAGCACGTTGACCTGTCCGGCCGCAGAAAAGAGGGGGGGACAGAGTGCGCCCCCCCCTCTCCTGAACCGCACCAGGCCACATGCCCTCAACATGGGGAGGATGTCCCCATGTTGATGGAGACAAGGGTCTCATCCCCACAACCCTTGCCTGGTGGTTGTGGGGGTATGCGGGCGGGAGGTTTATCAGAATCTGGAAGACCCCTTTAACAAAGGGGACCCCCAGATCCCGACCCCCCTGTGTGAAATGGTAATGGGGTACACTGTACCCCTACCATTTCACGAAGGAAGTGTAAAGTCTTGTAAAAAAAAACACACTGACACCGTAGAATAAAGTCCTTTATTAATAAAAAAAAAAAGAAAAAACTCCAGCGGTGATAATCCACTCGTTCCCGGCTTCCTGCGTTGTCCTGATCCTGCGACGACTGCGGGTGATCTCCAGCGATGAGAAGATCCTGCGTCGGGTGATCTCCGCTCCAGCGATGAGAAGATCCATCCATCCAGCACAGCAGCATCCCCGACCTCCTCTCACCGCTGGACACAGCCCAGCGAATGACGCGACTGCAGCTGTGACATTACTTAAATAGAGGAGGCAGGGCCACCCGTCACGTGACCCCGCACCCTCTGACGTACCCTCTGCTACGTCACTGGGGAAGCCCAGGAAGAGGAAAGACCCTGGGCTTACCCAGTGATGTAGCAGAGGGTACGTGACGGGTGGCCCTGCCTCCTCTATATAAGTAATGTCACAGCTTCAGCCGCTCATTCGCTGGGCTGTGTCCAGCGGTGAGAGGAGGTTGGGGATGCTGCTGCGCTGGATGGATGGATCTTCTCATCGCTGGAGCGGAGATCACCCGACACAGGATCTTCTCATCGCTGGAGATCACCCGCAGCCGTCGCAGGATCAGGACAACGCAGGAAGCCGGGAACGAGTGGATTATCACCGCTGGAGTTTTTTTTTTTTATTAATAAAGGACTTTATTCTACGGTGTCAGTGTGTTTTTTTTACAAGACTTTACACTTCCTTCGTGAAATGGTAGGGGTACAGTGTACCCCATTACCATTTCACACAGCCCCCCTGTGTGAAATGGTAATGGGGTACACTGTACCCCTACCATTTCACGAAGGAAGTGTAAAGTCTTGTAAAAAAAACACACTGACAGGATCTGGGGGTCCCCTTTGTTAAAGGGGTCTTCCAGATTCTGATAAACCTCCCGCCCGCATACCCCCATAACCACCGGGCAAGGGTTGTGGGGATGAGACCCTTGTCCCCATCAACATGGGGACATCCTCCCCATGTTGAGGGCATGTGGCCTGGTGTGGTTCAGAAGAGGGGGGGGCGCACTCTGTCCCCCCCTCTTTTCTGCGGCCGGCCAGGTCAACGTGCTCGGATAATGGGTCTGGTTATGGATATTTAGGGGGAACCGCACGTCATTTTTGTTTTAAATTGACGGCGGGGTTCCCCTTAATATCCATACCAGACCTAAAGGGTCTGGTTATTGAACTTGCGGGGACCTCCACACATTTTTTTTTTCTAAAAGTCTGTGTCCCATTGACTACAAAGGGGTTCGGAGTTCGGGTTTGGGTTCCCGAACCCAAACTTTTTTTTTAAAGTTCAGGTTCGGACCCGAACATCCAGGTGTCCGCTCAACTCTAGTTGGGAGGGGTCAATAATACAATAATTAGGGAAAAACTGGCTTATATGAGAAGGGTTATGGAAAGTATGCATTGAAACCCCTGGACTGACACCCGAGACTGAAAATCTAGAAAGTCTGTTTTGTTGATATACTAATCTGAATGGGATTGGGGGAAGGGAAGGTGGGGATATGGGGATGGGGGGGGGGGAGAAAATGGGAAGTCTAAAGACATGTGTTTCTTTTTTTAGAATATAGAATATATATTTTTATAGAATATATTTTATTGTATCTTGTATGGAAAGTTTATCTGTTGCGAAAAATGAAAATAAAGATGAAGTTAAATAGAGATGCTATGAGGCTTGTCACATTTTCTAACTAGACAATGTAGAATCTATATTATTTTGTTTAGTTTATTCAGTTTTGCCAGTACAGGATAATTAACTAAACAAATTAAGAGAATCACACAGTGCTGGGACTCTGGAGAGTCACTGTCACAGACTGCTCTATCATTCCGTTCAACCTTAATGGCCAAACAACATATCAGTGAAAGAAATGTATACATTTAGTCACTGTGACTATTTGCAGGGAAATTATGGCAACGCCATATTGCTTAGGGACACAGTGTAATTAAAACATAATTAACAAAGATAATGAGTGGCACTCTTAGACATGAGTGCTTCCTCTTTTTCATACGACCTATGTGATTTAATAACCACAGTGTAAAAATTGTATAATTGCATCTAAAATATCTGCAAGGAGAGAATTGCTATTACCCATAAACCAATGTAATGTAAACATCTCACACATATTAATGTAACTCATCCATTACAGTACATTATGAGTAACGCTACAGTGTGTCAAAGATGCATCAAGCATAAAATATAATAATTGCCCTAAATTTTTACTGAAACTGTAAAAATCAATGTAATAGTAAGAATAAATAATGTATTAATGGAGTCTATTTAAGCTCATACACAGGTTGACTAATTTTAGTAAGCCAATATCCTATTTCCTATTTTTCATGTATTTGAGATATATGCAAGGGACATTTTCAAATAACTAGGGTGAGTCTAGATATTTCACGTTACTATACTTCAATATTTAAATGCAATTATTTAGCCTAAACAATGATTTGTCTTTTAGGAGCAGGGGTGAAGCACTTTCTAGTCATGTGAGTGCATTGTTCAACCACGTCAATGTTAATTGAATAACCTCTGAGTTGGCCATGTTTTTAAGGAAAAATAGTCATTCATTAGGAGCAGTTCCAAGTAATGCCAGACACATAAATTCCAATGTTTTTTTTTTATGAAGCATGTGATTAGAGCCGGAGGCTCTAATTGGCTTCAAAAAAGGGTGGGCTCAGGGCACAGAGCATTGTGCCCTGAGCCCACTCAGTTGTGTGACATTAGGAAATTAGGAAAATAATATAATGTCTTCCTGCTTGTGTGGCCCTGTGTCCTCTTACACTCCTTGAGACTGAATAGTTTTTTTTCCTATGCTGGGATCACCATTGAGGTATTTTCAAATCGCTATCATATCTCCTTCCTCTCAAGCGTTGTTTCTCCAACGAGAATACATTTAGTGTTTGCAGTCGTTCCTCATAATTTAGGTCCTCCAGTCCCCTTATTAGTTTTGTTGCCCTTCTTTGGACTCTCTCCAGTTTCAGCACATCCCTTCTGAGGACTGGTGACTAGAACTGGAAAGAATACTCCAGATGTGGTCTAACCAGAGTTTTATACAGTGGTAGGATTATCGTTCTATCTCTGAAGTATATCCATTTTTTATGCATGCTAATATTCTGCCCACGTTGGTAGCTGCAGCTTTACATTGCATGCTATTGCTCAATCTGTCATCTACTAGGACCCCCAGATATTTCTCCATCCTTGACTCCCTCAGCGGTTCTCCCCCTAGTGAGTAGTTTGCATTTATGTTTTTTGCCCCAAGTGCATTACCTTCCATTTTCCCCCATTAGACCTAATTTTCCATATATTTGCCGGCTCCATTATTTTGTTCAGGTCTTTCTGTAAAATGTATATATCCTGGTGTGAAGTTGTTGCCTTGCTTAATTTTGCACCGTCCACAAAAACTGATATTAAGATATTTATCCCATGGAAAGTAGCAAAGAACGGATGGACGGCCGCACATCAAAGAACTCTTGAGTTGTCTTTATTGAAGGAACATGAGCAAACACCGCAAACTCACAAATACACAGCAGAAATCAAAAACAGCCGACACGTTTCACACTTAGTTAGTGCTTATTCATGGCCTAAGATATTTATCCCATCCTCTATATAATTTTTGAATAAATTTAATAGAATTGGTCCCAAGGCTAAACCTTGGGGTACCCCGCTTACCACTCCAGACCAGTCGGAGTACCCATTATTTATCACTACCCTTTTGACACGCCCCTTTAACCAGTTTTTGACCCAAGAGCAAACCTTATGGTCCAGGCCTGCAGACCTCAGCTTGTAGATTAAGCGCTTATGGGGGACTGTATCGAACGCCTTTGCAAAATCCAGGTACACTAAATCCACGGGCCTTCCCTTGTCTAGATGGCAGCTCACTTCCTCAGAGAATGTTAACAGATTGTTCTGTCAAGAATGACCTTTCGTAAACCCATTCTGGTAACTACTTATGATATTTTTTTCTGCAGTACATTTTAGGATATAGTCCCTTATCATCCCCTTCAATAATTTACCAACGATTGATGTTAGACTGACAGGCCTCTGTTCTTAAAATTCTGATATTCTGAAATTGTTTTACCACTGGCTAATACGGATGAGCCGAACACCCCCCGGTTCGGTTCACAGCAGGCAAAAAATGTGTTCGAACATGTCTATTGGACATGAACATATATGGAAGAAATAACAAGGTTGGAGTTACATAAAAAGAGACAAAATATTTTTGAACAAGGGGATAAGAGTGGAAGGTTTTTGGCTAGATTGGCACAACAAGAATATAAGGCTACAACCATAGCAGAGATAGAGACGCCAGAAGGAGTGAGAGTAAAGGAACCCGAGGAGATTTTGAAAGTCTTTAGTAATTATTTCAGTAGATTGTATGCCTCTTCTCTGCCCCCCGACTTCCAACCGGGGGCCATGTCGGACTTACTAGATTGGGTAGCCCTCTGCTGGTTGTCAGATCGGGAGAGGGAGGTATTAGTAGATCCAATTACAAGTGAAGAGATAATTAAGGTTATAAAGACATTCCCCGGGGAAAAAGCACCAGGCCCAGATGGAATTCCTGTCGAATTCTATAAACAATATGATACCATATTAGCTCCAAAATTGGCAGAGGTATTTACGAGTGGGCTATTGAAAGGGACATTGCCAGATTCAATGAGGCAGGCACATATAACTTTAATATATAAAGAAGGGAAAGATCCAAAAATATGCCCCTCATATAGGCCAATAGCACTATTGAATATAGATTTCAAAATATTAACAAAAATACTGACAACAAGACTACAGCCATTATTAAAAACGATTATAGATGCAGATCAGACAGAATTGATGCCACAGAGAACGACAGATATTAATCTACGTAGATTATTTACAAACATACATGCTCATCATAACTGTGAAGGAACTAGGACGGTGGCCTCATTAGATATAGAGAAGGCCTTCGATACAATCAAATGGCCTTTTCTATGGGAGGTACTTAGAAGAATGGGGTTTCCACTAATGTTTATCAACTGGGTATGAATAATATACAGACAACCCATGTCAGCAGTTAAATTAGGAGGAAAACTCCCACCCTTTTTTCAGTTAAGCACAAGGCAGGTCTGCCCTTCTTCTCCAGCACTCTTTGCAGTAGCAATAGAGCCAGTGGCAGAGGCTCTGAGGACCTCGCAAAACATTCAAGGACTTCGAGTTGGGGGGCTGGAGGAGAGGGTAGCCCTGTATGTTGATGATATGTTGTTGTTTTTGAGGGATGCAGGTCCATCATTGAAGGGAGCTCTGGAACTACTGAATACTTTTTCAGTGTTTACAGGACTGAAAGTAAATTGGGGTAAATCATTGCTATTTGCCATTGATCAAGGAGCGCAGGATACAGCAAGCTCGACTTTACCATTAAAGTGGGTAACAGAATTTAAATATTTAGGCATAATAATATCGCGACAGGTGGAAGAATATAAAAGGATGAATTTGGACCCAGTATTACAGGAGTATAAGAAAAAACTAAAGGTATGGGAGACGCTTCCTCTGTCACTATTAGGACGCATACATTTAATAAAAATAAAGATTCTTCCAAGGCTGTTATACTTATTTAGAAATTCACCACAATGGTTACCTAAGAATTTCTTTACACAGCTACATGGTATGTTATCATCATTTATATGGCAAAATAAATCAGCTAGAATAAAATTAAGTACACTTATGCGCCCGGTGGCACAGGGGGGGGGGTTAGCCATCCCAGATTTTTACAAATATTATTTAGCATCACAGTTGATGACAGTAGGAAGGTGGTTGAACCCTGATGGATATGATCCTGCTACAATGGTGGAGGCCGCAGTGGTCCAGTCTTTTTTTAGGCACTGCAGGCACTGACATTTCGTGGGCTAAAATATAGGCGAGACCTAACCCCGTCAATGATGACAACAGTAAAAGCATGGAAAGTCAGTATGGCAAGGGAGAGTAATTTAAAAACAGATCTGTCCCCAAATACTCCATTATGGAGAAATCCTGAACGTGTACATCTAGCATCTATTCAGGATCCTAGAGCATGGACAAAATTTTAAGTAAAAAAAATATCACAAGTAATATATGAGGGGAAAATATCCTCATTTGCAGATATGAGACAAAAATGGAATGTGCCCGAGAACTATTTTTTTTAGATATTTGCAGTTGGTACATGCCCTGTCAGCTCAGTTCCCTGAGGGTATCCCACAGTTAATAGAAACAGGTTTAGAACAAATGATGAGAAAGAAAAAGAAAAAAGGGATGATTTCAACTATATATACTTATATAGTAAAGACAGAACCATCAGATATGAATAAATTGTGTGAATGTTGGTTAAGAGATGTCCCAAAATTATCAGTAGAAAACTGGGGGGAGATATATAAATTTCCATTCCAGATATATTAATTCAATTTAAGATAACACACAGACGTTATTACATACCGTATACATTTTTTAAAAATATTTCCATCAAATTCTCAAAACTGCTGGAGATGTGCAGGTACCCCAGGAAACTTTATCCATATCTTTTGTCCCTGTCCGAAGATAATGTTATTTTGGAGAGAGGCCTTGAGAGTAATTAATAAAGTGACGGCAGTTCAGCTTGACCTGGAGGCAGAGATCTGCCTATTGGGATTAGTAGAGGAAAACACGGCCCCTATAGAAAGAAGAACACAGGTGGGCCTGTTGCTCTTATATGCAAGAAAGGTAATAGTGTTAAATTGTAAGAGGGTGGAAGCTCCCTCGCTGGCGCAGTGGAAACATTTAGTAAATAGCAATCTGTCACTATATAAGGAGGCATATTGTAATAGAGAAAACAGGGAGAAATATGGAAAGGTATGGGCAAATTGGATAGAGAACGTGACGACGGCTTCAGGGTAGGGGGGTATGGAAATGGGATGGAACTACACTAATGGAAGAAAGGGTTAAGAAAGAGGTCAATGCATGCAATGTATAAATATAATGTACATAATTGTAATGAAGAGATTTGTATGATTTTATAGATTTTATAGAAATTTGGAGAAAGTTGATAAATGTGAAAGATATATTTGGATATGAAAAAGAGAACATTTAATAAAGAGATTTAAAAAAGGTAAGGAAAAGAAAAAGAAAAGGGATAAAAAAAGTCTATGGGACACAAACGTGAAAAATCAACAGTGCTAATCTTAAAAGCTAATATGCGCTACTTTACAGGCATACTATACACACCCCCCAGGTATAAAATGTAAAGGAATATTTCACTTTAATTGTTTCACTTTAAGCATTATTAAACATTTAAGGACCGCCTCCTGCAGATATACGTCGGCATAATGGCACGGCTGGGCACAAGCTCGTACCTGTACGTCCTCTTTAAGTGCCCAGCCGTAGGTCGCGGGCGCGCGCCCGCGGCGAGTGCCCGCGACCCGGTCCGAAGCTCCGTGAGCGTGTCCACGGGACCCGATCGCTGCTGGAGTCCCGCGATCGGTCCCCGGAGCTGAAGAACGGGGAGAGTTGTGTGTAAACACAACTTCCCCGTTCTTCACAGTGGCAGCTTCATTGATCGTGTGTTCCCTAATATAGGGAAACACGATCAATGACGTCACACGTCCAGCCCCGCCCCCCTATAGTTAGAAAAACATATGAGGTAACACATAACCCCTACAGCGCCCCCTAGTGGTTAACTCCTAAACTGCACTGTCATTTTCACAGTAAACAATGCATTTTTATAGCATTTTTTGCTGTGAAAATTACAATGGTCCCAAAAATGTGTCAAAATTGTCCGATGTCTCCGCCATAATGTCGCAGTCATGAAAAAAATTGCTGACCACCGCCATTAGTAGTAAAAAAAAAATTATTAATAAAAATGCAATAAAACTATCTCCTATTTTGTAAACGCTATAAATGCTTATTGCAATTTTTTTTACCAAAAATAGGTAGAAGAATACGTATCGGCCTAAACTGAGGAAAAAAAATATTTTATATCTTTTTGGGGGGTATTTATTATAGCAAAAAGTAAAAAATATTGCATTTTTTTCAAAATTGGCGGTCTATTTTTGTTTATAGCGCAAAAAATGAAAACCACAGAGGTGATCAAATACCACCAAAAGAAAGCTCTATTTGTGGGAAAAAAAGGACGCCAATTTTGTTTCGGAGCCACATCGCACGACCGCGCAATTGTCAGTTAAAGCTTTGCAGTGCCAAATCGCAAAAACTGGCCAGGTCCTTTACCTGCATAAAGGTCCGGGTCTTAAATGGTTAAAATCACTGCTCCTGGAAAAAAAATCAGTTTTTAATACATGTCCCCTGGGACAGGACCCAGGTCCCCAAACACTTTTTATGACAATAACTTGCATATTAATCTTTAAAATTAGCACTTTTGATTTCTCCCATAGACTTTTAATGGTGTTCCGCAGCTTTTCGAATTTGCCGCAAACACCCCAAATTGTTCGCTGTTTGCCAAACGGGCGAACAGCCAATGTTCGAGTCAAACTCATATTTGACTCATCCCTAGAAATGGGACTGGAGAGTCCAGATTTAGGTAGGACCACCCACTATCCTGCCATGTTTTTGGCAGTCAGAGGTCCCTTTTCTCATAGATCAAGATGCCTTCATCCCACATAACCCATTATAGTAAACTTACCATTTGTACATTGTAGTCTGTTATTTCATATTTGTGCAGATATGCAAATACTTTTAAGAATACAATTTGGATGTTTGCACATCTTCAGTGGCAGCTGGTGCTCCATCGTTTGTGGGGGGAGCAGACCGACCTGACCATGGACCCCCCCTCCTGTGCTGCCCCGGAACTGATATGTGGGGTGGAGATGGCGGCGGCTTCCCCCCTGAGTTTCCTCTCTGCCGGTCGGGTTTCCAATGCGCCTCCTCGGCATCATGGCAGCCATACGTCTCCTCCCTCTTCCTCATAGGCCAATAAAATGGCTGCTCCTTTCACCCAATCAGGAAACAGTTCTCATGACCCACTTCCTGATTGTCCGGGAGGAGAGTCAGTGTGACAGCAGTGAATATTAATTTTTCTATTGTCACACAACTGGGGGGGGCTCAGGGCACAGTGCTTTGCACCTCAAGCCCACCCTTTTTAGAAACTCTGGCTCTAATTACGTTATTAAAAAACCCTCATTGGAATCCATGCGTCCGCACCCTGCATGCAGATTAGGGGGCTGGGTGCATGGTTAGGGGGGTGGAAACTCTGTGCCTTTAATGGAAGGACCAACACTGCACATGATCAATACATCAGTGAACAGGACATGCCTCCTCAATTTCCTCCATTATTGCTATTTAAAGCCCTGAACACAGGCCGAATGCAGGGTGGCATCAGCCGGTTCAATATAAACCAGCCGACATTCAGCCCATGTGTACTGCAGCCGTTCCGACAGAAGCGAACTATAAACAATAACATCTGTTTAAATAAAGCTGTAGAATGTTTATAAATACATTATGATCTCTGCCTGTTGAAAATATAAAAATGCAACAATTTTCCAATCAATGGTACAAAGGAATAGAAACATGATTTAAATTATGATAACATAGTGAGATGAAGCAAACAAAGCACCATTATGTTAGAGCTCCTGTCTTTCTTTCTTTTTCCCAAAGCACACATATCTATACAGCAAAAAGTGCTGTCATTTTTATACCGCTTTAACACTAGTGGACTGATTGAGCTTGCCTGTCTGTTTTTCAGGCCGACCGTTTCGGACCCTCCATTCTCCTCTATGGAGCAGCAGATGTAAATGAACACGTCTGTTTACACCCACCTACATTCAATGTGATCTGATCTGCTAAAGGCAGATGGATGGAAATCGGTTCCCCTTCCTCTAGCAGATTAGATAGCAGTTGTGTGTAAACAGACAGGCGGTCTGTTTACATCCGACCACCCATAGTGGAGAGCGGGCTGTGTCTATTTCCGCTCTGCATAACCGAAGCAGACATGGACCAGCCATCCACCTGCTTAGCAGGGATCAGCAAACAGATCCCCCACTGAGCAAGCAGACTCCACCCCATGAGAAAGGGGCCTTAATTACTTTGTATTCATACCCCTTAAAATTTTTCCACATTTTGTCATGTTACAACCAAAAACATAAATGTTTTTGATTGGAAATTTATGTGATAGTCCAACACAAAGAGGCACATAATTGTGTAGTGGAAGGAAATTGATAAATGGTTTTCAATTTTTTTTTACAAATAAATATGTGAAAAGTGTGATGTGCATTTGTATTCAGCCCCCTTTACTCTGATACCCCTAACTAAAATCTAATGAAAACAATTGCCTTCAGAAGTCACCTAATTAGTAAAGAGTCCACATGTGTGTAATTTAATCTCAATATAAATACAGCTGTTCTGTTAAGCCCTTAGAGGTTTGTTAGAGAAGCTTAGTGAACAAAAGAGCATCATGAAGGCAAAGGAACAGACCAGACAGATCAGGGATATAGTTGTGGAGAAGTTTAAAGCAGGATTAGGTTATAAAAAAATCTAGCTTTGAAAATCTCATGGAGCAGTGTTCATCCAAAAATACAAAGAGTATGGCACAACTGCAAACCTACCAAGACATGGCCGTTCACCTAAACTGACAGACAAGGCAAGGAGAGCATTCAGAGAAGCAGCCAAGGGAGCCATGATATCTGTCCACAGGACAACTATTAGTTGTGCATGGCACAAATCTGGCCTTTATGGAAGAGTGGCAAGAAGAAAGCCATTGTGGAAAGAAAGCCATAGGAAGTCCAGAGGGGGGCACAGCAAACATATGGAAGAAGGTGCTATGGTCAGATGAGAAAATATAACTTTTTGGCCTAAGAGCAAAACTCTATGGGGCAGATCCACATACCTTTCCGCCGGGCGCAGCGTATCTAAGATACGCTACGCCGCCGTAACTTATCTTTTTTTTTCGAATCCTGAAAGAATTTGCACCGTAAGTTACGGTGGCGTAGTGTATCTCTCGTGGCGTAAGGGCGCGTAATTCAAATGGATGTAATGGGGGCGTGTTTTATGTAAATACGTTGTGACCCGACATAAACAACGTTTTTTTTTAACTGCGGATGCGCCATCCCTGGGGTATCCCAGTGCGCATGCTCGAAATTAAACCGGAACCAGCCAATGCTTACGACGGTGACGTCATTCTACGCAAATTCCTATTCGCGTACGACTTACGCAAACAACGTAAAAAAAATCAAACTTGTACGCGGGAATGACGGCCATACTTAACATTGAGTATGCCTCAGAACAGCAGCTTTAACTATACGCCGGGAAAAGCCGAACGCAAGCGACGGAAAAAAATGCGCCGGACCGACGTATGTTTGTGGATCGCCGTAACTAGCTAATTTTCATACTCAACGCGGATTTCAACGGGAATGCCACCTAGCGGCCGCCGAAAAATTGCAGCTTAGATCCGACGGCGTACTACGACGTACGCCTGTCGGATCTAGCCGAGATGCCGTCATATCTTGTTTTGTGGATACCAAAACAAAGATAAAAATTTGAAATTACGTGGCGTATCAAGAGATACGCCGGTGTAATTTCTTTGAGGATCTGCCCCTAAGTGTGGTGGAAAACTAACACTGCACATCACCATCACACACCAACTCCAACGTGAAACATGGTGGTGGCAGCATCATGGTGTGGGAATACTTTCCATCAGCAGGGACAAGGAAGGTGGTCAGAGTTGATGGGAAGATGGATGGAGTCAAAAAAAGGGCAATCTTAGAAAAATGTCATTCTTTAGATGTCCAAAGCTGGTAGAGACGTACCCAAAAAGACTTGCAGCTGTAATTGCAGCGAAAGGTGGGTCTACAAAGTATTGACACTTTTCAGATATATATTTGTAAAAAAAAAATGAAAATCATTGATAACTTTCCTTCCACTTCACAATTATTTGCCACTTTGTGTTGGTCACATAAAACCCCAATAAAATAAATTTAAGTTTTTGGTTGTAACATGACAAAATGTGGAAAATTTCAAGGGGTATGAATACTTTTTCAATACAGTGTATATTAACCACTTCAATACTTGCCACTTTCACCCCCTTCCTGCCAGGTTAATTTTCAGCTTTCAGCGCTGTCACACTTTGAATGACAATTTTTTTTAGACAGATAGAGCTAAACAAATGAAAAAGAACCAACATTTTTGGGAAAACACGTTTCTTCGTATCTGTTATAACATTTTACAAATAAGTGATCTTTCTTCTTCACTGATGAGCGCTGATGTGTCTGCTCTGATGGACACTGATGAGGCAGCTCTGATGGGCACTGATAAGGCTGAACTGATGTGCAATAATGGGCACTGATGAGGCAGCACTGATTGGCACTGATAGGTGGCACTGATGCACACTGATAGGTGGCCCTGATAGACACTGATTTTCACTGATTGGCACTGATGGGGTTGCACTGATAATCAGGGATCCATTGATTAGTGCCCTGATTATCAGTGTAAACAGAGTGCTGACAATATTTTCAGTTATCGGCAATGCTTTCCTCACACAGCATGTGAGGAAAATACTCCCGATAACCAGCAAGTCTGTTTACATGTGATCAGCTGTGATTGGACACAGCTGATCACATGGCAAAGGGCTGCTATGATTGGCCCTTTACCACAATCTGTGATCAGCTGTGTCCAAAGGACACAGTGGTCACAGAGCATGACAGGGGGTGTACGGGGGGGGCAGAGTTCTGGGAGGACGTCCATGGATGCCCTCCCAGAACTATAGTATGGCACTGTAGCTGTCTTTTGGCTGTAGTACAGTACTAGAATGGTTAAGCAAGAATGTATTTGCTAAATAGGCAATGGACTGGAGCTCTTTCTCTCTACACGTTTCACAAACTTGGGTTTCGCCTCATTAGGAGCAAAGTTGCAGCTACTCTAAAATAAATATACAAACGGCATAAGTGCATTAGAGTTGTCTGTAGCTTGATAATAAATATCCTTATAATATACAGTACATCTCAATACATGCATCTGGGCTGTAAAGTTTCATCAGCCACAGATGTATGTATTGAGATGTACAGTGTGATGCATTTGCCTATATGTCTCAGTTTACTGCTCCCTGCTAGCCATATGGGTAGAGGTAGAAAGGAATTTCATGTGTGATTCATTCCTCTAACAGGTTATTGAAGTGCTAATGTCCCCTCACTATTCTAAACGTTAATTGATCTATTGTGTTGTGTGAAGAAGATCTGTGTTTACCCTTAAAAGATGTGTATTGTATCATCAGGCTAAATGATTAGAGAAGTGGTATGTTAATTATTCTGATTGCTTCAGTGTAGTAATTAACTCCACTGATGTCTTTATCTAAAGAAATGTGTCTGCATGGTCGGCTCCGACTTGTCTCCTATAATCTGTATGGGAAACCCCACTGTGTGAGGGGGGGCGTTCCTAACAGGTTGTAACCACATATAAGCTGAGTTTTTGTGTCATTAAAGTCTCTTGTTCCAGCATTAAGCCTTGGCATGTGTGGCTTATTATGGCGATTCCAGGAGGGGATGTTCTTGTATGGGGAGAAGGGAATGCTTGACGGGGATATCATTCTAATACCGTCACAAATGGTGGCAGCAGCGGGATTTTCCCTTCTATTCCCCTTTACACCCGGATTCCAAGCAGACACTGGAAGAACTACTGGAAGTTCGTGGAAGGATTGCTAGCAACAAAACCAAGTGGGTCATCATAGCAGAATTAATGGAGCTAGACCAGGAGGACGGGATTGCAGCAACACCAGCAGTACAAGAGATGGAGAGACCAGTAATTCAGGAGGAGTCACCAACCAACAAGCTAATGAGAGAGAAGCTAGCTTGGTTCGGTCCGAACCCAACAGCGGATGTGGTGCTGAAAGTGATGGACCTGTTAGCGAAGGAGGCTAAACAAATAAGAGACGCTGAACTACAGGAGGCTAAATAAATAAGAGACGCAGAACTACAGAAGGATAAACAAATAAGAGACGCAGAGCTACAGTTAAAACTGGCAGCAGTCCAACAAGCAGCCGCACATCCTCCAAACAGTGAGTACAGCACAGCAGACGCAAGGAGGATTCCGTTTAGCGCTTTTAAAGCTTTTGATGAAAAGGACTGTGAGATTGATAACTACCTGGCAGATTTTGAGCGACAATGTAACCTGCACCGAATAGCTAGAGGAGAGTGGGTTGCAATATTGTCAGGCAAACTGTCAGGCAAAGCTTCTGATGCTTTCCGGACCGTGCCAGATCAGGATATCCATAGCTACGCCAGGGTTAAAGAAGCGCTCCTGGCTCGTTATGCAGTAACCCCAGAGTCCCACCGACAGAAGTTCAGGGACTCACGCAAAACCACGAAAGACTCTTACGCGGAATGGGCATGCCAGTTGTCCCTGTCGGCCTCTAACTGGGTTAACAGCAGCCAGGCCACCACCACGGAGGACATTTTGCAACTAATGCTCCTGGAGCAATTTTACAATCACATCCAGACGGATGTCAAAGATTGGGTGAGAGATCGCAGGCCCATGACTCTACCAGAGGCCGCGAAGTTGGCGGATGAATATGCGGATACTCGCAAGACAAACCAGGTCACACCACGGGTACAACCTCCACGACCAACGGTGCCCTCACACCCACCAGCCGCTAGATACCAACCTCCTAACAGACCGGTGACATCTAGCCCTCGCTATCCACGCCAGGAGGACAACGAACAACGCTGCTTCCGGTGCAAACAGCTGGGTCACTTCAAGCAGAATTGCCCCATGAACGACAACACCAGGTCAAATTGGTCTCAACCTGGGTACCGCCCACCAGCAGCAGCCCATTGTGTAGACTCGGCTTGGGATCTCCAGGAGCTGGGTCCAGAAGAACCATTGGACACCATTTACGAAGTCCTCACGGTACAATCTGGTATTACGGACAACAGGGAACACCATTGTCAGCTGGTCATGGGCGACAGCCATGAGACGGAGGGGCCCTGGAGGGAGCAGGGCAGAAAGAGGCACCGCCGGCTACCCCCCAAGAAGAAGAGGTCCTGGAAGCCGTATAACAAGCTGACCTGGGAGGAGAAGAAGCGACTGGAGGAGAGGGAGTCGCAGCGGGCATCCCAGATGCGGCCCGAGATGTTCACCAAGGGCCCACCGGTGGCCCCTTACACCACCACCCAGTTCCTGATGATGAAGGACCACGTGGAGAGCCTGCAGGACATGAGCAAGCAGGAGCTGATCCGTGAGTACATAGAGCTGGAGGAGTGCATAAGCCGCATGGAGGAGGAGAACAACCACCTGAGGTCACAGCAGGCTGACCCCCCCAGGCTCCATGAACTGGAGATGGAGCTGGAGAAGCTCAAAGAGGAGAACCAGCGGCTGCGGAGGGAGCAGAGGGTGGCTGACCCTATGGGGCACTGATCTCCCCCCCTCCCGAACTCTGAGCACCAGTGCTACAGCATTTCAACAAATATAACTTTTTCTTTTATGAATCTCCTGTGATTGTCACTTCAGAGCCATAACCTGCCCCCTCCCATAGCGGGACACCTAGACGGCGGCACACAGACCCATTCGCTGTCTTCACACTGACTTCTGGTGACTCTGCAGATCGCACAAAGACTTGGGGACTGACCGGCGTGTCATCTGACGACCCGGTGGCATACCTGAGTCGGAAGCAGTTGCCAAGGGAGGTCAGTTACGCCAAACGGAGTTAACCTCGGACTAAAAGCTCTGAACCCGTCAACCCTACTGGACCAGGAAAGGTCCAACCGGGTTTGCCGGAGCAGGGAGAAAAAGGGGGGCCATTGTGATGCATTTGCCTATATGTCTCAGTTTACTGCTCCCTGCTAGCCATATGGGTAGAGGTAGAAAGGAATTTCATGTGTGATTCATTCCTCTAACAGGTTATTGAAGTGCTAATGTCCCCTCACTATTCTAAACGTTAATTGATCTATTGTGTTGTGTGAAGAAGATCTGTGTTTACCCTTAAAAGATGTGTATTGTATCATCAGGCTAAATGATTAGAGAAGTGGTATGTTAATTATTCTGATTGCTTCAGTGTAGTAATTAACTCCACTGATGTCTTTATCTAAAGAAATGTGTCTGCATGGTCGGCTCCGACTTGTCTCCTATAATCTGTATGGGAAATCCCACTGTGTGAGGGGGGGCGTTCCTAACAGGTTGTAACCACATATAAGCTGAGTTTTTGTGTCATTAAAGTCTCTTGTTCCAGCATTAAGCCTTGGCATGTGTGGCTTATTATGGCGATTCCAGGAGGGGATGTTCTTGTATGGGGAGAAGGGAATGCTTGACGGGGATATCATTCTAATACCGTCACATACAGTATATTCTAAATATATGTATTATCAAGATACAGTCAACTATAATGTATTTATACTGTTGGCATATTGATTTACAATAGCCTCAACTATTCTCCTAATAAAGAGGACCTGTTAAAATGTGTAGAGAGAGAACGTCAGCCTGTTGCCTATTATTTAAATACATTCTAGCCAAATATATATATGGATTAACATATTAAGTGAATATAGATAGCTATCAAGGTGTTGGACAGGGACAAATATATTTACTGAGGCTATATATCTCTGCTATACATCATGTACCACCTAAGCTCGGATTAGATTTTAATATATTAATAATAAAAATATTATTTTACTTCATAGAGCAAAGTCTTGCCTGAGTACCTTAATAGTCTGCTCTTTCTGCAATTGAGATATAATTATTATATGAATGTGGTACCCTATAAGTAGTACCCATAGAGTAATGCCTCGTACACACAACCATTGTTCTCGGCAGGAAAAAAAAACAAAGTTTTTCCAGACGTGATTCCTCTCCAGCCTTTCTTGTATACACACGTTCATGCAAAAAACGTCTGACCAGAGCGGTGACGTACAACCCGTACGACGGGAAAAGTTCCTTTCAAATGGTGCCACCCTTTGGGCTGCTTTTGGGCTGCATACTTGATTCTGAGCATGCACGTTGTTTTCCCCTTGGCAAAGCATACACACAACCGTTTTTCACGACGATAAAAAACTGACGGGAAACACGATGAGAAAAGAGAAAGCTTGTTTCAATTTTTCTGCGGGCAGTTTTTTCATCGAGAAAACTGCTAGGGAGCATACACATGACCGGTTTTCAAGACCAATACAAAAACCGGTCGTGTGCACAAAGCATTAAACATTCATATATCTTCTTTTTTACTTTAAACTAAAATTAAAACTTTGGGTATAATGACATTTTGTAAGCTGTAGCTGTAAATTGCTGTTTTGATAAAAAAAAATTATATATAATTTAATATAATTAATAATTAATATAATTTAAATGCTTAATAATACATTCAGTATTGCTTATTCTGTAAGTTCCATATCAATAAATATTTATGAGTTGGCATATGTCCAATTTTTTTAGTTTGTAGATTTTTTTTATCACAGCACAAATGAGCAAAATATTGAGAAAACACCTTTTGTTAAAGCTTATGAATTGTCTAAACTTTTTTGCTTTGCATATAGATGGGAATGCTTAAAACCCCTGTCAGTTTTTCCTATCAGTGTCCTATTAAAGCGAATGTCTCGCGGCCATTCTATTTTTTTTTCTGTCATTAATTTGTTTATGCCATATTAAAATAGTACTCGCTATTCCGCTGTTTCAAAGCATCCGCTATCCGATTCTGTCTGAAATTGTAAGTTATATTATCTGTCTAACGATGTTTCCATTTTGCTTGTGGGCACTGTGAAGCCCACAAGCACTCATTTCCTTGCCATCACAACAGGCGGTGTCTCGTCACATTCAGCTCCCCTATCACAGATTGACGTCCCATCGCCGCCATCTTGCTACACCGCTTGCCCCGTTCTCACGCTATCATTACTGTGAAGGAGTGTGGGGAGTACCAAGATGGTGGCGACGGAATGTCACTTCCTGGGAAATGTGTGATGGGGAGCCTGATGTGACGAGACAGCGGCGTCACGCTTTGAGAAATCCCGCGATAACTCAGAGGAAACCTCCGCAATGACTCCTGGGAGAAATGACAAAAGCTCCCAGGACACATTGCGGTTACAGGAAGTGACAAACTACCCGCAGACTACCCGCACTTCATAGAGACAGGAAGCAGTCTGAAATCTAAGGTACTGTACACATGTATTGCAGGTTGCAGTATGAATGAGCTCATGTGTTGAAATAGGGTGGAGCTCGGCTTTAAGTAGATTTTGTTTCCTGGCCTGGAGATACAGCCCAAAAAGAAAACTATCCCATAGAAAGCTTCTGCTGGAACACTGGACGATTTCCCCCAATTCTTCCAAATAAAGGAGGTTAATCATATGAAATGGGGTACAACCAGCAATAAAAAAAACTGACAAAAGTTTTATAAGTTCATTACTAAAATTATAAAAGCTTTATATACTCTTCAAGACCACATTAATGCTTTGTAAATATTTATATGATCCATTCTACTGTTCTATAGTTTTCTTAAATTAACCATAAAATAGCTACCTCCACAAAGTGTAATTCCACAGTAGGAAAGTGTTTGTTGTATTTGTGTGAAGAATAACAAAATATAAATTAAGTGGCAGCCACTTTAGGGTAGAATGATTACACTAGTCAAAACCAGTTAAAAGTGAACAAATTAAAAATAAGCCCATATTATTTCTCCATCTGCTTCTATCCTCTACAAGTGATACATGTTCATGAACAAGAACACTGTCACAGCTTTCTTCCCTTCTGCTAGACTTTATTAGTGTTTTTTTTCTAATCATGTTTTTATTTTTATTCTTTTTTTTATTGCAAAAACCACACCAATTAATGTAATATTAGTTATACACCAAGTAAGCTATATTGTTATTGTTTTCTGCATAGGAAAGCTTTGTATAACAACACCCTAAAATTGATCCATATTTTGTTTAATAGATACAAATGTTTATCAACAACTGGTACTTTACTGATTTCTGTTTTTTTCTGGCTTGTTTAAAAAATAGAAACCTGGAATTATCATCGTTTTAAATTAGTTCACAGCCTAGGGAAAGCAATTTGAATTAATTATGCTCTTTAAGAGACTTACAATAAACTAAGGAACTTAATAAAATATTATAATTATAAGTAACTTTATAGTTATAAAATGTATTTATAGGGGCGTGGCCGGGCCGTGAGGGAGAATGGATGCCTAACTGCTGAGCTCCTGTCACCTCAGGATAACTTTCTCCCCGTACAGCTCACCCAGCCAAAATTTACAATTGTTACCGACATGGGAACAGCCTCTAGGTCTTCGTCAGCATCTAGATCCCGTTCGCCCAGGCAAAACAGCAGCACAACTACTTTCTCATCCACGGAGAGGTCCCGCACTAACAGGGGAGAGATGGCAGCATCCCATCAGAGGATTACCTCAGGTACCTCACAGACACAGCAGAGGGGCTCTGATGACATTATACTAAGCCCGACACAGACTCCAACGTTAACCCCGAGGGGACCGGAGGCTTCAGGGATACAGGGTGTCGCAACACAAAGATCACTAACTATTGATGACTTAAAAAGTGTGGCAACTGATATTAAAGACGCCCTGGCAGCCGCCATTTCGGAATTGCGGTTAGACCTCCGCTCCCTCACAGACAGAGTATCGCAAACGGAGACTGTTATAGAAGACCATGAATCTGCCCTCAGGCGATGTACTAGGAAGGTGGATGATCACACCCTTCAAATGAGGGATATGAATAGACACATGGAGGACCTCGACAATAGAGGACGACGCCAGAACTTAAGGGTGCGGGGGTTACCCGAATCGGTTGAGGGGGACCTCATCTCTCAATCAGTGGTGGGCCTGTTTAATTCTATTCTTGACAGACCCCCTCAGACTGACATAGATCTCGTCAGAATTCATCGCGCATTGCGCCCTAAAGGTAAAGAAGCAGACCCCCCAAGGGATGTTATCTGTTGCCTAGCTGATTTTAGAATTAAAGAAGATATTCTAAGAAAAGCGCGGGGTAAGCAATTATCCTGTCAGGGAGCACCAATTCAACTTTTCCAAGATCTATCGGGCATCACATTAAAACACCGCAGAGATCTTAGACCCCTCTTGAATGTATTACGTGACAGAAACATAAGCTATAAATGGAAGTTTCCATTTTGCTTATCAGCATCTCATCAGGGTCGCACTGTTCTGTTGAAAGTTCCTGAGGATTTGCCACATTTCTGCGACACTTTGGGGATCCCCTTAATTGCTGTACCGGATTGGTACGCAATGTACCGTCAATCAGTTAACAGATGGCCACCTCAACGTACAGAACCAATGGAGACTCAGTCTACCAACTATCGTCGTCGGCGCTCTCCATCGGAATCTGAACTGCCACCTGACGACAGGGCACCCGGCTCTCAGAGCATAGGATCCACCAGACCAGCTGCTAGAAGAGCTCGAAGAGACCACTGAGACATTTCAGTCATCAAGCCCCGTTGGCGGTTTCCCCTGTTTATCTGTTCTTCGCAATGAAACTTTGACACAAGTTTTGAGAGGTATTCAAAAGTTAATGTATATAGCTCTCATCTAATTGGAATTGTGGATTCGCTGTCAATGTCATTCTTGGGATAGAGATGAGGGCTGGTAAGGCTTCTGTTTGAGAATGAAAACTGGAATCCCACATCCCTTTTGGCTTACAGCTCATTGAAACCTATTGAACCAGATGACTTCACTCATACTTCTATAGTGGTGAAGACATTATATTATTCAGCTCTGCCATGTTAAACACTTACTGACAAGGCACAATTATATTTCATTACCCTGAGGGTTTCAAGGGTCCCTCATACATATGGTATAGGACCAAAGTACCTTGTATGCTAGGAGTGAATGACAGCATAAAATGAAAATTGTTAAACTATTGTGGTTTAGGAGGTTTTCTTCAAACACAGAATACTGTGTAACGGTGCTTGGTGACATGACTAGTACCAGATCTCCACCTGGAGTCTTTAGCACGGGGCTTCAGGTATTCCACATCTCTGGATGCTTTTATGCCTTGGAGGACCAATGCCATTTATCTATACACGATCCTTCCGGATTTAGCATATTAACTCTGGAATTCCATGATGAACCTAGGAAGAGCACTTAGGATATATTGCCTTACAAAACAGATGGTGGTTGTCCTACTAACGGATAAATCCATAGGACCACATGGATGCACTGCTAAACGAGCCTCTTTGAGTACAGACTTGGCAATGTCTAAGATTTTACCCTTCTTCATTCTCCTTATGGAAGATATTTGCAGTTTCTACACTTGGAATTACATCCTGGAAAACTTGGTCATTCATGAGTCAACTGAACGCGACCTCTCTTACTCCAATGTAACATTTTAGCCTCAACATTAATAGTTTGTGAGGATGTCTTTTCCATTAAGTTTTGATCTTGCTTTATAGATATGATTTAGTGGGGAGGGATGGCTTAGTTACCTCAAATGTTACCCCTATATGATATTGGCTCAAATAACATGGTGTATACGATATTAATTCTTCGGGTACCACTGGGAAGATGTGAGAGGGTTAGGATGCTTCCTATAGCTCCTATTGGGCAGGGAGTCATCATCTCTAACAAAGCCAAGGGGGGTGGAGATGCTGCCCTACCAGGGGGATTGGGTATTCTCACTTTGATAATAGGTGGGGGGCTCTTTCCCTTACTATACATTACTAGATCCATTGCTGGGGGGATTGAGTTCCATCCTCCCTAGCAATATCTATATTCCATGGGTTACGTTATTCGCCAATAGTTTTAAGATTGGCTGGTTTAGGTTAATTTATGCTAGGGGTTGTCCTGGGGTGGCATGGGTTATTATAGTTATTAATAGTTTACTGTTGATATTACTGATTATACTTTTCGAGTCAATACATTCTGCCTTCGGACTCGGTCCGGCTGACCCCCACACGGTGGGGCCTGGTTGCTTCTATACCCGCTGGTTGCGGTATACCTGATTTGGGTGCACCGCACCCTTTGCCGTTCGGCCTTTTATTTGTTCGGTTGCTTACTGAATCCTGTACTATTATACAATCCTCCACTCCGCGGGTTCTGCAATATTACTCGCTTAATTAGACCTCTTTTCTCATCTTCCTCTACCTTTCCTTTCCACTCCTGCTTCTTTCTTACCCACACTCCTAACCAATAGGGAGAAGATGGTTGACAGAAATAACATAACCCTACGATCCACTGATCAAGACACTACTAATATGAATTTGAAACTATACTCTCTGAATACAAGAGGCTTAAACACACCAGAGAAGCGATCCTTATTACTTTCCTCTTTATGGAAGGAAAGGCCTCACATAGTTTTTTTGCAAGAAACCCATTTCAGGTCAGATAGCATTCCCATATTACGGAGCGTCCATTTCCCGAACGCGTATCACGCCACTAACGGGGTATCAAAGTCGAGAGGAGTATCCATTTTATTGTCTAAACATTGCCCACTTCAGGTAGAGAGCGTTGAACAAGACCCGGATGGGAGGTTTCTTTTCATCAAGGGCAAGATATATAACTCCCCGATGACCATTGCCAATATCTACGCACCGAATACACAACAAGTTAGCTTTTTTAGAGATATTGTTCAAAGACTAACGATGTTTCAATCTGGGATACTGATCTTAGGAGGAGATTTCAATGTCCCCCTGAATCCCCTTCTTGACACATCCAATGGATCTTCCTGTTTGACTTACCGAGCCCTCCGGGCCATTAAAACCCAACTAGACTTGCTGACCTTACATGACACATGGCGTACGCTCAATCCTACGACTAAAGACTACACTTATTATTCACCACTATATACTAAATACTCGAGAATTGATTTTTTTTTTGTAACACAGGAAGACCTGGTCCGACTCTCTGACACGTCAATTGAGCCTATGGTGCTTTCGGATCACCACCCAATCACGATGACGCTATCTTGGAGAGGTCATTCTCCGGGTAGACCAGCGTGGAGGATGGATGATTCCATTTTGCTTGACCCCAGCTGTGCAACTGAAATTTCGGAATGCATAGCCCATTACTTCACCGATAATTCCACAAATGAGGTAGCTCCGGCATCAGTTTGGGCAGCACACAAATGCGTCCTCCGGGGAAAAATTATCTCTATTATGGCCAGACGGCGCAGGCTCAGAACTGCCAGACTTAACGAGCTTTTATCTAAAATAAAGACTTTGGAAGCTGCTCACAAACGCTCTGTAGCGGCGGGTTCCCTAGAGGCCCTATTGGAGGCCAGAAAAGACCTTCAATCTGAACTCCACAAAAGGCTACAATACAAGTTTAACCTAACTCATAAACTTTACTACGAATTTGGCAATAAGTCTGGCAGGTTACTAGCACATGCACTACAAAAGAAAAAAGAAGCCAACACAATCCACTCCATCACCACCCCTACAGGAGAAATTCTCCATAGGTCAGACTTGATCGCTAAACAATTTACAGATTTTCTTTCTTCATTATATGACTTACCTTCTCAGTCTGGGTTAGGGATGCCGACGCCCCGGGAAAAACTTTTGGATGACTTTCTCTCTGGGTATGGTCTACCGGCTTCTCAGATTCCTGACCTGTCACATTTAGACGAGCCGGTGTCTATGGACGAAGCATTAAATGCTTTGAAACAGTTGAAGCCGGGTAAGAGTCCTGGCCCAGACGGTTTGACGTCAGGATATTACAAAACATATGCTACGCTACTACTCCCCCATTTCATTAAAGCTTTCAATGACATTCCTTTTTCCCTATCCACTGGATCTGACTTACTTGAAGCACACATAGCTTTGATCCCGAAGCCTGGGAAGGACCATACATTAGTTACTAATTACCGTCCCATTTCATTATTGAATGTGGACCTAAAACTCTTCGCTAAGATATTGGCCAATAGATTACTTCCCCTCCTTCAGACTTTTATATCCACTGATCAAGTTGGATTTGTTCCGGGTAGAGAGGCAAGGGACAATACAACAAAGGCAATAAATATTCATCGATGGTTGTCCACTTCCAAGATTAGGGGTTTCTTTTTGTCCCTTGACGCCGAGAAGGCGTTCGATAGAGTGGCCTGGGATTATATGGAAGCAGCGCTTTGTAAGCTTGGTCTACCGCATCGCTTTATGCGGATGGTTATGGCGCTGTATTCAACTCCCACGGCCCGGGTCAGAGTGAATGGCCGGCTATCGGACGCCTTCTCGGTGCATAATGGCACGAGACAGGGTTGCCCTCTCTCACCCCTCATTTTTATTCTAACTTTAGAACCCTTTTTGAGACGGCTGCGCGACAACCCGGATGTGCGGGGAGTTGATGTCAAAGGGAAACAATATAAGGTGGCTGCATACGCGGATGACGTCCTTCTATTTCTGACGAATCCTCTGATCTCCATTCCAAATTTACTCAAAGATTTCAAATTATTCCAAATACTCTCTAACTTTAAAATCAATTTTAGCAAATCAATCGCTTTGAACGTGTCGCTTCCTCAGGATGTCGTGACCCTTTGCAAACACAATTTCCCCTTTAAGTGGGACCCAAATGACATAACCTATCTAGGGATCAAATTGCCCACTAAGCTTTCTGATTTATATTTACGTAATTTCGTACCAGCCTTGCAGTCTATCAAGACCGATCTAGAGGCTTGGACTAAGGGAACAATCTCATGGTTCGGGAGGGCGGCGGTTTTAAAGATGAATGTCCTTCCCAGGCTTCTTTACCTTTTCCAAGCAATACCCATTAAACTCCCTGCCTCCTTTCTGGCCTCATTCAAACTCATTTGTAGACGTTTTCTTTGGGCTGGACGTCCAGCTCGATTGAATTGGGATAGAATGACCATGCCCAAGATGAGGGGTGGACTGGGAGTACCAGATCTCTCTAAATATCACAAAGCTTGCTTACTAACAAGAATAGTCGATTGGCATGTACATAAAGAAGAAAAGGATTGGGTTAAGTTGGAAGAGGCTTTCGTTGGTTTTAGGATTTCACATCTCCCATGGATAGACAAAAAATTTACTCCCAGGTCCTGTACTTCCCACCCCGTAATTGGCCCAACCCTTGCTTGCCTTAGAAAGACAAGTGGGGACTCACACATGGCATCTCACCCAGGTCCTATGACCCCACTCAATCTAAACCCCGGATTTTCAGAAGGTATTAATACTATAAATCTTGGGGGGTCCGAGACAGCCCCCACACTGAGAGCACATCAGTTTTTTGATAAGGGCAAACTTCTATCCCACTCAGCCATGGTTCGGAGATTTCCGGATTTCCAAATCCCACGTTTTAAATACTTTCACATTAGAAATTTTTTTCTAAACTCACAAACATCCGATCTATGGTGCAGGGATCTTTCACACCTTGAAAAGCTGTGCGAATCCTCTGCCCCTCAACGTCACCTTATTTCGGGGATCTATTTGTGGCTTACCCCTCAAGAGACCGCGATGTCCACTATCCATACGAAATGGGAGGCTGATCTTCAGGTATCATTGTCAGATGGTGACTGGAGCTCAATATGGAACCACATTCACAAGGGCTCTATTAATGTATCTGCCCAGGAAAATAGATACAAAATCTATTCCAGGTGGTACAGAACCCCAAGCAAATTACACAAATTTTACCCGACAGTGTCACCGACTTGTTGGAGGTGTGGTGGAGAAGTGGGTACTCTCCTACATATCTGGTGGAGCTGTTCGAAACTACAGCCCTTTTGGCAGGAGGTACATTCGCATATTGCCAAGATTACCTCCTATACACCTGACTTTACCCCAGGGCAGTATCTTCTTCATCACACCTCTCTGCCACAATCAATCTATCGGAAATCACTTGTATTACACTTAATCAATGCGGCTACTCAATGTATCCCGATACGGTGGAAGGACCCCATTCCGCCTACACTGTTGGATTGGCAGGTGAGGGTGGATAAAATAGAGATGATGGAAAGGTTGATTCATCAGGCTAATGACAACTCGGAAAAATTTAGACACATTTGGAGATGTTGGACATTATATAGGACCCCCACTACTCATAACTCAACATAGGTTCCCGCCTAATGATTCGAATTCCTTTTATAGCTAGATCTTTTTTCGTTTTCTCTGACCGAGGTCTTTCTGGTAAAAAAGCTATAGACATACTTTTTATCTTGCACTGCTCTGTCTTTCAACTCCTTTCATATTCTTTTAACCCCCTTGGTAGTGCACGAATGCGTGCACCTGCGGAGTGTGAAATAAAATCATAATTTCATTGGGAGGATTTGAAGCCTCTGGGAAAGGAATTTCTTAATTATAGGTAGGCCCGAGGTTTCTATTACCTGGGACTCGTTTTTCAGCAGAAGGTTAAAAACATTTAGGTTTTTGACCAGATGTTTGCGTTATTGAACTTCTCCTTGTTCCTATCCCCCCTCTCCAGTATTCAGCTAATGTTTCTGAAGGGGGAATACGGGACGGGGAATTGCTCCTCATAGTCTCTGTTTATTTAGTTAAATGTCTGCAACTAGGATATATATGTAAGGATAGAGCGATAAGAGCTATTTTATCATTTAAACGTTATATTCACTAGTTTACTTTATTAGGATGGGTATTAGATAAATGAGACCCTTATTGGTGTTCCTTCTTTATATGCAAATATACCTTCGGTACAGAAGACATGTGTTGGGGACGGGTTACGATCTGTTGTTCTTCATTTGGCCTTTGTACACATGTAAGGTTTATATGATATTCTTTGCCAACTTTATTTGTGTCATATTAACCACTTACTTATGTAATGCATATCTGAATGTATTGACATTAACTTTCAATAAAAACTTTTCTGGAAAAAAAAAAAAAAATGTATTTATAGAATCACTAATAGTTTTTAAACCAAACATTGCAATTCTTATTTACATACATATTTTGCTAGATACCTTTCCAAAAAGAGAAATATGGGACCTATAATATTTATTATTACACATTTGCATATATAAAGTGTGGCTCAAAAATGTGAAAATGTATGCATACAGTGGTCATTCTATTCCTGTAATGTAAGGTACCATTGCTGGCTTGGTGTTGATAGGTGAAAACTCCAATGTTGCCATTCTTATCTAAGGTTTAATATTTAATGACCCACTGATTTGTAACAGTTATACATTGCCAGTATTTAGATAATGTATTCAGACCTCACTTGCTTCATGCATGTTCTAGGTTATTGATTTTCTAGATTGAAGAGCCAAGGTCCTTATTCAATAGTCCATTCACTACAATCTGCACATAACAGTCAAATATGGTGTTTGCATCAAAGATAAAAAGATAGCTTTACTCCTAGAAAATGCTGCATATGTCATGTCATTTTTTTTTACTGGTGGTACTTTGGCATAATGATTAGCAAATGTGAAAAATGGGAAAAGTACTGTGCTAACTATTAAAAGTGATATAAATATGTTGTCCTTCGAGCAGCACTCTGCTTTCATATGCCTGTTGCTGTTGCATCAGCTCTATGCTTTGTCTGTTGTTACCTGAAAAATTCTTCAATAAAGAAATATTGAAATTAAAAGTGATATAAATATACACAAGTGCATATAAAAACAATGTATAGCTGCTACATAAGAATGTGACAAATATTCAAGTGTGATGGTGGGTAAAATGTAGCGCTGAAACCTGTTGAACCATAAAGTGCACAAAGGGAATGAATATTCTAATACTTATTCAAAATGAGAAGCAAATCAAAAAGTCCCACTTGGTGAACATATAAATAGTCCAGTAACATGAAATCCAAAACTTAAACGAAAAACACATTCATAGTCCACAAATGGAGATCTTCGGGTAAGTGAAAATGTGAAGAGCAGGTATATAGGACATCCAAGGTGGTGTATCTTCACTAATTGATAAGAATAAATGCTCTGAGACTGGTGGATCCAAATGTCATCAACAATGAGTCATAAATGGAAAGTCATGGAAATTCAGATGGATGGATGGCCCCAATGCTGGAAGGAGTCCAGAATCTATGATGGTATCTCAAAGGGATCTCATTGGTGTCAGCCAAACTTTAAGCGGGAATTACCAAATTGGACTCACATCAAAGCAGGGTACGTGGAGAAAAAAAAAGTTTCAATAGTGCAAATCAAAATAGTAGGTTTATAATAAAAACCAACATACATAAATTAAAAGTGATCACGAATAAAAGGCAATATGATGAGCGATGAACCTTGCCCAAAGGTTCATCACTCACCACATTGCCTTTTTTTTCCTGTCACACTGCCCAGGTACCCCTCTCCTGTCACAATGCCAGGGTACCTCTCTCCTGTCACAATGCCCGCCTCCTGTCACATTTATAGGTCCTATTTTCCTATCACAATTCTAAGTCCTTCTCTCCAATTACAATGCCAAGGTACCATCTGTGTTATAGCGCAGAGTTACCCCAGATCCTGTGTCCTGTAAGCTGTGTGTTCAGCTCATACTGCACAGTTTCAAGTAATCAGCACACTGAGTCACTGCACACTGGGACAGAGATCACCTTGCTGATACTTCTGGCACCCAAAGAGGGAAGAGTATTTGTTTTTACAAAGGGAAGTGCACAGTGTACATATAGCAAGTCTGTTGTTTTTGGCTGTCAAAAAAGTGGTCTATTGCAGAAATGCAAAATCTGCAAAATCTTTATAATTTGTGTGAGACAACTTTGTGATCAGTGAGGTGCACCTGCTGTTTATTTGTGGTCCAGCAAAAGGCATGACATTATGTTTGAGCTGCTCTTCACCGTGGACATGCAGGATTATGTAGGTGCTCGTTCACGTGTGATTTGATTTCTGAAGAGCGATCCACCTTTAGATTGCAACAAGCTCCAGCTCACACAGCGCACATAAAGCTCCCACACAGAGATAGTGATATAGGTTGGGCCACAACATGTAAAGATTTATAACAACAAAACCTGGGGAATGCAAAGGTCTTGCCTGCACGCATTTACAAACGCATGCGTGAGCCACAGAGCCGCGCCAAGTTACCCTGTAATCTGCGGTCCTAACACTAAACAATGAAACAATAAAGATTTATAGCATTGTACAACCAAAAAATTATTGAAATGTAAGCATTTAAAAAAGGAACCATAAAAATCATGAAGATTATGTGCATCCACAGATCAGTATTCACATACATATATATATATATATATATATATATATATATATATATATATATATATATATATACATGTATATATGTAAATATTTAAAAATTAACGATATATATGGACAAGTGCAGGTATGGTATGATCATGGGAAAAAATGAAAAATACATATATACACAAATATATACATACAAAATTGTCACTTTTTTTGTTTATAGCGCAAAAAAAAAAAAAAAGAGGTGATCAAATACCACCAAAAGAAAGCTCTATTTGTGGAAAGAAAAGTATGTCAATTTTGTTTGGGTACTACATTGCACGACCGCGCAATTGTTAGTTAAAGCGGCTCAGTGCTGTATCGCAAAAAATAGCCCTGTCATTGAGCAGCCAAATCTTCTGGGGCTGAAGTGGTTAAGAACTGTATATGATGGAGGTGGAATCCCAGCACCTGGAGGAGTTTGAAAAAAATTGGCATAACATCTAGCCACGTACATAGTGACCCATGACTAAGTCAAGTGACCATTGACGTAACGCGTAGGGGAGTAGTTACGAGCGGGACGGATAGTGGATCCGAATGAGGAGAGGAAACATCAGCTGAGCGGCTCTATGAAGGATCGGTGCACTGTGGATTTATGCATTGTTTGAACGGCGGTATCGTGAGTGTGCTACTGTCAGAGATCATTGTCTCTGTTAGTCCTGGTGCCTTACCATCTGCGCTATGAGTTGTCTCTCTCTTTCTTTTTTTCCATGAGCGGTGTCTATGTGGAGGAGATCCCTTCCTGTTATGCAGGAGTTTGTCTGTGATCACATCGTATTTCCTATCACTACACTGAATTGGGTGTTGTTCTTAATTGAACCACTGGTGCACATTCCAAGCACATTTGGACACTTATTGTGGATTTGTTCATTTATTGGTTTTTTTCTGTGTTACCTATACTCAGATCTTTAATCACTTATAAGCACGGTTGGCATTATTTAAGTTAGTAATCAGCGCAATTATTATAATTTTTACTTTTACTCTGTTTGACCCACAACACTATTTTTGCTGCGTTTACTATTTGGTGATTTGTTAATGGTATAATTTTGATTATTTAATTTAGCGCGGTAGTACCACTTTTTCATAGCCACATACATAGCCCCCGTGTGCGGTATATGTTTAGGGGATCACATCATGCCTGAGATATTCAGTGCATAGCATTTTTTTTTACGTATTTCTAGAATCAATTGGCAATTGTGTAAGGCTTTAAGATATTGTTAACAATAAAAACTATTTTGCTTTATAATATTATTTGAATTGATTTGTATGTGCCTCCAAAGTCTATATTCTCTATTTTCAAATTATTGTGCCTTTTTGTCTATGATGAGCCCTTAAGAATGACCCAGGAAATCACCCTAGTTTAGTCATGTCCCAAAAAAAGAGCTTGCTGAGGTTTTGTCTTTTAGCAGCCAGACATCTTATATCCCAATTTTGGAAGACCACCACACCTCCTCTAATCACCCTATGTGTTTCTACTGTAAATTACATTATATGTATGAAGGAGATGTTGGTGTTGGATTCTGACACCTTTGATACATTTTCCACCTTATGGTATATTTGGGTTCCTCGAACTCCCTAAATGACTTTCTCCCCCCTACTAGAGCTGGATGGGGATCCTACACTGTAGGACAGCATAAGCTGGTTTTACAGTCTATGGATCATTTCTCCCTCCATCCCACTTATTACTTAGAGCCCCCCCCCACCAATAGTTTTATTATGTGCCTTCCAGGACCCACACATGTCTTCCCTTCTTACCCCGCCCACCCCTTTCGAACCACCTGCTTTCACAACATTGTTGTCCATCTTCTTTCTCCCCTATTCTTTCACTGCTTTCTACACCTTGGTGCGCTAGAGAACCTTGTTGTTTTTTTATTTTTTTCCAAAAAGAACGCTTTGGTGGAGACAAGTAGTTATAACATTTGGTATATACAGTGTGGTATACGTGAAGTTAGAAACAAAAACCCAAACAAGAGATACAGTCAGGGAGCAATGTATTCTCCCAAAATGCAAATGATGCAATCATACATACATTTTTACTGAAGAATCAATTTGGTTAGTCAAAGACTATCCCTTGGACCAACCTAAAACTTGTGCAATGTATGATGCACAACCTGACAGGAATTTTGGGTAAACCCTGCCCATCACTAATCATAAAACAGACAGATGAAAACATATTAGTATGTATTGAATGCAATTTCTCAGGTATCAGGTATAGTTCAGGTATTAGTTCAGGTATCAGGTATATCCAACCATTTATATGTACTGCACAAAACATACCCAACAACACCCAGGAAGCCACTGCTCTCCATATAAATTTGCTGGATGCCTAAAGTTTGACAAACAGCCCCTTGTCAAACCGCAAAACGACCAAGAAAAAGTTTTGTGGACAGATGAAACAAAAGTTTAATTATTCAGGAAGAATACTCAGCACTGTGTTTTGCACAAAAAGGGCACAGCATACCAACATCAAAACCAAAATCATCCCAAAAGTGAAGTCAATCGTGTTTTGGACTTGCTTCGCTGCCTAATGCCGCGTACACAAGAACATTTTTCGGCTTGTAAAAAATGACGTTTTTTAAAAATGTCATTTAAAACAATCGTGTGTGGGCTTCACAGCAAAAAAATCGAACATGCTCTATTTTTTTACAACGTTTTAAATGATTTTGTTTTTTGGGTTGTAAAAAATGATCGTGTGTGGGCTTTAACGACGTGAAAAACCCGCGGATGCTCACAAGCAAGCTATGAGACGGGAGCGCTCATTCTGGTAAAACTACTGTTCGTAATGGAGTAAGCACATTCATCATGCTGTAACAGACAGAAAAGCGCAAATCATCTTTTACTAACACAAAATCAGCTAAAGCAGCCCAAAGGGTGGCGTCATCCGAATGGAACTTCCCCTTTATAGTGCCGTTGTACGTGTTGTACTTCACTGTGCTTTGCTAGAGCATTTTTTTTTAACGATCGTGTGTGGGCAACGTCGTTTTAATGATGAAGTTGAAAAAAAAATAGTTTTTTCTAGAGGCTGAAAAACGTAGCTTTTTACAAGCCGAAAAATGATCGTGTGTACACGGCATAAGGTCCTGGACCGCTTGCCATCACCGAGGGGAAAATGAATTCACAAGTTTACCAAAATATCTTACAGGATAATGCCAGGGTGGCTGTCCACCAGCTGAAGCTTGGTAGAAGTTGGTTGATGCAGCAGGTTGATGCAGCAGGATGCTTTAAATTAAGCTTCGAAGCAACTCCAGCTTCAGAAAAAGAAAATGTGCCTTTTGGAGTGGCCATGTTAAATCCCAGACCTTAACACCACAGAGATGCTGTGTAATGACCTCAAGAGAGCTGTTCACACCAGAAATCCTACAATTGTGTCTGAGCTGAAACAGTTTTCTAAAAAAAGGAAAGGTTAAAAATTCTGCATGAACGTTGTGTAGGTCTGATCCAGTGCTACCGAAAGGACTTGTTTGAAGTAATTTCTGCCAAAGGAGGTTTGACCAGCTATTAACTCCAATGGTTCTCTTACTAGTTCCCACAGCACTGTGAAGTTTTAATGGGCAAGTTCAATTAAGCTACGAGAAATTAGAATTGTCTGTGTATTATCAGCCTAAGCACAGCGGGCCAGATCCACAAAAGGGATACGCAGGCGTATCTACTGATACGCCGTCGTATCCCTGTTTCTATCTATGCGACTGATTCACAGAATCAGTTACGCATAGATATTCCTAAGATCCGGCAGGTGTAATAGTTTTACACTGTCGGATCTTAGGATGCAGTACCTCGGCCGCCACTGAGGGCATTTCTCGTCTAAATTCCGCGTCGGGTATGCAAATTAGCACTTACGGAGATCCACGAAGCAGTTTCCCTTCGTGAAGTCTCCGTAAGTTGTTAGTTTGCAAATGCAAAATTAGGGCTGCTTTTACAAAGTGTAAAGTTAGTACACCATGTAAAAGTAAACCCTTCTTTCCAGCGACGCTGTCAAATTTTTTTTTTATTATTTTTTTCCCGCCGCATCTCTTTTTTTTCCCGACGCAACTTTTTTTACCCGGCGCGATTCACAAAACTCGGCGCAATGTAACTTCGCGCAAAGCACGTCGGGAAAATCGCGTCGGGAGCATGCGCTATAAAATGTGGTCTGATCCTCATCTAGATCACAACAATAGACAAACACACTGGGCCAGATCCATGTACAGCGGGCGCAACTTAATTTTTGGGATTTAAGTTACACCGCCGCAAAATTTCTACCTAAGTGCCCGATCCACAAAGCACTTACCTAGAAATTTTCAGCGGTGTAATTTAAATCCGTCCGGCGCAAGGCGTGCCCAATCTAATGGGGCGAGTCCCATTTAAATTAGGCGCATGCTCCCGACGCGAGCTTATTCTGTGAAACAGATCTAAATGACAGGAAATTCAGAAAATACAGAGTTTCTGTCATGAGTCATAGAAACACACCTCTTCCTCTCTGTCAACATAATTTAGTCAATTTATTCAATAGCTGATACCCACCATTCTGGCAGGATCCAGTACAACAAAGCAAAGTAGTACAATGCTCAAGGTATTCACCCCTAAAATTCCACCTCCACTGCGCAAGCAAAGGGTGCTGACCCTATTGAGCGATGCTTAAAGTGGTTGTAAACCCACTTTTTCACTTTTACCTACAGGTAAGCCTATAATAAGGCTTACCTGTAGGTCTAAATAATATCTCCTAAACCTGTACGGTTTAGGAGATATTCCCCTCACAATGCGCCGCTGATTGCAGCGGCACATGGGCAGGGGGGAATCCACACGAAAGGACCGGCATCCGCCGGACCCTGCTGATTTTAAATCTCCCGCGCGTGACGTCATCGCCGCTCCAGCCAATCACAGCGCTGGAGCGGCGATACCCGGAAGACACGCCGGAGCAAGATGACATCTCGCTCGGCGTGGACCAGGTAAGTGTTCTTCACCTCGTTCCGAGGTAAGTATTTCATAATCAGCTAGTATGCGGTGCATACTAGCTGATTATGCCTTTTGCCTTGCTGGTTTGAAAAAAAAAATAAGTTTATGCGGTTTACAACCGCTTTAAGCACTAAGAATGGTGTGAAATGCATTAGCTGTATTGCCTGCTGTATGGACTGTCGTTTTTTATGATTTTTTTGCATTCAAATAAAGGTGATTTTATTGGAGTGCAGCCATCCAGACATTATTTCTTTACTCCACACCATACTGGCAAGGCTAAGGTTTAAGTAAAACAGAAATGTTTGAGTAAAAATATTGACAAAAATATGTACTGTCTCTTAAAATGGTATATACTGTGCTAAATCTGTAAAAAGCAAACAAACATGCACTGTAATAATGAGTTTATAGTTAAACATTTCCTTTCTTAATTTTTCCATGATATTTCTGCAATATTTCATTTTTATAAAGCATACAAAGATAATTTGCATTAATGCCATTTAGTATATTGCAATTTTTATTTTATAGCAGATGAGTGTATCTGATACGATAACTTGCTCTAGCAGGGCATAATTTATAACCCATCACTACACGGTATACATTTCACAATTCATATACATGTTTATTACTGTAAGAACAGAGTGTTGAACAGATGGCTCATGTAGGTATCGCCTTAGGATTCTTCATATTCCTTCAATTACTCTTCCAGACACTTATTTTTTTACAAGACCATCCATCTATGTACAATATTCCTTGTCTTTACAAGTTTTTGAAAGTCATAACTAACTAAAAAAAGAATGTACAAAAATGTAAATTTTCACAAATCATAAGTAGACTTACTCCATACATTATATCTTATGCCTTGTGTTTGACAGTGCCATATGTGCCCCTACCTTCTTGTTCATTCATCCAGCACTATTATTAGTTTTCTGCACCACAGACATTATCATCTAAGACTGCTATTAATTTCCATGTCTCCTTCATTTCATACTTGACATGTAAAAAGGAGAAAAAACACCTTTCCACAAAAATATTATAGTTGTGCTTGAACAGTTGTTTATATAGTATAATACTCAGGTTTTGAGATGTTTAATTAGCAAATATGCACAGAGATGTGTTTATGTTTAAAAATCTAATTAAGAAACAACATCCAAAGATGTAAAAAATAAAAAATAAATACTCCATATGTTTTCACTGAATATTTATGGTATTTTTGAATTGTGTTGTGTGCCTTATGTAAATTGTCTGCAACTGGTATACCAATTAAATTATTTTTTTCCATCACGTGCCTAGTAATTTACAGACAACCCAAAATACTTATAGCTTTTATCTGGGTTAACTTTTTGTTATCTACAACCCAAACTCTCACACACCACTTAAATAGCATTTGTTGTACTTTACACTGGGGATTTAGAATGTGATTGCTAAAATATAGTGGCATCATCAGTTGCCCGCTACAAGATCCTGTTAACATAGGGTGTCCTGTGAAGCTATTGGGGGTTGAGAGCGCCTGGAGCTGGTTGGCACTCCAACTGAACCAGGCATCACTGGCTTGATGACATCAGCGTTGTCTAGATATTGATTGATCAGCAAAATTAAGCTATTGAAAACCAACTCCTGTAAGCAGGCCCGGACTGGGGCAAAAAATAGGCCCGGGCATTTTAGACTGAGCAGCCCGGGGGGGGGGGGGGGGCACGCGGCGGGGGTTAATGATGGAATGCCGGCACAGAGAGAGAGACTGCTCCACATTTGTGGCACAGAGAGAAACCACTCCACATTGCTGGAACAGAGAGAAATCGTTGGACATTTCCCATTGTTGTACTGAAGTCAGTTGATAGATCGGAGTCTGTATAACCAGTCTGCACATTGATAGATTGAAATTTCTGCTGAACTGGCAGATTTTCAATCTATTTATGATGGCCTAAGTCCACCAGTCTCTGAGTTTAATAATATCCTCAAATCTTCAGAAAGGGGTTCTCAACTTAGGTTTAGAAATTCACTTTGAACTCCACCTTATTTCCAGAACTCTCATTATGTATTAGATGTGCAAAGAATAAGGTGAGAGAACATCTAATACCTATAAGGAAGAATTGAAAATAAGGTGGAGTACAAAGTGAAATATCTGGAGGGACTGGCTGAGGTTAAAACAGGCAGGGAGGAAATTAGGCATCACCTCCTTACTGTCTGTCAAATGCCTCTGAAAAGTGAAATGAGAATTGATAACTTTTCAGTGGAGTATCTGTGAGTGCAAGCCTTTTGGCTCACACTGGTGCTCAACATTTTTTTGGGGGGAAGCAATCGAACTGAACAAAAACATCAAATGCAGCCACTGTGCCCCATTATATGCAGCCACTGTGCCCCATCAAATGCAGCCACTGTGCCCCATCAAATGCAGCCACTGTGCCCCATTATATGCAGCCACTGTGCCCCATTAAATGCAGGCACTGTGCTAATCAAATGCAGCCACTTTGTCCCATCAAATGCAGCCGTTGTGCCCCATCAAATGCAGCCACTGTGCCCCATCAAATGCAGCCACTGTGCCACATCAAATGCAGCCACTGTGCCCCATCAAATGCAGCCACTGTGTCCCATCAAATGCAGCCACTGTGCCCCATCAAATGCAGCCACTGTGCCCCATCAAATGCAGCCACTTTGTCCCATCAAATGCAGCCACTTTGTCCCATCAAATGCAGGCCAGCAGGCCATTTGGGCATTTTTTTCAACTGCCCCTGAACACATTTAATGTTATCCTATGTGTCCATTCACACATTCGTTTTTTTTTTGCGTTTTAAAGCAGTTGGGTTTAGGCTCGTTTTTTTTCAGAAGCGAAATTTTGGGTTCAGACGCAAAAGTTTTCGCGTTTCAGACACAAATCGCGGCAAATCGCTGCTAAACGCGGCAAAACGTGGTACCGGCGTTTTGCCGCGATTTCGTTTATAGGCGTTTTTAAAGGTGACCTATTTTTTTACATTCGAAATCTCAAAAATTATGGCAAATTATGAAAAACCATAAAAAAAACATTAAAAATGTAATTGTTTGCAGGTGACGTGGCCAGGTGATGTGGCAGGTGACGTGGCCAGGTGATGTGGCAGGTGACGTGGCAGGTGACATTGCAAGTGGACAATCCACAACTTGTGGCAGGTGACGTGGCCAGTGGACAATCCACAACTTGTGGCAGGTGACGTGGCCAGGTGATTTGGCAAGTGGATAATCCACTTGTGGCAGGTGACGTGACAAGTGGACAATCCACAACTTGTGGCAGGTGTCGTGGTCAGATGACGTGGCAAGTGGACAATCCACAACTTGTGGCAGGTGACATGGCCAGTTGACGTGGCAGGTAACGTGGCCAGGTGATGTGGCAGGTGACGTGGAAGGTGACGTGGCCAGGTGACATGGCAAGTGGACAATCCACAACTTGTGGCAGGTGACGTGGCCAGGTGACGTGGCCAGTGGACAATCCACAACTTGTGGCAGGTGGCGTGGCCAAGTGACATGGCAGATGACGTGGCAAGTGGACAATACACAACTTGAGGCAGGTGACGTGGCAAGTGGACAATCCACAACTTGTGGCAGGTGACATGGCCAGTTGACGTGGCAGGTGACGTGGCCAGTGGACATTCCACAACTTGTGGCAGGTGACGTGGCCAGGTGATGTGGCAGGTGACGTGGCCAGGTGACATGGCAAGTGGACAATCCACAACTTGTGGCAGGTGACGTGGCCAGGTGACGTGGCCAGTGGACAATCCACAACTTGTGGCAGGTGGCGTGGCCAGGTGACATGGCAGATGACGTGGCAAGTGGACAATACACAACTTGAGGCAGGTGATGTCGCAAGTGGACAATCCACAACTTGTGGCAGGTGACGTGGCCAGTTGACATGGCAGGTGACGTGGCCAGTGGACATTCCACAACTTGTGGCAGGTGACGTGGCCAGGTGATGTGGCAGGTGACGTGGCCAGGTGACGTGGCCAGTGGACAATCCACAACTTGTGGCAGGTGACGTGGCCAGGTGACGTGGCCAGTGGACAATCCACAACTTGTGGCAGGTGGCGTGGCCAGGTGACATGGCAGATGACATGGCAAGTGGACAATACACAACTTGAAGCAGGTGACGTGGCAAGTGGACAATCCACAACTTGTGGTAAGTGACGTGGCCAGGTGATGTGGCAGGTGACGTGGCCAGGTCACGTGGCCAGTGGACAATCCACAACTTGCGGCAATTGACATGGCCAGTTGACATGGCAGGTGACGTGGCCAGTGGACAATCCACAACTTGTGGCAGGTGACGTGGCCAGGTGACGTGGCAGGTAATGTGGCCAGGTGACGTGGCCAGGTGACATGGCAAGTGGACAATCCACAACTTGTGGCAGGTAACGTGGCCAGGTGACATGGCAGGTGACGTGGCCAAGTGACATGGCCAGTGGACAATACACAATTTGTGGCAGGTGACGTGGCCAGGTGATTTGGCAAGTGCATAATCCACTTGTGGCAGGTGATGTGGCAAGTGGACAATCCACAACTTGTGGCAGGTGTCGTGGTCAGGTGACGTGGCAAGTGGACAATCCACAACTTGTGGCAGGTGACGTGGCCAGTTGACGTGGCATGTGACGTGGCCAGTGGACATTCCACAACTTGTGGCAGGTGACATGGCCAGGTGATGTGGCAGGTGACGTGGCCAGGTGACGTGGCAGGTGACGTGGCCAGGTGATGTGGCCAGTGGACAATCCACAACTTGTGGCAGGTGACGTGGCCAGGTGACGTGGTCAGTGGACAATCCACAACTTGTGGCAGGTGGCGTGGCCAGGTGACATGGCAGATGACATGGCAAGTGGACAATACACAACTTGAAGCAGGTAACGTGGCAAGTGGACAATCCACAACTTGTGGTAAGTGACGTGGCCAGGTGATGTGGCAGGTGACGTGGCCAGGTCACGTGGCCAGTGGACAATCCACAACTTGTGGCAATTGACGTGGCCAGTTGACGTGGCAGGTGACATGGCAAGTGGACAATCCACAACTTGTGGCAGGTAACGTGGCCAGGTTACATGGCAGGTGACGTGGCCAGGTGACGTGGCCAGTGGACAATCCACAACTTGTGGCAGGTGACGTGGCCAGGTGATTTGGCAAGTGCATAATCCACTTGTGGCAGGTGACGTGGCAAGTGGACAATCCACAACTTGTGGCAGGTGTTGTGGTCAGGTGACGTGGCAAGTGGACAATCCACAACTTGTGGCAGGTGACGTGGCCAGTTGACGTGGCAGGTGACGTGGCCAGTGGACAATCCACAACTTGTGGCAGGTGATGTGGCCAGGTGATGTGGCAGGTGATGTGGCCAGGTGACGTGGCAGGTGACGTGGCCAGGTGACATGGCAAGTGGACAATCCACAACTTGTGGCAGGTGACGTGGCCAGGTGACATGGCAGGTGACGTGGCCAGTGGACAATCCACAACTTGTGGCAGGTGGCGCACTCGGCCAGCTCAGTGGCCTTTTTGCAGGACATTAGAGCAGCCCAGGGGGCAAATGCATTCTTGCAACCCAGCCCAGTCCGCCCCAAGGGCCTTGGTACACCTCTGGGTAGAAGTGACATGCGGGCCGCCTAGGGCCGTTCGCGGGCCACCGAGGGCCGTTCGCGGGCCGCAATCGGCCCGCGGGCCGCCAAGGGCATTTGCGGGCCACTGCCGGCCCGCGGGCCGCCGCGGCCCACCGGGCATATGCCCGGTATGCCCTATGGCCAGTCCGGGCCTGCCTGTAAGGCAGCCTTTAATCAGTTACAACAGAATAGAGACAAAAGCTAAAAAAAGAAAATAAGTCTTTCTACAGATGAGTTCTTAATGCAATCATTTGGTTTTTGATTTCTGCCTGAAGATGAGCTTTAAAGCATATCTGTCAAATGTGTAATAAAATGCCCAAAACTCCTAGCCTGCACACTGCGCGCATATACTGTATATTTTAACTGGTGCCCTGATGTGGAACGGAACTCTGTTGCTGGTATTTAACAATCTCGGTTCATTCCAAAGCATGAAAACATGGTCCTGCATCCTCATAATGCAGAACTATAATGTATGCAATTGTTATCAAAATTAGGTATTGTCAACATGTGCCAATAACATTGCAGTGGAGGCAGCAGAAGTTGGTATAGGATTTGAATGAGTTGTGGTCCTGCTCTTTTTTACTTTCAAATGTTTTAAAGTAATTGTAAAGTCTATTTTTTTCCTTAACCACTTAGGGACCGCCTCCTGCACATATACGTCGGCAGATTAACCAACCGATAAATGCTTATTGTGTTTTTTTTGTACCAAAAATAGGTAGAAGAATACGTATCGGCCTAAACCGAGGACATTTTTTTTAATATATTTTTGGGGGATATTTATTATAGCAAAAAGTTAAAAATATTGATTTTTTTTCAAAATTGGCGCTCTATTTTTGTTTATAGCGCAAAAAATAAAAACCACAGAGGTTATCAAATACCACCAAAAGAAAGCTCTATTTCTGGGGAAAAAAGGACGCCAATTTTGTTTGGGAGCCACGTCGCATGACCGCGCAATTGTCAGTTAAAGCGATGCAGTGCCGAATCGCAAAAACTGGCCAGGTCCTTTAGCTGCCTAAAGGTCTGGGTCTTAAGTGGTTAAACATAACAAACATGTTATACCTACCTGCTCTGTACAGTGGTTTTGCACAGAGAAGCCCAGATGCTCTTCTTCTTGGGTCTCTCTTTGGGTCTCCTGGCCCCTCCCTTCTGTTGAGTGTCCCCAAAGAAAGCAGCATGCTATGGGGGCGTCGAGTCACAGCTCCCTGAGTCTATTTAAACATAGAGCAGCAGCTCGGTCCCACCCCTTTCTCTCCTGATTGGCTGTCTTACTTTGATAGAATCAGGAGCCAATGAGAAGGGGAGTCCCGGAAAGCCGAGTGTTTCATGCAACATTGCTAGATAGAGATGGGACTCAAGTAAGTATTAGGGGACCTAAGGGGAGCTGCTACACACAGAAGGCATTTTATCTTAATAAATAGAATGCGTTAAGATAAAACTCCTTCTGACTTTACAACTTTAAATTAACATTTATTCTCCAGTCTAGTGAATATGTAATAACCAGTGTTCTGAAGAAAGGAAAAAAAAACTATAATATTTGTTCGTCATACTTTCAAGCTCTTTTTAGCCACCAAGGGATTTGGGAAAAGCGTTGGGTTTAGTAAAGTAAAATTGGATCCGAACTTTGCCCGTTCGGTGAACTGGCAACGTAAATGGGGTGTTCGCCTACCAAATAGAATGTCTGACTGCAGCAGGAAGTGATACATTTATCAACATTATGACTACCATTGCTAAATAGTTTTGTGCTCCGACTGGTTGTCCGTGGCAATTGTCTTCCTAGAAACTATTTACACATCCCTGCCCGATCATTTAGCTATCAGCCAGAGATTCCTGGCTGACAGCTGAATCTAAACAAAGGGTCATGGACATGCATGACAATATTTGGTCAATGACATCAGCCTCCATCCCTGACCCTTTGTTAGTAAATCATCTGTCAGCCAGGACTCATTTGGCAAGGAGCAGTGATGGAAAAAAATGTGTGTATGGGTCGGTGTCTCTTTTCTTTAAGTGAGTCACAAGAATCTTGTTGGACCTACACTGTGACACTTTTTTTCAAAAAGTGTGTGTGCTTATTTACATTTTTTTTAATGCATAGGGGTACTTGCATTCCAATCTGCAAGAGATGGTTTCGGCCCCTGGAATTTGGTTATGAGTGGAGCTGCCACTTTTCAGTGGATCAGGTGCTATCTGCCCTTTCTTTGCTTGGGGGTCTGACAAAAGGGCAAGATGCTTTCCTTTGGGTAGCAGCACCTGGTGGTGATTGGTTTTTATACATTTGAAAAGCCGACTAGCGATGACGTAAGAGAATGCAACGAACGCGTGTACCTTCGTGGATCGCCGTAAACAGCTAATTAGCATAAACGACGCAAACTCCACCCAGCGGGCGCCGAAGTATTGTATCCTAAGATCCGAAGGTGTACGAAGCCGTACGCCTGTCAGATCTTAGCCAAATGCCGTTGTATCTTTGTTTGTGAATTCAAAATAAAGATACGACGCGGCAGATTTGAAAGTACGCCGGAGTATCAGCAGATACTCCGGCGTACTGTTTCTGTGAATCTGGCCCCGGGTGTTTGCCTGTTCACCGAATAGCGAACATTATGTGGTGTTCATGGCAAATTCGAAAGACGCAGAACACCGTTTAAAGGTCTATGGAAGATAAATAGATAGAGAATAAAATGGCGGTCATTACAATACTTTTTGTCACACCATATTTGCGCAGCGGTCTTACAAGCGCACTTTTTTGGGAAAAACATCTCTTTTTTGAATTAAAAAATAAGACAACAGTAAAGTTAGCCCAGTTTTTTTATATATTTTGAAAGATAATGTTACACCGAGTAAAATGATACCCAACATGTCATGCTTCAAAATTGCGCCCACTCGTGGAATGGTGTCAAACTTTTACCCTTAAAAATCTCCATAGGCGACATTTAAAACATTCTATAGGTTGCATCTTTTGAGCTACAGAGGAGGTCTAGGGTTAGAATTATTGCTCTCGCTCTAACGATCGCGCTGATACCTCACTTGTGTGGTTTGAATACCGTTTTCATATGCGGACGCTACTCACGTATGCATTCGCTTCTGCGCGCAAGCTTGTCGAAACGGGGCGCTTTAAAACATTTGTTTTTGTTTTCTTATTTATTTGTATTTATTTTATAATTTTTTACACTGAAAAAAAAAATGGATCACTTTTATTCCTATCACAAGGAACGTAAGCATCCCTTGTAATAGAAAAAAGAATGACAGGTCCTCTTAAATATGAGATCTGGGGTCAAAAAGACCTCAGATCTCATATTTAGACTTAAGTGCAAAAAAAAATAAACAATTGTAATTTGAAATAATTATAACAAGAAAATATTGCTTTAAGTAGAATGGGCGGAAGTGACGCTTTGACGTCACTTCTGCCCTGCTATGCTATGGGGATGGGTGGGAGCCATCTTGCCCTCACTCGTATCCCTGTCGAGCAGGAGAGAGGATCGCCTCCGCCGCTGCTGACGCCACATAGAGAGGCCCGATATCCAAGGAGCACCTTCAGGCATTATAGGGCATAAACTACTCAACCAGACAGTGGAAACACTAACACAATTATCACATTTTGGAAAGCAAACACTCCAATATATTTTCTATGAGGCATAATATGTTTTTCCAGCGTGTAATTTTTTGCCACAAGTTTTGGGGATTATTTTTTTTACAAAAATGTAAATTTCTAATATATTTCTAACACACAGCACATGTACCATTAGATACAACAAAGAGAGTATAAATATGCTATGGCATGTCAATTGACAGATAGAGATGGATACTGTGTTATGTATGATCTTTATGGAATATATTCCTTTGTTTTTTGTTTCAAAATCAAAATCAAAATTAAATTGGAAAAAAACAATATTAAAATACAGAACACATTCTGCTACTCCTCCCAAGTATGGCAATACTAATACTTTGTGTTGGACATTACACCCCACTACTAGTACATTGTCTAGGACACTGTGGCAGATAATGATGGGCCACTGGGGACACCAACAAATGTTGACTGTCCACTTGGACACTGACACATGGTGACGGTATACTAGGGGCACTGACAGATATTGATGGTCCAATGGTCCAATGGGACACTGACAGATGTTGACGATCCACTTGGGGCACAAACAGATGTTGATGGTCCTTTATGATACTGACAGATGTTGACGATCCACTAGGGGCACAAACAGATGTTGATGGTCCATTAGGATACTGAAAGATGTTGAAGGTGCACTAGGGACACTGACAGATGTTGACAGTCCACTAGGGACACCAACAAATGTTGATGTTGATGTTACAATGGGACACTATTGCAGATGTTGATTGGTCACTGGTACTCTGTGACATATGGTTTTGTGCACCGGTACACTGTGACAGATTTTGACAGATTTTGTTGGGACATTGGGACATTGGTACACTGACAGATGTTTTTGTGCAATGGTACACTATGATAGATGTTGTTGCAATAGGACACTGACAGATGTTTTAATGGAACACTATTGCAGAAGATGTGCACTAATACACTGGGACAGATGATTTTTTGCACTGGTACACTGTGATAGATGTTGATGAGACACCGGTACACTCTGATGTGCACTGCTACACTTGGACAGATGTTGATGGGACACTAGTACAGCTGTTTATGGACTGCATACTGATGGCTGTGCTGTGCGGGATCTGTGTGTAGCTGAACAGTAAAATCAGCAGCTAAGCACAAATCCCTGACAGGCTGCAGAGATCCACTCTCCCTCTCCTCAATGTGCCTCTGTTTACATTGTGTGATGAATGTGATTGGACATAACCATCACAGGATCAGGAGGGCCAATCAGAGAGTCCTGATCTGTGATGTGCTGTGTCCAAGGGACACAACAGTCACGGAAAGCTCCTGATGCGTGTCCCGGGGGCTCATGGGAGGCGTGATTTTGGGAGGATGTCCATGGACACCCTCCAAAAACTGGAAAGAATTTCTGTAGCTGTCTTTTACAGCACAGTTGGGAAGCAGTTAATTATCCACTATACAGGGTGGCTGTTATGTGATTCTGCACTCTCGCATAGGGGCACGCCTCTATTACCTTTGATCTACAAGTTGTGTGTTGCATGTTTCAAGGCAACATTGTAAATAGTCAATGATTTTAATATTGTTTCAAATGTGTTTTTGTCAATAATAAATGTATATACTTTTTAAACTATGCTTATAAAGTCCATCATCCAAATTCCTCTTCTAAATTCAAATATATTGGGACATGGCATATATGTACCTATCACTCTTATCCACAGTACCACTCTGTGATGATGCAAATTTAATCTGGCTCTACTGTGATAAGTCACACCAGATGTCAACCAGGGGGTGCCAGACATTGGATGTCTGCCAGCACCCGCTGATCGGTAAGGAGAGACACAGGATGCAGCTCTGCCTATACAAGGCAGAGCTCTGTCCTATCAGAAGGGAAGAGATAGATTATATTTCCCTGTGAAGCATGGAATAAAATCCACCACATCCCTTAGTAAAAACACCACACAGTGTACATAAAAACAAACATTTAACCCGTTGAGCACCCTAGATATTAAACTCCTTCCCAGCCACTGTCATTGGTACAGTGACAGTGCATATTTTTAGCACTGATCACTGTATTAGATTCACTGGTTCCCACAAAGTGTCAGTTAATTTCAGTTAGTGTCACACTGTCTACCATACTGTTGCAGTCCCACTATAAGTCACTGATCACCGTCATTACTAATATAAAAAACAAATAAATAAAACTTCCAGTAAATTTACAATTTTTTTGCAGCCGCTATAACTTTTGTGCAAACCAATCAATATACGCTTATTATACCACACACGCTCCAGAAACCGGATACTGAAAGTGATGTAAATGGCACTGCCCACTGACCTCGACTCCGGTCCCCGCCACGCCAATCCCATGACACCCCTAGGGCATGATAACAAATCAAAGGACAGTGGGAGTGTGTGCGGGCACACAGCTTGTGCCCTGCACACGCCCTAAACACGGGCAAATCAATTTCCCAGCCTGCAATCAGCAGATTGCAGACTGGGAAGCTTCCCATAGACCGCCGCATGTCCGGCGCCTGCTCAATATTTTTTTTTTTTTTTTTTACAGCTTGGGGGGGCGCCCGAGTGCCCCTTATGGACAGGCCGCCACTGGTCAGATCTGTTGGAGACCTGCAATACTTTACAGGCTCCCTAAAAAATGCAAATACTGTGCATACAGTACTCAAAAAAAAAAAAGAAGAAGAAAGACACATACTGTATTTTTGCAGGTAAAATAATGTGCATTTTTTTCTGAAGCCTGCAGGGCAATGGACAGGAACAGCAAATTGCGGGAATAAAATGCCAGGCTTATACATGCTCTCAGTATAGCTGTCTGCCCATATCTCCCAGAGAACAGGAAGATCAATAAACTACGGCAGTTCACTGAGCCATCTGCCACAATGGAAAATGATAGTTGTGGTTCATTCATTCACAGAACTCAGCCGTCTTATCTTTTAACCCATAGTAGATCAGTTAGTAGATGAGAAAAACAAATAATTAGTGCACCTCTCTCGCATATATTCACATGAATGCCAAATCTTGCAATACACTTCCAGGTTTTTTTTGTTGAAGCTTAATTGAACAAGCTGAAGCTAGAAGCTGATTGTCTACTATGCACAGCTGCCCCAGATTTTGTTGATTCAGTAGGTAATCTAGATAATTGTAGGTGCTTGTAACCCTGGTAAGAGTTTAGGATGAGTGTTCCTATTCTTCACAGCCAGATCACTATCTTTGCCATTCACCTCCAACTCCTTGCTTACTGTCCTTTGTGGAAATATGCTCCATCTCCAGATGGAATCACCTTCCCCCTAGCTGGTTAGTGTGGGGAACCCCTCAACAGCCCCTCCCCTAATGGAGGCGCAAAATAACCTGCAGCAGGCCCTTTCTTGTCCTAAGATTCCCTAGTCATCAAGACCCAGAGCCCCAGCTCCACCCACCTAATAACAGGACTCCCAGAAGACCTCCAAAGAAGGAAAGGAAATCCTTAAAGGGACCTAGGCCTAACTCCACCTTCCTACACCTGTCGTTGTGCTTTAGGTAGTTTTGTTACAATGAGCCACGCTGTTGCAAAGGTAGCCAGAATATAGCAGAAAAGTAGCACAAGTGCTGGAAGCAAATTTGCATCCTTGTTAGTGTGAATGAGACAAAAATGTACTGCTATTATTTAATTTTTGTTTTAAATATAATAAGCTAAAATGTTGTTTTTTATTTTCCTTGCATGTCCCCTTCGGATCTAAACCGACTGCACTTCCAAGTGCATTGTCAGTGCAATTTCAAGTGCACTTTGCACTTGTAGTTTGCACTTGAAGTGCAAAGTGGATTTGCTTTTAGTAAATATCCTCCTTAGTTTGCTAAAGCAAACTATCTGCAGTAAACAAATATCACTGCTACAGGAGCAGCTTCACATCATTGCTTAGGATGTTATGATCACACAATGGCTTCATTGTCCTTGATAAAGGAGCACGCATGCTCTGTCCTCGACTTGCGCATGCTCTGAAACGCATCGTGGTTCCCCATTGCTTCCTGTCCAGCTGACGTCACACGCCAGTCCACGAGACCCCAGCCTAGCTGCCACCTCTATTCACGGACACAGTTGGCTCTCCCCAGCTCCGAGCGGCCAAAAGCCGGGATCTGAGGACTTCTTTGGATGCATCCTCCGTCTATGGACCTTATACCAGCTAGGACTATACCAGCGTCCCGTCCAGAGCATCGCTTCATTTACTGTAATGTAAGTGTTGGATAAACTAATTTGCAATTTTAATAAAACAGACTACTCAGAGGCGTTTTTTTCCTTGTTTTTTCTATAGGCTTACTGAGGCATCTGTTGTTAGCTGTCCCTCTTCTCCCATGAAGCCAGTGCTTGGAGCCGTTCACGTGACTGGACTGGAAAGTCCTGAGAATAAGTAAGCATACACATCTTTCCTCTACAGGCTAGTCAGTGTAGGACTTAAAATGGGGGTAGGAGTAGATTTAAAATTAAGTTTAGCCTAGAGTTCTACTTTATCTTTTCTTAACCTATTTGTATATCCATAGTAATCCCAGAGTTCTCCTTTACCTTGTCTTCACTTATTTATTTACCCATAGTAATATACATTCTGTAAAATTGACCAACAAGTGTGGATTATCCAGACAATGAAATTAGTACTTGCAGGAAAGCAAAGGGATTTATGTTTTTTTATTCAAGCAGAATCAATTTATGAACATTTCTATTTTATTTTTTATTTTTTTACAATTTAAAGTTATAGTTTAAAATACAGTACATTTATTAACTTACATTTGTATAACACTCCTCCATTGCATCTCACATTTTGTTGTAAACACTTGTCAAAGTTTTCATCCTTGTAGTCATTAGTAATAACAGAACCTAATAAATAATGGAAATATTTTTTGCAATGAATATGTTGCACACTATCAAAAGTTATGTATTATTAAGAGATTATTATCAATTTGTATTTTTTCTCTTGTAATGAGAGCACACACACTAACTTCACCACATGTTCATCAACTAATTGAAAATTACTGTACATTTGAGTGTGAAGAGCAATGTCAAGAGCAAAGTGATGTAACAGCTCCAAGCAATAACTTAGCGAAGACAAAGCTGATTAGGGAGCAGTCCCTGGAGGACACCCAAGCTTTTCCTACAGAACTAATTGCCTTTTTCCCAAAAAAGTGACAGAAAGAATAAAAAAGCAACTATTACACAGACCAAGTTGTCAATTCTGTCTGCATGGCTCAGCTTAATACTGCAAACTGAGAAGATAATACATGTATTGTGATTTGTACAGCAGATTGTGTATTTTGAAATATCTAAAGACATTTATAGATGTGACATTAGTACTGAGGCAATGAAAGTAGGCCTATTAAAATATATAAATCCTGTATAATAATAAATCCGGAATAATAATAAAAACTTTCAAATATAAATAGAAAAGTCAGTGCTACTACCCATACTACCCATACAACACATAGGGCCAGATCCACAGCCAGCCGCCGTAACTTATCTTTTCCCATTTAAGTTACACTGCCTGAAAATTTCTACCTAAGTGCCCGATCCACAAAGCGCTTACCTAGAAATTTTCAGGTGTGAGTCCCATTTAAATGAAGCGCGCTCCCGCGCCGGACGTACTGCGCATGCTCGTGATGTCATTTTCCCAACGGGCATAGCGCGGTTTTACGTTACGCCGAGTTTTGTGAATCGCGCCGGGTAAAAAAAGTTGCGTCGGGAAAAAAAAGATACAGCGAAAAAAAAAAAAAAAAAAAAACAGCGTCGCGGGTAAGAAGGGTCTACTTTTACAAGGTGTAAACAGTTTACACTTTGTAAAAGCAGCCCTAAAGTTACGCAGGCAAACTAATACTTACGGAGAAAAAACGAAGCAGAAAAGCTTCGTGGATCTCCGTAAGTGCTAATTTGCATACCCGAAGCAGCATTTCGACTCAAAATGCCCCCAGCGGCGGATGCGGTACTGCATCCTAAGATCCGGCAGTGTAAGTCTCTTACACATGCCAGATCTTCTGTCTATCTCTTGGAAACTGATTCTGTGGATCAGTTCCAAAGATAGAAACAGGGATACGACGGCGTATCAGTAGATACGCCGGCGTATCCCTTTTGAGGATCTGGCCCTTAGTTAGCAAAACTACCATGTCACTGTATACTTAAACAGCATACCTATAAAGGTACATTCTTAAAAAAAAAACAGCACCGTTTTTGAAAGCAGTCTGCAGTTTTGCAGAAACGTACTACAGTCCATTTAACATGGTATCCTATGTGACATGTTCACATCTATGCGTTTTTAGCCAATGTGTTTTTGTAAAGGGTCAATAACTTTTTTCCTGCAGCGGATTGTGTTTTGCGTGTAATAGACTTTAATGGACCTGCACCAAAAATGTAAGTGCTGTGTTTTTGCATGGGTTTCGCTTTTTTTTTCTAAAAGAAAAGGCTCCTTAACAAGTTCGAAATAATCAGCTGTTAGGCCAGGATCTGGGGTCCCCCTTGTTAAAGGAATCTTCCAGATACCGATAAGCCCCCACCCGCAGAGCCCCACAACTACTGGCAAGGGTTGATGAAGAGGCCCTTGTCCCCATCAACATGGGGACAAGGTGCTTTAGGGGGGCAAACCTTCCTAACCCAAAGCACCTCTCCATGTTGAGGGTATGTGGCCTGGTAGGGTTCAGGAGACTCGCTTGTTTTCTCTTTTTTATCTGACAAATGTTCGCTGTGAGAACAGACAAACTTTCCGGCAACAAACGTCCTACGTCAGCTAATCCAATTGTGTGTACACAAGTCCATTGGACTAAAGTCCAAAGTACAAGCACGCATGCTCAGAACCTATGCTAAATATCAGACAACAATAGCAGAAGTTGACCAAAGGGTGGCGGAAAAGAGCAGAAAAACCACGTAGTACGTCTATTACGTCACTGTTTGTTGGCTGAAAAAGTCCTGCCGTGTGTATGCATACCAAGTTTAAGGCCAATGCCCATTCGGAGCAAAATCCACGAAAAAGTCAGTTGGAAGTCCAATTGTGTGTATGAGGCTTTAGAAGCTTCAGGTGTTTGTCCTCATTGAGATTGTGATGGGCTTTTAGATGGAAAGGTCGCAGGGGCTAAGCTGTGTGAGACAGCCAAGAACTTAGTAGTAGATGATGACTTTTGATATTACCTAAACAAAAGTAGCATTAGCTGTTTGTGGAGAAAAAAAGAAGGCATTGTGATGGATTGTTAATGTAACCTCTTTGAGAGGTATTTAAGAACTTGTTGCTTATAAATTATTTATCACTGGGGATGAACTTAAAGTTTGGTTCAATCACAAGTTCAGACCAAACTTTTGCGGTTAGGGCTTTTGTCTGATTGACAGACTTTTTACTCATTCAGTAGGAGATGAATTCTTAGGGGGGACCCGCTTTTATTGTGGGGTCGCCCATTAACCTGTATATCAGACCCTCATCTAAGATAAGGGTCTGGTATAGATAAAGGGACTCCCCAGCCATTTGTTTACAAACAGAAGTAAAGTGCCTGTAGCTCTTATTTGCTGGAAATGTAAGCTTCACTTTTTTCTTTTTAAATGTAGTGGTGGGTTGCATACAGATGCACCACTTCACAGGCAGGATAAGGGCACCCCCCAGGCATGTTATGTAAAGAAATTTTGCATTTTTAACATTGCACTTAAAGCTCAATATTAAAATTGCTGCTTCCTGCCAAATGGAATTTCAAAAATCTTTTTTTTTTGCTTTGGATGTTCCTCAGAACAGTTGTTTGCCTCCCATTACCACTTGTTTGAAAATCCCTCGCCTATTATGCTGCATACACACGACCGTTTTTCATGAAGAGAAAATGACATTTTTTAAATTAGTGGTGAAAAATGGTTGTGTGTATGCTCCAGAGCATTTTTCTCTACGAGACCTGCTCTATTTTTTCTCGTCTTTTTTCACGTCATGAAAAATGATCGTGTGTAGGCTGTAACGAGGGGGAAAAAAGGCGCATTGCACAGAAGCAAGTTATGATACGGGAGCGCTCGTTCTGGTAAAACTAGTGTTCGTAAGGCGATAGCACATTTGTCACGCTGTAAAAGCACGAAAACTGAAAAGCGTGAATCGTCTCTGACCAAACTTTTAATAACACTTTCAATAGGATTCAGAACTGTACTTATGTTCTGCGAGCCTGTCTCGAATTTAACTCAGGTACATTCAGGCTCATCCCTACTTATCATGCATGTATCCAAATCTAGGTCCACTTTGAATCATTTTCCATAGGCTTTAAGAGCACAAGGCTATTAAAAGGTTGTTTGCTTTATGCTCAGACTAGAACTCAGCATTGCAAGAAGCTCAGACTGTATTTGATAAAATGTTATGGATTTATTTTTATCCCAGTACTGACACAGACATGAACTTTTGTGTTTTATTCTGGCTGTTTGTGCATTTTACAAAGCTGCATGTTCAGGTTAACATTATTTTTGCCTTGAAACTCTTTAACATTTCCTCTGGTCTGAAACATACCACAGGATTAAAAGTTTTAAGAAGTTTGACAAAAGGCTGAAGAGATTGAGACAGACAGGTTTATCTAGTGTGTAAATCTCTTTGTTTCACAGTATTAAGTTATTTTCAGCTTTAAAGTTACTCCTAGAATACTGATTTAAATATGAAACCCACTCAATGGTGTACGATAAATTGTTTCTACTGTATATGTTTGATTTATTATAGATTTATATCATGGAATTGTTTTTGCTTTTTTTTTAACCAAACTGACTCATCGGTGCAGCCTTCTTTTGAAAATATAACAGCCAAGTACGTTTGTGGTAATCTGTATGCAATAAAAATTAGAGAGTATTTATAGCCATTTTTTTTTCTTTTTGATTGCGTAGGTAAGGGTTAAAACTACAGACAGTTTACTTTTGCTGTTTCTGGACCATTGAGCAAATTTTACTTCACTTCACTTTCTATCCCAGAGAGACAAAGGAAGTTGAAGAAAAACTCCCAAATTGACAGTAATTGTCCTCTTAGACAGTTGTCCCCGGAACTGGTGCCACTACTGGAAGATTTCCCCTTACATTTTGGTCTGAGGACAATTCTAAAATAATAGATTTCTTCTTCCTTTCTTGGTGACAATGGTCATATGGAGAAACAGGTTGTTAAATATCACCAGTGGAAATCCATAAAGCAATAAAAACTTGGGGCTAACCCTTCACCACATCATCCAAAACAAAAACAAAAGTAATATTCAAAAAAACAAAACCAGAGGCATATTGGACCAATGATTTTAATTATGCTTAAAGTGCAACAATAAAAATAAAAAGCCCCTTTAAATATAGTGCCTGGGGGTCCCCTTAGTCTGCCTGTAACGTGGTGCATCTTGTGACGTCATGAACTGGTGCATGCCCTTGTGATGTCATGGACCAGTGCATGCTGGGTCAGTGATGTCACAAGGGGATGGAGCCACCAGGTAATGTCGCCACCCATAAAAGAACTGCCAAAACGGAGGAGGCAATTGGCGGTCAGCTGCCAATGAGTGCAGAGCATTTTTTTTCTTTTTTAAATGCGGCGGTGGGATTGACAATGGATTTAAATCAGGGGACACTGTTCTGTATTTTTTAATAAAGGAATTGTCAAAAACTGTCTCTGTTCTTTTAGTGCTTTTTGACACTTTTTTGGTGAATAGGTAGGGGTACTTTGTACCCCATACTCATTCACATAGAGGGGGGCTGGAATCTGATGGCCCCATTCTTAAAGGGAACTTCCAGATCGAGATAAGCCCACTTACTGCAAACAGGGAGATGCTTGGTGCCCCCCCCCCTTTCTGACCTGCCAGGCTGCATACTTAGATATGGGTCAGGTATGGATTTTGGGGGGATCCCCACACTGTTTTTTTTTGGCGTGGGGTTCTCCTTAAAATCCATTTCAGGCAAATGGTTTTTAATTTTTATTTTTTTTCTATTATTCAGTCAGCATGAAAGCACATTCACAGCTGATGACTCATCAGTTGTTAAGGACGCCACAGCCGACTTCCCAGCTCGCTCCTTGACAACCAGCTTTTACTGCACCCTGATTGGGCAAAGCTTTGCACAATCAGGGGGCAGAATGCACCAGTGCAGCACACAGGGCTTTAAAGGACGTTTGGCAGGGCGAACACCTGCCGGACACCCTGCAAATTCTGGCGGTCCTCAAATGGTTCGAACAGCCAATGTTTGGCCCAAACTCCTTGTCAAAATATTTTATTGATTGAATCAACAAGTAAATACAAGCAGTTGTAATAAATAATACAACAGTAAGCAAACCATGTTTAACATAAATGGTAGAATTTTAAGGTCCACTAAGGCCTTGTACAGACGACCGAACATGTCCGCTTGAAACTGTCCGACGGGCAGTTTCCGGCATACAAGGCTGATTTGTCTTTTGGTCCGCTGGCTTGTACACACCAGCGGACCAAATTCCCGTCAGACCAGAACGCGTGCACGTAAACCACGTACGACGTCACTATAAAGGGAAAGCCCAAAGTCAATGTCACCGCCCGCTTTTGCTAGTTACGGGTTTGCTCATGTTAGTGAAGGTTTGGTTAGAGCCGATTCGCGCTTTTCGGTCTCCGCGCTTTACTAGGTTGTATTCTCGGGTTCAGTGCATGTGCTTGCGGGATCGTAGTTGGCAATCGGGTACAGGCTTTCAAGTCGTTCTGCTTTGCAGTTGCATCCTGTCCGCTCGTATCTGTTTGTCGCGCATTCTTTGCAGGTAGTGCTGGATTTGGGAGTGCTTTCTGTTGGAGTGTGTTCTTGACTGACCAGCCGGCCGGTTTGAAGCCATGATGGAGCAGCAGCGTCAATTTTCGCGAATTGGTGCTGGTTATGGGATTGCTTCTGGACATGCTCATTATTCCAGTAGTTTGGCCAGGAACAGGGGGAGGAGGCGTTCCTGGGCCACAAATTGGTTGCGCCAGCGTGACCAGTTCTCTCATATGCCTCTGCTTAGGGAAATCCAGGAGAATAATCCTAATGACTATAGGAACTTTCTCCGTATGACGGACCCCGTATTCAACCGTCTGCTGGATCTTCTGTCCCCCTATATCACGAGGCAGGACACTGTGATGCGCCAAGCCATCCCGGCCGAGCAGAGGCTTATTGCCACGTTGCGGTACCTGGCGACTGGGAGGAGCCTGCAGGACCTCAAGTTCTCGACAGGCATCTCTCCGCAGGCGCTTGGGGTCATCATACCGGACACGTGTTCTGCCATCATCAGAGTTATGCAGGAGGAGTATATTAAGGTAAGTTTCCTCATTTTAACCTCACAATCTGTCTTTAATAATGTGGGCAAATAACTTTTTCTTTTATTTCCCAGATATGCTGTGTGTTTAACGTTCCCTTTTCTCCCTATGCATGTTGATATAAGCTTTTCCATGTTCTTTTTCTTGGCCTACCTGCATATTTGTACCTTACCCAATATTAACCTGTCCAGCATGCTATCCTAGGGACAACCCCACCTTGCCTATTTTTATCTTGACTTTTTTTTTACAGTTTAAACCCCCCCCCCCCTTAAAACTGTTTTTGTCCCCATCCGAGGGCTGTGGAGTCTCTTAATTAAGTGGGCCTATATATTTGTGCCCCGAAATTCTCCCTGCACAATTTTTAAATGCAATTTGAATACTGTGAAGTTGCACAAGGATGCTTGTAGGATTATGTTTGCAATGTTTATGTGCCAAAGTACTAAATATCTTTATTTGTTTGTCCCCACAGCTTCCCTCCACGCCACAGGAATGGCAGACTGTGGCTTCCCAATTTGCCCAGCGTTGTGATTTTCCGAACTGCGGTGGAGCAATAGATGGGAAACACATCCGCATAGTGCCGCCACCCCACTCGGGGTCCTACTATTTTAACTACAAAGGTTTTCATAGTATTGTGTTGATGGCGGTGGTGTCGGCACAGTATGAGTTTCTATATGTGGACGTGGGGAAGAACGGCCGGATGTCTGATGGGGGAGTGTTCGCGCGGACAGAATTCTACAGTCGTCTCCAAGCTGGTGGTCTGGCACTGCCACCGGATGAAGACAATGTTGAAGGACTTCCGTTTGTGTTTCTAGCGGACGAAGCTTTCAGGCTTGGACCTCACCTCATGCGGCCTTTTCCCCAGAGGACCCTCACCTCAGAGAGAAGGGTGTTCAATTTTCGGTTGGCCAGGGCTCGGAGGGTAGTCGAGAATGCCTTTGGGATACTCTCCAACCGGTTTCGCATGTTCCTGACAGCGATACACTTGGCGGAATATAAATTGAACACCATTGTTTTTGCCTGCTGCATTTTGCACAACTTTCTACGCAGGCACTCCCAGGCGTACCTGCCCAACATCGGTGCTGAGGCAGGACTACCCTCAGATACCCTTCCTGGGCTGGACACTGGTCGCGCTGGCTTGGCCCCCCAATCTGCTCGTGAGGTACGCGACAAATATGTTGAGTACTTCATGGGTCGGGGGGCCATTGCTATGCCAGATCATATTTCTTTCTAATTCGACCCCCAAAAGAAATAAATATTCACATAACTAATAAATAATTTGACCATTGGACTTTATACAGTTGTTTGTCAGTATTGCTTTTTCTTATTTTATCTGTTTTCCTGGTTCTCCAACTAACTAGTGCACTTCTAGTGACAAATTTAGTTCTCCCGTTTTAGTAAATAACCACAATTGCACATTATTCACTCATCTACAAACTGGGTATTGAGTCTAGAAATAAGAAGCCACTCATTTTTCATATTTTGATGTCAAGCTTTTTATTTTCAGCTTGTTCATTACCCCCCCCCCCCCAAAAAAGTATGCATTTTATTATGAAAACATGTCTTTAGAATTTGGAGTCAACACTATATTTTTTTAGTTTTATATTTTTGCCCATTTTTTTACTTTTTATAGTGATTATCAAGAATATAGATTATCTTAAAAAAATTCTCATTTTTTGTTATCAAATATCCAATTTTTATATGTTTTTTGGGGGTTTTATATATATATATATAATGAATATTATATATTTTATATATATATATATATATATATATATATATATATATATATATATATATATATACAGTAAAAAAATATTATATTTTTGTGGTTTTCTGAAAAATAAATTTATTTTTTTTATATTTTTTTGTGTTTTTCTGAAAAATAAAGCTTTTTGTTTTTATTTTTTTTATATATATAATTAAAATATATATTTGTTTTTAGGTTTTTTTTTATATATATAATTATATATATCTATATTATTATTTTTTGGGGGTTTTTGGGTTGTTGATTTTCTCAAATTTTTTTTAAGTAAAAATGTAAAAATGTACAACCAATGGAACTTCAACAGTAAAAAAAATTCTCTATTCACAACAGCAGTCAGTCATGGTGTGCTTTCACACTGGAACACGGCAAAATTTGAAGATGCACACATTCAGTGTCAATTCGCAAAATCTTATTTGTTCAACAGACAAATGGCCACATGTGCTATCTGACATCATGGGTGATCAATGTCTTGGTTTTATGGGAGCAAACCCTTCCTCTCAACTACTTGAGGATCGAGGAGGGGGTTGTACCCACAAAGCACAGACAATAGATATTCTGTGATGGCAGATAGCACATGTTGGCACACTGTGTGTGCATCTTCAAATTATAATTCTGTTCTATGACCATCATCCTTTGCCGCATATTGTCCATCTCTGTGCTGCACTCCAAAATGACATTTCTAACATTCTGTTCCATGACAAACATCCTTTGCCGCATATTGTCCATCTCTGTGCTGCACTCCATAACCTGCTGGATAATTATTGCAGCACTTGCACGTGAAAAATGTGCAACACCATCTTCATCCCCTAAAAAAAAAAAATTTCCAATAATTTTTTTTTACTTTTTTCAGGCCTATCTACATATGTTTTGCCCTATAAAGCTGGGGTGACACAGACTTGATGGTCTGCTCATTTCCACCTCCACAATTTTGCCATCTTCAATCACTCCTCCTTCTTCCACCACTTCACCCTCATCTTCCACGACTCCTCCTTCTTCAACCACTTCCCCCTCATCTTCCACGACTCCTCCTTCATCTTCCATAACTGCTTCATCCATCAATCCACCTTCTTCCAAATCGCCAAATTCTTCTTCCTCAACTTCCCCTTCATCTTCCATAAATTCTAAATCCAAAATGACTTCTTCCTCCTCTCTTCCTTCCTCCTCTCTTCCTTCCTCCTCTCTTCCTTCCTCCTCTCTTCCTTCCTCCTCTCCTTCCACATCCTCCTCCTCCTCCACATGCCGAGATGGGCGATTTCTGGCGTGTCTGGCCCTCTCTGCCTCCTCCAAATGCTGGCGTCTTCTTTCCCCTAAATAACACAAAACAAAAGGTATACTCATCAGCACACAGAGAGCAGAAATCGCACACATTGCTTAAAAGAGGCTTTTATTTATTTTCTTTTTTTGTCTTCTTCCACCAAACCTACATTTTTAGCAGACTTCTAGGCCAAGCTCTGATCCTGCCCCTTTTTAGCTAAGTGACACACATGGATGTCCCCCCTAAACTTTCTTTCTCGGAGACCCTACAAAAAAATGAACATTTTTATTGTGGAGACACAGGTGCTCTGCATTCCAGATGGGAAAACATCTGCTTTATTATCACTGTTGAGAATGAATCCTGTTTGCCTTTCACATTCTCTCAATTTGATTTGTCAGAACTAGCTTTTACACAATGTTTGCAAACAAAGTTTTTGGCCAGTGAGCCATGTCCAGGTGTGTTGTTCCTGGACTAACCTCGCATTTCTGAGAAACGATGTGATGTTACGCGGTTTACTATTAACGATATTTGCAAAAGGTAGGTATTTTCGTTAAACACATACAATTTCAACATGTGTTCAAAAGTACAAGCAGGCCAAGGAGGCAGATGTCGAAATATACATGTCAACACATTCTCGAAGACAATTGCCCCCCCCCCAAACAAATAAGGACTTACTTTTCCTCTGAATTTTCAGATGATGTAAACTAACTCCACCATTTCTTTGAACGCCATATTAGTGGCTTTGTATCGTTTGGGCCTGGATCGGGACGTTCCTGCCTCTGTCCCTTCACTTGCGGCCTGAGAGCTTTGTGCACGCTCGTGTGACATCGCCATTTTTCCTTCCCACAGAGATTATGGGCGTGGAAAAGAGGAAATGTTCCGTCATGGGCGGAGATGAGGGCGGCGATACATGCATACGCGGAGTGTAGAGAATGCAAACAATGTGTTTACGTAGGTTACGCGGAGACTATTAGAGCGATTACAGAACCTACACAGTTAACGCCATATTTCCGTTTCACATTCATTAGGGGCATGGCAAAGGTGACGAGGGCGGCGTTTCATACATACGCGGAGTGTATAAAAGGCAAACTACGTGATTACGTAGGTTACGCGGTAATTATTAGAGCGTGATAATCGAGGAGCTAGAGAGAGGAAGGTAAGAAATTTCAACATGGGATCAGCAGAGGCCTAGAAAATGGAGAGCCATGGGATGGGGGTTTGGTCTGTTGGTTGCACCCTTTTAACGCTATTATGTCTCTTGGGTACCACAATGGTATTTTGGTATCCAAATGCTTTTGGACACATCACAAAATATAGATGGGAACAATGCTCTACCTCATTAAAAATTTTGTATGGTGTATTCAGATCAGGCCAAGTATTGTTCTGTGTTGGTTGGACAGAGGTCATTAGGAAGTGTCTTTTATGTCATCAATGCTGAGGGGCAGGATATCTACACATGAAATAGTGCCTTGATGAATGCTCTCATTAATAATAATTGTGTATGGTTCTAGATTCCACATATTTACTGCAATGGAACCAAAGGGTCTGCATGTATAAAATCAATGTTTGGTACAACCAATGGGGCAGAGCTGGCCAGCATTTTTGCAACAGGAGACACTGTGTTTGTATTTATATATAGGTCCTAAATTTTGGGTCACATATTCTATCAATGTCAACGCTGAGCCTTTTTTAAATCGTGTTTTCTGTTTCTTTTTCTTTTGTTAATCTAGACTAAACTAATATAACTTAAATTGGCCAAGGAATGGACCTACTACAGGCACAGGACAATATCCAGCGCTTGCTGGATACATTTCGTGACATGCCCATCCTGTGGGATTCAAAGGAGGCTAATTACCATCACAAAGACCTACGAGCGGCAGCACTTGAACAGCTAGCAACCTACATGCAAACATGGGTGCCAGAATGCACTGCCAACATGGTGAAGGATAAACTTGCCAACCTCAGGGGCACATATAGAAGAGCTTACAAAGCTCACCAAAAAAAAAATCAGGAGCAGCAGCAAGACAACCAAAGGAGCCCAAGCTGTGGTATTTCAAACAGATGGCTTTTTTGCGGGATCAACTGGACGGCAGGGAATCGATGTCAAGTCTTCCTTCCAGCCTTCCCTCCATGCTACCTTACAGCGGAACTTCCCCAGATCCACACAGCCCAGCAGAGTCTGAAGAAGAGGGCCTGGCTGACAGAGACGCAGATCTGCGACTCTTTGATGATGAGGTATAGTAGTTTCCCAAATATTTCTGGGCTACTAATTATTGTTGGGTTATTGACTTGATATTGTAAAATAAAAGCCAAGCTGGGAAAAAATAACACAAGTCGTGGGCAGACAAATAGGTGTCAGGGATGCCAACTGCAGGGGTCAGAAGGAGAGTCTGTTCAAGTTAAAATTAACCAAAAAAAAAACAGTCTCAAGCATGAAAATGTGTGTGAATTGATTGGGCTAAATATTAAAACATGTCCCTTTTTTTGACACAGGAAGAAGAGACCAGCCAGGAGGTGGCAGATCCTCCGGTCAATGTCAGCCAGGCGGAAGGGGTCAGTGGCAGCCAGGCGGAGGCCGGGCCCAGTGGCGTACAGCAGGTCCCCAGGCCCAGGCTAAGCACCACCAGCCAGGTTCCTCCCCTACAGATGAGGCCACCAGGCCGAAGGAGGCACTTGAGGCAAGTGGAGGACGAGAGCCTCCGCATGATAAGGGAGGCCAGTGCTCTCATGAGGGCCCCCCTCAACCCCACAGAGGCCTACAGTGCCTCAGTGGCTCATGATCTAAACCAAGGGGGGGAGGAGCAAAGGAGACTGGCAAAGGGCCTGATCAATCAGGTCCTTTGGTGGATGGAGAGGGACCTGCTGACCAGAGACACTGGGCTATGTGACCCGGCCCGGCTTGCTGAACACCATCCTCCTGCTGCCACATCATCCCCACCTGCAAGGGGCCGTGGACGGGTCTGTGGAAGATCCGCTGTAAGGCAACCTTAAGGGAAGGTTGGAAGGAAGAGGAGACAGTGATTCCCTGCCTTCCATTTGATTCCCCACAAAAGTCATCTTGTTTGGACTACCACAGCTTGGGTTCCTTTGGTTATGTGCTGCTGCTTCTGATTTTTTTTTGGTGCCTCCTGTGAGGTTTGCTAGTTTATCCTTCATCATGTTGTAAATGCAAGTCTGCATGTATTTTGCTATCTGTTCAAGTGCTGCCGTTCTGTTTATTTTGATTTTTTGCATTTGCCAAAATAAATGGCTTTTTGCTTTAATTTCAAACCTTGTCTATTGTTTGTTATACTGTGGGGATTATTAGGCATCAAACATTAAAAACAAATACAATGGGTCATTTACAAAGGACACAAACTCCTTGGGGGGGGGGGGACATTTGGTGTGCCAACATGGTAAACAATTTAAATAACCAAAAATAATTAATAAATAAAATAACTTGACCAAAACCTAAAATAGAACAAGTACCAAAATGAACAAAATGGTGACATAACTAGAAACACCAAAAAAATTAATAGAAGATGAACATTAACTAAAAATAATATTAATATATACATGTGGAGAACCAACAAAAAAAATGCCACGTCTGGGCTAGAAAACATTTTCAAAATATTACATCACAAGCAACAAATGTCACATTTCAGTATGGGACAACTCAGTTGAAATAGCATCAGCAAGAGAACGGGTTTATTCTAGCAAGAGAACAATGAAGAAAACTACGCAATAAACTGTTGTTTATTGCGTCGTTTTATTCATTGTTCTCTTGCTAGAATAAATCTTTCAAATGACGAATGTGCCATATCCCAAACAAACGCGAGTTTTACCTGAGCGAGCGCTCCCGTCCCCTCATATTGTCTGAGCATGCGCAGGTTTTTTGTACGTTGCTTTTGTGTACTAACCAGCAAACATGTCCGATGGACAGGTTTCCAGCGGACATGTTTCTTAGCAAGTCTAGAAATATTTGTCTGCTGGGAAACGGTCTGCTGGACAAATGTACGCTGGAAAATGGTACGCTAGGCCCTACACACGACCGAACTTGTCCGCTGAAAAGAGCCCGCGGACCAGTTTCAGCGGACATGTTCGGTCGTGTGTACGGGGCCTTAGAAGCTACTGTTAGGTAGGTTATTTGACCATTACAGAAAAGTAAAAAGTAAATTAGTTAATATAACTAAGAATAATTAACTACGATTGAAATAATACTACCATATAGAGTATTAGCTTGGACCAGAGCTGTTAAAATGTGTTAAATAGAATAATACTTCATTACTGTTCAGTAAAAGAATAAAACACACAAAAAAAGGGAGACACAAGAAAAGGAAGAATAGAATAGTGAGGAGAATAGAGAAGAAAGTGCAGGAGTCCACTGGATTAGCTCAGATCGAATGGCTTCCTGTCTGAGGGTAGCACCAAGGCTCTGAAAGTTTGGGTTTGGGATTGCAAATCACTTTTATCTGAGTTGGGTTGTCAGCTACCATGGCATGAGAACTGTGTTATCACAGAGTGATGATAAGTGGTATTTGATCCAAGGATTCCAGATTTTTTCAAAAGCTGGAATTTGATCTCTTTCTATTGGTAGCATTTTGGCATGAGACATGAAAACGTTTAGTCTGGATTCAGTCTCAGGTACCTCTAGGTCGGGGGTCCTCCACGCCTTTGCGATTGTTTGCTTAGCCGCCGTGAGGAGTTGGATAAGAAGTTTAAATTGTCTATAAGTAATACAGTCCGGTTTTAGATTGAGCAAGGCTGTGGCTGGGTCAGGTAGCACATTGAGATTAAACATTCTGGAGGCAACTCCAGATATTTTCTTCCAATATATCTGTGCCAATGGGCAGGACCACCATATGTGCAAGTGGGTGCCCGGGTCAAGGCAGCCTTAAAAGCATTGCGCTGTTTGGTTTGGCGTAAATTTGGAAGGGACGAGGTACCAACGAGTTAAAACCTTATAGTTGGTTTTTATCACCAGGATATTTGAAGAGAAAGATTTTGTTGCGGACCAAATTTTAGACCAGTCAGCCATATCAAATGTTCTATCCAGGTCCTCCTCCCATTTACGGACATATGGGGGTTTATCAAGACCAGGGTAAGTTGAAATTTGGGAGTATAAAGAAGATATCAAACCCCTTGAGTGGGGATCCTTCAGACATGCTGATTCAAAGTGTGTGGTATGTGACGGGGGGGTAGTAGTACTTAGTAATGGTGCATAGAAATTTTTGATCTGGAGATATCTAAAGAGTTTGGAATTTGGTAAATTATAGGTGTCGTGAAGGGTAGGAAATGTGAGGAAGGAAGATATCAGGTTACTGTAATGTTCAGAGAGGTCCAAACCTTAAATGATTTGGGAAAGACCCATGCTGGGTAGAACAAGGTTTTTTTTTGAGAATGATAATCAGGCCCCATACACACGATAGAATCCATCCGCAGATAAATCCCAGCAAATGGGTTTCTGCGGATAGATCCTATGGTGTGTACACGCCAGCGGATCTGTTTCCGCGGAGAAATCTCCTCTGGGATGGATTCCAGCAGATCGGATATTTGCTGAGATGCACAACAAATCCATCTGCTGGAATCCATTCCAACGGATGGATCCGCTCGTCTGTACAGACTTACCGGATCCATCCGTCCAAAGGGATTCCCCGCACGCGTCGTAATGATTTGACGCATGCGTGGAATTCCTTATATGACAGCGTCGCGCCCGTCGCCGCGTCATAATAGCGGCGACGGCGCGACACGTCATCGGCAGAGGATTTCAGCGCGGATTTCAATGCGATGGTGTGTACACGCCATCGCATAGAAATCTTCTGAAATCCTCGAGAGGATTTATCCGCGGATACGGTCCGCTGGACCGTATCTGCGGATAAATCCTCTCATGTGTATGGGGCCTAAGGGTTGTGGGGAGATTGTAGTTGGTGTTTGAATTTGAGTTTGTCCCATAAAGATTGAAAATATTTGGTGATGGAGTTACGCAAGGTTTTGCGTTCCTTGGGGAGGAGCCATAACAAATTGGAGATTGGAGATGGAGAGTGGGTCACATTCTGCGGCTTCTATTATAACCCATAAGGGTATTTCATGAGTAGCATGATATTTAGAAAGGCTGGCAATGTGTGCAGCTCTATAATAATTTGCAAAGTTCGGAAAGCCAAGGCCTGCTCTGAGTTTTGGTAAATGTAACGTGTGAAGTGAATAATGGGGTTTAGTGGAGCCCCACACAAAGGTTGTTGTCCTTTTTTGAAGTATTCTAAGGTAATAAGATGGTATTGAGATTGGCAAAACTCTAAATAAGTAAAGTAGTTTTGGGAGAATCATCATTCTGATTGCATTAATTTTGCCAATCCATGAGATCAGGAGATGTGTCCATTGCTGTATACGTTTTGTAATTTGTTTTAGAAGTGGGGGGTGATTTACTGTGAAAAGGTCAGAATAGGAGGCTGTTAGGTGAATTCCCAAGTAGGGAAATGACCTCTCAGCCCAAATGAATGGGAGTGAATGTTTAACCAAATCTAATTCTACTTTGGAGAGGGATAAATCAAGGACTCTGGATTTTTTAAGATTTATTAGCAGGCCTGAAATCATCCCAAATTTGTTGAGGATGGGAAGGAGGTTGGGTCCTGAAACTTGTGGGGACGACAAAAATAGTAGTATGTCATCTGCAAATAAACATAATTTGTGTTGATATCCAGCAGTTTCTATACCTGTGATTGTTGGGTCAGAACTTATTCATTGGGCTAATGGTTCCACTAAAAGGGCGAATAAAAGCGGGGAAAGTGGGCATCCCTGGCGAGTTCCTCTTTCTATATTAAATGGACTAGATTTGTAACCTGCATATTTGATGTATGTGATTGGTTTGTTATAGAGTGCCTCGATCCAAGTCAAAAAGTGGGGACCAAAGCCCCATTTTTGTAATGTATAACGTAGGTAAGGCCATGATATGGAATCAAAAGCCTTTTTTAAATCAAGAGATAGAAAACAGGAGGGTATATGCCGAGCTTTAGCTATTTGTGCTAGTAATACTGCCCGGCGGACATTATTGCCTTAAACGCATTAAACCCTACTTGATCTTTGTGGATGGGTTTCCCTATTATAGTGTTTAATCTGTTGGCTAAGATTTTAGCTAGAATTTTGATATCTAGATTTAAAAGCGAGATTGGGCGGTAATTTGTACATAAAGGGAAGTTTGGAGATCATGCAAACAATGGCTGTTAATGTTTCTTGCCTAAAGGACTTTCCTTCCAGCAGTACGTTATAGGCTATAGCTAAGATCGGTGATAACGTTTCTGCGAAGGTTCTATACTATAAAGTGTAGTATCCATCCGGACCCGGTCTTTTATTGAGCTTTAGGTCTTTGATGACATTGGTGACATCCTCTGGTGTAATTTTTCCTTCTAAGACATTATTTTGGTTAAGGGAGAGTTCTGGTAATGTCAGAGAAGAAAGCGTCTGCTAAACTTGGATCGAAGTTACTGGGTGAAGAATATAGCGAGGTTAAGTGGGAATGAAATCTCTGGACTATTTTCATAGGGTTACTCGTGAAAACATCTTCTGACAATTTTAAACAAATTGGTTTAAATGGTTTGCTTAAAGAGTTAAGTGTGCGTGCTAGGTAGGTTCCCGATTTATTGGAATTCATAAAATAATTATGTTTTGAACGTTTATAAGATTTTTCAACTGCTTCGGTCAGAAATAAGTCATATGCAACACGAGATTTGTCTAAGCGAGATTTTGATAGTGGTGATGGATTGTCATGGTGGGATAAAAAGGCGGCATTAAACTCAGATTTCAGTTTGCAAAAGAGGGTTTTCCGTTCACGTTTAAATATAGCTGATTATTTTTGTATTACAATACATATTACTGGCTTGTGAGCTTCCCAAAGTGTTATGCTGCGTACACACGATAGGTTAGTCTGATGAAAACGGTCTTGATGGACCGTTTTAATCAGACCAAACCTATCGTGTGTGGGCCCCATCGGTTATTTATCCATAGGTTAAAAAAATAGGAACTTGTTTTAAAATTATCTGATGGATAAAAAACCTATAGAAAAAAACGATCGTCTGTGGGTACGTCCATCGGTTAAAAATCCACGCATGCTCAGAATCAAGTCGATGCATGCTTGGAAGCATTGAACGTTTTTTTCAGCACGTCGTTGTGTTTTAGGTCACCGCGTTCTGAATCGATCGTTTTTTTTTTATTTTGTTTTAATATTTTATTGTAACGAATGATAACAATACACAGGGTAAAATGCATTGACAAGGCGTTAAAGATAAGCATAGTCACGGACGCAGCCGCCACTTAACAGGAATCGAGTGATCAATGAACAAAGGAAGACGTATGGTACAACACTTGAAGAAAACATGTCAGGGTGGATGCCTACTTGATCTATGACGTGCCATGTATATAAAAAAATGGAAGGAAACGACCATGAGGTCGTGTGATCATCCTGACATGGCAGGGACATGTAAGAACAATGTAAAGATGTCGTCTAATGATGGAGAACGGGAATGTATTCTCAGTAAGGAAATGTGAGGGAGATGAGGTGTTTACGGGGGGGAACGATCGTTTTTTTAACTGATGGTGTGTAGGTACGACTGATCATCAGTCAGCTTTATCGGATAACTGATGGAAAAATCCATCAGACCGTTTTCATCAGACTAACCTATCGTGTGTACAGGGCATTAGGGTATTAATATCGGGGCTGGTATTGAGTAAGAGATAATCTTTTATGGCTTGTTCAATGGCTTGACAGTAAGATGGGTGCTTGAGCAAAATGTCTGGGAGATTCCAAGTAGGGTCATGGCCTTTGGGTAGTGCTGATTTAATAGAAGTGATAACTGCATTATGGTCGGACCATGGGATGGGAATTGTCTCTGCTGTGATTATTTCAGGGATCATACCAATAGTTAGAAATGTGTGGTCAATCCGTGAGAATGTTTTATGAGGGTTAAAGTAGTATGAATATCTACGTTTTGTGGGATTACATTCTCTCCATGTGTCTACTAAATTATATTTGGAAAGAAGTTGGGAAAAAGACCATTTAGATGTATTGTGGGGTGGGTTGTACGACAATTTATCTAGAAATGGGAGGAGGACCTGATTGGAATCTCCACAAAGTATAAATGTTCCTGTTTTGTGGTCATTTACAACCTGTAGTAGGTGTGAAATAAACGGGTTTGGTTGCTTATTAGGTGCGTAGTATGAAACTACAGTAATTTCAGTGTCCATAATATGGCCTATGAGAATTAAGTAGCATCCTTCTGGGTCTTTAATTTGAGATTGGAGGGTAAATGAAGTAGAGCAGTGAAAGGCTATGAGGGTACCACGTTGCCTAGAGGCAGCCGGAGCTGCAAAGGTTTGCAGATAAAAGTGGGACATAAATTTAAGCGTAGAAGAGTTTGTGAAATGCGTCCCTTTTAGGCAAACTATATGCGCCTTTCTGGCATGAAATGCGCGGAAGGCATTGGTACGTTTTTGGGGGATGTTGAGTCCATGTACATTCAGGGACAGAATGTTTAGTGGTGCCATGGTAGCTGAGTAGATAAAAGAGACTTATCTATAATCGGGCTGCTCGAGTCAGTTGATACAATCCAGGTGGACTTGAAGGAAGAGGAGAGAAAGGGAATAGAGGTGAGTTTTGAAGTGAGGAAAATAAATAAAACAGAAATGGTTAGAGAAAATAATAAGTAATTCAACAGAAAAACACATTATTATTATTATAATTATTATTTAGTTACTTATATAGCGCTGTCAATTTACGCAGTGCTTTACATATACAATGTACATTCGAATTAGTCCCTACCATTAAGGAGCTTACAATCTAAGGTCCCTAACTCACATTCATATACTAGGGCCAATTTAGGAAGAAGCCAATTAACCTACCAGCATGTCATGGGAGGAGAGCCTTCAAATTAAAGCTTCTTATTAATGTACATAACTGTAAACCACACGACTTATAATGAAAACTATTAAAGCTAAAGTTAACTATAATTAGTTAAAAAGGGGGCAACAGAGGAAATGGGAAATAAGACAATGGCATTTGACTACCCCAGGGTTTCCTGGTATGGGAGTAAGATGTGCTAAGGGAGTGATTAAGGGATTTGGGGGGTGAAAACTGGATCAGTTAACCATAAGGGTATAACAGAAGGATCTACCAGGAAAGGTAAAACTTCCTAACGATAGGCTAGCAGTCAGCAAAGTCATAAATGAAAAAAATGTAAATGAATGAGACCTTTGGTCATAAAATTTCTTATGAATGCCAAAAGACCTTACAGTTATGTCCATTACTTGGGACAAAAATTATCCAGGATAAAAATATATATTATATATATATATATATATATATATATATATATATATATATATATATATATATATATATATATATATATATATATATATATATATATATATAAACACTATGCATGCAATGGGTTAAGCAAAGAACTTAAAACTATGATTATAATTTGTAAAAGAAAGTCTTGGTGAGTCAACTGAAACAGAGAAAATTGAAAGTAAACGTTGAGCATGAAAATCTGGAGGGCAAAAGGGTAAACAGTATGTAGCGTCTTGAATTGGTGAACTTAAAGGGATAAGGTGAAGCCCTGAGAGTCTTTAGAAAGACTAGCAAGGGTGAAAAAAGAGTCAAGTTTACAGTTATAGAAGCATCCTTTAGTCCATAGAATTATTTAGTTCCTGAGGAGGTGATGTGTAGCGACCTCTCTTGTGAGTTGGATGGGTACCATTTTTCAGGTTGGGATGGGAAGGGTTTCCTGCAGATGAAAGAGATGTTGATCTCCTGCGGATTGAGGTATTTTGTGGGACTGGTTCCATGAGATTCAGGTCTAAGAGGCTTTGCTGGAGTTCATCAAAGGATCTACAGGTGTATTTCTTTCCTTTGTAGGCAAAGTGTAGGGAAAATGGGAATCCCCACTGATAGATGATGTTGTGGCGCTGTAATTCCAGAAGAAGGGGCTTCATTGCTTGCCTTTTTGAAATAATTATCTGGGACAAGTTAGCAAATAATTGAAAGTCATTGCTTTGGAAATTCAGCTGCTTTTTGTCCCTGTCAGATGCTAGGAGCTGTTCCTTCATGCGATAAAAAAGTAATTTCACTATGATATCGCGTAGGGGGCCATCGGGCTTTTTTGCAGCCAGGGCTCGGTGGATCCTGTCAAATTCTAACCTTTCAATAGTAATGGCTGGTTGCAATTCCTGGAACAAAGCAGTTATGGTGGATTGTAGGTCAGTGATAGTTTTAGGAATTCCCCTGATACGTAGATTAGACCTTCTGCCCCTATTCTCTTGGTCTTCAGGTTTGGTTTGAAGCAATAAGTTTTCCTCTTTGAGATTCTCTATTTTCATAGAGTGTTCAAGAGAGATGTTTTCCAAATCATCTGCTTTAAGTTCTAGTGTTGCTGTGCGCTTACCAAGTTCTCTTATTTCTCTGGTGAGATTAGAAGTAATTTGATCAGATGTTTGTTTTAAGGCTTTGTTCAGCATGTGTTCAAATTGCTTTAATACAGCTGGAGTTACATGAGAAATCTGTATGGGGTCTTATGAGGTAAATAGTTCACTGTCAGAATCAGCTGGGGAGTCAGGTTGTGTCAGGCTTTGTCTGTGAGAGCGCATAGAGGCTGTGTATGAAGAGGGGGGCGGCGCCATTTTAGCTGCTGTTTTCCCCTTAAATTCCTTCATGAGGAGATTCTTTAACTTCGCACGGCCACCTCCCAAAGCCATAATTTCCCGAACAAATTGAACATAATAGTCCTGGGTACTAGCCTAATCCAGTGGGTATGTCCAAATACATGCGGGTTATGTGGAAATATTGGCTCTCCTCCCGAACGGTGTGGAGCTCTAACTCTGCATGACCACACTGCTAGACTTCCACGCATGCACCTTCTGTTTGGCCCAAACTCATGCTTGGGCCAAACTGTTCACCCAACTCTATTAGCCCCTAATGCTGTATAAGGCTGTGTCGAAATCCCTTGTAGTTAGCTTGACAAAGGTGCGCAACTGTTTGTTACATCTACAGTGCACATGCTCAGAAAAGCGTTGCTCAATGTCCAGTAACGTCATCCTGCCTCACGCTGTGCTCCACGAGCACTCCAGCCCTTGCTCCCAGATCCTTCCATCTCTTGGCCAACTTTCTGAAACCAAGTGCAGAGACTCAGCATCTTTAGACGGTGTTCTGGGTGACGGGTATGGATGACAGCCTATCCAGGATACCATCCTGATGTGTCATTCTTTTAACAGCCTTTTATGAGTTGCCATTTGCTTTGTCTGAATAAAACTGTTATTTATATCTGCATTTAGAGGCGCCTCTCTTTTCATAATTCATATGTAAATGAAAGAGAAAAGCTCCTGCGCTATCGGTAACTATAAATAAGTGATAGTGACTGCGCTGTGTAACTTAACGAACATAAACAGTGATACAAAACCCACTGGGTGGGTGAGTTGGACCACTAGGGGCAAAAGCCTCCTATTTGGTGAAGTGAAGTATAAAAAATATATACCAACAAAACAATAAAACAACATGAACTTCTGATGCAAATTAATAGATGCTCAAACAAGCATTTACACTGATAAATCGTGAACAAAAAATTATATATAAATAAGTACAAGTGAATTCACGTGAACGTGAAATAGCAAACACACATGTGTGTAATATAGCAAAGTCTTATGAATGGTGATCCCAAAGAAGAACCAAACTCCAGTGTTGAGAGAAAAAGCTTCAGTGCAGACACCTCTTGTGGTTCCTAAATGCTCACCTCCCGGCTATAGCACGGACAGCCAGAAACACCACAGGTGTATACTCAGAGATGCAGCAAGGCTTGTATATAGCTGGAGGGCTCCACATCAGATTAGCATATAAAGGAAACAGCAAAGGGATAATGGCGGAATACTGTGAGGGCACTTGAGAATAATGAATCACATAGACATGCACTCACATGGAGGCCATGAATAGTGGGCCTATCTCCAACGAACGCTGAGTTCGCAAGTGATCCTGTGTGTGTTCCTGAGTATCTCTCTTCCACTTCCCAACTCATTAATATGCAAGTCCCATCCCCCAGGGCCATGGGCCTATGGTATCACTCACTATCGCCTTCGACAAAATTCTCCCCAGCTAAAAAAAAACTTAGAGGTATTGCAAATCCTTGCCTAGTGTCTGCAGGATAAGGTGCATTAGTCCAGTCCTCAAATTTTCTACTCGCCTACTCGCATTTTGGCGCATTTTTGGAAAATGAGGGCTGGCGAGAAGCTGGGCTGCCTGGGAGCGGGTGCGAGCACCACCGGTGGGCAGTGTTGATGGAGAGCCATTCTCCCAGGGATCATCCCAGGGGAAGAGAGCATGGAGGAAGAGGAAAGCTGCAAGATCACAGAGAGCAAATAGCCTGCTGTAACAGCTTACATTACAACTGCCTCTGCTCTGCTCGCTGTCACACACAGCCCCGCCTCCGCCTGACCCTTGACTGTGATAGACAGAAGTCCAAAGCTGGAATGCGTTCTGTCTATCAAAGGTGCAGGGTCAGGAGGAGGCAGGGTTGTGTGTGATGGCAAGCAGAGCAGAGGCAATTGTAATGTAAGCTGTTCCGGTGTGCTATCCTGCTCTGTGATCCCATGAATGTTCCCAGTCTTAGTCCATAGGGTTCAATATTGAGTTAGCCCACCCTTTGCAGCTATAACAGCTTCAACTCTTCTGGAAAGGCTGTCCACAAGGTTCAGGCGTGTGTCTATGGGAATGTTTGACCATTCTTCCAGAAGCACATTTGTGAGGTCAGTCACTGATGTGGACGAGAAGGCATGGCTTGCAGTCTATGCTCTAATTAGTTCCAAAGGTGTTCTATCAGGTTGAGGTCAGGACTCTGTGGAGGCCAGTCAAGTTCCTCCACCCCCGGCATCCCCTTCCTTTGTCAAAATGTTTAATCTTTGACGTTGATAACTATATTATCTTTCACTATGTTTAGTTGCTTACCTGGGGTCCCCCGAGAGAGGTCCAGTGGGGTGGCCCACCCGAGCACAGTCTTGCACCCCTTGGAGGGTGCTCGGGTGGTTCCGTCCCTCCTATGCCCTCCAGTTTTCTATGCAACGATATGCACTCTTGCGTTAACTCCACTGTTTTAACCGTTTATGATGCTAGCTGGATGGTAGTTATATTAATGCTAATGATGCTGCAATACTGTCACCACGACACCCTTTATTTTCATAATGGATGCATACTATGCTTATACTGTGAAAATTTCCAGCTGATTGTTAAATGTATGCATTACTTTGTCTCATGTGAAATTTGACAATAAAAACCTATAAATGAAAAAAAGTTCCTCCATCCCAAACTCACTCATCCATGTCTTTATGGACTTAACTTTGTGCACTGGTCCAAATCATTTGGAGGAGGAGGGATTATGATGTGGGTTTTTTTTCCAGGGGTTGGGCTTGGCCCCTTAGTACCAGTAAAGGAAACTCTTAAGGCATCAGCATACCAAGACATTTTGGACAAGTTTATGCTCCCAACTTTGTGGGAACAGTTTGGGGACGGCCCCTTCCTGTTCCAACATGCCTGCAAACACTCCTAAACCTAGTGGACAGCCTTCCCAGAAGAGTTGAAGCTGTTATAGCTACAAAGGGTGGGCCAACTCAATATTGAAGCCTACGAACTAAGACTGGGATGCCATTAAAGTTCATGTACGTGTAAATGCAGGTGTCCCAATACTTTTGAAAATATAGTGTATATCTGATTGGATGTTGGAGGTGGTGCTGACAGGGCCATCCATGGCTCTAAATAAAGCTGATTTAGCAGGAGTCATGTATGGACAAAAAATGCTAATAACAGTGTGCATTGACACTTAGGCGGTGTACAGACGACCGAACCTGTCCGCTTGAAACTGTCCGACGGGCAGTTCCCGGCGTACAAGGCAGATTTGTCTTTTGGTCCGCTGGCTTGTACACACCAGCGGACCAAATTCCCGTCGTACCAGAACGCGTGCACGTAAACCGCGTACGACGTCACTATAAAGGGAAAGCCCAAAGTCAATGGCGCCGCCCTCTGTTCCGCTTTTGCTAGTTACGGGTTTGCTCGTGTTAGTGAAGGTTTGGTTAGAGCCGATTCGCGCTTTTCGGTCTCCGCGCTTTACCAGGTAGTATTTTCGGGTTCAGTGCGTGTGCTTGCGGGATCGTAGTAGGCAATCGGGTACAGGCTTTCAGGTCGTGCTGCTTTGCAGTTGCGTCCTGTCCGCTCGTATCTGTTTGTCGCGCGTTCTTTGCAGGTTGTGCTGGATTTGTGAGTGCTTTCTGTTGGAGTATGTTCTTGACTGACCAGCCGGCCGGTTTGAAGCCATGATGGAGCAGCAGCGTCAATTTTCGCGAGTTGGTGCTGGTTATGGGATGGCTTCTGGATATGCTCAGCATTCCAGTAGTTTGGCCAGGAACAGGGGGAGGAGGCGTTCCTGGGCCAAGAATTGGTTGCGCCAGCATGACCAGTTCTCTCATATGCCTCTGCTTAGAGAAATCCAGGAGAATAATCCTAATGACTATAGGAACTTTCTCCGTATGACGGACCCCGTATTCAACCGTCTGCTGGATCTTCTGTCCCCCTATATTACGAGGCAGGACACTGTGATGCACCAAGCCATCATGGCCGAGCAGAGGCTTATTGCCACGTTGCGTTACCTGGCGACTGGGAGGAGCCTGCAGGACCTCAAGTTCTCGACAGGCATCTCTCCGCAGGCGCTTGGGGTCATCATACCGGACACGTGTTCTGCCATCATCAAAGTTCTGCAGGAGGAGTATATTAAGGTAAGTTTCCTCATTTTAACCTCACAATCTGTCTTTAATAATGTGGGCAACTAACTTTTTCTTTTATTTCCCAGATATGCTGTGTGTTTAACTAACGTTCCCTTTTCTCCCTATGCATGTTGATATAAACTTTCCATGTTCTTTTTCTTGGCCTACCTGCATATTTGTACCTTACCCAATATTAACCTGTCCAGCATGCTATCCTAGGGACAACCCCACCTAGCCTATTTATTTCAAAAGTTTTGTTTTTACAGTTCAAACCCCCCCCCCCCCCCTTAAAACTGTTTTTGTCCCCATCAGAGGGCTGTGGAGTCTCTTAATTAAGTGGGCCTATATATTTGTGCCTCGAAATTCTCCCTGCACATTTTTTAAATGCTATTTGAATACTGTGAAGTAGCACAAGGATGCTTGTAGGATTATGTTTGCAATGTTTATGCGCCAAAGTACTAATTGTCTTTATTTGTTTGTCCCCACAGCTTCCCTCCACACCACAGGAATGGCAGACTTTGGCTTCCCAATTTGCGCAGCGGTGGGATTTTCCTAACTGCGGTGGAGCAATAGATGGGAAACACGTCTGCATAGTGCCGCCACCCCACTCGGGGTCCTACTATTTTAACTACAAAGGTTATCATAGTATTGTGTTGATGGCGGTGGTGTCGGCACAGTATGAGTTTCTATATGTGGACGTGGGGAAGAACGGCCGGATGTCTGATGGTGGAGTTTTCGCGCGGACAGAATTCTACAGTCGTCTCCAAGCTGGTGGTCTGGCACTGCCACCGGATGAAGACAATGTTGAAGGACTTCCGTTTGTGTTTGTAGCGGACAAAGCTTTCGGGCTTGGACCTCACCTTATCCGGCCTTTTCCCCAGAGGACCCTCACCTCAGAGAGGAGGGTGTTCAATTATCGGTTGGCCAGGGCTCGGAGGGTAGTCGAGAATGCCTTTGGGATCCTCTCCAACCGGTTCCGCCTGTTCCTGACATCGATACACTTGGCGGAATATAAATTGAACACCATTGTTTTTGCCTGCTGCATTTTGCACAACTTTCTACGCAGGCACTCCCAGACGTACCTACCCAACATCGGTGCTGAGGCACGACTACCCTCAGATACCCTTCCTGGGCTGGACACTGGTCGCGCTGGCTTGGCCCCCCAATCTGCTCGTGATGTACGCGACAAATATGTTGAGTACTTCATGGGTCGCGGGGCCATTGCTATGCCAGATCATATTTCTTTCTAATTCGGCCCCCAAAAGAAAGAAATATTCACAGAACTAATAAATAATTTGACCATTGGACTTTATACAGTTGTTTGTCATTATTGCTTTTTCTCTTTTTATCTGTCTTCCTGGTTATCCAACTAACTAGTGCACTTCTAGTGACAAATTTAGTTCTATAGTTTTAGTAAATAACCACAATTGCACATTATTCACTCATCTACAAACAGGGTATTGAGTCTAGAAATAAGAAGCCACTCATTTTTCATATTTTGATGTCAAGCTTTTTATTTTCAGCTTGTTCATTACCCCCCAAAAAAGTAGGCATTTATTTATGAAAATATGTCTTTACAATTTGTAGTCAACAATATATATATTTTTTTTAATTTTTTAACATTTTTTAAAGATTTTTATAGTGCTTATCCAGCATATAGATTTTTTAGCAATTTAACATTTTGGGTTATCAAATGTTTTTTATTTTGTTTTTATTTTTTTTAGATCTCTATATATAATGAATATAATAATTTGTTGTTATATTTCTCTCTCTCTATATATATATATATATATACACTTCAAAAATATATATATTTTTTTTTTGCCTAAAAATAATTTTGTCTTTTTTTTTTGGTGGTTTTCATAAAAAAAAAAAATTTTATTGGCGTTTTTTTCGCAATTTTTTGTATGGTTAATTTTTTTTTTTTGGGGGGTTTCTGAAAAATCAAGTTTTATTTTTTGTATTTTTTGAGATATATATAATTAAGCTATTTTTTTTGGTATATATAAAATTATATATATATTTATATATATATATTTTTTTTTTCTTTATTGGGTTATTGATTTTCCCCACTTTTTTTTTTAGAAAACTGTAAAAATGTACAACCAATAGAACTTCAACGGTAAAAATTGTTCAAGATTCACAACAGCAGTCAGTCATGGTGTGCTTTCACACTGGAACACGCCAAAATTTGAAGATGCATACATTCAGTGTGAATTCACCAAATCTCATTGGTTCAGGAGACAAATGGCCACATGTGCTATCTGACATCATGGGTGATCAATGTCTGTGTTTTGTGGGAGCAAACCCTTCCTCTCAAATACTTGAGGATCGAGGAGGGGGTTGTACCCACAAAGCACAGACAATAGATATTCTGTGATGGCAGATAGCACATGTTGGCACACTGTGTGTGCATCTTCAAATTTTGGCGTATTGATGATTCAAAAAGTAAAAAGGGTTGGGGGGGCGGGGGATGGGCGGGGGGTGTTTCAGTCTTTGACACGGCCCATCATGTCAATAATATTTTTATAATTCTGTTCTATGACCATCATCCTTTGCCGCATATTGTCCATTTCTGTGCTGCACTCCAAAATGACATTTCTAACATTCTGTTCCATGACCATCATACTTTGCCGCATATTGTCCATTTCTGTGCTGCACTCCATAACTTGCTGGATAATTATTGCAGCACTTGCACGCGAAAAATGTGCAACACCATCTTCATCCCCTAAAAAATAAAATAATTGCTATCAAAACTTTTTACTTTTTACAGGCCTATCTACATGTTTTGCCCTATAAAGCTGGGGTGACACTGACCTGATGGTGTGCTAATTTCCACCTCCACAATTTCGCCATCTTCCACCACTCCACCTTCTTTCACCACTTCACCCTCATCTTCCACGACTCCTCCTTCTTCCACCACTTCACCTTCATCTTCCACGACTCCTCCTTCTTCCACCACTTCACCCTCATCTTCCACGACTCCTCCTCCATCTTCCAAAAATTCCAAATCCAAAATGACTTCTTCCTCCTCTCTTCCTTCCTCCTCTCTTCCTTCCTCCTCTCCTTCCACATCCTCCTCCTCCTCCACAGGCCGAGATGGGCTATTTTCGGCGTGTCTGGCCCTTTCTGCCTCCTCCAAATGCTGGCGTCTTCTTTCCCCTAAATAACACAAAACAAAAGGTATACTCATCAGCACACAGATATTGGAGAGCAGAAATCGCATACATTGGTTTAGAAGAGGCTTTCATTTTTTTTTTGTTTTTGTCTTCCTCCACCAAACCTACATTTTTAGCAGACTTCTAGGCCAAGCTCTGATCCTGCCCCTTTTTAAATAAAAGTGACACACATGGATGTCCCCCCTAAACTTGCTTTCTGGGAGACCCCCACAAAAAAAGGATCATTTTTATTGTGGAGACACAGGTGCTCTGCATTCCAGATGGGAAAACATCTGCTTTCTGATCACTGTTGAGAATGAATCCTGTTTGCTTTTCACATTCTCTTAATTTGATTTGTCAGAACTAGCTTTTACACAATGTTTGCAAACAAAGTTTTGGGCCAGTCAGCCATGTCCAGGTGTGTTGTTCCTGGACTAACCTTGCATTTAGGAGAAACGATGTGATGTTACGTGATTTACTATTAACGAGATTTGCAAAAGGTAGGTATTTTCGTTAAACACATCCAATTTAAACATGTGTTCAAAAGTACAAGCAGGCCAAGGAGGCAGATGTCGAAATATACATGTCAACACATTCTTGAAGACAATTGACCCCCCCCCCCCCAAAAAATAAGGACTTACTTTTCCGCAGAATTTTCAGGATCTTCTTCATCTGATGTGGCTCCCGCAATTTCAAATCTGACCAACATTTCCTGAGCTGCTCTTTGGACCTGGTGACACCAAACATGTCCTTCATTCTCCTCGCCACCGTGTCCATAATGTGGGCCTTTCTGCGGTTAGGGGTCTTGTATGGCCCATATTCCCCATCATAGTCCTTCCTCCGCATGATATAAACCAACTCCACCATTTCGTCGAACGCCATATTAGTGGCTTTGTATCGTTTGGGCCTGGATCGGGACGTTCCTGCCTCTGTCCCTTCACTTGCGCCATGAGAGCTTTGTGCATGCTCGTGTGACATCGCCATGTTTCCTTCCCACAGAGATTATGGGCGTGGAAAAGAGGAAATGTTCCGCCATGGGCGGAGACGAGGGCGGCGTTTCATACATACACGGAGTGTAGAGAATGCAAACAACGGGTTTACATACGTTACGCGGAGACTATTCGAGCGATTTCAGAACCTACACAGTTAACACCATATTTCCGTTTCACATTGATTAGGGGCATGGCAAAGGTGACGAGGGCGGCGTTTCATACATACGCGGAGTGTATAAAAGGCAAACAACGTGATTACGTAGGTTACGCGGTAATTATTCGAGCGTGAGAATCGAGGAGCAAGAGAGAGGAAGGTAAGAAATTTCAACATGGGATCAGCAGAGGCCTAGAAAATGGAGAGATCCGCTGTAAGGCAGCCTGGAGGGAAGGTTGTAAGGAAGAGGAGACGTTGATTTCCTGCCTTCCATTTGATTCCCCACAAAAGACATCATGTTTGGACTACCACAGCTTGGGTTCCTTTGGTTATGTGCTGCTGCTTCAGATTTTTGTTTGTGTGCCTCCTGAGGTTTGCTAGTTTATCCTTCATCATGTTGTAAATGCAAGTCTGCATGTATTTTGCTAGCTCTTCAAGTGCTGCCGCTCTGTTTATTTTTTTTTTTGGCATTTGCCAAAATAAATGGCTTTTTGCTTTAAAGTCCAACATTGTCTATTGTTTGTTATACTGTGGGGAATATTAGGCATCAAACCTTAAAACAAATACAATGGGTCATTAACAAAGGCCAGAAACTCCTTGGGGGAGGGGGAAATTTGGTGTGCCAACATAGTAAAAAAATTTAATAACCAAAAAATACAAAAAAATAAAATAACTTGCCCAAAAACAAAAACAAAAACAAAAAATGAACAAAATGGTGACATAACTAGAAACACCCAAAATGTTTTGAGAAGATGAACATTAAAATAAAAAAAATATTAAAAGATAGTCATGTGGAGGACCAAACAAAAAAATGCAACATCTGGGCTAGAAAACATTTTCTAAATATTACATCACAAGCAAGAAATGTCACATTTCAGTATGGGACAACTCAGTTGAAATAGCATCAGCAAGAGAACAGGTTTATTCTAGCAAGAGAACAATGAAGAAAACGACGCAATAAACTGTTGTTTATTGCGTCGTTTTAGAATAAATCTTTGAAATGACGAATGTGCCATATCCCAAAGAAACGCGAGTTTTACCTGAACGAGCGCTCCCGTCCCCTCATTTTGTCTGAGCATGCGCGGGTTTTTTGTACGATGGTTTTGTGTACTGACCAGCGAACATGTCCGAGCGGACAGGATTCCAGCGGGCTGTTTTAAAACAAGTTTGGAAATATTTGTACGCTGGGAAAAGGCCCGGCGGGCAAATGTACGCTGGAATCCTGTCCGCTCTGACCTACACACGACCGAACATGTCTGCTGAAACTGGCCCGCGGACCAGTTTCAGCAGACATGTTCGGTCGTCTGTACGGGGCCTTAGGATAACATGCTGGGGAGTTCACTGGCTGCTGAAAAAAATGCCTGAAGCCAAAAACAGCAGCTGTAAAAACATCCATTGTGCATGAGGCTTAAAGTTGTTACTAGCTAAACAAATACATCATTCATTTTTATTACTGAGCAATACCTTTTTATGCTTCTATCCTTATTATGATAGCTGTTTCTGTATATACAATATTGTAAAATGAATTGTTCATCAGATTTATGATATGCCACTTGTAAGACTGCTCCCATTTTAAAATAAATTAAAGTGAATGTAAACCCGATTCATGAAAATTTGACCTAGGCACATATACCTGTAGTGTTTACTTTTCTCTCTATAAAGCATTAAGTCCTGTGTCTTTCTGCTGTTTCGTTGCTCTGTTATTAGCATGAGAACTTCTGACAGGTGATCCGACAACTGAGATAAAACCAGACTGATATTTGTGTTGGGATGAGTGCTATAAATAGATTAGCATTCCTTCCTCTGCCTATGTAGAGGGGGGGGGGTGCCTTTACTACAATCAGCTGTCACACAGTGTATGCCAAGAATGCACTCCTACTGCTGAATGAGGAAGTAAAGATTCTAACACAATGTCAGAATTCTAAAGAATATAGAAAGGCAAAGACAGCAGATATGCATGTAAAACTTATGTAGGGAGATTTGTTTCATTCCTGTTTATCATCTGAGACTGTATCCTTCACTGGGTATAGGAAAGGGTTTACATCCACTTTAAGATACAAAAGTGTCACTGGAAAATTTTGTGGAATGTTGGCAACTATGGAAGGTATATGTTGCCTAAATGTAAATTCAGCCTTGTATATACTGTAGTTTTAGCATGGACAGTGTGTTTTGGTAGCACACCTCTAGGCCACCAGATACATTTATATAATCTGTTGTCATCAAACCACTGTTACAATATTTCATTTTCCCTGCTTACGAGAATTAATTAATTAATTTATTTTACCAATATAATTTATATTTTCAAAAAGTTTGACTAGCTTTCAATGAGAAACATTGTCTAGTTTAGCACAGCACAAGGACAAGAAATGTTCCAATCAGAAAATGTAAGAGATGAAATCGTAATATACATGTAACTTGCTAATCAGTGTCAGGTCTGCAGTTCAAGCTCTCACGCTAGAACTTGTTCAGTGACTCTTAATAAACCTAAATTTCATCTGAAGTCTAACACATTCTTTTCATTTCTCTGTTAAAGTGCAAAGAGCCTTTGACATTGGACTGGACGAATGATGGATAGAGAGTTACCATTAAAGACATTTTGAGGTAGCTGGAATGTGATGCTAACAAGTCTTAATTCGCTAGCTACATTCTGCTGATGAATACAATCTGTTTTCTGGTCTGCTGCTCCTTTTGTATAGAGATTTGTGTAATTGGTCATACTTTGTATTCAATCCAGATAGAAAAGATCACGTTACAAGCTTATAAGTTACATGATATGACCACATTTGATGGGGAAATTGAACGGCTCAATACACAATTTGCACACTTGAGCAGTATTACCACGTTTTCTATTAATACGAAGGAGTTGAAGGATCGATTAATAAACAAAAGAGATAATGGTCAAAAAACAGGGTAAATTTAGTAAAGACAATTTGGTTTTCTCTGAAGGCTATGCCTACAAGTGGTTCCGGAAAAAAAAACCCCGGTAGAAAGGGACCCCCACAAGGTAATTACACTCATAATCCTGCTACAGATATTGAATCTGATTCCTCTTTGTCATCTTTCCTTTCCCAACAAAGAAATCCACGTCCCACAGTTGCACCTGACACAAATTCCTCACAAAAAAGATTACGATATGGTGGTGGAACTCCACTCATAAACTCCAAAAAGGATAAAAAATCCAACAAGACCCCTAAGAGCTCAACAAGCACCTACCACAACAGGGAATAAGGCTTTAGTAGGTGGGAATGGAAACAATTCCACCCTACATGGCACTATCCCCAAAATCTTGGGATCTCCACTCTTAGCTAATGAAAACACTAAATTCAATGTAGACTTAATTTTTTATATCTCAAAAAGCAACAGAGCAACCTAGACACGTATATCCTCAAACCCCCGCTTCCTTCACCCAACACGACACCCAGCTCAACATTAAAAGTCTGACGCCCTCCCAGCTGACAGATGACAAGCTCTATCTTTACCTTTTTGCCCGTAATCTTAAATTTAAATTCATTTTTCATAAAGATCTTTAACAGCTTAATTTGGGGCGTGAGCTTGTAGAGAGGACGAAACACTTCACCATGGAGGAGTTTCGAGCCCTCCGCAACCTCATTCTCCTGTATGATGAAGTGGCTACAGAGGACATTAATCCCTCAATGGGTCCCTCCATATCCACTCCCACTACATCTCAGACTCCAACTCAATTGACCAATCAATTTAGATTGAGATCTCGTAAATTTTCTGATCTCACGATTTGCCCAGCCATCTGGGCATTCCTGCACTAATCTATTAGGCACCTTAAGAAGCAGCACTGGCACAAGATGTCATTGAATATCAATACTAGACAAATGAAAGCACTTAAATCTTTACAAAAACATGCTAACATCATCTTAATGACACACACTCAGTACCAAACAATGTGCCTGGCTGTTTTTGAGAATAATAATTTGTATAAACCCATTTCTCCTGCCCTAATATCCAAACCCAAACGAGGGCTTCATTTACAGAGATACTCTGGAGTTCATGGTTCTTAAATTTCCACTTGTCCTCACCTTTTATACACTTTCCAAAACCCATAAGAAATTCCATCTACCCCCTGGGAGACAAATAGTCTCCGGAATTGGATCTCTTACAGACAATGCCATCAAATTCGTGGATCAAAAGAACAAAAAGCGGCGCCCTCTAAGCGTAGTATGAAGTTTAATAAGAAACACAAAAGACAATAATTTTTATGAGGGGTTACTCACAAGACTGCAGGGGGTACAGGCAATGGGAATAATAGTGTCATCCGTGGCTGACGTCCGGAATACATGAGCTCTGCTGTGTCCGTCTTGCCTAAGGCTTCAGGCAGTCGGCGAGATGGATTTATCCACGGGCGGGGGCCAGGTGCGGCGTCTCTGGGGGTCCCTGGATGGTAACACAGCGCTGGACAGCAGGGAGATACAGGAACGCCGTAGTCCGGCGTGGTGGAACGCAGCTGTGGAGCGCAAACAACAAAGCGTCACTTCCGGTTTCAGTCACGGGGCGGTGCACGCGTTCGAGGCATGCGTGCCTCTTCCTCAGGCTCTATGGGGGCCATCATGGATGTGGGACAAAAGAACAGCTCAAACGGAGCTGATTGGTTGATGCAAAGAATACCCGGAAATCAACTTGGTACAGCGGGGAACCAAAGTACAGACAACATAACAAATAGGAGGACACATTCTGGGGAATTAAAAGAGTACTAACGAGGGACTGGTCATTTTTAAAAAGGAAAAAACAAGAGAAGAACAACAATTATTGAACTATTATTAGACAACTACTGGAAATACATACATATATATGTGTATGTATATATGAGAATTGTCATATGGAAACAAAAAATGCAATTCCTATGCGACTAGCAAAGTCTTTTGTTAATAATAATAAAAAAAAAAAAAAAGGGGCGGGGTAAAACATTGGGGGGGGGGGTAAAACATTGTTCTTATTGGACAACAGTTCCAACACTAGTTAAAGTAGAACACTAGTTAACGTAAACAACTACTGAGTGGGTGTACACTAAGAACTGAGTTATCCATACAGTAAATGCAAAGTGGATTATATAGAATTATATATAATTCATAGAATCAGTTACGCATAGATAGCCCTAAGATCCGACAGGTGTAACTGTGTTACACCGTCGGATCTTATTGCTGTAATTCTAGGCCGGCCGCTAGGTAGCGATTCCATTGCGGTCGGCGTAGAATATGCAAATGACTAGTTACGCCGATTCACGAACGTCTGCTTTGCCCGTCGATCTAAATTTACGTAGTTTCCGTAGAGATGCATCGCGTAAAACTAAGGCTGCCCTCTAGGCGGTGTAACCAATGTTAAGTATGGCCGTCGTTCCTGCGTCAAAATTTTAAATTTCACGTCGTTTGCGTAAGTTGTCCGTGAATGGCGCTGGACGCCATTTACGTTAACGTCAAAACCAATGACGTCCTTGCGACGTCATTTAGCGCAATGCACGTCGGGTAATTTTACGGACAGAGCATGCGCAGTGCGCTCGGCGCGGGAACGCGCCTAATTTAAATGGTGCCCACCCCATTTGAATTAGGCGGGCTTGCGCCGAGCGGATTTACGCTACGCCGCTGCAAGTTTACAGATAAGTGCTTTGTGAATCAGGCACTTACGCTGTAAACCTGCGGCGGTGTAATGTAAATGGGATACGTTACGCCGCCGCAGCGTAACGTAATTCTATGTGAATCTGACCCAATGTTTGCAATGATCTGCATTGGTAACAATGATATTTCACGCCAACCATTTTTTACTCGAGATCTAAAGAGAATTCATGTGGATTCCAAAGCAAAAGGTCTTCTATCCAACTTACTTTTTTTTTGCGATAGTATGGAGGTCATGCATTTCAAAGCTCATAAATATTTTTATGAGTTTACTACTTCAGATGACAAAAAATAAACAGTATGATGAAAATTCACCAGCTGATTTTGCTTAAACAATGAAATGCTTGTGACAGAATCATACAAACAGACAGATAAAAAGGATTTTTGGGTGTACAGATCTGTACACACAGTAGGGAACATAAGAAAATATATCTCTGTACTGCAACTTAAAGAGCTTGAGTATAGTTTGTTAAAGATGATGTAAACCCAGCCACTAAAATGTCATATGCCGCGTACACACGGTTGTTTTTCGGCATGAAAAAAAAACGAAGTTTTTCCAACTTCATCATTAAAAACGATGTTGCCCACACACCATCATTTTGGAAAAATGATGAACAAAGCGCGGTGACGTACAACACGTACGACGGAACTCTAAAGGGGAAGTTCTATTCGCCTTTGGGCTGCTTTAGCTGATTCCTTGTTATCAAAAGATGATTCACGCTTTTTTGTCTGTTACAGCGTGATGAATGTGCTTACTCCATTATGAATGGTAGTTTTATCTGAACGAGCGCTCCCGTCTCATAACTTGCTTCTGGGCATGCGCGGGTTTAAAACGTAATTTTTGTAGAACACAAGATAATTTTTTACATCATGAAAAACGACATTTTAAAAAACGACAAATATTTTTTTTGGTCGTTTTTCAGAAGCCGAAAAACTATGTGAAGCCCACACACGATCATTTTAAATTACATTTTAAAAAATCTTGTTTTTTTTTCATGCCGAAAAACGACTGTGTGTACGCGGCAATATAATCTTTACCAGTAAGGCCCCGTACACACGACCAAACATGTATGCTGAAACTGGTCCGTGTTTTAAAACCGTCCGCTGGAATCCTGCCCGCTCGGACATGTACGGTCGTCAGTACAGACCTACCGTACATGTCCGAGCGCCCGCCGTCCCTCGCATGCGTCGAATGACTTTGACGCATGCGTGGAAGCCTTTAAATGGCAGGCCCGCCCACGTCGCCGCATCATCGCCGCGTCATCGTCGTGCCGACGACGCGGACACGCCCCGCGTAGTGTTTACGCGCGGACTTCTGTACGATGGTTAGTACAACCATCGTACAGAAGCCCTCTGGCAGGCATGTACGGTGAAAACGGTCCGACGGACCGGTTTCACCGTACATGTTTGCTCGTGAGTACCCGGCCTAAGTCATAATGATAGGAAGGTCCTTATCTGAGCATTCTCTGTCCCACAATCCCTTGCTTGCAAATCACTCTGTCACATTCCTTCCCAAAGAAAAAAATGTTCTTCTGTGCTGGTGCACATTGGTCAGGAATATCACATGGTTTCAAAAAATGCTTTGTGTAGTGTTGGGACATCATTTTCACCAAAGCAAAAAGGGCATTAAATGTATATAGAATAGCTCAATTCTAGTGGGTTATAGGAATAATTGCCCACATCCCTAATATGGAACACAGAAATAGAAAATAACCCTAACTGGGACTTAAAAGGGCAATGACTCCAAAAAACATGTATGCAAATATATGTATGTGAAATGTATAAGTTTAATAGTACACAATCTAACAGCATGTAGCTAGCTATATTGTCACGTACCTGGTAGCGGAGCCTGACGTGCAGGGAACGGCTACTCTTGCTCCTCTGACTCCGGAGACCATGTTGGAGTGAACAGGGAACCCAAGAGTGCAGAGTCGCACAAGCGCCTGGTGGGAATGCTGGTGCTGGGCTGAGCTGGGATCCTGTGCACTCCGGAGAGAAGTCAGCGGTGCTGAGAATGACTGGACAGCAGGTGACTGGAGCTAGGTGCAGGAAGCCGGGATCAGCAACTGATGGAGGTGTATCGTAGTACAGACAGTAGCAGGTTCAGGCAGGCCAGATCATACACTGGTGGGCGGATCAGGTGCAGGGTCAGAGCGGAGTCGTGGTCCAAGCTGGGTTGGCAACTGGCGGGCAGCAGACAGACCAGAGAGACAGGCTGAGGCGTGGTCAGACAAGCCGAGGTCAGGGCAGGCAGAGATCAGGGGTAGTTGAGAGCAAGCCAGGCCTCAGGAACAAGCAGGTAACGGATAACGGGTATCAGGTTTGTCTCAGAACACGCTATTGATCGAACAGCAAGAGGCCCCAGAGTCAGCTCCCTTAAATAGCAAATGGTCAAATAGTCTATGATATCATATATGAGCAGGTGTCTTGGTAACATTATGATGATGAAGACCCCCAAGTACCTCATTTGAATAACAGATACAATTTTAGGTTGGAATCATTGACTCTTTGTGGTGTGGTCAAAATTGTGTGCCAGTCATCTTTGGAACTTATTAGAACAATAAAACCATGAGTCAGTGTTAGAGTACAGGGTACCCATATAGCAACATATATGCAGCTCAAGACTTTTAATTAAAGCCAATGCAGAGATGAGGGCCTTTAATCTGAGACAAGCAATTTATTGTCCTCAGACTGTAAATTACCACCAGTATTTTTAGCATGAGCAATGATTGCAATCTCTATCGACAGCAGCTTACACAGTCTTCATCAGTGAAGTTTCTCCTTGCAGTTCTCTATACAGGAAGCTGCTCTATTCTATTATGCTCTATTTATTTGGATGTACCCTCCAGCACAGCAGAATATAACTTCCCTGGCCCCCATAAATGGACATATTTGCCTTTACAGAAAGGAGAGAAATTTTGATGCATCCTCACATGTAGTGAGCATGTGGATGCATGATCATAGTGCGTGTGCCACGTCCTAAATATATTCAAAATGGAAAAAATGACCTAGGGGCAAGTCATGGACTTTGAGGGCACTGTAAACTGGTAAAGATAGTAGTCACCACAAACAGGGGGAAATTTTTGCTAAAAAAATATATTTATTACACAAGGTATTATTAAACACTTTAAGAAAATCTCCATATGATTGAATTTGCACAAAAACAAAATTACACAGCATTACAGTATTCAGTGAGAACCATCAGGAATTGGTAATTAGACATAATTACATAAAAAATTATTTAAAATGGTTATTGAGATATACTGTTGGTAAAGACAAACAAAGAACCTCCAACCACTTATAGATTGTAAAAGTTCCTGAGGAAGGACCGAAGACTGCATAGACTGAAGGTCTAAACGATGACAAAGGGATCGCTGTGGCCTGACATGTTTCGTGCTGAGATATGGCGCTTCTTCAAAGGGCTTTTTGTTATAAATGTGCTACAATAATGGAGAAAAAACATGAGTATATAAATACATTTCACATGCATATATCATATAGTGAACCGAGATAAAAATAGAAATAGAGTAGCTGTGGATGCTGGCAGGCAGGCTAAATGCATGCAGGAAAAAAGACAGGGGAGGAAAAACCCAAGGGTAAAAACCCGTGGGGGAGGGGGGGGGAAAATTGGAGAAAGATGAACTCTCAGGCCCAGAAAACACCAAACCGCAGCCGCAGAGTGTCCCTAATCCTACATAGCGGGGACAAGGTAGCATGGTAATAGAGGTACCTCTATTACCATGCTACCTTGTCCCCGCTATGTAGGATTAGGGACACTCTGCGGCTGCGGTTTGGTGTTTTCTGGGCCTGAGAGTTCATCTTTCTCCAATTTTTTCCCCCCCTCCCCCACAGGTTTTTACCCTTGGGTTTTTCCTCCCCTGTCTTTTTTCCTGCATGCATTTAGCCTGCCTGCCAGCATCCACAGCTACTCTATTTCTATTTTTATCTCGGTTCACTATATGATATATGCATGTGAAATGTATTTATATACTCATGTTTTTTCTCCATTATTGTAGCACATTTATAACAAAAAGCCCTTTGAAGAAGCGCCATATCTCAGCGCGAAACATGTCAGGCCACAGCGATTCCTTTGTCATCGTTTAGACCTTCAGTCTATGCAGTCTTCGGTCCTTCCTCAGGAACTTTTACAATCTATAAGTGGTTGGAGGTTCTTTGTTTGTCTTTACCAACAGTATATCTCAATAACCATTTTAAATTCTTTTTTATGTAATTATGTCTAATTACCAATTCCTGATGATTCTCACTGAATACTGTAATGCTGTGTAATTTTGTTTTTGTGCAAATTCAATCATATGGAGATTTTCTTAAAGTGTTTAATAATACCTTGTGTAATAAATATATTTTTTTAGCAAAAATTTCCCCCTGTTTGTGGTGACTACTATCTTTACCAGTTTACAGTGCCCTCAAAGTCCATGACTTGCCCCTAGGTCATTTTTTCCATTTTGAATATTTGCCTTTACCCTCCCTAGGCAGCAAGCCTAGGAAGCACAAACCTTTAACACACAGAATTTCTTCCAGGCAGGGCCCAGGAGGCAAAAGAGCCTCCATAAGGCACCAGAATATTTATAACCCCCCCCTCCCTCCTTCTCAGCATGCACCAGTGGCAATAAACCTGCTTATTAGTTGGCCAGGGAGACAAATATTCATACCTCAGTCTTGCATCTTTCTACACTATCACCAGGAACAGACACTCCCCAATAATAGGCAGAGACAATAAATAACATTGAGCTTAAGGAAAGCTTAAAAAAAAATAAACCAGAACACTGCTGCTTAGGTCAGGGTCCTTATATGTGCATAGGGACACATAATTGTACATTTACAAAAACTCTGTTTTATTATTGGCTACTATGGCTACTAACCTCTGCAGCAGAGCATTTGTAAGACAGAGGAGAATTAAGATGGCTGGACCCATGTATATCGATAACCACTTACATATTTATAAAGAGACAAGGTGATACTTTATCACATACTGATTAAACTTTTTACATTAAGTGGATCAATCACATTGATTTGTGTATCTAAATTTAAAAGACTATAGTCCAACATATAAAAAACATATATTTCTATCTAGGTATACCAGCTTTGCATTTTGTGCTCTCACTAGATAAATATTGATGAACGCATAGACTTTGCTACAGTATATAAAAGGTTAAAATATATCCAGTCACCCCTTTTAGCACAAAAGGCAATAGGATTTGATCTGGTGCATTCATTATGTGACTATAATTAACATTAAAACCCCTGTGCCTTAAAGATTATAATAATTATTGCAGAACAGTCTGTGTTTTGAATATGCTCTGCTCAGATGATGTACTTCATAAATTCAGTGTAATTAATGCTGATGTATGCCTCAGCTGACCAACTACATTAATGAAGGAACCTTTAACTTTTCACCCTCCTCAATACCAGTATTATATGGTTTATTATGCCTTCTAACAGGACAAATCTGCTATGAAAAAGTATTATTAATACGAGTAAAGAATACATTGATGCAATTATTCAAGAATCATAGAAGGACTATGAATTAGGATTTAACCAAATGTTTATGGGGTTGACCTTATTAGGGGGGTATATCAATATACCAATATCACGTGAGAGGAAGATTGATTTTCTTACATGAAAGGTGTTTACCGGTCCAATAACCAAGAGGGACTAAATCTCAATCTGTTAATGCTTGTGTGAGGCCCCCGTACACACGTCCGAGAAACTCGACGAGCAAAACACATCGTTTTGCTCGTCGAGTTCCTTGTGAAGCCGCCGAGGATCTCGGCGAGCCAAGTTTCCTCATTGACTAACGAGGAAATAGAGAACATGTTCTCTATTTGGCCCGACGGGATCCTCGTCGGTTTCCTCTGCCAAAAGTGTACACACGACCGGGTTTCTCGGCAGAATACGGCTCCGATCGAGTTTCTGGCTGAATTCTGCCGAGAAACTTAGTCGTGTGTACGGGGCCTAAGGGTTGCAATCTTCTGTGCTTGTCTGTGATGTTTGTTATTTGTCACACTGAGCAAAAGTTAAGTCCATAGTTCCAGAACTCCACAGCTACTTTTGTTGAGACTAAAAAAGCTGACATCATTTTAGGAGGCTATCAACAGATCTAGTCATTGTTTTTCTGCTTGTTTTAAAGGGATTGGTAGAGATGAAGAAGCAACAATGCAATAGAGGTGGGAGGGAGAGGGCAGAAAGGGGTATGATACTTGAAATTATGATAGTAGCTATCTGTTATGGGAAAGCTGCTGCAAGATAATTGTTAAATGTAGCATTATAGTTTCTCTGTCAAGGTTAGCTTTCAGAGGTCTTTTAACCACTTCAGCCCTGGAAGATTTTACCCCCTTCCTAACCAGAGCACTTTCTTTTTACTTTTTGCTATAATAAATATCCCCAAAAATGTTTTTAAAAAACAAATTTCTTCATCAGTTTAGGCCAATATGTATTCTTCTACAAATTTTTGGTAAAAAAAAACACAATAAGTGTATGTTGATTGGTTTGCGCAAAAGTTATAGCATCTACAAACTATGGGAAAGATTTATGGCATTTTGATGGTGTTTTTATTATTATTATTATTATTTTTACTAATAATGGCGGTGATCTGCGATTGTTAGTGGTATTGCAACGGACAGATTGGATACTTTTGACACATTTTTGGGACCATTGACATTTAAAGAGTGATCAGTGCTATAAATATGCACTGATTACTGTATAAATGTTACTGGCAGGGAAGGTGTTAACACTAGGGGGCGATCAAGGGGTTAAGTGTGTGTGTTCCCTCACTGTGTTCTAACTGTGTGGGGAGGGGCGTGATTAGGAGAGATGACAGATCTCTGTTTCTACTTTGTAGAAACACAGGGCCAGATTCACAGTGCGAGTACGCCGGCGTATCTACTGATACACCGGCGTACTTTCAAATTTGCGGCGTCGTATCTTTATTTTGAATTCTCAAACAAAGATACAACGGCATTTGGCTAAAATCCGACAGGCATACGGCTTTGTACGCCTTTGGATCTTAGGATGCAATACGTTGGCGCCCGCTGGGTGGAGTTCGCGTCGTTTTCCGTGTCTGGTATGCTAATTAGCTGTTTACGGCGATCCACGAAGGTACGCGCAGTCGTCGCATTCTCTTACGTCGTCACTAGTCGGCTTTTCCCGTCGTAAAGTTGCGAGTGCTATTTCAATGGCTTATATTTAGACTAGCAATGTTAAAGTATGGCCGTCGTTCCCGCGTCAAATATTTATTTTTTTCGCGTAAGTCATCCGTGAATAGGAAAGGACGTAACGCACGTCGCCATTCAAAAAATTACATCGGTGCGACGTCATTTCGCGCAAAGCGCGGCGGGAAATTTCAAAACGGAACATGCGCAGTACGTTCGGCGCGGGAACGCGCCTAATTTAAATGATACACGCCCCATTTGAATTAGGTGGACTTGCGCCGGACGGCTTTACGCTATGCCGCCGCAAGTTTCCAGGCAAGTGCTTTGTGAATCAAGCTCTTGCGCTGAAAACTTGCAGCAGTGTAACGTAAATGGGATACGTTATGCCGCCGGATTTGTACATGAATCTGGCCCACACTATCTATCTCTTCTCCTCTGACAGCACAGGGATTTGTGTGTTCGTGCACCGTTCAAAAGACTCATTATACCTCATAGATTATATGCTGGGGTGTTAGCTTACCAAAATTGGGTCATTTTGTGGGTGTTTCCATTGTCCTGGTGCTCCAGGGCCTTTAAAAGTGTAACAGGTGGTTGAGAGATTAGATGTGTAATTTATGCTCCTAGAATGCCTGACGGTGCTACTTCAATGTTCAGCCTCTGTATGTGGCCAGGCTATGTAAAAGTCTCACACTTTTTTCATACTCAGGAGGAGTAGCAGAATGTATTTTGGGGTGTTATTTTTGCTATGTACATGTTGTGTGTAAGAAATATCTTATAAATAGACAGCTTTGTGTAAAATAAATGTGTTTTCATTTTTTTCCACATTTTCCAAAAAGGTCTGGAAGAAAATGAACTGTTCAAATGACTCATTATGCCTCATAGATTATATGTTGGGGTGTTATATTTACAAAATGGTGTAATTTTGTGGGTGTTCCCATTGTCCTGGTGCTCCAGGGCCTTCGAAATTGTGATAGGTTGTCATCTAATACACCTGGCGGGACTACTTACATGTTGGGCCTCTGTATGTGGCCAGGCTGTGTAAAATTCTCACACATGTGGTATCGCCATACTCAGGAGGAGCAGCAGAATGTATTTTGGGGTGTCATTGTAAGTTTGCATGTGCTGTGTGAGAGAACTTACTTGTTATTATGACAATTTTGTGTAAAGAAAATAAATAAAGATTCTTAATTTTCCCAAGAATTGTGGGAAATAGTTTAAACTTCAAAAAATTCACCTTGCCTTACTAAATACCTTGGAATGTCTACTTTCTAAAAAGGGTCATTTGGGGGGTATTTGTACTTTCCTGGCTTGTTAGGGTCTCAAGAAATTAGATCGGTCATCAGTACATCAAGTGTGATCAGATGTGACCAATTTTCAATGATTGTAGACTCTATAACTTTCACAGAGACCAAATAATATACACTAATTTGGGTTTTTTCTTACTAAAGATATGTAGCAGTATACATTTTGGCCAAAATTTATGAAGAAAACATATTTATTTGGAACATTTTAAGATAGAAACTAAAATAAAAATGTTTTTTTCCAAATTTTCTCTCTTTTTTTGCTCATATTGCAAAAAAAATTAAAACCCAGCAGTGAATACCACCAAAAGAAAGCTCTGTTTGTGAGAACAAAATGATACAAATGTTGTTTGGATACAATGTAGCATGACTGAGTAATTGTCATTCAAAGTGTGAGAGCGCTGAAAGCTGAAAATTGGTCTGGGCAGGAAGGGTGTATAAAGGCCTTGTATTGAAGTAGTTAAACTTATGATGTCGAAAAATACAAAAACAAATATATCAGATGTTAAATGTACATATATTGATTATTACAGAAATGACATGTGTTTGTTTATTACTACCTGCTGTACCTGCTGGAATGAAGCACAATAAATAAAAGATTCAAAGCAATGGTCACTTGTGGATAAAATGGACCCCTGAGTGTCAAAACCAAGTAAACTAAAAATCTCAATCTCCCAGTAATGCAGAAAAACAAACAGGGTACTACCAATAGTCTGGCAGATTTAAACTGTACAACTGAATTTCTTATTATGGTTGGCCATTAAGTAGAATCTATCTCACTGTTACAAGGACGTGTATATACCTATTTAAAGGAGAAAGGAGCTTGGGAAAAAAGTTACAATCATGAGCTCACATTGTGTTTTAGTATCTCCTAAATTTAACAATGGAATGAGAGCTAGGGTATTGTATACCATGACTAAGGATAAAGAGAGTATGTAATATAAAACATAATGTGTCAGCATTTACAAACTATACCTCCACTTTCCGTTATAGGTGACTATGTATCAGACCCTATAAATAGCATGTTAGGCCTCGTACACACGGACGGACTGTCCGCTGAAAACGGTCCGCCGGAAAATTGGAAATATGCGGAGTGTATCTTTTGTGTCTGTTCCCTACTGCAGTAGTTATTATTATTTGGAACCACTAATCCATATGAGGATAGGAGTTGCCTATCTATAAAATGTGCAGGTCAGAAGCATACCTTACTTGTAAATAGACATAAAAGGAAAAAATACAAAAAAGGATGGTAAAAGTAGAAAAGTGTGTGATGTGAAAAAGTTTTCTTCTTCAGGACTGGCACTCCAGAGTTCAATCTGCTCAAAATGTTAAGTTCAGGGAAATATAAGTGCACATATCAACGGAGAAGCAGCTCTGTTTAAATAGAACAAATGGTGCCAATTATTTGCATTCCGACAGCACCACCCATGCGTGCACGGTGATATCATTATGCATGCTGTTGCATCATGATGTCAGTTCTTATATTCTAACATACTACATATAGGATCTGATATATACAGTTCCCTATAATGGGGAGTGGGGGGAGTTTATAAATGCTGACCCATTATGATTTTGATTACATACTTTCTTTATCCTCATTCATGGTATGCAATGGACATGTGTGGATCATTTCGTTCCGAATCAGCTTTTGGACAAATTTTTCGATATTTGGAAATTCAGATGTATCTGAATTTCCGAATTTAAACAAATCTCAAAAAAGAAACAGAAATTGAATAGTTTTAAAATCAATTTCGAACTGTTTTCTAATCACATTTTAAACTTTTAAGTAGAGATTTGAGAATTTTAAGAAGAGAATAAAATAGAATAGAAAATAAAGGAATAGAATAGAAAATAATAGAATAGAATAGAAAATAAAAGAATAGAATAAAATAGAAAAGAATAGAGTAAATCAGAACAAAATAGAATAGAAAATAAAACAGAATCAAATAGAATAGAAAATAAAGGAATAGAATAAAATACCATAGAAAGAATATAACCATCTTCTGAAATTCAAATTTGAAATAGAATACATTTGAATAGAATAGAAAAGAATAGATTAGAAAATAAAAAATAGAATAGAATAGAAAACAATAGAATGGCACAAAATAGAAAGAATATAACCATCTTCCAGAATTTGAATTTCAAATAGAATAAATTTAAATCTGAAAAGAATAGAATATAATGGAAAAGAAAAGAATACAAAATAAAATAATAGAATAGAAAAAAACAATAGAATTGAACGGAATAAAAAGAATATAACCATCTTCCAAAATTCTAATTTTGAATAGAATACATTTGATTTAAAATGGATTTTGAATGGAATTGGAATGGAATTCCAATTTGAATTGATTCTAATTTGAATAAACAAAACAAATTCCGAAAATGAATTAAGTAAATTTAATGAATTTAACTCAACTAATTTATGTAAATAACAAAACACAACAAATGTGTTCATTCAGAACATGGCCAGTATGCAATACCCTAGCTTTCATTCCATTGTTTAAGGTAGGAGGTGCTAAAACACGAGGGAGCTCATGATTTTAACTTTTTTTCCTGAGCTTCTGTCCCCTTTAAATAGTTACATACATTCGTCCTCGTAGCAATGAGGGAGGATTTTACTTAATGGCCAAACATGATGAGAAACTCAGCTATACAATTTTAATCTGTCGGACTGTTGGCAATACCTTGATTGTTTTTCTGCTATACAGAGAGATTGAATTTTTTTGGGGATTTTTAGACATCATAGGTTTAGCTCTTTCTGAAGAAGTGGGCTTTGTCCCTTGAAGTTCAAAGATTTCTATATGAATTCCTCCCCGTGAATGTTGGGGGCTATGATGTCAACTACCAGCTGCTTATTTAATCACAATATATGTTGTGTAATATATGCCTTTCTGTGTAATTTGGAGAAAAAAATATCTTTATGATTTTAATAATTTTGATTGTTTGTATAAATAAAATATGACTTTTTTAATATATGAAAATGGTGTGGAACCTTAAAATCCTCAACTTTTTTTAGGAGTTCTTTCTTTGTCTGTGTCATTCTAATAAAGAACTTGTATACCAGTAAATCCTTTAAATAGAGGAGATGAGCATGGTGCTGTCTCCTTTCTATTGGTATGTTTTCTCACCCCTGAAAACTCATCTCTTCAGAGAAGCTTATAACACATCCACATAAAAACTGAAATTTACTCTCTCCATCAGCTCATCCCTCAGTCATTACCGTTTGTACCTTTCTTCCCTATTGGATTGTAAGCTCTCACAAGCAGAGCCATACTATCCCTCTTGTATCAAATTGTATTCTGGCTGTACTGTCTCCTTTTTTATATTGTGAGCTACACAAACATTTGGTGCTATATAAAGCTGAAAAATAATAATAATAATAATAATACAAGTGACCCAAGGCAGTGGGAGACCTTTATTAATATTATGTCCAGCAGCCAGAAAAAAGTCATATTACAAAGTTGAAATGATCCCCACCCTCCTACAATAAAGCAATCTTTGACCTAACTCCAAAACATTTTTATGTAACGCCCTGCTCCTGTTGAGTAGGCGCTATTTGTAAATTTAGTTATCTGAGCTGTAGTTTAGCTCAGAATTGTATGCTAAATTATGGATCTCTGTTCCAGCTTAGCTGCCTTGCATGTCTTCCACCTGACTGTGGGTGTCGCTTTCACCAGGAGTCAAGGTTGGAACTGCAATGGGCTGGGTGTATTGGGTGCCTCTTGCCCAGAAGCAGCTCAGTGGCATGGTCCCCGCCGCTGTGCATTCTGGGGAGAGGTATTAAAGGGACAGCCACCTTTCCAGCGGGGTCTTCCGATCCTGACCTGATGGCCCTTCTGGCCTCAGGGATGTGTTAGCAGCCTTTTGGTCTCGGGGCCTGCTGGCCCGATGCTTCGTTCCTGCGAGTAGGCCCAGGAGTTTCTGGGGGCCTACTGGTCCAGGGGTGGTCCCGTGCTGTCTTGCCTGCGGGAAGAAGTCGAACAATTGGGGATCCAATTGGAGGACGCATCCTGGCCAATTTACCTCACCATGCTGTCGGCTTGGCTGAAAGATCCTGGCACAGTGAGCTGTGTAATTTCGTTGAAATTTGTATAGTGTATGTGTGGTTGCCTGGTCCTGTGGCAGAGGCACTCATCATGTCTGTGGCAGAGACTTTTGAATGAGCTTCGCATCGGCTGCTAGGTCAGTGAGAGAGGCCTATCTGATGGTTGCTGAATCCAGTGTGGAAACATTTTTTGTCCTCTGGATCCAAGATCATACCCGTGATCCGCAAAGCAAAGTACCTGAATCCTCCCTACCCCCTTCACCCCTCCAATTGAACTTGTTTAATAAAACCCTTGAAGAAAAAGAAACAAAGTGTTGGTGCTGACATTGGTAACTCTTCAAGAAGGACCCCTAGGACAAGAATGGTGAACAGTAAGGTAACGGCAGGCCCAAATCTAAACCAGCAGCTCCTTCGGGGGTAGTGCTACATTTATTTTATAGAATTCTCTCATAAGAAGAAAAATACATCCAAAATATTGAAACTTGAAAAAGTTTCATTGTCAGCTTCACACATTCAGCTAAACAAAAATTAGCAAATTGCTTCAAGGACACCATATTGTATCTACAGAGAGTGATCTGTAATTATACAGCAGTACACTAGAAAAGAGGGTGTAAATTACTTATTTTACTAATAACATTAGACTGCTCTTCTATTTTTTTTTATAATAGTACATTTGCCATAACAGAATATGTTGGTTTTCATTGCTGACACTATTCCTAAATTTCTGGGTGCCTGGTTGTCATAGTGATTATTTGGCTTTAATACTTAGATCCAGAGGAATTACGGCTACAAGGATTTTTCTGTTTCAATTACTGCATGCTCTTTCTGGGCATTTGATTCAGCAGCATTGAAGCCAAACAACTAGTATTTTTAGAAGGAAGCAAGCAATGGCTGCTCATTAATTTCCCTCATGACAGGTGCACAATAATATTTAAAAAAACCCTTCCCACCTTTGCCTCTGCTGCTGCCCCTTATGGCCCTTTAAGAGAATCTAAATGCCCAGAGGCAGAGGCGGTCATTCTGACCATGTGACCACTGTGATTGGCTGTCACAGCGATCACATGATCGAAAGCTCCTAATCACAAGTATGCATCGGGAGCTTTCTGTGCTGAGCATGCTTTCAGCATGGTAAACAGTGTCCCAATAGATGCATATATATGGCCGCTCAGTGTTAAAGCCCACCCACCAAAAGGGCAAATATATACGGCCAGCTGTCGGGAAGTGGTTAAAAAAAAATTGACATTTATGGTACCAACCTATATCAGAAACCTAACTTATATCTTTAAAAATCTTTAAAGGTTGATACAAAAAATATTCAAAAGGCAGATTCATAAAAAGATTTCCTCTCCTGAGGAAGTAGATCCTTGGTTTAAGAAACACATACAGAGTTAGGAATCCCAGCACGAGAACATAAATGGATAAAATGTATCAAAGGAAATGAACGTACAGTAACATTTTATGTCATGATTTCTAATACTTAAATGATAGGTTGATAGAAATTTATTAGGAGGTAATATTTCAAATAAGTATATCCTGTGGTGACGGTGTACATATTGTTATAATTTTGCCTTTTTAAGAAATTGTGTTATAAACTGCTCTTAAGAACTATAAATTGGGTTTCTGATATTGTAACATCCTATCTTTGTTTTTTCTTTTGTTTAACCTCTTCACGCCTAAGGGTAAAACAAATCTTAATGGCCTAAGCACAATTTTTCAACTTTGACATGTGTTAGTAAAACCGTACATATCATCATAACAACTTTGTGCATCCAGGTGGATTATAACTTGTATTATTCAGGATGAATTGAGCTTTCATTTGGTAGTAAATGGTCATGGATATCTCCTGATTTTTTTATTATCAAAGGAAATCTGGCCCAAAATAGGGTTTTTAATTTAGCCTTATATTTCTTGTTACTGCCATAACCTACCACCAAAGAATATCCCAAAATAATTTCTCCTGCTCCTGACGGGCACAGAGATACCAATTATGTGTATGTTATTTGTTGTTTATACCCATAGTACAGGCCAGAAACAATAGTGCACATTTTTCTTTTTTTTGTCCTACCTGATGCTGATTTAATTACATTTTTTTAAATCCTGCCCAAAATATACTGACTCTGACCTTTTGACCCTGCGATTAAACTTTGATCCAAACACTAACCCTGGCCCTGACATTGATCAAACCTTGTTCTAGGAATTTTTTCTTATTTTTTTTTCATCTTTCTTTCTTTCTTTTATTTATTTATTTTATTTTTTACACACACTTTTTTTCCCTCTCTCTGCAAGGAGCGAGAAAGATACATTGTATCTTTCCTATCCATTCACAGAGAGAGGGAAACACGGGGTGGGCTTCATAGTAAATGATCACTGTGCTAGCCAATCAGAGGCTACCACAGCGATCAGGTGACTCTGAATCGGGAATTCTGGGTCCCGATCATTAGTACAGGGGCCTAGGGCTCTCAGTGAGACCCTGGTCTCTGTGCTGGAGCATGCGAAACTCCCGATTTTGGTCACCTGATGGTACGCATATATGTGGCCCCATGGTGAAACGTCCAGTCCAGTGAAGCCGCATACCCAGATAGCAAGCATTTGGGCTGCACGTTTGAAAATGGCTTGCTAAGCTATTGCAAGACAGAAAAAAAGTTAAAATACTGTGCTCCCTAATGGTGACTAAACACAGTAAAAATTACCAATGATAAATGTATAGTATTGGAAAAGCAACTGGCCTAACAGCAAGTGCAATAATAGAAATATAAAGCAGCAGTGAACAAATGTGCGACAACACAAATAATTAGACAGAGGAAATACAAAAATCTGCGCTATAAACAAACATGTGAAAAAGAAACTGTGAAAGGTATCTTAAATATATATATATATATATATATATGTAAAAATATGAATACCACATTAAAGGAGTTGTTTATAGGGTATAGAGACATAATAGTTAACTGATTCCTTTTAAAAACGATTAAAAATAAAAATCAATCATAAATTGTACCTGTAGTTTCTAGTTTCGTTTGTGCATGTTGTTTCCTGCCTCTCTGCTGTACAGAGCATACAGAGCCACAGGGAAGTGATGGTTTGGAAAACGAAACTGATCCAAAGGGGAGGTGCTGTGGGGTTTTAGACACACAGGGCCAGATACGCCATCGTATTTCTGAGTTCCGTTCGTCGTATCTATGCGACTGATTCATAGAATCAGTTACGCATAGATCTCCCTAAGATCCGCCAGGTGTACGTGACTTACACCGTCGGATCTTAGGCTGCAATCTCACGCTGGCCGCTAGGTGGCGCTTCCGTTTGTATACGCACGAATATGCAAATGAGGAGTTACGCCGATTCAGAAACGAACGACCGCCCGGCACTTTTTTTTTACGTCGTTTGCGTTCGGCTTTTTCCGGCGTATAGTTACCCCTGCTATATGCGGCGTATCCTATGTTAAGTAAGGCCGCCGTTCCCGGGTCGAATTTTGAATTTTTTTACGTTGTTTGCTTTCTGAATACAGCACTTGCCTCAAAAACTTACGCCTGTGGATCGTAAATCAGATAGGTTACACGGATCTAAAGATCCGCTAACCCATCTGAATCTAGCCCACAGTAATCACTCCTTGAAGTTAGTGACCACAGAGAGAAAGCTCCCAGCACTGTGGTTATCAGGAAACAGACAACCAGGAAGTGTGGAGATCAGAGAAGAATTACAGCAACTTGAGAGCAAAAACAAACAATGAGGACATGAAAACAGCACTGCATTAAGGTAAAGGAAGCTATTAAGATAAAAAAAAATCCTTTACAAACCGTTTAAGTGCATAAGTGGAAATAAACCATATAATATGTAACATAAAGAATCTAATTGCCGACAATGGAAATGGCAGCAAATGGCTGTTGATTAAAAACTCACATAGCATAATATTGTATGCACATAGTTTAATGTAAAAAGGAGTCAGATATACATCCCCTGTGACAACGTCTTTGTGAGACAAAACGATCGTCGGGTAGGTTGAGGCGCTGACGTCATCGCCCATAGGACGGGTGTCCGCTTGCCCGCCGGCTCTTTGTTTTAAACTGTGATTTTATGCTTTTGTAAGTATATCTGAATCCTTTTTACATTAAACTCTGTGCATACAATATTATGCTATGTGAGTTTTTCTTCCCTTGGTACTGTACGAGACATCTGTCGTGATCGAAGTGATCGCTTCTATATTCACCCGGATTACTTTCATCTACCTTCCAGCCGTGGAGATCGATGTGACCGGTTCACCTCCCTGGCATACGACCAATACTAGCCGAGAGTGTGGTTGATTTCCAGGCTTGCATAGCCTGTGTTCTGGTAAGCAGGCTTGTACATCTGGTGTACTGTAGGTGTAGGTGCACGTTTGATATTGGTGTCATCACAGGCTTCTTTTCATGTTTCCACCATTATGGACTCAATTTTTGTCTGACACTTATTAAGCTATTGCAAGACTTGCCAGGTTTCAGAAGTTTGTTGCACAAGTTCACATTGCATGACTCCAGGTCAACTTTTTTGCAAACATTCTGCAAGTCTGCTGCAAGATCCGGTTCAGTTATGTTGTGCAATGGTCATCCCACCATAGGGGTTGCTTTGATTTGCAGAGCTCTTGCTGTAGACTCATCACTGCAACTTTGCTCTTGCTAGAGACTTGCCACGCAAATTTGCTACAAATTGGAAAAGCATCAACTGGACTTCAAGTGCTCTGCAAGTGTACAACTTGAAAGTGAAAATGTGCAGCAAGTTAACAAGCCTAAGGCCCCTTTCACACTTGTTTGACTTGTCCCACGATTTGGGACTGCAAAGTAGCATGACAAGTCGTTCCCCATGATTTCCAACGGCTACTATTCATATTATTACGACTTCAAGTCGTGCCAACTTCAAAGTAGTCCCTGTACTCTTTTGGACCGACTTTGATCCGACTTCAGTCGATTGAATATCACTGAAGTCGGATCAAAGTTGGATCGTCATATTAACTGATCCGAGTTTGGCATGCGACTTGTGCTCTGATGATCTTGAAGGGGAACATTTAAAAATGACATGGGTTCCCCCTCTAAGAGCATACCAGGCCCTTCGGTCTGGCATGGATTTCAAGGGAAACCCGCACGCCAAAAAACGGCATGGTGGTCCCCCCCAAATCCATACCAGACCCTTATCCGTGCAACACAGCACGGCAGGTTAGGAAAGGGGGTGGGGACGAGTGAGCGCCCCCCTCCTGAACTGTACCGGATCGCATGCCCTCAACATGGGGGTGGGTGCTTTGAGGCGGGGGGCCTGCACTCCCCACCCCAAAGCATTTTGTCCCCATGAGGATGAGGACAAGGACCTCTTCCCAACAACCCTGGCCATTGGTTGTCATGGTCTGCTGGTGGGGAACTCCGGTGACCTCGCCTCATGCCAATATAAGTAGTGGCACACCATGCATACAGCATTAGAGCAGGAGAGAGCGTCTTATCAACATCAGAAGAAGAACAGAGGGAGAAGATAACGGAGAAGGGGAGGGCACAGGTCCCCCCTGCCTCAAAGCACCCCCCCCATGTTGAGGGCATGCGGCCTGGTATGGTTCAGGAGAAGGGGCGTTCGCTTGTCCCCACCCCCTGTCCTGACCTGCCAGGCTGTTTGCTCGGATAAAGGTCTGGTATGGATTTGATGGGAACACCCATGCGTTTTTTTTGGCATGGGGTTCCCCTTAAAATCCATACCAGACCGAAGGGCCTGGTATGCTCTTGGAGGGGGAACCCATGCTATTTTTTGGGGGCGTGGAATTCCTCTTCAAGATCATCAGAGCACAAGTCACATGCCAAAGTCGGATCCATTAACCACTTCAGCCCAGAGCCTCGTTTTGAAAGATAAAAACACTTTTTTTGCTAGAAACCCCAAACATTAAAAAAAATGTATAACACCCTACGGAATAAAATGGTGGTCGTTGCAATACTTTCTGCAATACTTTCAGTCACACCGTATTTGCACACTTTTTTTAATAAAAAAAATAAGACAACAGTAAAATTAGCCCAATTGTTTTATATTGTGAAAGACAATGTTACGCCAAGTAAATTGATATCTAACATGTCATGCTTACAAATTATCGTTAAAAATCTCCATAGGCAATGTTTTAAAAATTCTACAGGTTGCATGTTTTGAGTTACAGAGGAGGTCTAGGGCTAGCATTATTGCTCTCGGTCCAATGATCACGGTGATACCTCACATGTGTGGTTTGAACAAAGTTTTTATTGCGGGCTCTGCTCTTATATGCTATCGCTTCTGCACGCGAGCTCGGCGGGACAGGGTGCATTTACATTTTAATTGTATTTTTTATTTTTACACTGTTCTTCTTTAAAAAAAAGGAGTGTAAACATCCCTTGTAATAGAAATAAAGAATGACAGGACCTTAAATATGAGATCTGGGGTCAAAAATACCTCAGATCTCATATTTACACTAAAATGCAAAAAAAAAGGTTGTTTGAAAAAAACAAAAAAACAAATGTCTCTTTAAGAGCTATGGGCGGAAGTGACGTTTTTACATCACTTCCACCAGACAATGGTATGGAGACAGGTGGGGGCCATCTTCCCCTCACTCATCTCCATTTCTAACTAGAGACAGGACTTGATCGCCTCCGCCGCTGTCGGCAGCTTCGGTAAGAGGCAGAGGGCATTGGGAGGGTGGCGGGAGGGGGGTCCCTCTCCCGCCACTGGTAAAAGTGATTTTGTGGCAAATCTGCCATAGAGACAACTTTTATCTGAAAGCGGACCGCCCACTGAAGAAGAGGATAAATAGGTTATGATAGCTAGCTGCTGCCATAACAAAGATATTCCTCTTCAAAGTACCGACATATAACGACGGTGGGTGGTCCGTAAGTGGTTAAGGCCTCGTACACGCGGGTTGATTGTTGTATGATCGAGCATCTGATTTTTGTCAAAAGCGCATGTGCTGTATTTTGTCTAGCATACTAACTATCCTCAAATTGTCGTTTCACAAATACAAACGTAGTGACGTACTATGAGAGTATAAAGAGGAAGTTAGTTTCTCAAGCGCCACCCTTTGGGCCCCTTCTGCTAATTTCATGTTAGTATAAGTTTGATGAGCATTGATTTGCGATTTTCAGATAGTACAAAACAAATGCCTTTTAAAATTTGTTTGGCATAACTACATCAGTATCACCAGCAAAGCAGCTTCATTATTATCTAATTTAAGAAGATGAGAATGTGCACTGCATTTTTGACATTTCATCAATTGTCGCGTCATGAATGTTAATTCTAGATTACGAAACAGTAGTTTACAAGACCAAACTCTTCCCAGTCGTTCCTTGATTCCGAGCATGCGTGTTACTACTTTTGACCTTTGTGTGATGATTTCTGTACTGACCATCCCAAAATCAGATGTTAAGTTCACATCTGACAAAAATTTTATAGTGTGCTTTTGTCTGACGAAAAAGTAAAATCTAAAGCACCGTACTAACAACCCGAAAATCTGAAGACAGCTCGTCTTACAAATGTTATCCTTCTGATTTTCGCATAATGATGTACATGGCCTAAGCATTTCAATTTGTATGCAATCAGGCAGGCCCTTGCACTACATGGTTTTGGTAAACCCAAAGACAAAAATCTGCAGAAAATCTAATAGCGTGTATGGGGGCTTAAGGTTGTCCATACATTATACAATTTTCTTATTACATTTCCTTTAGATTTAACTTCCACTATGTAGTGCAAGAGTCTGCCTGATTGCATACAAATTGAAAGTGTTTAGGTTTGACTTAATTTTATAAGGTTTTGGTAAATCTAAAGGAAAGTTGTACAAGAAAATTGTATAATATATGGCCAGCCTTACAATTCAACACTGCCACAAATTTTTGACAAGTTATCCTTGCTATCTGGGTATACTGTATGTGCTACGTCAGCATCAATGGGTTAATATATTTTGGGATGTTAGCACATTAAACTTTTCGTTATGCTTTCCATATACTATTTTCCACCATTTCATATGTTTTTCTACACAAAGAATGTGAATTTTATTGTATTTTTAACTTAGACATAAATATTAGTCCACACTGAATAATAACATTTTCTTACACACATGAAATCCGATAATGATCATTTAAATATACTTCACCTGCCACAAATTTAACTTGCTGTGTACCAGGACTTACAAACTTAACATGTAGGAATTAATAACAAATATGAACAGGTATAAATTAGAATGAATTAGTATTACAGATTTGCCCTTTGTACAAATAAAATAATGCTAAAAGCTGAAGCAGTTATGGCAACGTAGAACAGAAATGTAGAAAAGCATACTGACTGACTGCACAACATTTTTTATCCATAGTGATAACATTTCACATTCAATGTTGTTTGTCCACAGATGGCTTTCAGGTGCATGAGTGAGATTTCTACTATAATTGGCTCATTCCAGCAAAATTCAAACAGATTAGTCAGATTTCAGTCTGTGTAATTTGTGTTTTTACAGAGTGTCTAACTAGAAATGTTTACTGTGATTTCTTCTGTAAAATCATTTTGCACCAGGAGCAATTTTCAGGGTTCAAAATGCTCTAATAAGTCAATTGCCTGGATTTTCATTTTATCTTGTGATGCACTTCAGTGATAAAGGCCTGCACTTATCGAAAGATGAGATAAGCTCCTTAGTACTCAGAATCACAAACTGTCTTGTTATTTCACATGTATTTAACAAAATAGAAGAAATAGAGATTTTTTTATAAACAGTCAAAGTAAAGAGATACTATTGTCTTTGCTGACATCATCAGTAGTATCAAATGTAGGCAGTGCTTTGGGGGGGGGGGGGGGGGTTACTAAACAAGTTATAATCAGTGCTAATGAGCAACTATCCTTTAAAATCAATGGATTTCAAATCTAATCTGGAAAATTATGCTAAAGTAAAGCCAGCATACAAGGGTCAGTTTTTTTCTAACAGCCAGCAAACACATTAAAAAAAATACTGAATGTATTCCCTCATCTACACAAATGGAGTGAACAGAGGAATCCACCCTGTTATGTTATTGTATTCTGACAGAGGGAATCCTCCACTGTCAGAATACAATGGTCAAAACTTTGGCCGATTGGCTGCAGCACTGATCGAACAGAAATTTTACATTACAAGTCAGTTTATAAGAAGTTGATCATTTGTTCAAGCACTAGTTATTATTTCTCACAAATGAGAACAGTCATATATGGATTGGGATTTCAATCCATCTATTACCAGCCTAATGCCACGTACACACGATCGGTTCATCCGATGAAAACGGACCGATGGATTTTTTCATCAGATATCCGATGAAGCTGACTTTCATCAGTCTTGCCTACACACCATCAGTTAAAAATCCGATCGTGTCCAACGCGGTGACGTAAAACACAAAGACGTGCAGAGAAAAAGGAAGTTCAATGCTTCAGAGCATGCGTCGACTTGATTCTGAGCATGCGTGGATTTTTGACCGATGGATTTCCCCACAGACGATCATTTTTTTCTATTGGTTTTTTAACCATCAGATCATTTTAAAACGGGCTCTAAGTTTTTTCACCGATGGGAAAAAAAACGATGGGGCCCACACACGATCGGTTCGTCCGATGAAATGATCCATAAGACCATTTTCATCAGACGAACCGATCGTGTGTACAGGGCATTAGTCCCCTTAATACAGCTGTATCATTTTCTAGGAAAATTATAATTTCAGCCTAGGTTTACACTGATGCAGGTTTGAATTCAACTGGACTCTCACGTTTTCAAACCGGCAATTCTGTATAGGTTCATGCACAGATGTCTATTCAAATCACCCCTGAAGTCACCAAAAGTAGAACAGAAACTACTTTTGGGAATCGGTGTGGAGTCGCAACGTTGGCATTGCACCGGTTCAGACGGTGCCATTGCTGGCAGTAGCTGCCGATTTGGCATGCGATTTGACATGTCAGCCTAATGTGAACTTGGGCTCAGAGAAAAGTACTCAATTTATTTTCTTTCTTTTTAGTTACATTTTAAAACTGGTTTTAAATCATATTTTTGAAATATATATTTTTTTGTTTTACAAACACTTCCAACATAAAAAAATGTGCTTTCCAAAAAAGAGTTTATTTTCAAATAGACTGTTTCTGATTGAACATTCAGACAGAAAGTGGGAGTCATTGCCCTGACCCTGTGAATTGTTTATAAATTTTAGTTTGTGATATTGCACTCATTTACCAACCTCTTTTTTAATTGAGAGAAAAATATAAACTAGAAAACATGTGAAAATACTATGGAGTCTATGTGGCAACTGGTGTTCACCAGAATTTCTGATGGTGGAGCTGGAAGCCCTGGTTGTCCAAGTTTTCTCCTCTGCAAGCTGTTACCAGGTCACAGATATCAGAATTGAACATCAAGGGTATAGCAGGAACAGAACAGCTATGCTGCAGAGACTGCACACAAACAGCTGGATATAAGAGTGGTCAGGCCTAGACAAAGGTCATGGGCAGACAGCAGGAAAGAGAGTAGTCATGCCCAGGCAGAGATCATGGGCAGAACGTAGGGAGGTGCATAGTCAGGTCCAAGAAGAGATTATGGGTAGGTACCAAGCAAGGGAGTAGACAATCCAGGCAGAGGTTGTGGACAGTCAGTAGGAAAGACAGTAGTCAGTTCCGTTCAGGTCAGCAACAAACAAGGAAATCAGGAAGTATAATAACTCTTTTGCACAAAGGTTACTTGATGATTAGGCATGAGCTCAAGGTTTGGTCCAAACACAGGTGTTATGAATTACCCATCAGGCCTGGAACACTGGAGCAGGACCCAACAAAGCACATAAAAAAAAAAAAGAAGAAAAAGGGCATTTCCATGCAAAAATCTGTGTAAAATCATATGTTTGTGGTTGACTGTAAAGGGTAAATAAAAAAGGTACAAGTCTCCAGCTGGTCTTTAATTATAATGCAGTGAATCGGACAGATTTTATTGTCAAATGGCTGACTATTTTGCTAAATTTTTAAATCAATAAAAGTTTGAGCTGTACAAGTTGTCCTCCTTTTTCATGGTTTAAAAAAGGTTTATGGTTATAGCTAAATTGAGACATTCCCATTAAATAACATAAAAGACCTTCAACTCTTAAACTCCATAAATGTCACAATAAAAGTTTTTTATGTAGAACAAATGAAGACAATACAATATCTGTGGCAAATAAAATGCAAAAGCTACATTGTTGTTTTAAAAGGAACACGTAATAGAAAAATTGATGATTAAACTACATAATAAACAATCCCTGACACTATCTATTTGAATATAAATAGGTGCATCACATGCAGTTTGCAGAAATGGAATCTCTTTAAAAGTGTCTTTCCCATCAGGAGAGCAATGAACCAAAAGACCCTGTGAAAATTAATCACATTTTATTCTTACTCATGAACCATCATCTCTTTATTGCTCATATATTTAGCATGTAAAGTATGTTGGGACTTCTTTGGTTTACTCCCTACACTAAATTGTATATATATATTTTCTTCTTTATTTTCAACTGATATCCCTGGCAGTAATACATTTTCTGTCCTAGGGTGCAGTACTCACTGTGCTGCATCTATCAAGTAGCTCACAAGATCTCTGGTGGGATCACCTAGTATGTTTTCTGGGGATCTAAAAAAATAATTGTTGCTTTACATAAAGGTGGCCTAGGCTATAAGAAGATTGCCAAGACTCTGAAACTGATCTGCAGCATGGTGGCAGCATGGTGGCCAAGAACATACAGCAGTTTAACAGGACAGGTTCCACTCAGAACAGGCCTCCCATGGTTGACCAAATAAGTTGAGTGCTTGTGTTCTGCATCATATTCAGAGGTTGTCTTTGGGAAATAGACAGATGTGCTGCCAGCATTGCTGCAGAGGTTGAGGGGGTGGAGGGGTCAGCCTGTCATCAAAAATTTTCTGCATGGCTGTCATCCCAGAAGAAAGCCTCTTCTAAAGATGATGCACAAGAAAGCCCACAAACAGTTTGCTGAAGACAAGCAGTCTAAGGACATGGGTTACTGGAACCATGTCCTGTGGTCTGATAAGACCAAGATAAACTTATTTGGTTCAGATGGTGTCAATCGTGTGTCGGCAGGTGAGGTGTATAAAGACAAGTGTGTCTTATCTACAGTCAAGGTCTGGGACTGCATGAGTGCTGCTGGCACTGGGGAGCTACAGTTCATTAATGGAACCATGAATGCCAACATGTACTGTGACATACTGAAGCAGAGCATGATCCCCTCCCAGACAATGCACTGCAGGGCAGTATTCAAATAAGATAACAACCCTAAACACACCTCCAAGGCAACCACTGTCTTGCTAAAGAAGCTGAGGGTAAAGGTGATGGACTGGCTAAGCATGTCTCCAGACCTAAACCCTATTGAGCATCTATGGGGCATCCTCAGATGGAAGGGGGTGGTGCACAAGGTCTCTTATATCCACCAGCTCTGTGATGTCGTCATGGAGGAATAGAAGAGGATTCCAGTGGCAACCTGTGAAGCTCTGGTGAACTCCATGCCCAAGAGGGTTAAGGCAGTGCTGGAAAATAATGGTGGCCACACAAAATATTAACACTTTGGGCCCAATTTGGTCATTTTCACTTAGGGGTGTACTAACTTATGTTGCCAGCAGTTTACACATTAATGGCTGCGTGTTGAGTTATTTTGAGGGGACAGCAAATTTACACTGTTATGCAAGCTGTGCATTCACTACTTTACATTGTAGCAAAGTGCCATTACTTCAGTGTTGTCACATGAAAAGGTATAATAAAATATTTACAAAAATGTGAGGGGTGTACTCACTTTTGTGAGATAATGGGTGTTATTTACTAAAGGCAAATCCACTTTGTACTTGGAAATTCAGTCGCTGTAGATCTGAGGGGGACACGCAAGGAAATAAAAAAGCAGCATTTTAGCTTGCACATGATTGGATGATAACATTTCAGATATTTCCCTTAGATCTACAGGGACTGCTCTTCCAAGTGCAACGTGGATTTGCCTTTTGAAAAATAACCCCCATTACATGTGTTTAGAATTTTCTTATATTAAATTGCATGTCAGGGCAAAATAATAATAATAATAATAAAAATACATGACATCTCATGAAATTCTAAATATTTTCTACATGTTTTGTCACTAAAATGATCCTACAAATACCTTCCCATATAATTTTCACAACAGTGGGGAAGGAATTCTATAACCCAAGAGACGACTGCAGAGTATACAAGACCCTGTTTACTTATACGTAAATGGCAGTTAGGTTAGTCTTATATAAAGGGATATGCAACTGCCCAATACCCAATTTAAAGCCAAACTTTACCCATACATTTTCCAGCAGGTACACATGTTTAGTAAAAGTAAAAAATTGAAAAATGTAAATCAAACTATGCAGTATGATAACTGAAGAACAATTGAGAGCACCAATAAAATCTAAAATATGTATCTATTTAACTCCATGGAAAATCCATTGGAAGAGAGCCAAATCAAAGTCATTTGCATTCATTTACAAAGTAGCGAGTGATGGACAAGGGGTAGAAAACCAAGTCATGTATATTTTGTTCAAGTGCATTGTATGACTTTCTTTTAAATATGCTGTGTGAAGAACAAATAAGTCTAATTAAGAATAAGAAAAAGGTGACAAATGAAATAGTGATGTCATCTGTCTGAATATGTAGCACGGCAGGGGTTTGCATTATAAGAGATGCTAAACAGAATTACATATATTTTCACCACTTCAGCCCCGGGCCATTTTGGTGGTCAAAGACCGGGCCACTTTTTGCGATTCGGCACTGCGTCACTTTAACTGACAATTGCGCGGTTGTGCAATGTGGTTCCCAAACATAGTTGATTGCCTTTTTTTTGGGCTATAAACACAAATAGAGCGACAATTTTGAAATAGATTCAATATTTTTTACTTTTTGCTATAATAAATATCCCCAATATATATATATATATATATATATAAAAACATGTTTTACCTCAGTTTAGGCTGATACATATTCTTCTACATATTTTTGGTAAAAAAATCGCAATAAGCATTTATAGCTTCTATAAAATAAGGGGACTGTTTTATGGCATTTTTATTAATATTTTTGTTTTACTAGTTATGGCGGGAATCAGTGATTTTTATCATGACTGTGACATTATGGCGGCACATCGGACACTTTTGACACCATTTTGGGACCATTGTCATTGAAAAAAATGCACTGATTACTGTAAAAATGACACTGACAGTGAAGGGGTTAACCACTGGGTGGCGCTGCAGGGGTTAAGTGTTTCCTAGGGAGTGATTCTTACTGTTAGGGGGTGTGGCTACACGTGACACATCACTGATGACCGTCCCAGATCACAGGGGACGGTCATCGGTGACAGTGTCACTAGGCAGAATAGGGGAATGCTTTGGTTACAAAGGCATTCCCCTGTTCTGCCCTTACCGACCGCAATCGCGGGCCGCCTGGGAACATCGAATTCCCAGGACCCACGGCCGCAGTCAGGTTGGACACGGCGGTGTGCACGCATGCCCGCTGGGTGGCAAATTTAAAGGGACGTACGGGTATGCCCATTTGCCTGCCCGTGCCATTCTGTCGACGTAGATAGTAATGCGGTGGTCCATAAGCTGTTTAAAGGTGAAACAATTCACATATACATATTTAACTGTGCACTTAACTGTAATGAACAAGATTTGTGTTTATTCATCACAGATATTTTTTTCTAACATTTAGCTATTTTATGATTTACAATGTAGACCATAAATAAGATTGATTTCTAGCATATGATTGCTCTGTTATTCTTTGGACTACATTGAGTAGGGTTGATCTTATCCCTTCATTATGCCCTTCCCTAAAATGTGTTTTGTTAAATGCTGCTCTGATCTAAATTGTCCTCTTCTTAGGTTGCAGAACTGGTTCAATGAGATATTATTTCTAGGAAAATGATTACTGTCAGCATGGGGGCCACACAATACCAGCTGTGGGTTTAAATGGTTCCTGCACATACAATAGCCTTCAAGGTCATGAAATACTTTTCATCCCAAAATAATAGATACACAGCATCAATCAAATGCGTGAATGTAATATCACATTAGCTCCTAATATGCTATAAACTATTTCTAGTGGGAATTTTGTAGACCCATCCTAAATGATCAGAATGTCATTAAGGTTTTCACAGAAAGGGTCAATGATTCAGATTGCAAATTTCTCTCAGCTATCCATGAAATGTTTTATACAATTTACAACAAGCCTCGCCCCATATTAGCTCCCTGAAATTGTAAGTGGAATGGCACTAAAATTGAAACTAATTATCAAATAAATTAAGTTTAGAATGAATGGGGAATGCATTGGACTGTAGTCTTCTTGTTTGCCTAAATGTTGAACTGCCATCAAGTAATATTCCTCCTCTTTAGAAGTCTAATAGCCTTACATATGGAAATTTGCAAGCATTTTAAATATATCTAAACCCAAGAATCATATTTTTATATATTGAAGCTTACCAGTCCTTAGTCTGAAAAAAAAAAATGCATCCACTACACCTACGTTTTTTTACTGTTACTACAGAAAAATACCTTATCATCTTAGGCTCGATTCACACTAATGCGTTTTTTGGTGCATTTTGCAGAAATGCAGGGAAATTTTTTAACATGGGTTCCTATTTTAACCTGTTTTTAGCTTGTTGTTAAAGGAAATGTAAAAAAAAATAATTGGCGGCTAAAAAAAAACAAAAACAACCCCGCAAATCGCAGAAAAAATGCAGTAAAATCGCATGCCGAATAACGCAGCAAGCACAGCAAAAATCACAGCAAAAGTAACATGCATAGGTGTGAATCGAGCCTGACCAACATTCCAATGTCCTTGTAACTTTATGTGCACTGAACTGAAATCTCAAACAATGTAATAGCTTCTCAGCTATTTTCTGTGAACTACTGTACTAAGGCCTTGTTCACATCTATGCATTTTTTTAGTGCAATTTCAGTTTTTCAGAAACACACTACAGTCCTTTTAACATGGTTTCCTATGGGTCATGTTCACATCTGCGCATTTTATGGAAAGGGCCAGGGACCTTTTTCCAGTTTTTGGTTCCATAGACTTCAATGGATGAAAAATGCAAAATGAATCCGGAATATGCAAACTGCAACCTGCATAGGTGTGAACCAAGCCTGAACTACTGATGGTGAGGAGAGGAAAAGGTATTTGTAGTTCAAATCGGGGTGCAGTCTAGGGTGACAACACAGTTCCTCCAGAGATAGAGAACAGTGGGATTAATTTACTAAAACTGGATGATGTTAAATCTGGTGCAGCTCAGCATAGAAAGAAATCATCTTCCAGGTTTCTTTTTGGCAAAGCTTAATTAACCACTTAACCCCCGGACCATATTGCTGGTCAAAGACCAGAGTACTTTTTGCGATTCGGCACTGCGTCGCTTTAACTGACAATTGCGCGGTCGTGCGATGTGGCTCCCAAACAAAATTGGCATCCTTTTTTTCCCACAAATAGAGCTTTCTTTTGGTGGTATTTTATTACCTCTGCGGTTTTTAGTTTTTGCGCTATAAACAAAAATAGAGCGACATTTTTGAAAAAAATGAATATTTTTTACTTTTTGCTGTAATACATATCCCCCCAAAAATATATAAAAAAACTATTTTTTTCCTCAGTTTAGGCCGATACGTATTCTTTTACATATCTTTCGTAAAAAAAATCGCAATAAGCGTTTATTGATTGGTTTGCGCAAAAGTTATAGCGTTTACAAAATAGGGGGTATTTTTATGGCATTTTTATTAATATTTTTTTTTTTACTAGTAATGGCGGCGATCAGTGATTTTTTTCGGTACTGCGACATTATGGACTTCGGACACTTTTGACACATTTTTGGGACCATTGGCATTTTTATAGCGATCAGTGCTATAAAAATGCATTGGATTACTATAAAAATGCCACTGGCAGTGAAGGGGTTAACACTAGGGGGCGGGGAAGGGGTTAAGTATGTCCCTGGGTGTGTTCTTACTGTGGGGGGGTGGCCTCACTAGGGGAAATCACTGATCTTCTGTTCATACATTGTATGAACAGGGGATCAGCATTTCCCCCTCTGACAGGACCGGGAGCTGTGTGTTTACACACACAGCTCCCGGTCCCCGCTCTGTAACGAGCGATCGCGTGTCCCCGGCGGCGATCGCGCCCGCCGGGCACGCACACGGGAGTCGGGGGCGAGCAGGGGGCGCGCGGCTAGTTCCCTGCGAGAGAGCCGACGTAGAGCTACGGGCTCTCGCACAGGAGAGCCAACCTGCCACCGTAGAATGATGGTGGCAGGTCGGCAAGTAGTTAAACAAGCTGAACATTCCCAATAAAAAAACATGTAAAAAAAACTTTTTTTATCAGTTTATGCCAATATGTATTGTGCTAAATGTTTTTGGTAAAATAAATTCCAAATAAGTGTATATTGATTGGTTTGCGCAAATGTTAAAGCATCTACAAACTATGGCATATATTTATGAAATATTTTTTTTTTATTTTATTGTTTTTACTAGTGTAGCACTACCCCCGGAGGAGCTGCTGGTTTGTTTTGGGTGGCACATTTACCTTGTGGCTCTAAGAATTCCTAGGGGTGTATGGTGCTCTTTATTACACAGCCAGGTAAAAACAATAAAACTTGTGATGAAGAAGGTAGAGTTGAAAGAAGAAGGAGAATAGCAAATTCAGGCGTAGAAATAGGGAAACAATCCTGCTTCCACGTGTAACATTTCTTGCGCCACTCCTGCTTGAATGGGAATAGCGTACCTGGACAGGCCACTCTCACTGACCTGGCAGCCAGAGTATCCCTCGAACCTTTGAGGATAAGTCTCTGCCACAGACCCTCCTGGAATGAACTGGAACCTTTTGGGGAGAAGTCTCTGCCACAGACCCTCCTGGAATGGATTCAGTGAGAAACCTCTGCCACAGGCACTTCTGATTGTGGTTACGGAGATGAACCTCTTTGGTAGAATTACGCCTGGATCTCCTTCAAGTTGCTTTCAGGTACCGACTGACCGGTGACCAGCCTCTCAGTGTCCGGATACCTTGATCCCCAGTGATTTTGTCGAGACCCTATTGGATCGCCAGCCTCTCACTGGCTCTCCTCAGATGTACTCCCCACCGAACAGCTATACCGCTTGGGATCTTCAGGATTGGGAACCCAGTCGACCACTTGGCTCCCTGCCACAACTCAAATGTTCTGGACCAACAAGGTCCCGGAACCAGGAACTCCACGTGGCACGCACACCCCGGCCAGGTAGGCCATAACGCGGGGGCACTGTGGTGCAGACACCCTAAAGGTGAATGCTGCACTTGAAGAAGAAGACCCAATAATGGCGTCTGCCCCATAAATACCCTCCCCCAGCATGCACAGCGAGGCTCAGCCCTCCTGATTGGCTGCAGGGGAAGAGCACCCAAACCTTGACTCCGCTGCTGTCATCTACTGCCCTGGGGTGAGAAGAACACCCCAGTACAACAGAATGAGCCCACAGCACAGACAAGCTGAGACAGAGACCCAATTTGAACATATCAACCAGATCAGAGTTTAACTACACTCTGATCTCCCTCTAAATTTAAATAGCACTGGTACTTTGAAGTAACCAGGTGCTACACTAGTAATGGTGGCGATCAGAAGTGGTTAAACTGAAAATATATATATATATATATATATATATATATATATATATATATATATATATATATATATATATATATATACTGATTGAGTATATTATTTAATAGGTAGACCTAGACATTTTCACAATGTGACAGAATTCTTTCATCCTTAAAGAGTAACTCCACTGTTGATGAGAAAAAAACACTCCGCTCTGGGTGATCTATGTGATCTACTGAAAGGATTTTAACAAACTTTGCTGCAATTTCTAGCTATTGTTATTCTGAAGAAATAGCTGTTTATTTTCCTGTGTGCGTGTGTTGAGTGAATCTTTATGGGAGTGATTTTATAATTATCAGTCAGCTGCTGCACTTGCAGGGCTCTAATGAGGAAATTTAAAAATATCGGCATGCCTTTAGATGTGATTTCCCTTTAGGAGCATCTCATTAAAAATACATTTTTTGTTGCAGGGGATGTCAAAATCTGGCTTGTATCAGACTTCACTAGAGACTTCTGTAAAAGTCACACAAGCAGGAAATTACATTTTCAAGGGGTGTTCCATATACCATATGGCCCGGATTCACGCAGAGCCGCGTAAAATTGTGCGGGCGTAAGGTATCTGATTTATGTTACGCCTCCGCAACTTACACGGGCAAGTGCTGTATTCTCAAAGCACTTGCTCCGTAAGTTGCGGCGGCGTAGCGTAACTCGGCCGGCGTAAGCCCGCCTAATTTGGATCAGGGGGCGTGTTTTATGTAAAACTACTGTGACCCGACGTGATTGACGTTTTTGCGGAACGGCGCATGCGCCGTCCGTGAAATTTCCCAGTGTGCATTGCTCCAAAGTACGTCGCAAGGACGTCATTGGTTTCGACGTGAACGTAAATGACGTCCAGCCCCATTCACGGACGATTTACGCGAACGACTTAACTTTTTCAAATTTCGACGCGGGTACGACGGCCATACTTAACATTGGCTGCGCCTCATATAGCAGGGGCAACTTTACGCCGGGAAAAGCCTAACGTAAACGTCTTAACTTTACTGCGGCGGCCGCGCGTACGTTCGGGAATTCGCATATCTAGCTAATTTGCATACTCAACGCGGAATTCGACGGAAGCGCCACCTAGCCGGCAAAAAAAAAATTGCAGTTAGGATCCGACAGCGTAAGAGACTTACGCCTGTCGGATCTAATGGATATCTATGCGTAACTGATTCTAAGAATCAGACGCATAGATACGACGGGACAGATTAGGACTTACGACGGCGTACATGGCGCTGCGCCGTCGTAAGTCCTTTGAGAATCTGGGCCTTGGTGTATAGAACACTTCCAGGTAGCCTTATTGCATTTCATTTTACAGACCATTACAGCTCCTCAGATTGAAAAGTAAAAATGATTTGAAATAGCGTTCAATTACAATATGACTAGAGTTGCAATTTTATACGTTGCAATATTTTTTTATTCGTTTTTTTTTTCTGCAAAAGTGGAGTTACCCTTTAAATAACCTAAATATACTTATATAATGGAGGAATTTTTCACATTTATTTGAAAACATAATTTGCATTTGCAAAAAAAAAAAAGAAGCTTTAGCTAACAGTCCTGATCATTTAACTAAATGAAAAGAAGGTTGTAAATGCTTACCTTTCCTGCAGAATATGAAACTCCTAGTACCCTCCAGCAGACAATCACTTATTCATTAAAAGGTTCTCATTTCTAAGTGCAGTAACTCAAAGGAGACATAATTAATTTTGCTGAACTGGTACAAGATGGATTCTGATGTTCTTCTAGGCTACCACATTAAACCAAAAAAAAAAAAAGTTTTGTTGAATAAAGCTAATGGCCACTGAATGAAATTGAAGAAATGAAGTGTAAAGTGTAACTAATTTACCTCAGCTCCAGCTATACAGCATTCCTAAGCTTCCCACCCGGCTGCACATATCTTTGGGCAGCCATCTTCCGAGTCTCAATAGCCAGTAGCTGTCATTGGCCAGGCAGGGATGATGTCAGATTTCAGATTCAGTCAGATACAGTGAGCTAACGAAGGAAAGGGAGTAACCGCTCCCGGTGGGTGTGTTGGGAAAATCAGCAGCAGTTCAGGAAATCAAGGGTGCTGGCAATGCACAAAGCAATTGATATAAGGAAAGACAGGATGGACAGCCGCACTCCAAAAAAAAAAACATAAGGTTGTCTTTATTGTAAAAGATGGATAAAAGATGCACTACAAAACAAGCAGAACACAGGGAAAACAGCCTACGTGTTTCACACTCCAATTAGTGCATAGTCATGGGCATGGCAGATACAGTGAGCTGCACTTGTGAAGCTTACTGTACAGTGGCGGACACATAGGTAAGTAACTTGAATGCAGAAGAGACTAAGCATGTCTTGTCTGCATTATAATTCTTGCCTGTTTGCCCTTTCTTAAATCTGGCCTTAACTTCCACTTTAAGCACAGCTGGCAAATCAATGTCCCCTATTGAATGCTGATTTTCTCTTCCCTTAGCAAAAACCCATTGCACAAGGCACTATCCACAATATATGTTGTATATACAATGCCACTCACAGAGACTCTAAAGCCCCATACACACTATCAGTTTTCCTGCAGGTTTTCTCTTCAGATTTACCAAAACTATGTAATGCAAGGGCCTGCCTGATTGCATACAAATTGAGACTCTTGAGATCTGACCTCATATTAGATGGTTTTGGTAAACCTGAAGAGAAAACCTGCAGGAAAACTGATAGTGTGCATGGGGCTTCACGGACAGACATAAACCTTCAAGTAGAACTATAGTCTTTTTTTTTAATATTTTGGATAAAGTAAAGCCTCGTACACACAATCGGATTTTTCGCAGACAAAGCGTCAGGCCTCGTACACATGACCGAGAAACTTGTCGGAAAAGACACATCGTTTTCCTCGACGAGTTCCTTGTTAGGCTTGTCGAGGAACACTGTCAAGACAAAATCTCCTCGTTCTCAAACGCGGTGACGTACAACACATACAATGGCAGGGGAAGTTCAATTCCACTGGCACAACCCTTGGGGCTGCTTTTGCCAATCTCATGTTACTGCATGTTAAGTAAAAGTTTGGTCGGAGATGATTTGCACTTTTCAGCCTGTTACAGCGTGAACAATGTGTTATCTCCATTACAAATGCTACGTTTACTCCCGTCTCATACTTTATTCTAAGCATGCGAGGGTTTCTTAGCATACACACGCTCGAGTTTCTCGTCGAAAACCAGCCCGACGAGGAACACGACAAGGAAATTGAGACTCCCGTCGAGGAAAAAGAGAACTCGTTCTCTTTTTCCTCGTCGAGTTCCTCGACAGTTTCCTCGATGAAAAAGACAGACTTGTGCACACACAGTCGGAAAAAAACAGAACGTTGTCTGCGGAAAATTTTAAAGCCTGCCATCCAACATTTGTCAGCGGAAAATCCGACAACAATTGTCCAATGGAGCTTACAAATGGTCGGATTTTCGGCCAACAGTCTGTCAACACAAAATTTCCATCAGAAAATCCGATTGTGTTTACGAGGCTTAAGGGAGGGTTATAACCCTTGTAAAGTTTATTTTTGCCCTCTTTTTCCCTTTGAAGAGATGTACCTTCACTTCCTATCCTGAGAGGAAATCCCTGCAAATTAAGGGAATCTTTTGGGGACCCCCAGGTCACCAGAACAAGTGTCCCTATTGGAAGGTTTGCCCTTGCTTACATTTCTGGGGACAACCCCAAATTTTGGATTTTCTTTTACTTTTGATTTTAATGATAATGGTAACCAGACCAAATAGAGAGAGTGAATCTCCCTAGCAAAGACAGAAATAGAAACTGACAGACCTTCTAATCCCTCTCTTCTCCACCCCAAACTTAACTTTTGGGGAAAAAAATGTAATTTTTTACTTTCTGCTATTAAATATATCCAATCAAAAAGTAAAAAACAAAAAAAAAATTCATTCTGCAAAAAAAAATCCCAAAAGTGTAAATTGATTGGTTTGCGTGAACTCTATAGCACCTACAAACTATGATATATACAGTACTGCAGGGCTCAAAATTTCATGTCCTGAGCTACTAGCCAGGCCTCAAGGGTTACTCGCCACCAGTTGCCCCGCCCAACCCCTACCATGTCCCGCCCCTAGACACGCCCTCATAAATTATCTCATGAAATTACACTTAAATGTTTTATGCAGAATTAAGTTATAAAAATAAATATTAACAACTTTATCCGTGCCCAAAAATTCAGCCTGCCCATGTCTACCAATGCAGCATGTGTCCCCAGTGCAGCCACGTGTCCCCAGTGCAGCCATGTGTCCCCAATGCAGTCAAGTGTCCCCATTGCAGCCATGTGTCCCCAGTGCAGCCATGTATCCCCAGTGCAGCCATGTGTCCCTATTGCAGACTGTGTCCCCAGTGCAGCCATGTGTCCCCAGTGCAGATTTGTGTCCCCAGTGCAGATTTGTGTCCTCAATGCAGCCATGTGTCCTCAATGCAGCCATGTGTCCCCAGTGCAGCCATGTGTCCCCAATGCAGCCATGTGTCCCCAATGCAGCCATGTGTCCCCATTGCAGCATGTGTCCCCAGTGCAGCCATGTATCCCCAGTGCAGCCATGTGTTCCCAGTGCAGATTTGTGTCCTCTGTGCAGATGTGTGTCCCCATTGCAGCCATGTGTCCCCATTGCAGCCTGTATCCCCAGTGCAGCCATGTGTCCCCAGTGCAGCCATGTTTCCCCAATGCAGCCATGTGTCCCCAGTGCAGTCATGTTTCTCCAATGCAGCCATGTGTCTCCAGTGCAGACATGTGTCCCCATTGCAGCCTGTGTCCCCAGTGCAGCCATGTGTCCCCAGTGCAGATTTGTGTCCCCAGTGCAGATTTGTGTCCCCAATACAGCCATGTGTCCCCAATGCAGCCATGTGTCCCCAATGCAGCCATGTGTTTCCATTTCAGCCATGTGTCCCCATTGCAGCCTGTGTCCCCAGTGCAGCCATGTATCCCCAGTGCAGCCATGTGTCCCCAGTGCAGTCATGTATCCCCATTGCAGCCATGTGTCCCCATTGCACCCTGTGTCCCCAGTGGAGCCTGTGTCCCCAGTGGAGCCTGTGTCCCTATTGAAGCCATGTGTCCCCAGTGCAGCCTACCTGTGCTGGGTAAGAGAGAGGAGAGAAGCCGGAGCCGGAGACATCGCCACCGCCTGGTTGTTCAAAGCGCAGGGAACATAAGAGCTTTCAATTTAATAGCTGTGTTCCCCGTCGCGAGCCGTCATATACAGCCCCTCCCACCTTGTCCGGGAAACTATGATAGACAGATCACCCGTCCAATCCCGGGATGGGTAATCTGTCTATCAAAGTGCCCAGACAAGGGGGAGGGGCTGTATATGACGGCGGAGAACACAGCTATTGAATTGAAAGCTGTTATGTTCCCTACACTCTGAAAAACCAGGTGGCGGCAGCGGCGACTCTACTCTCCCCTCCCTTATATTCACTCCTTGCTTGCCCCCCCCCTGCTTCCAGAGAGCCCACACTCGCCAGCCCTCAAAATGCACTCGCAAAATGCGAGCAGGCGAGTGTAAATTTTGAGGGCTGGTATACTGGAATTATTTTTATTTTATAATACTAATGGTGGTGATCAGCGACTTATAACATGACTGCGATAGTATGGCAGGTAAACTGATGTGGAACTGTCTATCTGCCACTGACAGCACAAGCGACATTAATATAGTGATCAGTGATAATACTATACACTGTCACTGTTCTAATGACACTGGATGGGAAGGGGTTAACATCTAGGGCGGTCAAGGGGCTAAAAGTATGCCTAACTATGTGTAATGCCTATAAAGTGTGCTGTTTTTTACTAACATCTCAAATTTTTTCATGCTTTTGCATGGATGAGAAACACAGAGATCGTTCCCTGTGTACAGAGCTCTGTGTTAAATGTCAACACAGAGCTCTGGACTGTGAATTTACACAGCCGATCAGCAGATCCTGGCCATGAATCATTGGCCATGACTTTCTGACAGGTCCCCGCTGTGTACAATCACAGTGGGTGCCATGGGAGGCACGTGCATGTGCGCACCCTAAACTCAGGTACAGTACATCGATTTGCTTACAGTGGCCGCCTGTCCGCAGGTGGGAGGTTGTTGAGTGGTTAAGGGGGTCTACGCATAAAAAGTTTGCTGAACAAATTTGACAAACATCTGCACAGCTCCATCGAAACTATATTCTGTGCAACATAATTATCTCCAATGATCGTAAGAGTAATTTAGTGGCCATAATGCAGTATTTTCTTTTAAAATACCTCAATTAGTGAAAAGCACATTATGCCCACTAGATGGTACTAACAATCATGGTGATATATATATATTGCACAGAATATGGCAAGTTTCCTTGGATTTTTTACATGAACGCCTAAGTGCATCAGTCAGGGCTATGTTACCACAACAACAGTGAAGTAACAGAAGTGTGTAATGCAAACCCCCTTATATTTGTATCGGTGTTATTGCAAGTAAAGGGGACAAGGCAGGCAATTTTTTCCTAGCATTTTTTTTCCACTATACCAAAGTATATTGAGGATGTTTTAATGGGAGGGAGCAGTTTAAGGAATTATTATTGGGTCAGGGGTAAAATATAACTTCAAAATTGTGCAGCAAACACCTGAAGTGAAAAAAGGGGAGAGGCCTCGTACATACGACTGAGAAACTCGACGGGCGAAACACATTGTTTTGCTCGTCGAGTTCCTTGCGAAGCCGTCAAAAAACTCGACAAGCCAATTTTCTCCATTCCCGTCAAGGAAATAGAGAACATGCTTTCTTTTTGGCTGGTCGAGTTTCTCGACAGTTTCCTCGACGAAAATGTACACACGACCGGTTTTCCTCGGCAAAAAAATATCTCCCAGCAAGTTTCTTGCTGGTTTTTGCTGAGAAACTCGGTCATTCCCCAGCAATAAAAAGGATTAAAGCTGCAGATTATCATTCCTTGCTGTTATTTAAGTTTGTGATGTACCATGCAGACCCGCCTCCTGCATTTGGTTCCCAGAGCTACCCTAGTCACCCCTAAGCTCCTCCATTGCTATTAAGCACTTGTCCCAACAGCTCAGCCAAAAAAGTACAGTAATAAAAATAAAGTAAATGTCCCCTGAGAAGCCAATGCATTAAATCCCTTAACAGACTTCAACATAATACTGTACTGATCCCACTGGTATGGAAATGTTTCACCAGGGTGGAGAAAGTCACCAGTTTGGGTATGAGTACCAGCATATTTTTTTTTTTTTTTTTTTTTTTTTAGTACCAGCATATTTTTAACACCAGAGCACTCACCAGCCAGTCACAGGACCTCCTGGAGGGATTCAGCCTTCACCCATCATGGTGGGCTTTGCTACAAGGGCCCTCAAAGGCTCAACTTTCCAGCTGGAGAGCACTGCCCTGGACCTGTATAGAACTTTACTGGTTTACTAGACAATACATAATTGTCCATTGTCCAAATAACATAATCAATATAACATTGTCCCATTATACAATGTCCAGTTCCGACTATCAACATTACAGTCTGTCCCGTGTGTCCATAGAATTACAGTTACAGTCTCTGAGCAGACAGTGAACCAGTCTGCAACAGTCCTCATTCTCTCCCTCTGATGGATGAGGTGCTTTCTGGCACACCACAAAGCATCCTTAAAGCAACACATCACTTGCCAAGCACCATAAATATCCTCTTGTGCAAATGCATCACATATTAGTCCTTTCTACACCATAAATGTTGTGATCACAGCTTGTGGAACACAGTCTTTGAATTCTTGTTCCAGGGACCCCAACCGATCCTGTGCAAAGGGGTACTTCCAGAAAACATACAACACAGTTTCTTCCTGGATGATACAAAAGGGGCAGTGCATATATCTGTAAAGGTTTCTCCTAATCCTACATGGAACCATTAAGAAGCTAGTTATTTTTGTGCAGAGAGCTGCACCAACATGACCATCACCTAAGACACTAGCAAGAAAACTGAAGCTTTTCCCATCACAGAAAGGTTATGCCTGGGAGAGGACTTCCTGTCTTTTTTTGCCTGAAAGTGGCAGCATAACCCTACTCATAATAAATTCATATGGAGACACTGTGGGCCAAATCCACAAAAGGGATACGACGGCTGCTGTTACGCCGTCGTATCCCTGTTCCTAACTATGGAACTGATCCACAGAATCAGTTTTCCATAGTTAGGCAGAAGATCCGGCATGTGTAAGGGACTTACACTGCCGGATCTTAGGATGCAGTACCGCATCCGCCGCTGGGGGCATTTCGTGTCGAAATGCTGCCTCGGGTATGCAAATTAGCACTTACGGAGGTCCACAAAGCTTTTCAGCTTCGTTTTTTCTCCGTCAGTTTTAGTTTGCATACGCAAAATTAGGGCTGCTTTTACAAGGTGTAAAGTTAGTACACCATGTAAAAGCAGACCTTTCTGTCCAGCGACGCGATTTTTTTTAAATTTAAAAAAAAAAAATTCCCGCCCTATCTTTTTTTTTTCCGACGCAACTTTATTGACCCGTCGCAATCCACAAAGCTTGGCGTAACATAATTTCACGCTATGCACGTCGGGAAAATGACGTCACGAGCATGCGCAGTACGGCCGGCGCGGGAGCGGGCCTAATTTAAATGGGAATCGCCCCCATTTGAATAGGAACGCCTTGCGCCGGCGGAATTTAAGTTACACAGCCCAAAATTTCTAGGTAAGTGTAACTTAAATGGAAAAAAATAAGTTACGCCGGATCTTTGTGGATTTGGCCCTGTGTGTCCCAATATGTACGATAAAGATTATTCACTTGTTTTTCTAAGTTGCCAGGATAATCAGATAAAAGCTGCAACTGAGCTGAAAACGGGGCTCTGCGGACAAAAGTACATTACCTTAAAAGACTTAAAACCAGCAAAATGTCATGTAGGTGGATCGAATTTGCCACCCCCCCAAAAAGAAATAGTTCTGTTGTAACACTGTCATGAAATATCTCAGCAGTTAAGAATATCTGCGGCTGAATTTTCTTACACTAAGCAGTAACCTTGAAAACAGGGTTATTACTCAAATAAGATTCTTTAACAAATCACCTTTTTCCCTTCATCTAGGAATCACAATGTTATGAGTGCATTTACCCCTTCTAGTCTCAGTTACATAGCTGGCCTCTTCTGCCTGCTCTCTTTAACAACTATCCTCATGATGTTTGGTCTCATTCCAGATACATCTAAAACATCTGGCACGCCTTGTTTGCTGCTCATATAAATTAAACAAAGAATAGCTGAATGCTGCAGAGTATTGTTCAGGGAAAATGGTGACACTAGCATTTCAACCGATAAAGATAGCTGTAAATAGTGATTTTCTTTTTTTTTTCTACAACATGCTTATATAACGTTTAGCTCAAGTAGAAGTAAGCATTCTGTTGGCATTATCCATCACATTAATGGACAAAAAAGTGGTCATTTGTTCTGAAGCCTATGTTTAAATGTCATCCACACTTGGCAGAATAAATATTGATATGTTAGTTTAATGATTACCTTGTAAAAGGGAGCTTGTACATTAGCACTTGTAGAATAAACAGAAAAAAAGATGACTCCAGTCCAAAAATGTCCCTTATTTTGTTGGATGTATGAACATTTTTAAGAATCTGTAAGGATTTAAAAAACGAAAAATATTTTGTGATGCTATACCGTAAAAAAAGCGAGCTCACTGAAGAATCATAAAAGCACTTGCACATGTGAAGGACATGGGTAGAATTTTATTTTGCTGAGAGTTCATAATAAAAAATGCCGGTTCTGTCTTTAAAGAGAATCAGTCATGTTTGGCTAATTTATTAAAATAATACTGCAATGCCAGTATTTACTGTATACTTGTGCAACAGCCCATCTATCCAGAAAACATTCCTTTCCTTAATAACTTTTCCAACACTTTGGGGGTTGTTTACGAAAGGTAAATACACTTTGCACTACAAGTGCCGAGGGGGACATGCAAGGGAAAAAAAAGCATTTTAGCTTGCACATGATTGGATGACAAAATCAGCAGAGCCTCCCTTCATTGCAGATCTACTCCTCAGATTTACATTGACTGCACTTCTAAGTGCACTTTCAGTGCAATTTCAAGTGCACTTTGCACTTGTAGTTTGCACTTGTAGTGCAAAGTGGATTTGCCTTTAGTAAATAACCCCCTTTGCCTGAGCCTACCATAATGAAGACCATAGTTAAAATACTTGGAGACTATTAGCAGCCAGCAACTGTTAAATATGTGGTGATTGAATACAAATCATACACACTGCCAGTAGGGCATGTTTTCACCTCAAACCAACTTAAAATATACAGAATGTGTACATAACCCACTCATACACCTGACTGATACACTTTGAAAGCTTGTATAAATACAAATAATCACAAAAAAGGACCACCAAAAAAATCAATCATATACTGTCTATAGGTGCCGCCAACGATGGACATTATGTAATTGATTTGTTTTGGTGGTCCTTCTTTGTGATTATTTGTATTTATACAAGCTTACAGAGTGTAGCAGTCAGGTGTATGTTTTGTACAGCAAATCTTACGGATCTGTAGTCAAGAGTGTAAAGCATGCCCTTACATTCTATCCATGAGAGTAGGAGTGCTCTAGGGGTGCTTTACAAACACGTTCCAACCATGCCATCAGTGGCTTTGATGAAGACAAGTTATATCTAAGTATGATATCTTGGTGAGAGCCCTTTATTATCTTGCTGGTTACAGAGACATCCTCCACTATCTTTGTTCTATCTTTATAAATCCTGTTTCCACTTAAAGGACTCTAATGCCTCTGTAGTGCCCTGCTCCTGTTGAACAGGCGCTGCTGTAAATTTAGTGGGGGTCTGAGCTGTCCAGACTAGTGATTAATGGCAAATTTAGCCTCTGTTCCAACCATGGCGGTGCTGAGAGTTCCACCATTGTTGGCCTGGGGGTTTCATTACCACCCCAGGCCAAGGGTGGCAGCAGCAAAGTCAGGGTGCATTGGGTGTCCCCCTTGGCAGTGAATCAGTGGGAGTGGTTGCCTCGCTGTGCATGCTGGTTCAGACGCCATTGGCGGGGGTCGGGCTGTCATCCCACGCGCCTCGTGGTCCACATGGCCTGGGGTGCGTGTCCTGAATCCTGGCTCCGGGACCATGTTGGTCCGGAGTCGCGGCTTTGCCTGGTAGGCCCAGTAGTCAGACTGGGGCCTGCCTTTTTCAGAGGTGATCCTGTGCTCTCTGTCCTGCGGGAGGAAGCCACTTGATGAAGGAAGCCAGGAGAGGACCTATCCTGGAGAGGACCATGCAAGAGGCTGGTATCTTGGGAGAAGGCCTGGAAACTTCATCGAAGGATGCACCATACACTGAGAGGCTTGACAGTGTCGCCTGTCGGGTCTAAAGTTTTACTAAAGCTAAACTGGAGAGTTCCGGGTGCTGAATTCTGTGGCAGGGGATTCTGGACCAAAAGTGTCTCCTCATAAAGGAAGGTCTGTGGCAGAGACTGTACTTTATTTAATGCTCCATACCAGCTACTAGGCCAGTGAGAGGGACCTATCTGGGTGAGCAATACCCACTCTGGCTGGAGTGGCGACGAGAACTGTTTGCTGGAAGCCGAAGTGTTTCCTATTTGTGACTATACACCTGAACCCATCTGCCTTTCCACCCCTTCCCACTTCTTTCTGTAGAAGTTCTACAAATAAATCCCAGAAAAAGAGGTGCATTGTGTGGACATTGAAATTCTTCAGACTCTCACTTCACCCTGGACGGCGAGAAGATAGAGGTAACATGCCAGCCAATATATTCAGCAGCCCCTTTGAGGGTAGTGCTACACCTTGTACACACGGTCGGACTTTTGACCATGCAAAAGTCCACCGTGAGTCCTTCGGAAGTCCGACGGAAAGATAGAGAACAGGTTCTCTATCTAAGGTCCGTCGGACTTCCGAGGGAAAAAGTCAGATGGAGGCTACACACTGACTTTTTTTCTCGGAAAGTCCGGCCGTGTGCATGAGGCATTACAATAAAACTGAGCAATGTAACCCCTTGTTGACAATAGCCCTATGTAAAACACATTGAGAGACATTAAAAAGCCAGTGTGGCTTAACAAAACCTGTATGAGAAAATGAAAGTAAGTTTTAGTACTTTAAATTAAAACAAGGGGCAAAACAGAAATGTTTATTTTAGAAAGTTACACTGATGCTGCATCAATGATGCAAAAAGAGATTTAGAGAACCACCTGTCAAAAATACAGTGAAGTGTTGACAAATTTATTTTATTATTGATAAAAAAATAACAGTCAATAAAAAAATAAAACATATAAAAATGTTTGCCTTTAATCAGAGACACATAAAAAAAAATACAAGAAGCCTGTGAGTTGTAAATGATTCATGGAAGAAAAAAACACTTCTTTATTCAGTCATCCAGTCAATTCACTTGAATTGAGTTAAGTTGGAGCTGGTAGGAGAAAGCTTTGGAGCTTACTTATCAGATCAACCTACTTTTTTTGACTGGCAACAGACAGCTCTTGTGCAGCAGAATACTAACACCTCAGTGACAGTCAAGCAAGACAAGTGAAATAAACCTCTACAATGCCATGAACATATCTTGATGCTTACCTTTTTAGCTGAGATCTACTAGATCAGTGAGGAAATGAATAATGCCAAGAATCTTAAGCAAATACCTATACTGTCTCAATCATCCTGACTGTATAATATTAAGAATTTACACATAAAAAATACAAAGACAAATAGGTAAATTGCCCATGATAAGGTTTCCATGTTTCAAGTCTAACTTCTGGCAGGAATCAAATTATAAAAAATACTCCCTCCTCTTCACCAGCAAATGTAGAATTGAACACTAATTATTCTAGAGGATCATCTAAAACACCAGATTAAAAGAATACCCACCTTACTCACAGTCTTTCTCCTCCCTATTTCCACATGTAGTAATATGCAAGTTATTGTCATAAAAAGTGTTTGGGTACCTGGGTCCTGCCCTAGGGGACATGTATCAATGCAAAAAAAAGTTTTAAAAACTGCCATTTTTTCGGGAGCAGTGATTTTAATAATGCTTAAAGTGAAACAATAAAAGTAAACTATTCCTTTAAATTTCATACCTGGGGGGTGTCAATAATATGCCTGCAAAGTAGCGCATGTTTCCCGTGTTTAGAAAAGCGCCTGCACAAAATGACATTTCTAGAGGAAAAACGTAATTTAAAACTACTCGTGGCTATAATGAATTGTCGGGTCCCAGAAATACAGATAGAAGTAATTGAAAACAAAAAAGAACATGGGTTCCCCCTTAGTCCATTACCAGGCCCTTCAGGTCTGGTAAAAAAAGGTCAAAAAATATAGCGTGGGGTTCCCCCCAAAAATCCATACCAGGCCCTTATCCGTGCACGCAACCTGGCAGGCCGCAGGAAAAGAGGGGTGATGAGAGAGCGCCCTCCCATTCTGAACCATACCAGGCCACATGCCCTCAACAAGGGGAGGATGTCCCCATGCTGATGGGGACAAGGGCCTTATCCCCACAAACCTGGCCCGGTGGTTGTGGGGGTCTGCGGGCGGGGGGCTTATCTGAATCTGGAAGCCCCCTTTAACAAAGGGGACCCCCAGATGCCGGCCCCCCCAGGTGAATTGGTAACATTGTACCCCTACCATTTCACAAAAAAAGGGTCAAAATTTTAAAAACCACAGGAGACAGTTTGGGACAAGTCCTTTATTAAAAAAAAAAAGGTTCCAACAATGTAATTCACTCTCAAGCAAAACGGAAAAAAAAAAAAAAACGCCGCTGCGAATGATATAGGAGGTTCCCTGGCCGAATGACGCTCTGCCAGGTTGACAGCTTTTTTTCTAGCTGAGGGCGGGGCCACATGTTACGTGCGCATGTGACCCCGCCACCTCTCTGATGCAAGGAGAAAGCCCAGGGTTACACAATGACTTGCACGGGTGACCCTGCCCCCTCTTGCGCAAGACAGGTTGCATGCTCGGATAAGGGCCTGGGGAAAATTTTGGGGGGAACCTGAAGGGTCTGGTATGGATTTTTGGGAGCACCCCACGCCATTTTTAAAAAACAAAATGGCGCAGGGTTCCCCTTAATATCCATACCAGACCTGAAGAGCCTGATATGGAATTTCTTTTTAAATTTTGGTTGGGGGTTCCCCCTAATATTCATTCCAGACCCAAAGGGCCTGGTAATGGACGAAGGGGGGAACCCATGCTGTTTTTTTCAATTACTTTTATCTGTATTGCCGCGACCCGACAATTCATTATAGCCGCGAGTAGTTTTAAATTACTTTTTTTCCTTTAGAAATTTCATTTTGTGCAGGGACTTTTCTAAGCACGGGAAACATGTGCTACTTTACAGGCATACTATAGACACCCCCCATGTAGGAAATGTAAAGGAATATTTCACTTTTATTGTTTCACTGCTCCCGAAAAAAATTAAAATAAAAAAATTGCATTGATACATGTCTCCTGGGGAAGGACCCGGGTCCCCAAACACTTTTTATGACAACAACTTGCATATTAGCCTTTAAAAATAGCACTTTTGATTTTTCATGTTTGAGTCCCATATGCTTTAACGGTGTTCGCGTATTCAAAAATGTTTTGCCTGTTCACATGTTCTGCTGCGAACAGAACCGGGGGGTGTTCTGATCATCCCTACTGTTAAATATTTGAGCATGCTGGGTTGCCTCCTGATTACTTATTGACTCACAAAAGTCTTCTTCCTTAATGGAAATTCAGAATGCTGATTTTATTACAGATATTGGTATTTTCTGGCTATGTTAAAGTAAAAAACTCTCCTCTAGGCTAAACAAGCATTTAACCCTTGCAGTGCGGGCACAGCCTCACTGCAGGGAATCATTTTTACATTTCCTGGCGTAGGGCTTTAAGCTTCCCTGTAGTATTGTTCACACAAGAATGGTTCAAGTTCAAGCTTTACTGGAGCACAAGATGAAAATATTTGAATCTCCCTGCTAATTTAAAGCACAGTACCAGTACACTAGTATTTTTACTGCTTATAATACCGACTGGAGCAGTGTACACATGGAATACATTTTTTGTTTGTTTGTGTTATTTATTTTACTGTGCAACTGGAAAAATATGCAGCACATAATGAAAATTTTGTAATTATGCTGTTTGTTTAAGCACCAGGCCTGCTTTCGCACACAGTGGAAATAATTCAATTCCACTGCTTAGTTAAGCCCCACTGGAGCATTGTTAAACAAATAGTCTTTCAATTTCACTGCATATTTTGGAACTACTGGGGTAATGTATACATACACAATAACATATTTTAGTTTCAGTATTTGAAGCTCTACTAAAGCAGTAGTAATAGGAATATGTAGTTTTCTTCCACCTGCATAGAAACAGTTAACCTATTCCAAGAAACAAACTATTTAATGAGTCTATATATCTAAAGGAATAGGTTACTGCCATATAAATAAACAAATATACTCAAAATGCTGTACTTAAAGTTTTTTAAATAACGAACATTTTATACTTACCAACTCTGTACAGTGGTTTTGCACAGAGCAGCATTTTTTGGAAAAAATTAAGATAATGTTGCCCTGAGTAAATTGCCATGATTCAAAATTGTGCCCACTTATGAAATGGCTCTTAAAAATCTCAATAGGCAATGTTTAAAAAATTCTACAGGTTACCAGTTATGGGTTACAGAGGAGGTCTTTTGCTATACTTATTGCTCTCGTTCTAACGATCGCGGGGATAAAAGTGATCTTGCGGCCGTCATTTTACTAGCTACATAAGTGATGACATGACGGTCGGTGTGTTGTCCCCCCTCTCTGACACAGTTTGACACAGTGGGGGGGCCACAGGGCGCCCTCCTGCCCCAAAGCACCCACCCCCCCATGTTGAGGGCATGCGGCCTGGTACAGTTCAGGAGGGGGGGGTGCTCGCTTGTTCCCACCCCCTTTCCTGATCGACCAGGTTGCGTGCTCGGATAAGGGTCTAGTATGGATTTAGGGGGGCCCCTCCACGCCGTTTTTTTGGCGTAGGGGGTTCCCGTTAAAATCCATACCAGACCTAAGCGCCTGGTATGCTCATGGAGGGGAACCCATGCCGTTTTTTTGCCATGGAGTTCCCCCTGATGATAACAGCGGCGAGACTTCCCTACCCTCTCCAAGGTCATCAAATCCGCAGCTAAAACACAGTGGATCCGCTGAACAGCTGATTGAGAACTTGGCAGAGAGAACTGAGCTCAAAAACGCAACGCACAAGTGTGAATCCGGCCTCAATGATTCAATCTACTTTGTCAACTGTATTACAGACAAAAGGGGTTATTTACTAAAGGCAAATGCACTTTGCACTACAAGTGCAAATTGCACTTGAAATTACACTGAAAGTGCACTTGGAAGTGCAGTCGCCGTAGATCCGAGGGGGACATGCAAGGAAAATAAAAAAACAGCATTTTAGCTTGCACATGATTGGATGAGAAAATTAGCAGAGCTTCCCCTCATTTCAGATCTACCCCTCAGATTTACAGCGACTGCACTTCCAAGTGCACTTTCAGTGCAATTTCAAGTGCACTTTGCACTTGTAGTTTGCACTTGTAGTGCAAAGTGGATTTGCATTTAGTAAATAACCCCCAATGTTCACACTTGTTTCATTTCATTTTTGTTTGTGTGAAAACTTCAATAAAAACCATTGAAACTAAAAGTGATCTTACGGCAAATCCACCACAGAGACCACTTTTATCTGAAAGCAGACCGTCCACTGTTTAAAATGATACCGGGGTTATGGCAGCTATCTGCTGTTAAAGTATTCCACGTTAAACATCTGCCGTATAATGACAGTGGGAGGTCCGCAAGTGGTTAAAGTCCTATTGTGTGCTTTAGGGTTATTCCTCTATGCAAATGTAATTGTACCAGTAAACCATAAAACATAGGAGAAGGCCTTGTTTTACTTCTCCCCCCAACTTTTATGATCTACATTTTTTTTTTAAAGAAAGGTTAGCAATGGTAGCCTCCATGGTTTAGTACAATTTTTGATTAACTGATGTTGGTTGAATTGCTAAGTAAAACATGTTGGGGCAGATCCACAAAGGTATTACGCCGGCGTATCTCTTGATACGCCGCGTAATTTCAAATTTTGTGCGTCGTATCTTTGTTTTGTATCCTCAAAACAAGATACAACGGCATCTCGGCTAGATCCGACAGGCGTACGTCTTAGTACGCCATCGGATCTAAGCTGCAATTTTTCGGCGGCGCGCTAGGTGGCGTTTCCGTAGAATTCCGCGTCGAGTATGCAAATTAGCTAGTTACATCGATCCACAAACGTACGACCGTCCAGCGCATTTTTTTACGTTGTTTGCGTTCTGCTTTTTCCGGCGTATAGTTAAAGCTGCTGTTATGAGGCGAACTCAATGTTAAGTATGGCCGTCCTTCCCGCGTAGAAATGTGAAATTTTTATGTTGTTTGCTTAAGTTGTTCGCGAATAGGGATTTGCCTAGAATGACGTCACTGTTGGAAGTATTGGCTTGTTCCGGTTTAATTTCGAGCATGCGAGCTGGGATACCCCCACGGACGGTGCATGCGCAGTTAAAAAAAAAATGTCGTTTACGTCGGGTCACAACGTATTTGCATAAAACACACCCCCATCACAGCCATTTGAATTCCGCACCATTACGCCGCCAAAGATACACTACGCCGCCGTAACTTACGGCGCGGATTCTTTGTGGATTAAAAAAAAAGTAAGTTACGGCGGCGTAGTGTATCTTAGATACGCTACGCCCGGCGCATAAATGCGCCGCTGTACAAGGATCTGCCCCGTTATATGCAACAAAGCATAATGGTACCTGAAGCTGTCTGTGCTACTGATTGCCCAGTCTAACCCTAAGGTCTCTTTCAAACAGGGTAGATTCCTCAAAATGTATCCCTGCTGATCAGAATAGAGTGGACAGATGACACATTCATGTTCGCTCAGAGTCATTTTTGACACCTTCATGACAATGGATGCACAAATAGGGTCAGTAGTCAGCGGATCGCATCATCTGCTGCGCCTACTATGCAGACTTATTCCATTTATCCCAAATGAAGACATAGCAGTCGTGGTGGGAACAATTATCAACTCCAGACTTGACTTTGCAAATGCTCTCTATCTTGGACTCCCAAAGTACCAAATCTCTCGTCTGCAAGTCGTTCAAAATATGGCCGCTAGATTGGTGACTGGGAAAAAAACCTTGGGAATCAATCTCACCTTCACTGAGATCCCTTCACCGGTTGCCAGTAAAAGACAGAATCACTTTTAAAGCACTCTGTCTGACGCATAATTGTATTCATGGAAATGCCCCCCAATATCTATTCGAAAAACTAAAAACTCACAACCCCAATCGCGTTCTGCGATCCACCAACCAAAATCTATTCCAGATACCCAAAGCCAGATACAAGTCCAAAGGAGAGCAAAGATTTGCAGTCCAAGGCCCTAGACTATGGAACGCTTTACCAACCAGCATTCGGTTGGAGGAGAACCACTTGGTCTTTAGGAGAAAGATCAAAACCCATCTCTTCTGAGGACAAAAGTGAAATGGACGCCAAGCGCCCAGAGGTGATTTAGTTTGCATGTGATGCGCTATATACGTTTCTCACTCACTTACTCACTCGCTCAGTATCGGCAGAGTGGACGTGGGCATGGCTGCTCTGCTCTATGGGCAGCCAGGAGCAACAGAAGAGCACAGAGTGTTCTACCGTTTTTTTTTTAAGCAGGCCTGATTGGACCTGGAGGTAGGCTGGTGTAAACGGATACAAGGCCATTTACACCTGCCTGTCCACAGGGATGAATGGACCTTTTGATCGGGTCCGCCTGAAAAACCGACTGGTGGACCTGATCAGAATGTCTATCTGAAAGGGGTGTAATGATGAGCATGTGAGGTCATTTTTCTTGTTGAAGCACATATGCAGTTGTACAGGCAATATACCATAGTTGTGGATTAAATTACTTTAGTAATGTTGCATATCAAGCAAATAGATTGTATGCAATAGGATGGGTCTATGAAGGCAAACAATTTACTGAAATTCCTAGCACGATAAACAGTGTATAACTGTAAACCAACCTTTTCTTAAAAAAAAAAAACGATTTGGCCCTTGAAATTGTTTAATGCAAGTGTATGGATATAGAGATGGAAAATATAAGAATAAACTTTGAGTTATGTTAACAGCAATATAAGGTCAAAAGATTAACGTATTATGTATTCACAATGCACAAAGAAAGCCCTAGACATAAATATGAATGCTAAAACGGCTGAGAGTGTTTTTAACACTGGTTACTTTTGTTCAGAATCAAGAGAAGCAAATTGAAGTAATAAGGGATCAAATACTTGTAAGTGATCAAGGGAATTAGAGAAGGAAATATCAAATGTTCTTTTGACAGCTATACACTTTTGAAGAAAGATAATGGTGCTTCATGTTACATGTTACGCCATTCCCTAGATGACATTCACAAATCTTGCTCAACATGCAAATGAAATATTGCATGGCTCTTGGATGCTAATCCTTTAAAATTACAAAGGAGAAATGTGCATGCAAATCAGTAAAAGTGTACTCTATGTCATAGCACTGATAAGTTGAAGTGTCACAGTAAAATATACATGGTTCATCTTTCAGACAGAATTTCTTTTTTGCATGCAGTGCACTCTATATACAAGTAAAAGACAAAAACAATATTGGCGCAGAGTTTGCAGAAGTGCATATGGATTAGACTAGACAATGTATACTTGTACATCTTTAAAAGTCTTGGATGGACAGTCTTTGAGAAAAAAAATGCAAACTGTGGATGGCAGCAGGCTCAGGAAAGAGCTAGGAGGATACTCTGCAGATAAACAAACAAAGGAAGACGAGCAGCGCCATCTGAGTGCAGTATATCACATAATTTAAAGGCAACAAAAGAATTTACACACACACAATGTAAAAAACAAAGGTCAGCTTGGCGGAGGCAATTTATGGGGTTCATCTGCTCTGGGGGGAGGAAGTGCTGCCACAGTTGAAGGTCTCCATCTATTCCTGAGTGGTTACAGATCCCAGCACTTCCTAGTCCAAGGGTGTATGCAGAGAAGCGTCGCCGACTTCACTCCTGGGTGTATGGTGGATGTCAGGTGGAGCATGTATGCTCCTTCCTCGGGCATAGGGTTCAGCCATCTTAGTGATGGTGTAAGTGTATTTCTGAGATTTCGATATTACGGCGGACACATCGGACACTGTTGACCCATTTTTGGGACCATTCACATTTTTTCAGTGAATAGTGCTATAAATATGCACTGATTACTGTATAAATGTGACTGGCAGGGAAGGGGTTAACGTCTTCCCTAGGGAGTGATTCTTACTGTGGGGGTGGGACTTACTGGGGGAGGTGACCGATCGGTGTCTCTATATACAAGGGACACACCATCGGTCTCCTCTCCCTGACAGGACGTGGATCTCTGTGTTTACTGCCGATCGCGGGTACTTGGCGGACATCACGGCCGCCAGGCATGCGCATCGACACCTGAGTGATGAGGCGGGCATGCGCGCTCCTGCTCATGCCTCCCGGCCCCAGCGGCCGGGAGGCATGAAAACATCATATGACGTCCTCCCGGCATTGTAGAGCCACCTTGTGGCCGTCAATGTACAATAGCCGGAATGCCAAGTGGTTAAAATAACAGTTCATATCAGTTCTTAGCAGATCAGCCATTAAAAATATGATGGAATTCTGAAATCTGATTTCACTGTGTTCTTTTAAAATACCTTTAAGCCAGTTATATATTAATTAAGAAAATCATTAAGTATATTTAAAATAATACTAGTATATATTTATTTAAACTTTACCACAATACACTGTACGCCAGACTAAGAGAGACAGGAAACGACTAGCACTGCAAGCCAATGAGACTTTATTGCATAGCTGGGAATCTAACACTGGGGGATTGAGAGAGATAAAAAAACATGAATTTATTAATTTTTTGACGTTCTTCATTGCAGAATCAGTAATTTGGGGCAAGGGGTGACCAAACCATGTTGCTTAAAGTATTAATAGGGCGAAAAAAGGAAAATGAGTCTGTATATGCAGTAAAGCATGCTTGTTAAACTCACTGTGGAACCTAAGGGGTTAATCTTCTGCATTGTGTAAAATGACTGTTTAATTCGGTCTTCTCTGATCCTCACCTTCTTCCAGTGTCTCCACCTCATCTCCGGATATTAGAGAGGGTAGGGGACAAGCTGCACATGCTCAGTTTGATGTGCATTGATAGAGAGTTTTTTTCAGCACTGTCCAGACAGATGGTCAGGGGTCTTGCAGCCTTATAGCACAGTGAGAGCAGTATGAAAACTCCTCCTACAAGCTTTAACCAGACACGATAGAAGTCACAAGATTGCTATATACTGCTGATGAGAAAAGGTATTTTGCCATTCATATTTACTAAAATAATTACATTTCCATATTGTGTGTACTGTGGGAGACCAGATATAGTGAATGCAGTGTGCAGAGTTTAGTAACACTTTAACTGTAAAGCCCTGTACACACAATCAGTCCATCCGATGAGAACGGTCTTTTGGACCATTCTCATTGGTTAACTGATAAGGCTGACTGATGGTCTTATGTGCCTACACACCATAGGTTAAATAACCGATCGGGTCAGAACGCGGTGACGTAAAACACAACGACGTGCGGAAAAAAACGAAGTTTAATGCTTCCAAGCATGCGTCGACTTGATTCTGAGCATGCGCGGATTTTTAACCGATGCTTTTGCATACTAACTGTCGGTTTTGACCTATCGGTTAGGCGTCCATCGGTTCAATTTTAAAGCATGTTCTACATTTTTTGACCGAAGGATAACTGACCGATGGGCCCCACACATGGTCGGTTTGGTCCGATGAAAAGGTCCTTCGGTCCGTTTTAATCGGTTTTGACTGACCGTGTGTACGCGGCCTAACATTCTTTAGGTCACTTACCTGGCTATATATGCTCTTCCAATGGTTCCAAAAGTGTGGACAGCAATAAATACTCCCTTGTTATCAGTTATTGTTGATTACAAACTTCTTAAAATGTACTTTTAAATAGTATTTCAGTCTTTCTTTACATTAGCCTCTGTAAATCTACAAAAGAAAGAGGCAGCATTGCAATCAGCACTGCAATCAGGCTTGTAGTACACACATGGCTGGCTGATAAAAGAGCACAGGGTTGATTTTTTTTTCAGTGTATAGCTGCTCCTTTAGTATCCAGTCACAGGCTGAGAAAGTTTTTTGACCAATTTTGCCATTTAAATGTCTTTAAATGTTGAAAGCACTGTCTGGCACAAATGTCTGCGTTGGAAAATTGGCTGCTCTAAATTACACAGGCAGTTACAGTAAGAAGTTCACACTTTTATATCTGAACTTCCATTCTCAACTTTTCCAATACAAAGACAACTACCAAACATGTTTGAGCTATATCAGAAAAGTCTTATTAATGTCTAGCGCCAAAGACCACGAAGTGTTGCGTTCATTAGAGTACTGGAGTACTTATTCATTGGCTTATTAGATTCTGGAAGGTGCTAAAACAAAACAAAAACCACAATGAAATGTCTCAAATAATCTAAAAATATAATTGTTGAAGGAAATATGACACAGGTTAGAATTAGCAGTTTAGCACTTATTAATAAATGTGATTAGGAGAAGAATGCTTTTAAGAGCAAACTTTTAGGAAAATGTCAATTTAACAGTATTTTTCAAATGAAAAACATTTTAGTTCACATGTACCTTTTAGATACCATCTGTATGTAATCTATTTTATTATTCTTCTGTAATCTCTACCAAATGACGAGTTAATACATTTTTGCTATTTTCCAAGTGAAACAAATGTTGTACTGCTTATGAAACTATGTAACTGTTCTTGTAAAATATGTGACAGATTAAAATGACCATGAAATGGCAACCTTTAACCCTTTTACTAAGCTTTGAACAGGTCTAGAGGTATTCATGTCAGTGACCTCTTTTTTTAATAGTTTTCCTTCATTTGCTAATTGTCTACCTGTCAACGCTACAGTCACGTCACTCTGGAAATGATCTGCAGTGAATAAAATATCCACAAAAATGTTGATTGCCCTTGATCTTTTGTCTGTCAGTGGTTTTTAAAAATAGCACCTTTCACCTTAAAGTTAAATTAAATTGTCATCATAATCTTTAACAAAAATGTTATGCTGGCCAAAACATGCTTAGTTTTCAACCTATTAAGTTCAAATGTTTACCAGGAATTAGGTATTTGCTTCAGTGGCTTGGTCACTTTGTACAAGCATTTTCATTTGGCAAGGTAGTGCATAGACTGCACTTATTCAGACATGCCGAATTTGGCGAGCTCTACGTATAATATCAAGCTTATTTAATAAAGAGTGATATACAAATGCAGTAACAAACTATTTCATCTTTCATTTTAAATGACCGTTCCAAATGGGCTGCCATGAGTTACTGCCTTTTTATGCATGGTAAGCGCTCTCTGCACTGCATTATCAAATTAGAACAAATATCATATATCAATAACAATTCCTTTGTATTTCCATTTTACTTAGTAGCATCAATTTGCCCCATTGTTGGCCACACAAAATAGGCAGCAGGATCAATGTGTGTCTTAAACCATTCTGTTATTTCAGTAAACGCCAGCGTTTACTCCCCTGGATTTAATGTTTACATGATGTTAGTGCCCTGACAACAGGAAAAAAAGAGCAAAAGACTTCCTGTGGTTTCAGTAATGCAGTTGCCTGCAGGGGATAACTGGGACTGGTGTCTCATAGGAATGTAGATAAGCGGACATGCAAATGAGTCAGTTCAGGTAGCAAGCAGAGACATGGTCAGCAAACAGCCAAAGGGTTGGTCCAGGCATCCAGCAGAAACTTAAAAAAGTGCCAGGGTCAGTGCAGGCGGCAGACAGAGGCAATACTGCACTAGTTTGGCAGTGATCATCAATACTGTTGTTTGCTGCACTGGTCTGGTGACACTGGGACTTGTGTAGCAGTGATCAGAAACGCTGTTGCTGGCCTACACTGGTCTAGTGACACTTGGACTGGTGTGGTGACAATCAGGGACACCATCGCTGGCTTACATTGGCCTGGTGATACTGCGACTGGTGTAGCGGTGATGAGGAAAATTGTTGCTGGCTGCATTGGTCTGTTGTGGCAGCAATCAGGAACACTGATTCTAGCTACAATAGTCTGGACATTGTGAATGGCATGATGGTAGTCAGAGTCAGCATGACTGGCTTCACTATTAGGGCTCTTTCACAGGTGAGGTTGGGGGGTAGTAAAACCTTGTGTTTAAGTTGTTGTTTTACTGCTTTTCAACTGCTACACCCTTTAGCCGTAGAGGTAGCGGCTGGGGATGTACACATGCTGCAGCTGCAATTTTTTGCTTCTCACCAATGGCAGGAATTATACCCCTTATACATCCACTGATTGCAACCCATTCAAGTGAATTAGGGAGCTTGTGTGGGGTCCAAGGGGTTAAAGTAGGCTAAGAGGTGGCAATACAACACTTCCTCACCACCTGTCAATTGCTCTCTGAAGAACATGCCAAACATGGGTCACTCTTCAGGGAGCATCACGCATTTGAATGAATCCTTGCCCTGCTGTGGCAGTGATCAAGGACAATGGCTGGCAGCACTGACCTACAGTGATATTAGAGCAACCAGCTTTTGTACATATATACAACCACAGCATTACACTCTCACCATAGTGACACTGCACTTGTTCTGATGGCAATATAAGAAAAACATTTTGATTGTTTTTTTAACACTGTGATTGCTCATACAGTCATGATTATCACTGTAGTAGTAGTAGTAGTAGTAGTAGTAGTAGTAGTAGTAGTAGTAGTAGTAGTAGTAGTAGTAGTAGTAGTAGTAGTAGTAAACAAAGGCTTTTATTCATACAGCTTTTGTTTACTAATGGGATTTCTTTGATTGGCCCTGTACCTTGACTTGTAATATGCTGGGTCCAGGGAACACAGTGATCAAAGGTTGTGCCACTGCGTGGCCTCAGGGCCATGCATAAGCAGTGAGAACAGAAGGACATATCAGTACATCTTCCCGAATGGACCAATCTCTTGTCTGGCTGGTTATGTAGTGGCTGGGTGGGAGGTGGTTAAACAAATTCAGGTAAAATCAAGTATTGATTAAATGCTTGTTTACAGTGTTTTTCTTTCAAGATAAACTTTTTAACTTTCATTGCTATGTGCCTTTACTAGGAAATTCAACCGCTCCAGGAGAAGTCGATTCCATAGCATTGCCAAATTTCCCCCCTCTTCCTGGTGCATCATGGCTGTCTGTGCTTGCCCAACTCTCCCCCTCCCCTCACCTCATGCTATACATGCTCTTTTAGCTAGCTGCAAGGAGAGGCGCAAAGGGAAATAATCGGGTGTCACCTGAGTGACAGCTTTGAGTCCTCTGGGGCTGCAGATGCAACTTCCAAGAACTGCAGCAGCAGTCTCAGGGATTTTGACTTTCTACACAAGCAAGGTTTAGATAGGTAAAGAAAGAACATGCATAATACATTAAATGCACATAAAGAGGCTCATGTACTAAAAGAGCTAAGAATCTTTACTCAAAAAATTTCTGTAAAGGTAAATTTCTGTTTACTCTGAATACTCATTAGCAGATACCTTTTACATACCGTATTTATCGGCGTATATCGCGCACTATTTTTCCCTTAAAATAAGGGGAAAATCGTGGGTGCGCGATATACGCCGATAGCCGCTTCCCGCGCTCAGTTTGAAATCCTGCGCCGACATATACCGAGTGCAGTACACTCGGGTACATTCGGCTAGTCTTGGCTTCGCTCGTGCTCACGCATAAACGTCACAGAGCATGAGCGCGAGCGAAGCCGAGCCTTGCCGAATGTACACGAGTGTACTGCACTCGGTATATGTCGACAGAGGCGTTCAAACTGGGCTTTCATCTTCACCTGGTCTTCCTACTGGGTTTGCGGTCTTTGACGACGTGAATGACTGGGGGATAGATGACGTCAATCCCACACATGCATGCGAGACCCGCCGTTTACAGCACAGGCTCTGAAGGTCCAGCATGCGCGTGCTAAGGTGACGTCACTGGCTGCATGTAGGGTGAATATCTCCCAAACAATGCAAGATTAGGAGATATTTATTTTACTTACAGGTAAGCCTTATCAAAGGCTTACTTGTGGGTACAAGTGGTAAAACTAAGTTCACTATCACTTTAAGTAAAATCAACCTAATATTCTTATAGGAAGATTGTTAAAACCAGGTCTCCTTAGGTGTGCACAGAATTGCCAGTTTACTTGCCAGGATACTTCATTTGCGCATAGGCATGTGCACAAGGTGTGCTGGTGTGCCTGGGCACATCCCAATCACCCCATGTAAATTAGCATTATTCAGGGGTGGCACTAGGAGGGTGGTTAGGGGTTCCAGTGGCCAGTATAAATGCCCCCATTATATTAGCCACTACAGCCCCAGAAGGATTTACCCCTTTAATGACCAGGCCATTTTTTTACGATAAGGCACTGCGTCGTTTTAACACTGACAATTGTGCGGGCATTCAATGCTGTACCCAAACAAAATGGATGCCCTTTTTTCCCACAAATAGAGATGTCCTTTGGTGGTATTTGATCACCTCTGCAGTTTTTATTTTTTACGCTATAAACAAAAAAAGAGCGACAATTTTGAAAAAAACTAAAACAAAATGTTTTACTTTCTGCTAAAATTCACATCCCCAAAATGTATGAGCCGACCGAGACTGGCCGACTATACACGAGTGTACTGCGCTCGGTATATGTCGGCGCAGTATTCAAAACTCAGCGCGGGAAAGCGGGTATCGGCGTATATCGCGCACCCACGATTTTCAGGGCAAAAAAGTGCGATAAATACGGTATGCAGTCATCCGGGGTAAAGCTGTCCACATAGCAAGGGCGGCCTGTCCATTAAGGGCACACAGGTGCCGCCCCCTCTCTCCAGCAACCCCCTCTATGACTAATGGAAAGATTCATGCATGAATCCATTCCATGGCTGCACTACACCCCTATTCAGGCATCTGGCCCCTTGCCTGACACCTGGATTCCAGCAGCAGGGGTGTTTTTTAAACCCCTATGGCTCTAATAGACTCATAAAAAGATGGACTGGTGGTGCAGAGCATGGCGCTCGCAGTCCACCCACATTTGTTAGAAAATAAAATTAATATTTGCTTTTCTAATACCAAACCGCCTCTCCACCAATCAGGTAGCACGGGTCTAATACCCGTTACCTAATTGGCTGAAGGCAGAGGTGCTCCGATTGAACGGCTAGCAAAATGGAACAACAGAGGAGGGGAAAGCATGGAGGACACAGGAGCCGTCCCACAGCTTGCCACCATCCCCAGCTGCCTGACCCCCCACTAAGATGGGGTAAGCGCCGGGCATACAGCTGGTGGGTGGGGGTCACAGTGGTGGCATTTGATGGGCACAACTGGAGGCATATCATGGGCACAAGTGGCTGCATTTGATGGGCACACGTGGCTGCATTTGATGGGCACAAGTGGCTGCATTTGATGGGCACAAATGACTGCTTATGATGGGCACAAGTGGCTGCATTTGATAGGCACAAGTGGCTGCAAAAATTTTAAACACCAGCCCCCGCTCCCACTACCGTTGGTCTGTAATCGTGACCGGGAAGACTACCCTGCATTAGAGCGATCTGATAGTGAGGCTTGAACCGCTCGTGGAACGCAGCATGGAAGAGATAACATTGAGGGCGATGAGAAGGATGGTCTATGTGGACAGCTTTACCCCGGATGCCTGCATACTTAGATGTGCCTGTTTTAAACATCAACCATGTGAGTTGCTAAATGTTGTACCTTCATTAAATGTAACCTTATTACTACACTTAGAGGCGCCTTTCTTCTCTTTTAGACTACTTTCACACTGGGGCGTTTTTCAGGCGCTAAAGGGCTAAAAATAGTGCCTGTAATACCGCTCCTAAAATGCTCCTGCCATTGAAATCAATGGCCAGCTCTGCCTCAGCGCCTGCAAAGAGCTTTGGCAGTGGTGCTTTGCAGGCACTTTTAACTCTTTTTCAGATGCTAGCGGGGGGTTAAAAGCGTCCCTCTAGTGGCCAAAAAGCGCCGATAAAAAAATTACACTAAAGTGCTTCTAAAAATACCGCCTATAACCAGAACACAATTTCATATAAATGATGTAGTTCAATAAAGAACTAAGCTGAAATTGTGCTTTTAACATGCTGCCTGAATAAAAAGCAATATGTCTATTCCTATAGCTGTTGACCAGCAAAGAGAGTGCGTGGACTCCATTACAGCTGGACAAAACATTAAAACTGTGAAGAAGATACAATTTAAAAAGGAAGTTTCCATAAATTAATCAATTACAACTCTAGGTTAGCATAACAAATTACACATTGAAAGTAAAGATGAGATCTTAGCCTGGTGATTTGGAGCTGTCAATATTAGAAATGAGAAATCAATTATTATTTGTGTTCCTTTCATTAAACACAGAATCAAACTGGCACGCTTTAATAACACACAAACAGGAAATAGTTTATCCAGCCAAGAGACTTATAGGAAAATTGTCATTCACACTTAGAAAATAAGCACTTTCCAAGTCCTGACAGTCGTTTATCTGTTGTCATTCTAACAATTGTTATTATTTTCTTATGTGTCTTTTGGTGACAAGGTTTTCAATTGGAAATCAATACAACGTGACCTTTACTGAAAAAACAGTCTATGTCAGCAGCTTCATTTTTCTGCAGCCACCTTCAGAAATAATGTTTACAGGGTGATAAGCATTAAAGATTTCTTTGTTATTTGGCATAGCCATCTACCCATTTCTATCTATAAATATCCAATGATTTTAAAGTGCACCCTTGAAATGTCCTTTCTGGTTTAGTATTTAACTACTTGAGCCCCAGGATATCTATAATAGGTATCTCGGGAATGCGCCGGGTGCGCGCGCGCGCCCCCAGTGGCTGGAGGACGCGAAGACGTCAAATGACGGCGGCTGGGATTTATAGAGCCACCTTGCCACCGTCATTTGACTATATGCCGGGGCTCAAGTAGTTAAATACTAAACCAGAAAGAACATTTCAAGGGTGCACTTTAAAATGGGCCGCTGTGTGCTGTTACTGCGATCGTCTATTGTGTATAGGGTGACGATCCGCCTCTAGAGGTCGAACAGCGGGCTGCATTGTTTATGAGCCATTTTGTTGTAGCTGTGGCGTGAACACCATTTTATGTTCATTTCCTACCCTAGTCTTATACTCAAGTCAATACGTTTTCCCATTTTTTTGTGGTAAAATGAGGTGCCTCGGCTTATACTCGGGTCGGCTTATACTTGAGTATGTACAGTAAGAATGCTTGTGTCCTCATTTTCATACAGAAACAAAAATGACATTTATTAGTTATGTAAAAGATATCAGGTAAAGTCATGCAAATCATTATTTTGCACTCTGGTGACTAACCATGCATCAAAGAGAGAACAGAGTAATCACATTATGGACAATGTAATGCAGCCCTCTGACATCTCTGTGAACCTCTTTTCTGACTAGCAGCAGCAGGGACATTAAGAGAATCAAGGAAACACAGGTCCCGAATAATCGACTCACACAAAACAAAATATGAAACATATCTTTGTATGAAACAAAATCTATTCATCTCTCTTGCATTAATATTTACTTGTTAAAATGACAAAAAAAAAAAAAAAAATACTTAGGTCAGTCCTGTATTCCAGATATATTGAGAAAATAACAAGCATGACCAAACAGTACATGTATCACAAGTAATAAACATATATAACAAATACAACAAAAGTATGAAAACGTGAATAACTACGCTATTACTTCTAAAACATACCGAGCAGCAACTTTTCTGTGAGATATTGACACAGTGACAAAAAATGTACTTAGATAAGCTGTGCTAATACTGCATTACATATATACATTCAAAACATATATAACAAAGGTGTAATAATCCAGTGAAGAATAATCAAATAACTGGAAGTTATCAAAAATGAATTTGAATAAACAGTGAAAATGATTTATCCAATAAAGAGTCCGGTAATATAAATGTTCCAGTGAAAAATGCTCAGTGATTCCAATGGATATTCACCACTAGGGATGGGCCGAATGACCCCCTGTTCGGTGCGCACCAGAACTTTCGAACATCAGGAAAGTTCGGAACAGAATAACGAACCACATTGAAGTCTATGGGGCCCGAATGTAAAAAATAAAAAGTGACCATTTTAAAAGCATATTTGCAAGTAATTGTGCATACAATGGTCATGGGGGTCCAGGTATTGCCTTGGGGGACATGTGTCAATGAAAAAATAAATGAGCAGTGATTTATTAATGCTTAAAGTGAAAGTATAAAAATGAAAAATTCCTTTCAATACAGTGCCTGGGGGGCCTCCTTAGTCCACCTGTAAAGTGGCATATCTGTGTATAAAAGCTGCTGCAGCAATAATTGCATTTACTGTATACAGCCCAAAACATGACATTTTCCCTGCACGCTTTCTTTATTTTCTAAGCAACGGATTAGGGAGCCAGTCTGTATGATGAGGCAGCAATGTAGCGCACAGGGAACAAGATTAGAGATTTTTTGGATACATATTTGTGTCTCTGCAACAGACTTTGGATTTCTACTTCTGTAACTTGTGCGGAAAATATGTTCTTTGGGTGTCGGTGGCGACTTCACACCATAACCTTATAGCGGTACAGTTATGCCGCGTACACACGATCGGTCAAACTGATGAGAACGTTCTGATGGACCGTTTTCATCAGACCAAACCGATAGTGTGTGGGCCCCATCAGTTATTTTATCCATAGGTTAAAAAAAAGCAATCTTGTTTTGAAATTAACCGATGGATACCTAACCGATAGAAAAAAAACAATCGTTTGTAGGCACGTCCATCGATTAAAAATCCACGCATGTTAAGAATCAAGTCGACGCATGCTTGGAAGCATTGAACTTCTTTTTTTCAGCACGTCATTGTGTTTTACGTCACCGCGTTCTGACACGATCGTTTTTTTTTTTAACCAATGGTGTGTAGGCACGACTGACCATCAGTCAGCTTCATCAGTTAACCGATGAAAACAGTCCACTTAATAGTCCAGGACTTACTACGCATGGACCAATGGCGCATTGCCGCAAGAGGAAATCCGTGCCAACTAAGCATGCGCCAAAGACGCCTCAGTGCGCCAACCGGCACCTGCACAGAAGACATGAAAAAGGTAGGAAAATGCCCAGGAGGCATACAGGAAGTGACCTGTCTGAACTTGTTGTGACCTGGAAACCTATTTGACTACTCTTTCTTTATTGCTGCTTGTCTTTGACCTCGGATTTGTACTTTGATCATTCTACTTCTTTGCCCCTTTTGTACTCAGCTGCCAGAATGGAATCGACCCTGGCTTGGATCTCGATCATTCTTCTTCTGATTAACCCTTTTGTACTTTGTTGCCAGAGTGAACTTGACCTCGGCTCAGATCTTGGATTAAGGCTTGCACGGTGCTCCATACCCCATGTCCACCAAGTCTCTGTCTCCAGAGGCTTCAAGGACCCAAGGTGCAAGGGAGGCTTCCCAAACTACAGATGCGTTCTATGATTAGTAACAAAACCTCCATCAGCACTGAATGCTGGTCCGAAAGCATACCGGGTGCAGGGCAGCTCAGCAGCTCGATAACATACTGGGCAAGTTCTGGCCAGTAGTCTGTTCTCATGACCCAGTAAGCCAGTGGATCATCAACTGAAAAGCTCTTCATCTCTGTTTTCACCCCTAGATAATCTTACACCATGTGATGCAGACGCTGTTGATGGAATGTGAAAGCTGACAGCCCTGGGTGGCGAGGACTAAAATAATTAAAAAATGCATCACTTAGGGAACCGCCTTCTCCACCACGCCTCTCCAACAGAAGCCTAAAAACATAATTTTCCCCTACATTGTAATCTACCAGAGTTGGGAAAAGCATTTGATAAACTTATCTTTATGGTGTCCTCAAGAGATTTAATCTTCTGCACTCTCTGTGGGGACAGGGTTAGGGATGAGCTTTATGTTAGGGTCGAACATGAGTTAGAATCGAACATGAGTTCGCCTGTTCGTCTAAATTCGAACATTAGTGCAGTGCATTGCTGTCTGATGATTGGCCAAGCATGCACTATGACTCGCATGCTTTGGCCAATCACGGCGCCGTCAGCAAAGAGAGACATAATTGGCCAAAGGCAGGGTGCCTTTGGCCAATTATGGCTAAGGGGGTTAAGTCCATGCTTGTGTGTGTATATACAGTATATATATATATATATATATATATATATATATATATACACTGCATCCAGTGTAGCTAGATCTGACTGCATGCTGTTCCTGGTGTACTTTTTCTAATATACTGTCAGGCAGGCAGGTGACTCAGTGAGCTGCAGTGCATTTAATATATATATATACAGTCTCGTATATATCTATATCCACTGTATCCAGCATGGTTAGATCTGACTGGGGTCAGATCTAACCAAGCACAACCTTGGGTCAACCCCGCCCCTTGACCCTGTATAGGACACCCCTGTCTAGAGAGATAAAAGGCAGGCAGGTGTTCTTATGAATAGCTTGCGATGGTCCAGGGAGGGTGTGTGCTGTCCTGAGGCAGAGCAATTTTCCATTTTCCTGGCTCAGCCTCATGCCAGCACAACCTCGGGACCTAACTAGCACACACCAAGGGAGGGAAACAAAATAAAAAATCTAAACACCAGGTGCTGCCAAAAGAAAATGTATTAACAACCAGACAGAGCGGATGACAATACAGAAGTTCCCATCAGACCCAGCTGGGAAGATGTCACATCTAGTTTGTAATGTTTGAGGAAGGTGTTAGGGGAACGCCAACTTGTTGCTTTACAAACCACCTCTGCCGAAACCTTGCACCAAGCCGCCCAGGGGGATGAGACTGCCCTGGTTGAGTCCACATGAATCTCCTGGGGGGGGGGGAGGCCTTCCAGAGAGTATGCCATCTGAATCGTCTTCACTATCCAGGATGAAATTACTCTTGGGGAGGCTGGCATGCCCTTCCTAGGGCCATCCGGATATACAAAAAGAGCTTCAGACTTTCAAAATGCTTCAGTCCTTTCTAAATATGTCTGCAACATAATCTTTAGGTCTAACTGATGTAACTCCGACCCTTCCGGGTCCATCGTTGTTGGTGAAAAGACTGTAACGCAATGAAATATATGGTTTTAAACTTGCAGTAATGCAATAAAAATATAAAGCATTAGGGATGAGCCGAACACCCCCCCGTTCGGTTTGCACCAGAACCACCGAACGGACCGAACGTTCGCGCAAACTTTGAAGTCTATGGGACTCAAACGTTCAAATTCAAAAGTGCTAATTTTAAAGGCTAATATGCAAGTTATTGTCGTAAAACGGGTTTGAGAACCCGGGTCTTGCCCCAGGGAACATGTATCAATGGAAAAAAAGTTTTAAAAACTGTGTTTTTTTCTGGAGCAGTGATTTTAATGATGCTAAAAGTGAAAAAAAAAATTAAAAATTCCTTTAAATATCGTACCTGCTGGGTGTTACTATAAGAAAAAAGAAAAAAGCTTGCGGCTTTAATGTAATGTCTGGTCCCTGCAATATGGATGAAAATCATTGAGAAAAATAGCATGGGTTCCCCCCCCTCCCCCCAGGTCATTACCAGCCCCTTTGGCCCTATATACTTTGAATAGCAGTATACAGGCGGTGCAAACAAGACAGGGACTGTAGGTTTGTTGTTAAGTAGAATCTGTTTGTAATTTTGAACTGGTACTTTTTTAAAGTGTAGCTCCAGCCAAAAAATCTATTATTTAAGCTTTTTGGAAAACATAGAGCAGTAAGTGCGCAGTGAGGTAGGGTAGTTCTGTAGTGACGTTGTACAAAACAGCCATGCTATTATCAGCTATCACTGCTGTGGGTTTTGATGCCCCTCGGCCTCCTGACTGTGTTTTGAAGGTTCAATCTCACATCTATGCGATGCATCAGAGTATGTGCCTTGCTGCAGAACAGCTTATTAATTTGAGAATTAATTTAATTTTTTAATGCCGCTGCACCAAAATGCATGGTGCTTTTGTTAGCATGCATTTTTATTTTTGTGATTTTTTTATTTATATATTTATTTATATATATATAATGTGTGTGTAAATAAAATAAAAACAAAATCACAAAAATGCATGCTAACAAAAGGACCATGCATTTTTTTGAGAATCGTGATCTTCATTCTAAGATTCTTTGTGATTCTCATTTTTTCCAGAATCGAGCAGCTCTACTGCCTTTAGGAATTAATATGAGAAACACCAGCAAATCTATTGACGTAGCTTTAGGTGCACACTGTACAGAGGACACAGACAGTACACCACGTGAAAATACTGCAGCTAGCACAATCACCTGCCTGCCAGTATATTAGGAAGAGCAGATCTATCTAAACTCAATATAGTGTTTAAATATATATACAACACCTGGGATGCATATATATCCTCTACACATTGTAACTCTAACTGACTAGCCTGCCTGCCTGCTCTATCTAACCCCAAAATATGACACTCTCTCTCTGTCTCTCTCTGTAAACCACCAACACACTACACAAGGCCGACTTCCAGGCAGCATTATATAGTGTGGGGCGTGTACTAAACCCCCTGAGCCATAATTGGCCAAAGCCATCCTGGCTTTGGCCAATTATGGCTCACCATTTTTTGCGCGCTGTGATTGGCCAAGCATGCGGGTCATAGTGCATGCTTGGCCAATCATCAGCCAGCAATGCACTGTAATGCCGCAGTGAATTATGGGCCAAGACACGCAACTCAAATTTGGCGTGAATGGCCCAAAACGTTTGTAATTCGACGAACGATCGAACATACGAAGCTCATCCCTATACAGCATTAAACTTGCAGTAATGCAATGAAATATACTGCATTAATCTTGCAGTAACGCATAGATCTATATGGCGTTAAACTTGAAGTAACGCAATTAAATATACAGCGTTAAACTTGCGGTAACACAATGAAATATATGGCATTAAACTAGAACTATACAGAGTTAAACTTGCAGTAACGCACATAACGATATGGCATTAAACTTGCAGTAATGCAATGAAATATATGGCGTTAAACTTGCAGTAATGTACAGAACTATATGGCATTCAACTTATAGTAACTTAATGAAATATATGGTGTTAAACGTGCAGTAACACATTGAAATATACAGTGTTTAACTTGCAGGAATGCAATGAGATATACAGCATTAAACTTGCAGTAACGCACAGAACTATATGGCGTTAAACTTGCAGTAACGCAATGAAATATATGGCGTTAAACTTGCAGTAACACAATGAAATATACAGAGTTAAACTTGCAGTAGCGCAAAGAAATATACAACGTTAAACTTGTAGTAAGGCACAGAACTATATGGCGTTTTACTTGCAGTAACACAGAGAACTGTATGACGTATGCAGTAACACAATAAAATATACTGTGTTAACCACTTAAGGACCAAGCCTGTTTTTTAGATTTGGCGTTTACAAGATTAAAACATTTTTTTGCTAGAAAATTACTTAAAACCCCCAAACATTATATATATTTTTTTCTAACACCCTAGGGAATACAATGGCGGTCATTGCAATACTTTTTGTCACACCGTATTTGCGCAGCGGTCTTACAAGGGCACTTTTTGGGGAAAAAATTCACTTTTTTGTATTAAAAAATCACACAACAGTAAAGTTAGCCCAATTTTTTTATATATTGTGAAAGATAGTATTACGCCGAGTAAAATGATACCCAACATGTCACGCTTCAAAATTGCACCCGCTCATGCGTCAAACTTTTACCCTTAAAAATCTCTGTTACGTTTAAAAAAATCTATTGGTTGCATCTTTTGAGCTACAGAGGAGTTCGCTTCTGCGCGCAAGCTCGTCGGGACAGGGTGCTTTAAATTTTTTTTGGGGGTTTTCTGCCATGATACTGGAGCCTAAATAGAGCCAAACACCATGTTATTGGTCGGTGGTAATCAACAGGAAAATGGCCCCACCGCCATAATACCGAAGCCGCCACAACAACCAACATCATTTAATCAGTCATGTTCTATCAAAGGCTCCGGTATCATGGTGGCGGCGCCATTTTCCTGATGACGTGTGCACGAGCATGAAATGCATAGAGATTTTGGGGCATAGCACGCATGGTATAGGAGTTCTCTACACTATTGAATCAGCTGAGATGCACACTGTTTTTATTTGTATCACTTGCCAGTGACGGATCGGCCTCTACCTTCCCTCAAGCTACGCTGTAACTCTGCTGTACCTGACACAAGTTACAAGCCTTGTAGGTTTTTTATCAATTAACCACTTGCTTACTGGGCACATATACCCCCTTCCTGCCCAGGTGAAATTTCAGCTTTCGGCACTGTCACGCTTTGAATGAAAATTGCGCAGTCATGTGACGTGGCTCCCAAACAAAATTGACGTCCTATTTTCCCCACAAATAGAGCTTTCTTTTGGTGGTATTTTATTTTTTGCTTTTAAACAAAAATAGAGCAACAATTTTGAAAAAAACACAATGGTCCAGATTCTCAAAGGGCTTACCACGGCGCAACGCCATGTACGCCGTCGTAAGTCCTAATCTGGGCCGTCGTATCTATGCGACTGATTCTTAGAATCAGTTACGCATAGATATCCATTAGATCCGACAGGCGTAAGGCTCTTACGCCGTCGGATCTTAAATGCAATTTTTTTTTGTCCGCTAGGTGTCACCTCCGTAGTTTTCCCCGTCGAGTATGCAAATTAGCTATTTACGCGAATTCCCGAACGTACGCGCGGCCGACGCAGTAAAGTTACGACGTTTACGTTAGGCTTGTCCCGGCGTAAAGTTGCCCCTGGGTATATGAGGCGCAATCAATGTTAAGTATGGCCGTCGTTCCCGCGTCAAAATTTATAAATTTATGTTGTTTGCGTAAGTCGTCCGTTAATGGGGCTGGACGCCATTTACGTTCACGTCGAAACCAATGACGTCCTTGCGACGTCATTTGGAGCAATGCACCCTGGGATATTTTACAGACGGCGCATGCGCAGTACGTTCGGCGCGGGAACTCGCTTAATTTAAATGCTACACGCCCCCTACCCGCCTAATTTGAATTAGGCGGGATTGCGCCGAGTGATTTACGATACACCGCCGCAACTTTACAGGCAAGTTCTTTGTGAATAAAGCACTTGCCTGAAAAACTTGCGGCGGCGTAACGTAAATTAGATACGTTGCTCCCGCCCTAAGTTACGCAATTCTACAAGAATCTGCCCCAATATTTTTTAGTTTTTGCTATAATAAATATCCCATTTAAAAAAATAATAATAATTTCAGTTTAGTCCGATACGTATTCTTCTACATATTTTTTGTAAAAAAAAAAATCACAATAAGCGTATAGTGATTGGTTTGCGCAAACGTTATAACGCCTACAAAATAGGGGATTGAATTATTACTTTTTTTTTATTATTATTATTTTTTTACTAGTAATGGCGGCAATCGGCGATTTTTGTCACAACTGCAATATTACGGCGGACACATCGCACACTTTTGACACATTTTTGGGACCATTCACATTTATACAGCGAACAGTGCTATAAAAATGCACTGGTTACTGTATAAATGTGACTGTCAGGGAAGGGGTTAACACTAGTGGGCATCAAGGGGTTAAATATGTACCCTGGGAGTGATTCTTACTTTAGGGGGATTCTTACTGTGGGGAGGGGGACTAACTGGGGGAGGTGACCGATGGTTGTCCCTATGTACAAGGGACACACCATTGGTCTCCTCTCCCTGACAGGACGTGGAGCTCTGTGTTTACATACAGAGCTCCACGTCCCTGGCTCTGTGACTGCTGATCGTGGCTGCCTGGCAGACATCACGGCTGCCTGGCATGCTCATCGGCATCTGTGTGACGCGGTGGGCGTACACGCGCCAAACAGTGGCGGGCGGTCAGAGGCCGTATTTAGACGGCCTCCCGGCAGATGAGAGCCACCTTGCGGCCATATATAGTCGGGCGCAGGGTGGGAAGGAGTTAAAAAAGACTGTATTACACTAGTTCTGCCTACTTACCGTATGTTTATGAAGCGTTGTTTCATACTAAGTGGATAGAAGTGGATCTCTGGAAAAAAATGAATATAGCCTGTGAGAGGCCTGAAAGAGGAATGATTCTGAGAAAAGATTCTCCTATATGCCTGGTGGTCATTTATGGCCTTGGATATCTGGTGAGCGCAATTGTATGGCACTTCGAGTGAAGCACTTTGATTAAATGCACATTGCACTTTTATGAAGCACAGTGTTGGAATACTAGAATATTTTAATTAACCATTGTTTAATTATAATTTACATATCTGCGTTAATTATGGACATTTGAATATGTATTTGATGACACTTTATGCACTTTAAAAAGTGGTATCTCACATTTTGTTGCGCCCTTTCATCTTTTTGATAATTTGTTATTAGTATACACTAGTTTTGGAGCTGCAATTGATATATAGGAGACCACATTTATGTTTATCTAATATTGGCACAGATTTCTATTCACATACATTTCAGAAAAAGTATACAGTATAAAAAAATTTGAAACCTGAGAAAAAAATAAAGCTTCCTCACTATCCCCAATGATTACATTTAACTGATTTATCAGTGGTGAAAAAAATAATTGTGGTCTACATCTATATTCAAACCAGCAGGCTATAGAGTATCTAATATGTATAGCCATTCCATTTCATTTTGTGAGACTGCTCTTTTCAGAGTTGTCCCCCGCCAATGTTTTTTGACTCTATCAATTACATAAAAAGTAAGTAAAGATGGATCTTTATTATGGAACAGTCTGAAGTGATTTGACATGTTGTGTTTAGGGAACCCGTTTTTTTATATTAGCTATATGCTAATTTATTCTGGTGCTAAGTTTCCATGTGGTTCTACCCACATATTTTTTTGGACACTGGCATTTCAATACATATGTTACATATTCTGAATCACATGTAATTAAAGATTTTATTTTAAACATGTGATTTGTGACTACCGATTGTACATTTTCAATTTTCCTCTTCAGTCTTTTTGAGGTTTTACATGCCTTGCACCGAGTGCAGTAATGAAAACCTTCCCTATCTAGGAAAGTGGACACTTTTTTGGGGGGATCAGTACCAGCCCTGTTGCCTTGGGAGTAGTGCAAGGCTTTAAATCTCCTCAAGGCTTTCTCATGGCTTTCCTCTAGAAGGATTTTAACGTATTTCTGTACTGCGTCAATTCTTGCAGTTTATCATCCGCCAAAAAAGTTTTATGTTGAGATTCTAGCTGCTTGATTGGTAACAATAAGTAAGACATATTTTTAATTTTAAACCTTTTTTCCCTAGCTGCCATCTGTATGAAGAGGCTTCTGTTATAGACTTTGTGTGCACACCAGACAGAAGGAAGGGAGACATCAGGGGCAATGTTATTTTCAAAGAATTCTTGGTTTTGTTTTCTTAAGGCTTCTTTAAATTACATCCTAGAAAAAAAGGTCTACATTATTGCAGCACATGTAAGTGGGCTTTGTGGTATTAGGTTCTGTAAGGAAAATAGATATTGGTGCCTGATCCGACCAAAGAATAGAGTGGATTTTTGCCACTGCCACCCTAGACAGCAATTGTAAATCAGACACAAAGAGGTCAATGCGTGTATATATCTTGTGAGTATAGTCTTTTTCTGTTGGATTAAGAAATTGTCATATATCATACAGGTCCTCACTGTGAAGAAAGGGTTTCAAAGTAGAACAGGATTACAGTAGAGTAAATTTCATTGTCAACAATAGAGTTGAAATCTCCACAGATGAGTTGATAGCCTTTACGTATGTGGTGGACTTTCTTAGTAACCCTGCACAAAAAGGCTATTTGACGTGAATTTGGAGCATATATATTTGCGATAGTGTAGGTGATGTTGTTGATGTCACACACTAAATTAATATATCTACCATGTGGATCCAAAACTGATGCGTGAAGTTTAAAAGAAACAGAGTTTTTGAAAACAAGTCCCTCTTTTTTTAACCTCTGCGTTTGTGGTAAATATATGTGAAAAAAGTTGTTGGGTACATGTGGAAGATTTGTTAGCTAAGAAATGGGTTTCTTGTACAGAAATAACCTCTCCATTGAGGTTTTTTGCTTCTTGCCACAGAGCTTTTCGCTTATATGGACTGTTGAGCCCATGAGCATTTAGTGAGAGGATTTTAAGAATCATATATAAAAGTAATTGATTGATGTAGTCAACTGTGTAAGCATCTTAGTGAGATCTAGTATAAAAGAGTACCTGATCGGGTGTAGTTTCTTTGAGTCCTCCAGCAGTGTAGTTTCAACAGATAGGGTGGTTTCGGCTTTGGGAATCTCCAGGAGAAAGGCTTATTGTCAATGGTGTCAACAAAAAAAAATAGTTAAACAGAAATAAAAAAAAAAGTAACTGTAAAAAAACTGTAAAAAAAACAAGAGACAAATCATGAAAAGCAGTGAATACTGATTTATAGGGTGGAGGATATCTGCACATCAGAGCCACAGGGTTCCTTCATATTCATATGTTTGATTGGTGATAAAGAGGGTGCTGTAAAGTGATTAAATATATATAAGCACTCGTAGGTTATTAAACTATAAATATAACAAAATATATAGATATATATAAAAAATAATCACAAATTCCACCTCAAGTGAATTTTTTAATATTCATATGTTTACTTGAGAACCTACCAACTTTAAGGCAAGGAGTATTGGGGCATTTAGTCGGGGGCTGTTTCCCATAAAGGATCAACTCTTGATGGTGAAGCTTTAGATGAGGGGCTTTGGTCATCTATGGGCAGCAAGCCCAACTGCTTTTGCTAAATTCATTCCTTCTTCCACAGAGAATATAGTATAATTTTTGCACTCCCAGGTGACCAATAGTTTGACTGGGAAGCCCCAGTGGTAGACAACATTATGATTGGTATATAGCTTAGTAAGAGAGACTAGCTTATTGCGTGTTTGCATAGTGTGCTTGGACAGGTCTACATGTAAGGAGATCCCAGAGTATGGTTCAGGCAATATGGATTCTTATCTTGCTCCAAGGGAGCCAAAGTATGTGGTAAGCTTGAGGGGACCTGCAGGTGGCTTACGTTTCCCCATAGCCCAGTAGTAGTTCACCTACTTGTAGAAGGTGTTAAGGCTCAAGTTAGCTGTCCCCCATCCAGGGGCAGACTGACAACTCATGGGGCCCCCGGGCAATAGAAGATTATGGGGTCCCCGGGCTTACAGATGGCCACCATGCCAGGAGGCAGTGCAGAGGGGGTGGGGCAGCTAAAATATATGGATTTTCACATCAAAAGCATGTCGGTTTCGGACATATCAGGGACAGATGTAAAAAAAAACAGGTTTTTACATACTGTCCCTGGTTTTACTGAGCCTGGCAGCCCTGGTGGGGCCCCCTAGTGGCAAGGGGCCCTCGGGCAGTGCCTGGGTGCCTCAATGGTCAGTCCACCCCTGCCCCCATCGCTGTAAAGGGCTGGGAATGGCTGTGATATCCTGGAGCTTCTTCCTCAAGTGGCCATCTTCCTCGGCTGCCGGCTCCGCCCCCTGTTTTGAGTTTTTCAAAGAAAGTATTAGGATGCTGTATGAAAAGATAGCTTTTAAACTGATTGTCAGCAACTGCCTGCTCAGCTCTAACACGGGCTGGATATTCACAGATGATGGAAGGCATACCTGACTCTCTCTACTATAAGATGGCTAATCTCACTAGAGTTATGGACAAGTGCTGCACTGGTGATTCCAATTTCTGGGTATGGAACATGAGGCCCTAGCCCAGTTTTTCAGCCTCCCCTGGCTTTTATCCAAGTTTAGCCTCTACTGTCCTTTCCCATCTTACTTCTGGAATAACAATTCAGGTATGCTAGGGAAATATTTTATTCAAATTGTATTCAACTAACCTAATATATAATAAGAATCTTCATTGTCTATTTACACTCAACACATTTGACCTTTGTAAGCAACAGGGAATAGATTATGCACACAGACATAAGAACACTGATAGACCTCCCCAAGTGATATATGGAGCTCATAACAACTCAGACATTCTGATAACCCCCAAATGTGTGGAGGAAATGGAGAAGTTGTGCTAAACATGGTTCTACCCTTATTTCTCAAAAACATTGCAACGACAAAACAATCAGAATTAAATTGTTTGTTTGGAGTGTGCGCGCACACACACATACACAAAACTTCTAATTTCACCTTTCTGAACATGTTACATGTACTCCAATATATAAGGTGCAATGTTCCATGTGACAGGCTAGGGATTCAGAGTTAAGATTTCAAAGTTCTGTGAATTAATGAACTACAAGTACCATCATCCTTTGTAGCTGACAGCTTGAAGTACTCAATGAACTACCAAGGTGCTGATTAGCGGTCTAGGTAGTTTACTGATGTTCCTGTAATTCAGTAACTTGATCTGATGATTGTTGGTGCTTTGCGTTACAGGCTCCTATTTTTTTTTTTTTATAAATGCACATTTTTTATCTGAAAATAAATGTGCATTGTTTTTTAAGTGAACCTACCTTTAAGTCTTTTGAAACTCTGGACTCCATTGCCACTGTAGAAAAGAGTTCACCATCAGGCTTCATCAGGACACGTTCAAGGTTCAAAGATATCAAAAGAGAAAACGGATCTCACTGAAATGAAACACATTTGTTAAAAAATTCTGATATTAATGACACGTCTTAAAAACACTGGTCTATCCATAGAGAAGAGGTAAGGCACAAATGGATAAAAGGTTACTAGTTCGACCTAGATTAATTTTTTCAAGTACCCCCCTTTTTTTGTTCCCTCTTAATTTAAGGATGTGGCGTTTGTGAGTGCTTCCTCTTATTTTCACATTTTTGGGACATTATACAGCGACCAGTGCTATAAAAATGCAATAATTACTGTATAAATGTCACTGGTAGGGTCTTAACACTAGGGGCCAATCAAGGGATTAAATGTGTTCCCTTGTTTGTGTTTCTACCTGTGGGGGGATGGAACTGACTAGAGGAGGAGACATATCATTGTTCCTAGTTAGTAGGAGCAGACGATCAGGGATTTGTGTTTACACACACACATACATCCCTGTTCTGGCTGAATTCATGAGAGCTGGTATTTATGATTGGGCTTACTCTGAGCGGGATCAAACCAGGCAAACATTTTAAATACTTTTCATTAAATCTGGTGTTTAGCTTTAAAGAAAAACATTCAGTATGGCTTTTGTGATTTAACGCACCTGTTGGATCCTGGAGAAATCCTAACTTCAAAGAGGCACCCATTTAAATCATACTATGCACCGACACCGTGACCAACATATCTACATCTTGCACCCACACTATCAGCACCATACAACCACACCATGTACCAACACTATCCACACTACACACTTGCATTACGTGCATAATGCACCCACACTATCCACACAGTGTATTCATACTATCCATACCATATATACATTTTATACACATCATGCACCCATTCTACCTACATCATGCATTCACACTATCCACATCATGCACCCTCACTACCCACACCATGCATCCACACTATCTATACTGTACACCCACAATATCCACACTGTGAGCTCACATCAGATTCACGGCGCACATACACTACCCACACCACACAATCACACCATCCACACTTCACTCACACTCCCCACATTGTGCACAGTCTCTGCTTCCATTATGCTGTACAGTAGGTGAACCCGATTTTGTGTCAATCTCGCTCTCTTTCTCGGCGAGATTGAGCACCTACGAGCCCCATCGCGGGAGCCAGCGCCGAGCTGGCTTGCCGCGATGGAGACAGAGCCGTCATAGAAGCGACGGGAGATCCGACTTGGATTCCCGCCAATTCTACACGTGTGCGGCGTTTGCTATGAATCCTCAGGGGGAAGTCCCCGCCGGATTTTAAATAAAAATCCGGCATGGGTCCCCCCCTCAGGAGCATACCGGGCCCTTAGGTCTGTTATGGGTTGTAAGGAGAGCCCCCCTACGCCGAAAAAAACGGCGTAGGGGGTCCCCCTACGATCCATACCAGACCCGTATCCAAAGCACGCTACCCGGCCAGCCAGGAAGGGAGTGGGGACGAGCGAGCGCCCCCCCCCCTCCTGAGCCGTACCAGGCTGCATGCCCTCAACATGGGGTGGTTGGGTGCTCTGGGGCAGGGGGGCGCACTGCAGCCCCCCCACCTCAGAGCACCCTGTCCCCATGTTGATGAGGACAGGGCCCCTTCCCGACAACCCTGGCCGTTGGTTGTCGGGGTATGCGGGCGGGAGGCTTATCGGAATCTGGGAGCCCCCTTTAATAAGGGGGCCCCCAGATACCGGCCCCCCACCCTAAGTGAATGAGTATGGGGTACATCGTACCCCTACCCATTCACCTGCAAGAAAAGTGGTAAAAACACAAATAAACCACACAGTGTATTAAAATATTTTATTAGTCTGCTCCGGAGGCCGCCCCCTGTCTTCTTTATTAGCTCTTTTACCAGGGGGGCTTCTTCTTTGACGTCTTCGGGTGGGTGGGGGCCGCCGTCTGGTTCTCTTCCACCGCCGGGGGGGGGTGGCTTTTAAAAAAGCCCCCACCCCCCCGGCGGGTTTCCTCCGGCGTCTTCGGCGGGGCTCTTCTTCTTCCGCTATCCCGACGGGTCTTCTCCGCTATCCGGGGGGTCTCGCAGCTCTCCGCTGTTGACTCGTCGCACCCCGGTTCTTCGTCTCGCAGTCCGGTCCCTTCTTCCGTGCTGTACGTCTTCTTCCGTGCTGTGAGTTCTTCTTCCGCGCTGTGACGTCATGTTCTTCACTTCTCTTCTTCTCCCGATGTTGACTCGCCGGTCCTCCTCGCTGAAATGACGGATGCGCGCCTTGCATCGGACCTATATAGGCCTCACAGTCCCATCATGCTCTGTACCTACCCATGTGATACCGTGGGTAGGTATCACATGGGTAGGTACAGAGCATGATGGGACTGTGAGGCCTATATAGGTCCGATGCAAGGCGCGCATCCGTCATTTCAGCGAGGAGGACCGGCGAGTCAACATCGGGAGAAGAAGAGAAGTGAAGAACATGACGTCACAGCGCGGAAGAAGAACTCACAGCACGGAAGAAGACGTACAGCACGGAAGAAGGGACCGGACTGCGAGACGAAGAACCGGGGTGCGACGAGTCAACAGCGGAGAGCGGCGAGACCCCCCGGATAGCGGAGAAGACCCGTCGGGATAGCGGAATAAGAAGAGCCCCGCCGAAGACGCCGGAGGAAACCCGCCGGGGGGTGGGGGCTTTTTTAAAAGCCACCCCCCCCGGCGGTGGAAGAGAACCAGACGGCGGCCCCCACCCACCCGAAGACGTCAAAGAAGAAGCCCCCCCTGGTAAAAGAGCTAATAAAGAAGACAGGGGGCGGCCTCCGGAGCAGACTAATAAAATATTTTAATACACTGTGTGGTTTATTTGTGTTTTTACCACTTTTCTTGCAGGTGAATGGGTAGGGGTACGATGTACCCCATACTCATTCACTTAGGGTGGGGGGCCGGTATCTGGGGGCCCCCTTATTAAAGGGGGCTCCCAGATTCCGATAAGCCTCCCGCCCGCATACCCCGACAACCAACGGCCAGGGTTGTCGGGAAGGGGCCCTGTCCTCATCAACATGGGGACAGGGTGCTCTGAGGTGGGGGGGCCGCAGTGCGCCCCCCTGCCCCAGAGCACCCAACCCCCCCATGTTGAGGGCATGCAGCCTGGTACGGCTCAGGAGGGGGGGGGGCGCTCGCTCGTCCCCACTCCCTTCTTGGCTGGCCGGGTAGCGTGCTTTGGATACGGGTCTGGTATGGATCGTAGGGGGACCCCCTACGCCGTTTTTTTCGGCGTAGGGGGGCTCTCCTTACAACCCATAACAGACCTAAGGGCCCGGTATGCTCCTGAGGGGGGGACCCATGCCGGATTTTTATTTAAAATCCGGCGGGGACTTCCCCCTCAGGATTCATAGCAAACGCCGCACACGTGTAGAATTGGCGGGAATCCAAGTCGGATCTTCCGTCGCTTCTATGACGCGCTTGCTGGGATGTGCTGTCACTATTCCAGTGAGTGCAAGATGTCGGCGAGATCTCGGCACCATGTCGCCGAGTATCAGCGCGACGCTGTCGTGCTAAAAGCACAATATCACAAACACCTACTGTACATTATACTCCTGACCCCTGCATGTTTTCTAAATATTTTATGCCAAATGTGTTTGCAGTGCAACTGGTGTTTATCACTGCATTCTCTGCAAGAGCCAGGACTTTAAATATACTGTACAGACTAAGCATTGTAGTTAGCCAAACAAATACATAAATAGTTTTAATATTAATACATTCTTGATGATATTTCTGTCCTTAATATGATACATTTTCTAGTGCCAGGTGGGATTCTTATCAAAGTTGCTGTAATTATATTGATAATGCTATCATCCCCCCACTATCTATAATGGTACCACTATGTACCCAAGTATTCTCTCACTTCTCCCCCTTTCACCATCTTTCCACATTAAATGTCCTTCCCGTATTATTCATTGCAAACCCCCATTCACCATATCTATCCTATCTTACCTACCTTGCTGACATATTCCTCCAAAATAGTTACACTTGACCTTTAGAACCCAACAAGGGTATTAAGCTCCACCTTTGGGAGCTGATTTAATGAAACTCGTAATTACTTCCCCCTGTCCCTTTATGAAACAGTACCCCAATACATCTTCCACACTCTTTTTATGATCCATGTAATCTGACTTGTAAATTGTACAAATGTGCCTGGTACTTATTTTGTAGACTTTGCTTATTGTCTAAATAAGGAATTAAAACAAAAGTCAAACATATTAAAATGGATTATACTTTCCAAATGCAAGGTTTGATGCTAGGATTGTAGAGACTTTCCTGGATATCAGACGACTGGGTTTGGACTATAACTTATCAACATATTGAGATTTTCTTTAAAAACAAAATTGATATCTTTATTGTCTCAATCTAGTCTAAAGCATTTAAGCATTTAACCACTTAAGCCCCGGACCATTTTGTTGCTAAATGCCCAGGCCAAGTTTTGCGATTCGGCACTGCGTCACTTTAACAGACAATTGCGCGGTCGTGCGACGTCCCAAACAAAATTGGCGTCCTTTTTTCCCCACAAATAGAGCTTTCTTTTGGTGGTATTTGATCACCTCTGCGGTTTTTATTTTTTGCGCTATAAACAAAAATAGAGCGACAATTTTGAAAAAAATGCAATATTTTTTACTTTTTGCTATAATAAATATCCCCCAAAAACATATATAACATTTTTTTTCCCCTCAGTTTAGGCCGATACGTATTCTTCTACCTATTTTTGGTAAAAAAAATCGCAATAAGTGTTTATCGATTGGTTTGCGCAAGATTTACAGCGTTTCCAAATAGGGGATAGTTGTATTGCATTTTTATTCATTATTTTTTTTTTACTACTAATGGCGGCGATCAGCGTTTTTTTTTTGTGACTGCGACATTATGGCGGACTCTTCGGACAATTTTGACACATTTTTGGGACCATTGTCATTTTTACAGCAAAAAATGCATTTAAATTGCATTGTTTATTGTGAAAATGACAGTTGCAGTTTGGGAGTTAACCACAGGGGGCGCTGTAGGAGTTAGGGTTCACCTAGTGTGTGTTTACAACTGTAGGGGGGTGTGGCTGTAGGACTGACGTCATCGATCGAGTCTCCCTATAAAAGGGATCACTCGATCGATGCAGCCGCCACAGTGAAGCACGGGGAAGCCGTGTTTACATACGGCTCTCCCCGTTCTTCAGCTCCGGGGAGCGATCGCGGCAGGGCGGCTATAAACGAATAGCCGCGCTATCGTCCCGGATCGCTCCCCGAGGTAAGCCGCACGCAGCGGGGGGGGTCCCGATCGGACCCCCGACCCACTAGAAGGCAGGGACGTATATATACGCCCATCTGCCTGTACGTGCCATTCTGTGGACGTAAATAGGTTTGCAGCGGCGTTAAGTGGTTAAAGTGTTTTGGGCTCAGTTTACAGCAAAAATAGAAACAATTAAGACATTCTTTTCTTCTATACTTAGCTTACCATTAACGTGATGATAATATGGGTCAAATAGTATGTGCTGGCCTTGAGCTTCAGTGCAATACCCCTAAATTAATGATTAATTATTTAATTAATACGATAATTACACAAGCATTACTGAACCTGTGAGCTTCTCATTTAAATTGTCAAGCTTTAATGTGATCTATTACTGTTTCTGCTCAGCCTTCATGACTAAGTCCTTTGTCTTGCACATGAATAACTTCCTATTTCTTATAATACAAGGACATCATAAAACATCAGGGACTCTTATTATTATATAGGATAAGCCACAATTCACTTAAAATTAAATTCCATTAGCCATCTGGTATGTTTATTTTTCATGGCAGGGGCTAGAAATGGAATAAGATTGCAATGAACCCCATTGATTAGGGTTGTTAACAGATATTTATTCTAACATAGATTCTGGCAGTAGTTGGAGCTAAGGAGTATTTAAACAAGAGACATTCCTTTTGTGCTTATTTTTTTTTTTTTTTTAAGTCCACTAAATTTACCTTATTTGAGCGTTATATGCAATTTACATTAGGGGCAATCTGAGAGGATTTAGGGAGCCCCATGGTAGGGCTGAGATCTCTTGCCAGTACTTCTTTGATGTCAATAAAAATTAAGCACAGCCACTACACTTTGGAGTCTCTTAGCCAGATTTAGATAGACTGGCTTAATTTTGAGGCGGCGTAGCGTATCGCATATACGCTACGCCGCCGTAAGTCAGAGAGGCAAGTGCTGTATTCACAAAGCACTTGCCTCCTAAGTTACGGCAGCATAGCGTAAATGGGCCGGCGTAAGCGCGCCTAATTCAAATGATGAACAGGGGGGCGTGTTTTATGTTAATGACTAGTGACCCTACGTGATTGACGTTTTCAACGAACGACGCATGTGCCGTTCGTGGACATATCCCAGTGTGCATTGCTCCAAAGTACGCCGCAAGGACGTATTGGTTTCGACGTGAACGTAAATTACGTCCAGCCCCATTCACGGATGACTTACGCAAACAACGTAAAAATTAAAAAATTAGACGTGGGAACGACGTCCATACTTAACATTGGCTAGGCCAGCTTTTTGTTCGACTAACTTTACGCCAGAAAAAGCCTCATGTAAACAACGTAAAAAAAAATGCGCCGGGCGGCACGTACGTTTCAGAATTGGCGTATCTAGCTCTTTTGCATATTCTACGCCAAAATCAACGAAAGCGCCACCTAGCGGCCAGCGTAAATATGCACCCTAAGATACGATGGCGTAGGAGACTTACGCCGCTTGTATCTTAGCCTAATTGAGGCATATCTGGTTTCCATAATACGCTTAAATGTACAACGGCGTAGATTCAGAGTTACGACGGCGTATCTACTGATACGCCGGTGTAAACGTCTCTGAATCTAGCTATCTGTCTCCAAAGCAGTCTAATATCTGCCACATGCCACATGCTCCAGTCTACCAAAATGTATTTTATTGAAACTTTACAGATGGTAAATGAAAACAAGCATCATGTGGGCCTCAGTCATGGCTATCTCCTTGTGAAACAAAACTGCCTAAAATACTTAACCCATGAGGAAGGTCATGGGCAATTATTAAAATGAGCATACTAAAATCATTACACTGCTAAATATCACACAAAATATCTAGAGAATAGAGCTGCACAAAGTCAGACACAAATAGGAATGTAATAGACAATATAAAAAATACTAGAAGATACTACTAAATACTACAATTCATGGGAAATATAGACTAGTAATTAATTATGCAAATTGGCATTTTAGCTATAGCTTATGCCTTGCAGTATTCTGGAGCAGAGTCTAAAATTCACTATTCACTTGTATGCATGTCAGCCCCTCATTGGAATGGCAAGACTCTGATTACTGAGAAATATGAAAGAGGACATGTTGAAGGGACATGAAATAGGCTGTGTTTGGCAGAACATCCCCCTATACCATGTATTTTCACAAAAATATTAAATATTTGAGATCAAATGTTTACATGCATAACAATATAAAACATTTATTTGATATTGATTATGTATTTTTCTTTTTTTTTTAACATGACCAGCAGCAGAGATCAAGAAGCTAGACATTTCCCTGCAGATGGGCTGGAAAACAGCTGGGTCATATGACAACTGCGGAGTTACACCCTCAAAATGAACTTTCTATTAACAGCTTGCCTTTAAAGAAAAAAAAAATAACATAGAAAAAAATACTCACTTCTATCTGGCTGTTACTAGGCACATTTCATAATCTGCCTAGTTCCTGGTCCTAGGTGGTTCAACTTCCTGTCCTAAGACCCCATTGCCTCTCTGTCTCTGGGCATTACTGTGCCTAAAAATTGTCCAGCATGCACCTCTCCCTGGAAACCAGGAAGAAAAAGGAGCTGGAGGATATACGGCAAGTGTTTGCAATGATTTCTGGAACAATTGGGGAGCTATTAATATGGTTTAGGGACTATTTTATGTGATTAATTTTAGCTTGCAAAACAAAATAAAAAATGTTGTCCGGAACCCAGCTTTAAATAAAATAAATACAGCGGCATCATCCAGATACATAAAAAGAAAGGATAATTTACATGAATCAGTGTGTGTTTAGAATAACCTTATTGAATACCCTGCCCAGGTTTATTTAAAATAAGGTGGCACATAGTAACAAATGTGAAAAAAATATATAATTACTATTATTTAAACACTGTAATTTTCTTCACAAAAACACATGTTTTTTCTGTGCGCAAAGTGTAAAGTGTAAAGCTTGACATCTAGTTCCAGGAGAGTTGTGTTTACACTATAATGATGTACCAGAGCAGTCAGTGACGGCTCAGCCTCCCAGATAGCAGTGCACATATCTGCATGTTGCTACTTTTCAAATGTAAAGTGTAGATTAATGCTCTGTCAACATAGGGACCCATACTTAGAAAAAATCATCTATAGATTATATTGACTGCTTCTGTTGGGGAACCCATAAGGCCTCGTACACACGGCCGAGGAACTCGACGTGCCAAACACATCGAGTTCCTCGGCCAGTTCAGCCCTGAAGCCGCCGAGGAGCTCGGCGGGCCGAGAGCTCCCATAGAACAACGAGAAAATAGAGAACATGTTCTCTATTTTCTCGACGAGTTCCTCGGCGGCTCCATCGGGCCGAAAGTGTACACACGACAGAGTTTCTCGGCAGAATCAGGCTCTGACCGAGTTTCTCGCCGAATTCTCTGTCGTGTGTACGAGGCCTTAGAGGGCACCTGGTTAGTCAAAAACCTGAGCTAAGTCAGCTGCTTGCACAAGCAGATGTTTTATGCAATGGACTGTGCAAAGCCCTCCTGCATTAAAACTATCTTGTTTGCTGCCTTATCGATTGAATATACAGGATAAGCCAGTTTGATTTACTGCTGCCAATACCAGATGAGCCTGTCCCCCTGCATATATGTATTAAGATATAACTTCAAATATACATTTTTCCAAGAATCCAGTCCATTCAAAAAAAGTCTTAGGGCTTTTTGCCCACTTTTATTCATCCACATATCTAACTAACAAAGTGTTCTTCCCATGCAAGGGCATCAATGTATTTCATAACCTGGTTATTTTATTTCACAGCTTTATCTATTCCTCCTTTAGAGTTACCCCATCCGCAGTTTCAGTGCACAGGTGTCTGTTCAGACACAGACTAGCTCTATATCCTCATATATCCTCATCTGAAATTCTCTCAGATGTCATTCTGGTCACCTACCTGTCTATGTATGCCAAATAAGCCTAGGTCTCATCTCTCTACATGTAAAGCTTCAAGCTCATCTCGCAGCACATAAGATCAATCACTGACTAGAGAATTCTCTCTTTTGTAAGCAACATTTACCTAACTCTAATCAGTTCCATTCCTGTTAAGGGACCCTTTGCTCACTGAGACAAGCATTATCTGAATTTTTACACAGTGACAGACTGTCTATCACATATCCCCTTTCTCTGTTTCGACCCAGAGGTCAGAATACATGAACCCCCACATTAATGACCAAATGCTTTTAATTTGAGGGTAACTACATCATCACAGTAATCCTTGACACCTTCCTCGGGATTCTTATGCTATCCATTGCATTGTGGGTACTCTCCTGTCTTATCTTAGTCCTTTCCTGACAAACATAAGCCTGGCCACTACATGATCCTAATGGTTTCTAACTAGGATAATTTCTTTGCAGTTCTGAGATACCTCTATTTGCAGACAGATGGCATTTAAAGTAGACAGACACAAGGTACATTCTTCTTTTGCCTGCCATCACACTGGCATTCATTCTAAAGGTATATACTAAACATTTAGTAGTACATTTCCAATAGCAATGTCTGAGTATTTCAATCGTGTTCACACTAGCAATAGTTCAGACTGCACATTTATGAGGCCTGGTATTTTTGTGGGTATTATTAGGACTTCTAAACACTGATATTGTTCTGTAAGCCCCTCTAGCTATACGACCTTTATGAAGTCTTGAAGTAGTATAATTCTACACGTGTCCACCAAGCCTAAGACATTTGGGGAAAATATACTCATAATGAGATGTTTTCCTTTACAGACATTTCAATTGAGATTGAAAAAGGTTACATTTTCAATCACTTTGCCAGAAGCAGATATGGGCTGTTCTAACTGGGAATAAAATTCTTTTTGCAACCATTGCCACTGTTGACATTGAGATGGAAAGATGCTCAGCACTTTCAAACATTTCATTCAGCACATTCTTCTTCTTTCTATTGTGACAAGCTTTCCATCTCTAATAATATATATTATATATATATATATATGTGTGTGTGTGTGTGTGTGTGTGTGTGTTACAAAATAAAAAGAAATAACACATTTATAATTTTGACTGTGTCGCTGTCCCTTAAAATCTTTTTAATTGCCAAATGAATAGATGTTTACATAGAAGCAAATGGAAGCAGAACATAGTGCTTTGATTGCCAAATGAATAGATGTTGTAATAGACCTGAAATGTATTATATTCTGAGCAAAGTTTTAATTATCTTCTGAGAGCAAGATTTTGCTTAAAGTAAGCCCAAAGAATTAATTATCTTCAGATTTCATGATTCTAATAAAAGAAAAAGAGTAAACAAAAGAGGAACTCATCTTATGAATGGTCAAATAGTTATCGGTTATTCTTTTATTCCATTAAAGGATTAATTCTTTATGCTCAATTGATAGCTCTAATAGAATTTTGCCCATCATCAAAAATGTATTTAAAAAAAAGTTTATTTTGAAAGTGAAAATTAAATATAAGGGCTATTTTTCTCTGTACAAAAAACAAAACACCATAAATTAAATCTGTTTCTTTAATTTGCAAGCAAAATGCTAACAAGTGGTACAGAGAGCATAAATCAACGATTAATCTGTCAAATTTAAATGCTGTTAATTAGACCTATTTCCCATGCCAAATTCCATGCTATTAGAACACATGCCAAAAAGAATCCTTCATTCTTCACCAATTTTAAATAATATGTCAATGGTCTGAAAAGCAAATACATCCCATCATTTGCAAGTTCCTCTTTTTTATTGAAAACACTACAAAAGTGCCATGTGTTGAAACCAGACGGAAGACAGATTCACGCATGGAAGCACTAATGAGATGTTTTCTAGGCCAAGAAAAACCATTAGACTTATTGCCAAATCTGTATAATGACACTGGGCTACAATCAAATATAATTCAGATGGCATCCCATACATTTAAAAAGGGAAAGCTACCTATCTCTGTTTAATTGGGGTTTCTCATTGGAATTAAAAATAAAATAGTTTTCTAAAACAAAAAATATAATAATGAAAATAAAAGGCTACCCGACTGGAAAAAGTTACAAGTTTGCCCAAAAGATAATGACTGCTTTCTCTGAAGAGCATTATTGTATAATTGAATTACATGCAAGCGGTAAAGTAAAAACATATGATGACAAAAGTTCTTGGCAAACCTACCAAAATATGTTTCTCATGGATAATGATTCATTGAGTGAATGAATTGTGCCCTAAAAGGGATAAATTATTTGGATGTGGATCTCTGAAATTCTTGTATTTACTAGATATATTTTAATAAAAGGTACTGAGCCTTCACAGACAATAAAAATGTTTTAACATGCAAAACACAGTAACCCAGTGACAGTTACTGTGGAATATTGTTATGGCTTCATACAGTGTTCCAGAGCAATTTTAAACTGTATTTAAAGTAGAACTAGTGTATAGTGTTGAGCGGAATACGCCATATTCGATTTCGCGATATATCACGAATATATAGCCGAATATTCGAGAAATATTCGCTAAAATCGAATATTCATGATATTTTATCCAAATGAAATTTTTGCGAAATTTCGCTATTGCGAATGCGAAAATAATTGCGAAATTTCGACAAGTGCGGTAGGAAAACTCTGATTGGCTCATGCTGAAATCGAATATTCGTGATATATTATCGAATTTTCGCAAATGCGTATGCGAAAATGATTGCGGAATTTCGACAACTGTGGTAGGAGAACTCTGATTGGCTCCGATGCAAAAGAAGGGCGGAGAAAGTATTCGCTAATATTCTGAAATCGAATATTCGTGACATTTTATCCAAAAAACAATATTGCGAAATTGCGCTAATGCGGATGCGAAAATGATAGCGAAATTTTAACAACTGTGGTAGGAGAACTCTGATGCAAAAGAAGGGCGGAGAAAATAATCGCGCAATATTCCTATTGCCGAATATTCGCATTGCGAATATTCGGCAATATAAAATGATCGCTTCAGCTACTCGGCCCAGTGTCTCTAATCATACCAGCAATGCTTTTAGACGTCGATGGAGATCACTAGGATGTGATCTGTTTTAAAAATAAAATAGAAAAAATATGAATAATCGGAATAGCGAATATTGGCCGCGAAATTCGATATATTTGCGAATACTCGAATATGCCATATTCGAGCCGAATATTCGCAATACGAATATTCGTGAGCAACACTACTAGTGTACTATATTTCATTAGCACATCAGTAGAACCTAAAAAGAAAGCAGTGACAATGACAAAACTGTTGAAATAAAAAAAAAATATATAGATGGGAAATCTGTCAGCACTTATCTTTATTCACATGATATAACAGCTATTCACCACCTGCATGTTTAGCCATAACATACCCCTAGTGTAGCAATACCTGATTCTGATGATTGGTTGCTGAGGCACCAGGTATTGCACTAATCAATGCAGGTTTGTCAAGGAGTTAAGCGATTCGAAACCTTTTTGTATTAAATAATAAACATGTCATACTTATCTGCTCTGTGCAATTGTTTTGCACAAAGCATGCTCAATCCTCTTCTTCTGGAAGATGCTTCTTAGTGGGCACTTGAGTGTGCTTGATCCTAAACTGTGCTGCCTGTGTCTATTGACACAGACAATGTGGCTGGGCCCTACTCCCCACTGCCTCATCACAGGATCTGATTGATTGACAGCAGCATGAGCCAATAGCTCCGACTGCCATCAATCTGACCTGTGAGGAGAGAGCAGCTGCCCTTGGGCATAGCGCTGGATGGAGATTGGACTCAGGTAAGTGTAAGGGGGGAGGAGCTAAGGGGAGCTTCATTAAAATGTTTTTTTTTTACCTTAAAGTGATTTTTTTTTAAATAACAAAAATGCCCTATTTACCTGCTCTTTATAGTGGTTTTACACAGAGCAGCCCAAATCCTCCTTTTCTCGGGTCCCTCTTTGGTGCTCCAAGTAGCTTGCTATGGGGGCACCTGAGCCGAACCGCTGCTCTGTGTGCCCATTTATTCTCTCTCTATCCTCATTGGCTTACTTTGATTGACAGCAGGGGAGCAAATGACACCCGCTGCTGTCTCAGCCAATGAGGAAGAGTCCAAGGACAGCTGAGGCTCTAGTGTGCAACATCGCTAGATCAAGATGGGGCTCAGGTAAGTATTAGGGGGCAGGGGAGTTGCTACACACAGAAGGTTTTTTATCTTAATGCATTAGGATAAAAAAAAAACTTCTGTCTTAACAACCACTTTAATGCAGAGAATGCATTACGGAAAAAAAAAGAAAAAATAAGCAGTTAGAACCACTTTATGGGAAGATAAATCATATTGTATTATAATAACTGCATTATCAGTTTTGGGCAGGCTATCCCTTTTAAGTAGCAAAGCCTCCCAGTCCTCAGCTTGATAACCTATATTTTCTGATCTAAGCACACTTTTATTTGTAGTAGCCAGCCCAGTTTGTATTATCCTACATGCCAAAAAAAAAATCAAATTCCTTTAATTGTATCTTCTACTAGTAGTTTCTACAAAAATGACCAGAACTTGCAATATTACATGGAAACTGAAAATGCAAAAGGGAAGAAACCGCCAATTTTAGTAAAAGCTTTAGGAATTGTATCACTTAAAATGTAATTTGTAGTGAACATAGATATAAGTAAATTGTGAAATTTGTACATATATCTTTGTTGGAAGCTGTACCTGATAGTATTAATCCTTACAATAGAAATCTTAGTGAGCTGTGCACAAGAATATTAAAAGTTTGTATTAGCTGACAAGTTCAAACTATGATCTTAAATCCTTTCTGATTTTACTGAGGCACTCAAAATCTTCGAGCTATATTAAATGAGTTTTAGACATACAGTATGTGAAGTCAGTACTGCTCTTGTTAGCTTCAAAAGAGAAGCCCATATTATCTAGGGTTAGGGAAGCAGAAGTGAAAGTTTGGTTTATCTAAAAGAGCAAGTCCTTGTGAAACATTCAAATCTGGATCTGATTATTTTTGTGCAGCTGTTAAGGTTTACTGAGCTTATTGTTCTTTGACTTGTGAATCATTATTAAAAAAGACAATGCTGAAAAAAGACAACAGTAACATATGTTGTTTTTTTAATTTCACAATTTTTGTGCATACTACGAAATATCATATTTTTTAATCAGAGTTTGGCAAGTGAATGAAATGCATTTAATGATATATAGTACCCCAGATCCAGAGTGGATTGCAAGGTAAATGTGCTGAAATAATTTCTGTTTTCTGGTTAGAATATTAAGGGGAACTTTATGTCTTTTTTTTTTTTTTTGTCTACTGTCACTTTGTGAAAAAATGCATTAGGTTCTCTTCAAAATTTTAGTCACACACTTGATCTAGGCAAGAGGCCAGGGTAGTCAGGAAAAGGAGGGCAGCCAACATGCATCCCCTACATCTTGTACTATATCAGGCCACATGTCTTTCAACATTGGGTTGGTACCTTGCAAAGGATGGAAAAGCTCCTTATTAGAAAGTGTACATAGGAAAAGAGCCTCTTTCCCTTAATTCTCTCCCAGAAAAGGATGTGGTGGTTTGTTTATAATTAGGGGTCCCCTGGATATCCGCCCCTTCCAGGGAAGGATTACAGGGGTACATTGATACCCCTTATTACTCATTCCTAACTCATTCCCCTTATTTACTCCCATCACTACAGGACAGAACCTCAGCACTGCAGTAATGTAAACACAGGGCCAGGTATCCCAGGTGATGTCATTGACTATACATCTTATTGACCAAATACCCCAGACCTGTGTTTACATCACTGCAGTGATGGGGATCTGTCATTTAGTGACAGGAAAAGGAAAACATCACCAAGCTGCAAGTTATTGTGTCCATATGGAAACACTTTTGGATGGCGGGTCATCGTGGTTGATGTTGGATCTAAATTTCTAAATAAGTGTGTAGTGTGTCTTGTTATAGAATTGGAAAAATCCAGACATGATTTCCCCCTAAAATTTGAACTGGAGCTTTAACTAAGCATGCAGTCTGGGTGACCAGGAAAGGAATGGTAGTGAGTGTCTATTCCCATCTTACTGCACCAGACAAAGCCACATGCCTTTCAATATTAAAGTGGATGTAAACCCAATTTTTTTTTCTTCATGTCACAATGTACAGTATAAGATTTCTTATCATATGTGCCCAGTCTTGCTACACAGAGTTAATCCAGCTCTGAGCAATCCTCTTTTATTGTTCAGTGAAATAAAACTTACAGTGAAAAACCTTAGTCTGTTCCGCCCCTTGCTGTGAGTGACAGGTTATTTACATATCTCATGCACTAGCCTGGAGACAGGCATTATTTTTTTAATTCCGACCCCCACTCCTTTTGGTTACTTTTGTGGATTTTGACTGACTGTTCGTGATCATAGCAGAATTTAGTGTAAGGAATACACAGGAAAAATGCATGTTGACAAGAGGAGGGTGGGGAGACTACTGACATCACGACTCCACCCAATAGACAATAGATCCACCCACAGAATCTGCAGTTTTTCAGTTCTTATAACAGACAGAGGGGAAACATTTGACAGGTAAGGATACATGCAGGAAGCATGGATATCCTTATAGATCAGCACTATGGCAGTATCTTAGAAAGGATGATAGTGGGTTTACATCCACTTTAAGAAAGGGGGGTATCTTGCAAATAGGACAGAAGGGCCTCCCTTTCTTTGCAAGCCTGCTTGTCCCAGTGTTTAGGGACAAGGACCTCTACCCCACATGCAATACTCCAAAAAGAATGTGAGGGGGATTTATAAGAATCTGGATGTCCCATTTATAATAAGGTAGCCCTAAATCAACCCCCACCTAAATGTGTACCTACTATTATTCGTTCTTAAAAAAAAAAGTGAAATTTAAATAGGCAAACAACATCTTGAAAGTCCTTTAATAATAATAATAATAAAAAAAAACAATATAAAATGAAAAATTGTCACCTGTCCATCACAAATAACATTGTTCTACAGAGTAAATCTATTGTCAATTACAACATCCAGCCATGTAAATCCTTGTTAAACACGATGACCAGCCAACTGGCAGTTATGTCTTTTGTTGCAATCCCATTGCAATTGACAGATCCCTGACACTGTGATAATTTAAAGTGGGTGCCAGGGACTCTAGGTGTTGTCATAACCATATTTTGTCAATGATGTTCCCCAGGATCCCCAGCTGTTTGCCAATTTGTTCTGTGGTTTGGCAAACTACTGGCATACTGGGTTTGGGTTGAACTACAGTTTACTTGAACCCAACATATATGCCTATTAATGGGGAATATAAGGGCTGTATGTTTTTTTTAGTTTGAAAAGTCATCTGCAGCATGTTCTACATGTTCTACATATGCACATGTCCCCCAGGGCAGTACCCGGTCCCCCATACCACTTGTATGGCCAATTACTTGCAAATAAGCCTTTAAAATTTTTCTCTTGTTCAGCTCCCATAGAATGAGGTTTGCCATTCGGGTTAGAACTATTCCCCTGTTCGGGATTTTTGCTATGAACCTAACAGGGGGTGTTTGGCCCATCTCTAAAAGAGAATAAGAAAGTGAAAAAATAAACAAGGACATTTCTAAAAGTAAGATGTAACTCTGTTAAACAGAATATAACTTTAAAATACATGCACTATTTTATATATTTTTTTAAATTGATTATGTGCCTAAAATTTTTTAAAATAAAACTGATTTTCTTTCCTTATCTTAGGTAGATCAGGTGAACATTTACATTTACCATTTGCATTCAGCAGGTTGAGCCCAGGGTTACATCCCCCTTTCATGCAAGGACGAATTTACTGCTTTCTTGTGAATAGCCTTTGCTTGGAACCTATTTTAACAGAACTGTTGTATTTTTAAGAAATTCATAATTCAAGTGCATACTGATTTCATATGATTTAAATAAGAATTTGGCAAGCAATGAAAACGCAGTTGACTAAGAATAATAGTATCTCAGAGTAAAGGTCTTTGTGTGCTGAAGACATTTCTTAGAGAAAATAAAATACAATATACCAAGGAATGTCTGAATATTGAAGCACCATAAGTGCAATATATCATATGTATGGGAAAAAAATAAGTAGGTTAAATAAGAGAACATAGAAAAAACAATGAGGGAGATGTAAACTATACAAAGCAAGATATTAATTTTAAAGGAGTGGGGAGTTTTACTAAACAATTTAAATATATGTTTTTATATTTTAGTCAGGTATGTTATATGGATATTTTATTTTTAGCATTTTTGGCTAGCAGGTGAAGCAACAAGCTACTTTCCCATTTAACAAGGCTGACTTGTTCTCTGTGAATATCCTTTGCTTTGAACAAATGGTATTAGCAAGAGCTAGCAGGAGTTGAATGAGTAAACATGGGCATACGTTTTTTTTTCCTTTAACCAGCTCCTTGAATGAAAAATAACCTCATAGAAAAAAAATAAAAGATAAACCCTACATCAACACAAAGGATGTTGATGCAGGGGTCTCTTCTGCTGTGCAATTGTATTTTAACAGGGGTCCTGATTGTATTTACAGTTAGACCACGACAGTTAGCAAGTGAACAGCCAGTTCTGGGCTTTCTTTTTGAAAGTCCAGAATGTGTTGAAAAATCTGTTAATTCACAGCAGTAAAAAATCTGAAGCTGTGGTTGCTTCAATTATTCAGTTATATGTAAGTAGTTTTTGTTTCTATTTATTTTCCTTAGGCACAATTCGAAATTTGAAGTATACAAATATATTCACCTAATTTGGTAAATTAGGTGAGGTGAACTTAATAGTCATTTTGCATTCTCCTTTAGGGCTTTTTCTAAAGATGGATCCACATTTGGAATGCTTTTCAGAGGGCATTTGACAGGAGGAGAGGAGGCAACATGTCGCCTCCACGCTGCTTGATTTAACCCTGTAAATGCTGCACTACAGCGCTGCAATTGCATGCATTGCATATGGTTGTGGGCAGTTGCAGCATCGTCAAATTTCAAGGAATGTGACATGCTTAGTGTTTAGTTTAGTTTTTCTGAGGCCACACAGCAGAGTATTGCAGCCGTGGCATGTGTACAGCCGTGAGTGTTCAGGCATGTGGTCGTGAGGGGTAAAACTGCAGCTAAACTGCTTGGTTTTACCATCAGCTAGCTGCTTGTGTGAATTTGGCCTTAGTGAGTCAAATTTAAGTGCACCAAGTGTTTATAGTATTTATATATGACAATATAAAACAACAATATATAAACTTATTTTAAAGTCATCCAATTTTTTTATAGTGACTCATAGTAAAAGTAAAAGCATAGGTAACTACGCAAAAATATATACTGTATATTACAAACACAACAGAAATGTTTTTTCACTAATTAATCACTTAAGATTTCCCCCCTTAGGCCCCTTTCACACGACAAGCCCGCTCAGATCCGCCTGTCCATTTTTCAGGCGGATCCAATCAGGCCATCCATTGACTCCTATGGGGAGATGGATGTCAGCCAACACCCGTCTGCCATCCGATCCGCTCAATAGGTTATTGAGGCCCTATCTTTACCTCTGATATGCTGAGGGCAGCTGCTTGATTGTTTTGTTTTTTGTAAAGCTGAATTTACTTACTCAAGATCCCTGGTTTGGAAGCTTCCAGAGCATATTACAGCTACACATGCTATTGGCATTAGCTGCCACTAGATGATGCATACTTTACATTATGTAACCATTTGGCATCTTAAATGCATAGATCGACATTCTTGGGCACATTTCTTATACTGGGGGAGCATTAACCTATAATGCAGGTGTGAACAAGCAGCACATAGCAGTGAGAGTTTCTAGTTCAGTGACGTTGCTACCACTGACAACTGTAGTTATCAATCTAATAATCAGTTTTTTTTATATATTTTTGGGGGATATTTATTATAGCAAAAAGTAAAAAATATTGATTTTTTTTTTTCAAAATTGTTGCTCTATTTTGTTTATAGCGCAAATAATAAAAACCGCAGAGGTGACCAAATACCACCAAAAGAAAGCTCTTTTTGTGGGAAAAAAGGGACGCCAATTTTTTTGGGAGCCATGTCGCACGACCGCGCAATTGTCAGTTAAATCGACGCAGTGCAGAATCGCAAAAAAGGGCCAGGTCCTTAACCTGCATAATGGTCCGGGTCTTAAGTGGTTAATATAGTATGTCTGATGGGGATTAAACATAACACTGTTTAAAATAATTATCAACTGCTTAATAAACATAAATATAGACAAAACAGAGGTTTTTACATTTCCCTTGGAGTTCTTCTCCATAGTGCCTAATATAACTTTAACATTTTTATGACCCTTTTTTACATTTATTTTCTCTATATAGCACATTCTTAATTCAGAATGTTGTTTATTTAAGCTGTCCTGCAAGGACACACTGTATAATCTATTGCTTACCAGATACAAGGCATTGGTAAACGTCATGTTTTTTATATAACACTCCCAGTAATCAGTGATAAGAGCCAACGCATGCAGAGAATGCATTCTCCTCTAAAAACTGTAAAGCTGGTGGTGACAGATTAAAAGTTACTATAATTTATGGCAGATAAGGCATTGTGTAGAAACATGAGATTGCTGACTAAAAGGCAGTACAGTGCAACATTTAAGTGGCCGTTTATAACAATAATAATGTTTAGGACTTTTGGCAATAAAAAACTATCCAGTTATTTGCTTTAAACAATGAAAAGGAGAAAGCATGAATATGAAGGCAGAGCTAAGATAGCCATAACTGTAAAATGTGAGTGATGGGAAAATCAATAAGAATATTTTATTACACTTTAGGCTGGAAACATTACTTTTCCAGTCGGTGAACACTGTGCTTGCGAATGTAATTTTCTTTTGCTATTATTTACAGTACTAAAGGAAATATAACCCAAATGTGTGACATCAGATTGCTAATGAAAGCTTTATAATGCATGCATTAAACATAAAGGGGCAGATCCACGTAGAACAGTGCATTAATCCGCCGGGCGAAGCGTATCTAAGATACACTACGCCGTCGAAACTTATTTTTTCTTTTGAATCCTCAAAGAATTTGCGCCGTAAGTTACGGCGGCGTAGTGTATCTTTGGCGACGTAAGGGCGCGGAATTCAAATGGATGTGATGGGGGCGTGTTTTATGTAAATACGTTGTGACCCGACGTAAACAATGTTCTTGTTGAACGGCGCATGCGCCGGCCGTGGGGGTATCCCAGTGCGCATGCTCGAAAATAAACCGGAACAAGCCAATGCTTCCGACGGTGACGTCATTCTACGCAAATCCCTATTCGCGAACGACTTACGCAAACGACGTAAAAAATTCAAACTTCAACGCGGATTGCATACTAATTTGCATACTCAACGAGGAATTCGACGGAAACGACACCTAGCGGCCGGCGGAAAAAATGCATGTACGATCCGACGGCGTACTAAGACGTACGCCTGTCGGATCGATCCGAGATGCAGTCGTATCTTGTTTTGTAGATACAAAACAAAGATATGACGTGGGAAATTTGAAATTACGCGGCGTATCAATAGATACGCCGGCGTAATTCTTTTGTGGATCTGGCCCCTTGTATTTATTTATTTGACTATTTTTTGCATCTGTTTCCACTTCCTTTTTTTATAAATTAAAAGAGTTATCAACAGAGCAATAATACAGGAAAACAAAATATGTTAACAGTGACAATACCCTTATTTTTAAGAAACAATAGTGTAGACATTAATATTTGAGCTTGAACCCAGTTCCACAATGTTTCTTTTTTTTCATATTTATCATTTTCTTTATTTTTCCTTAAGTAAGGGTCACAGCAAATAAACATAACATATGTCATGGGTACATAAACATATGAAAAGTCCACTGTTCAATCTTGCGGGGAATCAGCGGGGGAACAAGGGGTATCAATCAAATTAAACAGTTAAATACCCTATCTAATATCATCCTAATTCCTCTACTCTGTTCTTACTTAAACCCTCTTTTTGATCATATCCCCCTTTCCCCTTTCCCCAGGGCATGTGGATTATTCCATACGTCTGTCCCATTATGTTCCCTTTACCTTCCCTATGACCTACTTAATTTCGCCCAAAACTTAAAACCAAAGCAAACCCTCCCCAAAAAAGAGAAAAAAAAAAAACATAATGTTTTTAAACAGTCCCCCCCCCCTCGCTCCTCACCTCCTCTCCGCCGGAGACGGAAGATCCCCATTTGGTTCTCCTCTTCTACCTCTCACAACCTAAACCCAGCATAATAGGTTCTACCCTCTCCCTTCTAATCCTCCAGTAATCTCTTCCCTTCATCCGATATCGTAAACTGGTTCCACCTGGACCATGTTGCTACATATTGTTCCCTTTTATTCCTCGCTGAGAGGATTAAATCCTCTATAGCTCCAATCTCTCTCACTCTATTAAGCCATCTCGCGATAGAGGGTGGTCTACTATCTCTCCATTGTAAGGTTATTCCAATCTTGGCCGCGTTTATCAAATGGCATACCACCGACTTTTTATACTCTTGAACTGGGATTTGTGAGCTATGGAGCAGAAAAAAGGCCGGATCATCCGGAATCTGGCGTTCCGTAAATTTTTTAACAATTCTCTGGACTTCCTTCCAGTAATCTCTTACTTTTACACATGACCAGAATATGTGCACCATAGTTCCCTGCTCCAAGCCACATCTCCAACAGTTCTCTGAGTTTTCCTCATTAAATTTATGCAACTTTACTGGTGTATAATGCCATTGGGACAATAGTTTGTAATTGGATTCCTGTATACGCGTAGATGTTGAAGAGTATAATGCTAGATGAATTATGTGTTTACGTTGAGTCTGCGAGAAATTTCTCCCCAGAACCCTTTCCCATTTCCCCAGTCCCGGCAACTCAAAATCTTCTTGAGGCGCGATCAGTATTCTATACATCTTTGAGCTTACTCTTTGTATTGGTTCCTCTTCATTGCAATATTGTTCAAATTTAGTTAATTGTCGCCTGAAATTAGATGGTTGGCCTAGGGATCTTAAAAAATAACTTAGTTGAAGTGCTTGCCACATGCTCAACTCATAATTCCCCCCTCTCCTCGTCAAATCCTCAATTGATGGCCACATATTTGTTTGCAGAAAATGTGATACCTGCACCTTGCCCTTTTCTTTTAATTTATTAAAAGCCGCTCCTCCTGTGCCCGGTATAAATCCTGGGTTCCCTAGTATAGGGAACAGGGGAGAATGTTTTGTTGAAAATTTTGGAATTTTACAAATTTTAGCTGCAATTAACAGCGTAGGTCCTATTATAGGATGTTTTTTCATTTTGCTTGATAATACATTATAGCACCAAGGAGCCCTATTTAATGCTATTGGACAGATCTGCTGTTCCACCTCAACCCACCTTTTATAGTGCCCGTTCCTGCACCAGTCTACCAATCTTGTCAAGTGTGCCGCTTGATAGTACTTAGCAATGTCTGGGACTGCCATCCCCCCAAAGCTCCTGGGCACCTTCATCACCTCTTTTTTTATCCTTGCTTTTTTCCCCGCCCATATGAACCTCATCAAAAATGAGTCCATTTGTCGGAGAAAAACCTGTGGTATGGTTATTGGCAGGGTTTGAAATAAATATGTGATTTTTGGCAAAATACTCATCTTGATTATATTGTTTCTGCCAAACCATGAATGGAATCCATGTTGCCATTTCTCAAGTAGTGTTTTTATTGAATTAAGAAGTGGTGGAAAGTTTATTTTAAAAACGTCTTTTATATTTGCTGGAATCAGGGTGCCCAAGAACTTAAGTGCAGTCTTCCATTTGAAACCAAAGTTTTGTTGTACAATCGACTGTTTATGGGATGTCATCGACACACTCATTGCTTCAGACTTTGCCTGATTTATTTTTAAGTTGGAAAGTTCTCCAAATATGGCTATTTCTTTGACAAGGTTGGGAAGAGAAACATGTGGGTTTGATACAGCGAACAGCAGATCGTCTGCAAAAGCAGTTACTTTATGTGTTTCCTCCCCTATCTGAATACCCTGTATATCCGGGTTTTTGCGTATTTTATTTAGCAAGGGCTCCAGAGATAATACGAATAACAGTGGTGACAGGGGACATCCCTGGCGCGTTCCGTTTGTGATCTGGAAGGTTTTGGAGAATATCCCGTTCACTCTCACTGCCGCTCGTGGACCAGTATATACACTCCCAATCCATCTTAACATATTCTCCCCCATCCCCACATGTCTCAACACCGAAAACATGAAATTCCAGTTCACTCTGTCAAAAGCCTTTTCGGCATCGGTATTTAGGAACACGCAAGGGATGTCCCCGTCACCGGCCTCCTGCACCAAGTTGAGGACTTTTATTGTACCATCTCTTGCCTCCCGTGTAGGGACAAAACCCACTTGGTCCCTATCCACTAGGTCGGGTAGCCAAACCTGAATTCGTCTCGCCAAAATCTTCGTAAAAAGTTTTAAATCCGAATTAAGCAACGAAATCGGCCTATAACTGCTACACTCCGCCGGGTCCTTTCCCTCTTTGGGGATAACTACAATATGTGCCAACAAGGAATCTGGTGGAAACTCAGCTGTCCAGCCCACTGCATGGAGAACTTTTATTAGCTGCCCTCCCAATAATGTTCCAAATTCCTTATAGTACCTTATTGTGTAGCCGTCTGGGCCTGGGGCTTTCCCGTCCGCCATAGTTTTTAATGCTGCCTCTAGTTCTTCTATCGAGATCGCGGTTTCTAAGCTGGCCCTGGCAATTGGTGACAACTTGGCTAAGTCCATTGTTGAGAGATATTCTTCTATTTTTGAAGGCGCTATTGGTATCTGAGTCAAATTATATAGAGAGGAGTAGTATCTACCAAACTCCTCCACTATATCCTTCGGTTTCTGTTTTAATTGTCCCTCCTTCCCCTTAATTTGTGAAACAAATGTTTGTTGGCTCTTCTCTTTCAGTTTTCCGGCTAATAATTTACTGCACTTGTCGCCAAATTCATAATTTATTTTCCTTCCTCTTTGTATGCTTGCTTTGGCTTTGTATCTTAATATCTCTGTAATTTGCCTTCTCAGGTGGCTCAGTTCTCTACCTATCTGTGGAGACTCTCTTTTCTCTTCTCGGTCCTTTTTAGACCTGTGAATTTGGCGGTACCTCTAGAAAGTCCTGGTAAATGTTGCAGCCAGTTTTGCACCTCTATCTCCTCCATTTCCATAAATTTGAACAGCTCTGGGAGTTCCAGGGGTTGTTGTAGATGGAATGACTGTGTGTTCTTTTTTATTATGACCGCAATAGGGTATCCCCAACGATATGTCCCTCCTGCTTGCTTGACTTTATCCAGCATTGGGCGTAACATAGCCCTACGCTGTAGCGTGGCGCGAGAGAGGTCTGGCAGTATCTGTATCCTGGACCCCTCAAATATAATCTCACCTACTGCCCAGGCCCTCCGGCTGATAAGCTCTTTGTGTGCAAAGTAGTGAAAGCAGCAAATTATATCTCTCGGCCTATTTATATTATCTGATGGTGGTCCCAAGGCTCTGTGTAACCGCTCAAATTCAAGGGGCTGAGGGCTAGGGGGGTCCATCAACTGGCAACATATTGTCTCAATTGCCTGCTGTAAAGCCTCTTTCCCGATTGACTCGGGTACCCCCCCTAAACCTCAGATTTCTGCGCCTGCTGCGGTCCTCAATTTCCTCTAATTTCAGCTGTAAAGAATCAACTTGCAAAGTTTGTAACCTCTGCGCCTGTTCTAGGCTCGCAACACGTTTTTCCAACAACCCCCCTACAGTTTCCACAATGTTTCTGTTTCAATATTTTTATTAAGGCATTTTCAATCTTCACACAACAAAATGTAACGAGTAAGCCATATTAGTAAGTAAGCTATATTATCAAGAGCAGTATAAAACATACACAGAATTATACCCTCAACTGTAATGTATATGGTGGTAGTCTACGTATACAATGTAGAATTTTCAGTAGATTTCACCATTCGTCGCACACAGTAGTATGCTAATCAATCAGAAGTCAGATAACAAAACTCATGTCAAGGCCAACGAAATCCAAGGCAGTCATTGAACAATTAAATGCGTGGAAAAATAGAACAGTATTATCATCTAAAAAATGAATAAAATAAAACGAATTTCAGAGGCCCAACACCATTCCCAATATAAAGGATATCAGGCTTGGTATTGGGACCGCGTGTCAAAGATACAGATATCTCAAACCTTTTGCTATAAATTAAGCAAGGGAAATAAACGTAGTAAATCAAAAAAAAGAGAGAAAAAAAAAAAAAAAAAAAAAATATATAAATAAATAAATAAATAAATAAATAAAAAAACAGAAATGGTATGAGGGGGGAAGTATCTCCGTGCCAGCCAATGAAACATCAGATTACCTAGATCAGAAGAGACCTAGGATCATATGATAAGTAGTTGATCCATGGATCCCAGACAGCCTTGAAGAAATCTAGTTTGTCATGAAGGATAGCAGTCATATGTTCGTTGAGCATGATCCAGGAGAGTTTGTTTTTTAAGGTGGTCGAATGGGAGCATGGCCGACCTCCACGATTTTGCTATAACCATCCTAGCTGAAATAAATATAAATCTTATAAGGCATTTTTGAGGTCTAGAAGCGTTTTTCACATCACACCCCAACAGCGATAGTTTCGGAGATTTAATTAAATTAATTTGAGTAAGAGTATATATAAAATTATAAACTCTGATCCAATAGCGCCTCACTCTGGGGCATTTCCACCATATGTGGTACATTGTTCCCACAAGTCCACATCCACGGAAGCAAAGAGGAGAAGCATCAGGTACAAAGGAAGCCAGTCTAAAGGGAACCATGTACCACCTCAAGAGTATTTTGTAATTCGCTTCGATTATTGAAGTGTTCATAAGCGAACGTGATGCCCCCTGAGCCAATTTGAACCAGTCCGAAAGCTCAATACTTTCCTGGATATCCTCATCCCATTTCACCATATATTTCAATCTAACTGAAGAAGCTGTCAAAATAGAGTAAATATTTGAGATAAGACCTTGCATACTGTCGAATTTACGACATAAATATTCCATTTTTGACAGTGACGTTAAATTGGAATCACATGGCAAGTTGTCTAAAAACGTTTTATCAGATCATAATTACATTTTTCAGAAACCGGTATATGAAAACGTTCCTTCAGGATATTATAACGTAGCATTCCACCAGTATCACAGACGTCTGCAATGGTATCAGACCTTTATTCTTCCACCATTCAAAATTATTGGGAACAAGCCCCGGGGCAAATTTTCTATTCCCAAAATAGGCGCCATCGGGGAGTGAAGAGATCTAAATTTATATGTTCTGGACAATCTATCCCAGATATTAAGAGATAGCGATAAAGTTGGGCATAATATCGGTGGCCTATCACCAGGTGGCAACCAAAGCATGTGTGATAAAGACATACCTCTACATGCGTGGCTTTCCAATTCCATCCAGATAGGACCGGGGCGTGAAGAGTGTGTTCTAGTCAATTGCGCCAGTATTGCAGCATAGTAATATTTGATGAAATCAGGAGTGCCCAGACCCCCATAAGCCTTGGGAGTAAGCAGGGTATGTTTATCTACTCTAGGTTTCCTATTCCCCCATATATAAGAAATAACTCTGGATTGAAAAGCTTTGAGGTCTGATTGAACCAATGCCACCGAAGTGAGCGGAAATAGTACAATAATTTTGGGAGGATATTCATCTTGATAGAAAATAATCTACCAGCCATGACGGTGGATGAAATAACCATTTGTCCAAATCAGCCCTAAGTTTTTTAAATAGAGCAGGGTAGTTCTGGGAATACAACGTGCGTATTGATGGAGTGATGTTGATCCCCAAGTATGGGAGGGAATCCGTATTCCAATTAAAGGAGAATGATTGCTTAAGTGAGGAGATCGTGGCATTGTCTAATGAAATGTTCAAGGCTTGAGACTTTTCCTGATTAACAGTTAGACCAGAAATAGAGGAAAATAATGCAAGAATAATATTCAAATTTGGGAGAGTAGTGATTGGTGAAGATATCAGCATTAGGATGTCATCTGCAAAAAGGACACATTTATGCTCACTGATACCACATTCAATACCCAAAATATCTGGAGAAGATCGAATTTTGATCGCTAATGGTTCCAGGGCCAGGACAAATAGCAGTGGCGACAAAGGACAACCCTGTCTTGTTCCCCTATGAATCGAAATGGGATCGGAGGAATATCCTCCAACCATCAAGGATGCCGAAGGGGAGTTATACAGCATTTGAAGAATAGTCAAAAATCGTGACTCAAAACCAAATTTATGTAAAATATAGAAAAGATAATCCCAAGAAAGGGAATCGAATGCCTTGTGCATATCTAATGACAAAAGCATGCCCTTCCACAATGTTTCTAAGTGAAAGGTCTAATAGGTCCATGATACAGTATATGGTAATCTCTACAAACAGTACCATAAAACTACAAAACAAAATAGCAGAGGGCTGTTGATCAGCACCCACACCATCAACTAAATCACAATGCAGAAGATGGGAGAGGAAGGAATGCAGCAAGAGGAGGAGGAAAATCAGAAGAATGAAGGCCTAAAGCTGAATTCCAAGGAATGGTAAGGACTGTCAAAGAACTTACAGTATATCATGGCAAAGAGGGGAAAATCTGTAAGCAAATGTCTGCAGAAGCTGGAACCTCTCATGGAAAGAATTGTTGTCCAGGACTTTTTTTTAAATAAAAAACAAGAAACATACACATTCCTATTGGTTCCTATAAAGTTTAAAAACTTGGATCTAGACTTGAGGAAAGTTGAGGTATTCCACTAGTGGAGTTTGATTTGAAGAGTCAGGCTGCAGTTTCAAGTGCTTGTGTTACACACATTTCATACTGTACAGTATGTACATTTTAACCTCATGGTTGAAAAAAGGAGGTTTATAACTGGCAAGGGGAGGCACATGTGACTTAAGATGGGGAATGGAAAATTAGGACCAAGAAGTGTGTAAGATCCTATGAGCTGAGATTATAAATTGGCACATGCCATTCATTGATTTAAATAGATATTTCAAAACTTGAGCACCAAAAAAATCCTCTTACAACACTAAAAGGCAGAAATAAATTCTAGCTCTAATTCTATAACAAATGCCTGAACATTAACTTCCTGTGATTTTTCATTGCATTTTTGTACCCTGATCTGTGATTACAACAATCATGATGGTTATCATCACCCTGATTTGTATATGTATAGTCGACTCTACCTGTTTTGTCTGCTGCATGCCTCAACTTCTTCCTGTTATAACTCCAAATGAGCACTTCTGCCCTGACCAATGCGCTTAACATGACACGGTGCTGTCTGCGTTACTACTGTGACAAATTTAATAAAAGATACCACTCACTTCTTAAAAAGAAAAAGTTCCTACATATTGTCTGAAAGTACAGTTTATTTTATCCAACCTGAGTATGTAGAACTTTTGACGCAATATAGGAAAGATCTAAAAAGGATTAACATAGATTGGAGTGGTAGGGTTTACAAATTAAAAAATTGGACAACGTTACCAGCTTTAAAGAAAACTCCACTTAAAAAGTGCTGGAAGCTGCAATTGTCTTCCTTCTGAAAATGTTGATTGCTGGATTGCCTCCAAACCTAAGAAGATAGTTAGTAAAGTCATAGAACATTTCATCATTGTCCTAAATATCAAAAAAAAAAAAAAAAAGTATCTTTGGAATTTTAGATAGTGTTTAACCAGTTCCGGACCGCCGCATGTACATATACGTCGGCAGAATGGCACGTACAGGCACATTGGCGTACCTGTACGACCCTGCCTAGACGTGGGTCGGGAGTCCGATCGGACCCCCCCCCCCGGTACTTGCGTCAGTCCCCGTGGCTCTGGGAGCAATCCGGGATGAGGGAGGGCGGTTCGTTTTTGTCCGCCCCCTCGCAATCGCTCCCCAGCCAATCCGCTTCCTCCTCCGCCCTCCTCTGCCTGAACTGTAAACACAGGCAGAGGAGGAAGTGATGTCACCGCTCCTCCCGCCGGAATTTTCGTCTGGCGGAGGAGCGGAGACATCACACAGTGAGTACACAAGCACTACACTGACACCTGTACACATAGGCACACAAATCCCCCCCCCAGTCACCCCCCGATCACCCCCCCAGCCCCCCTGTCACACTGTCACTAAATAGCAGTGATCATTTATTTACTGATCACTGCATTTAGTGTCAGTGTGACAGGCAGTTAGTGTCAGGCAGTTAGTGTTAGGTCCAGGGTAGCCCCCTACCTCCCAATAAAGGTTTTAACCCCTTGATCACCCCCTAGTTAACCATTTCACCCCCTTTTGCCAGTGTCACTAAGCGATCGTTTTTCTGATCGCTGTATTAGTGTCGCTCGTGCCGCTAGGTAGCTAGTTATTTTTTTGAGGTTCGCCGCCATGTTTTTATAGCGTTAGAAAATTTATGGGGGTACCTAACGCTATAAAAACATGGCGACGAACCTCAAAAAATAACTGGCTACCTAGCGGCACTAGCGACACCAATACAGCGATCAGAAAAACGATCGCTTAGTGACACTGGCAATAGGGGGTGAAAGGGTTAACTCTAGGGGCAATCAGGGGTTAAAACCTTTATTAGGTACCCCCATACATTTTCTAATAAAGGTTTTAACCCCTGATTGCCCCTAGAGTTAACCCTTTTACCCCCTATTGCCAGCGTCACTAAGCGATCATTTTTCTGATTGCTGTATTAGAGTCGCTAGTGCCGCTAGGTAGCTAGTTATTTTTTGAGGTTCGTCCGCCAGGTTTTTATAGCGTTAGGTACCCCCATACATTTTCTAATAAAGGTTTTAACCCCTGATTGCCCCTAGAGTTAACCCTTTCACCCCCTATTGCCAGCGTCACTAAGCGATCGTTTTTTCTGATCGCTGTATTAGTGTCGCTGGTGCCGCTAGGTAGCTAGTTAGTGCCAGTAATGCTTACACCCATGTGCAAAGCATACTCCCCCCATATGTGGAATTACACCCCAAAATACATTCTGCTGCTTCTCCTGAGTACGGGGATACCACATGTGTGAGACTTTTTGGGAGCCTAGCCGCGTACGGGACCCCAAAAACCAATCACCGCCTTCAGGCTTTCTAAGGGTGTAATTTTTTTATTTCACTCCTCACTACATATCACAGTTTCGAAGGCCATAAAATGCCAAAATAGCACAAAAACACCCCAAATGACCCCATTTTGGAAAGTAGACACCCCAAGCTATTTGTTGAGAGGGATGTCGAGTCCATGGAATATTTTTGCACAAAGTTGTCACTAAATGATATATTGCTCACACATGCCATGGTTATATGTAGAATTGCACCCCAAAATACATTCTTCTGCTTCTCCTGAGTACAGGGATACCACATGTGTGGGACTTTTTGGGAGCCTAGCTGAGTACGGGGCCCCGAAAACCAAGCACCGCCTTCAAGATTTCTAAGGGCATAGATTTTTGATTTCACTCCTCACTACCTATCATAGATTTGAAGGCCATAAAATGCTAAGATGACAGACAACCCCCCCAAATGACCCAATTTTGGAAAGAAAACACCCCAAGCTATTTGCTGAGAGGCATGTTGAGTCCATGGAATATTTAATTGTTTTGCCCCAAGTGATTGAATAATGACCAAAAAAAAATTACAAAACGTTGTCACTAAATTATATATTTCTCACACATGCCATGGTTATATGTGGAATTGCACCCCAAAATACATTCTGCTGCTTCTCCTGAGTACGGGGATGCCACATGTGTGGGACTTTTTGGGAGCCTAGCCAAAAAACAATCACCACCTTCAAGATTTGTGTGAGTGAAATCAAAAATTTATGTCCTTAGAAATCTTGAAGGTGGTGATTGGTTTTCGGGGTCCCGTACGCGGCTAAGCTCCCAAAAAGTCCCAAACATGTGGTATCCCCGTACTCAGAAGAAGCAGCAGAATGTATTTTGGGGTGAAATTCCACATATAACCATGGCATGTGTGAGCAATATATCATTTAGTGACAACTTTTTGTAATTTTTTTTTTTTTGTCATTATTCAATCACTTGGGACAAAAAAAAAATATTCAATGGACTCAACATGCCTCTCAGCAGTTTCCTTGGGGTGTCTACTTTTCAAAATGGGGTCATTTTGGGGGGTTTTGCACTGCCCTGCCATCTTAGCACCTCAAGAAATGAGATAGGCAGTCATAAAATAAAAGCTGTGTAAATTCCAGAAAATGTACCTGTGAAGGACTTTTTGCCTATATGCTTCAGTTTAATTCTCCCTGCTAGTAATGCTGTGTGTGTTAGAGGTAAAAGGTGATTTCATGTGTGAGGCCCCGTACACACGGCCGAGGAACTCGACGTGCAAAACACGTCGAGTTCCTCGTCGAGTTCAGGGATGAAGCCGCCGAAGGAGCTCGGTGGGCCGCCTTCTCCCATAGAACAACGAGAAAATAGAGAACATGTTCTCTATTTTCTCGACGAGTTCCTCGGCGGCTCCATCGGGCCAAAAGTGTACAGACGACAGAGTTTCTCGGCAGAATCCGGCTCTGACCGAGTTTCTCACCGAATTCTGCCGAGAAACTCTGTCGTGTGTACGAGGCCTGACTCATTCCTCTGCCTAACAGACTGTTGAAATGTTAATGTCCCACCCCCAGCCAGCTCTCTATTTTAAAGGGTAATTGATCTATTGTGTGTGTGAAGAAGACCTGTGTTTACCCTTAAGAAATGTGTCCACAGGGTCGGCTCCGAAGTGTCTGCCTATAATCTGTATGGGAGCCCCCACTGTGTGGGGGGGCGGAGATTGTCATTGTAACAGTTTTGTAACTACATATAAGCTAGGTGTTGTACCATTAAAGTCTCTCTTGTTCCAGCAATAAGCTTGGCTCATGTGTGGATTATTGGGCGATCCCAGGAATATTCCTCCTCGTGGAATATTGGGTGATTTTCTTTATGGGAAGAAGGGAATGTTTGACAGGGATATCATTCTACTACCGTCACAACTGGTTGGCAGCAGCGGGATTTTCCCTTCTACTCTCCTTTACACCCGGATTCCAAGCAGACACTGGAAGAACTACTGGAAGTTCGTGGAAGGATTGCTAGCAACAAAACCAAGCAGGTCATCATAGCAGAATTAATGGAGCTAGACTCAGGAGAACTTGGTTGCAGCAACACCAGCAGTACAAGAGATGGAGACACCAGTGATTCAGGAAGAGGAATCACCAGCCAACAAAGTAATGAGAGAGAATCTAGCATGGTTCGGTCCGAACCCAACGGCGGATGTGGTGCTGAAAGTGATGGACCTGTTAGCGCAGGAGGCTAAACAAATAAGAGACGCAGAACTACAGTTAAAACTGGCAGCAGTCCAACAAGCAGCCGCACATTCTCCAAACAGTGAGTACAGCACAGCAGACAAAAGGAAGATTACGTTTAGCGCTTTTAAAGCTTTTGATGAAAAAGACTGTGAAATTGATAACTACCTGGCAGATTTTGAGCGACAATGTAACCTGCACCGAATAGCTAGAAGAGAGTGGGTTTCAATATTGTCAGGCAAACTGTCAGGAAAAGCTTCTGATGCTTTCCGGACCATGCCAGAGCAGGAGATCCATAGCTACGCCAGGGTTAAAGAAGTGCTCCTGGCTCGTTATGCAGTAACCCCAGAGTCCCACCGACAGAAGTTCAGAAAAGACTCTTACGTGGAATGGGCATGCCAGTTATCTCTGTCGGCCTCTAACTGGGTTAACAGCAGCCAGGCCACCACCGCAGAGGACATGTTGCAACTAATGCTCCTGGAGCAATTTTACAATCACATCCAGACGGATGTCAAAGACTGGGTGAGAGATCGCAGGCCGATAAGTTGGCGGATGAATATGTGGATACTCGCAAGACGAACCAGGTCACACCACAGGTACAACCTCCACGACCAACGGTGCCCTCACACCCACCAGCCGCTAGATACCAACCTCCGAACAGACCGGTGACATATAGCCCTCGCTATCCACGCCGGGAGGACAATGAACAACGCTGCTTCCGGTGCAAAACGGCTGGGTCATTTCAAGCGGAATTGCCCCATGGACGACAACACCAGGTCAAATTGGTCTCGACCTGGGTACCGCCCACCAGCAGCAGCCCATTGTGTAAACTCGGCTTGGGATCCCCAGGAGCTGGGTCAGGAAGAACCATTGGGCAACCTTCACGAAGCCCTCACGGTACAATCTGTTATTACGGACAACAGGAAACACCATTGTCAGCTGGTCATGGTTAACGAAAAAAACGCCCGGGGATTAAGAGACAGTGGGGCGACCATCACGTTGGTACAAAGACACCTTATTAATGCATCAGAGAAACCGGGGAAATCAATTGCTGTGAGGGTGGCAGGGGGGGCAGTATACTGTATTCCTACTGCACAGGTACACCTGGACTGGGGTGCGGGAGCTGGCAATGTTCATGTGGGCGTCATGAAAGACTTACCTTCTGAAGTCATCTTGGGCAACGACATTGGCCCCCTGACTTCGGCGTTCACCTCTACCACCGCTCAGGAGGTCCACGCAGTAACCACCAGAGCACAAAGTCGCGCTGCCAAGAGCCTGCAGGACATGAGCAAGCAGGAACTGATCCGCGAGTACATGGAGCTGGAGAAGTGCATGAGCCGCATGGAGGAGGAGAACAACCACCTGAGGTCACAGCAGGCTGACCCCCCCAGGCTCCATGAACTGGAGACAGAGCTGGAGAAGCTCAAAGAGGAGAACTGGTGGCTGCGGAGGGAGCAGGGGGTGGCTGACCCTATGGGGCACTGATCCAACCCCCCCTCCCATAGCGGGACACCTAGACGGCGGCGCACAGACCCATCCGCCATCTTCACACTGACTTCTGGTGACTGGTGCAGATCGCACAAAGACTTGGGGACTGACCGGCGTGTGATCTGACGACCCGGTGGCATACCTGAGTCGGAAGCTGTTGCCAAGGGAGGTCAGTTACGCCACCATTGAAAAAGAGTGTTTGGCCTTGGTATGAGCACTCAAAAAGCTCACACCTTACCTTTATGGCTGGGCTTTCACTCTCATCACCGATCACAACCCCTTGGTGTGGCTTAACCGGGTTTCAGGGGACAACGCCCGTTTGCTACGCTGGAGCTTGGCCTTACAGCCCTATGACTTTACAATTCATTATCACCCAGGCAAGCAAAACAGGAATGCCGATGGATTGTCACGCCAAACGGAGTTAACCTCGGACTAAAAGCTCTGAACCCGTCAACCCTACTGGACCAGGAAAGGTCCAACCGGGTTGCCGGAGCAGGGAGAAAAAGGGGGGCCATTGTGAAGGACTTTTTGCCTATATGCTTCAGTTTAATTCTCCCTGCTAGTAATGCTGTGTGTGTTAGAGGTAAAAGGTGATTTCATGTGTGACTCATTCCTCTGCCTAACAGACTGTTGAAATGTTAATGTCCCACCCCCAGCCAGCTCTCTATTTCAAAGGGTAATTGATCTATTGTGTGTGTGAAGAAGACCTGTGTTTACCCTTAAGAAATGTGTCCACAGGGTCGGCTCCGAAGTGTCTGCCTATAATCTGTATGGGAGCCCCCACTGTGTGAGGGGGGGGCGGAGATTGTCATTGTAACAGTTTTGTAACTACATATAAGCTAGGTGTTGTACCATTAAAGTCTCTCTTGTTCCAGCAGTAAGCTTGGCTCATGTGTGGATTATTGGGCGATCCCAGGAATATTCCTCCTCGTGGAATATTGGGTGATTTTCTTTATGGGAAGAAGGGAATGTTTGACGGGGATATCATTCTACTACCGTCACAGTACCCTAGTTTGTAGACGCTATAATTTTTGCGAAAACCAATAAATATACGCTTATTGCGATTTTTTTTTACTAAAGACATGTGGCTGAATACATTTTGGTCTAAATGTTTGACTAAAATTTAGTTTATTCGATATTTTTTACTTTTTGTTATAAGAAAAATATTTTTTTTTCTAAATTTACGGTCTTTTTCCATTTGTATCGTAAAAAATAAAAATCGCAGAGGCAATCAAATACCATCAAAAGAAAGCTCTATTTGTGGGAAGAAAAGGACGCAAATTTCGTTTTGGTACAACATTGCATGACCGCGCAATTACCAGTTAAAGAAGCGCAGTGCCAAATTGTAAAAACACCTTGGGTCTTTAGGCAGCATATTGGTCCGGTCCTTAAGTGGTTAAATACACAATTTCTTTATTAATCATGAGTCATCACCCATACAACCTTGGTTCCTGAATTAATTAAAGCATTACGTTACTTAAAGTGGAGTTCCACTTGTTTTTCTGTTTATTAAAAGTCAGCAGCTACAAAAAGTTATAATAATAATAATAATAAATACACACTTACCTGTCCCAAGGTCCAGTGATGCATTCACCCGAAGCCTCCCTTCTCTCCATAGCACCGGCATTGCAAGTGTGGGAACCCGGCTGTGACAGCTTGTGGCTTCACAGCCAGGTGTGCACTGCGCATGTGTAAGTCATGCTGCATGTCCAATCTTCTGGGACATGTCACGCATCCCAGAAGATTTCAGTAAGGGAGGGGGAGAGCAGGAGTCGCCTAGGTGGCGCAAGCAGAAATGGGAACTGAGTACCTGTCAAAACTATGTACGCACCCCCTCCCAAAAAAAAGACATGCCAAATGTGGCATGTCATGGGTTGAGGAGTCCTTAAAGCGGAAGTTCCACTTTTGGGGTGAACTCCGCTTTAAGTAAGTAGCTGCAGAGGGGAGAAAATGTTAGGTAGTTTAAGTTAGGGGGAGCAGGAACAGTGGGTAGGTGTCTGACAGTTCACTTAACCTTTTACACAAACAGATTTTAAGAATAAAATGCATACAACAATGAAAACTGTGTAATACTCAGATGACCCCGATATAGTTAAATAAAACAAAATGCATTGCCATGATACTTTCAAATACCAAAAAAACAATCTAAAAATAAAAGTCCAAACATTATTTTTCATTGTGTAAAGTAGGGAATGGCTACAACCAGTGTAATGCCGCGTACACACCATCACTTTATGTGATGAAAAAAAATGACGTTTTTAAAAACGTCACTTTAAATGACCGTGTGTGGGGGAAAACATTGTTTTATGTCTTGTGAAAAACGACAAAAAAAATTGAAGCATGCTTCAATTTTATGTGTCGTTTTTCAAAACGTCATTTTTTGCTTTACAGAAATTGACCGCGTGTAGCAAAAAACGTTGTTTAAAACAACGTTTTTTCACCCGCGCATGCCCAGAAGCTACTTATGAAGCTAGCTTCAATGGAAAAACGTGGTGAACGTAACCTCGCTTTGCTAGAACATTGTGAGAAAAACAATGGTGTGTAGGCAACTTCGTCTTTGAAAATTGAAGTTTCAAAAACGTCGTTTTTTACTTCACAGAAAATGTTGTTTTTTTTCATCACATAAAGTGATGGTGTGTATGCGGCATTAGTTTTTTACCATCTTTGTCCCATTTGGGAGATTTCCTTTCACTTTCTATCTTATAAACAGAACAGGAATTTAGGGAAGGACTTTTTTAGACAGTTGCCACCAAATCAAGTGTCTTTATTGCAGTGGCGGCCCGTCCATAGGGGGCGCCCGGGCGCCGCCCCCCCCTCCCCAGTCAGAAGAAAAAAAAAAAAAAAAATTATTTAAACCTGTGCCTTTAAAAAAAAAAAAAATCCTAAAAAGGTCCTTATGTGCACTGTGTCCGCGCGCCGGGCGCCGGGGACAGTGCGGTAGGAGTAGTGCCACGTCTGTGCAATCACGGGATTGCAGACGTGGCGCTACATTGGCAGCCAAAATATGCCATTGTGGCGCTTCCCAGCGCGCCATATGCTTCCGGCGCGATTGACAGTAGTATTGTCATTGGCGGGCGGGTGCATACACTTTCTATGTGCACCCGCCCGTCTCTGTGCTAGTTCCGACGTCACTGGACAAACAGGAAGTGACGTCGGCACTATCCAGCTCAGTGCGCCCGTTCGTGGAACAGGTAAGCTGCATTCCATGTCTTCCCCTCACCCCAGTTTGTACTGTTCTGTGCTTCGGCGGCAGCAGCAACAGCATCGGCGGCCGGCACACCCCCCCACCCGCTTATTGAGACTTCAACATGCCGTCAGGAAGCACCACCCCCCCTCCCGCTGGTTGAAAACTTTTTTTAAATGTCTGCCGTCAGGAAGCACCCCCTATTATTGTTTTTTTTTTAAATGCACATTCACTGCCTGATCCCCACCCATCCACCTCGGAGCCTTTTATTGTAGTTAGACTGCTGGGACTTTTAGTTCTCCATCTTCTCCTGGGGCTAATGGAGAAGATGGAGATTGGAGAACTACAAGTCCCAGCAGGTTATACATACAATAAGGCTCTGAGGTGGATGGCATGCACCTGAGCCCAGGAGAAGATGGGGAACTACAAGTCCCAGCAGGTTATAATATAAGGCTCCTAGGTGGATGGGTGTCTTATATTATAACCTGCTGGGACTTGTAGTTCCCCATCTTCTCCTGGGCTCAGGTGCATGCCATCCACACCCATCCACCTCAGAGCCTTATTGTATGTATAACCTGCTGGGACTTGTAGTTCATCTTCTCCTGGGGCTCAGGTGCATGCGATCCACCATCTATGGGACTACAAGTCCCAGCAGTGAGAAAAACTGGACAAAGATGGTGGATTGCATGCACCTGAGCCCCAGGAGACGATGGAGAACTACAAGTCCCAGCAGGTTATAATATAAAGCTCCGAGGTGGATGGATGACTGGACAGTGACACAGTGGGGACAATTGGCACAGCGGCATGAATTGGCACAGTGGTGACAATTGGCACAGTGGCTGCGTTTGGCATGGCACAGTGGTGACAATTGATGGCACAGTGACCACAATTGATGGCATGGAACAGTGGCTGCATTTGATGGCATAGCACAGTGGCTGCAATTCATGGCATGGCACAGTGGTGACAATTGATGGCACAGTGACCACAATTGATGGCATGGAACAGTGGCTGCATTTGATGGCATGGCACAGTGGCTGCATTTCATGGCATGGCACAGTGGTGACAATTGATGGCACAGTGACCACAATTGATGGCATGGCACAGTGGCTGCATTTGATGGCATGGCACAGTGGTGATAATTGATGGCACAGTGGCTGCATTTGAGGGCATGGTACAGTGGTGACAATTGATGGCACAGTGGCTGCGTTTGATGGCATGGTACAGTGGTGACAATTGATGGCACAGTGGCTGCGTTTGATGACATGGCACAGTGGCTGCGTTTGATGGCATGGCACAGTGGTGCGAATTTTTTTTTTCTTTGTTTGCGCCCCCCCAAAATTTTTGAGCACCAGCCGCCACTGCTTTATTGTAAGATTCCCCTACTTTTTCTATTCTGGTGAAAATTTTGACAGAGGTTCTTACCCATCTCCATCCTACTTTTAATGTTCACACATGCTGTAAAATGGATGTGGTGAGCGTTGATTAATGGGGGATGTGGTGAGTGCTGAGTATTGTGGGGAGTGTTAAACAACTATCTTTAGGTCCCTTGCACACATCATTGTTATTTCATGAGTGCCCTGGGAGCCCCAAAACATAAGATAATCTAGTATTTAAAATGTGTGCAGAGCGTGTATGTATATTCTATGGTCAGCACTCTAACACACGTATCAGTCACAGCCCTCTTAAAATGATCTTCTGTGTCTCTGGGTAGCTTTCATTTGCCTGAAATATGGTGCTACTAAAAGTTTTTAAGAAGACAGTACAGTAAAATCTTGGTTTGAGAGTAACTTGGTTTAAGAGCGTTTTGCAAGACAAGAATTTTTTTCCCCATAAATTTTGACTTTTGAGTAGCGTCATGTCACAACTAAGTATAAAAGAGAAGAGAGGAGCCTCTAAGTGTAGCAATATGTTTACATTTAATGAAGGTACAACATTTAGCAACTTATTGCTACACTTAGAGGCGCCTCCCTTCTCTTTTATACTCTGTAAAAAAAATGCTTTGATATACAAGTGCTTTGGATTACAAGCATGTTTCTGGAATGAATTATGAATGGACAACTTTGTGTAAAAAAAAATGCATTTTCATTTTCTTTCCACATTTTCCAAATGTGTTTTCTTTCCAAAATTGGGTAATTTTTGGGGTGTTTCCATAGTTCTGGTGCTCCAGGGCCTTCAAAAGTGTAATAGGTAGTCAGGAAATTAGATGTGTAATTTATGCTCCAGAACGGCTGATGGTGCTCCCTGCATGTTGGGCTTCTGTATGTGGCCACACTGAGTAAAAGTCTCCCACATGTGGTATCGCCATACTCAGGAGGAATAGCAGAATGTGTTTTGGGGTGTAATTTGTGGTATATGCCATGTGTGATAAATAACCTGCTAATATGACATTTTTGTGAAAAAAAATATTGATTTTGCAAAGAATTGTGGGGAAAAAATTAGGGATGAGCCCGATATTTGAGTCGAACATCGGGTGTTCACCTGTTAGCCGAATAGCAAACAATTTGGGGTGTTCGTGGCAAATTCGAAAGCCGTGGAACACCCTTTAAAAGTCTATGGGAGAAATCAAAAGTGCTCATTTTAAAGGCTTATATGCATGGTATTGTCATAAAAAGTGTTTGGGGACCTGTGTCCTGCCCCAAGGGAAATGTATCAATGCAAAAAAGTTTTAAAAATGGCTGTTTTTTCGGGAGCAGTGAATTTATTAATGCTTAAAGTGAAACAATAAAAGTGAAATATTCCTTTAAATTTCATACCTGGGGGGTGTCTATAGTGTACCCGTAAATTGGCGCATTTTACCCATGTTTAGAACAGTCTTTGGACAAAATGACATTTCTAAAGGAAAAAAAGTAATTTAAAACTACTCGCGGCTATAATGAATTGTCGGATCCCGGCAATACAGATAAAAGTCATTGAAAAAACGGCATGGGTTCCCCCCAGTCCCATACCAGGCCCTTTTGGTCTGGTATGAATATTAAGGGAAACCCCAAACCAAAATTTAAAAAAAAAATTGTGTGGGGGGCTCGGAGCCTGTGTCAATCGGCGGATTTGTGAGTGTACACACCGTCGGTGTAGTCCCTTGTCCACCATCCTTGCTATACAATATTGCACTAGGAGGCTTGTCCTCTCTTTTTTCTCTTTCCTACATATTGGAGTTCTCTGGCTGGATCTTTGGGAAGGTCGGTTTTTTGTCTATGAGAAGCAGTGAGAAGGAGACGCCAGCTGATTACCTGCAGGGCTGCATATGGGTCTACTCTGCTTAACCCATTATGAACTCACTGTGATATTCTATTAGACAGAGTGTATTTTTTCATAAGTGTTGTTGTTTCCTAGTAAAATTTTTCACTGTTTTGATTAATACTATTGACACTCACTGTATTCACTTAGCAATAGTTGATATTAGCGCTATCTCTTACTCATTTCATACAATTTTCAGAGATTGGCACCATAGCTTATGGACTCTATAACTTTCCCAAAGACCAAATAATATACACCGATTTGGGTTATTTTCACCAAAGATATGTAGCAGTATAAATTTTGGCCAAAATGTATGAAGAAAAATTACTAATTTGCTAAATTGTATAACAAAAACAAAGAAAAATTGATTTTTTTACAGAATGTTTTATTTTATAGCGCAAAAAATAAAAAACCCATTGGTGATTAAATACCACCAAAAGAAAGCTCTATTTGTGGGAAAAAAGGAAAAAAATTCATATGGGTACAGTGTTGTATGACTGAGTAATTGTCATTCAAATTGTAAGAGCACCAAAAGCTAAAAAATTGGTCTGGTTAGAAAGGGGGTTTAAGTGCCCAGTGGTCAAGTGGTTAAAATGACAAATGGTAGAAAAGCAATAATTTGACCAAAAGAGAGTAATCTCTAATTTAAAAACTCATTATATTCTAGCTTTGTCATTTTTATTATGGTATTGTTGTGCATTTGAATTGTGGGGAAATGAAATAGAACTGCTATACTGACTGACAAAGGAAGCACTGAACGTGTCTTAATGAATAGAAGAATTTTAAATTATACATTTAATTACAGGTAAAGACATGATCAGTTTTATTTAACTGTAGGTGGCATACTAATCTCATGCCTGTGATTGCAAGGATGGTTCAGCATGGCTAGAAGCAAAATGATCAACCTCAACATGCCCTGGGTATATTACGAAAAAATAATTAGCAGTCATTCACTTGGTGTCTGAAATGTAATGGCGTTTAAGTTCTGCATGGTGGTATTTATGCAGCTAGATTACATAGAAGGACCTTGGGGGATGTAATTACTGACGTAAACCAATAATGTTTTCTCTTTTCTTTCCCAGGGTCACTGTAAATGTTCTTTCAAAAAACACAAAAAAAGAATAAAGATGCGGCCACAGGTTATAAGTATAAAGTATAATTTTAAACAATGCATATTGAAAAGATAATAAGGTCATTACTCTCTACCAGTTTTACTGAGTGTAATATGGTTTTACAGAAGAAAATCAATAAAAAACACATTTCCTAATAAAAAAATATTTATGATTGTACAGTTACTCTTCAAAAATACAAAATTGTCAAATAACGACCCATACTTTTATGTATGGATAAAGTATATGTGTATGCAGCCAGCATATACACTCAGGTATGAATTAAAGGCAGTTTAATTAAAGTTTCAGTATATTAATGTGGAATTCTACCTAATACCTAACTAGCCTTATAGCCTTAAATCAGTATTAAACCCAAAAGCAAACATGTATTGTATTGCAGCTTACCAATTCTTAGATGTAAAGGCTGTATTTGTTTCCTTTTTTAAGCTATTTTTCTATCTTTTATTTTTAGCCGGTGATTCTGCTAGTAGGTCTGTTATTTTTCAACAGAACACAATGGGGTAGATTCAGGTAGAATTTACGCCGGCGTATCCATAGACATGCCGCGTAAATTCAAATCTGCGCCGGCGTATCTACTTTCTGTATTCAGAAAGCTAGATACGCCGACATTTGCCTAAGATACGACTGGCATAAGTCTCTTACGCTGTCGTATCTTAGGGTGCATTCTGACGCTGGCCGCTAGGGGCGCTTCCGTTGTTGTCGGCGTAGAATACGCTAATTACCTAGATACGCCGATTCACAAACGTACGTACGGCCGTCGCAATGTATTTACGTAGTTTACATTAGGCTTTTTCGGCGTAAGGTTGTTCCTGCTATTAGGAGGCGCAGCCAATGTTAAGTATGGACGCCGTTCCCGCTTCGAAATTTGAATTTTTTACGTCGTTTGTGTAAGTCGTTCGCGAATAGGGCTGGACGTAATTTACGTTCACGTCGAAACCAATACATCGTTGCGCCGTACTTGGAAGCAATGCACACTGGGATATGTAAAAAACGTCAATCACGTCAGGCCATCACACATTTACATAACACACGCCCCCTTACACATTTGAATTACGCGCGCTTACGCCGGCCCCTTTTACGCTACGCCGCCGCAACTTTCGGAGCAAGTGCTTTGTGAATACTGCACTTGCTCATGTAAGTTACGGCGGCGTAGCGTAAATACGATACGCTGCGCCGCCATACCATTGCGCGCCCCTACGTGAATCTACCCCAATGTCCTACAGATATAGTAGTTAGTGGGTTAAGACAAACAATTTAACACGGATAAGGGTGCTTACAATGGTCATTGTTTATTTATTTATGTAAATCCTTTATCCTAAAAAATTATTATGGAATTTGTCTTCAATGTGTTTACTGTATCTAAATCTGTTAGTCATTCTAACACTACCCTCTCCCCAGACTGACAATGCTGCTGTCCAATGGAGCTTCTGTTGCTTCTCTAATACAGGATGTGTATTACTGGCTGAATCACCAGGTGAAAACAGAGAGAAAAAGCCTACAATTGAAAATGAATGAGAGAGGGAGAGAGAGAGGGAGAGAGAGCGGCGGAACTCTGAGTGTAGTATTAGGGTTAAATCATTCAGTTTAACCACTTCAGCCCCGGACCATATTGCTGGTCAATGACCGGGCCAGTCCTATTCCCGGACAACTTACGCAAATGTTTTTTTCAAAATTCGACGCGGGAACGACGGCCATACTTTAACATGGCTGGTCTAAATATAAGCCATGAAATAGCAGCCGTAACTTTACGACGGGAAAAGCCGACTAGCGACGACGTAAGAGAATGCGACGAGCACGCGTAGCTTCGTGGATCGCCGTAAACAGCTAATTAGCATACCCGACGCGGAAAACGACGCAAACTCCACCCAGCGGGTGCCGAAGTATTACACCTACGATCCGAAGGCGTACGAAGCCGTACGCCTGTCGGATCGAAGCCTAAAGCCGTCGTATCTTGGTTTGAGAATTCAAACTAAAGATACGACGCAGCAAATTTGAAAATACGCCTGAGTATCAGTAGATACGCCGGCGTATTTCGACTGTGAATCTGGCCCATAGCGTCTACAAAATAGGGCATAGTTTTATGGCATTTTTATTAATATTTTTTTTACTAGTAATGGCGGCGATCAGCGATTTTTATCGGTACTGCAACCTTATGACAAACACTTCGGACACTTTTGACACATTTTTGGGACATTGGCATTTTTATAGCGTTTGATGCTATACAAATGCATCGATTACTATAAAAGTGCCACTGGCAGGGAAGGGGTTAACACTAGGGGGCGAGGAAGGGGTTAATTATGTTCCCTGTGTGTGTTCTAACTGAAGGGGGGGTGGGACTGACTTGGGGAAATGACTGATCGATGTTCATACATTGTATTAACAGACGATCAGGCATTTCTCCCCCTGACAGGACCGGGAGCTGTGTGCTTACACACACAGCTCCCGGTTCTCGCTCTGTAACGAGTGACTCATAATCAAGTTGAACCTTTTCACTCATTTGATGACTTGCCAATTTGAGAAAATTTTTTCTATTGTATTTTTGTGTTGTAACATCCATTTTTATTTGGCTCATATTTTCTGCATGTAAAACCTTGAAACCTTAATAAATAAAGATTGGATAAAGAAGTTAGCAGCCATTTTTACCTCGAAATCCAAGATCTAAGCAGCTCTCTTCCTTATATGTGTCTAGAATCCTGCTGGCTGACTCCACCCTACAACTTTCTTGATAAAGAGTCTGCCTGCCTATCATCGTTATGTTTAATCTTCAGTACTTTCTGGGTCACGTACCTGAAACAAGTACACAGTTCTGACTGTCCACTAACTATGACGCTTCCTTTATTGCATTTGCTACAGGGTTGCCTGTGAAATAACTGTCTGGAAACTCTTCAGGAAGGATTCTAATCCTAAAGATGCCCAACCACCAAATGGTGTACTCATCACAATTCACTAAAATACAGTCAGGCAGACAGAAAATCAACTACCAATGTTTTGGGGACACATAGGTCCCTTTTCCCTAGGTAACAAACTGTATATGCACAGTACAATACACATGTTTATAGATTTGATGCTAGATAACAGAAATGCAACTCACCTAGGGTACCCTATGCGTATCCAAAGTCCTTCAGTTATAAATGTTCCAAAGTTCTTAAAACCTCTAATGCCACGTACACATGATCGGTTCATCCGATGAAAACAGACCGATGGATTTTTTCATCAGATATCCGATGAAGCTGACTTTCATCAGCCTTGCCTACACACCATCAGTTAAAAATCCGTTTGTGTCCAACGCGGTGACGTAAAACACTACGACGTGCTGAGAAAAATGAAGTTCAATGCTTCCGAGCATGCGCAACTTGATTCTGAGCATGCGTCGATTTTTAACCGATGGACTTGCCCACAGACGATCGTTTTTTTTTCTATCGGTTTTTTAACCATCAGATAAATTTAAAACAGGTTCTACGTTTTTTCACAGATTAGAAAAAAAACTATGGGGCCCACACATGATCGGTTCGTCCGATGAAAACAGTCCATCGGACAGTTGTCATCAGATGAACTGATCGTGTGTACGTGGCATTAGAGTCTCAGAGGACTTACCTGTAAATAGAATGGAGAGTGGTTTCAATTGCAATTGTGACACTTGTTCTGGAAACTTGAACTTGACCAAGTGCACATTCCCCTGTACACTGATGTACACTGATGCACTGGGTTGTGACATTCCATCTTATGCTAGATCCTCTCATAGGCCAATGAGAGCCAAGCTACTCTGTGGACATAACAACAGTTACATGGTTGCTCATTTGGGGTGCTTTTGGAAGATGTTTGCTGCAGCAATGGTTGTTTTGACCATGGAGAACCCTAATAGCAGGATTGTCAGGTATTATTTTATTTAAAGTGGTTGTAAAGGTAGAAGGTTTTTTGCCTTACTACATTCCATGTAGTGAGATAAAAAAAGTTTCTGCATGCAGCTTCACCTGCAGCCCCCTAAATACATACCTGAGCTCCATCTTAATCCAGCGATGTGCACCACGAGAGTCAATCAAAGCCAGTGATGCAGGAGCAGGGGGCGCGGCCGATCCGTGCTTTGTGTGTTTTATGAGGACACAGAGCAGGGCTTGGTTGCAAGCATGCATGAGTGCCTCCAGAGCAAGCAGCTTGCTATGGGTGCACTTGGCGGGGGAGAGGAACCATGAAAGCCAATAAGGGACCCGAGAAGAGGAAGATCGGGACTGTTCTGTGCAAAACTATTGCACAGAGCAGGTAAATATAATGTTTGTTTATTTTAATAAAAAAAATGAAGCTTTACAATCACTTTAAAGCTACACATTTAGGTAGTTGTATGGCAATAAAAAAAAAAAAACATAAAGATGTCGATACTTTTTATAGTTACTGACATATGCAATTTATTCTCATTCTGCTCTGTTCTTATGAACTGCTATCCCACTGTACTTCATCAATCTTAATACTATGATAACTGTGTATATATGAATATGTATATGAACTATGCAAGTACATATATTGTATAGCCACAAAGCTGGAATAGATCATCAAATGGGTTCTAGGCAAGGTAATACAGTATGTCAAGCACCAGTCCTAGTAGGTATAAACCTGCACAATAAAAAAAAAATTATTTGATTGCTTAGAATACAATTATACCTGCTATGCTGTCAATGTATTGGGGTGAATTTGCAGAAACCTGAGGAAAAAGGTAAGCTCAAAGCAATTAGATTTCTAACCCTAATTGGTGCTTATCAAGTATGTGGCCCTACAAGCTCTACCCGGCTCAACAAAAGTTGAGGCGAGTTGAAAATATTCAGCCAAACAGTGACTGCATCCCATAAGATGCATTCACTGTTCAGTCATGCCACTATATTCAGATATCCATGGGTGTTGCATCTGCCTGAATATAATAGTCAACAGTGGAAATTTCTTGCTGTGAGCATGGATTTGGAAATCAACAAATTTTCTCTCAAGACGTGTATGGCTAGCTTTAGAACCAAGTTATGTTACTCTTTACTTACAAAAATACTTTCTAAGAAAAGTTTTGAACTTTCCTCTTGCTAGTTTGAGGTCATGTCCCTGTGTTCTTGATCTTTACTCATTGGTAACCATGCATTAAGAATGCATTATAAATAACAGCATTAACCAGCTTGATTATATCAATGCTGTTCTAAATCCTATAATCATTTATCTCTACTGTGTGTTTGCTTTCACAGCTGGATACTTTATCATCATCTAAAACAACTGATGGGTTGCAATCAAGTTATTATTTAGCATTTTTAAAATGGGAGATAAATAATTCTGAAGATACAACACACAATCAAGCAATTCCAAAACCAGAATACCGAATGTTCAAAAAGGTAATACTATAGAAACAGAATGCTTTTTGCATAATAATTTTACTAAATGTGAGTAAAATGACTAAGATTTCCTATCAAAAATACTCTTGGTGAATGTTAAAAGTTGACAGTGTTGTCTACGTACCCTTAGACATGCATTCCAAAACTTTTCAACCATGCTAGTACGCTATGAGAAAGTACTACTGCAATTTGATATAATCAGAAACTGAAGCACAGTCCATTAAGTAAGATTATAAGGCATTTCAATGAATCAGTGTAACTTGTTTTTTTCTAACATTGGCGAACATACAGTATGAGTTGTCAATTGGGCAGCTATATACCATCTACTTCTGTTATGTGCAAAACTTAATGCTCCAGTTGTATGATTTATGCACTCCATAGTGAGGGACCGATACTCTCTTTGGCATGCTGCAGTGAGTGCAGTTCGTTGCAGTCGTGTTTTATCTGCTAGCATTTCATTGATTCAAAATGCCTTTATGTTCTACTGTTGAGTGTCCTTATTGAACTTTGCTTTAGATTCTGGGTGGCTTTATATCAGACTGCATTAGCACTCCCAAAGTACCAGTACTAGTCTGTTTGAAGTGTGGTACAATTCATGGCTTAAAGAGTCAATGTTGTAACCTTTTATCAATCATGTGAGGGTGAGTTTAATAGGGAGGTCTTAGATTTTTTTTATTTTTTAATAACATTATTATACATAAGAGCATTTTATTTGACCATTTCTATTTTCTTACATTTTTGTATAAAAATGATTACAATTTACAATTTAAAGCTTATTTCTGGGTAAATCTGTCTCCCCTTCAATTTCTTTCACACACCCGATCAATTAAAAAAAACACTCTAACAATGTTTATACTAACCTAAGTCCATTGTCATATGACCTGCCCAGCAATGAGGGCCAGTGATCCACTGCAGAAGTCATGGCTTGTCACGGACCAGTTTGATGACTAGTCTGATATCATCAACAGGAGTATTCACGACATGAGAAGACCTCACTGATGGACAGGCAATGGGAAGCACCCGTGTCATTAGGTAGTGATCAGCTGAAGAAGGAACCTCCCCTTCTGCAGTTCAGAAGACAGAAGATTTTGTGCCCAGTGCCCCAAATCACCACTAGGGGAGGGATAAGAGGAAAAGCTTAGTGTGTGTGTGTGTGTGATTTGGAAATTTAACTCCATTTCCCTATATGGAATATTATTTTTAGAATTTATAACTCCAGCTTCATTATGTGGTCTCACTCCCAATAGTTGGGAAAGATTATGTAGACTGCCTGCACTGTTTGTCACCAGTGAAAAGATGGGTGAAGAGTTATGCCAGATACAATATTTAATATTTTGTTAATTACAGTACCATTAATAGCAATTAATGAAAACGTTCTCGTAATGCATATGCAAATTAAATAGCAAATTATTTAACAAGCAATGAAAGGTATTTTTAACCAGCACAAAGAAAAAGATCTGTGTGTGTTCTCACACAAAGACACAGTAATTAAATCTTCAATAAAACTTGATTGAGCAGAAAGCAATGATATTAAGTATGGCATAAAGTGCAATCCCCACAAAGATGTTAAGCAAAACACACTACTGATTAAATATATTGTATTTTATTCAAGAGATGATTACCCCACAAAGCTTATTCATACTTAAAGTGGCTTAAGTGATTACTACAACCATGTTATAAAGTATAAATATTTTTTTAAAGCTTGAAATATCACATGTGAATATTTCGTATGAATCAGTTGCAGCCATCAAGTCTTGATAATAAGTCAACACAGTCACTTAATCACTAGACTGAACATTAACAACTGTTGTCAACAATTAATAGCAGAATATGATGTTATACATACAGCTCGGACTCAGAAAATAGGAAAACCATATTTACTGTATCTGCTGAGCAGAGATTCTCCATATACACTGGCCCGGATTCAGTAAGAATTGCGCTTTTTTTACGGAGGCGCAGGGCAAAGTTTTTGCCCTGCGCCCCTGCAATTTTTTTGCGCTGCCCTTGATTCACGGAGCAGGAGCTCCGTAAATTGCGCGGGCATGCCGGCAAAATGGCTGGCGTAAGCGCGCGCAATTTAAATGATCCCATAGGGGCGGGAATCATTTAAATTAGGCGCGTTCCCGCGCCGATTGTAGAGCGCATGCTCCGTCGGGAAACTTTCCCGACGTGCATTGCGGCAAATGACGTCGCAAGGATGTAATTTGCTTCAAAGTGAACGTGAATGGCGTCCAGCGCCATTCACGATTCACTTACGCAAACAACGTAAATTTCAAATTTTGCGACACAGGAACGACGGGTATACGTAACATTGGCTGCCCCTGCTAATAGCAGGGGCAGCCTTACGCAAAAACCGCCGTACGGAAACAACATAAATTGCGTACGCAGGGCTCGCGCAACGTTGTGAATCGGTGTTAGTATGCAATTTGCATACTATACGCTGAGCACAACAGGAACGCCACCTAGCGGCCAACGCAAGAATGCAGCCTAAGATATGCGGGCATAAGAGCCTTATGCCGCGCATATCTTAGGCTGCAGTCGGCGTAACAAGGTTCCTGAATCAGGAGCATTCGTTACGCCGGGGCAAATAAGCAATTGCGCTGTGTAACCTATGGTTACACAGGCGCAATTGCTTCTTGAATCCAGGCCAATATGTATAGATGTGCAATCAGCACAGCACAGTCAGCAAGTCAGGAGTAGTGTTGGGCTTTCTTATAACCAGAACTTTTGATATCTAAATATATGTTAAGTTTTTTTTTTTTTCTCCAGACATGTGATGTAATTTGCAATTTTTTTTAACATTACGTTTCTCCTACACCAATGAAATTGTATTTCTGTCCATCAGGGCTGTAGAGTGTGTACTGTAAACAGACCTTTATGAGCGGCACAGCACAGCAGCGTCTCGTCTTCTCCCCGGCTCCTCCTCCTGTCTGTGTACTCAGAAGGCATCAGAGCGGAGGAGGCGTGGTAGGGGCGGGTTTATCAGCATTCACTGTGTGCATTGCCAGTAAGAGACCAGGTAGTCGTCGAGAAGCGATGTCGGCAAATAGAAAAACGAAAACTGGACAGCCGCACTCCAAAATAACTTAAAAAAGTTGTCTTTATTTTTCAACTGTACAAACACAGTCACTGCAACCAACAGAAAACAGGATGGCCGACGCGTTTCGCACTTACAGTTAGTGCTTAGTCATGGCTAAAGAGGTTCACAGCATAATAGAATTTAAACTAAAAATCATACAAACATGTGACTATAATCCGCCTATGGCAGCACGGAATCATTAAAAAGTATATATCAAACAGCTGAGAGGGCAAGTCCTCCCTCAATTTAGACACAATTGGATAAAAAATAATAAAAATGGAAACACCTGTGTGTGTCTAAACACACCTACACGATCCCAATTTAACCCAAAGTTTATACATGTTACAGACCAGACACAAATTTTATCCAAATAATATACATCAAAGGTGCCCATGTTAAATATAGCAAGTGCTGTGTTATGTGTTTCTGTAAAGACATAATTGCATGTAGTTTAGCATGCAAAAAGTATGTTGGTAAAGCCGATCATTTTAATGTGAACTGTGTCAGTGCATAGAAACTTGCGTAGAAGTGATTAAGGGAAGTTGTGAAAAATATCTAATGTAACGGTATCCATGCACGCCACTTGAATGAATAAGTGTCTGTGTCAACAAGATGAAAAATGAAAAAAATGAACCTATGCAGCATAAAGATATAAATGTGCACTGATATGGTGCGTTTTTTTGTGATGCAAAGGTATACATTGTGATCATGACACATTTGTGGATCATAAGTCACTTGTGAGTCATGATCGTGCATGAAAGTCTGTTGTCAGGCAATGTAAAAATACAATCTACCCGACTTCAGTATTCTACACTGTGCATGAAGTGTGAGACCGGTTGGTCAATATATTACTTGTATGTTACAGACCAGACACAAATTTTATACAAATATTATACATCAAAGGTGCCTGTGTTAAATATGACAAGTGCCGTGTTATGTGTTTCTGTAAAGACATAATTGCATGTAGTTTAGCATGCAAAGAATATGTTGGTAAAGCCGATCATTTTAATATGAACCGTGTCAGTGCATAGAAACTTGCGTAGAAGTGATTAAAGGAAGATGTGAAAAATATCTAATGTAACGGTATCCATGCACGCCACTTGAATGAATAAGTGTCTGTGTCAACAAGATGAAAAATGAAAAATGAACCTATGCAGCATGAAGATATAAATGTGCACTAATATGGTGCGTTTTTTTTGTGATGCAAAGGTATTCATTGTGATGATGACACATTTGTGGATCATAAGTCACTTGTGAGTCATGATCGTGCATGAAAGTCTGTTGTCAGGCAATGTAAAAATACACAATCTACCCGACTTCAGTATTCTACACTGTGCATGAAATGTGAGACCAGTTGGTCAATATATTATCTATATGAAAAATAATAATGAAAAATAAGTGTGTAAATGCAAAATAAAAATATATATAAAAATAAAAATAGATAGAGTCTGACACCGCTTAGTGTAGTAACGAAATGGCCGATTGTCTGATGCGAACACCAGATCCTGGTCAGCATCAATGTCCCTTGGGACATAAATTCAATGTGTACAGACAGACATCGTATCCGTGTAATACAACATTGATAATTACGTTTGGTATATCGATCAATGTCAATTAGTAAAGCACTGGTCTGACATGCAATACTTGGGTTGGGGAAATTGAAAATGAATATGCAGGTGTTTCTAAATAATAAATATATAAGACAAGAGGGAGAGAGGAACCCATATTATCCATAGAGTTTGTAATGAGACTATGTATGAGATAAATGTATGTTTCAAAATGAAACAAAGTAAGAACCAGAAAGAGGAGGGGCCCGCCTGGTGAATGTCACAAAGACACTCGTAAGGGGATGCATATAGTTAGCCAATAAAAATTGGATATGTATGACATATCTCTAGTGTAGCAGTGGTATATGTAAAAAAGGTGTGTTGCGGAGGATGACAGCGGGCAATAAAACAATAGTAGCCAAACACTAATAAAGCCCGCAATGATCCAAGCATCACCTATAACCACCCGAAATGGAATAAAGAATGACTATGAGCATACCCCCTTTCAGTCACCCAGGCGGAGCCCACCCATCAGAACCCTGATATCCAAATGGTCATATGAAATGGACCAAAGGGACACCTAAAACCTTACTAAAATAAATGAAATGGTGTATCGGACCTGAGAACCTGTAATAGCTCCCAAAGAACGTGTGAACCGGTGCGTGTCCCGTTGCTGATGAGCGATCAGGACTAGTGTTGAGCAGAATATGCCATATTCGATTTCGCGATATATCTCGAATATATATTCGAATATTCGAGATATATTCGCTAAATTCGAATATTCGTGATATTTTATCGAAATTAATTGATTGCGATTTTTCGCTATTGCGAATGCGAAAATAAGTGCGATTTTTTGATAACTGCGGTAGGAGCGCTCTGATTGGCTTAGAATATTCGTGATATTTTATCGAAATATCGCAACATGCGAATGCGATATTTATTGCGGAATTTCGAGATATGCTGGAGGAGCGCTCTGATTGGCTCAGAATATTCGTGATATTTTATCGAAATATCGCAACATGCGAATGCGATATTTATTGCGGAATTTCGAGATATGCTGGAGGAGCGCTCTGATTGGCTCAGAATATTTGTGATATTTTATCGAAATATCGCAACATGCGAATGCGATATTTATTGCGCAATTTCGAGATATGCTGGAGGAGCGCTCTGATTGGCTCAGAATATTCCTGATATTTTATCGAAATATCGCAACATGCGAATGCGAAATTGATTGCAGATATTTCGAAAACTGCTGTAGCAGCACTCTGAAATCGAATATGTATGATATTTTAACCAAAAAACATATTGCGATTGCGATTTTTCGATCGCGCATGCGCAATTGCGCGAACAACACGCGACCATTTCCTGGAGCCTTGCCAGTTTCCAACTTATGATCGCAGCGCAATCACACAGCAACATGGTTGGAAGCAATTTCACTAAGTCTGAGGAAAAGTTGCTGATTTGTGTAAGTATTTTGACCACTGTTATTTCATCATCTTCAACTGCATTTTAGTCTAGTTTAAAAGTTAGTATATATGATCAGATATTAGTATTTCACAAAAAATGTGTCTCCTGCTTTTACAAAACTACAAGTCCCAGCATGCCTGGACAGCTGCAGACACCCTGGTTGGCAAATGTGTATTTAGGCACTTTTCCTTGTTATTTAGCATAATGAATTTAAAAATTTTTTGGACATAGGACGTATGCGAACGTCCTGACTTCAGTGTCCTCAAGGCCCAAGGACGTTCGAATACATATTGCCCTTTAGATGTTGCAGAACTACAACTTCCAGCATGCCTGGGAATGCTGGCACTTCTAGTATTGTAAGTTCTGCAGGCCCCCATTTTTCAGGCCTTTATGCACGGGTCTCTAAACTGTGGCACCCTAGATGCAGCAAAAGTAAAATTCTTAGCATGCACTGACAGACCGTGGCTGATGGGAGTAGTAGTTTTGCAACAGCTGGAGGTGGACTGGTCTTGAAACCCAGAGTTAGGTAACAAACCCGTAGTGTTTTGCAACCATCCTGCCTCCAGCTGTTTTTTTCCTGTTGAAAAGCCTGTGGCGTGCAAAACACAACCCAAAAACTCCACCCGGTGCAAGGAAAAATTTGCACACACCTAAAGAGTGACATCACAAAAAACTGCGGCGGTTGCATACGTCAGTGGTCCTCCGAAAAGGTCCCGTCTCTGACCCCCCGGGGCGTTAGGCTCCTGACAGGGAAAAGAGTTACTGTGGTCCATACAGCCGAAGCCATATGGACCCATCTCGGTCCAAGCAGCGCAATCAACACGCGAACAACACGCGACCATTTCCTGGACCCTTGCCAGTTTCCAACTTTTTGATCGCAACGCAATCGCAGAGCAAGATGGTTGGAAGTAATTTCACTGTATCTGAGGAAAATTTGCTGATTTGTGTAAGTATTTCGACCACTGTTATTTCATTATCTTCAACTGCATTTTAGTCTAGTTTAAAAGTTAGTATATATGATCAGATATTAGTATTTCACAAAAAATGTGTCTCCTGCTTTTACAAAACTACAAGTCCCAGCATGCCTGGACAGCTGCAGACACCCTGGTTGGCAAATGTGTATTTAGGCACTTTTCCTTGTTATTTAGCATAATGAATTTAACATTTTTTTGGACATAGGACGTATGCGAACGTCCTGACTTCAGTGTCCTCAAGGCCCAAGGACGTTCGAATACATATTGCCCTTTAGATGTTGCAGAACTACAACTTCCAGCATGCCTGGGAATGCTGGCACTTCTAGTATTGTAAGTTCTGCAGGCCCCCATTTTTCAGGCCTTTATGCACGGGTCTCTAAACTGTGGCACCCTAGATGCAGCAAAAGTAAAATTCTTAGCATGCACTGACAGACCGTGGCTGATGGGAGTAGTAGTTTTGCAACAGCTGGAGGTGGACTGGTCTTGAAACCCAGAGTTAGGTAACAAACCCGTAGTGTTTTGCAACCATTCTGCCTCCAGCTGTTTTTTTCCTGTTGAAAAGCCTGTGGCGTGCAAAACACAACCCAAAAACTCCACCCGGATGCAGTGAAAAATGTGCACACACCTAAAGAGTGACATCACAAAAAACTGCGACGGGTACATACGTCAGTGGCCCTCCGAAAAGGTCCCGTCTCTGACCCCCGGGGCGTTAGGCTCCTGACAGGGAAAAGAGTTAGCAACGCATATCTCCCCTATACGTGTATCCTGTGTTGTTAATAATATATTCATAATTATGCAAATGATAATGGCTGCTATATTTATGCAAAAAAGGTGGCGACCGAAATGGCAGGATATAAAATCTGTCATGTTACCCCTGTCATTGATTAATAAGGCGAGAATGCTTCCAATTGTTGAATAGCATACATTTACGTCATATATCCATAAGGCTGTCAACAGAAGTATTACAATATACTTTGTTCTTCATCTTGCAGAAGTTCCTGGAAACAGGATACGATAAGCTGCGGAGGCAGCCAGAGAAAAGGGCTGTGGTCAGCGCCCTAATCGCTGACTTTGGCGGCCAACACGACCACAATGCAATTGTGAAGAAGTGGTCTGACCTGAAGAGGCGCCAAATGGATCAGGTCAGACGTCTTCGGGCTAAATATCATCCAGGTAAGTTATTGTTGACAGTTATGTTTTTTTTTTAAAAAGTGTATTTTGTGCGTGAACTCGAAAGAGAGAGGAGCCGGCCTGCAGGAGTTGGGAGGCCTCCCCCAGAGGCAATCTGCCACCTTTCTCCATGCCCCGGTTGGCAATGGCGGGTGTGAGGGGGTCCTCCCAACCCAACCTCGCATAGCACACCCACCAGGGGCGGGGCTGAGACCACCAAACTCAATTCACAGGTAGCCGAGAGCGGGATCCGAACCCCTAGCTGCAGAGGTGAATCACTTGTCAGTGCAGTGGCAATCGCGTGGAGCCACCGTAGCTCCTTTGGTGACAGTTATGTAAGGTCATATGTAATTCATGTAAGGTCAGATGTTGTTAACCAAGATGCCATGTTGTGCTAACATATATCACCACCAGCCAAGGTATTCATAGTACTGTTGAAAAAAGACATGGGACAGCAGACAGGAACACAGAAGTTATGTGGGAACATACTTTTCCCATTGCTTTGCATGGGACTTTAAAGAAAAACCCCGACCATGGCAAGTGGGGGTGGGTAAGGTTTAAACCACCTATCCTATGTTTGTGGCTGACATATAAGTAACCTGTGTGCCAAGTTTCATATAAATATCTTTAGCCGTTTGTACGTGATGCTGGAACATACATACATACATACATACATACATTTATGCACACACACACGTTGAGTTTTATATATATAGATTACCACTAAATTCCTGTGTTAGGAGTGGGGTTGTTATAGTAATCCCGTGTGCTCCATCAGGCCCTTTTTTTAACATGAGATGGTCTGAACAAAACAAAGGAGACAAAAACAGCTCATTTTAACATGGTGGCATCCCAGCTCACGCTCAGTCCCCTGTAGTGCCCACAAGACCCTTTAATATAACATTGTCCCATTGGTTAACTGTCTATATAAATCAATTTGTATTCATATACAATACAGCAGAGTACACAGAATTTGCATACGTCATTAGAAAACATTTTTATAATATATGAACATTGTGTTATTATAGGAGCTCCAATGCCAGTTGTGCGCGCCAAGCGCAGAAGGCGCCAGGCCGATGAGGAGGAGGAGGATGCGGCAGAGGAGGATGCGGCAGAGGAGGAGATGGATGAGGAGGAGCAGCCAGGGCCCTCCCACTCCCCAACCCCAGCTCCTGTTGAGGAGCAAGCTGAGGAGCTTCCCCCCCCCACCACCCCAACTTCTCAAGCAGAAGAGCAGGAGGAAGAGAGCGGTCCTGTGAGCCTCGTTCAGGAAGGTAAATATGTGCACAATGATTAATAACATTTCAACAACAAAATGTAGATATAAAAATGGACAACATATAAAGCGCACCTGTCAGATTGTAGAACCATAATATGGTATTGATGCTAGAAGTATACAGGTAGTGCATAATTATTAGGCAAGTTGTATTTTTTGAGGATTCATTTTATTATTGAACAACAACCATGTTCTCAATGAACCCCAAAAACTCATTAATATCAAAGCTGAATTTTTTTGGAAGTAGTTTTTAGTTTGTTTTTAGTGTTAGTTATTTTCGGGGGATATCTGTGTGTGCAGGTGACTACTATTACTGTGCAGAATTATTAGGCAACTTAACCAAAAAATAAATAGATAGCCATTTCAATGATTTATTTTTAACAGTGAAACCAATATAACATCTCAACATTCACAAATACACATTTCTGACATTTAAAAACAAAACAAAAACAAATCAGTGACATCCATGGATTCTGTCAGTGTTTTGATCTGTTCACCATCAACATTGCGTGCAGCAGTAACCACATCCTCCCAGACACTGTTCAGAGAGGTGTACTGTTTTCCCTCCTTGTAAATCCCACATTTGATGATGGACCACAGGTTCTCAATGGGGTTCAGATCAGGTGAACAAGGAGGCCATGTCATTACTTTTTTTTATTTAATACCCTTTCTTGCCAGCCACGCTGTGGAGTACTTTGACATGTGTGATGGAGCATTGTCCTGCATGAAAATCATGTTTTTCTTGAAGGATGGTGACTTTTTCCTGTACCACTGCTTGAAGAAGGTCTCTTCCATAATCTGGCAGTAGGACTGGGAGTTGAGCTTGACTCCATCCTCAATCCGAAAAGGCCCCACAAGCTCATCTTTGATGATACCAGCCCAAACCAGTACTCCACCACCACCTTGCTGGCGTCTGAGTCGGACTGGAGCTCCCTGCCCTTTACCAATCCAGCCACGGGCTCTTCCATCTGGCCCATCAAGACTCACTCTCATTTCAGCAGTCCATAAAACCTTAGAAAAATCTTTCTTGAGATATTTATTGGCACAGTCTTGACGTTGCAGCTTGTGTGTCTTGTTCAGTGGTCATCGTCTTTCAGCCTTTCTTACCTTGGCCATGTCTCTGGGTATTGCACACCTTGTGCTTTTGGGCACCCCAGTGATGTTGCAGCTCTGAAATATGGCCAATCTTGTGGCAAGTGGCATCTTGGCAGCTGCACGCTTAACTTTTCTCAGTTCATGGGCAGTTATTTTGCACCTTTGTTTTTCCACACGCTTCTTTTGTTTGATGATCACGCTTCAGAAGCTTTGCAACTTTAAGAGTGCTGCATCCCTCTGCTAGATATCTCTCTATTTTGGACTTTTCAGAGTCTGTCAAATCCTTCTTTTGGCCCATTTTGCCAAAGAAAAGGAAATTGACTAATAATTATGCACACCTGATATAGAGTGTTGATGTCATTAGACCACACACCTTCTCATTACAGAGATGTACATTACCTAATATGCCTAATCTGTAGTAGGCTTTCGAGCCTATACAGCTTGGAGTAAGACAACATGCATAAAGAGGATGATGTGGTCCAAATACTCATTTGCCTAATAATTCTGCACTCCCGGGATGTGTTAGACACATAACAAGTGTATACACATGATAATGATTGATTAATAAGCAAAAAAAAATATTTATTTATTTGGTAACGTTATTTGAAATCCAAATGTTTTTTTATTATATCCTAAAAGCATCAAGAGATCTGAGGAGGCAGAACAGACTCATCGAAAAGACCCACCAGAGGATCCTGCAAAACCAGCGGAAGATGAGCTACCTCACCCAACAAAATGCTCTGCTAGAGCAGCAGCTATCGGGTCAGATTGCGGAACTGCACCGCATTCAGAAACGCATTGATAGCTATATTTAAATTTATTTTTGTATTAAAAAATCTTATTTTTTGGAAATGTTTCATTTCTTTTTGAGATAGAGTTGTAGGTTTTTCAACACATCTAACTTCACATCAAACAAATCAACATCAACACATTTAACTTCATAATAAGCAAAAACATTTTATACTATTATTTTATTTAACATTAACCTAGGACAAACTAAAGCACACGACACAGACACGACGAACACAAAATAAACTGTTGAAAAATGAACATAACAAAAGTAACAATATATATATATATACAAAGAGAGAGAGAGGGAGAGCAAGAAAGAGAGAGAATGCAGATGAGCTCTTGCAGACAGCCCAATGGTTGCAGTATAAATGCCGCAAAACAGGGTTTAACATAAGGTTCATTGTTATAGTTACACTTGCTGTTTAGATCCGGTCTGGTAGTCCGGTCTGGTAGCTTGTAGCGGAGGCTGTTGGTGGATCCGCTGTGCCAGAGAGGTCATGAAGCTTTACTCAGCATGGAGGCAGCAGCAGGAGTATTAAAATATAATATAACTAGACAATGCATTTCCTGAGAAAAATGCGAGTGGGAATGCTGAATAGCTTAATTGGTGAGCCCCTTGCCAAAGACATTCACCATAACCACTATACTATCTTTAGGACACACAGCTTCTTTCTCTATCTGCAAAGTATAGAGTATGCTGACTTCCTGGTCGCCCCTCCCCCCTCAATAGGTTTCCCCTCCCCCCCAGGTCAGTGAGGAGGAATATTGCACTGAGGTCAGGAAAGTTATTTATGGAAAGAAATAACATTACAAACGCTTTTAATTCACAGATCTAATACATGATTTAAGCCTCCAAACAAAGCTTAATAAATCCTCAAACGTACATGCAATTGATACAACGACTACACCGTTTGAAATACACGGCCCTTGTAAACGCATCGATATGAAATTTATGTAGATAAACTTAAAAATGTGGCCATGTCTGCGATTTAGAAAAGAGCGTCTTTGTGAGTTCTGCAGCAACATTTTTTAGATAATTTCACATGAGAGTCTATGAGACATAATTTCTGGCTGTTGCTCCAATAACTAAAATACGTATCGCAGAATTGGTCACATTGCCATAAACCAGACAAGCATAGCTACGTTTTGATATAAAAATTGTGTATGAAAAGTAGATCTTGTGGGCGTGAGACCAATTTGTTTCCCCTTTTTGTAAAGATATTTTTAATTACAAAGATCTCCAATGTTAAGGTCACATGACAGACTCTAAATCCCCTCCATAGGATTACATTATAACCTATTGCATTTTTGTGAAAAATTCGCAAAACGTAAATTGCGTTTTCACCAAAAAATTGTAAACGATAACGATCTGAAAAGTCATAGCCGGATAGCTAAATATTTTGTGACCGCTTTAAAGTTTTTTCAGTGTCTGTAAGTGAAAGTATGAAGTAGCTGAAACTTTTGGCAGGGCATGTGAATTCAAAGGGGAAAAGGATGTTCTCATTGACTTCAATGTTAAAAAAAAGGGTCTAAAAGCTTAAAATTTATAAAAGTGTAAAAAGTAGAAAAAAACTTGAAGAAGTCCCATCATTAGCTGAACGAGACGAACATTTTTACAGTTGAATGGTCTCAATAGCTGAAAGTATGCCGAAGTTACGCAGAACCAAAAAACGTAAGGAATAATAAGATTACTAAATTTACGGATATCAATACTGGAAATGTTTATTAAAGCATTCACACTAATTAAGATTAATACATTTACGGGTATCCATACTGGGAATGCTTATTAAAGCATTCCCACTAAGTATCACACAGGCATGATTTACAAGCAGTAGTGGTAATAGTAATACATAGCATAAAAACACTTGGGGAATACTTTACAGCATCAGTAGTGGTCATAGTAGTCAATAGTGTACCAAAAAATTGGGACACAGGTGTCTTGACTGAGCTGTAATAGTAGTAGTAGACATTGACAATACAGTGTCAAATCACTCGGGCAAGAGGTGCCATGATGAACAGCAGTCTTAATAAGAGTATATAGGGTGTGAAATAACTGCTGACATAGGTGTCTTGACTGGGCAGCAGAAGCAGCAGTAGTAGTATTAACAGTAGTAGTTGATACAGAGTCATATCACATGGGCAGGAGGTGCCATGATGAACAGCAGTAGGAATAGGAGTATATAGAGTGTCAAATAACTGCTGACATAGGTGTCTTGACTGGGCAGCAGCAGCAGCAGAAGCAGCAGTAGTAGTATTAACAGTAGTAGTTGATACAGAGTCATATCACATGGGCAGGAGGTGCCATGATGAACAGCAGTAGGAAAAGGAGTATATAGAGTGTCAAATAACTGCTGACATAGGTGTCTTGACTGGGCAGCAGAAGCAGCAGTAGTAGTATTAACAGTAGTAGTTGATACAGAGTCATATCACATGGGCAGGAGGTGCCATGATGAACAGCAGTAGGAATAGGAGTATATAGAGTGTCAAATAACTGCTGACATAGGTGTCTTGACTGGGCGGCAGCAGCAGCAGAAGCAGCAGTAGTAGTATTAACAGTAGTAGTTGACACAGAGTCATATCACTTGGGCAGGAGGTGCCATGATGTACAGCAGTCTTAATAAGAGTATATAGGGTGTGAAATAACTGCTGACATAGGTGTCTTGACTGGGCAGCAGAAGCAGCAGTAGTAGTATTAACAGTAGTAGTTGATACAGAGTCATATCACATGGGCAGGAGGTGCCATGATGAACAGCAGTAGGAATAGGAGTATATAGAGTGTCAAATAACTGCTGACATAGGTGTCTTGACTGGGCAGCAGCAGCAGCAGAAGCAGCAGTAGTAGTATTAACAGTAGTAGTTGACACAGAGTCATATCACTTGGGCAGGAGGTGCCATGATGTACAGCAGTCTTAATAAGAGTATATAGGGTGTGAAATAACTGCTGACATAGGTGTCTTGACTGGGCAGCAGAAGCAGCAGTAGTAGTATTAACAGTAGTAGTTGATACAGAGTCATATCACATGGGCAGGAGGTGCCATGATGAACAGCAGTAGGAATAGGAGTATATAGAGTGTCAAATAACTGTTGACATAGGTGTCTTGACTGGGCAGCAGCAGCAGCAGAAGCAGCAGTAGTAGTATTAACAGTAGTAGTTGATACAGAGTCATATCACATGGGCAGGAGGTGCCATGATGAACAGCAGTAGGAATAGGAGTATATAGAGTGTCAAATAACTGCTGACATAGGTGTCTTGACTGGGCAGCAGCAGCAGCAGAAGCAGCAGTAGTAGTATTAACAGTAGTAGTTGATACAGAGTCATATCACATGGGCAGGAGGTGCCATGATGAACAGCAGTAGGAATAGGAGTATATAGAGTGTCAAATAACTGCTGACATAGGTGTCTTGACTGGGCAGCAGCAGCAGCAGAAGCAGCAGTAGTAGTATTAACAGTAGTAGTTGATACAGAGTCATATCACATGGGCAGGAGGTGCCATGATGAACAGCAGTAGGAATAGGAGTATATAGAGTGTCAAATAACTGCTGACATAGGTGTCTTGACTGGGCGGCAGCAGCAGCAGAAGCAGCAGTAGTAGTATTAACAGTAGTAGTTGACACAGAGTCATATCACTTGGGCAGGAGGTGCCATGATGTACAGCAGTCTTAATAAGAGTATATAGGGTGTGAAATAACTGCTGACATAGGTGTCTTAACTGGGCAGCAGAAGCAGCAGTAGTAGTATTAACAGTAGTAGTTGATACAGAGTCATATCACATGGGCAGGAGGTGCCATGATGAACAGCAGTAGGAATAGGAGTATATAGAGTGTCAAATAACTGCTGACATAGGTGTCTTGACTGGGCAGCAGCAGCAGCAGAAGCAGCAGTAGTAGTATTAACAGTAGTAGTTGACACAGAGTCATATCACTTGGGCAGGAGGTGCCATGATGTACAGCAGTCTTAATAAGAGTATATAGGGTGTGAAATAACTGCTGACATAGGTGTCTTGACTGGGCAGCAGAAGCAGCAGTAGTAGTATTAACAGTAGTAGTTGATACAGAGTCATATCACATGGGCAGGAGGTGCCATGATGAACAGCAGTAGGAATAGGAGTATATAGAGTGTCAAATAACTGCTGACATAGGTGTCTTGACTGGGCAGCAGCAGCAGAAGCAGCAGTAGTAGTATTAACAGTAGTAGTTGATACAGAGTCATATCACATGGGCAGGAGGTGCCATGATGAACAGCAGTAGGAATAGGAGTATATAGAGTGTCAAATAACTGCTGACATAGGTGTCTTGACTGGGCAGCAGCAGCAGCAGAAGCAGCAGTAGTAGTATTAACAGTAGTAGTTGATACAGAGTCATATCACATGGGCAGGAGGTGCCATGATGAACAGCAGTAGGAATAGGAGTATATAGAGTGTCAAATAACTGCTGACATAGGTGTCTTGACTGGGCGGCAGCAGCAGCAGAAGCAGCAGTAGTAGTTGACACAGAGTCATATCACTTGGGCAGGAGGTGCCATGATGTACAGCAGTCTTAATAAGAGTATATAGGGTGTGAAATAACTGCTGACATAGGTGTCTTGACTGGGCAGCAGAAGCAGCAGTAGTAGTATTAACAGTAGTAGTTGATACAGAGTCATATCACATGGGCAGGAGGTGCCATGATGAACAGCAGTAGGAATAGGAGTATATAGAGTGTCAAATAACTGCTGACATAGGTGTCTTGACTGGGCAGCAGCAGCAGCAGAAGCAGCAGTAGTAGTATTAACAGTAGTAGTTGACACAGAGTCATATCACTTGGGCAGGAGGTGCCATGATGTACAGCAGTCTTAATAAGAGTATATAGGGTGTGAAATAACTGCTGACATAGGTGTCTTGACTGGGCAGCAGAAGCAGCAGTAGTAGTATTAACAGTAGTAGTTGATACAGAGTCATATCACATGGGCAGGAGGTGCCATGATGAACAGCAGTAGGAATAGGAGTATATAGAGTGTCAAATAACTGCTGACATAGGTGTCTTGACTGGGCAGCAGCAGCAGCAGAAGCAGCAGTAGTAGTATTAACAGTAGTAGTTGACACAGAGTCATATCACTTGGGCAGGAGGTGCCATGATGTACAGCAGTCTTAATAAGAGTATATAGGGTGTGAAATAACTGCTGACATAGGTGTCTTGACTGGGCAGCAGAAGCAGCAGTAGTAGTATTAACAGTAGTAGTTGATACAGAGTCATATCACATGGGCAGGAGGTGCCATGATGAACAGCAGTAGGAATAGGAGTATATAGAGTGTCAAATAACTGCTGACATAGGTGTCTTGACTGGGCAGCAACAGCAGCAGAAGCAGCAGTAGTAGTATTAACAGTAGTAGTTGATACAGAGTCATATCACATGGACAGGAGGTGCCATGATGAACAGCAGTAGGAATAGGAGTATATAGAGTGTCAAATAACTGCTGACATAGGTGTCTTGACTGGGCAGCAGCAGCAGAAGCAGCAGTAGTAGTAGTATTAGCAGTAGTAGTTGATACAGAGTCATATCACATGGGCAGGAGGTGCCATGATGAACAGCAGTAGGAATAGGAGTATATAGAGTGTCAAATAACTGCTGACATAGGTGTCTTGACTGGGCAGCAGCAGCAGAAGCAGCAGTAGTAGTATTAGCAGTAGTAGTTGATACAGAGTCATATCACTTGGACAGGAGGTGCAATGATGAACAGCAGTATTAATAAGAGTATATAGGGTGTGAAATAACTGCTGACATAGGTGTCTTGACTGATCCAGAGGAGTCATGGGAGAAAATCATGTGGTCAGATGAGACTATAATATAACTTTTTGATCATAATTTCACTAACCGTGTTCGGAGGAAGAATAATGATGAGTACCATGCCAAGAACGCCATCCCTAATGTGAAGCATGGGGGTGGTAGCATCATGCTTTGGTGGTGTTTTTCTGCACATGGGACAGGGTGACTGCACTGTATTAAGGAGAGGATGACCGTGCCATGTATTGCGAGATTTTGGGCAACAACCTCCTTCCCTGAGTTAGAGCTTTGAAGATGGGTCGAGGCTGGGTCTTCCAACATGACAATGACCCAAAGCACACAGCCAGGATAACCAAGGATTGGCTCTGTAAGGAGCATATCAAGGTTCTGGCGTGGCCTAGCCAGTCTCCAGACCTAAACCCAATAGAGAATCTTTGGAGGGAGCTCAAACTCCGTGTTTCTCAGCGAGAGCCCAGAAACATGACTGATGTAGAGAAGATCTGTGTGGAGGAGTGGGCCAAAATCCCTCCTCCAGTGTGTGCAAAGCTGGTGTAAAACTACAAGAAAGGTTTGACCGCTGTAATTGCAAAGAAAGCCTACTGTACCAAATATTAACATTGATTTTCTCTGATGTTAAAATAGTTATATTCAGCACTGTAAATACATCAGGTCCGGGGCTTTATCAGGGAATGCATGACAAGGGACCCTTCAGCGCCCTGAACCGACGACGGGTGCCAGAAAGTCACCGCCGATCCAGGACTCATTCATCTTTATGAATGTGAGTCTGTCCACGGAGTCTGTGGACAGACGGGTCCTCTTGTCCGTGACCACCCCACCTGCCGCGCTGAATGTCCGCTCAGATAGTACGCTGGAGGGGGGGCAAGACAATAACTCCAGCGCATACTGAGCGAGCTCGCGGCAGGTGTCCAATCTGGCAACCCAGTACTCCATGGGGTCGTCGGTGCTCATACTGTCAGAAGCACCGACGGACGCCATGTAGTCTGCCACCATGTGGGCCAGCCGCTGGTGGTGACTGCTGCTGCTGCTGGTGCTGGTACTGGGTCGCTCGGTTTGGAAGAACATCCTCATCTCTTCCATTAGGTCCCCTGCTCGGCTGCAGCTGGGTGCAGCCACCTGCTGGGTGAGATGAGGGGGGACAACTGGAGGCCGGGGAGTTGCCTGCTCCAACCGTCTGACAATGCCTGCCTGCAGTTCCTCCATCCGGTGCTGCCTCCGGCTGGCTGGGATGAACTGCTCCAGTTTCCCCTTGCACCTGGGATCCAAAAGGGTGGCCATCCAGAAATCATCCCTCGTCTTGATGGTCTTAACCCGGGGGTCCCTCCTGAGGCATCTCAGCATGTGGGCAGCCATGGGGAAGAGCACAGCCCGCTGTGACTCCTCAATGCTGGCCAGGTGAATGAGGTGCGACTCTTCATCCCTGAGGCGCTGCTGGTCAAACTCAGACATGCCCAACCCCCGGACTATCGGTGCCCCCAACACCGGCTCTCCCTCCTGACCAGGCCCTGACTCCGGGACGACACCAGCAACCACCTCCTCCTCCTCTTCATCATCATCCTCCTCCTCCTCCTCCTCGTCCTGGCCCTGGTCTCGGTGGAGCATTGCTGACTCCTCCTGCTCCACCAAGGCACTCTCCCCAGCCTCGAGCAGGCGATCTAGTGTCCTCTCCAGCATGAACACTATTGGCAGCACACTATTGAGGCCGATTTGCTCACTGCTGACCATCTTGGTCGCCTGCTCGAAGGAGGACAACACTTGGCAGACCTGGTTTATCTGCCCCCACTCCGCACAGGCGATGAAAGGGAGTTGTGGTGAAGTCCTCTCAGTGCCTAGTTCCATCAGGTACTCCCTCACCGCCCTTTGCTGCTCCCACAACCTCTTCAGCATGTGGAGGGTGGAGTTCCACCGCGTCACACTGTCCACAATCAGCCTGTGAAGGGGCAGATTGTACTCCCGCTGCAACTTGGACAGGGACGCGGTAGCGGTTGGGGAGCGCCTGAAGTGGCTGGCAATCCTACGCGCCTTTGCCACAATGTCACTCAACCCTGGATAAGTGCGCAGGAACTTCTGCACCACCAGGTTGAGGACATGTGCCAGACAGGGCACGTGGGTCAGACTGCCAGCACTAAGGGCGGCGAGTAGGTTGCTGCCGTTATCGCAGACAACCATACCTGCCTGGAGCCTTCGGGGTGTCAGCCACTTCTGGACCTGAGCCTGAAGTGCTTTCAGCACTTCTTCTCCAGTGTGTCTCCGGTCCCCTAAACTAACAAGCTGGAGCACGGCCTGACAGCGCACGTGCCCCACACTTGAGTAGCTACGGGGGCGCTTGCTGGGAGGCTCAGCAGCTGCGGAGACAGTGGCTTGAGGGAGACCAGCAGTTCTCCCCTGGACACCCCGGGGCGGCACCACAAGATCGGTTGCCGCCGATCCCTCACCGACGCCTCGGAGGGAAACCCAATGGGCCGTGAAGCTGATGTAGCGCCCCTGCCCATGCCTGCTGGTCCAGCCATCCATTGTCAGATGAACCCTGTCGCTGACAGCGTGATCCAGCGACAGGGTTACATTCTGCACAATGTGCTGGTGTAGGGCAGGGACACCAGTCCTGGCAAAGAAATGGTGGCTGGGGACACGCCATTGGGGTTGGGCCTGCTCCAACATCTGCCTGAAGGGGTTGCTGTCAACTATGTTGAAGGGCAGCAGATGTTGGGCAATAACCCTTGCCAGGAGCCCATTGAGGGAACGCACACGTCGGTCTCCAGGGGGGAAGGGAGTGGTGCGGTCAAAGGCGTCTGAAATCGACGCCTGGCGCCGGACGGCAGTGCGGGACACAGACGTGGAGGGTGCTGTGGAAGTAGAGGTCTGGCTGCCGGTACCAGTACCTCTACTAGAGGGAGCGGGGGGGCATGACCTGCTGGAAAGAGATGAAGATGTGGCAGGGGCTGCTGTACCCTGCTCACTTGTGGTGGTGGCGCTGCTACCACCACCACGCTTCATCTCGTCATACACCGCCCAGTGGTTTATCCTCAGGTGCTGGTTCAGGGCTGTGGTACCCACCCGAGCCAAACACTTCCCTCTCTTCACCCTCACTTTACAAATCCGGCAGATGGCCACGGTAGGGTTGTCTGCCACCAGGGTAAAGTAATTCCAGACAGGTGACTTCAGCACCGCCCTCCTGTCAGATGGGGTGACGCTTACTTGCACCTGCTGGGACTCGGTGCGCACAGGTGGAGCTGCCTGCTGCTGCTGCTGCTGCTGCTGCTCCTCCTCCTGACACCTCCTGCTGCCATCACCAGTGGAGACCCTGACGATGGTCTCCCTGGTGGTGACCTGGCGCACCGTTTCACCAGGGTGCCTACCTTCCCCGTCGTCACTGACGTAGTGAGCCGACGCGTCAGATGGCAACCATGATGGGTCACCCTCTTCGCCCCCAGAGATGTCAGACCAAGGGCTGAAATGTGTTGGTCTGAGGGAACCACCTGACATGGAGCCTCTAGCCTGGCTCCGCTGTCCCCTCACCCACGCCTGGGTCTGACTAGGTGCTGCTGTTTCCTGCACCAAAACAGCAGCACCAGTTTGAAGGGATGTCTCTGGGATACTGCCAGCAGGTATCCCATCCTCCTTATCCATCCCTTCAAAAAGGTCCTGACCATCAGGACAGAGCTGGAGGTCTGCCTGATGCATGGCCTCCCCCAAGATATCCCTATCACTGTCGCTGTCGAACAGTAAGATGCTGGACTCTTGGGGGCTGGGGGGGGGTAGTACAGGCACCGGAGTAATGGTGGTACTACTGTGAGTCGGGACCGACGACTCAGTGGCACTGCTGTGCCCCATGTAGTCCACCACTACTTCAGCCTGAGATGGCAATATCGGGCGGCTGCCCGATGGGAAGAACTCCCGGATCAGGCGTACTCCCCTTGCACCCGATCCTCTACCACTAGTAGGGGCACGAGAGGTACCCCGTGCTGGCAGCGATCCAGCACTGGGAGTAACTCCCCTACCCCTGCTGCCACGGCCACGGATGCCGCTCATTATTGCTGATATGTGTGTGGGGGGGGGGTAAACTTTATTGGGGGGGGAAATGTGAACAAAATGTGTTTTTGTGTATTTTTTACAAGACAGGCACGCAGACAAAGACGTACACAGACAGCTACTAAACTATAAGAAAAGTAGTACACCAGACAAGGACTACAAAATTAAAGAAAAAAAAAAAGCACTAAACAAACACTAACTTTTTTTTTTTTTTTTTTTTAAACACAAAACACAGACACTAAACACACACTAAGCTAAGCTAGATGAAATAAATGTACACTAACAGTGTGTACACTTACTACACAAAATTTAACTAAACTGAACACAAAACTTAGCTTTTAGAAAAGCTCTTTAGGAAAAACTAACCAAAATGTGAACTGAGATGCCTAGCAAATATCACTGAACAGCGAACCTGCAAGATCTAACAGTAACACAAGATGAACAAAACTTAGCTTTTAGAAAAGCTCTTTTAGAATGCTCAGCAAAATGTGTTCTGAAATCTCTAGCAAATATCACTGAACAGCGAGGATTGCAGGATCAAACAGTAACACAAATGAACAAAACAGCACAAAACAGCACAAAACGTAGCTTTGAAAAAAGCTCTTGGGTCTATTGCTTTGAAAAAAGCAGTTGATATACTGGAAAAGATCCACTGGAATCACTAAATAGCAATGCTGGTGATGATCTAAATCAATCAGGAACAAAGACACAGGAAAACAGGAACACAGAAACAGCCTCCACACTCTCTAGCCAGCTTCTGAATCTGCAATGAAATGGTGCTGGGAGTGAGCTTATATAATGTCCATGCAGGCAGGTTCCTATTGGTTGCTAACCTCTGACGAGTGTGGAAGGAGAACTCTGATTGGCTCTGATGCAAAAGGGCGGAGCAAATAATCGCGCAATATTCCTATTGCCGAATATTCGCATTGCGAATATTCGGCAATATAAAATGATCGCTTCAGCTACTCGGCCCAAGGTCTCTAATCATACCAGCAATGCTTTTAGACGTCTATGGAGATCACTAGGATGTGATCTGTTTTAAAAATGAAACTGTAAAAATCGCTCTGATGCGGAAGATCGGGGCGAGGAAAATAATCGCGCGATATTGCGTTTGCCGAATAATCGCATTGCGATCTTTCTGGAAAATTCAATGAACGCTTCAGCTACTCGGCCCAGGGTCTCTAATGATACCAGCAATGCTTTTAGACGTCGATGGAGATATCTAGGATGTGATCTGTTTTAAAAAAAAAATTGTAAAAAATCGAATATTCGGAATTGCGAATATTCACCGCGAATTTCGAAATATAGCGCGATTTCTCGAATATGCTATATTCGAGTCGAATATTCGCAATGCGAATATTCGTGAGCAACACTAATCAGGACATACCTGATCCACACGCTATTTGGTAGATAAACCAAATGGGATGGTAGCCTATGACTAGAGGCCAGCCTCAACCGAAATAGGGAGGAAGAAATCCTCTTGAGGAGAACCGATGTTTTTAAGACGATGACAGGCTTCAACACTCAGACTCTAGAAGTATAGAGTGTGTGTGCCAGGCATAGGGGGGTACTTAGTCATGAAAATGGGAGACGTCCCAATCAAAGTTGAGTCCATGAGGCTGTCTACAATTGAGATGAAATATCCAAAATACTTCTCGTTTGCAGAGAAGTTTGAACTTATCTCCCCCTCTGGCTGGACACACAATCTTTTCTATGCCTTGTATGGACAGGCTGGAGATATTTTTGCAATGTATATTGTTCCAATGCCTAGCCACATTGGTGTTATGGTTTTTTTCAATGTCATATAAATGATCTCTGAGTCTGTCCCGTAGTCTCCTGATAGTTCTGCCTACATATTGGATGTTACAGATGTTGCAAGTGATGACGTAAAGATCACACATGTTTGGAAATGAAAGAATACATTACAATACAATACATTACATCACTTCCGAAGTTGTATTCTTTCCTACGAGAATTGTCGAAAGTTGAGTACCCTCTTCATTTTCAATATGAGACTAGCATGCAAAAAAAAAACAGACAATCATTCATCTGATATTCTGATAGTGTGTACAAGACTTAAGACAGCCTATAGGTAATTCTTTTTTTTTTTTTGGATCAACAAGTGGGTTCAATGTGGATGGGGGTGGATGTGTTCTGACAGTGGGGAGACTTCCCGCCGTCAGAACACATTAATCAGTACTGCCAGCTATAGCACTGATCGAGTGGCATTTATCCAGCAGGCTGGTTGTACAAAAGAGAATATGTTGTCTTCTGCACAACTAGCCTTCCTACCCATGGATCAAAAGTTAGCCGGTCACTGCTAAACAGGCCAAACTTTATTCCATGTATGGCAGGCTTTAGTCAGTACCCACTGCCACAACTAGGACTTTAGCTGTAGGAACTATCACTGTACAAGCCAGGGCACTTAAAGCCAATAGGCTTAGAAGTAAAGAAAAATATTCTGGGCTCCAATCTACCTCCCCTCACACTTTTTCAAATGTGGTTTTTATATATTGGAACAGAAAATTTGAAAATAAGGTAAATGAACATCACAGTAAATTTGACCACATTTTATCAAGCATGCCTCAAGCAGTTAAAAGACATAATTATTACAATTATAGATTAGTTAATATAGATTACGCTTTATGTCTTATCTACCAAAACTGAATGTCTATCCTCCATAGTAGTACTTTATTATTAGGACATTTAGGTCACAGAGGATTAAGAATATATAACTTGTGCTTTCTGAATATAAGTAAAGCAGAATCCCTTATTGGCTTCCACTTACACTGCTGACCATAGTTAAGTTTAAAAGGTATGTGTCACAGAAAATGCAAAGAATTATTTAGCACCAAACTATTGCATTGTACCAATAATGCATTGTAAAGAAAAAAGCAAAAAAAGCCAATGGGTCTGACATGGTTAATAATGACATAAAGAATATATTCCTGTAAACAAATTATTTAGACATTTTAGATGATATGGCTCTTGCCTGAAGATAACTATTCTTTAAAACTAAAAGAAATGCTGACAAAATACTAGTTGCAAATTTGAGTAATTGGTACTATGCATGTGCAGTAACAGCACAGAATATAATTCACTTGCAAGCTAAAGAATGCTTTCTACTAGCTTTTGAGTTTCTGAGGTGAACATTGAAGAACGTGTTTAAGAAGTGCAGGATTTGAATGACTCAGTTCGATTATGGATGCTTATTTTTAGATTATATTTTATTGAATATATTGGCTAAAAACATATTGAATGTGACAAAATTGCATATTTATTAACATGAGCACCACTCCATTAATTTAGTGTCAGTAATGTTGCCCCTTGGCTTTGAAAAATAACAGATTGTGTTGGAAAATCAGAGCTTCCTCTGTATAGCAGTTTATGAAAAACTGCTACCTGTGAGAGACCCCAGCACACCTTGTCTTTGCAAGAAGTGGAAAACCCTTTTTAAAATCAGAAGATCAAAAAAAAGAAATGTAACACCAGCGCTATTACAGCAGCTGCTGAACACTCACCAAGGTTGAGTTTGCTTCTACAGATAGCAGCATTCAAGATTTTGACCCTCTCACCCTCAGTGGCCTGCTTGATTTGAACAGAATATAAAGTGCCCAAGAACACTTCAAAGCATTTTTTAAGAAATCCTGTACTGACCTGAAGCAAGCATTACAGATTATAAAGTTAGAGTGAAGTTAAACTCCAGATGTATTATACTTTAACTATTGGATTAGCTTGGCTGTCAGGCAACCAGCATTTTTAAAAGTAGAAGTCACAAAAGGCAGTCTCTATCGTCTCTTAGGACAGCTTTATATTCAGTTGAGCAGAGGCGGCTCTAGACTTTGTGAGGCCTTAGGCCTCGTACACACGACCAAGTTTCTCGGCAAAAACCAGCAAGAAACTTGCTGGGAGATATTTTTTTGCAGAGGAAACCAGTCGTGTGTACATTTTCGTCGAGGAAACTGACGAGAAACTCGACGCGCCAAAAAGAGAGCAAGTTCTCTATTTCCTCGACGGGAATGCAGAAACTTGCTTTGTCGAGTTCCTCGACAGCCTAACAAGGAACTCGACGAGGAAAACGATGTGTTTCGCCCGTCGAGTTCCTCAGTCGTGTGTACGAGGCTTCAGGCGTGACTTAAACATGAGGCCCCATTCACGCCCGTAATGGTAAAAATAATTAAAGCAATAAAAATTAACTACATAAATTGTAAATATTAAAGTGCTGGTGTCAGTGCTCTCTTTCTCGGCGGTGGTGCCAGCGCTCTCTAGCTCAGTGCTGGTCTTAGTGCTGTCTCTTTCAGTTTAGGCCGATACGTATTCTTCTACCTATTTTTGGTAAAAAAAATCGCAATAAGCGTTTATCGGTTGGTTTGCGGAAAATTTATAGCGTTTACAAAATAGGGGATAGTTTTATTGCATTTTTATAAAAAAACATTTTTACTACTAATGGCGGCGATCAGCGATTTTTTTTCGTGACTGCGACATTATGGCAGACAATTTTGACACATTTTTGGGACCATTGTCATTTTCACAGCAAAAAATGCATTTAAAATGCATTGTTTACTGTGAAAATGACAATTGCAGTTTGGGAGTTAACCACAAGGGGGCGCTGAAGGGGTTATGTGTGACCTCATTTGTGTTTCTAACTGTAGGGGGTGTGGCTTTAGGTGTGATGTCATCAATTGTGTTTCCCTATAAAAGGAAACACACGATCGATGACAGCGCCACAGTGAAGAACGGGGAAGCTGTGTTTACACACAGCTCTCCCCGTTCTACAGCTCCAGGGACCGATCGCGGGACTTCAGCGGCGATCAGGTCTGCGGGTCCCACGGTCACGGTCACGGAGCTTCGGACCGGGTCGCGGGAGCGCGCCGCAGGCGCGCGCCCGCGACCCACAGCTGGGCACTTAAAGAGGACGTACATGTACGTGCTTGTGCCCAGCCGTGCCATTCTGCCGATGTAAATGTGCAGGTCCTTAAGTGGTTAAAGGAGAAGTCCAGCCACTAACCTATCTAACCCAGTAAAGAAGAAATCAGTATACATACCTTTTCTGAAGCTGCTCTAGTCCGGTCCCACACTGTGCTGCCAGCCGCAGCTATGCTATGGAGGGGGGTGCAGAGGAGGCGTCTGACAATGGAAGCCCCATAGTAACTATGTGCATGACGTCACTACCCATTCATTTCACAGCCGTTGTTGGCTGTGTCCTCTGCAGATCTTCCACCACTGGAGACTGGACCAGAGCGGCTTCTAAAAAGTATGTATACTGATTTCTTCTTTACAGGGTTAGATAGGTTAGTGTTAGATCATGGATGTCTATAGATGTGGCGATTTTAGTGTTAGGCTGGACTTCTCCTTTAATCTTAAAGCTAAAGGTTAGTGTTTTTTTTTTAATCAGCACCACGGACAGTACTTACAATGAATTAAAAAAACGTGTTCCCTGTACTGTTGGCTACTAGACATGTGCACACTGAAATATTTTGTTTCGTAATTTAGTTTTCGTCCGAAAAATTAATTTATTTAGTTACTCCCGAAATTCGTTTTTATTTATTTTGTTTTTCTTTAAAAAAAAATGCATTAGTCCGAAAATCAAAATTAAGGTCGAATCTGTCATTGAAGGCTCATGGTGTCTGTCGAATGTTCTAAGAAAAAAAAAAGAGAGAAGAAGATTCAACAGAATCTTTAAAAAAAAAAAAATAATTTGACTCTTCATGTCTCTCTATGTCGAATTTTCATGTCTCTCTGTCGAATCTTCATGTCTCTCTATGTCGAATCTTCATGTCTCTCTATGTCAATTCTGTCATTGAAGGCTTAAGGTGTCTGTCGAATGTTCTAAGAAAAAAAAAAGAAGACGATTCGATAGAATCTTTAAAAAAAAAAAAATATTTGACTCCTTATGTCTCTCTATGTCGAATCTTCATGTCTCTCTATGTCGAATCTTTTCTCTCTGTCAAATCTTTTCTCTCTATGTCGACTCTTCTTCATGTCTCTATAATGTCGAATCTTTTCTCTTTTTTGACACAGTGGTTAGTTTATGTGCTTCTGTCATCAGCAACCTGTTATCTGCTCTTCTCTCTGTTCCTGTGTCCTCCTCCCCCTCCCCTCTCTGTCTGTGTGTGAGCCGCCCCTCTCCCCTCCTGCTGCTCTCATAACACTAACCTGTATACACCATCCGCACTGCCTCCTTTTGCAGTGTCCCCCTCTGTAAATGAGTTATAAATATAAATGCTGTAAATACCTAATTTAAGAGCGAGATTGTGATCACATGACCAGCCAGCTCTCTCCTCCTCACCTCCTCCCCTCCAGACTGACATCAGCAGAGGAATCTCAGCTCCGCCCACTGCATCTCTCAGAGGAGGAATGGAGAAAGTAGAGGAGGAGTCATGTGATCACAATCTCAGCTGTGAAATTAGGTATTTGCAGAATTTATTTTTATAAATCACACACCGAGGGGGATACTACAATAGGAGGCAGTGCTGATGTTGTATACAGGTTAGAGTCGTTTAACAACCACTTTAAGATTTCAGGCACTTTGTGAACGAGTACCAAAAGCTGTATAATGCCTTAACACATCGCAAATAGTTAAGGCAGCAGGCTGTTTTCCTAAACATCTTGGTCACAACATTTCTGCTTCTCTTTCCGAATCCCTGTTGCCACCATATGCATCTGAAATATCTTCTAGGATTACAGCATGGTGAAATTATGCAGTGTGCTCATGTGTTATAAAGATACAGTCAAAATTCCTATTCCTTGATTTCTAATGATGGCACTTTCATTTGTGATGCCCACAGGACATGCAAGGAATGCATTAAAGTAAAACAATATTTAGGCTTTACAAACACTTTAATCTTTTCCTCTGTTTGCTGTCTGTCTTGGCTACCGACCTCAGCTTGGATTACTTACGAAGCTCCTGCTTAGTTAATTAGTACCCATCCTGCTCGTTGCCAACCTTTGCTTTTCTCTAATCCTGCCTACAACATGATGCCTTCCTGCTAAGCTGTTACTAGACCAGGCTTTGGACCCTTCTCTGCCTTTGAATGAACAACTTCAGTGTACTACCAGTTGTATTCCTGCTCTCCAGATAACAGCAATCTCAGGTTTCAGTCCATAGTGTTGGCACCTTGGCACTTTTGCCTTTCCATCACCCATGCAGACCCTGTCTCAGACGGGAACTGTGCAAGAGGCCACCCTCATCATCTCAGGCTCCACATACAGGTACAGTGCCTTAAAAAAGTATTCATACCCCTTGAAATCTTCCACATTTTGTTATGTTACAGCCAAAAATGTAAATGTGTTTTCTTGGGGTGGATTTTATGTGATAGACCAACAAAAAGTGGCAAATAATTGTGAAGTTGTCATGGATTTGCAATAAAGTCTGGCAGCTTACCTGATCTCCATGTGCTCATTAGAGGCCTGACCCTCCTTCTGACTGTCTTTATCACCTTCCTCCCTGCATTGCTCCACCCTAGGCCATCCCAGGAAGCCTATATTAACCACTGCACTGCTAGTCTGCTTTGCTGTTCAACAGTGTTGTTTGCTTAAGTTCCTGTCTGCAGTGTGCTATGATTATCTTTATGTGTATCGTTTTTGGCTCGTCCCTGACTTCTCCTGTTTGCCTGTGATCTTGACCTTTTGCCTGTCCCTCGGTTACCCCTGTCTGCCTGTTGCCCCGACCTCGGCTTACCCATCACTACCGCTTGCTGCTTCCCCTCTCTCCCTGCGGAGCGTGACCTAGGGGATCCCAGGGGTCGCGACCTGGATCCAGCTGTGGCGAAGGCCATCCACTAGAGGCTCTGGTGAACACAAAGCTGGGTCTTAGACTCCGCGATCTTGGGTGCACGCTTCCTCTTTGGTCGCAGCAGTCGGCTTTAGGGTTCACTACCCTGTGGTGCATCCCTGACCCCCACGGGGTGCACTTGTCACCTGGCCACAGGTGACCTGACAGTTTGAACAGCCATGAATCCGGCAAACGTGTCGCTCCCCGCAGACGATCCACTACAGGGCATTGTTTGCAGACTCGAGACGCATGAAGCTAATCAGGCACAGGTGATGAGTTTCCTTCAGGATCTGGCTTCCCGCTTTGATCAGCTTCAGACCTCGTTGGGAACCCCGAATCCGCAACCCCAAGTACAACCAGCGGCTGCGCCAGTTGCACCATTCGCAGAGTCGCATTCACTGAAAACTACCACCTCCAATCCGTTTTTCTGGAGACTCTGATGCCACGTACACACGGTCGTTTTTTTCGGCATTAAAAAAAATGACATTTTTTAAAACGTAATTTAAAATCATTGTGTGTGGGCTTCAAATAGTTTTTCGGCTTCTGAAAAACGACAAAAAAAATTCGAACATGCTGCATTTTTTAATGTCGTTTTTTAAAATGTTGTTTTTCGGGTTGTAAAAAATTATCGTGTGTGGGCTAAAACAACGTTTTAAACCCGCGCATGCCCAGAAGCGAGTTATGAGACGGGAGCGCTCGTTCTGGTAAAACTACCATTCATAATGGAGTAAGCACATTCATCACGCTGTAACAGACAAAAAAGCGCGAAACGTCTTTTACTAACAAGGAATCAGCTAAAAGCAGCCCAAAGGCGAATAGAACTTCCCCTTCAGAGTGCCGTCATACGTGTTGTATGTCACCGCGCTTTGTTCATCATTTTTCAAAAACGATGGTGTGTGGGCAACATCGTTTTTAATGATGAAGTTGGAAAATGTCATTTTTTTTCATGCCGAAAAACGACCGTGTGTACGCGGCATAAGTCCTGCAGGGGTTTCCTTAGCCAATGCACTATTCATTTTGAGCTCCTGCCCCAACGCTTTCTGTCTGATCGGGCTAAGATAGCCTATATCATTTCCCTCCTCTCTGGTGAAGCCTTAGCCTGGGCTGCCCCTCTGTGGGAATCGAATGATCCAGTGGTTTCTAGCCTGTCTGTTTTCTTGAAACTTTTTCGGAATATCTTCAAAGAACCGGCTCGTGCCTCTTCAGCGGCCAGCGCCCATTTACGTCTCCGCCAAGAATCCCGTTCAGTGGGACAATATGCTCTTCAGTTCCGTATCCTCTCAGCTGAATTGAGCTGGAACAATGAGGCCTTAGTTGCAACCTTTTTGCATGGCCTTTCTGATAGAGTGAAGGATGAATTAGCAGGAAGAACCATCCCCACTGATCTGGACGGAGTGATCTACTTGTGTAACCAGATCGATATTTGCTTTCAGGAAAGGACCCTAGAAAAGCGACACCAGCATTCCTTGGTCCTTAGTCTGTCTGAGCTCCCGTCTCTTCGACCCGTGGAGCATCTCCTGCCAGCTGAGGAACCCATGCAGCTGGGTCGGACCAGGCTATCTCCCGAGGAACGTGCTAAGCGCAGAACTCTGGGCCTGTGTCTCTACTGTGGGGGCAAAAATCATTTTCGTGACACTTGCTCTCTTCGCCCCGAGAAACGATCGGGTTCAATACATCTGGAAGGTGGAGTATTGGACCCAGAAATATCACCTTCACCTTCTCGTCTTCTTCTTTCTGTGTCCCTTCATCTCTGTGCTTCTTCTCGTTCGGTCTCGGCATTTCTAGATTCCGGAGCCGCTGGCAACTTCATGGACTGGGAAATCGCATCATCCATGAGACTTACCCTCTTGCCCCTCCCCACGCCATTGGTGGTCTTGGCGATTGATGGCACTGTTCTCCCAGCGGGCCCCATTCGCTTCTAGACACTTCCTGTTAAGATGTCAGTAGGGACACTTCACCAGGAGCGGATATCCTTCCTTATCCTACCTAAGGCCTCAGCTCCTATCGTTTTTGGTCTTCCTTGGTTAAGGCTCCATTCTCCACACATTGACTGGACTGCCAGACAGATCCTGGCTTAGGGTCCCATCCTGCCTACCCAAGGTTGCCCCAAAAGAGAAACTTCCTGTTGCCACCATTCCAGTATCTTTTGCTCTTCCTACCGCATGTAGTGATGTCCGGAATGTGTCCTGAAATAGTCAGGCTAATGCACTTTCTAGCCAATGTGGCACTCTGGATGAGGAATCTGCCTGTGAACCTGAGCCGATCATTCACTCCAGGTTACCGTTTTCTGTCCCTAAAACGCACAGCCAGGTTAACTTGTCTGCAAGTTCTGCAGTCACTACGCCTTGTGATGCGATTCAGATAGTCATTACACCTGACTATGCTATTCAATCGGCCTCTGCATCAGCTATGCCAGGCCAGCCCATGCCCAGTGAGCCTCCTACCCTTTCTTGTTCAGGACCTTCTGCAACCTGTCTAAGGGGCTCAATCCATCCTTTGGATAGATTGCCTCATTCGGCCAAGTGGGGTTTTCTACCTTGTTTTTAGGGCTCCCTGCAATCTGCTGATTTTTATGCTATCCAGCTTGACTCCTGTGTCAAGTCACCTTCTAACCAACCTGACCTCAGGGTTCCTCTGACCTCTGCCCAGTCTGATGGTCCTGTGCTAGAGGCCCAGTTCATATTTAAGGGTCTGGGGAATCCTCCTCAGATTCCTGTTGATCCTCTCATGCCCTTACTTATTCCTAAAAGGCCTTTAGTCCTCAATAAATCCTCTTGTCTTCTCCCTACTTTGGCTCTGGTCAATGAGGATAATCTAAAGTATGAGGTTACTCAAGTTCTGGATTCTCGTCTCTGCAGAGGCATTCTTCAGTAGTGTTGCTCACGAATATTCGCATTGCGAATATTCGTTACGAATATGGCATATTCGAATATTCACGAATAACTCGAATTTCGCGGCCAATATTCGCTATTCCGAATATTCGTATTTTTTCAATTTTATTTTTAAAACAGATCACATCCTAGTGATCTCCATTGACGTCTAAAAGCATTGCTGGCATGATTAGAGACCCTGGGCCGAGTAGCTAAGCTGAGGCGATCCTTTTATGTTGCCGAATATTCGCGATCGCGAATATTCGATTTCCGAATATTCGCGAATACTTTCTCCGCCCTTCTTTTGCATCAGAGCCAATCAGAGTTCTCCTACCACAGTTGTCATAGGAGAGAGTGGAGTGTTTCTGTGCGTTTTTCCAGTGTATCACATCTTCAAAGAATTTTCCATCTTTTGTCCCGTGTCATCATCATTTGCATTTCACCTCTTTAATGAGAATAATAACTGTTTAACATAAAGACATTTAAGAGATGTCAATCAATATACAAATTGGTCAAAGTAAACCCTCAAATCTATATAATAATGTATTTATTTTATTAATACCTTGTTAGTTGCAGGGTCCATTACGTAAAACCACACTTTTTCCAAAGGGCAGGTGAAATAGAATGTTTCAAAATTTCGCAATCAATTTAGCATTCGCTTTAGCGAAATTTCGCAATCAGTTTCGCATTCGCATTAGCGAAATTTCGCAATTTTTTTTTTGATAAAATATCACGAATATTCAATTTTAGCGAATATTTCACGAATATTTGGCTATATATTCGTGATATATTGCGAAATCGAATATGGCGTATTCCGCTCAACACTATTCTTCAGTACCTTGTGCTTTGGAGAGGGTTTGGTTCTGAGGAGGCGTCTTGGATTTCTGCATCTGAGGTCTTTACTCCCCATTTATTGAGGAGGTTTCATCTGGGATTCCCCTTTAGACCTGGGTCCAGGCTGGGGAGGGGCCATAAGAGGGAGGGTACTGTCATGGATTTGCAATAAAGTCTGGCAGCTTACCTGGCCTCCATGTGCTCATTAGAGGCCTAACCCTCCTTCTGACTGTCTTTTATCACCTTCCTCCCTGTATTGCTCCACCCTAGGCCATCCCAGGAAGCCTATATTAACCACTGCACTGCTAGTCTGCTTTGCTGTTCAACAGTATTGTTTGCTTAAGTTCCTGTCTGCAGTGTGCTACGATTATCTTCATGTGTACCATTTTTGTCTCTTCCCTGACTTCTCCTGTTTGCCTGTGATATTGACCTTTTGCCTGTCCCTCGGTTACCCCTGTCTGCCTGTTGCCCCGACCTTGGCTTGCCCATCACTACCACTTTTCTGCTTGCTGCTTCCCCTCTCTCCCTGCGGAGCGTGACCTAGGGGATCCCAGGTGTCGCAACCTGAATCCAGCTGCGGCGAAGGCCATCCTCACCACTAGAGACTACGGTGAACACAAAGCTGGGTCTTAGACTCCGCGCCCTGGGCGATCTTGGGTTCACGCTTCCTCTTTGATCGCAGCAGTCGGCTATAGGGTTCACTACCCTGTGGTGCATCCCTGACCCCCACGGGGTGCACTTGTCACCTGGCCACAGGTGACCTGACAGAAGTGGAAGGAAAATGATAAATTATTATTTATTTTTTTACAAATAAATATCTGAAAAGTGTAGCATGCATTTGTATTCAGCCCCCTTTACTCTGATACCCCTAACTAAAATCCAGTGGAACCAGTTGCCTTTAGAAGTTACCTAATTAGTAAATAGCGCCCACCTGTGTGTAATTTAATATTAGTATAACTACAGCTGTTCTGTGAAGCCTTCAGAGGTTTGTTAACCACTTAAGACCCGGACCAAAATGCAGCTAAAGGACCCGGCCAGGTTTTGCGATTCGGCACTGCGTAGCTTTAATAGACAATTGCGCGGTCGTGCGATGTGGCTCCCAAACAAAATTGGCATCCTTTTTTTCCCACAAATAGAGCTTTCTTTTGGGGGTATTTGATCACCTCTGCGGTTTTTAGTTTTTGCGCTATAAACAAAAATAGAGCGACAATTTTGAAAAAAATGCAATGTTTTTTTACTTTTTGCTATAATAAATATCCCCCAAAAATATATATTAAAAAAATTCCTCAGTTTAGGCTGATAAACTGGATAGTTTTATTGCATTTTTATTAATTTTTTTTTTACTACTAATGGCGGCGATCAGCGTTTTTTTTTCTTGACTGTGACATTATGGCGGACACTTCGGACAACGTACACAGGGCTGGACTGGGACAAAAATTTGACCCTGGACTTCATCCAGACTGGCCCACTTTGACAGGTCTCTCCCACGGCGGCCGGATAACTCCTGCACCCCCCGGCCACCCAAGCCCCCTCTCCCCCTTCACTAGCCATTCTACTTTATTGGAGTAGAACGACTGGTACTGGTACGCTTAAAGGCAGTACCAGTGGGGAAGCTAGACATCATTTCACCTGGAGCAAAGAATCAGTTTTGTGCCCCCCCTTATGGGACCAGATTAGGCAGAAGTGAGAAACTCCCAGGCCATAGCTGTTGAGTCAGCTGTCTGTCCCCACCCCCATGCTCCTCTGTCGTCCCCCCTGCTCGTCTGGTCCTCCCCTGCTTCTTTGTTCCCCCCAGGTGAGCACTGTGGACAGGGAGAGGAGGTGAGCGCTGCGGGAAGGGAGAGACAGAGGAGCAGAGGGGGGCGGCGGTCCGCTGTCACTGAAGCCGGCCACTGAGTCATCGGCCCTCCGGGAAACTCCCTGTAGTCCCAATGGCCAGTCCATCCCTGAACGTACATTTACGTTGATGTGCCCAGCTGTGTCATTCTGCTGACCTATATCGGCGTGAAGGAGTCCTTAAGTGGTTAAAGAACCTTAGTGAACATACAGCATCATAAAGGTGCTCTGGTCAGATGAACCCAAAATTCTACATTTTGGCCTAAAAACAAAACACTGTGTGGCGAAAAACTAACACTGCGCATCACCCTGAACATACCATTCCCACGTGAAACATGGTGGTATCAGCATCATGTTGTGGGGATGTTTTTCTTCAGCAGGGACAGGGAAGCTGGTCAGAGTTCATGGGGAGATGGATGGAGCCAAGGGCAATCTTAAGCCTCGTACACACGATAGGACTTCAAACAAACTTTTGGATTTTTGTCCAAAGGGAGTTGGCCGGGCACACTCATAGCATACACACGCTCTGACTTTTCTGCAAACTTTCCTAAAACTTTCCCAACATCACATGGTTTTTCAGCTCTTTTCTGCTCTTTACCGCCACCCTTTGGTCAACTTCTGCTATTGTTGGTTGATTTTAACATTTGTTCTGGGCATGCGTATTTGCACTTTGTACAAAAGTCCGATGGCTTGCTGTACATATGGTCGGACTAGTCACCATCGGACTTTTGTTGCCGAAAAGTTTGTCTGTTTGCAGAGCAAACTTTTGTCCGATGAAAACCGAAAAAGTTTGTCCGATGGAGCGTACACACGGTCGGATTTTTTAGAAAACTTGCTAATTTTGAAGTTTGTTGGCAAAAAGCCAGACCGTGTGTACGGCCCTTTAGAAGAAAACCCATTAGAGTCAGCAAAAGACTTGAGACTGGGGCAGAGGTTCACCTTTCTGCAGGACAATGACCTTAAACATATAGCCAGAGCTACAATGGAATGGCCTAGATCAAAGCAGATGCACGTGTTAGAATGGCCCAGTCAAAGTCCAGATCTAAATCCAAATGAGAGTCTGTGACAAGACTTGAAAATTGCTTTTCACAGACACTCTCCATCCAATCTGACAAAGATTAAGCTACAAAGAAAGGGAGTCACCGCTCCAGGTGGGTCTTGTGAGCAATTTAGGAACTTCTCAGGAAACCAAGGTGCTGGCAATGCACAAGGCAAATGTAGAATTTCAAAAAGGGATGGACAGCCACACTCCAAAGGAACTTCAAAAGTTGTCTTTATTGGTAAAAATGGACATGCATCACAAATACAGCCAAAGAAAGGGACAGCCGACGCGTTTCACACTGATTCAGTGCTTAGTTTGGAGTGCGGCTGTCCATCCCTTTTTGAAATTCTACATTAAGCTACATAGAAGAATGGGCAAAAACTTCACTCTCTAGATGTGCAAAGCTGGTAGAGACATACACAAAAAGACTTGCAGCTGTAATTGTAGCAAAAGGGGTTCTACAAAATGTTGACTGACTACAAATGCACGCCACACTTTTCAGATATTTATTTACAATTATGTGCCACTTTGTGTTGGTCTATCACATAAAATCTCCAAAAAATGTGTTTACATCTTTTTGGTTGTAACATGACAAAATGTGGAAAATTTAAAGGGGTATAAATACTTTTTTAAGGCACTGTACGTGACAATACACCACCTTAATTGCTCTTTCTCAAGAGATAATATATTAAGTTATAAAAAAATCAATCAAATATTTATTTATTTATTTAATTCTAATATTTTTTTTTGTGATTGACTTGTGTGTCTGAGGAAAGAAATGTATAAATTAGTTTAAGAACTAGTAAGAGAACGTTGAAATAACTGTAAAGTGACAGTATGTCTGTATTGAATGAACATATAAGGCTACTTCCCTCCAGAACCAACAATAAACTGTTCACCTAATCAGACAAAATGTCATTAAGCCTCAGCTGTTTTTCTATTAAATGTACCTAAGACACATGTGTTATCATGTCTGCTCCTCCATTGAACTGCATGTAATTCTCTAATATCCCCGTAAAGTACCTCAGCTTTCATTTTCAATAAGACACACAAAAAATCTTTAACTCACATCATTTTATAACTAAGGCACATTAGCCCTTATTTAATATGGCAGTAGCATTTAGAAGCCAGTAAAAATCTCCTTTTATTGCTTTCACTACATTTATTTGCTGAAAGCTGAAATCTAATTATTTGCCATACGATGCAAACCAATGTTATCCACTGTGGTAACAATCGAAAGCTATTGTAATTTGAAATTATGGAAATGACATATAGCATCTTGTTAAATCATTACTGTACCCCTGGGTTGTTTTAGTATTGTTAAAAATTCACTCAATTCAAAATTATTATTGGATTATTTTACTGGCCTTTCTTAGCAGGCATTTGACTTACTAGAACAGCCACCAGGTTATGGCCATTTTGAGGGAGCTTTAGCATTGCTGTGAAATGTATATTATAATATAACAAACACATAGCAAAAGGAAACTTAAAGTGATATTAAAACCTATTTTTTTTTGTCACACTTACCTGCTCTGTGCAGTGGTTTTGTAACAGAGCAGGCAGATCCTCCTCTTCTCGCGTCCCTCTTTTGTGCTCTGGCCCCTCCCTCCTGCTGAGCGCCCCCACCGCAAGCAACTTGCTACTATGGGGGCGCCTAAGCCGAGCCGCAGCTACCAGGGTGGGCTGGGGGGGGGGGGGGCTGCTGAGCACAGGAAGGATTTTTGTATTAATGTAGGGGTGCCCAACCTTTTGAAGGCCGAGGGCCACTTAAGCAACTTATTAACCAGTCTCGGGCCACAATGAGTGGAGTGGGCAGATGACAGGTCTGTGGTCAGTCTGCATATGCAAAGCAGACACAGCCCAATCTACTCTATGGGCCCCCCAATCCAATCAGATAGAAGAGGGCAGATCCACTTCTGTTTTTTTTAGCAGATCGGATTGGAGGTAGGCAGGGAGGTAGGGTCGGACCAATCATGTGAAAGGGGCCTAAGGCTGCTTTTACACTGATGGTCTCCGGCGCAGTGTATGGTTTTCCCGTCGGTTAACTGCACTTTGCCATAGACGTTTATTATATCCTGCAGGTGTGGTGCACTTATTCTGAAAAGCTGCTTGCTTCCTCTACCACCGGCTTCATTTACAACACTGATGCTCTCGGATGGCAGGTCGGCAATCTGGGCTTGCCAACCAGCCATCCCAGAGCAGGAGGTCGCGGGCCACATCAGAGGGCTCCGCGGGCCACATGTGGCCCCCGGGCTACTGGTTGGGCACCCCTGTATTAATGCATAGAATACATTAAAATAAAAAACCTTCTCTCTTTACAACCACTTTATTGTTGGTAGTTTTAGGCCTCATGCACACTGGACATTTTGAATGCGGCTGTTAGGGGTGTCTGGGAAGTTTTCTTTTCTGCCTCTAAATGCCTTTGCATGTTAGCCTAGATTTCCTAAAACTAGTGCACACAGAATCTAGTGCAGCTATGGATAGTAACCGATCAGCATCTGGTTTTATTGGCAAATCCTAATTGAACAAACTGAAGCTAAGTAAATCTAACCTACTCATCCATGCACACATAGGCATTTAGAGGAGTTTAGAGGTAAGGGCGTTTAGAGACAGAAAAGAAACCCACAGCCAGCGCATCCAGGAGCAGTGGCGTTTTGGCAGAAAAAATGGTTGATGCATGTATTTGCTAGACGTATTTAGTGCATGAGCGTTAATTAATTTCAAAAGCCAGAATAAATTATTATTATGGTCAATTAAATGGATTAATGCCCAAGTGCTTGATATGCCTAAATGCACGTAAAAGCGTTTAAAAGCATCAATCATTTCTTCTGCAAAAAATGCACACAGATAGCATAATGTCCCGTGTGCATGCTCTAAGGTGCCAATACAAGGAAGGATGCTCAGAATATTAGGAGTTGGTCTAGATTTAAAGTCAGGGTTTAGGGTTTTAATTTAGCCTTATGTATCCTGTTAGAGATCAGCAACATAAACTGTCCAATCAATATGATATTAATGCAGTAGCTAAGCTTATATGCTCTTTGCATTCCATCCATTATTTCTGCTTCTCTCTGTCAGTCTCTGCATTGGTTTACTTGACTCCACTAAATACAATTTAAAGTTATATTTCTATCCCAAAAACCTAATATCTCCTCTTCATTGTGAACTAAAATTTTACTCTTAAGCTTAATGTACACTGGCCTACATTTACTGCTGCCACTGGAAAACGTGCTGTGATTTTGCCTCGTTTTGCATTTTCCTGTGGCCAGCGGTCAAAACGTTCCTATTCTGAACTCACTTCTTCCACGTTCAGGAACGGGAGGTTGAAGTCCATCTGAACACGGCATCTTCTAAACTCTGCTAAAAACCTATGTGTACATGGACAAATAGGCTTTTATGGGGTTGAGTTTAGGAGCTTTGGCAAACTCAAGTTTCGGAGCTGCCAGTGTAGCCTAGTGTACATGAAGTCTTTCTAAGTGCCTCCCTTGCTTGTTGGTCACCTTTCTTCATTAATTTCCATAATTTACCTCTTTCTGATTTTCTCTTAATTTTTTTTCAATGTCCTATCAGACATTCATTAACATTACAAGTCTATAAAAGCATCCTTAGAGCGCCATTGTTTCAAAAAAGCGTATAACATTGATTATCACTATTGCTAACCTAGCACATGATTTTCCAACTATAATACAAGTACATAATTGCCCACATAAACATCCCAGTCCCCAGGAGACTGTCTCCCCTCACCCACCAGCCACAAATATCACCCCCTGCTTCTGGGTGGTCTTGGGTAGATCACACCCACTTTCTGGGTGATTTCACTAAGACCACACCCACTTTCTGGGTGGTCCTGTGTCTAATTTTGAATTGACCACCAACTTTTGGGCATAATACCCCCAATAACAGCCTACGGTTGCACTATAAGATTGTTTGGACTTCAGCTGCTATGTTTTTTCTTGTGTGTTCTAGCCACCATGTATATGTGAGCAATAGAAGCAGAATACATTGCATACAACAGATATCAAATAAGAAAAATAAGGGAATCACGTGGAAAGTTTTCAAGGCAATTTTCCACAGAGCATAGGAGTGAAATTTAAATTGGCAGCGACTACCCAATCACATTCAAGGAAAAAAATACAGCATTTTTGCTTGCACATGGATGATGGAAGTCAGCAGAGTTTGCCTCATACACTAAGCCATGGGTCTTCAAACTATGGCCCTCCAGCTGTTCAGGAACTACAATTTCCATCATGCCTAGTCATGTCTGTGAATGTCAGAGTTTTACAATGCCTTATGGGATGTGTAGTTCCGGAACAGCTAGAGGGCCGTAGTTTGAGGATCCCTGCACTAAGCTATGGGGAAAATTCCCTTGCAAAGTGAACAGCCTATTTGCCTTTAGTAAAATAAAACCCCATGGCTACTATTTTATTTTATTTACATATGATGACGACACATAAATCTGTGTTGCTAGTAATAACTTGATTACATTTTGATGAATGCTTTGTTTCTCATTTCTTTGATAATTTAACACTTGTATTTTATAATTATATGCTAAGATGTATAAACTAGCTACATGCTTTATTGTCCATAGCTCTTTCTAAGGGTTTGCTTTCTTCCTAAATTTCCCAACACAAATGTTGATCATCATTCCCTAAAGAATATCTAAAGGAATCATTTAGTCAGGGAATATTAAGTGAAGAATGCCTAATGCACGTTCAGCTTGAGCTATCAATATATCCAGCTGAGAGTCTTTCTATTTATTTATTTTTTTGTACAACATTTTATAGAGTAGATCGATTCAAAATAAAACATTCATGGTGCATTAAAATTCGTTATTTTAAGCAAAGTTAGAGAATCTTTACATGCATAACAAAAGAAAGGACAAAGTGGCTTGTCCTCGTGATGTATGTAATAATTTATTATGCAAATAACAACGGTTAGGGCCAACCCCACTTCATCAGAACCTGAGGTTTGCTTTAAGGAAGGAGGTGTATCCCCAGAAAAAGCCAGTTAGTCTTACAATGCAGTAGTTTATTGGCTGCAGTCAGCATTGAAATATTAGTGATCCGTAAATCAGACTGACCATGCTTGTTTTTAACCCAGTGGTCATCAACCCTGTCCTCAGGGCCCACTAACAGGCCAGGTTTTATGTTTAACCTTGGGGAGATGCAGACTAGAATACTGCAATCACTGAGCAGCAAATTATATCACCTGTGATGTATTTCAGTTATCTTACAAACCTGGCCTGTTAGTGGGCCCTGAGGACAGGGTTGATGATAGGGTGACCATATTTCTAAACTACCATTCAGGGACACCCTCCCTTCCCAAAAATCAGCTTGTGCTGTAACGAATCACAGCACAGTAATTGAACACAAGAGGTGGGATTTATGATTTCTCCAATCATAAGCAGGGGGCGGGATTGTGCTCCTCCAGGCATTCCCGTCCAGGACAAGTACTGTCAGTGATGAAAGCGGTAAAGTGGCAGCCTTTTTTGGGGGCACCAGATTGGCACGGGGGTGGCTGTGCCAGTTTCATTCCGGGACACTGTATTGTCCTGGAATGAATGTGCCCAGGACAGACCTGCAAAATGCGGGACTGTCCCGGGCAATCCGGGACACGTGGTCACCCTAGTTGATGACCACTGTTTTAACCTACTGTGGATTATACATGCAACATATTTCTTAACTTTAGTAAGTACCTTTATTAAGCAGTTTTATAATAAACTATTATTACATACTTCATGAGAACAAGGCACTTTGTGCCAGATCCACGTACAGCGGGCTTAACTTAAATATTGGGATTTAAGTTACACCGCCGCAAAATTTCTACCTAAGTGCCCGATCCACAAAGCACTTACCTAGAAATTTTCAGCGGTGTAACTTAAATCCGTCAGGCGCAAGGCGGGCCCAATCTAATGGGGCGAGTCCCATTTAAATTAGGCGCGCTCCCGCGCCGGATGTACTGCGCATGCTCCCGACGCGATTTTCCAGACGTGCTTTGCGCGAAGTTACGTTGTGCCGAGTTTTGTGAATCGCGCCGGGTAAAAAAAGTTGCGTCGGGAAAAAAAAAGATGCGGTGGGAAAAAAAAATAAAAAAAAAAATTTGACAGCGTCGCGGGAAAGAAGGGTCTACTTTTACATGGTGTACTAACTTTACACTTTGTAAAAGCAGCCCTATCTTTGCGTTTGAAAACTAACAACTTACGGAGACTTCACAAAGGGAAACCGCTTTGTGGATCTCCGTAAGTGCTAATTTGCATACCCGACGCGGATTTTCGACGAGAAATGCCCCCAGCGGCGGCCAAGGTACTGCATCCTAAGATCCGACAGTGTAAAACTATTACACCTGCCGGATCTTAGGAAAATCTATGCGTAACTGATTCTCAGAATCAGCCGCATAGTTAGAAACAGGGATACGACGGCGTATCAGCAGATACGCCTGCGTATCCCTTTTGAGGATCTGGCCCTTTGTTCTTTCTTTTGCTATTGATACACAACAGATCCACTGTACCTATCTGTTGTAGGAGCTGCCTATATTTTGAGAGTTTTGTATATTTAGTGGTGTTTGCTGTGGTCGTAATTATGGTACCTCTGTTAGTTGCCACTAGTGACAGGGAAACTTGTCTTGGATCTTTACATGCATATATGATAGGGTGTAATGTGAGAAATACGAAAAAATTGTATATCAAATACTTTCCGCAATTTTCCTTACCTGACAAGCGCCATGTCAGCCACCACCGAATAAGGCTGCCCACCCACATGCAATCAGGACCTGACTCATAAATATGACCCCCCACGCCCTGAATGGTGTTACGTAACTAGAACTTTGTCCATAGGATGGGAGTCTGCTCTGACACGGAGCTTGCCAGGAAAGAAAAATTGCGGTAAGTATTTGATATACAATTTTCAGTTTTCAGTCAGCCACCACCAGAAAATAACTAGATAGAGTGGGATGCTGCTAAATTTATTTAATTATGGCCACCAGCCACAGAAATAATAGTTTTGCCAAATTCGGCTGTGGTTAACATTGCCGGTCAGTGCAATAGGGAGAGACAAACGTGTGCATTGATGACCAGGTTGCTGCCTTGCATATGAATTCCGGAGATATACCACATGTGGCTGCCAATGATGTTGAAATGCTCCTTATGGAGTGAACCGTTCTTCTCTCTGGAGGTGCCATGGAGATTTTCTTTACGAGCCAGGCAGCGATGATCCTGCTGGAGGCCTTATATCCCTTGCGTATTTCATTGGGAATTATGAACAGGGGGTCCAAGATTCTGATGCTAGAGATTGCTTTAAGGTACACTTTTAATGTTCTGACCACATCCAGTGGGCTGATTTCTTGTCATCCTCCCGGAAATAGGTGTGTAGCACTATCTCCTGACTTAGGTGAAACTTGGTGGCTACCTTAGAAATTAAGTCTGGTATTGGCCTTAGAATGACCCTACTTGCTCCGAAGGACGTGTGGGGTTCTTTAGCCCCCAGAGCTGCTATTTCCGAGACCCTCCTTGCCGAGGTTATTGCAACCAGGAAGAATGTTTTTATTGTCAAGTCCCGCAGCGACACTTCCTGGCCGAACCTGGCTGAGGCCAGGAATTTCAGAACTAGTGGTCGGTCCCATTTGGAAAGTGTGGGTGCTTTGGGAGGCCTTAGGTTCACTAAAGTCTTAAAGGCCCACTGAATTCCTGTGACTGCGGAAATAGTTGACACATGGCTTTTGATCGAACTTGCACTTAGTCACATTTCTAGGGCCTTCTGAAGGAACTCAAGGACAGGCTCTGAGTTCTTCCATCCCGAGTCCACTGATGCTGCATACTCTTGGAACTTTTGCCAGCTTCTATTGTAGACACAGTTTGTGCTATTTTTGCAGGCCTTAATGAGGGTCTGTACCACTTCCACGGAGCACCCTAGGTTTATGAACCCCCGAGTTTCTCTGGCGCTGGGTGTAGACCTGGATCCTGGCTCAGGAGATACGGCCTCGTCGGTAACATCTGAGGCTCTCTGACTCTCATGCATAAGAGTAGAAGATACCAGGGGCATTTTGGCCAATCTGGGATCACTGCCAATACCGAGATGTTTCCCTGTCTCAGTCTGTTCAGAAAGAACAGTATTAACAACAAAAGCGTAAGCTGTCTGAAAGCCCCACTTTCCACAGTCAGAACATCCACCCGGGCTGCCCGTGGATGAATCAAAGGCAAAGCAAGTTCTCTAGGGCCCAATTAATTTTGGGTTCCACCTCTTCCAGGAGAGACACACTTAACGCAGCCATGCTCCACAATAATCACCATCAGGAAACCCTTCCTGTGAATACATGCCTGCCATGGCTGGAGTGCATGCATGTAGACAGAGATGGTTGCAAAGAGGCTGCAGGCAATCAAAAGCACTGAGATGCAACAAAGCAATGTCTCCGAAGCTGGCCCTGCTATGGATCCCTGGTGATGCAAGGTCCCATCATAGTAAACTACTGATCTCTAACTTACTTTTCTATGCTAAGAAGGAAATTCAATGTAAATGGTCCTCCTCTACCCTCCCTGCTGTATTGTCCTGGGAAGCCATGATTGATGCTGCGCTGTCCCTGTACAAATTAATGTACATCAGTTGTGGCTGCCAAACAAGGTTTGTAAGCCATGAACCTTCCAATAGAGTAGTCTGCTAAGCATTTCTCCTTCTTTTTGGCAACTGGGCTGAGGTGTCCCATGATCCCCTGTCTTTAGCTGGTGACCCTTCCCACTACTCCCTATACAATTCCCCCTCTTACTGTTCCCCACTTCCTTCTGAGGTAATGTTGCTACTACCACTATTTGATTGCTGGGATCGGTCCTAAGGCAGTTGCCAAAAATGTTGTATATCTTTGTCAAATGCTGAAGGATGTTGTTTGTATTTTGTATGCGTGTACCTTATGTACTGTACGTACTTACGTTATGCCATGTCAATGGTTTTTGTTTTCATGTATGCTGTACTATCATGTCCTTTAATAAAGCACTCCTGATTGTTAAAAAAAATTGGGCTAAACATTCACTTTATAGCAAAATGGTCATAAGAAAAAATTCCAAATCCCTGGCTGTAAAACCACTAAATTAACACTTTCTGAATTACCAACCTAAAAAATATATGCATTCCAGGAAAATCAAAGTAAAGACAGTCCTTTTTTGCAAACTTGTTCCAGGCAAGTAACTTTACGTATTGAAGCAAGGGGTCAGCAGGACTGACTGACAATCAGCATTTTCAGAAGAAGAGTTCAGTAGTTTATTTTATGATGTTTCCTTTGGGTGCAGACAGAAAGTTTATGCATCTACTGGCTTCAGGCAAGATGAAAATCATTATCAAAATAAAAGTTTGGATTTACAAAACAACACCATAGAAATCCATTGTGACAGCTTGAGCTGTAGGCTAACATTAAAAAAGGTTAAGTGATTAAAATGATGTTGTCTATTGTAAGTCAGTATAGAAAACATCATTTTGTCATGGCTGATAAGTGACAGAATACTGTGCATTGCAGAGGATGAGGATTGTAGAAGCTTAATTCAATATTACCGTTCACTTCATACTCTCTACTGGAGCTTGTCTGCCTGAGGCATCATCCAAACGTATGAAATGTTTGCGAATAAAACACAGGAAAACACTGCTGATGTGCAAAAGAAAATAGATTGGAAGTATCAGTCCTGGGGCATATATATTTATCAGTGGGTGAGCTGAAATTTGTTCATAAAGCTTTGTTGATTGTAACTGGATTTCCCATCTATTTATGGGATGGTGGCCAGTGTGACAGCTGCAATGTACGAAAAGTTGATTCCAGAGTGAGCATTTTTCAGGCTTTCCCCAGTGAAGCTTTGTTATATGACAGATAATGATAGAGGAAACTAAAAATGAAACATATTACTAAACTCAAATAGTAGGTACATGCTTCAAATTGCTTTTATAGAAGCAAAAAACTTTTCCAAGATCTATGTTACCCTAAAAGTAAATGCTTATCCACAAAATGGAACACCATCAAAACAGCACCTGACAGAACAAATAAGGAATGGCCCCAGTGCAGTAAAGGATTACCAAAGGTGATATTCTTCTGAAAATGCTGTGGAACTGGCTGTTTCTGGTTGGGGTGCTTTCTGAATAACTGAGCTATGACAAGCATGCAGCAAGTAAAGTCTGGAATCCAAGTCTTGGTACTTGTTCTGGATCACTGAATCATTCTGGAAAATTAACTCCACTTCCTGCTCCATTATAATGGTGCAGGAAACTATCAGAAGTGTCATACGACACAATAACAGAGCAGATAGACCTGTTTCAACTTTTTCTGAGCCACCTGCACCTGTTTTTATTTTAGATCAAATTAGAAACTAGCACAGGTCTGTACCTGATCAACAGAGGAAATAAAGGAATACTGCAGCAGATCCCTGTCTGGTATGACCCTGTTCTTAGGGGATGTGAGCTGTCAGCAGACAGCTTACATCCGTCTCTCTGCTCATGCAGTAATTGCACAACATGAGCAGAGACTGAAAAGGGTTAACGCCCTTCTCCTCGCTCTGCTCTGAGCCAAGTGGAAGGCGGGGACGGACAAAAAGAAGCCTACAGCTCCAGGTCTCATTTCTGTCTTGTTCCTGCTCAGTGTACTAAATTTAAAAGCTGTGCTTGCACAGCTCTTTGGTAATTCCCTATAAGTGTGGGTGCCATTGGCCGAGCACAACAGCTGAGCACAACAATAATAAACTTCATAGTTGTTTAACTATAGCTTTCCATTATTAAAGGGGCCCATTGCTTAGTTATTAGATAAGGGAATCAGTCTGACTGCCCAGGCTCCCTATCAGAAGCCTATTTTAAATGTTAATGTGATTATTAGTACAGAAATGCATCATTATAATAATAAATAAGTCTTTTATATTGGACCCAGCCAAGACATCACAGGCAAATTAAATAAAGGATGTTACTAAATGTGGCGTTTTTATCATCAGATATTGGGGTCGATGTAGATATGTTTACCTAACATAAAAAATGAAGTCGTTATTACTTTGAATATTCACCCATTTGAATGGGGAAATATGTATTTATTTTTTACATGACTGCAAGCATTTGCTTTTCGAAGTGAACATTCTCTAATGCTTTAGAAAATTAACACCTATTTATCGAATGGAACACAGAACAACTGACACCACATTGGCTAACACTGAAAAAAAGGATGACACCTTTCACTGAACACAACATTGTAACTGTCTGGTGTGATTGTGTGGAATTAGGGGCACAGTGTGATTGCGCTGAGAAAGATAAACGTCTATAAACACTTACGATCTTCATTTATCCAAACATCCAAGTGGACACAGGAAAATAAAATAATGTTTTCACTATATACATGTGCTGAACACAAAGTAGAAAATGGTCAGATGCCCTTATTAAAATAGAGAATCCCCGTCAGTCAAGTATATTATCTGCTCATTTGAGTTGATCCTAAAATCTGCCAGTGTTGGATTTGGACAGAATCTGATGAACTGATGCCCGAGTTAAATCCAAGTTTTAGTGTTTTATTTGGCACTTCAACAGACTTTTGAAAGCCATGTGACCCCCACAGAACATAACAGAGTGCTTCACACTTAAATGTGAGATGTGGAAATCCTCAACAAAAATGGTAGATGATAATCTGTATAAGTGTAGTAGTTCATAATAGAGAGTGGGAAATAGTGGAACTAAATCAATAAAACCTTTGATTGCATATTCACAACCTGAATTGGAAGCTTGAAGAAAATATAGTTGTCTCTGGGCAGAAGACAGTCTCTTTGGGGTTTTCTAGAAATTCTTGTGCTGTTTAATAGGATCATAATGAGGAATAGGCTAGAATGTTTTTAGCCTCAAAATAGAGTATTATGCCCTGTACACACGATCGGTTTGTCTGATAAAAACGAACCAATGGATTTTTTCATCAGGTATCCGATGAAGCTGACTTTCATCAGTCTTGCCTACACACCATCGGTTAAAAATCCGATTGTGTCCAACACGGTGGCGTAAAACACAACGACGTGCAGAGAAAAATGAAGTTCAATGCTTCCGAGCATTCGTGGATTTTTGACCGATGGATTTCCCCACAGACGATTGTTTTTTTCTATTGTTTTTTTACCATAAGAAAAATGTAAAACAGGTTCTATTTTTTTTCACCAATGGGAAAAAAACTGATGGGGCCCACACACCATCAATTCGTCTGATGAAAACGGTCCATCGGTCCATTTTCATCAGACGAACCGATCATGTGTACAGGGCATTAGAGGTAAAGTCAGCAGAGGTGTCCATTTGGAATGAAGATGCTTCAGAACTTTTTATTTAAAAATATATTTATTGACCAGATAATAAATATCAAGTTTTTGAATTAATAGTTCTCAAGTATCTCCTTTTCGTATGAGAGCCTCTGTTGACCTCACCTCCAATTTATCTTTTGGGGGCAAAAAAAACTCTATCTTACTGTTAACTGTGGCTAAGATAGAGAAAATAGTGTCAGGAGACGTTATTGCAACCTACTTGCCATATCACTGTAGGGAAGTGCAGTAGAGATTCCCACTGAAGTCTCCACAAGCCACCACAACATGTTTCTACTCAGTGATCATAAGCAGCTTTGGCAGTAACACTTGGAAGAACTTTAAGTGGTGCCTTGGTGGGTTAGTGTAGAGGGCCTTCAGACTTTGGAAACAAGCAAGCAGTATTTTTTATCTGGAACCTGTCTATAGAAACGATATAGCCAGGAAGTTTTGCCATTGGGGGAAAACATATACACTCGTGGGAGTAAGACTGATTGCATTCCTCATTTGGAAGAATGCTATTATTTTGTTTTATCCACTGCTAAGGTCTCTCTCTGTTTCTCTCTCTCTTTTGCTCTCTCATTTCTTTCCTTCCATCTGTATTTTTCAATCGGCTCTTGGGTGGTGCTGCCACCATCGCCACTAAGAGAAAATGTCAGTGAAGCCTTGCCGCTTCACAGCCAGTTCCCTACTGTGCATGCATGAAGTATGCTGTGCTTTGTGAATGACCCGGCTGCGGGGGAAGAAGGGGGGTCAAACTTCAGCTGGAAGTGGGAGCAGGCTTTTTTTTACTCTGTTTTACCTGGTGATCTGGCCAGTAGCACACTTCACATATTATTACTTCCTGCATACAGCAGCATTGTCAGTCTGGGAGGAGGGGAGTGTTAAATATACTAGGCAATTTAAATACACAAATTAATGCTTTAAGGGGTTGTAAAGGTTCTTTAATTATAATAAACATGTTATACTTATCTCCCTCTGCAAGGGTTTTGCACAGAGTGGCCCCGGTGGTCCCCCAGCGGCGCTCCTGGCTCCTCCCCGCATTGAGTGCGCTCTTAGAGACCCACATTCCAAGGGGACACCCGTGTGGGCGCTTTCTCCGTCAACACAGATAGCAGGATTCGGCCTGCCAATGGCTGCACTGCTATCAATCTATCCAATGAGGACCCAAGAAAGCGGCTGGAGCTGCTGTGCTCGTCCCCGTCAATGGAACGATCGGGTTCAGGTAAGTAAAAGGGGGGCTGCTACACTACAGAAGGTTTTTCACCTTAATGCATAGGATGCAACTCCAACACACACTTTATAATCAGTTATAATCAGTTACAGCTTTAGATACTGCCTACTAGTCTCTAATTATGTCAAACATCAACTATGCACATTGTAAAACTTAAATTATTGTTTGCTTTGGCTGTGGGTGAAACAATTGAACTCTGAATAGTGTTTCATTCATTGTGAGAAGGAAGTGCTTTTTTACTCAGAAATGTACGTAATGACATGTGCGCTATTGATTCATGTAAAGCGTGATTTTTAGTAATAGGTCTGTTTTAACAAGAAGGACTGGCAACTTAGCTGTGAATCAATGTCCCATGTTCTTCCAAAGCAAGTACCTGGTGAGAGGTGTGGACACAAATAATCCCAAGGGATATATTCAGAAGCTTAAACCTTTTGACTGCTTATTGGGGGTGAAATAGGGCATCAGAGCATAGCTCATTAAACACAAACTGGCTTTTGAAACGCATCTGTTGGCTGAAAAACAATCTATTAAAGAGCTACTGGATGTGACATTTGCCTAATTTAGCATTAAAATAACCAAGTTTTCTTCAAACATGTAAAAAACCTAAAAGATATTTCATTTATAAAAAGCATTCTGCACATTAATTTTCCTTTTGAATGGCACATCCATTTCTAAATAAAGGTTTATTCCTTTACATAGTTAATACTAACTAACTAGCAAATGAGTGCCTGCTCATGAGTGGACTAATTAAAAGTGTTTGTTACCTAAAAAAAAAAAAAAACACAGTGCTTGTGCTGTGTAATTTGGCTCCTTCTATCACCTGAAATACTTGGCTGATCCTGCCTTGTTCTGCCCTCCCCGCTGTAAACTGACAATGGTTTATCATGTGGTCAGTTTACATTCTTCTGTCATCTGCAGCAATCTGCAGCTCTCCTCTGTCATTCTCTCCCCCCTCCCTGCCTGTCAGCTTGTGACAGTGCCCGCCCTCTCCCCCCGCTACTTAAAATACTTTGCAAAGTACATCAAAACCCCCTCTGTTAGAAACTGTTCTATGCCCCAGTGTCTGTGCTTTGTAAAACATATGACAATGTCTACCTTTCACAGCAATGCTCAGCGTTCAGCGCTCACGTGACTGCTCGCTGCTCTCCTCCTCCGCTATTGCCCCCTCCCACTCTAGCTGTCAGATTGGGAGAGGGAGCAGCAAGGAGTCATGTGAGCACCGAGTGGCACTCTGAAATAAGGTAGAAATTGTCATATTTTTTTACAAAGCACAGACACTGGAGCAATAGAACGTTTTCTAACAGAGGGGATTGCATGTACTCTACAAAGTGACTTTACAACCACTTTAAGCTGAATGATTTTTGGACTCATCAATATATATATAAAAAGAAAAAATGGATGGGAAGGGGAGTTTAAAGGCACCAACAAACACTGTGGATGCTCACCCTGAACATATGGAGGATTGTTATCCTGTATTGGGAGGGGGGATAGATTCCATTTGGCAACCACTGTCTTTTTGGAATTGCGTCGCTGTCCCTTATGAGTGCACCTTTGTTTCAAGTGTTGAAAATTGCAATTATATTATTCCTTCCTTATTACATTGAATTAATTTTGGGGCTTCATATACTGGGCTAAATGCAACTTTTTTTTAGGACCAGCAAGACATTATTCCCTTGAATTGCCTCCTGATTCTTGGATCTCTGTTGAGCTGCTATTGACATCCGTATTTGATTTCTCTACATAAACATTTGCCTATTCATTGTATTCCTCCACAAAGAACCCCCTAAAGAAGAATCCCTTTAGTCAAAACGTTGGGGTATTGTTGTGACTATATTTTGAATTAGAATAAAATATGTTACGATTTGTCACTGTATATATGAATCGTTTGTGTCCGAATATGTTTTATCTTCAATAGAATTTTAACATGTTTGTATCAAATATATTATAATGTAAAAAGTTTGGTGGTGCCTTTAAAGTCCCCTCCCCATGCATTTTTGTCTTTTGTATATATTCATTGGGATGTGGCACCTGTTCAACACTTGGACAGTCAGGCTTTTCATATAAAGCTTTGTCTACATCTATATATATTGCTTTGAAATTAAACAATATTTATCTGCACACACATTGTTTAGTTAAAGTATGTCATCTATGGAAGATAATGTGTGAGCTGTCACGTATTTCTACTGAGTAGTGTTGGGCGAACGGTTTGAGCCGAGCAAAAGTTCGGCCTGAACATCGCCTGTTCGCCATTTGGCGAACACCCAAATGTTCAGGTAGCTCCTGTCGAGAATCCCACAATGCACTGTGCACTTCACAGTGCATTCTGGGGCCCTAATTAGATGAAACTTTGCACCTGACCGCTGTTTTAAAAAAAAAAAAATATTTTATAGTTTTTACATTTCTGTCAGCGTCAGTCCTCAATTTAATGTTTACCAAACACCAACTTCCAATCAAAAAAGTGCATCCAATCACGCATTTCCCAGTTTCTATTAAATGTGGGTAAAAAGTCTATTCTGCCTCCTTGTCCACAGCTACTTCTGCCATAGCCAAAACATCATGCATGGAGGAGTCAGCTGAATTATTTGAACACAGCGTCAAAAACTTGCTTCTTGAGTATGCACAGACATAATGAGAGATAATGAATTCACTGATGCGGCTTGGGTGCCAGATAGAGGAGGAAAGTGAGGAGGAGAAACAACTCCAACAATCCAGGATCTCCTCCAGAAGCAGCCATCATGGAAGAGTAGAAAGCAGCCACGCTATTCCATCAGATTGTGGAGGAAAAAGACAACCATATCCAAGCTCACAGCAATCCTTTACGACTATGAATAGTGGGACGGAGGAGCCTCTGTCATCGCCCTTTAAAGCAAGTGTAGCGCACACCCCAAATCCAGGGGCGCTATTTCAAATTTAAGGGATGTCTGGGCCAGTACTTGGGCCCAGGCCTGTTTGATACAAATTTGCCTCTGCTCTGGCTGTGATTCTATCTGGTAGTTTCCCTTGTTGCCTGCAGGTGGCGTTACCATCTCAGGCTTATGTTGGAATGCAGATGTACCATTGTGTATTGGGTGTCCCTTCTCGGAAGCGGTGCAGTGGGAGTGGTAACCCCGTTGTGCATGCTGGGGAGGGGTAGTTAAGGGGCAGATGCCGTTTTAGCAGTTAGCACCTGAATGCACTCTTTTAGCAGCAAAGAATCTACCTGGTCTGATGACCCTTACCTATAGGAACCATGTGGATCTTTGTTATGCATTGAGCTCATTATTATTATTATTATTATTATACACTATTTATATAACGCCAACAGTTTACGCAGCACTTTACAATGTAGAAGGGGGAAGCACAATTACAGTACAGTTCAATACATAAGGTACAGGAGGGCCCTGCTCAAAGACCGTACTTTCTAAAGGGAGGGGGGAGATACAAAAGGTAATAGCTGCATAGAATGATTTTATGGGTGTGGCTCTTTGTGGGTGTGGGATAGCTCATAGTGCAGGCCAGCTGGAAAACTGACATTTAGTCAGGTATAATAATGATACACTGTGACATGAGTAAGGACATATCTATTCGCTAGGCAGCAGGAAATGGCCCTTGATGCATGGTTTGCAGCTATGGGCATGCTGGCATGCAGTTCTAGCATGTGAACGCCCTATATGTAAGCTGCTGGGTCTTTAACCCCATGTTCCTCAACTCTTCTGCCTGCTTCCCACTCCTGGCAAACTTCCCCCCTTGTCCACTTCCAAGATGGCTTCCAGATAGTCACTGTGGGAGTTTTTGCCCAAACCAAAGATGGCCCCCATGTGAGCACTAGCCACTTCACCTGTTCACCATAACGCCTTCATTCTCTTGAATGTAGACACTTAGCTTCTTCTTCCACATCTTATACTAGAATGCATACTGGAACATGGTGCAGCTGCAGCCCATCCAAGAGGAGATGTAACACAGAACTTATGAGGCCAATCAGAGATAAATTCGAAATTTTTTTAAAAAACATACTTATCTTGGAAATGCGGTGTCGATGTAATTTTTTGCACTTTGCCATACTGTGGCCATGCTGGCTTAATATAAACACATAATGACATAGCAAACAAAGCAAAAAAAAGCAAAAAAATAAAAAAAGACATTTCCCACCATGATGCGAACCAGGATGGAGACAGCGTATGAACGCAAAATTGATTAGGTCTCCGGTAAGTGTTCTCTGAGTCGGAAAAAAAAAAAAAAAAAAAAGGAAATGCGGTGTCACAGTTCAATAAATCCAATCACGTCTGGGAGACAGGCTCCAGACACAGACAGCTCTTCTGAGGAACAAAGCCCTGGCAGCACTGCTGAATGTGGGGCTAGTTTTTCCCATTTTTTCACCCCAAAAGATCCACAGAAGGAGCTTCCTTCTTTATCAGATATGTATGCTGCCATAGAGGCACTAGGAAAGATGATTATAACTCTTGTCAGGTTTTTTTTTTCTACATGTATCTCATTGATTACCCCCTCACTTTCTGCCCATGACCAAATCAGGAAATCCATAGAAAATCCTCCAAAATGAATCCATTGTTATCACCAGGGTTATAAGTGAACTAGTCTCCCCATTGGAGGATTTCCCCTCTATTGCTGTTCTGGGGACCACCCAAAATATGGAATTTTCTTTTAATTTTAATGATAACATTAAACATAACAGTGGTAGAGGGTGAATCACCCTAACAGGGACACAGAAAGCAATAAAAACCTGACAACTTCACACTATCCAATACTTAAAAGAAAAAAAAATGCCTTTAGTAATACTTTAACTGTTATTAATATTATATGTCTGCATGTGAACAATTAACTTTTACTAATTGTTTCATATTATTATTATTATTATTATTATTATTATTATTATTATTATTATTATAATTTATCTTTCACAACACTGATGATGTTTTATCATTTAATTTATAGCTCTGATCAAGATGATCTATTAACATTACGGGGTACACAAAGACTGTTCACTTTGCAAGAGAAGTTGTACTGTGCAAGGGAATTTTCCCCAGAGCCTAGTGCGTGAGCTAAAGCTCTGCTGACTTCCATCATCCAAGCACGTGCAAGAAAAAGGGCATTTTTTTTATTTCCTTATATGTGATTAGGTATTCTTTGCAATGTCAAATTTCACCACATTCACTAAGCTCTGGGGAAACTTTCCTGGCAAAGTTACATTTTCCTTTCAAGGTTTTCCACTGTCTTTCAAAGTAGGTGGACTTTGGTTTGTCTGTCTACCAGCCATAAAAAACTTGACAGAAGTTCCAATCCTTCCAACAGTAGAAAGAAAAAAAACAGTTCCACTTTAAAATAGTACACAGTTGCTAAGGAAAAAAACATATGATTATCTATCATTAGCAAAACAGTATGATAAATCGAACATTTTCTACAGCCAAGAACAAATATAGAATCTTGCTGCTTCAATATGCACATTACTAGCCTGCTAACTTTTGCCATTTTATTGATTTGTCATGTCAATTGTGTCTCTGCATTGATAACTGGACAAACGCATCCATGTGGATAATGCCTAAGAGGAGCTTATCAAGAAGTCTGCTTCTAACCTTTTGTAATTCTGAACAAGTGACTTGTGGAATTACTTTTGCAATTTACTTCAATTAAGCTGTATCATATCCTTGAAATAACCAAGACTGTGATTTCTCACTGAACATAATCTTTTAGAAAGTCCTGATAGGCTTTGGACACAAACATGCAGTGTTCCTTTCTTGGGAGATAAACTTTATGGTAAACATTTATGAGTTAAAAGTATTCTCCAGTCATATTGAAAAATGAAGGCTTGAGAATTATACAAAAACACTGCTTACCTGCTCAGTGCTTCAGTTTTTATTCCAAGCAATACTATATTGCACCAGTGTGTGTGGGTTCCCTTTGCAAGTAGTCAGGTGATCTGGGAACCCCTGCTTGTGATGCAGGAGATTCATTTCTAAACATGCCTTGCCTACTGCAATCCCATTAGTATCGCTCACATATTTAGAAACCCTTATGTTTCAAAATGGCTGTACTGAGATTTCTCTTGCAGCCACCAGTCAGATTCAAACCTACCCTGAACATTTGAATTTGATTGGTGAAAAGGCAAAGGTAAAAGGAGTTACAAATAGCATGCATCAGGAAGTGTGTTAGGTCTGGAGGAAGAGTGTTCTGTCTAAAATACTACTTAACACATTTGCATAATCCTTAGACCCAGTCTATCAATTGTAAGATAAATTATAGTCACAATTTCCTTTTTTGTTCCTGTCCAGTCTTTCTGTCCCAGTGACAACTGCTCCACTTATTTCTATGGGCAAATTGGGGACAGGAAGTGAGAAAAATCTCCCTAGGGAGATCATAGACAGAATACAAACTCTTATCTACTCCAAAACTAAGAAAAGAAAACATTGGCTATAAGTAGGCTAATGGGTATGTACACAGGCATAATACTGATATGCTGTGAAGGATCCTACTGATAGAGGATAGCTAAGCAAAAAAAAGCAAGTATTGGTCCATAAAGTGCTTGTATTTACACAGGTCCGTAAAATTATATTGTATTTACTCACATCCATAAAAATATTTTTTTCTTGCCCTGCTGTGGGAGGAATGTCAATTGGCTTTGTACTATGTTCCTTGCTTTGGCAGAAAAGGACCCTGTCATTGATCTTATAATCAAAACTAACTTGCTTGTTTTGCCGAGGAGAAGGAGGCTGAAGGCGCTGGAAGATACAAGATTCAGGCATAGCTATTGGACATATAATGTGGTGTGCCATTGTGTGACACATGGCTTCTTTGCCAATAGGTATGGAAAGCTTTGCCAGTATCCTGAGAAGCTCTTCAACTTCATCCAGATATCTATTGCCACCTTTGACAAAATGATATAGATATTGCAACCAAGACTCCCACAGATGGATACCAATATGCGGAGGAGTGTGCTGCTGAGCAACTATTGGTTACCCTTAGATATGCTGTGAATATGTTGTGAATAGCCTATGTACATGTATTTGTTTTCTTTGATAGTGTTTAGTATGTAGCGCCTGGTTACTTAAAAGGTACTGGTGCTAGTCAAATTTAGAGAGGGATCAGAGTGTTAACTGACTCTGATCCAGACATTATGTTCAAAACTGGTCTCTGTCTCAGCTTGGCTATGCTGTAGGTTGTCTATTGTTACTGGGGTGTAGTTCCTTCCCCAGGGTTATGGGTGGCAGCAGGGGAGTCGAGGTTTGGGTGCTCTTCTCCAGCAGCCAATCAGGAAGGTTGAGCCTCGCTGTGCATGCTGGGGGAGGGTATTTATGGGGCAGACGCCATTGTTCTGGGTTCTTCTTCGGAGTGCGGCACTCACATTTAGGGTGACCGCCAGGGATAGACTGGCCATTGGGACTACCGGGAGTTTCCCGGTGGGCTGATGGCTCAGTGGGCCGGCTTCAGTGACAGCGGATCGCCGCCCCCCCTCCGCTCCTCTGTCTCTCCCTCCCCGCAGCGCTCACCTCCTCTCCCTCCCCTCAGCGCTTACCTCCTCTCCCTCCCCACAGCACTCACCTGGGGGGAACAGAGAAGTAAGGGGGGACCAGAGGAGCAGGGACGACGATAGAGGAGCATGGGGGGGACCAGAAGGAGCACGGGGGAGGGGACAGACAGCTGACTCAACAGCTATGGCCTGGGAGTTTCTCACTTCTGCCTAATCTTGTCCCATGGGGGGGCACCAAACTGATTCTTTGCCCAAGGTGAAATAATGTGTAGCTTCCCCACTGGTACTGCCTATAAGAGTACCAGTACCAGCCGTTCCACTCTAATAAAGTAGAATGGCTAGTGAAGGGGAAGAGGGGGGGCGGGAGTTGTCTGGCCGCCATGGGAGAGACCTGTCAAAGTGAGCCAGTCTGGATGAAGTCCAGGGCCAATTTTTGTCCCAGTCCACCCCCTGGTGACCACGCATCACGGCTCCCCTGCATAATGGCCTTCCAGGCCGGGGGTGCTCGTGCCACACAGTGTTCCTGGTTCTGGGACTATGTTGGTCCAGAACATTTGAGATGTGGCAGGGAGCCCAGTAGTAAACTGGGTTCCCAATCCTGAAGGTCCCAAGCGAGTTAGCTGTTCGGTGGGGAGTCCATCTGAGGAGAGACAATGCGAGGCTGGCGATCCAATAGGGTCTCGACAAACCACCAGGGATCAAGGTAGCCAGACACTGAGAGACTGGTCACCTCTCAGTCGGTACCTGAAAACTATCTAAAGGAGATCCAAATGCAATTCTATCAAGGAAGATCATCTCCGTAATCACAATCACAGAGAGGGCCTGTGGCAGAGGTTTTTTCCCTGAGTCCATTTCAGGAGGGTCTGTGGCAGAGACTTTTCCTTCAAGTTCGAGCGATACCCTGGCTGCCAGGTCAGTGAGAGTAGGCCTGTCCAGGTATGCTATACCCACTCTGGCTGGAGTGGCGAAGAATACAGAGTATTGTTGGGAGCAGGGCTGTTTCCCTATTGTTGCGCCTGAGTCTGCTACTTCTTCTTTTACTTCACCTCTACTCTTCATCACAAGTTTTAATGTTTTTACCCAGCTGGGTAATAAAGAGCACAGCAAAAGACACCTGTCGTGGACATTCCGTTACTGCTATATGCACCATACACCCTAGGATGGCGAAAGAGCCACGAGGTAACATGCCACCCAAAACAAATCAGCAGCTCCTCCGGGGGTAGTGCTACAAGTACACTATATTTTACAATGTAGTATAATGTATATGGTCTATAGATTCGATTCTTTGCTTCAGTTCAGTAGACCAAGAGTACATTTCTGTACAGGACTCAGGGACTGAGAGACAGGTCTGTAGAAGTACAACACTTTAAAAACAGCTGTGAAAAGCTGATGTGTGTAAAGTGTGTGTGCATATATATCTTTATTATGTAAGGATACCTAGTTAAAGTTTTGGGAATTTTACAGGTTCATGACTACTAGACTGACCTTCTCTTCACTGCCCTAGTATTTTCTCCTTGGTGTGACAATGATGGGCAACATGGTCTGAGAACTCTGTATGCAATTGCATGAGGATCTGAGGCAGCTCATGAGGGCAGAGTCTATGGAAGAGTTGTGGGAACAGGTGGCAGGTAAATTCTGAGAGAATACACAGTTTTCCCAACTGCATTTGAGCTCTGGACAGCAAACCCACTTTGGGTAAAGATGTCACCTAACAATTCCTAAATATATCTACTAAAATAAATATTTTGCAATTGTACTCTTGAGTTTGGTGGACATCATCCTTTTCTTGTTGTCAATGTAGGAACCTACCAAGCTGCAGGAGATTCCCAAATTTCCAGAGAGTCTGCAATAGGATGAAGATTGTACAAAGAGATGTCTAAAGAGATTCCACCTAGGAGGCTACTGCCGTGTACAACTGAGCCAAGTTTGTCATATGTTATTGTGGCAGATGAGGTGTTTGGACATTTGGAGAATCTAATGCCCCTCTATGGTGGCCATTGCTTTAACCAAACAGAAAATATATATGGTCTGAGCCATACCTGTCAGATTCTGTAGTGTCTCTTCAGTTTGTACCACTTAATTACATGTTTTAAACAATTTTTAAAATGGAAAAAGAGAGCCTGTGCCTCAAAACCCTGCCCAAGATGTGCAGTTCATGGTCTTGCAGTCTCCGAATCATGCAATAAGCATCAAAAATGCCTTTACAATAACAGAGTGGCAAGTATTTGTTCTACATTTACCATAGTTAATACAGCAAGGATATGTAAATCACACGGGAACTGTTTGTTCATGCTGTAAATCGTAAATCACTGTGGAGTTTTAAGTATTACAACATGAAAGAACAGTTAACATGGAATATCATATCTCAAAGGGACCTTAAACAACAGATTGCATAGTGCTTGATGGGTATAACTTGATTCTATGCTATGTACTCTATTGAGTTATAACATTTTATGACATTGTGTTACATGTGAACTTTCTGTTAAGGCTGTAAAGTTAAAACACTGTTACAGCGTGAAGAAAAAGTTCACATAATGCATGAGATGCAATTGAAAATTACTTCAGGGTTCAACATAAATGTCCTACAGGCTTAAATATTTTCACAATCTGGAAAAGGAGATGTGGTTGGGTGTTAATAGGCTTGATGGTAGTCATTGGGGGCCTGTGATTGTGTCACAGAGTGGCTGGATGCAACAGGGGATGGGGAGTAAGGATAGATCTGGTAGTGCTGTCAAGGTGGTAGTAAAGAGGGAAGGATGGATATGGGTGCATGTTAGTAAAAGGGAAGGACCAAAGTGGAGGTGGCAGAGGCAGTGGTCAGGCTGGATAGCCATTTGCAGAGCTCTAAAATTGACCTGTAGGCTGTTGGATAACATAAATGTCTTCTGTCGTCTCTGGGAGATCTTCCAGCATGGGAAAATACTGTGGCATTAAAGCCTAGCAACAGGTTTTGTGTTAAATAGTTTGTATTGTTGTAGTGCTGTAATCCAGCAGCGGTATGGGTACTCGCTGTTCTGTCCTCAGGAGCCTGGACTTAGATTTTAACCACTTCAGCCCTGGAAAGGATTTGACCCCTTAATGACCAGGCCATTTTTTGGGATACGGCACTGAGTCGCTCTAACTAACAAATTTTGCTGGTCAAAGACTAGGCTACTTTTTGCGATTCGGCACTGCATCGCTTTAACTGACAATTGCAATAAGCGTTTATTGATTGGTTTGCGCAAAATTTATACAAAATAGGGGATAGTTTTATGGCATTTTTATTAATATTTTTTTTTCACTAGTAATGGCGGCGATCAGCGATTTTTATTGTGACTGCGACTTTATGGCGGACACATCAGACACTTTTGACATATTTTTGGGACCATTGTCATTTTTACAGCGATCAGTGCTATAAAAATGCACTGATTACTGTAAAAATGACACTGGCAGTGAAGGGGTTGACCACTAAGGGGTTAAGGGGCACTGCAGGGGTTAAAGTGGAAAAGTGGAACTTCCGCTTAATCCACTCCTTGCCCCCTTACATGCCACATTTGGCATGTCATTTTTTTGGGGGGGGGGAGTGGGGGCTTCAGGAGGAGTGGGACATCTTGTTCCACTTCCTCCTTCCGCCCAGGGGCCGCTAAGGCAATACGTCATATCGCTTTTTGGTGGCCCCTCCCTGTAGGCGATCGCCTGGGACACGTGACAGGTCCCAGGCGATCGCCGGTCCAATCAGATAGCGCAGCGCCGCTCGCGCAGTGAGTGCCCGGCCGTGAAGCCGAAAGCTGTCACGGCTGGGTGCCCACAGTAACAATGAGGACGCCGGCCGGAGAGGGGGGAGGAGCAGAGTTCCGGCCGGCGTGTCGCTGGACCATGGAGCAGGTGAGTGCATGTTTATTTAAAGCCAGCAGCTACACTTTTTGTAGCTGCTGACTTTTAATAAACATTAAAAATGCCTGGAACTCCCCTTTAAGTCAGTACTAGTGAGTGATTCTTACTGTTAGGGGGCATGGCTACATGTGACATGTCACGTTCCCGCTGGGCGGCAAATTTAAAGGGACGTACCTGTACGCCAATGTGCCTGCCCGTGCCATTCTGCGGACTTACATCTGCGTGCGGTGGTCAGCAAGTGGATAAACAAAAAAATACATTTTTTTTCAAATTTTTTTTTTACTTTCTGTTATAATTCATATTCCAAAAAATATATAAAAAAACAAATGTATTCATCAGTTTAGGTCGATATGTATTTTTCTTCGCAATGGACATATATTGATTGGTTTGCACAAAAGTTATCACGTCTACAAACTATGGGATAGATTTAGAGACTTTTATTTTTTATTATTATTTTTACTGCACTCTAGAAGAACAGCATACCCGTGCCATTCCTTCAGAGTCGCCCTGCATACGCGGGAGTGACGTCATCACCGGCTCGGCCAATCGAACCCAAAAAGAAGACTGAGTGAAGATGGAAGCATCTTCAGCGGTGACAGCACGCTGCTGGAGGGCTTAATTTTCAGGTACTTCTGTCATAATGTGCTAGTATGCAATGCATACTAGGGCATTATGACCTAAACTGCCTGGGTGCCCCATTTTTTATGCAGTTTACTACCGCTTTAACAGAAGCTAGGCATTTCTGTTAACTACCCAAACAGGTGTCATTCATGTGTCAGGCTGCTTATGCTCGATTCCCAGTTCAGCGTTCTTTGCTTCTTGACTTAAACATAACTCCTGAATTTTTTCTACAATGTTGTGCGCTATTAAGCTTTTGATCCTCCTTGCCATAAACGGTATGCCAAGCTTGGCCAGGCACAAATTAGAGCACAAAGAAGCAAGTCTGTTGTGATGTCAATTTTTAAATATTCAGTGAAAATGAGTTAATAATCGTATACAGCTGATGTATTGAAAAAGGCATTACTGACAAATGAAAGCTTATTTCACAAAATGTGTCACCTTATGTTGTAGCTAGCACAGAGATCTAAGACTGCTTTTGTAGCTTCTGACGGTATTACTCATACTGATCCCTAGTAATTCAGCTACTCAAGTCATCCCTTATCTTTATCTCTATGGTGAAGAGCCTTTGCTCTATCATTCCAGCCTACACCGGATGAGACTTGCTGTTCAGCAATGTGCTTTTCCAAACCAATGCAGGTTTTTCTTTTTTTTTTCACGCCCACAGTACAGAAAATGATCACATCAGGTCATGGAAAAAGTAGGAGGCTATTGTTCCCGAAGGATACGAACAGACGAAAAACATCAAGACAATGCAAATGAAAGTCATGCCCTTCATTGCACAAGCTGAGGTATAGAAACAAAAAAATACAAACTGTCAGCACGAGTAAAAAAAAAAAAAAATCCACAGCTTAATTTTATTTAAAAGTAAATTCAACTGCATATGAATGCTATAAACAAAAGTTAAATTAGAGACACATATATGGATATAGTCTGTCCTCAGCAGCCAGTGTTCAAGGAGAGGCAAACATGCTTGATGTAAAAAAATAATTTGTAAAATATTCATGCAAAGTTTAAACAAAGGGTTTCTGCTCTGTTCAACAGCCATCTCCTCACCACTTAATTTGTAAATGACATAATTCTCCCTTAACTCCTTTTTTACATTTTCTACAAAGCTTTATTTAATATATTGTATACTGAATACCACACACAAAGCACAAATTCTACCTTTTATCATCATTGAAGGTTTTCTATTGCCAGTACTTTTTTTTCCAGAATTGTCAAACATTAGCCAAAAAATCCACACAAGCAGGCAATTTTTTTTTATTTAGCTAATGGAAGACATGGCTTAACCTGGACATATGAATAGTAAGGGCATAACAAGTACTGGAACTGATGGGGCATCTTTTTCAAGCTAAAAAATATAGATAAAACCTGACCTGTCTCTAAATATTTATGGCAACCTATATGAAACAAATTATACATCATTCATAATTTGTTGTAAATCTGTTTTGGAGTCTCACATACTATGTTTTAAAACGTAGTTTAGGTGTTTGCTAGCAAAATGCAATTTGTGTTTTTAACTTTGGAATAGTGGAAGTGGATCTAAACCCAACTACTAAAATCTTGTATCCAGTTAACCACTTCAGTATTAACCTGTGATATTTCTCCATTATTAGGCAATGTTTCAGTATTTGGTGCTATGATAGTTTGACTGACAATTACAACACGTTACTCAATGAGGTATAGCATGTTCTATCTATATTTTATATATTTTTTTTGTTGTATTCAATATTTTGTTGTATTCAATTTCCCTCAATTTCTGTTATAAAAAATATAAAATAAAAATGACAGCACAGTGCAAACCCTCCCGAAATGATCCCTCTTTGAAAAGCTGCCACTCCAAGATCTTTATTTCATTTTTTGCTACAATTTGCACTTCCCAATGTAAGAGGAGGGGGCAGGCTTACCAATGTAAACATTACACTGTTTACATTTGTGATCCATGTGATTGATCATCTCAGTGATCATATGGCACAGAGCCAATTGGATCAGCTCTTTAGACTGTATCTGTGAAGTCATTAATGAGCACACTGGCAACCAAAGGGTGATTTTATCAGTGCCATTTATAAACAGCAATTGGACTATAAACATACACTACTTTGTTGTTCATATATGTACAACAGTAGTTAAGTGTTTAAACATGTTTATTTAATTTAAAAGTAATTTTCAATATTTTTAAATCTACAGCTTATATTAAAATAATAAAAGAAAAAAAAAGTGGAATACGAGCGCACATGCTCATGGTGCAATCATCTTTTATTGGAGGTAAAAGAATAAAATAGATACACTCACAAGTGAAGATAAATAAACAGCATCAAACAATTCCTCCAATTGAGAGCCTTAGCGAGGGACACATCCGTGCTTCAGAGTAGATGCGAAAACCACTGAATGGATGGATGGGCTGGCTGGCTCAACAGACACAGGCTCATCAAGTAGCTGCTGACAGGCTGCGAGTGAGCCGCTCACTGACTGAAGAGATGAGTAGGGATGAGCCGAACACCCCCCCGGTTCGGTTTGCACCAGAATTTGCGAACAGGCAAAAAATGTGTTCGAACACGCCAACACCGTTACAGTCTATGGGACACGAACATGAAAAATCAAAAGTGCTCATTTTAAAGGCTTATATGCAAGTTATTGCCATAAAAAGTGTTTGGAGACCCAGGGCCTTCCCCAGGAGACATGTATCAATGCAAAAAAAAAGTTTTCAAAACTAAAGTTTTTCAGGAGCAGTGATTTTAATAATGCTTAAAGTGAAACAATAAAAATGAAATATTCCTTTAAATTTCGTGCCTGGGGGGTGTCTATAGTATATACACACAAATAGTGAAAGATCAGACCTAATTCCACTATCTCGGCGCTATGGGGCTCCGGGTATTAGCAACAGTGCAGAGATAAGTCAATATTACCATTAATCATAAAACATTGATTCAGCAGCCGCTTAAAATGAGCAAACAATAAATATATATAGTAAATATATAACATTAATTATAGCTATAGAGCATAAAAACATTATTCTCCATCAACCCCAAATGACATTAATTGTTCGCACAGATAATATATATATATATATATATATATATATAGCTCTAATTAATGTTATAGGATCGCTGTGCTTTAGAACATACAATTGGAAGCATGTCCCCAGTGAACGAATTCCCAACGCATCCTCTCGGGCATCCGTGAGTGAGTGTGGGGAGACAAGGGGTTAATGCTGGAGGCGCGTCTGACACAGACTGATCATTATCATTATTTAAGCTGTGGTGTTGCGTCAAGAGGTCACGCCCTCAGAGGAAGTCGGAAGGACGAAATGTTAGGGCGTTACCTCACGACACACAGGAAGCATCACACTGTGCGCTGCGTTCCATCTGCACTCCAGTGTGTGGTGACAGAGCGGTGTCTATTCGCGGTGGACGTGATTGACACGGGCAAAAGAACCCCACTGTGAGCCTGGAACTAGCCCTGATGTGTTTTGTTTGTATTTTAATGTATTTAATTGATGCTGTGATTTAAAAGTGGATTGACACAGCTTGTGGAATAAAGACTTAAGCGGTATTACACCATATCTAGTCTTTTTTGTGCCCTTACATCCGGTGGATACTAGGAACATAACACGCTGATCAAGCTGCAGTTCCCTGGAGTTGGAGATAATCGGATGGAGCTGATGTTTAGAGCCTGTTAAACTCTACCTTCTGGTGAGTTGATCCCCTTGAGGGGAGATCGACACAGGAGACGTTTGAAGGGTGTTTTGTGCACGTTTGATGTCACCAGCTCCAGAGAGCTCACCATTCTCTTGAGAACACCTTTTTCACTAGACTTTGGCTTACACTCTGACTTCTTGAGAATTTTCTTTCTTTTATGCATAGTTATACATAAAAAAGAGTGGTCACATTCAGTTCCCAGTGACAACTAGCGCTGCTGTAGTATTGGATAAAGACTCTTTCTGATCTTATCATTATTTACTATATATATTTGGTGTCTATAGCAGCCCTCAAAATTTCCACTCGCCTACTAGCATTTGGCGAGTAGATTTAAGCTGGAGGCGAGTGATGACAGGGCTGCATGACCAATCTCCCTCCAATCTGTGCCTACACTTAAGAGTCCCGATGAGATTGGCGGCCGAAGAGGAAAGGTGCATGCAGTAGTCTGGTGAGCCGCGCACAGGCAGAGCAGTACACAGGTGCTCTCCTTACAATTCTCATTAAGCCATGGGACCTAACAGTATGACCTCTCTGAGCCTGCCCCCCTCCCCCGGGCCCGACCAATGTAGCTGGAGAGCAGAAAGTAATGAGTGAGGTGGAGGATTGCAAAAATTACCACTCCGGTGCAGCGCTCACTGAAAGTTGCCCTGACATGAGAGCGGCAGCCTTCTAGTTTGTGCAGTTTTCTTCTCCTTGTGCTCTATGTAAATGTCCAACAGTTTAGCCTGAGCACTGTGAACAGACTGGTCTCAATGTGTGCTGTGCGCTGTCAGTGTGCGCTGTGCTATGGTGTCAATGGCTGTGCAGTTGTGTGAATCTCAGTGCTGGGACAGCAAGAGAATGGGGAAGAGACGCGGTTCTAGTGCCCTGTCCCTCTGGTCTGCCCCCAGTGCCCTGTCCCTCTGGCCTGCCCCCAGTGCCCTGTCCCTCTGGTCTGCCCCCAGTGCCCTGCCCCTCTGGTCTGCCCCCAGTGCCCTGTCCCATTTTGTTAAAGTTGTTGTTGGTAATATTTAATTTTGTAACTTGATTCTGCATAAAACATTGTCATTCCATGAGATAATCTACGAGGGCGTGTTTACGGGTGCAATTAGGCGCAGGGCAGTGTATGAATTAGGTGGGGCAACTGGTGGCAAGTAACTCTTGAGGCCTGGCTAGTAGCTCAGGACTTGAAATTTTGAGCACTGTCTATAGTATGCCTGTAAAGTGGCACATTTAGAACATTACCACAGCAAAATTAAATTTCTAAAGGAAAAAAGTCATTCAAAACTGATTGCGGCTATAATGAATTGTCGGGTCTCGGCAATATACATAAAACTGATTGAAAAAAACTGCATGGGTTCCCCCCAGTCCATTACCAGGCCCTTTGGGTCTGGTATGAATATAAAGGGGAACCACAAACCAAAAATGTAAAAACAAATTGAGTGGGTGTCCCCCCAAAATCCATACCAGGCCCTTTGGGTCTCGTATGAATATAAAGGGGAACCACAAACCAAAAATGTAAAAACAAATTGAGTGGGTGTCCCCCCAAAATCCATACCAGGCCCTTCAGGTCTGGTATGAATAATAAGGGGAACCCTGCGCCAAATTTTAAAAAAAATGGCGTAGGGATCCCCTCCAAATCCATACCAGACCCTTTAGGGTCTTGTGTGAAAAAGATCACAATGCCATGTTTCAGAGATAAAAACAAAACATGTTCACACAGTAGCTAGTAGCAGTGTAAATGGGGCCCAAGGCAGCAATGTTAGATGAGTCAATTGTTTCCCAAAACATTGTAGAGACTCACTGCCTTTTAAGTAAGCATATTTACTTGGCCACTACATCAGAGTAAGGCAGGGTTCATACTAGTTACCCCACATGCAGTTCTCATGACTCTCAATGGAGACAGTTCATACATCTCTGTGGCAGCCGCGGAGCAAATTTCACAGGGGTCCTGTGCCCCTTTGGCTCCATTTCAGGTCCCAATTCAGGCAAAAATTCAGGCCTGATACATCTCTGAAACGGAGAACAGGGACGCAATGGACCCCTGCTGTGAACTGCGTCCACACTAAGTGTGAACCCAGCCTAAAAGATGAGGCATATTTTATTTTAAAAACAGAATTGATTAGCAATTTGACAATGTGCTCTCCATATTTGCTAAGATTTGACAGACCTGATCTGGGATAAATAAATTATACTGGGCTCAAATCACTAAAGCATATCACATGCGGTATTTGGGTCACATAGGATTTTTTTTCCAAATATTGCAAAGCAATAGTGGAAATGTCAATTCACTATTTTTTATGTGGTATTTACCTCTACAAGCAAAATTGGTCAGTAACTACCACATAAAATAGCTTTCCTGACGCATTCATGGCAGCACACACTGGGTTGTGACTCTTCCCCCACAACCTGACAGGATTGGTTAGCTATAAATTTGAAGAGGAGACACCCCGCATCATGCTCTTTTTTTATCCTCACCTGACAAGATTGGACGTCAAGCGTGCCTCTTACCGCAATCGCCCCAGCAGGTTCAAGCCTCTCCTGTTTGGAAGTCCCTCCTGTACAGTCTCTAAATGAGCTTTATGATGGGAACCCCGTTCTGGTGGTCTCAGGGGTCTTCCTTTGGATTCATTCTGGCATGTCAGAAAGCTTTAAAAAAGCTTAATTTTAATTTTACCTCTAAGGCTGTGTCTCATTTCTTATTTTCATTTCTGGCTAATTTAGCCGCAGAGTCTGCTGGGCTTTACTGTCCTACACTGTCAGCTGCTCAGCCGCATCTCCCCGGCCGCTCTGTGCATGCGCGCAGCAGAATGATGACGCGGCGGCCTGTTTCGCCCTCATCCAAGATGGCGCCGGGGCGGACGAGCCTTCTGGCTCCCCTCTAATCTTTTCTTGTGTTCTCCTTTCAGTCCACCACACCTGCTGCTGTCTCTGCCTTCTTTCATGGTGCCCACGCAGACCACCACCAGCAAACAAGGTAAGGAGGCCGTCCAAAGAGGTAAGTAGTGAAGAGACAAAAGAGTGCCTGACCACTAACACTGCATTTCTGGCAGTCCCATCAGGTCTAGAGACGCAAGCCCGCAGCATAGAGGGAGATCCAGCCATGCATCAGGCAAGTGGTCCCGCAGATCCTGCTCAAGATCACCCTCCTGCTACCATCAATCAAGGCATAGCTGCTCACGTCGCAGCTGCTCACGTCACAGCCGGTCTCACCGCAGATGGTCACCCTCATTTCACTGTGAGCGGAGCTACCATACCCGTCCTGCAGCAAACGCTTGCTGGGTGTACGGTGCTCCAGCATTGCCATGGAAGCTAGCCTGTCGCACTTGCTTCAATGAAGCAACCAAGGAAAAGGAGGCAGAACTCATCAAGGAGTCAGTATGGGAGTCAATCTTGGAGACCTCGACCCCTCTATCTAGTGACCCTACCCTGGGCACATCAGCAGCACCCAGCCCTTATGTCCAGGTAGCAGAAACTCATTCTGATTATGAGGAGCGTGAGTTAGTATCAGGATTCGACTTCGGCTTAGTTGAACCTTTTGCCCGCTCCGTCAAGGAAGCTATCGGCTGGGAAGAAGACATGGTGGAACCCCGGAAGATCGGGAGGTACTTCCCAGAACTTAGGAGGGTTCCCGAGTTGTTTCCCTTCATTGAGGAATTGGAGGATCTTATTAAGGACGAGTGGGGAAAACCAGACAAGCGGCCTAGCCTTTCCAATAAGCTCGCCAAAATGTACGCTTTGAAGGAATCCAAGGTCATCCCCCTTGTGAATGCTCCCATTGTCGACTCGTCCCTAATGTGGCTCGCTAGGCACGTTACTCTGCCAATTGAGGATGCAGTCACCTTCCGAGCTGTACTCAATCGCATGATCGATCTGGAGCTGAAGAAAGCGTACTCAATGGCAGGGGGCGCCTGCAGACCAGCTATCACCACAGCGGCGGTAGCTAAAGCAATTTCTGCATGGGCGGCCAATATTGAAAAGTCCCTCCTGGAATGAACCGACCAAGAGAAGGTAATCTCCTCCTTGCAAGAAATCAGATTGGCCGGCAACTTCATGCCAGGGGTTTCAGTCGATATCATTCGCTCCTCTGCTAGGTCTATGCTAGCCTCAGTGATGGCTCGCAGAGCCTTATGGCTAAAGCCCTGACACGGCTTCAAAGTCTAATTGGTGCAAGATACCGTACGATGGCACAAACTTGTTCGGTGCTAAGCTCGACTCAGCGATCTCCAAGGTCACCGGGGGAAAGTCTGGGCTTATTCCCTCCGATAGGAGACCCAAGCCTCAGAGAGGCCCTGCCTTCAGGCGCAACCTACTGGACAGGTACAGGGAAGCTAGGTCCTATCGCCCCGGCAAAGAATTCAGGAGAGACTGGAAGACTACTCGCCCCTCCTTCATGAGAGTTCAGAAGACCAAGGCCATCACCGCGGGGGACCAGCAGAAGTCCTTTTGAAGGGTCGCCTGCCCACCCAGCTCAGGTGGGCGCCAGGCTCAGGAGTTTTGCTCGAATTTGGTCAGAGCACATAAAAGATCCATGGACACTCTCCACTGTCTAATACAGCCACAAATGGAGCTTTATGGAGGCATTACCGGGGAATGTCTTCCAACCTACCAAAATACCATCTTCCCCAGACAAGAGGCAGCTACTTCTTCAATACATGTCGGAATTAATTCAAAAGGGGGCAATCATAGAAGATCCTTCGCACCAAAAGGGGAGGGTATTTTATTCCCCTTTATTTTTGATGCCAAAAAAAATGAAGGTAATCTACGTCCGGTCCTGGACTTGAAAAGACTCAACAGAAGGATCAGAATAGAAGCCTTCAAGATGGAAAGCCTCCAATCTATTCTAATGGCAGTGAACCTGGGAGACTGGATGCTATCAGTCGATTTATCGGACGCCTATCTTCACGTTCCGATTCATCCCGCATTCCAGAAGTTTCTTCGCTTCTCTGTCAACCAACGTCATTTTCAGTTCCAGTGCCTACCATTCGGCATCTCTTCAGCACCCAGGACGTTCACCAAGACTCTCCTTCCTCTCATAGCACTCCTCAGGGAGAAGGGGCTACGAGTACACCACTACCTGGACGACATTCTGCTCCTAGCAGAAGATCGGGAAACTTTGCTCCATCAGCGGGAGATTCTGATCCCAACCCTCCAGGACTTTGGCTGGTTGATCAACTGGCGGATAAGCAGTCTTCAACCTACTCAATTTATGGTGTTCCTGGGGGCGGAATTGAATACCAAGCTGAACGGGGTGCAGCTGCCTCTAGAGAAGGTGGAACCTCTAGTACGAAAAATACAGAATCTACTGTCGTCCAGACATCTGTTGGCCAGAGCCTGCCTCAGTGTGCTGGGGTCCCTGTCATCGACCATACCCATGGTTCAGTGGTCCCAGTAGCACATTAGAGTTCTGCAGAATGCCTTTCTCAGGCAGTGGAATGGGGTCTCAATGCTCCAGACCATCCGTATCCCCAACTGGGTGAAACATTCGCTTTGGTGGTGGACTCACCCTCCCAACCTCAGAAGGTTCAGGCCAATAGCTCCTCCAAATCCGGAGGTGGTAACATCAGATGCCAGCCAGAGGGGTTGGGGAGCGCATTACTGGGACCAGGTAGCTCAAGGACAGTGGCACTTCCCAGCTCAGGGTATAGTCTTGAATATATTGGAGCTCCGAGCAGCCTTCCAAGCCCTCATAGCTTTCGCACCTTTACTACAGGGGAAGAGTGTCCTTATCCGGATAGACAACAAGGTTGCAGTAGCCTATATTAAGAGACAGGGGGGTACCCGAAGTCACACACTGTTGGAGGAAGTTTGCCCCATAATGGAATGGGCCCAAGTACACCTACTGGACCTGAAAGTGGTATATGTCCCGGCGGCACAGAACATGCTGGCCGACTACCTAAGTCGAGAGTCACTTTCAAACAACGAGTGGTCTCTGAGCCAACCAAGCTTTCTCCCTTCTTACGAAGGCGTGGGGAGTCCCGGAGATCTACTTAGCGGCAACACCAGCAAATACCAAATGCCAGAGGTTCTTCTTCAGAGCACCCTTTCCATCAGCCGAGGGGATAGACTGCTTAGTTTACCCATGGGATTTTGAACTGGGGTACATCTTTCCCCCAACTCCTCTGATACCGAGATTCCTATCCCGACTCCGGAGGTCCTCAGCCACAGTAATTGCGGTGATACTATTCTGGCCGAGAAGACCATGGTTCACGACCCTCTTACAGCTCAACACCCGGCCTCCAATGCACCTGCCGATATCAGCAGACCTCCTATACCAAGGTCAATTCCTCCACCCGGCTCCAGACAGGCTCCACCTGACAGCATGGAGGTTGAGAGGATTAGACTGAGAGAACAAGGTTGTTCCCAAGAGGTTATAGCGACTCTAATGCAAGCCGGGAAAAACTCCACAAACTCCACCTACACTAGAGTCTGGGAAAGATTCATCCTAATGGCACAACTTAAAGGCTGGGATCCCATCTCTCCAGATCCATCTCAAATCCTGGAATTCCTGCAGTCAGTAGTTGATAAAGGGCTAAATTCAAGTACCCTCAAGGTACAAATATCTGCCCTGTCTGCCAAAACAGGCACTAGATGGGCTATGCACCCTTTGGTTATCTAATTCATGAATGCCTGCTTGAAGATCAGACCTCCCAGAAAGCCATACTTTCCTGCATGGGATCTTTCGGTGGTTCTAGAGGCCCTTTACATCCCACCTTTTTTTCCATTTGATTCAATCTCCCTGTGGGACCTGACTCTAAAGTTGACCTTCCTCATCGCTATTGCTTCAGCCAAAAGAGTGTCAGAGATACAAGCTCTTATGTCTAAGGAGCCCTATTTAGTTTTCTTGCCTGACAGGGTGGTACTGAGGCCTTCAGATAGTTTCTTACCAAAGGTAGCCTCGTCCTTCCACTACAACCAGGACATCGTCCTTCCATACCTTTCTAACGGGCATGGCGAATCTCATGCTCTGGACATTAAATCCACTATCTCCAACTATCTTTCAGCTACTACTCACTTTTCGAAAGACGGATGCCCTCTTTGTTATACCGCACGGAGCCAGACGTGGCCAAGCAGCCACTTCCCGTACCATCGCCTCCTGGCTAGTCAGAACTATCGAGAAGGCATACTCCGTTCAACAACTGGCAATCCCGGAAGGCATCAGGGCGCACTCGACCAGGGCAGTGGCAACATCCTGGGCATATTGTGGTATTTCATCAGAAACCATCTGCAGAGCAGCAACCTGGTCTTCCAGACATACGTTTATCTCCGACTACAGAGTGGACGCTGCTCTCTTGTCTACAGCCGACTTTGGTAGATCCATCATCAGGGCCAATTCTTCTGCTCTATAGGGAATAAATACTATTTGCATTGAACCCTCCCGACTGGCAAGTTATTTCCCAGTGTGTGCTGCCATGAATGCGTCTTCAAATTTATAGCTAACCAATCCTTTCAGGTTGTGGGGGCGGAGTCACAACCCAGTGTGTGCTGCCATGAAGATGCGTCAGGAAAGGAAAATTACGGAAAGGTGAGTATACAATTTTCAGTTTTAAAGTCAATTCACTAAAGGAAATAAATAAATGTATTATTTTAACCACTTAAGGACCGCCTCCTGCACATATACATCGGCAGAATGGCACGGCTGGGCACAAGCACGTACAGGTACGTCCTCTTTAAGTGCCCAGCCGTGGGTCTCGGCCTGGTCCGAAGCTCCATGACCCTGACCGCTGGAGTCCCGCGATCGGTCCCAGCTTCCCCGTTCTTCACTGTGGCGCCGTCATTGATCCTGTGTTCCCTTTTATAGGGAAACCCAATCAATGACGTCACACCTACAGCCACACCCCCCCTACCGTAAGAAACACAAATGAGGTCACACTTAACCCCTTCAACGCCCCCTTGTGGTTAACTCCCAAACTGCAAATCTTTTTCACAGTAAACAATGCATTTTTAATGCAGTTTTTGCTGTGAAAATGACAATGGTCCCAAAAATGTGTCAAAATTGTCCGAAGTGTCTGCCATAATGTTGCAGTCATGAAAAAAAATGCTGATCGCCGCCATTTGTAGTAAAAAAAAAAAAAATCATAAAAATGCAATAAAACTATCCCCTATTTTGTAAACGCTATACATTTTGCACAAAGCAATCGATAAACGCGTATTGCGATTTTTTTTTACCAAAAATAGGTAGAAGAATTCATATCGGCCTAAACTGAGGAAAAACATTTTTTTTATATATATATATTTTTGGGGGATATTTATTATAGCAAAAAGTAAAAAATATTGCATTTTTTTTCAAAATTGATGGACATAGGATGGACTCACCATATACAAAGAATAAAACAAAAGAGGACTCCTCCTCATAGTGTAAAAAATGGTATAAAAATGTATTGTTCAAACAGGTGTGATAACACTTCAACTGGGGCATACTCACACGAAATCGGTCGGGCACATACAATTGCCCCAGCCATTCCTACACTGTGCTACTTTTTTCTCATACAGGGATTTTGATTGATTTTTCATTGTTTTTTTATCATTTGCTTTTTTCCTTTTTTGATGTTATTTTACGAAATTTTATTGAGTGTGTTCATGCTTGGTTGGTCACCTGTTTGAACAATACATTTTTATACCATTTTTTACACTATGAGGAGGCGTCCTCTTTTGTTTTTTCTTTGTATATGGTGAGTCCATCCTATGTCCATCAAGGAAATGGTGATTCATTACTTCCACGTCCAAGATCTGAGTCAATTTGGATTCTACTGCTGTGGAGAACCATAGTCTAGAGCCATTGAGAGGAGCTGCTCCTCATCCACTGGGTTGATTAAGCGCATCTGACCCACCACCGTATGGTGCTTCTGGGTCCATCACATCAAAGTATTCAATCTTTTATTACCTTGTTGATGGTGATTACCTTGGTATGGGATTCCTTATACGTTGGTATTAGGAAGCAAACAGATATATCTCTCACACATGCTATGACGGCCTGATTACATTTGGATGGACATTATATGCACATATAATATGCACATTTTACTGTGTTTCACCTCATTTATTGTGGACATCACCATTAGCATTCTTTTTTGCAACCCCACATGTTAGGTGTGGGTTTGGATTTGTTGCATAAACCTTTCTATCCTCATAGCCTCACCTGCACATGGTTAGCGCTTTACAATGTTTGGTGCTGCACTTTACTTTTCAAATTTTTATACGATTTATTCCTTTGTTGTGTTGGCTGCCATATTTTGTTACTATATATTGGATGAGCGCAGTACATATTTTTATAATTTTTAATACCATTGCATGACATAAATATATTGTTCCTTCCATTATATTGTAAATGGTTTTTCCATGGTAACCATTTTAAAAATATAAGTAATTTATCATTGCAAAATTTCCATATTTTCCACAAATATATAACATTTTTCTTCAGGTACGGCTTTTAAAAATTTTACTTTAGGAAGAAAAGGTTCATTCTTAAGTGATTATTTGCAACTATTGGCTTTTAACCTAAAATATAAGACCTTCATTTGATATTAAAATGTCATTGAAGACTTTTTATTATGCACTATCTTGTTACTTGGCTGTCATGCTGAGCCTCTGTCTTTAATCATTTGAAACACTTACAGAGAACAAATATACAGATAAGAACTTCTGAATTTATTCTAACTATCCTGATCTGAGATGGTTGAAGGTGATCTTCGAATTGACGCCTATTAACTATTACAAAATTTAGTGAACAATCCAAAATATTTTTTTTTTTTCAAACAAACATTGACTTGTGTATGACCAGCTTCAGATTAGCTTCTTAATGCAATCAAACTTGTGGTCAAATCAGCATTAATAAAAAGTTGTAGTAGCAGAGATCTCAAATTGTTTCCACGTTATTACTGTTCATACATTTCAAATGTATTATTTAGAAATGTTAAATGCTAAATTTCTTATAACGCCTGATGACAGGTAGAAAAGTGAAGGTAACACATGATGTTTGTTGATTGATCTCATTGCCAGCAGAGTTGGATAACAATCAATCAAACATGCTGACATGGAAATGTTTAATTATGAGCAGCATTTCCCATATCACATTGATATATTGCAAAGTATAATCTTTTTTTTATGTAATGGACTTGTCATTTAAAAAAATATTGCTTTACAAATTCTTAAGTTACATAGTTATAGTATATACAGAGCCCTACACCCTTAGTTGATCTACAGAAAGGCAAAAGAAATCATGTAAACATTGGTCCAAATTTCTTGAACAAGGGAAAAAAATCCTTCCAAATCCCTTAATGCAGAGGTCTCCCAATGTTCGAAACAAAGGGCTGGTTTACTACCCTTTACACATTAGGGGGGCCAAACTGGTCAGTGGAGGTGGAAAATTCCCTGGCATTAGTGGAAGTAATCAATGCCATAAGCCCCATACACACCATCAGATTATCTGCAGATTTTTGTCTTCAGATTTACCAAAACCATATAATATGAGGTCAAACCTTAAGAATTTCAATTTGAATGCAATCAGGCAGGCCCTTGTACTACATGGTTTTGGTAAATCTGAAGACAAAAATCTGCAGATAATCTGATGGTGTGTATGGGGCTATAGGCTTGGTAATGAGTGGGAGTAGAAAATTACATCATTGGTGTCAGTGGGAGGCAGTGGCATCGCTAGGTGGGGACGGGGGGTGCGGTCTGCACCCGGGTGATCACCGCCAGAGGGTAACACCAGGGTGAGACTGTCAGTGCCATGGCTCCCTCCTTCCCTTCCAGATCTCTTCATCTGAATGCGATGTGCGTGGAGAGTGGGGGAGGAGGGAGTGAGGCAGAGACAGAGATGCCGGGGGGTCTAACACTGTCCCACATGCTGCACTTACTGCAGACCGGATTATAGCCGCCTCCTCCTCAGCTCAAGCCAAGGAGGATAAAGAGGCACAGCGCGCTACAACACCTGCCCGGGCCGAGGTATTTCAGAGGAGGGGGACATCTATGTTCTGCCAGGAGAATTATTATATGGAGGGGGGTTGAGTATATGTGCTAGGGGGTGCTCAATACACCCCCCATCCCATCCCTGCTCCATCCACCCCCCATCCTATCCCTTCTCTATCCAACCCCCCACGCATCCCTGCTCCATCCACCCTGAACCCATCTTAGCTATATTCATCCCCCCGATCCTATTCCAGCTCCATCCACCCCTCTGATCACAACCCAGCTCCATCGATTCCCCTGATTCCATCCTGCCTTCATTCATTCCCCTACTTCTATCCCGCCTCCATTCATTCCCCAGATGGGGGGATGACACCATGTTTTTCTGCACCAAGTGACACCAACCCTAGTGATCCCACTGGTGGGAGGAATAGTGCCCCATCATTAGTGTCAGTGGGAGAATGAGTTCCCTATCTCTGGTGTCAATGGGAGGAATAGTACCCCATTGTTGGTGTCAGTGGGAGAATAGGGCCCCAAGGGCCAGTTAATGGCAAGCAATGGGTCGCAGCTCACTAACGGGCCGCAGTTTGCAGACCCCTGCCCCAAGGCAATCGGATATTTCATGCATTAAGAATCTCTGGTGTTTCTATTTATAAACAATAAAATCAGCCATATTTTACAAATTTATAAATGCATCAAGTTTTTTTTTTTATTATTATTAAGAACTAGTTCTTGAGGAAGTTGATTCCACATTTTTACAGCTCTTACCATGAATAAGCCTTTCTGGATGTAGAGGGTAACCCCATTTTTTATTTCAAATGGAAAGAGTGCCCCGTGTCCTTTGCAATGACCCTAAAATAGATAACTTTGTACCAGGTTCACCAAATGAACCATTTATATATTTATACATAATGATCATATGCACTTTTAAACTCCTGGTGCCCAAAACTGGAATGCATTCTTCAATTTAGGTCTTACTAATGCTTTGTATAGGGGCAAAATCATGTTGCTCTCCCAATTAAACAGTTTAACCATTTTAAGACAGGGCCTGTTTCTCAAACTTGTTGTTTACAAGTTAAAATATATATTTTTTTTTTACTAGAAAATTACTTAGAACCCCCAAACATTACATATTTTTTTCTAACACCCTAGAGCAGGGATATGCAATTAGCGGACCTCCAGCTGTTGCAAAACTACAAGTCCCATCATGCTTCTGCCTCTGAGTGTTATGCTTGTGGCTGTCAGAGTCTTGCTATGCCTCATGGGATTTGTAGTTCTGCAACATCTGGAGGTCCGCTAATTGCATATCCCCGCCCTAGAGAATAAAACGGCGGAAATGCTTTTTGTCATACCGGTTTTGCGCAGCGGTCTTTCAAGCGCACTTTGTTTTTTATATCATGAAATTGATACCCAACATGTCACGCTTCAGTTGTGACCGCTCATTGAATGGTGACAAACTTTTACCCTTAAAAATCTCCATATGCAACGTTTAAAAAATTCTACAGGTTGCATGTTTTGAGTTACAGAGGAGGTCTAGGGCTAGAATTATTTCTCTCGCTCTAACGATACCTCACATGTGTGTGTTGAAGACCGTTTTTTTTTTTTTTTTTTTTTTTTAATTTTCCTTTTTATTTCGTTTCTTTTCCAAGAAAAAAAAGCAAGAAAGTGATACAGGAAACATAAGAAGAGGACTAAGCATAGTCCTATACATCAACATATGTATGGAAATTATATTTATTCTCTCTCTTCAACTCTATTTACTATTCATAATATCTGTATCACTACTAGTTTCAATCCATTCCTCTATAATAGACCAAATACTTTCTACTTCTAAACTAAATTTCAGACTACCCGAGTATTCCATCTCCCACTAAATATCCATTTATTCTTTATCTAAAGTACTAATTCCCTCCTTATTCCCGCAGCACTTCCTTCCTCATTTTATCCCCCCTTTCCTTCCCCCCTTATCCCTACCTCTAGACCCCCTTCTTCCCCCATTCCCCTCCTCCAGCCGTCTATCCTCAGGCCGGAGAGAAGAATTAGGAGAAGAGAAGAGAAAAAAAAAATTCTTAATAAGACAATACAATACACCCCTCCTCCGCTGTCCTCCAACCGTGCGCAAAATGTTCTCTCTCCTATTTTCCTTCTTTCTTCCATCTACTACCCTTTATCTTATTCTCCTATTAGCTTTTTACCTTCCTCCGACTGTAAAAATAATTCCCAAGGTGCCCATATCATTTTAATTTGCTGTTTCTTATCTATTGTTTTTGGGAGGAGTTTCTCCATTATCCCTATTTTCCTTACTTTTTTCAGCCACATAGATATTGGAGGTGCCTCGGGGTCTTTCCATTTTGTTGCAATGCAACTTTTCGCCGCATTTATCAAATGACACATCATTGATCCCTTATATCTCACCGGATATATTTCAGCATGATGTAGTAGAAAAAACGATGGGTCATCTGGAATATGATATTCCGTAAATTCTTGTGTAATTCTCCGTACTGTTTCCCAGAATTGTTGTATTATTGGACATCCCCAAAATGTATGTAGCATTGTCCCTTTCTCCCCACAGCCTCTCCAACATCTATCTGACATTTCAGGAAAAAATGTGTTTAAACGCGCTGGCGTATAGTACCATCTTGTTAATATTTTATAATTTAATTCTTGTATTTTCGTGCATCTTGAAGAATTTAATGCTAAATTTATAATATTTTGGCTTTGTATTGGGGAAAAAACTTGGCCTAAATCTCTCTCCCATTTTACTAGGCTCGACATTCTAAAGTCTTCTGGTGGTGCAGTCAATAATATATACATTTTAGAGACCATATGGGCTAGTGGTTCCTTTCCTCCACAGTACTCCTCAAACTTTGTGAGTGCCCGTTTATACTTTTCTGCACCATCCAGAGTCTCCAGAAAGTGTCGTACCTGTCGCGCTTGCCATATCGGTATCTCACCGCTCCCTCCCCTTTGTGCTATTTCTCCTATTGTCATCCACCCCCTTTCACCCAGAAAGTGGGAGGCTTGAAATCTACCCTTTTCTTTTAATTTCTTGAGTATATGGGATTCCAAACCAGGCTGGAATTCTGGATTTCCTATTATTGGGTAGAGGGGGGAATTATTCGTTGAGAAATTCGGATTATGACATATTTTATTTCCAATCCATAAAGTTGGTCCTATCGTTGGGTGAGTTTTAACTGTAAGGGGTAACGCAGAATAGCCCCATATTGCCCTATCTAACGGTACTGGGCACATTTGTTGCTCTATAGTGATCCACAATTTATAATCCCCATGTCTACTCCAATCTGCTATCCTTCCCAACTGGACTGCGTGATAGTACTTTAACATATCCGGTGCTGATATCCCTCCCACCTTCTTGGGTAGGATCAATAATTTCCTACCGATCCTGGGCCTTTTACTCCCCCATATAAATTTTGTAAATAATGCCCGAATTTGATTGAAGTACGACATGGGGATCTGAATTGGTAGAGCTTGAAAAAGATATAAAAACTTTGGCACTACACTCATTTTCAAAATATTAGATCTCCCAAACCAAGAGTGCATCCCTCTACTCCATCCATCTAACATTGTTCTAATTGTACCCAATAATGGTTTAAAATTTAGTTCAAAAGTATCCTTTAAATCTGGTGGCATTTGAGTGCCCAAGTAATTCAATGCCCTCGTCGTCCACTTAAACTTAAAACTAAATTCCAAACCATTCTTAATCGACCCTGGCAGAGCGACCCCCATTGCTTCAGATTTATTATAATTTATTTTAAAGTTTGACATCCTCCCGTAGAGTTCTACTTCTTTCATTAAATTTGGAAGGGATATCTGTGGTTTTGTTAGGGAGAAGAGCATGTCATCTGCGTAAGCCGATACTTTATGTTCCCTCCCTCCCAATTGAATACCCACTATATCTCTGTTCTGTCGAATCTTGTTTAATAATGGTTCTAATGTCAATGCAAATAATAAAGGCGACAGGGGGCAGCCCTGCCTAGTACCATTTGTGATTGCTAGAGGCTCAGAGTACACCCCATTCACTTTTACCAAAGCTCTGGGTCCCGCATACACCCCCTCTATCCACTGAGCCATCCGCTCTCCTAATCCCATTTGTTTTACTGTTCCCAACATAAATTCCCAATTCACTCGATCGAATGCCTTCTCTGCATCTGAGTTCAAGAAAACACTCGATATCTTCTTTTCTTTTACTTGGTTTATTAAGTTTAACACTTTAATAGTACTATCCCTTGCTTCTCTATTTGGGATGAACCCGACCTGATCCAAATGTACCAGTTTAGATAGATAGGGCTGTATACGTGATGCCAAGATCTTTGTCAGAATTTTAATATCTACATTTATTAATGATATTGGTCTATAACTAGTGCATGCCCCTGGATCCTTCCCTTCTTTTGGGATAATCGTAATATGTGCTAGTAACGTCTCCGGGGGTAACATTCTTATTTGTCCTACTGTATTAAACAATTTAGTCATATGGGTCCCTAATAGTGTACTAAAGCTTTTATAATATTGTATGGTGAACCCATCTGGGCCTGGGGCTTTACCATGCTTTATTGTTTTCATTATTGATTGTACTTCCTCCAGAGTAATTGGTTTTCCCAAATCCCTTCGCTCTGGAGGTGTTAATCTAGTCAGACCTGCTGAGGATATATATTTCTCCACAGCCCCAGAGGGGTTCTCCTTCCCTTGAAGGTTATATAACGCGGCGTAGTATTTCCTAAATTCTTGTGCTATTTCTTTTGAAAGGTGGAGTTTTTTATCTTCTTTGGTTTTAATAAATGGGATATATGACCGTGACTGTAATTTTTTCAATTTTTTTGCTAGTAACTTCCCACATTTATCACCTGAATCGTATGTCATCTTCTCTGCATATTGTAAAACCGCTTCAGCCTTATATCTAAGGAGATCCGCTACCTGTCTTCTTAAATGTGTTAATTCAATTCCTATACCCATTTCTGTCTTTTTTTTATGTTGTATCTCCAATCTCTGTATCTTTTCTAATAATTCTTTTATTTGTTTTTCTCTAGCTTTCTTAACTCGGGAACCATGTTTAATTAAAACCCCTCGAATCACTGATTTATGGGCTTCCCAAACTATACCCGGATCACTTTCTTCATTATCATTTGTCTGGAAATACCATGTTATTTCTTTTTTTACATCTTCAATTATATCAGGATTCTGTAGTAGGCTCTCATTTAATTTCCACCTCCGCTCTGACGTCTGAGTTCCCTCTCCCCATGTTATTTCCATTGTTACCGGGGCGTGATCTGTCCAAGTTATATTCCCAATTGAAATGTCCTTTATTAAGTGTAAACACTGATGAGGTATCAGAAAGAGATCTATTCTTGAATATATTTGATGTGGGGTTGAAAAATATGTATAGTCTTTCTCTCCTGCGTGTAATATACGCCATCCATCTACCAACTGAAATTCATGTAGTTTTTGTATGATTCGTTTCCTAATTCCATTTGGTACCGACGACACCCCTACTGAGGTATCTTCCTTTGGGTTTAAAGATATATTCAGATCCCCACCACAAATCAATTTACCCTCTTTAAAATTCATCAATTTAGTGATCACCTTTACTAAGAAACTATCTTGATGTATATTCGGTGCATAGATGGTGGCTAATGTTACCTTCTCACCCCCTATTGTCCCTTTAAGAAACAGGAATCTCCCTCCTGGATCCGCATATTTTTCGGCTAAGGACCATGGTATTCTATTTGCTATTAAAATTGCAACCCCTTTGCTTTTGGCTTCCTGGTTAGAGGCCTGGTATACATTAGGGAAATTCCTATTTTGAAGATATGTATATACCCCATCTTTAAAGTGTGTTTCCTGAATAAATCCTATGTCCGTTTTGAGCGATTTTAATTCATTTATTAATATTTTACGTTTTTCGGGGATATTAAGTCCTCTTACATTTAGGGAAGTAACCCTTATTTTATCCATCTAACACACCACTTTTAGCAGACAGCGGAGAAGGAGAGGACAAAAATAAATAAATAAATAAAATAAAATAAATTAAAATAAATAAATAAAAAAATTATATAAAATAAAAACAAATTTATAAAAAAAAAAAAAAAAAAAAAAAAAAAAAAAAAAGGGCTCCTCCTATAGGGGTCTTAGGAGGTACGGATTTTATGTTACGGCTTCTACGTGGGACTTCTGTTATCCCGTAGTTACCGAAAATAGGAGGAATAAGCCTGCAAAAGCAGGAGTGGCTGAGCTCCTACTACCTCTCCTCACTTTATTTAATTCCTCTTTAAACCCTTTTAAACGTATTTACCCTGTAGCTCCCCCCTTTTCCCTCTTTCTCTCTCCATCCTTCTCTCCTCCTCCCCCCTCTTTCCTCTTCCCCCTCCCCTTCCCTCCCCTTCACTTTCTAATCTCTATTCTAGTATCCCTCCCCCACCTCTAAATTCCTTCACCATTCAAAGACCGTTTTTATATGCAAGTGCTACTCACGCGTTTAAAAAAAAATCTTATTTATTTTACCTTTTATTTAAAATTTTTAAACTGTTCATTTAAAAAAAATGGTGTCACTTTTATTCCTATTACAAACATCCCTTGAAATAGAAAGAAAGCATGATAGGACCTCTTAAATATGAGATCTTGCGTCAAAAAGACCTCAGAGCTCATATTTACACAAAAATGCAATAACATATTTTTTTTTATGTCATTTGGAAAAAATAATATGTTGCTTTAAGAGCATTAGGCGGAAGTGAAATTTTTACATTGCTTATGCCCTGCAATGATATGGAGACAGGTGGGGGTCATCTTCCCCTCACTGATCCGTTTGTGGATCGCCGTATCTAGCTAATTTGCATACTCGACGCGGAATAAGACAGAAACGCCACCTAGCGGACAGCATAAATATGCACCTACGATCCGACGGCGTACTAAGACGTACAATAATAAGGAAGGGGGAAGGGGAAAAAATTTTACCTAATGCAGGAAAACTGCCAAAGTATGGTAGCGACTATATGGAGTAGACCTTCCCCTGGTGTGGGATCTTACCGTAGCCAAACAATTTAGGCACAACAGAAAAGAATTGCCCCCGGGAGACCCCGCGAGGGGAGGTATCCCAAGAGCAAAAAAAGGCGGCTACTATAGGTAAAAAGACAGGCTATACTCGTAAACCAAATATTTATAAATAATGCAATTTATTGGAAAAAAGATCGCTACAAAATATCAATTAGTTGGCAGTAAAAAGTGCAGGTGCAACTAGTGGAGCAGGCAACTGATCCAAAATAGATAAGCAGCATGCGCAAGTATAGATTACTATGTACAAGATGAACACACAAACATACATGAAAGACAATGCCGTACATAAAACAAATATAGACAGACAGTCCGGACGTTCAAAAAACCACCTCTGCTGGATTTTCCATGTGGAATGGCCAAAACAATTATGCAATAATTGAATGAATCAAAGTGATATGATTATATAAATTTTAAATGCTATGGAACCAAACAACAGAGGTGACCCCGCTGGGGGGCTGGAGAAAAATATAAGGTACCACTGATTGCAACAAGAAAACAAGGCCTGTATATATTGAGAATCAATAAGATAGAAGAGCCCGCCCCTCAGGGTGAATTATGCTCTTGAACCAATATAGCAATCTCTGTCCTGTTGAAGGTACTTGTATGTATCCTGGTGAGGACTAAATGTATCACGGCTACGAGTATAAGTTCATCAAACTATTAGTTCAGTAAGCATAGTGATTTCCCAAGAATTGATGATTAAGTAAGTCCATTAAGAATCACTGACGGCCATGGCCCTTGATAATTGTGAACACACAGCCTTAATGGAATTAAATTGAATTAAATGTCCTCTTCATATAGATACACATACAGAGCCATTCGGAGGAAAGGGTGTCATGTCATCAGGTCAGTTATATGGGAAGGACTTACCAGCTCCTTGGTATGGAGAGTATAAAGTAAATATAAGATAAAAGCCACCTGATGTCCTGGTGTCCTCCTGATGTAAGAAAGATGACAGCCCTCTGATCCTCAAACAGGATGTGCCGTTGGTATGTGGACGTGCAGGCGCGCGCTCTGTACTGTGATTCATTCAGCGGTTGTAGCAGCTGATTCAAAGCTGATTCGAAACTGGCGCGCAGCGCCATGTCATCCTAATTCCAGCCCAGAGTAGCGGGGGGTGTGTGAGAGACGTCCGGAGGCTGTGACGTCAACGCGTTTCGCAACGGGGTCACGTAGCTTTGTCTGGACGTTGGAGAAGGGGTCGTGCAATGTTCCTTAAATACCATCGAGTGCACGCCCACATTTCCCGACCATACGGTCTTTGTCTCAAATCGGAACACTATGTGGATGGATCGTATGTCTTCATGTTGATTGCACAGTCCAATGGGGGCATCCCTGTAGGCAGCCGAATCATGATCATTCAAGTATGATTAATAATTAATAAAGTAAGTTAGATACTCAATGAAACTCATGGTATATAATCATTGAGGAACCATATTAAGCTGGATGATCGTAAATACACATAAACACAAAACAGACAACAATTGACTGGAAGAGGACATATATAGCAGACAAACACACAAAAGATAATAATAATAATAATAATCATTACCATGGAGATAGTCAAGAGAGCTCTTGAAGCAAATGACATTGAAGAGTGGAGAGAGGAATGATTTTAAATAATTACAAAGTAATGAAAATTATTTAAAAGAGGAAAGTGTCGTCAGAAAGTGAAGACCATGAGGATTGGAAGTATCGATTACTTTCCTCTAAATAACAATGTTCACCGAGACTACAACACTCTAGGCATGTGCATTTCGTTTCGTTCCGAATCGAAATTCGGACAAATTTTTCATTATTCGGACATTCGGATGCATACGAATTCCCGAATTGCAATATTAATGAATTTACCGAATCCGAACGAACGTTTTCGATTCCGAATCGAAAACCCGCGGACGAAATTCGATCGGAATTCGAATTTTTTTTTTGTGTTTTTTTTTTTTTTTTTTTGAATTGGGATCGGTTTTCGATTTGGAATTCGAAAAAAAATTTTTTTTTTTTTTTGTTTGAATTCCGATCGAATTTCGTTCGCGGGTTTTCGATTTGGAATTCAATTTTTTTTTTTTTTTTTCGAATTCTGATCGAATTTCGAAATTATATTCGAAAAGAGCCTGTTGTTGAATCCAGTCGAAATACTTTCGAATTCAACCGGATTTTTCGAAATTCGGTCGAAAACGAACGAGTTCCGAAAACGAATTTAACACATGTAACGAACCTAACTTAACGAAATTAATTAAATAACGAATTAAAACGAAACGAAACGAAACAACATTTTCCCCTTTGCACATGCCTACAACACTCCCGTTCTTGCAAAATATTATAGTTGCTGCATCATTTACTGTAATAATGCCTAAAAATGAATTCATGCAAATATACATGTTATAAATACTGTGAAAAAACAGTGATGACGGGGGGTAGAGGCCATGAACATAGAGACAAGAGGAAATGATATTGAGGCATAAGGAGGAGAGAGGGGGCGCAAGGGGGGGGCCCGAGGCCCAGGGGGGGCCGGGCCCATACACAACCAGCGTGGGAGACGACAGGGTGGTGGTGAGACTGGGCCCTATAGGAATGATTGCATGTTCATTTCAACATTCATTCCTAGTGGCACCAGAGATTTGAGGGTGTATATCCACCATTTTTCTTTTTGGTGTAGAATCTGATCGAAATCACCACGTCTTGCTGGTAATCTCAGGGTGTAAATACCCTTCACTTTGAGGCCATCTAATTTGCCTCCATGATATTCCCAGAAATGTTTTGCTACCGGGCTTTCATGTTGTTTTTCCATATCTCCTGTCTTTTTCCTCCTTGCCTCTTCCTTTTACTCCTTTTTGATGTCCCTAAGGTGCTCTCCTATTCTAATTCTAAGCTGTCTTTTAGTTTTCCCTATGTAAATCTTAGGGCAGGGGCAGGTGAGCATATAAATGACCTTTTCGGTCGCACAGTTGATGATGCATTTGCATACTCGACGCGGAATTAGACAGAAACGCCACCTAGCGGCCAGCGTAAATATGCACCTACGATCCGACGGCGTACTAAGACATACGCCTATCGGATCGAGCCCAGATTCAGTTGTATCTTGTTTTGTGGATACAAAACAAAGATACGACGGGGCATTTTAAAAATTACGCAGCGTATCCATAAATACGCCGGCGTAATTCGTTTGTGGATCTGGCCCTCTAAGTCTATAGAACCCAGAGCCCTGTTTGTTTTCGTGTTTAAACACTTTTGTGATGTCCAAATACACTCTATCCACAGACACTACATTTTCCACATTTTGGCTTATTTCCTCATTTAAAAAAAAATATTAGATTAAACATACTATTGTAAGAAAAGTCAGTATTCATGAAGAATTTTTTGTAGTATTGTATGGATAAGTCTTCTAATAATCATATCAGACATAACATTAACCTCCTGGGACCCGCGCTATAGTCAAATGACGGCTACAGCGCGGATCCCAAAATCCAACAGGACGTCAATAGACGTCCGCCCTTTTGGGCGTTCCCCGCACGCGCTCCGGAAACTCTGTGTTGGCCGTGTCCCTTGGACACAGCCAATTACAGATCGCCGCGAACGGCCAATCAGAGTGGCCGTTTGCGATGCGATCTGTGCGGCCAATGAGAGATGATCTCATATGTAAACATATGAGATCATCTCTCATTGCCGTTTTACACAGAGACAGCGTCCTGTCTCTGGAGAGGAGACCGATCTGTGTCCCTTGTACATAGGGACATAGATCGGTCACCTCCACCTACAGTTAGAACACAATGCAGGGATACATTTAACCCCTTCCTCACCCCCTAGTGTTAACCCCTTTAATGCCAGTCACATTTATACTGTAATTAGTGCATATTTATAGCACTGATCGCAGTATAAATGTGAATGGTGCCAAAAATGTGTCAAAAGTGTCCGATGTGTCCGCCATAACGTCGCTGTCCCAATAAAAATCGCAGATCGTCGCCATTTCTAGTAAAAAAAAAATAATAAAAAATAATAATTCTGTCCCCTATTTTGTAGGCGCTATAACTTTTGCGCAAACCAGTCGCTTATTGCGATTTTTTTTTTTGTAGCAAAAATATGTAGAAGAATACGTATCGGCCTAAACTGAGAAAAAAAATGTTTTTTTTTTTTTTAAATTGGGATATTTATTATAGCAACAAGTAAAAAATATTGTATTTTTTTCAAAATTGTCGCACTTTTTTGTTTATAGCGCAAAAAATAAAAACCGCACAGGCGATCAAATACCACCAAAAGAAAGCTCTATTTGTGGGGAAAAAAGGACGTCAATTTTGTTTGGGAGCCACGTCGCACGACCACGCAATTGTTAGTTAAAGCGACGCAGTGCCGGAAGCTGAAATTTCACCTGGGCAGGAGGGGGGTATATGTGCCCAGTAAGCAAGTGGTTAAATTAAGACAGTCTTATTTAACTGCTTTATGACCGCTCCATTACATGGGGTATATGTGCCCAGTAAGCAAGTGGTTAAATTAAGACAGTCTTATTTAACTACTTTATGACCGCTCCATTGCAGTTTTACTGCTACAGGGCGGCCGCTCTGTGCAGAAATACGTGTGATTCTGCACCTCCTGGTTTTGGGCACAAGCGCAGGCTGGTGGCAGCTAGCTCCCACTGTGATTTAGTGGACCTGATGTCCACCGGGATCTACCAATCCTTCGGTACACTGACAGAATGCCAGTTTGCCTATGGAAACAAGGCAGACTGTCATTCCATGAGTACAGAAGACATGGATCCTGTGTTCCTGTGAAGAAGGAACACAGTAGTAAAAGCACTGCCTAGGCACACATTTAAACCTTTGATCACCCCTGATGTTAACCCCTTACTGCCAGTGTTATTAGTACAGTGACAATGTATATTTTTAGCACTGATCACTGTAATAATGTCACTGGTCCCCCAAAAAAGTAAGTTAGAAGTCCGATTTGTCCACTACAATATCGCAGTCCCGCTATAAGTCGCTGACCACCGCCATTACTAGTAAAACAAATTAAAAAATACCATAGTTTGTAGACGCTGTAACTTTTCCGCAAACCATCCAATATACGGTTATAGGAATTTTTGGACAAAAATATGTAGCAGAAAAAAAATGGCCTAAATTGATAAAGAAATTAGTTTTTTTTTTACATTTTTTTATTGGATGTGTTTTAGAGCACAAAGTAAGAAATATATACAGTACATATATTTGTTTTTATTTATTGTCGGTCATTCTTTGTCTTTAGCGCAAATAAAAATAAAAATGTCAGAGGTGATCAAATACCACCAAAAGAAAGCTCTATTTGTGGAAAAAAAATGGTATATATTTTATTTGGGTAGAGTGTTGCACGACTGCGCAATTGTCAGTTAACCGGTTAACGCCCGCTGCATGTACATATACGTCCACAGAATGGCACGTACAGGCATATGGGCGTACATGTACGCCCCCGCCTTTCCGCGGGTCGGGGGTCCGATCGGGACCCCCCCGGTACATGTGATGGTCTGTAACCCGCGGGAAGCGATCCGGGATGAGGGCGCGGCTATTCGTTTTTAGCTGCCCCCTCGCGATCGCTCCCCAGAGCTGAAGAACGGGGAGAGCCGTATGTAAACACGGCTTCCCCGTGCTTCACTGTGGCGGCTGCATCGATCGAGTGATCCCTTTTATAGGGAGACTCGATCAATGACGTCAGACCTACAGCCACACACCCCTACAGTTGTAAACACACACTAGGTGAACCCTAACTCCTACAGCGCCCCCTGTGGTTAACTCCCAAACTGCAACTGTCATTTTCACAATAAACAATGCAATTTAAATGCATTTTTTGCTGTGAAAATGACAATGGTCCCAAAAATGTGTCAAAATTGTCCGAAGCGTCCGCCATAATGTTGCAGTCATGAAAAAAAATCGCTGATCGCCGCCATTAGTAGTAAAAAAAAAATAATAAAACTATCCCCTATTTTGTAAACGCTATACATTTTGCGCAAACCAATCGATAAACGCGTATTGCGATTTTTTTACCAAAAATAGGTAGAAGAATACGTATTGGCCTAAACTGAGGGAAAAAAATGTTATATATGTTTTTGGGGGATATTTATTATAGCAAAAAGTAAACAATATTGATTTTTTTTCAAAACTATCGCTCTATTTTTGTTTATAGCGCAAAAAATAAAAACCGCAGAGGTGATCAAATACCACCAAAAGAAAGCTCTATTTGTGAGGGAAAAAAGGACGCCAATTTTGTTTGGGAGCCACGTCGCACGACCGCGCAATTGTCTGTTAAAGCGACGCAGTGCCGAATCGCAAAACCTGGCCTGAGCATTTAGCTGCAAAATGGTCCGGGGCTTAAGTGGTTAAAGCAACACAGATTCGTAGTGTAAAAAAATGGTCTGGTCAGGAAGAGGGGGTTAACCTTTCAGAGATAAAGTGGTCAACAAAACATGAAAAACATTATTCATTGCTATATATCTAATAAACAAATGGCTTCATTATTCAAGGTTGGTCATGGAAAAAGATACGTGAATCACATGGATAATGTCACCTAGAAAGATGGTAGCTGGACTCTATTTTAAAAAAGACACATAGTTGTATTTACCTGATCTTCAAAATCGAATGCTACTGAAAGAGTGCAGTTAGGAGCAGATGTTAGTGAAATGATTAGCACAGGCAGGGATGTAACTAATTACTAAAAATAATAATTAATGATGTAATTAACAGCTAGCCAGATTGACAAACACAGGTGTCAAAAAGGTGTAATCTTCACACCCACTGAGCGCCTCAGACATTTGAGTTGAAGTGCATTGAGCTGAACAACTCAGTAGTCACAATACCAGGTATATCATTGGTTTGGTGCCATAATAAAACAAATGTGGACTGCTGCATATAGCTACTACTGACCCTGTATGCTGGTTCTTTTCAATTGCTTTCCCTGCAGACTCCTGCCCAGGTGGGAGAATTTTTTAGCTACTGCCCCCAGTAACCATGTAAATGAGAACTTAATATGAGGGACTCTAGCACATTTCATACGCATCCTGTTTTATTCCATCTGCATACCAAATGTGAGAAACATGACTTTATTACAGAGCAATGTACAAAGCAGTTTACTTTAGTATTTGAGTCACTTACATTCTAACAGATAAACAGCATTAGCATTTCTTCTTGCTAATACGACCAGAGTGCATTAGATTCACTAATGCACTGACACATTGCCATTATAAATGTTTTCTTCTGGCTTTATACCATCTAGTCTATCAGTTTCCTGGCAATGAAATCTGGAATAAAGAATAAAGAATATGCACAATACTGTGAATTAAAATATTCATCACAAGAAAATAAAATTTTAGTTATGTATTCACCCCCTGTGATCACAGACACTTTTGCGCCTCAGTTGTGAGGGGGTGGCATAACCGCTGTTCAACAATTTTCCTTTTAAGAATATTTGTTTTATTTTATAATCATTAGTTGGGTCATTCATTTTCAACCACAGTGATGAGAAACTTCTAGGGAGTAGGATGGGAAATTTTGTGTATGTGTTTTTTGTTCAATGAAAGCCATTTGTTCCAAAACTAAATGTTAAAAGCAAGCAAAATTATACTTTCAAACAACATTGAGCTGTCAAATGCACTGAGAATTTCTGTTGGATGTTCATATGCTCTTTGGAAAATCTACTAGTGTATGGCCAGCCTAAACATCATTGGACATTTTTCAATACATAATGGCAGTAAAAAATACAGAAACTATGATCCCCTAACTTGTATGCATCACAGACATTCAAATTCAGAACAGAATTAGGGCATGTTAGCATAATTGATGATCATACAGAGGTAATGATAAAGATTGATCAATTTGATAAAGTACATAGAAACGTAAAGGAGTTGTAAAGGAAAAAAATGTTTTTGCTGAAATGACTGTTTAATAGTTAACTGATAGACATAATAGTTAACTGATTCATTTTAAAAATGATTAAAAATAGATAAAAATCAATCATATAATGTACCTGCAGTTTCTAGTTTCGTTTTTGCATGTTGTTTCCTGCTTCTGTGATGTAGAGCCACAGAGCCAATACAGGGCAGTGATGGTTTGGAAAACGAAACTGATTGGTGCTGAGGGGTTTTGGACACACAGTAATCACACCTCCTTGATTAGTGACCACAGAGAGAAAGCTCCCAGTACTGTGGTTATCAGGAAACAGACAACCAGGAAGTGTGGAGATCAGAGAAGAATTACAGCAATTTGAGAGCAAAAACGAACAATGAGGACATGAAAATAGCACTGCATTAAGGTAAAGGAATCTATTAAGATAAAAAAAAATCCTTTACAAACCCTTTAAAGCACATTTCCATCTTTTCAATTACATTTTCAGAAAATGTTTTAAAACATTTTCTTACCTCCCTTTCTGGAGAAGTTTTTAAATCCCAATTCCAAGACCTGGAGAAGACAATAATGCCTCGTAAACACATACGGGTTTCCCAGAGGACCTTTTACCACCCGGAAACCTGAGGGGAAAGCCGAGAACCTGCTTGGCAGCTTTTTCCCCCTAAACACGGCCGGTTTTCCTGGCAGGAAAACTGCCATGAGAGCTTTGGCTGGGAATCTCAGCCATGTGTATGCTCCACTGCAGTGTTTACAATAGGGAAACTGCCAGGAAAAGGACCGCCGGGAATCGCGGCAGAAAAAAAGAGAACATGTTGTAATTTTTCCCGCCAGGATTCCTGGCAGTTTTCCTGTGGGAAAAACTGTCATGGAGCATACACATGGACAGTTTTCCCGGCCAAAAGCTGTCATGGCAATTTTCCAGATGGGAAAACTGGTCGTGTGTATGAGGCATGAGCCTGTGAAACCAAGCGGCTGATAAGTATACCTTACACCTTTATTCTCTACATTATTCTGAACCTTTGTGTAAAATGGCTTTTGCTCTGTCTGGTAGTGACAATATCACTCAGGGAGAAAATGGTAATATAAGACTGTTAAATTATATAAAAAATTACAGGGGAACTTATGAAATACCCCAGGAATATAGACAATCGAGATGTTTAATTACATGTTTTTATTTGATAGTGTGTTTGAAGGCAAAAGAAAAGAAACATAAGGGTATAATTACAACAAGATTATTGTCTTGTTGTATAAAATTAATGGAACTAGTAAAGGAAAAAGAAAAGCAAATTCTTGGACAGGCTCAAAGGCATGTGGTTGTGGTGAGAGAGCTGAATGAGAAGATATCAGATGTCAGGTCATATGCCATCACAATTGGGTAGGCACTGATTGAGAAAGCTAAGATATGTGATAATTTAACACAAGACAACAAGGAATTGTCAGTGAAGATCCAAATTGTAGAGAAAGAGCTGGAAATATGTAAACATGCTTCTAACATTGCTTTGGATAAATTGGTGAAAAAATCAAATCATACATATCAAAATAACATTTCTAAAGTTTAAGAAGAATATAAGCATATTACCTGGTAGGATTTAAATACAGCTCTCATCATGCCAACAGCTCATGTGACTGCAAAAACTGTGTTAAATACTGGCAATATGAGTAAGGTCATTTAAAAACTAAATCCACATGAGACAGAAGCCATTCTAAAGCTATACACTAGCAGAATTTTTCTCAAATATTTTCATTTTAAAAATTTTTTTGATTCATTAATCATTATTGAGGACAAATCAGCGCGTGTTTTTGACCACAGTCACAATAAAATTCAAATGGGTAGATGGAACATTTTGCTCAAACCGACAAATTTCTAGCAGAGTATATGGATTTAGATTGGGATTTTATTCTTTCAAAAACGTCATTTTAAAAGCGAATTAAATTTTAAAGAGTACTGTTAAACAACATTTTCCCAATCAAAGAGACAGTACAACGAATTTTCATACAAATGTATTTATGAATATTCATGCAAATGTTTGTTTGAAAAACTACAAGTGTATTTCCAGCTTAGGAGAGATATGATAGGTGCCTTGCTATGACAAATAGGTCTGTGTAATGGTTTTGTGATTTTTAGAAAGCCAGAGAAACGTACAACCTGTATACAGAAGACCTAGCTAGGGTGTTGCAAAACAAGTTGTAGGCAATGGATTATGTGTACTAATGACTGATTTAGCGATTATGTAAAAAAAAAACAGAAATTGCGATTAATGTGAACCCTATTGGAGTCAATATGAGAAGAATCTTAAAAATCTATTTTGTCCATTTTCAAGACCAATAAACAGCGGATTGTCTAACAAAAATTATCTATAAATGGTGGATAGGCAAATGATTGAAAGGTCTGTCCTCTCCATTCATAAATTTTAGTCTTATCTGACCATAACACCTTTTTCCATGTGGCCTCTTCTAGGGAATCTTCTAGGAGCATTTAAGGTGGTTAGATGAGACTAAAATTGTATTATTTGGCCTCAACAGCAAACAATATGTCTGGCCGAAATCCAATACAGTTTACCATCCAAATAACACCATTCCTACAGTAAAGCATGGAGGTGGTAATATACTGTTATGGGGGTGCTTATCTACAACAGGAACTAGAGCACTTGTCAAGATAGAAGAAAAAATTATGGGGCAAAATACCATCAAATGTTTGAGGAAAATCTGCTGCCCTCTGCCAAAAAGTTGTCAATGGGAAAAGGTTTACCTTTCAACGTGACAATGACCCAAAGCGCACAGCAAAGATTATTGAAGGAGAAAAAGGTGAATGTCCTTGCATTGCTTAGTCAGAGCCCAGACTTAAACACTGTTGAAAATCTGTGGAATGACGTGAAGACTGCAGTCCACGAATGGTCACCATCAAATTTAACTGAACTTACGCAGTTCTGCAAAGAAGAATGGGCAAATATTGTAAAGTCTAGATGTGCAAAGTTAGTAGAGACATATCCCAACAGATTAAAGGATGCAATTAAAGCAAAATGTGGTCCAACAAAATACTGATCCAAGGGGGTGACCCTTTTTCTAATTCAGTGATTCTGTTTTTGAATTATTATTTTTTTTGACATGTTGGTGTTACATCTTTTACATGGATGTTCTAAGTTGCTTTGAGTAAATACATCTGGAAAAAACAAAAACTGTGCCTGTCTTAATTTCAGGCTGCAAATCCACAAAATGTGATTATTTTAAAGGGGGGGGGGGTGATTCTTTTCTTTACCCACTGCATGTACCTGTACTAGCATAACATGCTGGGCAGGTACTTGGAGTGATTTATCCAAAAATAAAGAATGCTCCCACCTCTCCAGGTGCAGGTTGGCGTATGACAGTACACAACAAGTGCCCATCACAAGCAGTCTGTTATCTTTCCCTTGAAAATTTCTAAGCACTCTCAAAGCCATGTGTATGCGGCATACTGCAATATAGTGCCTCAATGACTACCGGCAAACAGGAAACAACCTGGAGATAAAACAAAACCATCTAGCATTTTCAAAAGATCAGGAGTGTCCTAAATATACAAGGGCAGACTCATCACATGAGCGCATAAGTGGCTATCAACCAAGCGACTGGCCAATTAGGTTTGGGAACCAAGTCCTGAAATGGTTGGCCTGCCTTGATGATTAGAAAGGTTCTTGTGAGTTTTGGGTAATCTATAGGACAATGGAGTTCTAGGATTTAGAACCTATATTGAATCATATATTGCTTTATCCATGATGCCAATTACAAAAGGATTGGTAACTAATTCACAAAAATCTTCGTTAAAACCCTGAATTACTTCTTTAAATATTGGTCTGTACCACATCTTGTTTAAAAAAAAAATAAAGGCATGGTTTTCTATTTCTTTGGCCTATCCATTAAGACTACATGTTCCCCTTTATCAGATCCTTTGATAACCAGATCTTTGTTATTTAAATTAGTTAGGGCTTTATGTTGTGAGAGAGTTATCTGAGGTCACTATATCTCTAGTTGTTCTATATTTTTAGTGGTTTGTGTGAAGATATTGGGATTGGTTTGAAGGGAAAGGAATTTTTTAAATTTTTTTTTTAATCTTGGCATTGCCTCCAACCATTGTGCTTGATCCTGCTGTGTTATAGCGACGTCCTTCCACTGTTCTGAAATTTCCAGCTCTGACTTTTCCTACCTATGATCTTTATCAAATAAATATCTAGGCAATCATTTCCAGATGAATACGTTTAGGTCCTTAATGACATGTTACTTATGGGACAAAAGCTTAAACCTAACTCCATAAGCTAGATCTCAGCTTTGAATATGTTTTTGATCACAGATCAAGGTTGGAGGTGGATTTATAACCACTTTAATCTGTGTATCAAAACCTCTATTTCCAATTCACGGTCATAAATATCACCGCAGTTACACTTTTGTAACATAAACCCGTCCCAATCTGTATCTGTATAGTCCAACATCTTAAGCCAGCTATCATAGAATGATTGCTGCAGCTGTGGCGAAAAGGTGGACACGAGTCTATAAATAGGTCATTATGAGCAATTCTACATGTATTATTATTGACCATCACCCTTTATGTATTGTTTGTGAATTGTAACACATATTTTGTTCTGTATTTAGTTAGTATAGCTACATCCTCTTGTGATCCTAAATTGTTCCTGAATAGGAATGGGCCGAACGGACCCCTGTTTGGTTCGCACCCGAATGTTCGAACACCGCAAAAGTTTGGACCCATATAACAAACCCGATTAAAGTCAATGGGACCCAAACGTCAAAAGTGCCCATTTTGAAGGCTCAAATGCAAGTAATTGGGCATACAATGGTTATAGGGGTCTGGGTCCTGCTCTGGAGGACATGTATCAATAAAAAAAGTTTGTGAAAAACGTAATTTTTAAATGAGCAGTGATTATTTTATTTTTAAAGTGAAAGCCTAGAGATTAGAGATTCTTTGGATACATTATGGTGTCACTTTGACTAAAATTGGTCTTTGGCCATAACCCTATAGAAAAAATCTTGATAAAAGAAAGAATTTGCCTTGCTGTAAAAAATTGCAATTACCGTATTTATCGGTGTATAACGTGCACTTTTTTCCCCTTAAAATCAGGGGAAAATCGTGGGTGCGCGTTATACGCCGATCCCCGCTGTCTCTGAGCGCCGCAGCCTAGAGTCAAGCCGAGTGTACTGCGCACTTGGCTAGGCTCGGCCACGCTCAGCTCCGCCTGCAGCCACGCGAGAGGAGCCGAGAGGACCCGAGAGAAGCCGAGACAAGCCGAACACACAGGAAATCCGGCTCCTCTCGGCTTGGCGCCAAATCCAAAAACAAACACCGCTGCAACCCCGGGCAAGGTGCGGATGGACTCGCAGACGGACACCCACAAGGCTGGACGGACCCCGTGCAAGGCCGCAGACGGACACCTCCAAAGTCGCAGACGGACACCCACAAGGCTGGACAGACCGTGCGCAAGGCCGCAGACGGACGCCGGACAAGGCCGCGGATGGACGCAGGGCAAAAATGTAAGTTTTTTTTCCCTTAAACTACCTTTCTAAACTTGGGGTGCATGTTATACGCCGGCGTGCATTATACCCCGATAAATACGGTATATACACCTGTCAGACATGTACTGAAAAATTGGTCTTTGACCACCACGCCCACCTTTGCCTGTGGACACATTTGTTGCTGGCCCACTTACAGTACCAAGGGAACATCTGCCTCTCCTTGTTGTCCTCCCAGACATTATTGGGAGGGAGGGGGCGGTGCTTATAAGCAAATGTAAAGGAGAAGTTGAAATCTGTACGTAGATGCACTTTAATCAATGTAAAGAGGTGTTTGATGCCCTTTCATTTGAGTACTCACACTACACAGACACGCTCCATGGATACAATATAATATACTGCAATATAATGCGCCAAACGTACAGTGATGCACACAACTATATAGCGTTAAACTGTCAGTAACGCAAGCAAAACGATATGGCGCTTAACTGGTAGTAACGCACGCAAAACTATATGGCGTTAAACTGGCAGTAGCGCATGAAAAACTATATGGTGTTAAACTGCCAGTAATGCATGCAAAGCGATATGGTGTTAAACTGTCAGTAACGCACACAGAAGTAAATGGCGTTAAACTGGTAGTAACGCAATCAAATAGATGGTGTTCAACCATCACTACACTGACGCTATCTGAACTGTCCCTACTCTAGCTATACACTAATGTCAAGATTACTGACACGGTCTCACTACACTACACTACACTGAAACTATACCTACTCTAGCTGCACACTATGCAAAGCTAAATGATGGTCCTCCTCACTACACTGACACTATCCCTAGACTGACAATAAACTAATATTCTACACTGACAAATGAAGCAAAATAGCACAGTATAGCATACTAACTAGCTAATAGCATTGAACAGAGCCATGTACTATCTCTCCCCATCCCAAAATCACACTGATAATGGCTGCAATAGCAAGAATACTTTTATTCTGTGGGGCGGGAATGAGCCATGATTGGATAAAGTCATGATGTCCAATCATGACTCTGATAGTGCTCTGTGCCCTGATTGGCTGAAGGTTTCACTGCTTCAGCCAATCAGGGCTTGCAATGCATTGTTCCGCACCGCAGTGCATTGTGGTCGGTTCGGGGGGCCGAACAAACAGTCGAATGTCCCGAAAGTTCGGCCCAAACTTATGCTTGGGCCGAACCGTTCGCCCATCCCTAGTCCTGAATTACCTATTTGAGAAACATGTTGACCTTAAACTATCTGTAACTACAAGGCCATGCTTAATTTTTCATAATACAAAACTATAATAGGCCATAATTGTTCTTGGCAGTAAATGCTGACTATAGTAATGAGTATGGAATGTTAGGTAGCTTATAAGCTAATTTTTGGATCATGTTGGTCCATTCTGGTTTTTAATACATCCATGTAATAAAGCTTGTCTATAAACTTTTATCATGTTTGGCCTCGTTTGTACCAGCAAAGCCTGATATTTTTTCTCTTTTCCTCTATGGGAATAACAAAGAAACATCTCTGATCTTTGGGTTCAGGCAAGGTTTCCAGATTTCAGAGTCTCTGGGTTCTCAAGAAATCGTGCAGATATTTTTAGTTTGTGTATATCCTAAACCTGAAAAAGCTATAAGACTGTATACTATTTTAGATGAATGGAGTAACAGGTCTCTTGCAAGATCAAAGCTTTTTGACCTGTTAAACATAACATCAGATGCCTTACCTTACCTGTGTACCTTTGTTGGTATCACAGTAGTTTCAGGCAAGAGAGTCACTGATCTCGTAGCAGCTCCCCTGCATGTCAGTGTAGAAATACCTTGCCCACTCTCATCTAGTGCAACCATTTCCAGGTAACTGAAAAGACTACTCCACTGCTATAGGTACGTCCCATAAGTTTCACTTGAGGTTCATAGCTGACCACATACCAGTTCATGACAAAAATGCCAATATTCCCCCGCTTCCTGGCAAAGACATCCTAAGGGTGCAAATAATTTGCCAACAAATCACACACCTGGACCTAGGCTAGGGCATCATAGGCAATGCCTGAGTGAGTAACTTGTATAGCAATACAAATGCGAACTAAATCGCCTCAAGGCGCTTTTTGCATCCAGTGTTGTCCTGATCCTCCAGAAGAGGTGGGTATGTCTTTTTTCCTAAAAACCCAATAGGTTTTCTTTCATGTGGATGGTTGCGGGTAGAGCGTTCCAGAGCCGAGGTCCTTGGACTGCAAATCTTCGTTCTCCCTAAGATTTGTAGCGGGATTTGGGGATTTGGAGGAGGTTTATGTTGGTTGACCGGAGGATGCGATTGGTGAAGTAGGGTTTTATTTTCTCGCTTGAGTATTGAGGAGCGTTTCCTTGTGAGCATTTGTGAATGAGGCAGAGGGTCTTGAAAGTGACCTGATCCTTTACGGCAAGCCAATAGAGCAGTGGTTCTCAACCTGGGGGTCCAGACCCCCTCGGGGGTCGAATGACGATTTGCCAAGGGTCACCGAATCCCGAGCTGTTCCTAAAGCCCTCGCCGCTCTCCTAGCTTTTTCGCATCTGCCCAGCAGGGCTGTTACTGGAGCCCACAGCCACCCACTCTGCCTCTGAACAGCTGCCCATTCATTTCACGGCATAGATGGGGGCAGAGACTAGAGGTCAGCTGACTGGTGAGGAATGTGAAATGGGAGTGGCTGGAGGAGACCCCATCTCCTGATTTCAGCATAGAGGACACTCCTGAAAGACATCAAGAAGCCGGAGACACAGTGAATAACACTACCTTGTTCTAGAGCACCTAAGTTGGCTGATCAGAACTCCCTTAAGCATGGCTACCCCCCCCCCCGACCCTCAAAAAGGAGTAAGAGAAGGAATAAAAAGAGAGAATACATGGAAGGGAGAGGAAAAGAGGGGGAGTAACAAAGAAAAAGGGAGAGAAAGAATATAATAGAGAACAAGAAAGACAGCTAGAGAGAAAAATGGGGGGGGGGGAATTAGGATAGAGAAATTAAAGGGAAAGAAAGGAGAACAAAAAGAAAGAGTGGTACATACTAAAATGTGGAGTGGAAGAGACTCAGTGTCCGTGTGTTAGGGAGCAAATTACTTGCCACGCTACGAATAAAAAAATTCTGATAGGGGTCCCCGCAACTTGGGAAATTTTATCAAGGGGTCATGGCACTAGTAAGGTTGAGAACCACTGCAATATGGGGTCCTCAGTGACGAGGTGATTGATTCCAAGGGTTTTTTCCCCGTTGCCAGTCTGGCTGCCATGTTCTGGACAACTTGTAGATGCAAAATCTGGTATTTGGGTAGTCCTAGGTAGAGGGAGTTTGCGTAGTCGAGTCTGGAATTGATGATTTTTCCAACCACTACTGCTGTATCATTTTCCAGGATGAAGGGGATGAGTCTATGCAGCAGGCGGAGAAGATGGTGAGAACCTCTGACTACTGCTCCTATTTGTGCATCCATCGTCATGTCTGAGTCAAAGATGACTCCGAGGCTTTTGTCTTTGTTGCCTGGGGTGATGGTTTGTCCAAAGATGATGGGTGGTGTCCAAGTCATCCTAGAGTTAGATTTTCGATTTGCGTGAAGGATAAGAATTTCTGTTTTGGTCCATTGAGTTTGAGGGAGATTTCCGTCATCCAATTGTCTATCAATATGAGGCATTGTTCTAGTCCGTGATATTGGTCTTTTTTGTTGCTGATGCGAAAGTAAAGTTGAGTGTCATCAGCTTAAGAGTGGTAGCGCAGGTCCTGTTTGCTGATGATTTAAAGGAGTTGCAAAGGGAAAAATTGTTTTTGCTGAAATGACTGTTGACAGGGTATAGAGAAATAATCGTTAACAGATTCCTTTTAAAAATTATTAAAAATAGATAAAAATCAATCATATAATGTATCTACAGTTTCTAGTTTTGTTTTTGCATGTTGTTTCCTGCTTCTGTAATGCACAGAGCCAATACAGGGCAGTGATGGTTTGGAAAACGAAACTGATTGGTTCTGTGGGGTTTTAGACACACAGTAATCACACATCCTTGATTAGTGACCACAGAGAGAAAGCTGTACTGCAGTTATCAGGGAACAGACAACCAGGAAGTGTGGAGATCAGATAAGAATTACAGCAACTTGAGAGCAAAAACGAACAATGAGGACATGAAAACAGCACTGCATTAATGTAAAGGAAGCTATTAAGATTAAAAAAAACTTTCCTTTACAAACCCTTTAAGGAGTGGGCAGAGGTAGATGTTGAAGAGTACAGGCGAAAGGGGTGATCCTTGAGGGACTCCGCATGTAATGGTCTGTGTTTCTGACATGAAGCCCCCAAGTTTCACTGTCTGCGATTGATTTTCTAGGAAGGATGTGAACCAGGGAAGGGCCGAGTCTGAGACTCCGGCTACTTCTTTGAGTCGAGTGAGCAGAGTGTTGTGGTCTACTGTGTCAAAAGCTGCACTGAGGTCCAGCAGCACTAGGAGACAGGATTCTCAGTCATCTGCTGCTTCGAGGGTGTCATCCCATATCTTGAGGAGTGCCGTTTCTGTCCCGTGGCCTGGGCGGAAACCTGACTGTAGCGGGTCTAGGAGTTTGAGGGCGTTCAAATGGGGTTGTAGCTGTTGTACTACTGCTTTCTCCATGATCTTGGAGATGGTGTTAAGGCTTGTTACCGGTCTGCGATGGTTTGGGTCTTTAGGGTCGAGGGTTGGCTTTCTTTAGGAAGGGTTTAATTATGCCTTTATTGAGGGAGCTCAGAAAAATACCTTCTTTGAACGATTGATTTATAAGATGCGTTATGGTGGGTGCCAATATGTCGGTACATTCTTTCAGGAGTTTTGTAGAAATAGTGTGATTTGGTGATGTGTTGTCTCAGAGGCTTCTGATGATGTTTTTGGTGGTGTCGATGGTAATTGGGACCAGCGAAAAATGTGTCAATCGTAGGCTATTTGTATTGATTTCTTCTTCTTGTTTTGTCTGAATGGGGTTGGTTGTTTTTTCCTGCTGAATTATTACACGAATGTTTTCGATTTTGTCAATGAAAAAATCAGATAGTTCATTACAGAATTCCTGAGTTTTGCTTGCTGGAGTCTCTAAGCAGGTGGGGTTCATAGTCTGTGCGACTAGTTTGAATAGTTCCCATGGACGGTTTAGCGCTTTTGAGATGGTGTTTTAGAAATGTTCTTTTTTTTTATTTGAAGATCGCTTTGTGGTTTTTCTTGGTGAGGGCTTTGTAGTTTGTGTGATTTTCTTTTGATGGGTTTCTCCTCCAGGCTCCTTCCGCTCTTCTGCGCTCTTGTTTGAGTGAAGTAAGCGTGTCATTGAACCAGCCCGAGTTGTTTTTGTGGATAAGAGCTCTGCGTTTCGGAGCGACTGTGTCTCCTGTTTGTAGTAATGCTTTGTTTAAGGCGTTGAGTGTTTGTTCCGTTGAGTGGTTTTAATCTGGCACTTCTATTTTGTTCGATAGTATGGTTTTGAAGAATTCCAAGTGTAGTTTCTTTGGTGATCTTGTCCAGTGTATTGTTGAGAGTTTCGGTTTTTGGAGGGGTTGGTGGTTAATATAAATTTGCTAGCGTGGTGGTCTGTCCATGGTAAAGGCCTGTTGTCCAGTGTGTTGATGTCCATGTTTTGTTTGAAGATGAGGTCAAGAATGTGACCTGACACATGTGTGGGAGTATTTATCAGTTGCTACAGACCTAGTTCTTTGAGTTGGTTGATGCAGGCAGTGGCGATGGGGTCCTGGGTTGAGTTAGCCCAGAGGTTGAAGTCCCCCGAGTAGCAGCAGGTTTTTGGTTTTCAAAGTGTACGTCAAGATGAATTCGGTGAAAGGTGTGAGGATTTGCGTCTTTGGTCCCGGGGGTCTGTAGCATAGCAGTATGTGGACGGTTTCCTCTGGTGTAGTTTGAAGTTTCAGAGTGAGTGTTACACAAAAGGCAATGGGTTCTTCTGTAGAGTTCGTTTGATAAGAGAGAGGTGGGATTTGTAGACCACTGCTAGGCCTCCTCCTCTTTGTCCTATTCTATGCTCGGTTAGGATGCAATAGTTCTCTGGCACCAATTCTGTTAGGACGGAGTTACAGTCAGGTTTTAGCCAACTTTCCGTGATAAAGAGACAATTTGCGTTGTGTTGGATTTCCTGTCTGTGCTTGACTGCAGATCTTGTGTTGATCAGAGCGCATGATAGGTGTTGTAGTTGAATCAGTGACTTCCTGTTTTTGGTGGTTGATTGACGGTTGATTCTTAGTAGTTGTTCTTTCCGTAGTGTTTTTTGTGTGGAGATGGGAAAGTTGAGGTGATGTTCCTTAGACTGCGGAGGGTGTCAGCTGAGTACTTGATGATGAGCATGGTGGGACAAAGGCTGATGGTGATGTGACGCTACGATGATCCTACCGATTAAGCAATGATGATGATGGGGTGATGATGATCCTGGAGGTGCGGTTGATGATCGGATGGTGATGATGGTGATGATGATGATTATGATGATGCTGAAAAGATAATAACCCAATCAAACCGTCCCTCCTCAGTTGATCCAGAGGAAGGCGAAAAACCCAGCCGAGCCTGGCCAATTTGCTGCAGCAAGGTACAAAATTTCCTTCCTGATCCCTCTGGAGGTGATCGGTGGACCCTGGATCAAACTGCCTAAGGTTAGTTGTCCCTGGTTTACTTACCTAGCTGGTGTTGGAGCTGAGATGAGAAAGGTGAGGATGATGAGGGGGGATGTGGGAAAAGGATGTCAGGGTAGGGTAATGAGACCACTCGGGTTGTGCCAAGATGGCCACTACTTACCAGGATGGATCCCTGGATTGCCCTTCAAGTTGCTGATTGTGAGTGGCCCGGTGAGGGTTTCCTGGCCGTTTAGGCAGTGCCTGGTGTTTGGTATGGTATAAGGATTGCGCTACCCTAGCAGGTGACCTAGATCAGTCTGGCTTTGTGCAATATGCACAAAATAATATCACCATGTGCCTCCACAAGGGTGTACACCTCTGTGTAGAACTCTATATACTATAAAGAGGTTTATTGATAAATGACAAAACACACCAAAATTATGTACTTTTTGTTTACCAAGTGCCTATGTGGGTATAAAAATAAAAATAAAAATGAAACATGAATGTGTTTATAGAATTTTCAAATAGTAGTATTTGGATCCGCGAAGGTATCCACAAACCTATTACGGATTTGCAAAAAATATTATATCTCAAAACCAAAATTTTGTGCCCGCCACTAAAATAAAGCACAAAAAGGGGGATTCCTATATGGGTCCCCTTCCCTTTGTTTATTATTCTTTATGCAAAGTGCTAGTGATTAACCAAGTGCTCCAAAACGATAAGTATTCCTCCTATGAAGTGTTTAAATACAGCGTGATTTCTCCACCTCTGTGATAATCCCATCACCTTTAGAAATGGCCACTCACCAGATCCTGTTCAACTAATGCCTTTGGTTCATTCCCAGGATAACGAATCCTATTTGCGCCACCAAAACTGTTGGTTTTCTTGAATGTATTATTGTGGCCTCTCTTTCTCTATAAACGCTCATAGGAAATACATGACCATCATAGTGTAGTAGGTAAAATAATTTATTGGTTTAAAATACAAAAAATATTGCACTCACATTTTTGTGTGCCTCTATGCCGGCACCAACTTCTCCAGCCATGTATGCAAAATTAGAGAGAAAAATGCGTTCCTCTATCGCGTTCCCCCCAGGCTTTTCCTACGAACGGTGTGTTGTCCCGTGGGTTCCATCAGCCTCTACGCGTTTCGCAAAGGTTCTTGCATCATCAGGAAGCTGCTGTACTCCTAATGTCCTCCATATTTATATCCCTCTATGGCTGACTTTAACTAAAGTTTTCCGCCCATTACCCCCCTCGGAAATGAGCAGACCGGAAGTCCTCTCGCCGCCATTTTGGTCCCTGGAACCGTCGTTCTGTTTACCCCACGTCCAGTCCCCAGCCTATGCTCAAGAGGTTCATACGTGCCATGACACCACTTGTCCTCTTACCTTTACTCTTTGTGTGCTATCCACTAGCACCTCATCTCGAGCTACCCTTATCCCATAAATGGCCGCTATTCCCTGCAGTCGGAGGCTGCCAGTCACGTCTGGCCAGATGTTATTGTTCCGCCCGGCCGGATGATGTGCCTCCGCCATCTTACCTGTTCCTTTTCCTCCCTTACTTGCTCCGATCGTGTGACCGAAAGTCTATGTTCCGGTCCTGGAAGTGTACTCACCGCCATTTCGTTTAATGGCAATGCTTGATCTGACCTCTGGCGTATCCCGTGGGTTCCCCCCCTAAGGACTCCAACTGTGCCAGATCCTATACCGCATCGTATCGCCTACACGATTGGGTCACTTTTACAATGCAAAACAGCACAATAAGTTAACTCTATTTGTTAAAATCATAAGTAAATATATGAATAAGATTTCAATTTATTTTAGGAAACTTTATAAAAATAGGAATAAAAACAAATAAAATATGTGTATAAAAAAGGCGTGCGGTTGATCCTGGAGGTGCGGTTGATGATCGGACAGTGATGATGGTGATGATGATGATGCTGCTGAAAAGATAATAACCCAATCAAACCGCCCTCCCCCTCAGTTGATCCAGAGGAAGGCGAAAAACCCAGCCGCGCCTGGCCAATTTGCTGCAGTAAGGGAAAAAATTCCTTCCTGATCCCTCTGGAGATGATTGGTGGACCCTGGATCAAACTGCCTAAGGTTGGTTGTCCCTGGTTTACTTACCTAGCCGGTGTTGGAGCTGAGATGAGAAAGGTGAGGAAGATGAGGGGCGATGTGGGAAAAGGATGTCAGGGTAGGGTAATGAGACCACTCGGGTGTGCTAAGATGGCCACTACTTACCAGGATGGATCCCTGGATTGCCCAGTTGCTGATTGTGAGTGGCCCGGTGGGGGTTTCCTGGCCGTTTAGGCAGTGCCTGGTGTTTCCTGTGATTTTTTTTCCTGGAGGAGGACTGCTTGGGGTGGATGGTGCAGTGTTCTCTGGCCGCAGTTGGGTGGACCAAGATGGCCACCGGCACTGGAGCTAGGCCGGAGCCGCAGTCTCTCCTGAAGCTCCAGCGGCTTTATGAGGAGCAACTGCAGGCTGAGGGAGTTCCGAAGTGGGAGGGGGCACGCTGGCCGGGGTGCATAAGGAATTTGGGAGAGAAAACTGTGTCCGGAATGGCCAGGACTAAGCCCCAGCCGCGGTCTGTCCTGCGGATCTAGCAAGCTAGGGGGATGCCCGAGAAACGCCCGGATGGAGGCAGGCGACAGGCGGCGGGCGGCGTGATGATGAGCTGGGGGACCTGGGCTTGGGGAGATCCGGGTCTGGGGGGAGCTATAGCCCATAAAGCAAGGGTCTCAGCTAGAGGAGAGAGCGACTGCCGATGTGGATGTTGTCCTGGATGGCCGGAGCTCTGGCACACACATCCGTTCTGCTGGACCGTGTGTGTAACTGAGCAAAAAAATGTCTCTTTACGTAATGTCAGGAGGTCTTCCACAGTTTCTTCTTACAAGACAAGTGTCCAGCAAAATGGTTGCATTACTTGCTTTGAACAGTGTCCACATCACTACCATCTCAAAAAAATACTTTTCGGTAAAGGCATGCAACAATTCTTCATACAAGGTGATAACAAGGCCCATTTTTGTGATAGTAATGTTGGAACCACAGTGTTTGATGTAACGACTTAAGACAATGAGCTGGCAGCCACCATGGCAAACAAAGAGCTCCTGTCATGGACAAAGTAGGCCACTAGATGGCGCTAGCAGCGCATCGGCGCGCACGGGCACGCGCAATAGCGGCACTTTGGTGTGCACGGGCACGAGTGGCAGCGGCGCAAGGGCACATGCTGCCGCCATTTTGGCGCCAAACCAGGCTATTTAATGGAGCGGATCCTGCGGCCTCTTGCTGTTCGGTCTTCAGCGCCTCCTGTTACCCACCTGACACCCATTACCTGATTATCTACAGTTCCTGCGAACTGGCTTGCCTCTGATCATCCTTGACCTCCGTCTGCCCTGACCCCCGGCTTGTCTGACCTTGTCTCTGCCTTCTCCTCTAATCTGACTTCTGCCCGCCTGTTGCTGATCCCGCCTAAACTACGACTTCGCTCCTGCCTCTACCCTGTTCCTGATCCGCCCGCCAGTGTTTGACCCGGCCTGCCTGACCCTGCTTGTGCCCGTACTACAGCACACCTCCCTCCTGTTGCTGATCCTGGCTTCCTGCCCCAAACTCTAGCTGTCTGTCGTCCTGCTATCCCCGGCACCACTGACATCTCCCTCGAGTCTACAGGAGTCCACCTCAGCTCAAGCACCTCGTTCCTGCCAGGCACTTGTGCGACTTTGTACTCTCAAGCTCCCTGTCCACACTACCAGGGGCTCCGGAGTCAGAGAAGCAAGAGCAGCCGCTCCCTGCACGTCAGGCTCTATCACCAGGTACGTGACAGCTCCTAAAAACTATGGGTAAGGAGTTCTATCAGGATAATTCAAATAGCTGGGTGGCCCCACTGCCAACTACCAAATAATGTTCAACATGCAGAAGCACAATTTACTTCTTTACAACACATCCTGAATAGAAGACCTGAGATGAAAAAACAAGTTGTTGCCATTATGCATAGGATTGGCAAGATCATGCTGAGCCTGCATCACCTCTCAAGGAAAAATAGGAATGTTGGTAAATCAAATGCTTTGGCATGTACTATCCTCACAAGACCAGAAGATCATATGGTCTTTGATTCAAGTGCTCGATATGAAGGTATTTCTCTCAATGATGTCCTTATAACCAGTCCTAAACTGAACAACAACCTTATAGGAGTTTTGCTCCACTTCAGACAAGAACCAGTTGCTATAATGGCAGATATTCAGCAAATATTCCACTGTTTCATTATTCCAGAAGGCAACAGAAACGTCCCCAGATTCTGATGGTATCGCAATAACGTTGACAGCAAAGAAGACTACCGAATGAAAGCACATGTTTTCAGTAACAGCCCTTCTCCAGCTGTAGCAATTTATGGGCTGAGAGGAACAACTCAAGAGGGTGAAAAATAATTCAGATCTGATGTACATGAATTTGTGGAAAATAATTTCTCCATAGACTATGGGCTCAAATCTCTGCCTACAGAACAGAAGAAAAAACAATTATTATTATCAAGAGAACTCAGGATATGCTTACCACTGCCATCCTCAGGCTTCACAAAATTGTCTCCAGCAGTAGCAAGGTAATGAAAGCCTTCCTTCTGATGACCATGCTGTTTGTATAAAGGGACAATATAGCCTTGGATTGCTTTAGGATATCAAACAAGACACATTCACATTTCAAGTATCAACCTGTGACAAGCCCTTCACGAAATGTGTTTTGTCTGCCATGAACAGCATCTACAATCCTCTGGGATTCATGGCACCCTTTACCAGTCAGGGTAAAATACCTCTAAGATAGCTTACTTCTGAAAGCATAGATTGTGATACCCCATTACACAGAGAGAAACAAAAAGGTGGGAATTTCAGAAAAGAGTCCCTGAAAGGACTAGAACAACCTCAGAACCCACGTTCATACATTTCTGCATGCCTAGCAAATGCCCCTAAAAGAGAGATCCTCGTTTCCTCTGATACTTCCATTGAAGCAATATCTGTGGTATCCTACCTCAAAGTTACAGATCTGAGACACAAAGGTTGATAAGGCCAAGCTGACCCCAAAACCAGCCCATAAAATAACAAGATGAGAATTCCAGGATGAATGAAGTTAAAAAGCCTTGAACCTTTAAAACTATTTTAAGGTACACATTATAGGGATAGAGTATATGGATAAATGAATTTATGCATTAGAGTGTATGGATCCTTTCATGAAAGAAATAACCTAGAATTTTGAAGGGACTTATCATCTGTCTCTGAGATCCAATTAACACTACACTCTCTGCAAAAGAATATAGGTTGCCTGGAGCTTAAAGCGGATTTCCACCCAAAAGTGGAACTTCTGCTTATCCCCCCCTGGTGCCACATTTGGCCCCTTTCAGGGGGAAGGAGAAGCAGGTACCTGATTTTGACAGGTACCCTGTCCCCACTCGTCGTGCCTCGCGGTGGTGAGGTATGCCACAAGTCCAGGCCCCCCTCCTGCCCCTGCTGCCAGGCCAGTAAAAGAGGGCAGCGCACTTTACACATGCACAGTAGGGACCCGGTTGTGAAGCCACAAGGCGGCAGAATCATCTGCTGCAGTGCTGAAATCGCTGGATTCCAGGACAGGTAAGTGTCCTAATGTTAAAAGTCAGCAGCTACAATATGTGTACCTGCTGACTTAAAATTTTTGGAGGGGGAGGAGAGAACACTGCTTTAAAGAGGTTGTGTTCTAAATCCATTTTCACTCTACAGCAGGATCTCAGATTAAAGAAAGCTATAGCTTAATCAATTATCTTTCCTTCCACCATGGGTGGTTGCATGTAGCAAAATCTGACAGGCTGGTTGTACAAAAGTCTATCGATGGATTAACTTGAGCATAATCAGCATGCCCGAACATAGATCAAAATAATGACAATGTGTATCTGAGACTTCATATTAGTCATATTACAATTCTATTTACCAAACTGCCAACAAAAAAAGACTGCCAGCCTTGATTTCATTGTATTTTCAACACATGTTTTGTTTACAGTGTTGCTTTGCTATTCTGAAAGCATCTAACAAAAAGTTGGCCACCATGTATCTGCTCTATACTTTACATTCCACTTCCAACTACTGAAGCACAAAGCCTTGTATATAAATGTATAGAAATGATAGAAAACTAAAACTACAATGCTAGATGTATACAATTGTAGCGCCTGTGTACTTTCAGTCCAGGTGCTATGTTTAATTTAGAGGGGGATGAGAGAGTTATGTTGCTCTTATCCGGTTAATTCATGTAAATTGGGTTTCTGCCAGGCTGGGCTGTCCTGTGGTTTCATTTTGTGTTCCAGAGATATTTTTCCATCTCTGGGTGACATGTGGCGCCAGGGGAGTCCAAGAGGTGGCGCCTTCTTGCCAGCAGCCAATCAGAGGAGTTTCTCCCTTGCGGGGCATGCTGGGGGAGGGTACTTCTAGGGCAGACGCCATCTTGTAGGGAGTTCTGTTCTTGGTTCCGGGTGCGGCACCCACCTTCAGGGTGTGCGCACATCACGGGCCCCCGGCGATATGGCCTACCAGGCCGGGGCGCACGTGCTACGCGGAGTTCTCGGTTCTGGGCCCTCATGGCCCGGAGCAACTGAAGCTGTGGAGGGGCCCCAGTGATCGACTGGGTCCCCACATTCTGAGAGGAAGATCCCAAGCGAGTTGTGCTGTTCGATGGGGAGTCAGTCTGAGGTGAGCCCAGAGGCAGGCGATCCAACAGGGCCTAGACAATCCATTGGGGATCGGGGTCAATGGACACTGGAAGGTTGTACGTTGCAACTTGTCAGTCAGTGACCCAAAACTAAGAAGGCTACCTGAGGGAGATTCAGGCAAATTTGCATTTATTGAGAAGGATTCGCTCTATCATCTATGCTCCAGAGCACGGGCCTGTGGCAGAGGTTCCACTCCTATTTCTATTTGAGCCAAGTCTGTGGCAGAGACTTGTTCCTTTTCAAGGTTCCGAGTGATACCCTGGCTGCCAGGTCGGTGTGAGAGGCCTGTCCAGGTACACTATACCCACTCCGGCTGGAGTGGCGACGAGCGGTTAGAGTCCCATTGGAAGCAGGATTGTTTCTGTCATCCATAGGCCTGAATCTGCAAGTTCTGCTTTCACCAACCTATATCTCTATCTACCTCAAGTTAATTGTTTGCCGTGTTGGGCAAGAATAAAAGCACAGAAAACGACACCCTGCTGTTTGGACATTCCGTCATTGCTCTCATCATCATCATCCCTAGACACATCACAGAGGTAACATAACATGCCGACACAATCTAACCAGCGGCTCCTGCGGGGGTAGCGCTACACAATATTATATATATATATATATAAGTGTTTTATCTTAACACAAGTTTATTGGTTTGTACAATCAGTTTTCTATACAGGAAGTTAAAGTACAGCGATACAATAAAAAAAAAAATTTTTTATAAGGAATATACATATCACATTAATAATCATACTTGTTGAAAATGTGCTGTCAATCATCTCTAACTTTGCTCTTGTTTCTTGCCTAGGGCTACTATGTTGCTGAGCATTGATCAGTCACCTCCATATTGCCTTCTTGCCTTCTAGCTCTTCTTGCCTCTTCAGTCCCTTACATTTATATATAATATTGTACAGTTGTGGTGGTATGTAAGCGCAGCCATAGTGGCAGCCATGTAGGTAACGGCACAATCCCAGAATGCTGGACCATACATATCATATGCACACTGCTACCAAGGAAAGAAAGAGAGAGAGAAGCATTGTGTTAGCATATATAGTTTTTTTTTTGTAGAATTCTTGTGCCACCTCCTCCTGGGTATGTCCAATCATCCCTCCTGCTTTTCTCTTTTACTCGCAAAGGTTACATGACAAGAACAGGAAGAACTACAGCTATGATATGCAAGCTGAGAAACATAAATATTGAAAGGGAAAATATTGATTTCCTTTTTTTCCCTGTGAATAGGGGGCCAGTATAGCTTCATATGTTAAAACTGTATTTCTGACCAAGGTTCTGCTTTTAAAAAGTTAAGTTCTTAAAATAAGTGTGTACAGAACACAACAACATTTTGTTGGAAAGCTGTCTACCCCATGTTGAGGACAATATGATCATCATGTGTTATTGACTAACAGGCTTGAGCTTCCCGTAGTACATCAATCTCCCTGTTTTTGTTTCAGTGGCACAGTAACAGACATTTTTCTAATGCTTACTTTCCAGAGCAATCCTCTCAGCATTTTCACAGCTTGATCTTCTGAATGAGATATGTTTGTAATTGTGCTAGGTGACTGCACATTGTATTATGTACACGATAAAAGAAACACATTCACCTTTAGAACAAACTTTTTATCCCTGGTCGATACACTGTACTAGTTCTGCACATTTTATTTTGTTGGCTTGAAATTTTCTCACATACTTGTGCTTTCATTTAAAAAAAAAAAAAACTTTCTATAAATGAAAAAGTATCTTTGTGGAATAGATTTCTTCTCTAAATCAGCTGGAGCTTCAGGTCAAGCACACAGCAAAAACAACTTCTGAATGAATATTATATTGCTTCATTTAATAAGTTCTTGGGCAGGTTTGCAGGAATAAACAAATGCTATTAGGATTGTAAAATAAAGTTTTATGTTTCACAAGATGAAAATGAAACACAGTTCCACTATAATTACATTAAATCACAATTCTATTTTGTCAGCAGTGCCGTCCGCCTAACGGGGAATGTTCGTAATGATATTGCTGTTAAATACTGTTGTTATGGCAGCAGCTAGATGCCATAACCCTGGTATTGCTTTTTCCCTTAGGTGGCCGCCTTTCAGATAAAAGTGGTCCCAGTGGTAGATTCACTTCGAGATCACTTTCATAGGTGGCAGGAGAGTTGCCCCCCCATCGCTTCTCGGTTATTTCCGAGCTTACCGGAGTCCGGAATTGATCTGATGCGGCTGAGGGCTAGGCAAGAAGCCGAGAGAGGGCAATATAGTCCCAAATCAGCTCTATGCCCTTGGATAACTGAAGCAACCTCCGATTTTTAAGTACCGTAGTCTGTCACTATTACATGAGCATGCGCAATTTTAACCACTTTAGCCCCGGAAAAATTTGCCTTCCTGACAAGGCTATACAGCGCTGCATCACTTCAACTGACATTTGAGCGGTTGTGCAACACTGTACCAAATCAAAATGTATGTCCTTTTTTCCCCACAAAAAGTGCTTCCTTTTGGTGGTATTTGATCACCTCTGTGGTTTTAATTTTTTGTGCTATAAACAAAATAAAAGCGTTAATAAAAAAAAGCACAATATTTTTTTACTTTTTGCTATATTAAATATCCCCCAAAAATGTTTTAAAAAACACATTTCTTCATCAGTTTAGGCCGATATATATTCTACATATTTTCCATAAAAAAAATCACAATAAGTATATATTGCTTGGTTTTCACAGTTATAGGGCCAGATCCAGAGAGAGAGTACGCCGGCGTATCTACTGATACGCCGGCGTACTTTCAAATTACCCGCGTCGTATCTTTAGTTTGAATCCTCAAACCAAGATACGGCGGCATCTGGGTTCGATCCGACAGGCGTACGGCTTTGTACGCCTTTGGATCGTAGATGCAATACTTCGGCGTCCGCTGGGTGGAGTTCGCGTCGTTTTCCGCGTCGGGTATGCAAATGAGCTTTTTCACATTATAAAAACAAATGGGGCAAACTTTACTGTTTTTTTTATTAAATAAAGTGTATTTTATTCCCAAAATATAACGTTTGAAAGACTGTTGCACAAATACAGTATGACACAAAATATTGCAATGACCGCCATTTTATTCTCTAGGGTCTCTGCTAGGAATATATATATATATATATATATACTGTGTATATATATATATATATATATATATATATATATATATATATATATATATATATATATATATATATATATATATATATATATATATAATGTTTGGGGGTTATATGTAATTTTCTAGCAAAAAATACTGACTTTTACTACAACAAAGGTCAGAAAAAGTCTTGGTCTTAAAGTGGTTAATCATATCTATAGATATTATTTATCTGTCATCCAGTGTTTAGAAAAAGCAAGGTTTCTTTAGACAATTAGTTATTTGGGTGTGCAAAACAATATGGACATGTTCTATTCAGCTCCACAAAGGGTCATAAAATCTCATATAATTTTCGGTACACAGGTGTTGTATTGCCTTTGGTCACCTACCAGGTTGCACTCCATTATTTTTTATTTATATTTATTACATGTACTTGAATAGCACCATCAATTTACGCAACGCTTTACATATACATATACATTTTGTACATTCACATCACTCCATGGGTCCCAGGTGATCCTACCAATATGGTGTACCCTTCTACCAAAAAGGGTTAACTTAATTATACCACTATGCCAGAAGCCTTGGAATGCATGTCCAACACAATGACACTCACACCTGCACAAGTCAAGGAAGATTCCCAGGGAACTTTACAACCTTCTGAAAGAAGATCCTGCAATCTCGCAAACCAAGTTGGTGCACTCACAAGCTTTGATAGCACAGTTTAAAACTATGCTATACAAGGCCCTTGATAAGGCCTCAAAGCATATTACTACCCAACTTATTAAAGAGATCCAGGATATTAGTAAGCTCACATCAGCATTTGAGATGTTCTGTAACAAAACTACTATCGTCAAAGAGGGACACAGAGATGAATTTTAGAGGCTTATGCCTAGTACACATGTACGGGATTCCAGGTGGTAAAAGGGCCTGCCGGTAATCCCTAGGGGAAATTCGAGAACCTGCTCTGTATGTTTTTCCCCCTACACATGAGAGGTTTTCCTGACAGGAAAACTGCAAAGGAGCTTTGGTCGGGAATCCCGGCGTGTGTTTGCTCCATCGTAGTTTTTCACATAGGAAAACTGCCAGGAAAAAAGACCGCCAGGAATCCCGGCAGGAAAAAAGAGAGCTTGTTCTCTTTTTTTCCCCAGGAATTTTCCTGTCGGGAAAACTGCGATGGAGCATACACATAGCCGGGATTCCCGGCCAAAAGCTCTCATGGCAGTTTTCCCAACAGGAAAACCTCTCTTGTGTACAAGGCATTAGTGATGTACCTATGCAACTGGAAGACTTGTAAAACTGGGACTGTAGATCAGTGATGCCAACCCTTGGTGACTTTTTTTACTGACAAAATATGAAACATTTGCATAACACTTTCTTTACTGACAACCTGAAAAATGACTCCTATTATAAACTAAGACAATCAATATTTAAGGCTAAAATCACTATTAAGAAAAAATACCATAAATAAAGAAATTACCTATTTTTTTTTTTTTTTGCAGGAAACACGGTACACATTAAATGTACTGTGGCCAATTTAGCATGTTTAAGCATGTTTCCATTGTTGCAGTCAAATTGTGATAACATCCACGTTATTTTTTTTAACATGTTCCCAATAATATAGCACCATTTAAAAAAAATAACTGGTTCCATTTTTAAGTGCTTTGTTTTTTCTTAAAATTAATTTTTTTGTAATGTTTAGGAGGGGTTGTGGGGTAAGGCTGGTCATACATTATACAATTTCCTTGTACAATTTTCCTTTAGCTTTGCCAAAACCATATAGAATGAGTTTAAATCTATATTTGTATGCAATCAAGGTAGGCCATTGCACTACATATTTAAAGGTAAATCTAAAGGAAATAGAACAAGAAGATTGTATAATGTATGGCCAGCTTTATGTTTAACATAATTAGCCCTGTCTGTACTGAGCTTGTAGCCCTTTGATATCAGCTGTAAACTAGATTTGAAAAAGGGCAAAAAAAATTGAAACCACCATCTTGAATTATATGTTATTGATGTATAACACAGTCTGTGTGGGGACAAAGACTACCCACAAATTCTTAAAGGGGTTGTAACAGCAATTTTTATTTTATTTTTTAAATAACAAACATGTTACACGTACCTCCACTGTGCAGTTAGTTTTGCACAGAGTGGCACTGAACCTGGTCTTCTGGGGTTCGTCGGGCGGCTGTCTCGGCCTGCCCGCAAGAACTAAACACCTTCATGCAAGCTTTCTTGCATGGTGGTTAGTTCTTGCGGGCGCGCTCCTGTGATACAGCCGGCGGCTATAGCCGCTCACTGTATCACTCGGGCCCGCCCTCCGGCACCCCGTCATTGGATGTGATTGACAGCAGCATGAGCCAATGGCTGCGCTGCTTTCAATCCTACCACTCCAGCCAATCAACGGCCAGGCTGAGTGGCGAAGATGACGTTGGGGGCGAGCGCAGCAGGTGAACGGGGGGGGCTGGAGGGGGCCGGTATTGTCGGATGTTTTTTCACCTTAATGCATAGGGTAAAAAAACATGAACCTTTGTTGTCCCTTTAACCACTTAAGACCCGCACCAATATGCAGGTTAAGGACCTTGCCCCTTTTTGCGATTCGGCACTGCGTCGCTTTAACTGACAATTGCGCAGTCATGCGACGTGGCTCCTTAACAAAATTGGCGTCCTTTTTTCCCACAAATAGAGCTTTCTTTTGGTGGTATTTGATCACCTCTGCGGTTTTTATTTTTTGCGCTATAAACAAAATTAGAGCGACAATTTTGAAAAAAATTCAATATTTTTTACTTTTTGCTATAATAAATATCCCCACCAAAAAATATAAATAAAAATGTTTTCCTCAGTTTAGGCCGATACGTATTATTCTACCTATTTTTGGTAAACAAAATTGAAATAAGCGTTTAACGATCGGTTTGCGCAAAATTTATAGCGTTTAAAAAATAGGGGATAGTTTTATGGCATTTTTATTAATAATTTTTTTTTACTACTAATGGTGGCGATCAGCGATTTTTTTCGTGACTGCGACATTATGGCGGACACATCGGACAATTTTGACACATTTTTGGGACCATTGTCATTTTCACAGCAAAAAGTGCTATAAAAATGCATTGATTACTGTGAAAATGACAATTGCAGTTTAGGAGTTAACCACCAGGGGGGCGCTGTAGGGGTTAAGTGTGCCCTTATATGTGTTTCTAACTGTAGGGGCGGGGCTGGATGTGTGACGTCATTAATCGTCTTTCCCTATATCAGGGAACAGACGATTAATGACACTGCCACTGTGAAGAACAGGGAAGGTGTGTTTACACACACCTCTCCCCGTTCTTCAGCTCCTGTGACCGATCGCGGGACACCGGCGGCGATCGGGTCCGCGGAGCTTCGGACCGGGTCGCATGCACGCGTGCGGCCGTGCCATTCTGCCGACATATATGTGCAGGAGGTGGTCCTTAAGTGGTTAAAATCAACATGATACCTTCTCTCTAGAAACATCTAAAAAGTAATGCCGCGTTCACACAACCGTTATTCATGTCATGGAAGAAAACAAAGTTTTTCTCAACGTGATTCCTCTCAAGCCTGCCTTGCATACACATGATCGTGGAAAACAAAAAGGCTCGAGCAAAGCACGGTTACCTACAACACGTACGACGGCACTATAAAGGGGAAGTTCCATTCGAATGGCACCACCCTTTGGGCTACTTATGCTAATTTCCCATCTCATAACTTGCTTCTGAGCATGCACGTTTTTTTCCCCCTCGTTAAAGCGTACACACGACCGTTTTTCAGTTTTTCACAACGAGAAAAACAACGACGTGAAAAACGACGAGAAAAAATGCTCTGGAGCCTGCACACGACTGTTTTTCACGACCAATTTAAAAAATTACATTTTTCCTATCATGAAAAACGGTCGTGTGTACGCGGCATAAGACTCCCGAGGTGAATGGAAACACACAATCAAAAATTTATTTTTTTCTAATTTGACTGAATTTTTTAAACTGTATTTTATATATGACTTTGTGAAGTAAAGAAGATTTTGGCAAATCCTGTTCTGATGGTCTGGCTGTTTTGCTAATGCTATAGTAAATATAACTTACAGATGTGAAGATTTTAGTGACCAGCCCTAAATCTCTTTAAAACGGTGGAACAAGGCTTGATACCAAATCTATTTAAATTCCAATTTCTGGAGTATTTTGTGCTGATCTAAGTTTATATCCCTGCCACCTGAATGCCTTAAAATGTTTTTCTAACCAACAAAGTTCCTGAAGCCATAATGATGTATTCTCCCCCTGTCTGTGCTAGGTAGATCAGTTACTAATGCAGAAGCAGATTGATTTGATTTATGGATTGACAAACTCTACAAGTTGTTCATACCCAGGGCTGCTGTTAGAAATCAGAGGGCCCCATACAGCCTACCTGACAGGGCCCCCCTCCCCTGCCTGAAAGTGGCTGAGGACATAGATTTATCAGTCCCTTTCTCTGTTGCTTCAGCTGCACAAATGAATAAATTGGAATCACTAGGTGGCTTACTGCTCATTCACAAACTGAAGAATAGGAAAAACAGTTTACTATCCTTCAGTGATGCATTGGCACAGGAGTGATTGGTACTGATCACTCACTGTGTTCTTTCAGGAAAGGAAGGGGCCAGTAAATTACATATTTTCCGGCCTCCTTCCTTGCTCTCCATCCTGAAACATCCCCATGTGTGCCATCAGCAGCTTTTGTTGAGGAGAGGAGGGAAGCCAGAAGCATTGTGGGGGGAAGGGGCACACAGGGGGGCCCCATTAACAAATGGAAGGTGGGCATGTGCTAGAACCAATCCCCCTGCAGTGCAACCGGAGGGGGAAAGAAGAGAGGAAGTGGGCAGTGCTGCAGGGGTAGGCAGACGAGCATCGGTGTCTGCAATAAGGCAGTACAGCCAGACCTGCTGCTCAGCAGGTGCACAGGCCTTGCTTTTGAACTGATGGGGCTCGGGCCCAGTGCAGAAGGGCTGGCTGTACTGACTTATCCACGGCCCCATTTATATTAACTGTAGAATCAGCAAAAGCACCATTGCGGCAAAGGGCAGCAGTGATGCAAACAAGGAAGTGGGACTTTATATGAAGCTCAGGATGACAAAATGAATAGAATAGTGGGAAATAAATAGTTTAATGATGGATAAAAACATGTTTACATACATTTAATTCCATGTACAAAGAAATGCACCCATAACTAGGTGCCACTTTATAACCTGGCAATCATTAGTAATAACATGTTTACAAACATTTAATATTCATGGTAAAATAAAGGGGTTGGCATCAAGGACCATGGGCCACCCAAGAGCATCAGTGTCCAGGGGTGCTCGGGGAGCCCAGAACCGCATGGACGACTGTCTGTGATTAGTGTCGCGTTGTACATGCCCTCTCGGCTCCTGACACTGATGCTCTTGGGTAGTCCACGGTAAGCTATCTTGTCCTATACTGTTTTACCTATCCTCCCCTACCCTGACATAGTTAACTTACGTAGTTAATTTATTCTCCCATTGCAGATACCTCACATGTCTGCTCCTGAAGAGCGGTTTGAAGCCGTGAAACGCATCGAGCTACTAGATATAGTGTACGAGTTACACACCCACCATGATATGTGTCTATATTATTTATACCTTGATAGGGATCATAAGACTATTGATCGTGCAGATGCCATTATTTCAACATATATATCCAACTATGAATATGGTGGCCCCCTTTATTTTACCATGATTATTAAATGTTTGTAAACATGTTATTACTAATGATTGCCAGGTTAGAAAGTGAGGGTTCATTTCTTCGTACATGGAATTAAATGTATGTAAACATGTTTTTTTGTATCATTAAACTATTTATTTTCTACCATTCTATTCATTTTGTCATCCTGAGCTTCATATGAAGTCCCACTTCCTTGATTGCATCACTGCTGCCCTTTGCCGCAATGGTTTTTTTGCTGTTAAAATGACAGGGATGGAGGCACATGACTTTACCCAGTCATGGCTTCATTTAAAGTGCCAATTTCCACAATCCCCCTCTTTTTACTATCTGCAGAATCTCTGAGTCCAAATGATTCCACTATTACAATAACATTTTGTAATATCTCCAGAACAGAATCTGGTAGGAATGTTAAAATATATATATATATATATATATATATATATATATATATATATATATATATATATATATATATATATATATATATATATATATATATATATTTTTAGACCTACAAAGCTATGAACATTAAATACACTATGCACATACTGTAATTGTATAGTAATGTGCTATACAATTTGAAGCATTATAATTAGTTCAGCAGTGAAATAAGAAGTTAGAATGCATTCTTTTCTACTTGCATTGTCTTTGACTACATAGTACATTTCCTGCCATTGAAGACAAAGAAATCTGAAGACTATACTAATGCTTTTGTGATATTGGTTACTATAAACAGAATTTGACAGCAGGTTCAGCAACAACCGTTTAAGCAGGCACTTAATCTGTGTTATTCAAAATGATTTTTTACTTCTATTTATTCATTGGAAGCCTGAGGCAGCTACTGCAATGTCCTTATCCTTGAACTGCCTCAAATAGCTGCCCATACACATAGTAATACAATCTACAGGGTAACTTCACTTTTGTTATTAAAAAAAAAAAATGATATAACACATGTAATTAGTGAAAGGCCATTTTGCAATTCAATGTTATAAAGCACTACTATTATGTATTCTGCAGCCAGACCCGATCTTCTACAACTGTCAAATGTTGTTAATTGTAATCATGACAACACTTGTAATGTACTGTACATGTAATTCTTTGCTCATACACGCTCTGCTTTTCCCAGCAGCATTTCCTTCATGAATACAATTGGAATGATTGTGTGACTATAAAAAAAAGACATTCATACAGGAGGCAGAAAGTGACTGCATTTCAGAGACCTTATTCTCATTTATTTTTAATAAATTGAATTTATGTATCAATTAAGATAAAACAAATAATAATAATAGGCTTCCTACCGTGTTTCCCCGAAAATAAGACGTACTCCGAAAATAAGCCGTAGCGGGATTTCGACGCAAGATCGAAATATAAGACACCCCTCCGAAAATAAGACGTAGTGATGGCGTGTCGAATCCCCGATAATAAGACGTAGCGATGGCGTGTCGAATCCCCCGAAAATAAGACGTAGCAATGGGCGTGTCGTATGCGGCGCGGAGCGGTAAACAACACGTGATACGGTAGTACTGTACTGGTGCGGAGCTCAGAGCTGTAAAGAAGTGAGGAGAAGCTCTGTACCACCTCTCTCACCCCACACAAACACCAGGGGATAGGGGGAAAAGCTGCTACTGAGCCCAAAGAGATCACCCCAGCTCCACTGTGCTCCACTCTCAGTCTACAGGTGGACAGAGGAAATTCCAAGAAGCGCAAGTGTGGTTCAGGTAGGCAACCTTTATTTTCTGAGCTGGAAGACATGATTAGTGAATGGGTTTCTGACAGGAGAGCAAAGGCTTTGGTTGTGCGCAGGGCTGATATTCAAACATTTGCCCGTGAAATGGCACCACAATTCGACATATAAGACACCCCCCGAAAATCAGCCATAGTGTGATTTTTTGAGGGAAAAAAAATATAAGACGGTGTCTTATTTTCGGGGAAACACGGTAGCAAGCTTCAGCAATACATGGTAATCCAGGTGTACTGCAGGCCTTGCTACCTTCTTTGGATATGGGGGAATCCTAGAAATTGAAAGAAAGAACAGAAGAATGATGCACCAGCCTCATGCATTATCTAAAGTACCATTTTTTAAATATATAAAATACAAACTTCAACTCTAGGTAGGCATCAGAGACAGTAGGCATAAAGCGGAAGAACTCTGATGAAGAGGTTATATCCATTGAAATGCATTCGAGTCTGGTTCTGCTTTGTGATGTCACTGATGCCTGTATAGAATTGTGGTCCGAGCCTTTTGTTGGAGCTTGTTTCAATTTATGTATTTAAGCCTGATACTCAACTGGGTTTGTGAATATTTTATATTGTTTTTTACATATTTAAATAAATAATACCTGAGGCTGTGGCACTCTTCTTGTATTCCTTCATCCCGAAACTAAACTTTGCAAAATGTACCTTTGCTTCAACAGTTCAATGCCCATGAGCTGCAATGTCACTCCCAACATCTTATCCTCAGGGTTCTTCCAGGGTCTGGTCCTCAGCCATCCTGATTGGGCAGTGCAGGATGACTCAACTCTAATACATGTACAGGAGTGCAGTCATCCCAGCACTGTGCCAGAATGTAAACTGAGCTGCGCATATGCAGCTCAGTGTACATTCTACAAGAAGACTGTTAGAAGGCAGGTAGCTTTATTTTACTGTGGCATAGACAATGGTGGTTATTTACTAAAGGCAAATCCACTTTGCACTACAAGTGCAAAGTGCACTTGATATTGCACTTGGAAGTGCAGTCGCTGTAGATCCGAGGGGGACATGCAAGGAAAATAAAAAACAGCATTTTATCTTGCACATGATTGGATGATAAAATCAGCAGAGCTTCCCCTCATTTCAGATCTACCCCTCAGTTTTACAGTGATTGAACTTTCAGTGCAATTTCAAGTGCACTCTGCACTTGTAGTGCAAAGTGGATTTGCCTTTCATAAATAACCCCCAATGTCTCTTCTGCCATAAAAATACTGCCTGCTCATAGTCATCTTGGACTTTAGTTCCACTTTTAGTGCAAGAATTATTTTTTGAATAATTTTGCTGCTTGTGTTCATTTCAAACGAATAATAGCAAGTAAAACTCTGTAATGACATTTGCAAATACAGCAACTAGTACTTAATTCAGACTGTAAGTTTACATTTTATTAATACTTAGTACTCCTGTATCATGTGAATACATTTAACTTTTAGGGCCTACTTAGTGCTTGGTTTGTGCTTGGCTTGTGCTTGGTTTGGGAGCAGATTTTGCTTTATGTAAGGCACACATGGGCACTGTTGCAGCTATTAGCAGGAGAGAGAAGAGAAGACTTGACTTCACTTTGTTTTGTTCATCAGCACCAACCCTGCCGCCGATCTCCGTTCCCTGCGACGTTACGACGCACAGGGGTGGAGAACGGCACCAAATAAAAAAAAGGAAATAAACACATTACATACAGTATACTGTATGTAAAAAATACACACCCCCTTGTCCCTAGTGGTCTGCCCAGTGTTCTGCGTGTACTTTTATAAAATAAAAACTGTTCTTTCTGCCTGCAAACTGTAGATTGTCCATAGCAACCAAAAGTGTCCCTTTATGTCAAAAGTGATTTTAGAGCAGCTAGAAAACAGCGATAATAAATTATAATCACTTGCAGAATTGAGCGATAGAGATTTGTGGGGAAATTCGTCATAAGTAATGACAGCGACAATTCTACAACTGAGCAAATTCCAGTGTTTTTGATTTGATTACATTATTGAATATTTTTTATTATAATTACATTATTATTTGTTATAATTATTTATAGTTATTTATTATATTATAATTTATGATTTTGTGTTTCAAACTTTATCATACCTGGGATGTCTACTAGACTCTTGTTTGGACAGATTTAAGTGAGTTATTCCTAAGGCCCCGTACACACGAGAGGATCGATCCGCTGAAATTGATCCGCTGACCGGTTTCAGCGGATAGATCCCCTGGTGTGTACAATCCAGCGGATCTGTTTCCGCGGATTTTTGTCCCCGGGGATGGATTTCCAGCGGATAAAAATTTCCTAACATGCTAAGAAATCTATCCGCTGGAATCCATTCCAACGGATTGATCCGCTGGTCTGTATAGACTCACCGGATCAATCCGTCCGAATCCATCCCCCGCATGCGTCGTAATGATTCGACGCATGCGTGGAAGTCCTTATATCACCGCATCGCATACGTCGCCGCGTCATCATCGCGGCGACGGCGCGACGCGTCACCGCGGACGGAATTCCGCGGGGATTTTGATCTCCTGGTTAGTACAACCAGGAGATCAAAATCTGACAGAGGATTTATCCGCGGAAACGGTCCGGAGGACCGTTTCCGCGGATAAATCCTCTTGTGTGTACTAGGCATAAGAATTGCAGGCCTACAGTATAAAACGCCAAATTTCCATGCAAAATAATTGTAACGCTTTTGGTACAAAATTCCAGACATAATCATACCACCAGGGAGGTTAAAGACAAGCCATTGAAGCAAGAGGTTATGATATGAGGATCACCTAGATAATTGCAAGTGGAGCATCTCATGGCGCCACACTTGAAGAGTCCCGTGGTATTTAGCCATGTTCATCTAGTATGTTTGGAGGCATACATACTGGGAGAAATCATGTTACCTATTGTCTATGCTCTTCTCGCAACTTATCTGACCCCTCACTCCAGAATCTCTGTCAGGAAATACATCTGCAGAGTACAGATGCCGTTTCCCGTCACATTCCTGTGCGCAGGCGTCAACCAAGAATGTCCAGAACGGCCACAGGCACTTCTGAAAACCCGCAAATGCATGTGCATGCTCGATGTCACCAGAACTGCTGCCAGTCAGCCTATTTAAATGGAGCTTTAGCGCTAACTGATTGCTGCTTGGTCTACAGCGTTTACCTGAATCCTGATACTGATGTGTGACTTCTGATACCGATCTGGCTTGCTCCCGACTACCTCTGCCTGCTTCCTGCCCTGACCTCTGGCTTCCTATGGACTGATCTCTGCCTCCTGTCCCTGTTACTCAGCACCTGTTGCCTAAAACCTGCCTGTGACCCGACTACGCTTATGCCTGCTGCTTTTGCCTGATCTGACCTCCTGTTGCCAAAACCTGCCTGTGATCCAACTACGCTTCTGCCTGTTGTCTACCCGGCTCGTCTGACCCTGCTTCCAGCCATCCAGCCTGCTGCAGTTCCTGCCCCTTGCAGTGCAACCCTGCTTGTCTCCTGCCAAGTCTGCCAGTCTATCAGCCATCTCGCTTGCCTGCCACCTTCTGAGTTTGGCTTCCTGCTCGTGGGTTCCTGGCTTCTACTTACACAGACTTCTGGACTGATCATAGGCACTCTTACCCCGCCGTGCTCCTGGGCCTGCTGTCTCACTATCAGTGGTCCACGAGCCGGAGCTGTACAAGAGGCCTTTCTCTACAGGTCAGGCTCACCCATCAGGTACATGACAGTGGCCTTGCAACATCATCAATGTGTAGGGCAGGAAGGTGCTTTAAGATGTTTTTTATTTTTTGGAATTGAGAACTATAATTGGTAGAGAACATGATTGGTAGAGAACACAAGTTGATGAGGCAGCCCGGTTTATGTGGGGGTTGGCCCATTAGGCCAAGGTTTGTCCTGTCTAGTATCCCAACCTGACGACTGACATTTTTGATTAGTGATTTGCAATAGCCCCATTGACAAAGTCTCTGCTCTAATAGACAAGCTTATTTGTCATAATCTGTTGAGTCTGAACAGTTTAGTCTTATGCCGCGTACACACGACCGTTTTTCGGGTTGTAAAAATGACGCTTTTCAGGCTCCAGAAAAAACAACGTTTTTTTCAACCCGATCATTAAAACGGCCTTGCCTACACACGATCGTGAAAAAAAAAATGCTCCAGCAAAGCGCGGTGACGTACAACACGTACGACGGCACTATAAAGGGGACGTTACATTCAGATGATGACACCCTTTGGGCTGATTTAGCTGATTTCGTGTTAGTAAAAGACGATTTGCGCTTTTCTGTCTGTTACAGCGTGATGAATGTGCCTACTCCATTACGAACTGTAGTTTTACCAGAACGAGCGCTCCCATCTCGTAACTTACTTCTGAGCATGCATGGATTTTTCACGTCGTTAAAGCCCACACACGACCATTTTTTACAACCCGAAAAACGACAACGTTAAAAACGTCGTTAAAAAATAGAGCATGTTCGAATTTTTTTTTGGCCATTTTTCAGAAACCGAAAACTGCTCTGAAGCCCTACACACGATCGTTTTTAATGACATTTAAAAAAACGTCATTTTTTACAACCCGAAAAATGGTCGTGTGTACGCGACATTATACGGTACTAATGAATTGACCACAAGGTATCGCTTTGATAGTATGAGGGGGCATAACAACTTGATGCGTGTAAAAGGGCATTCTTTGAGGTGATCTTCCCATATGCCCATACTGTTACTGTATTATCTTGAATAAATCCAGACAAAGTGAGGTCCAAAAAATTTGTCTCAATTTGATGTTCTTTAATGGTGAATCTTAGGTTTAATTCATTTGTATTGAGATATTCCATAAACTTAGTAGCTGACAACTCTTGTTATTGGCATTGTATATGTTTTGTTCTTTCCACCAACCCATGTATAAATGTGCATAGGTGGGTGAGAATCTAGCCCCCATGGAGGCCCTCTGTTTCTGTATGTACCATTTTGTGTTGAAAAGAAAGTAAAAACATTGTTGTCAGTAAATGCATTTCTGTTAGCAGTTTCATTTGAACACTTTCTGTTGTGCAAGCCATTGTTTAAGACATGATGGGTAAATGAAGTCCTATTAAAATGATTGTAAAGTTTTTAGTTTTTTTTTTCTTTTAAAATAACAAACATGTTATACTTACCTGCTCTGTGCAGTAAATTTGCACAGAGTAGCCCAGATCCTCCTCTTATGGGGTCCTCTTTTTGTGCTCTGGCCCTTCCCTCCTGTTAAGTGCCCCCACAGCAAGCAGCTTGCTATGGGGGCACCCAAGCCGAGTCACAGCTCCCTGTGTACATTCAGACACAGAGCCGCGATCTAGCCCCACCCGCTCTCTCTCCTGACTGGAGACAATGGTGCTGCTGTTTCTCAGTCAATCAGGAGGGAAAGTCTTGGATGGCTGAGACACTCGTGGGCATCGTTGGACAGAGATAGGCTCAGGTAAGTATTAGGGGAGCGGCTGCACACAGAAGGCTTTTTATCTTAATGCATAGAATGCATTTGGATAAAAAAAACTTCTGACTTTACAACCGCTTTAACTACTTAAGCCCTGGACCATTTGTCTGGTTAAAGACCGGGCCATTTTTTGCGATTCGGCACTGCGTCACTTTAACTGACAATTGCACGGTCGTGTGACGTGGTTCCCAAACAAAATTGACATCCTTTTTTTCCCACAAATAGAGCTTTTTTTGGTGGTATTTGATCACCTCTGCGGTTTTAATATTTGTGTGTTATAAACTAAAAAAGAACGTCAATTTTGAAAAAAATGCAATATTTTTTACTTTTTGCTATTATAAATATCCCCAAGATATAAGTGTGCCCTATAGAGTGCTTCTTACTGTAGGGGGAATGGGCTGTGTGTGACAAGACAGTGATCACCGCTTCCGATTACAGGAAGCGGTGATCACTGTCATTGTCACCAGGCAGAGCGGGGAGATGCTTGTTTACATCAGCATCTCCCTGTTCTTCCTCACCATGAGACGATCGCCGGTATCCCTGCAGCAATTGAGTCCGTGGGACCCGCGGTCAGGCTCATGGAGCTTGCGACGTGCGTCCACAATGCAGCTTCATTAAAGGGGACATACAGGTACGTCCTTTTGCCCAGGAGTGCCATGCTGTCGACGTATAAGTGCGTGCAGCGGTCGGCAAGCAGTTAATAATAAAGATATATGATTCGGCATGGTACACATGTTGCATAAATCTTTAGGGAAATCTCACCAAATCTGTGACAATGAGGGTTTTCATCTGAAGTCTTAAGAGGATATACTGAGTGTGTTATGTATCATTGTATTTACTGTAATTCCTCGTACACACGATCAGTTTTCCCTGACAGGAAAAGTGCGATGTGAGGTTTTTGTCAGGAAAACCAACTGTGTATATGCTCCATCACACTTTTTCTGTCAGTTTTCCTGCCAAGACAAGATTGAGAACAGGATCTCAATTTTAATGACCTGAAAAATTCCTATTGCGAATCGCATTCGTCTGTATGCAATTACGACACACAAAAAAATGTGCATGCTCAGAATCAAGCAGAAGAGCTGAACTGCCTATTGAACTTCATTGATCTCGGCTCATTGTACGTGTTGTACGTCACCGCGTTCTTGATGTTCTGAATTTCAGCCAAGATTTGAGTGACCGTGTGTATGCAAAACAAATTTCAGCTGTTTTCCTGCTGGAAAAACTGATCGTGTGTACGAGGCATAAGGGAAAGCTGATTTTCCGAAATACATGTTTTTCTTCATTTTTACAGGTCAACTTACCTTTCAGTTTTTTATCACGTTTGTAGAGCTGTAGAATTTTGGCCTCAATGGCTTTCTTTGGCTGGGTTCCCCACCCTCAGAAATGTGTATCTGTAGCACATATTCCTTCTAATACTTGCTCTTATCTATTTCAGTAGTACTTGCTGGCCATTAAGAATTGAGGGTGATACTAAATGATTGTACACCTCACAAGGGTTAACTAAAGTCAGTGGGCCATATTCTCAAACAAGTTACACCGGCGTATATGGAGATGCGCGGCGTAAGTGTAAAGATGCGCCGTCCTATCTATGCGCCGTAGTCACAGAACCATATCCGCCAGAAATCAGGCTACTCCTGTCCGTCTTAACTAGTTTAAGTTTACGCAGCGTAGGCGTATATTTCAGCTGATGGCATCCTAGGCTGCCATAGAATTAGTATTCAAATATGCAAATGATGTAGATGCGCTGATTCCCGAACCTACGCGCGATCGGCTTAGGCTACGCGCCGTGCGCGTAAGACGATTGTCCGGCTGAAAGTTACCCCTTATAAAGCTCGGTTAACTTTGCTCCAGACCTGAGTAAGTTAGCTTGAAAAAAGCAAATACAGCAGCACCATCCCGGACGAGCTGAGCAACCAAATTTTTCGGACAACACATTCGTATGCCAACATGCCAGGGGCAGGCGTGGTCTTAGCACTGCTAGTGTGTGAGGAGGAAGAGGCACTTAGAAGGAGGAGGGCACGGAGGAGGGCACGTGAGAGGATCTACCCACAGCGCATTAGCCTCTTTGGCATGGCTGATGTGGATGTGTATCACCGTTATAGATTCAGCCCTGATGCCATCCTTGAAATTACCAGAGCCCTGAAGAATGACATCAGCAGCCCAACACAACGATCCCATGCAGTGCAGCCACTGGTGAAGGTCCTGGCAACATTGCATTTTCTTGCCACAGGCTCTTTTCAAAGAACCAGTGGAGACGTGGTTGGGATATCCCAAACCAGCATGAGTAGATGCGTGCACCAAGTTGTCCCCGCAATACTCCGACGCATGTCGCACCACATAATCAGACCCACCCAGGAGGACATGCGGCTGAAGGCAATGACAGATTTCTGCCTAATTGATGGTTTCCCACGCACTGTGGGTGCAATTGATTGTACCCATGTGGCAATACAGCCCCCCCACGAGACCGAGCACATATACCGCAACAGAAAACATTGGCATTCTATCAATGTCCAAGTGATCGTGGATGCACATGGCCTCATATGGCACGTCCGTGCAAAACACCCCGGATCCAGCCATGACAGCTTTATATTCAGGCAAAGTGACATCCCAAGACAATTTGAGCAGAATGTGTATGGGGACAGTTGGCTGGTTGGTGAGTGACATGGGTGTCAGGTATGACTGTCCCCCCCCATGATGCAGACATCACGAGGGGCACATGTATGACTAACATCCTCCTGTCTTTTCCCTTCCAGGTGACTCTGCCTATGCACTGGGACCTCATCTCATGACTCCATTCCGCAATCCGCAAACACCAGGAGAGAGAAGATATAGCGAAGCACACGCACGCACCCGTGCAGTGGTTGAGCGAACATTTGGCATCCTTAAGTCACGCTTTCGATGCCTGGATAAGACTGGGGGTACCCTGCTGTATTCCCCCAACTTCGTGTGCCAAATCATCGCTGCATGTTGCGTGCTGCACAACTTCGCAGTGAGAAAGGGCCTGCAGATTGACCTACGTGATGACCTGACCCCCCAACCACCATGTCCCCCCCTAACCGAGGCTACCCCGTCTGCTGATGGTACAAGGCTTTTTATCTTAATGCATAGAATGCATTTGGATAAAAAAAACTTCTGACTTTACAACCGCTTTAACTACTTAAGCCCTGGACCATTTGTCTGGTTAAAGACCGGGCCATTTTTTGCGATTCGGCACTGCGTCACTTTAACTGACAATTGCACGGTCGTGTGACGTGGTTCCCAAACAAAATTGACATCCTTTTTTTCCCACAAATAGAGCTTTTTTTGGTGGTATTTGATCACCTCTGCGGTTTTAATATTTGTGTGTTATAAACTAAAAAAGAACGTCAATTTTGAAAAAAATGCAATATTTTTTACTTTTTGCTATTATAAATATCCCCAAGATATAAGTGTGCCCTATAGAGTGCTTCTTACTGTAGGGGGAATGGGCTGTGTGTGACAAGACAGTGATCACCGCTTCCGATTACAGGAAGCGGTGATCACTGTCATTGTCACCAGGCAGAGCGGGGAGATGCTTGTTTACATCAGCATCTCCCTGTTCTTCCTCACCATGAGACGATCGCCGGTATCCCTGCAGCAATTGAGTCCGTGGGACCCGCGGTCAGGCTCATGGAGCTTGCGACGTGCGTCCACAATGCAGCTTCATTAAAGGGGACATACAGGTACGTCCTTTTGCCCAGGAGTGCCATGCTGTCGACATATAAGTGCGTGCAGCGGTCGGCAAGCAGTTAATAATAAAGATATATGATTCGGCATGGTACACATGTTGCATAAATCTTTAGGGAAATCTCACCAAATCTGTGACAATGAGGGTTTTCATCTGAAGTCTTAAGAGGATATACTGAGTGTGTTATGTATCATTGTATTTACTGTAATTCCTCGTACACACGATCAGTTTTCCCTGACAGGAAAAGTGCGATGTGAGGTTTTTGTCAGGAAAACCAACTGTGTATATGCTCCATCACACTTTTTCTGTCAGTTTTCCTGCCAAGACAAGATTGAGAACAGGATCTCAATTTTAATGACCTGAAAAATTCCTATTGCGAATCGCATTCGTCTGTATGCAATTACGACACACAAAAAAATGTGCATGCTCAGAATCAAGCAGAAGAGCTGAACTGCCTATTGAACTTCATTGATCTCGGCTCATTGTACGTGTTGTACGTCACCGCGTTCTTGATGTTCTGAATTTCAGCCAAGATTTGAGTGACCGTGTGTATGCAAAACAAATTTCAGCTGTTTTCCTGCTGGAAAAACTGATCGTGTGTACGAGGCATAAGGGAAAGCTGATTTTCCGAAATACATGTTTTTCTTCATTTTTACAGGTCAACTTACCTTTCAGTTTTTTATCACGTTTGTAGAGCTGTAGAATTTTGGCCTCAATGGCTTTCTTTGGCTGGGTTCCCCACCCTCAGAAATGTGTATCTGTAGCACATATTCCTTCTAATACTTGCTCTTATCTATTTCAGTAGTACTTGCTGGCCATTAAGAATTGAGGGTGATACTAAATGATTGTACACCTCACAAGGGTTAACTAAAGTCAGTGGGCCATATTCTCAAACAAGTTACACCGGCGTATATGGAGATGCGCGGCGTAAGTGTAAAGATGCGCCGTCCTATCTATGCGCCGTAGTCACAGAACCATATCCGCCAGAAATCAGGCTACTCCTGTCCGTCTTAACTAGTTTAAGTTTACGCAGCGTAGGCGTATATTTCAGCTGATGGCATCCTAGGCTGCCATAGAATTAGTATTCAAATATGCAAATGATGTAGATGCGCTGATTCCCGAACCTACGCGCGATCGGCTTAGGCTACGCGCCGTGCGCGTAAGACGATTGTCCGGCTGAAAGTTACCCCTTATAAAGCTCGGTTAACTTTGCTCCAGACCTGAGTAAGTTAGCTTGAAAAAAGCAAATACAGCAGCACCATCCCGGACGAGCTGAGCAACCAAATTTTTCGGACAACACATTCGTATGCCAACATGCCAGGGGCAGGCGTGGTCTTAGCACTGCTAGTGTGTGAGGAGGAAGAGGCACTTAGAAGGAGGAGGGCACGGAGGAGGGCACGTGAGAGGATCTACCCACAGCGCATTAGCCTCTTTGGCATGGCTGATGTGGATGTGTATCACCGTTATAGATTCAGCCCTGATGCCATCCTTGAAATTACCAGAGCCCTGAAGAATGACATCAGCAGCCCAACACAACGATCCCATGCAGTGCAGCCACTGGTGAAGGTCCTGGCAACATTGCATTTTCTTGCCACAGGCTCTTTTCAAAGAACCAGTGGAGACGTGGTTGGGATATCCCAAACCAGCATGAGTAGATGCGTGCACCAAGTTGTCCCCGCAATACTCCGACGCATGTCGCACCACATAATCAGACCCACCCAGGAGGACATGCGGCTGAAGGCAATGACAGATTTCTGCCTAATTGATGGTTTCCCACGCACTGTGGGTGCAATTGATTGTACCCATGTGGCAATACAGCCCCCCCACGAGACCGAGCACATATACCGCAACAGAAAACATTGGCATTCTATCAATGTCCAAGTGATCGTGGATGCACATGGCCTCATATGGCACGTCCGTGCAAAACACCCCGGATCCAGCCATGACAGCTTTATATTCAGGCAAAGTGACATCCCAAGACAATTTGAGCAGAATGTGTATGGGGACAGTTGGCTGGTTGGTGAGTGACATGGGTGTCAGGTATGACTGTCCCCCCCCATGATGCAGACATCACGAGGGGCACATGTATGACTAACATCCTCCTGTCTTTTCCCTTCCAGGTGACTCTGCCTATGCACTGGGACCTCATCTCATGACTCCATTCCGCAATCCGCAAACACCAGGAGAGAGAAGATATAACGAAGCACACGCACGCACCCGTGCAGTGGTTGAGCGAACATTTGGCATCCTTAAGTCACGCTTTCGATGCCTGGATAAGACTGGGGGTACCCTGCTGTATTCCCCCAACTTCGTGTGCCAAATCATCGCTGCATGTTGCGTGCTGCACAACTTCGCAGTGAGAAAGGGCCTGCAGATTGACCTACGTGATGACCTGACCCCCCAACCACCATGTCCCCCCCTAACCGAGGCTACCCCGTCTGCTGATGGTACAGCAGTCAGGAGATGTCTCGTGGAGCGAATCTTTGAACGTTAAACACACACATTAAACATGGCACACAGAAAATGCACGCATGCACACCACTGTGGTCCCTAACACACACCCCACATGCACAGAACATTGGATTAGACCGAAGTACACCGCACGGTACTAAGGAGCAGCAACGCCGCGTCAAGGCCCCAATGATGTTGTTGTCCATTCATACGTCATTCATACGGACCTGGGGAGAACTTATCACCAGCGCCCGAGGGTGACCCCCCTTACTGGCAGGAATGTCACCACCCCACATTCACACACCATTCACACTGTACTCTGCAACACTGCCTGTGTGCAGCACCCAAAATTAAAAAAAAAGCTCTTAACCAGAGCAAATAATAAAATATGCTCTTAACCAGAGCAAATAATTAAAAAAGCTCTTAACCAGAGCAAATGAAGAATAAATAATCACTTGCCCCGGCGCGGGCTACGCCTGGTGCCCAGGTTCCTGGCCCTCACTTGCCTGGGGGGAGCTGGGGCATCAGGTGGAGGAACATCTCCAGGTGGAGGATCATCTCCAGGTGGAGGAACATCCCCAGGTGCCTCCCTGCCTGCCTGTCTGCCCTCCAAAGCCAGTGCTATGCGGGTGAGCAATGACTCCTGGGTAGCTGTCTGGGCCTGAACAGCCCTTCGCAGGCACCTGACCTCCCCCACAAGTTCGGCAGTTGTAGTCTGCAGCTCACCCAGGCTGGTGATTGTGGCTGCGCTGTTTCCAGCCACATCTTGGAGAGCATCTGGTACTGCTCCCGAGGAGGCCAAGCTGTCGGACAGGCGCCTCAACTCCACCAAGATTTCCCCCATATGACGGCTTTGCTGGTCCTGCTGCCTGGCCAGATTCTCATGCAGCATTTCTGCCGCACCCCTTGTCCTGTGGGTAGCCCTCCTGGGGACAGGAGTGGCTGGGCCCCTTGCATAGAGTGAGGACCTTGAGGGGCTGGAGATGAGGGGGATGGGACGGGAGGGACTGGAGAGGGTGTTGGAGGACCCTGAGGGGCTGGAGATGCGGGGGCTTTGTGATGGTCCTGCCACCACATGCGACTCCTCCAAAAAAAGGAAGACCTCCTGCTCACTGTGGACCACCTCTTCCTGGACCACCTCTTCCTGGACCACCTCTTCCTGGACCTCCTCCTCAACAACCTCCTGCGCGGAGGACTGACCACTCCCCTCCACCAAGGCCTGTTGGCTTCCCAGGAGGTCAGTCACAGAAGCAGACTGCTCAGTGGATGATGGTCTGTGACGGCCACTGGCAGCATTGGATGGCCCCGCTTCATCCTGCTCACCTGTGGATGACACAAAACATTCACATGTTGGTGGACCCACACATTTGTCACATAACCCACCACCCCCACCACACATGCAACACACCAGATAGAAGATAAAACACACTTACCTGTCCTCATGGGTGGCTCACTTGAGTCATGGCCCTCCAGGCCCTCCACCTGCTCCCTCCGAAGGCAGTGGGCAATCACTTCCTCCTCTTGAGTGAGCCGGGTAGAACAGGGCGGCCCCCCTCCTGTGCCCCTGGCATGCTTTGCAATGATGGCCATCTTGTTCCTGACCACACCACGCAGGTCATTCATTTTTTTAAGAATGTCCTGGGGGGTCCTTGCCTCATGGCCTAAGGCATTGACCTGGGCAGTCACTTTCCTAAGGATCTCCTCCTTTTTTGTTTTACTTGTGCTGCCACTGTCAGCACCATGGAGTCTTGAATCGTATCTCTCCATGGCAGAGACTATGATGGCCCTCTCATCTTGGCTGAAATTTTTTTTTCTCCTTTCCTTCCTGGGTCCAGGCATTGCAAAGCTAAAGAGCAAAATCCCACGGACACCACCAACAGAATAAATGGAGTCACTTTGCACTCGTTGGGCGCATGTGGTGACGCTTTTTTGCACTGGGCCGGCCCAACTCAGCAGGGATTTACGACTACTGTTGTTTTGCGCATGCGCAGAGGGCGGGGCACGTTCGGCGCATGCTCCGTTCGGTCTGGACATCATTTGCATGGGGTCACGGTTCATTAGCATTCTTCACGCCCACATCCCTCCTACGGTCACTTGCGCCTACTTACGCCGACACATTTCAGCTCCGCGAGCGCAACGTAGGACGCATGTGGTACGGGAATAAGGGAGAGCTCTCTCCAAGTTAAGCTAGCGTAGCGCAACTATGATGCGCTACACCTGAGTAAATATGCGCCGATCTACGAGAATATGGCCCAGTATGCGTAATCAGAGTAAAACTTGATATGTAACAGAGTGTTAGCAGAACTGCTAAGAATTAAAATTTAAAGATGTGAAAGCAAAATACTAGGGAGTTGAGTTATAAAAAGCAAATAGGCTGGTTACCTAAGCAAGCCATAAATTAATTCAGCGACCATGTATTTTATAACCAGTTTTTAATATTATATGCTGACTTAGTTGCATGTCACCTTCAAACTGCTTCAGTTTGAGATCCAATATGTGTAAATTATGTCTGGCTAACAATGTTAAAAGATAAAGCTTTGAAACATTTCATCAATGGCCCTGATCTCAGTATAGCCCTGCGTAAAAACACATTATTTGACGCTCAGGACATAGTGACATGAACGGTTCAATAGAATTTCTAAGCTTTGTGTTCATCCTGTGTCTCCTCCCATCCTCCCATTTTCAAGGTGTTTCTTAATTATGTGGTATACTATAGACAAATCAACGCATTTTGGTGAAAGAAAAATATAATACAGTTTCTATTTACTTATCAGTGTGTTTTCTCTTGATACCCAAATTCAAATTAAATTCAACTATTATAGTGTATTAGTTCTCTTGTGTTAACATATATTTCTGACAAAAACGTTGGGGGAAAAATCACTAACAGGAACATAATTGGATTAAATTACTAAAAGAATATAGATTATTCACTTAGCAATGTAAACTTTGACTATGGAATGTATATCCCTTGCCCAGGTCAGCTATTTTGAATACCCAACCTTGTGCAAGAGAAATGAAAAAATGTTTTGCTTCTTACTTATCTTGCAAATAAATAATCTTTCTTCAGGGGGTGTGGCTACCGCACTGCGAGATGAAAGGCTGACCGAGCAGCTCCTCACCACCGCTGTAGATAATAGATGGCTAAGGCAATCCACAGTGCCAGAAATGCTCATCTTCACCCGCGGCACCTCCATGATACACATAGGGATGGCTAGGAAGAAGAAAACCATGACGCAACCCACTAAGCTCCCTCATTTCTTTCTCCCTGCTGAGTGGCTGTGTGTCCAAGATGGCACTCACTGAATACCACCAGGGACTTAACTGACACTATTAACTCTTTCCCTACTGCTAACCAACCCATATCTGACACACCCCTTAAGGATATGCTGGTATCCCTGTGTGCCTCATTACACGCTAACATGATGGAGTGTGTACAGAATTTTAAAGGAGAAGTGCAGGAACTTGGAAGGAGAGTGAATCACCCTTATCAGAAAATGGGCGAATTTGCATCATTACATAAAACCCTTCTAGATGCGTATAATGACCAGGAAGACGAAATTGAGAAACATAAAGCAAAAGTGGCAGATTTAGAGTTGAAAATGTATTTATTGGTTTCGTATAAACAACACATAAAAATAAAAGAATAATACAAAAGGAAACAATAATCAATGGTACATAAAAGTGACGATCGTGATCAAACACGTAATTTGAGTTAGCCCAATGGCTATCGCCCACAGCTTAACTCCTGATGTCTTATAGGAAGTAATGAACGTCATCGGTCGTCTTTAGGAGCAGAAAACGACTCCCATCAGGCGGGTGTCATTGTTTCCGATCAGATAACATATGAAGAATTCAAAGTAAAAAAAAAAAAAAAAAAAAAAGGAAAAGAGAGGAAACGAACGACCTAAAGAAGGTCATGGAAAGGGAAAAAGAGAAAAGGAAAGAAGAAAGAGCAGAAAAGAGCAGGAAACAGTAGGGGTAGGGCACGAGGGCTGCTGTGAAAACATTTGCTGGGTAGGGTCACAGGAGGGCAATGGGGAGGGACATCCGGAGGTATACGCTTCGATCAGCCCAGAAATAGGGTCATAGGTCAGGGCGGTCGTGTTGGGGGTGGCAGCATGTTAATGAGAGTATCAGAGGCGGAGAAGTGGAGCCAAGTCGACCACAGCATCTTGAATTTATCAAAGGAGTCATTGTCAAGGGCCAGCATCTCCTCCATTCTCATGGTATCGTTCATGATTGAAACCCACCGTGACAAGGGGGGAGTGACAGTCGTTTTCCAAAATGAAGGAATGAGCTGTCTCGCTGAGGACATAAAGAAACGGAGAAGACCAACCAAAGCTAACCAACCCATATCTGACACACCCCTTAAGGATATGCTGGTATCCCTGTGTGCCTCATTACACGCTAACATGATGGAGTGTGTACAGAATTTTAAAGGAGAAGTGCAGGAACTTGGAAGGAGAGTGAATCACCCTTATCAGAAAATGGGCGAATTTGCATCATTACATAAAACCCTTCTAGATGCGTATAATGACCAGGAAGACGAAATTGAGAAACATAAAGCAAAAGTGGCAGATTTAGAGTTGAAAATGTATTTATTGGTTTCGTATAAACAACACATAAAAATAAAAGAATAATACAAAAGGAAACAATAATCAATGGTACATAAAAGTGACGATCGTGATCAAACACGTAATTTGAGTTAGCCCAATGGCTATCGCCCACAGCTTAACTCCTGATGTCTTATAGGAAGTAATGAACGTCATCGGTCGTCTTTAGGAGCAGAAAACGACTCCCATCAGGCGGGTGTCATTGTTTCCGATCAGATAACATATGAAGAATTCAAAGTAAAAAAAAAAAAAAAAAAAAAAAAGGAAAAGAGAGGAAACGAACGACCTAAAGAAGGTCATGGAAAGGGAAAAAGAGAAAAGGAAAGAAGAAAGAGCAGAAAAGAGCAGGAAACAGTAGGGGTAGGGCACGAGGGCTGCTGTGAAAACATTTGCTGGGTAGGGTCACAGGAGGGCAATGGGGAGGGACATCCGGAGGTATACGCTTCGATCAGCCCAGAAATAGGGTCATAGGTCAGGGCGGTCGTGTTGGGGGTGGCAGCATGTTAATGAGAGTATCAGAGGCGGAGAAGTGGAGCCAAGTCGACCACAGCATCTTGAATTTATCAAAGGAGTCATTGTCAAGGGCCAGCATCTCCTCCATTCTCATGGTATCGTTCATGATTGAAACCCACCGTGACAAGGGGGGAGTGACAGTCGTTTTCCAAAATGAAGGAATGAGCTGTCTCGCTGAGGACATAAAGAAACGGAGAAGACTTTTCTTTTGAGACGAAACCGACCCAGGGAGAATGGAAAGGAGGGCGATCTTGGGGGAGGGTGTCAATGTGTCATCATAAATTTTATTATAACAAGTAAATACCTGAGTCCAGAAGGGGCGGATCCTCTCGCATTCCCACCAGATATGGAGATAGGTCCCTGTAGAAGAGGTGCATCGCCAACATGTGGCTGGAGTAGACGGGAACAATTTGTGTAACGTGAGGGGGTCCCTGTACCACCGTGACAAAACCTTATAGTTCTTTTCCTGGGAGTAGCAGGATATCGTTGATTTGTGAGTAAACAGAAACGAGGTCTGCCAGTCCGATCGGGATATGTCTTCTTTCAGATCTGCAGACCACTTCCCCGTGTAAGGAGGCAAATCAGCATGTAGTAGAGCTTGAAGGAGACAGTATATGGTAGAGAGAAGGTGTCTGGGTGTTTCAGAGAGGGAGCACAGTCGTTCAAATTCAGTGTAGGGGCGGTGGATTTGGGAGGAACTGTGTAGACACTGTGCAAATGTAGAGAGGTGAAGGGTGGTAAGCCAGTCTATGGGACCCGTCGATGTGACCGGAGTCCCTCGCAGCGGGTCCACAAAAGAGTGTGCTTGTGGCCAGTCAGAACGCCTAAAGGGCCCTATTGTGGCCGCCCCTATGCCCTGGGGGAATACGGGGTTATCGAACAAAGGGGACAATGGGGAAGGGTCGGAGGACAAGGAGGTGCATAGACCCCTATGGACCCATAGTCTGAGAGAGGCAATCGTCAATGGTGAGAGGGACGGCAAGCGGGAAAAATTGGACCCATATCCCCAGAGAAGGGCCCGTAGATCCACGGGTGTTAGGTCTTGTTCGATGGCGACAGAAGCCTTTAGGAAAGGGCGGGGGAACCATTCCAGAATGCGTGCCACATGAGTGGCTTTGTAATAAGTCTCAAAGTCGGGTAGACCTGCTCCACCCTGTAACTTCGGGAGTGTGAGTAACTTGTATCTCACTCTGGGCATCCCCCTATTCCACAGAAATCTGATAGCTAGTGAGCGTAGGGCCGCAAAAAAGGTTTTAGGGACTAAAACAGGGATCGTCTGAAAGAGGTATAATAATTTGGGGAGGGTGTCCATTTTAAGGGTGTTGATCCTTCCAAACCACGGTAAGGGGGAACCTCCCCATCCCTCCAAGTCCTTCCGGATGCGAGAAAGTAAAGGGATATAGTTCAGGGAGAACAGGTTGGAAAGGTTGGAGGGTATTGTAACCCCCAAGTAGGACACTCCCTTCGCCTTCCATTGGAATGAGTAGTTAGACCGTAGGGAGGACATCACAGGAGCAGGGAGAGAAATGTTGAGAGCTTCAGTCTTGGAGACGTTAAGCTTAAAGTTACTAAAAGACCCAAACCTTTGAAATTCATGGAAAAGGGATGGTAGAGAGGTATGGGGGTGTTGCACATAAACCAGGAGGTCATCAGCATATAGCAGTGTTTCTCAGTTCCAGTCCTCAGGCCCCCCCAACAGGTCAGGTTTTCAGGATTTCCTTTATTTTGCACAGGTGATTTGATCAGTTTCACTGCCTTAGTAATCACCACAGCCTTTTCATCTGAGGGAAATCCTGAAAACCTGACCTGTTGGGGGGGCCTGAGGACTGGAATTGAGAAACACTGGCATATAGGGACAGCTTATGGTGAGCGGAGGGTGTTTGTATACCCTGGATGGAGGCGTTCTGCCGGATAGCACAGGCCAAGTGTTCTATAACAATAACGAATAATAGAGGGGAGAGGGGGCAACCCTGCCGGGTGCCATTAGCAATGTCAAACGGCTCAGAGGTTGTGCCGTTTACCAGAACCGAGGCAGACGGCCGGGAGTACAAGGACAGCACTTTAGAGATAAAGGTAGAACCTAGCCCCAATTGTTCCAGTGAGAGTTGAAGAAACTCCCAATTGACCCTGTCGAACGCTTTTTCGGCGTCGAAGGAAAGGAGGCAGGCTTTCAGGCTTGTACGTTGGACAAGGGATATAAGGTGAATCGTTTTAGTGGTGTTGTCTCGCGCCTCGCGGCCCGGGACAAATCCCACTTGGTCATTATGAATCACGTTCGGGAGGAGAGGAGACAAACGATTGGCCAACACCTTGGCGAACAGTTTGAGGTCAATATTGAGCAAGGATATCGGCCGATAGCTGGTACATTGGGAAGGATCTTTGCCTGGCTTAGGGATCACAGAGATGTTGGCGGATAGGAGATCTCTTGAAGGCAGATGGAGATCGTCTATGGCGTTAAAAGCCTTAGCTAAAAGTGGCGCCAGTTGGAGAGCAAAGGTTTTGTAAAAGCGGGGGGTATAACCATCTGGGCCTGGACACTTGCCTATTTTCAAGACTTTAATGGCACCTAGGAATTCGGTCACTGCCAGGGGTTTGTCTAGTTCCAGGGAGTTTAGTTTGGGGATAGTAGGCAATGCTGTTTCCCTAATGTAGTCTTGCATGGTGTCAGTAGAATGGGTGGTGCGGGCGGGTGGGGTTGTGGGGGAGAGGTTGTACAGCCGGGAGTAGTAATCCCTGAAGGCAGAGGAGATGCCTTTCGTATTAAACGTCTTGGTTTGATCAGGGCAGGTAATGAAGGGGATGGAGCCTCGGGGCGGTCTGGGATGGAGGATCTTTGCCAGGTGTTTGCTACATTTGTTGGCTAGAGAATAATAATGATTACGTGCTCTGTCCCGAGCTATCAAGGAATGTGTATCTAAGAGTTGCAGTAGATCTCTACGCGCGTTTGAGAGTCGTACGAACACGGCGGGATCCAAGTCCCGTTTGTGGAGGGATTCGAGGTCCGCTATGGTGGAGAGGAGACGGCGTATGTCATCCGTTCTCATCCGCTTGAGACGGGAACCGTGCTGTATGAGCACTCCCCGGATCACACATTTCAGGGCATCCCATTGGATGAGGGGGGAAGTAGAGTCAGAGGAATGATCAGCGATGAAGTTCCGAATGGTTGTGGAGCTGTCTGCCACACAGACGGTGTCCCTCAGTAGATTGTCATTGAGCCTCCAGTGCATACCGACGCGAGATGTTGGAGGGCGGGCTAAGGTCAGATAGATCGGGGCATGGTCAGACCATAGTAGGTGGCCTAGGGAGGCCTGGAGGGGAGTATCTAACAAAGACTGTGATATCAGGAAGTGGTCTAGCCTGCTGTAAGAGTTGTGAGCTGCAGAGTAGTGACTGTAGTCTCTCTCTGTGGGATGCTGGATACGCCAAACATCCACCAGATGAGACGCATGTAGTAGGGATTTGATGCGTGTCAAAGAGGAGAAGGAAACAGGAGACTTACCCGAGGAAGTGTCTGCAGATGGGGACATAGCGAAGTTGAAGTCTCCACCGACGATAAGACAGGGACCCCCAAACGAGGATAATCTGGTGAGAATGGATGAGAGGAACCGAGCCTGGTCCACATTAGGTACATAGATGTTGGCCACTGTAAAGAGAAAGTCATTTAGTCTCAGCTTAAGAAAAATAAAACGGCCAGCTACATCAATAAAGGAATCTAAGATCTCAGGTTTGAAGGACTTATGAAAACCAGTGGACACCCCCTTGGATTTGGCCTGAGGGTTAGTACTGTGAAACCATTGCGTATAGTATTTATTGCGTAGGGCCGGAATAGAGCCCGTACGGAAATGTGTTTCTTGGAGCAAAAGGATATTTGAGCGCATTTTGTGAAAGTGATATAAAATCTGGCTCCGCTTCTCCGGCTTGTTGAACCCCCGACAATTAAAGGATGCTAAAGCAATAGGGGTCACCTTAGCCATGAGAGTGGATGGTAAGTATCAATATTGTCCCAGAAATGAGCAGCCCTCGATCGAACCAGCAAAGTTGAGAGAGGCACAGGGAGAAAGAAAGGGGGGAGGAGGAAGGAAGAGGGGAAGTGAGTAGAGGTAGTAAGAAAAAGAGGGGCAAAAGAGAGCAGTAAAGAGCAAAAGAACCCATAATGCAGGAAGGTGAATTACTATATCTCGACCACCATACTCCAAACCACAAATAGGAGGTAAAAACAATAAGCAAAGGGAATCTTGGTTCAGAGGATGAGGTGATCGACAAACTATTCTTAGAAAAAAAAAGGTTCGAAAAAACAAAAACAAAAAAGGCCACTAGGTGGCACCAAAGAACCATAGGTAAGGAAAAAAAAAGACCCTTACCACTTGACATACGACAGTATATCACTCAGTGTCCAATATGGCACTGAGAAAAAAAAAACCCTTAAGGGGGGGTGCGAGGGAAGACCCACAAAGCAGAGTAATCCCTAGGTCCCCCAGCTCCACGGAGTGTGAGAGAAAAAAAAAAAAAAAAACAATAATAATAATAATTATAGAATAGGTTAAAACTAACAAGCATGCAGTACAACATGTAATGATGGCAAATAACAATGACACGTAACAAATTGCAGGGAACAATCAATCGCATGAATAATGCCACACATCTCGGGGTGAACAAAACATAACAGGCCCCCAACATCAGGCAGTCCAGCAGATCAAAAACTTGTCCCACAAATATAGCGATGGTGATAAAAAAAGAGAGGAAAGAGAGAAAAAAAAAAAAAAGGGGGGGGGTAAAAAATCAGGAATCCAGCTTATGCTTAGCCATCAGCAGTACAGGGGGGTTCCCTGTAAGAGTGGGAAATCAGTGCGGAAAAGCAGGACATCTCAGTCATTGGGGCCCTGCCGGGGCATGGATCCGGAGCGTTGAGGCGTATGCTTGGGGTTGCGTTTGCGGCCCTGTTTCTGCCATTGAGGTGCAAAGGGGAGGCCCGGCGTAGTAGGAGTGAATGGCCAATCTGGGAGAGAGACCTGCGGAAGCTCCAGTGTGCTGAGGAAGGAAGGCAGATCTCCTAAGGTGCGGAATATGGCGGTTTTGCCCTCGTGGTGTACTCGGAGATGGAAGGGGAATCGCCATTGGTACTTTATCTGTTTAGCTTGCAGTAGCTGTGTAAGCGGCTTCAGAGCTTTCCTCATCGTCAGAGTCTGACGAGACAGATCCGGGAGAAGCATCACAGGGGCATCGTTGAAGTGGATAGTGGTCTGTGAGCTAGCCGCTCTCATGATTTCCTCCTTGATCTTGTAGAAGTGAACTCGGCATAATGTGTCCCGTATAAAAGAGGGGTCAGGGGTCCGGGGCCCCGAGGTTCTGTGCACACGGTCTAATTCAATGGGGTCATCTTTGGGGCGCTGCAGCAATTGGTTGAAAATCGCCGTCACAGCCGTGGGCAGATTTTTGGGGTCAACCGTTTCGGGGATCCCGCGAATGCGTATATTATTGCGACGATTTCTATTTTCGATGTCGTCTTGTTGGTAAGCGAGTTGCTGCAGCATGACAGTGTGGGTATTGAGTATTTGATCATGAGCCTGTACAGTGTTGCTGAGGCTATCAGTGGTGTTATCTATGTCCTCAAAGCGGGCACCCATATCTTTCTTAAGGTCAGAGATCTCCTTTTTGTGCGCTTTTTCTATTCTGTGGACACAATTTTCAAAGTCAGATTTAGTGGGCAGGGTCCTGATGTAACTGTGAAGGGACCTCATCTGGGCCTCCATGTCCCAGCAATCTCCTGAGCCCAGGGATACATTAGACCTGCTCCTGGTGAGCATGGAGGGAAACAGATTGTCCTCAGGGAGCGGGAGATGGCTATGGGAGCTCACCTGCGTGTGGATTGAGGACTCAGAGCGGGCTGGGCCGGCGCCATCTTGGATTCTGGGCGGCGGAGTGCAGCGGCCCGAGATCTGGCGAATAATTCCTCGAGATCGCCGCTTTGTGTATTTCCACGGGTGCCCCTCGGTGCCCGCTGCTTGTCTTTCCCCATATGCGGCGGTGAAGGCGGGTTCCTGCGATGCTTGCGGTCCGTGGAGCCGAGGGACCGGGGAGCTGCGAGCAGACACGTCCTACAGCTCCATGCGTCAGGCCACGCCCCCCCCAAAAGTGGCAGATTTAGATTATTGCTCATGGTGGAACAATGTGAGAATCAGGGGCATTCATGAATCGGTCCAAAATGAGCAGCTATAATCAATACGCCTGTGACTTGATTCGCACAGTACTGCCATCAACTCCAGCACTTGAAACAGTGATTGACAGTATTCACCATCTACCCAAGCCATCCCATCTCCCTGATAATATCCCAAGAGACGTTATAATGCATGTCCATTTCTACTATGTCAAGGACCAGCTCATATCCAGGTTCCATAAGATGACCCAATTACCTAAGGAATACTCACGGCCTACAACATCTCTCACAGTACACGTTGCAAAAATGCAGCTCCCTTTTGTCAATTACCAAAGCATTGCGTAAACCCCAACATCACTTACTGCTGGGGTTACCCGATAAAACTCACTATTACCTGCAATGACACTACAAAGGTGATAACTACACTCGCTGAGGGCCTTGCCCTGCTTCGTATCTGGGACATTCTTCCGTAGCCTGAACCCACTTTCCATACTTCCTCCCTAAAGGGAACACTCAGGACGACTGGCAGGTCATATCTCATAAACGCAAGCATAACAACCTTAAGACTTGATCTTCATCATTCAACAATAGTTTACTACCCAGTATCCCCTGCTGGTTGGAGTACATCTCCCATGATACTCCCACTCTGTGAAATGTGCAATATACCTGCAAATAGATTCTGTTGGAAATCGATCAGTTTTTTTATTGCCTTTTTTCATTGACTTTTTTTACCTTTTTATAGTTCCCTTTTAGCCTTCTTCTGCTCCTAATCAGTTTCAGGTCTGACAAGTGTGATGTCATTCTACCAACAATCCTATTCCATGGTTCAACCACTACTTGCAGGGTTCTGCACTCTCTACCTCCTCTACGACCGACCCAAGGTAACAAAAGCATTTTACCTTCCCTCCTAAATGGTTCTTAACCTCTTCCCGGCCACATGCCATCGTTATACGGTGACAGTATGGCACTCCTGCACGTATCGCGTGCAGGCACTGTTGCAGGCGGGCTGTGGGAGCATGCCCACGGGTCGGACGGACTCGATCTCCGCCGGTGACCCCGCGATTGCCTTTTACACAGGCAGAACTGGGAACTGCCTATGTAAACAAGGAATCACCCTGATCTGCCTAGTGACATGTAAGAGATCTATTGTTCCCAGTGATCGGGAACAATGATCTCTGTCATGTCACTGGTAGCCCATCCCCCTACAGTTAGAACACACCCAGGGAACACACTTAACCCCTTGATCGCCCCCTAGTGTTAACCCTTTCCCTGCCAGTGCAATTTTAACATTGATCAGTGCATTTTTATAGCACTGATCAATGTAGTAATGTCAATGGTCCTCAAAAAGTGTCATTTGGGGTTAAATTTGTCCACCACAATGTCGCAGTCCTGCTAAAAATTGCAGGTCACCACCATTAATAGTAAAAACAATAAAAAATAAATAAAAGTCCCTAAAGCCCCTTTCACACTTGTGCGATTCCAAAGTTGTGCAATTTTGCCACAAAATCGGGGCAGCAATTTTGACAAAACAGTCATACAACTGTGGATCTGACTTTGCCCTGTGACTTGAATTCCGACTTGAATGACCAGGGATCCGACTTTGATCCCTGAATAATAAGGGGGAAATCCACGCCATCATGCCCCAGGCGGTGACGTAATAAAGGTCGGGGTCGCCAGATGACATCACCCGTTGACCCTGCCCTATGCCAATATAAGTCACTGCACACTGCGCATCATGCAGTTCTGCTCGCTTGTCCCGACCCCCTTTCCTGACCTGCCGTGCTGTGTGCTCAAATAAGGGTCTGGTATGGATTCTGGAGGGACACCTATGCCGTTTCTTAGGTGTAGGGGTTCCCCTTAAAATCCATACCAGACCAAAGGGCCTGGTATGCTCTTGGAGGGGGAACCCATACCATTTAAAAAAAAAATTGCCGTGGAGTTCCCCTTCATGCACAAGTTGCATGCCAAAGTCGGATCGTTAATACGGGGATCCGCCTTGTATCCGACTTCAGAAAAAAAGTAGTGCAGGAACAACTTTGAAGTCGGCACAACTTAAAGTCATGCTAATATGAATGGTAGGCATTGAAAATCATGAAGAATGACTTGTCATGTGATTTTGCAGTCCAAAATCGTGGGACAAATCGTATAAAGCCTCGTACACACGATCGGTTAACCAGAGGATAACGGTCTGATGGACCATTTTCATCGGTCCAAACCGATCGTGTGTAGGCTCAATAGGTATTTAACCTTCGGTTAAAAAATGCCAACTTGCTTTAAATTTAACCAATGGATTGCTAACCAATAGGTCAAAACCGATCGTTAGTACGCACAACCATCGGTTAAAAATCCACGCATGCTCAGAATCAAGTCGACGCATGCTTGGAAGCATTGAACTTCTTTTTTTTCAGCACATCGTTGTGTTTTACGTCACCGCGGTCTGACACAATCGATTTTTTAACTGATGGTGTGTAGGCTCGACGGACCATCAGTCAGCTTCATCGGTTAACTTAGGACAACGGTCCGTCGGTCCGTTCTCATCAGATGGACTGATCGTGTGTACGCGGCATAAGTGTGAAAGGGGCCTAAATCTATACCCTATTTTGTAGACGCAAAAAAACTTTTGCGCAAACCAATTAATATACGGCTATTGTGATTTTTATACCAAAAATATGTAGAAGAATATATGTCGGCCTAAACTGATGAATAAATATATATTTTTTTTTATGTTTTTTTTTTTTAATTGGAGCGCTTTATTTGTTTATAGTGCAAAAAATAAAACCCGCAGACGTGATCAAATACCACCAAAAGAAAGCTCTGTTTGTGGGAAAAAAAGGACATCAATTTTGTTTGGGTACAACGCCGCACAACCGCGCATTGTCAGTTACAGCAATGCAGTGCAGTATCCCAAAAAAAGGTCTGGTCATTAAGGGGGTAAATTCTTCCGGGGCTGAAGTGATTAAAGTGACATCCTTAAATATGCACATACCTAACTACCCCACAAAAAGGCCATCTTTGTGGAAAGAGGCTCTTCAGTTGGGCGGCGACCTAATCTGTGTCCAAGAAACGCACCTTTTAGCATCAACCACATCCGCCTTATCTCACAAAGACTTCCCACATGTGTTCCTAGCATCTGCACAACATAAACTAAAAGGGATCCTTATTGCAATCAAAAAATATGTGGCCTTCTCATTGTATGAATCCATCTGCAACCATGAGGGCAGGTATTTAATTCTCCTGTGCGAACTGAACAATATACCCCTTACCATCGTAAATATCTATGCCCCCAACTCGCACCAACTACGCTTCCTTAGGAAGTTCTTTTCGAAAAATCTCTGCATCTAGATGGAGCTCCCTCATTATATGTGGGGACTTTAATCCCACAGTAGATCCACAACTGCACATATCCTCAAAGCCTAGACGTCCACCTACTGAGCCTCAACCTTTATTTCACGCTGAGGATGTTTTTGACGTTTGGAGGTGTCAGCAGGCCGAAGAGCGATTATATACCTTTCACTTTTTGTGTCATAATTCCTACTCAAGGATTGATATGATTTTGGTTGATAAGATTCCACCTCAGTCTGTATCTTCTTCCACCATCAATTTTATATTATGGTCCTACCACGCTCCGATTTCCATATCCATTGTGTAAGAACAAACACCAAGTTTGTCCTATATATGGAGGGTTAACTCTCAGGTGTTCAATATACCCCAACATGTACTGTATCTGATATAGATAAACACCTTCAGGAATTTTTTGCACTGAATTCTCCTCAGTATCTGACCCCTTTACTGTCTGGTGTGCCCACAAGGCTTTCATAAGGGGCATTTTCATCCAATTTGGCTTAAACCTTAACCTCCCTGGCGGTATGATTCTGTCTGGAATTACGTACCAAAAGCGGTACAATTTTTTTCATGGAAATTTGGTGATATGTATTATAGGCCTGCAATTCTTAGTAATTACTTACTTAAACCTGACCAAAACAAGACTCTAGTAGACATTCCAGATGTGATAAATTTGAAACACAAACAAATGAATTATAATTAATCAATAATATAATTTTATTCAACAAAGCAATGAAAAATAAAGAAATTAGTCAAAGAAAGAAATTCAATACACATCCATAGTGTGAAACACTTTGAAGCAAGGAACTAGACAAAGTCCGACATTGCAATCTGGGCAATAGTACCTTGATTCTTTTCAGACTTTTTTCCCATTTTCATCCCTCTTGGAGCAGCAAACGACGCACATCCTGGTAGGCGCTAACTTTCGTGCGGTTGGCGGTACAAATTCCACAAAATGACGACCTGTCAGGCGCTCTGGATTCCCAACGTCAACAGAGCGTCGTCCGGGTCTGTTAGCAGACACTGATGTCGTCGGGTGATTGATAAAGATCTGCTCAGCCACCTTCCATATAAAGTCAGAATGAACAAGAGGTATGTTCGTATTTTCTTTATAAAGGATATAGGCGTTCCAAAGACATTGTTCAAGGAGATGCCTAAAAATCTTTTTATAGTACTTCTTTTGTTGTTTTCGCATCGCCGGGTAAAATGTCATCGCCTGATCGGCTCGGTCGACACCTCCCATTGTGTGGTTATAGTCGATCACGACTTGCGGTTTCAGCACATCTTTTCCGTGTTTTGTGCGGACCATGGTAGTGGAGGTGCTGTGCACGGTGCTCATGAGACACACGTTCTTTTTGTCTCGCCAGCGCATTGCCATCATTTTGCCCTTTTGAAAGGCAACCATCTCTCCTTTTTTTAGTTGTTTCTTGCCAAACGTAGATGGCATGTCACGCCGGTTTGGCCTCACGGTACCATACCCATCCGTTTTATTGAGGAGCAAAACCTCATAAAGTTCCGGTGACGTGTAAAAATTGTCTGTTGTCACGCAGTATCCCTGGTTCAGCAATGGGTCCAGCAGTGACAGGACAGACGATGTGGCCATCCCATAGCGGTTGTACCTGGGATTGAATTTGGTACCTTTCCCGGTGTAAATTACCGAATTCCATATATAGCCGGTGGATGATTCACATAGCATATAAAATTTTATGCCAAAGCGCGCTCTTTTGGACGCAATAAATTGGATCCAACTCAGGCGTCCTGTGTAGGCCATCAGACTTTCGTCCACACTTACATCCCTTTCTGGGACATAGGTCCGCTGAAAGTTGGCAACAATCATCTGGCACACCTCCCAGATTTTTTTCAGCTTTGGCGCAGGATGTGTGGCCTCGTCAAATTCTTCGTTGTTGGCGAAGTGCAGGTTTTTCATAATTAGTGAAAAGCGATACTCGGACATCACAGTGCCAAAAAACGGAGTGGCCAGCATCTTATTGGTGGTCCAGTACCATTTCTGGAGCGCTTTGCCCACCACCCCCTGAAGGATGATGAGTCCCAGAAAATTCCAAATGTCCTCCTCAGTGACCGGTTCGCATTTTCTGGATCTGGAAAATCTGCCACACAGCGTAGCAGATTGCTGATCGTGGTAGCGATTGGTCTCCGTCACAATTTGTAAAATGGCCTCCTCAGATAGAAAGAGTTTTAGATACGCCAGAGGGTTGTCAGCCTCCACATCTACCTTCATCCCAGGAGATCCAGTAAATCGGAACCTCGGGGGCGCTGTCTGGTCCGCATCGCTGTCTATAGGGCACCAAGTGCGCACATCACTCAGGTCAGGTGCGGGATCATTGGCGGCGTCACTTTCTGGATCAGTGTCAGTGTCAGATCCAGATGATAAATCTCCCCACGATTCACTGTCGCTCTGATCTGCGAGCAACTCCGTGTCGCTGCCGCTATCGCTGTCGCTCAGCTGGTCCAAAAGCGCATTTGGAGGACAGCGCTTTTTTGATGCCATTTTTTATATGGTTTTATATGGTTTTATATGTCAGAAATTACAATGGCAAGGGGCAATGAAAGGGCACTGTGTCAGTTTTCAAAGTGATACAGTGTAATCCTCTCAGATTACAGATTGTATCACCACCTTTTTATGTGTTTGTGTTGGTGCATACATTTGAATTTCCCTCCTAGTTCCGCTCCCATGCACCATTGCGGTGCAGGGAACGGAACCAGGAAGTCAGATGAGCGATGGACCGCGCGGTGGGGGTCTCGGCGGCGATCACAGCAATGATAGATCATCGCTGGATCGCCTGGAGAAGGTAAGGAACCCCGCTGCGCTCTCTGCACATCCACCCCGAGCGTGACTCGGGGATACCGATCGCAACATAAAAAACCAACCCCGAGTCACGCTCGGGTTTACCGCCAGGGAGGTTAAGAGGCAGAGGACACTGCGGCTTGACCAATTACTGAAGGAGATTTGCGCTCTGGAGTCTCTAAACAAATTAAATCCTAATTATTCCTCCTCCCACTAATTATTCCTCCACTCACACACTATGATAAACATTTCAAAGCTTAAACTATCTTAATACTCATCCAGGGAATTTCTAAAAGCTAAAAAAACACAAACTAAAATCACCCATCTATTAGATCCCCACTCCAAACAGAAAATGTTTAACCCAAAGGAAATAGCAGAATCCTTTGCTTCATACTATAACTCTTTATACCATCTAAACCCTGATTCTCACACTCCCGCCAACTCACCACTAACCTCTTGACAACTACATTGACTACTTTCTTACCTCTTTGCAATTACCTACCCTCTCGAGTGTCCGATTGCAATCATTAAAAGCACCTATCACATCTAAAGTGATTAGATCCCTCTGAAGTGGGAAATTCCTGGAACCTGATGGCTTATCGAATGCCTACTACAGACAGTTCTGCTCTACCCTCAGCCACACTCTATATTTCGTATTCGCCGCCGCAATGTTCTCTGCCTCCTTCCCACATGATATGCTCCAAGCCATTATATTAACGATACCAAAGCCTGGTAAAGAACCTACCTCCCCAGCCAACTTAAGGCCAATTTCATTATTGAATACTGATGCAATGCCATATATGCTGTCTGCTCTGTACAGTGAAAACTGGGATTCATCCGTTAAAAAGAGAACTCCTCTCCAAAGTGCCAGATGACATTGAATGTGAGCATTTTTCCCACTCAAGTCGGTTGTGATGACGAACTTCAGTCAGGTCGAGACCCCAAGATGGTTTCTGACAGGTTGTGCAGAAATTCTTTGGGTATGCAAACCGATTGAGCAGCAGCTGTCTGGGTGGCCGGTCTCAGACGATCTTGGAGGTGAAGATGCTGGATGTGGAGGTCCTGGGCTGGTGTGGTTACATGTGGTCTGCTATTGTGAGGCGGTTGGATGTACTGCCAAATTCTCTGAAATGCCTTTGGAGATGGCTTATGGTTGAAAAATGAACATTCAATTCAATGGCAACAGCTCCATCCATCTTCATATCAACTCTGACCATTTTCCCTGTCCCTGCTGGGGGACGGTGTGTTCAGGGTCATGTGCAGTGTTAGTTTTCCACCACACATATCGTTTTGCTTTTAGGCCAAAAGGTTAAATTTTGGTCTTATCTGACCACAGTACCTTTTTACACATGTTTGCTATGTGCTCAACATGGCTTCTCGCAAACTTCAAACTGGACTTTTTATGGCTTAATTCTTGCCACTCTTCCATAAAAGCCAGATTTGTAGAGTGCAAAAGATTCTCCCACCTGAGCTGTGGATCTCTGCAGCTCCTCCAGAGTTGCAGAGTTGGCTGCTTCTCTGATTAATGCATTCCTTGCCCGGCCTGTTAGTTTAGTTGAACAGTCATGTCTTGGCAGGTTTGCAGTTGTGCCATACAGTACTCTTTCCATTTTTGGATGATGGATTGAGCAGTGCTCCGTGAGATGTTCAAAGCTTGGGATATTTTTTTATAACCTAACCCTGGTTTAAACCTTTCCACAATGTTATCCTTGACCTGTCTGGTATGTTCCTTGGCCTTCATGATGCTGAATTATTTACAAATTTGGGGCCAGATCCACAAAAGGGATACGCAGGCGTATCTGCTGATAGGCCGTTGTATCCCTGTTTCTATCTATGCGGCTGATTCATAGAATCAGTTACGCATAGATATTCCTAAGATCCGGCAGGTGTAATAGTTTTACACTGTCGGATCTTAGGATGCAGTACCGCGGCCGCCGCTGGGGGGCATTTCTCGTCGAAATTCTGCGTCGGGTATGCAAATTAGCACTTACGGAGATCCACGAAGGTTTTTTCCCTTCGTTAAGTCTCCGTAAGTGTTAGTTTGCCGTCGCAAAGATAGGGCTGCTTTTACAAAGTGTAAAGTTAGTACACCATGTAAAAGTATACCTGTCTTTCCCGCGTCGCTGTCAAATTTCTTTTTACATTTTTTTTTTCCCGCCGCATCTCTTTTTTACCCGTTGCGATTCACAAAACTCGGCGCAACGTAACGTAACGCAAAGCACGTCTGGAAAATAGCGTCGGGAGCATGCGCAGTACGTCCGGCGCGGGAGCGCGCCTAATTTAAATGGGACTCGCCCCATTAGATTGGGCACGCCTTGCGCCGGACGGATTTAAGTTACACCGCTGCAAATTTCTAGGTAAGTGCTTTGTGGATCGGGCACTTAGGTAGAAATTTTGCGGCGGTGTAACTTAAATCGGAATATTTAAGTTGCGCCCGCTGGCTGTGGATCTGGCCCTTGGTGTCTTCTGAAGGCAATTGGTTCCACTAGATATTAGTTAGGGGTATCATTGTAAAAGGGGGCTGGATACAAATGCACATCACACTTTTCAAATATTTATTTGTAAAAAAAAAAACATTTAGCATTTTCATTCCACTTCATAACTATGTACCACTTTGTGTTGGTCTATCACATAAAATCCCAATAAAATACATAAAAATATTTGGTTGTAACAAGAAAAATTTGGAAAATTTCAAGGATTATGTATACTTTTTCAAGGCACTGTATAACTAAAATTCAATTAATCCTGATGTACTGATGGCCTATTTCATGTCTTGAGGCCCGAACATGCCATTACAGCACAAATATCTCCTAAATACCCCTTTTTGGAAAACTGACAGTCCAAGGTATTTAGTAAGAGGCATGGCTAGTTTTTTGAACTGATGAATTTAAAAAACAAATCGTTTTTTTCCATTTTCTTTTTTCATACTGTCACTAATGTAGTACAACATCATATAACTGGTGTGGTAGTGATCGGGTGCACTAACTGGTGACTGGTCACATTAAAAAAAATAATAATCTTTTTATTATATATTTTTTCTTATTTTATAATTTGTTATGTATTTCAACCATAGCAATACAATGTTGCCAGAGTAAGGTGATCAGGATTTTATTTTTTTACACACTATGATTGTGTATAACTGAAAAATGTCACTGTTATAAGCAACCATTTTTTCTGAATAAAAAATAGTCATCCAGTGTATACTATTGTGATTAGCTGTGATTGGCCACAGCTAATCACATGGTACAGATAGGCTGTGATTGTCACTTTGTGTACCATGTGATCACTGTGACCAATCACAGAGATCAACCCAATAGTATACCATAAATTGCATGAATGAAAGCCATACATTGTGTACAATTGTCATATGATCTGCAGTAATTTGTCACTGTCAGATAACATGGTACTGGCAGCGGGTCCATGGGGCACGCATGAGGCATGTTCTGGGGAGAACATCATATGATGTCCACGCAGAATGAGAGAGCTCCACCCAGCTGTCATTTGACTATAGGCCAGGTGGGAAGGTGTTAAGGTTATCTACAAACTGAGCACGGTGGAAGGAGGAACAATACGGACTTAAATAGAAATAATTTAGGGTGTTCAGTTCAGTTTTTTGTATTGCTTGTTGTTTGCAGATCACATCACAATACACACTTGCAGAAATGTGGCATGCATGATCAGGGCTGCTGTTAGAAATCATGGGGCCCCGTACAGACTACCTGACGGGGCCCCCTTTAATCCCGCCCTCAACCCCACCCCAGGCCCCTCCTCCCCACCTCTGCAGATTTCTCACCGTTTACATATGCACACACAATCATTATGACTTATCAGTACAGGGGGACAGAGACGGTTTAATTTTTTTTTTTTTTTCAATTTTATTTTATTAACAAAAAATGTTTTCACTGTGTCTTTCATTTTTTTTATATCTCTTTTATTGCTATCAGAAGTAATGAACAACATCCCTAGTTATAGCATGGGGCAGTGACAGGTCCCCTTTATGGAGAGATCTGGCGTCTATTAGACCCCATATCTATCCTCTGGCCTCCAAAGCATCTGATCAAACCCAGATCGGTTTGATCAGTTGCTTGTTCAAGCCGGTAATTGCTCCTGGTTTCTGACAGCACACAGTGGGAGGAACTACATCAGTTCTACTCACTGTGTCCCAGGAACTTGATGCTGCTGCTCACAGGACCCGATTGCATTGGAGAGCCCAGCAAAGGTGGTGGCGTGATGGTGGTGGAACCCCCTTCCACTGACTGTAAAAGTAATCCAGGGGCTTTTTAACCAGTAAGATTACTTTTTACTGTGTGCAGAATCGCTGGAGCTAAAAAATTATATCTTGATCATCGCTGTAGCGATTATCAAGATATCACCCTTACAATCCAGCAATGTACCAGTACATCGCTGGACAGGAAGTGGTTAAATGCATGTGTAAAGCAACATCTCACTGCATCTTCACCAGCATTATGAAAATCACACAGGCAGCACACAGCATGTGTTCTGTCATGGATCTGTCAGTGTCAAATGGCTTTTGGGTTCTGACTTTGGCTGTACTGTGGGTTACAAACTTTTAACCCAGTACAGCCATAACAAAGTAAGCACCCAACAGCAATATGACACTGTGACAGATCATCACAGAGCACATGCTGCCTCTGTAAGTATCATAATTCTAAATACACATAATGTAACATGCCATGCTGTGTGTAAGCCATACACAGTGAGGAGTCTATCCTCTGTGCTACACTCACTGTGTGCTCTGCAGCCATGGTGCTCAGGTTCTTTCTCCCTTGTCAGCCTCATCTAAGTCTCGGCAGTCTGCACTCTGCACATGAGGAGTTGAGGACAGGAGGCGGAGTGCAGCATCGTATCACTCCACCAGGGAAGGTAGTGAGCAGCAGTGGCCGGGACTAATTAAAAAGCAGAGTAATGTGCTGTACAGTGTTATGTACATCCGCCCGAAATACAAGAAATAGTCCCACCACTGCACTCACATCCTGGGCCCCTCTGATGACCTGATGGGGCCCAGGAATGTGTAATTACAGCCCCTTCCCTTAGCAAGTAGTAGCGGGGGAAGGACTTGAAGTTTAGAAAGCTGTATTTTTTTAATAGACAGAAATTAACTGTAAAGTTGTCCGGGCCCCCCTGTGGAGCTGCTGGGGTCCGGGCCCGGTACAACAGGGCTGCCTGTACTGCCCTATCAGCGGCCCTGTGCATGATCATGAACATCACGGCAAAAAACTGTTTTTGACAGTCAGGCAATTAATTAACTATTTTGGTCCCAGGTATTGTAAATAATAAATGACACGTGAGAATAGCCCAGACTCCCTAGTAGGGCCCTATTTATTTATTTTACTTTTTTTTAAATATATAATTAGCCAATCCCTACCAGGACTCCCCTTTCTTTTTTACAATTATCTGCTTCCTTTGACTGTTAAAGGGGTTGTAAAGGATTTTTTTTTTTTCATAATAAGCATCCGTTACCTGCAGACATTCCTCTTTTCACTTCCTCATTGTTCGTTTTTGCTCAGAAGTTGCTCTATTTCTTCTCTGTTCTGTTCACTTCCTGCTTGTCTGATTTTACTGACCACAGTGAAGGGAGGCTTTACTGCGGTGGTCAGTAACGTGCTCACCCCCTCCTGGGAACTACATCTGTGCGGCAGGATTCTCTCTACGTTTTATAGACTTCAAGGAGGTGTGAATTACTGGGTGTGCCGCAATTCATACTGGAAAATGTAGTTCTTACATGAACGAGCGATGCAAACCAGGAAGTGAATGAGAGAACAGAAACTAGAATGCCGGAGGTGATATAGATGAAAGAATTTAATAGGTATTTACTCGTTTTTTAACAGAATCATTACACTATTCTGTCTGTCTACCTTGCAGACATTAATTTTAGGCAAAATTTTTTTTTCCTTTACAACTCCTTTAAGATATGCGTTTACATTACTGGTATTTTATTATTGCAGAATGTGGTGAGTTAGGTAGACATGTGCAATTTGTTTCATTCCAAATTTGTTTCTCAACGAACTTCAACAAATTCAAAAACGAAAACCCGTTTAACAAATTTTTCAGAAAATGAAAATTCGTAAATGCGAAAATTTGTACTTGGAAAATTTGGACATTTGGAAATTCGAATATCAGAAAATGTGAAAATCCGAAAATTTGAAAATCCGAAAATAAGAACGAAAATCTGAAAATTCAAAAGAACAAAAACCTGAAAAGTTCAAAAATCCGAAATAATACCCAACTAGCTAATAATAATAATAACTGTTACCATTAAATGATGTATTTATTATGTAATTATTAGGTGTTGGAATTTCTTTTCAAATTTGGCTGTTTGTGAACATAACGATATGAATATGAATTTATCTGAAGTTACAAATTATCCAAAATAACGAATGCTGCATCTAAATGCATGGAACGTAACAAATTAATAATAATAATAATAATAATAATAATAATAATAATAATAATAATAATAATAAAAAAATGTTATTACTATTATTTTTATTATTATTAATTTGTTACGTTCAATTCATTTAGATACAGCATTCGTTATTTTGGATAATTCATAACATCCAGTAAATTCAAATTTGTTACGTTTACTAACAGCCAAATTTAAAAGCAAATTCCAATACCTATAATTTAATAGTTAGTTATTATTAGTTAGTTAGTTATTTCGGATTTTTGAATTTTCAAATTTTCAGATTTTTGTTCTTATTTCCGAATTTTCAAATTTCCAAATTTTCAAATTTCAGAATTTTCGAATACTGCATCTAAATAAATGTACTATAATAATTCAAATGTATCTGAAATTATGAATTATGAATTCAAAATAACGAATTTCAATTTCAATAAAAATTTACCCGAAAAATAAATAAATTATGAAACAAAAACGAACACATTTTTCGGCAGTGCATATGTCTAGAAATAGGTACATCTAGGGCTAAGGGTAAGATATTAGTCAGAAGGAATTCATATCACATTCAGTCTGTTTTTTCAGACTATGGTTAGATCTTTGAATCAGGCCAGTTATAAACTAAAGAAAAAGACCCTATGTGTGCTGAAAATATATCCATAATTCACATAAATTGTAAAAGAAGTATTGGCAGTAAAGTAAACTTTCAATTGTAAAAATACAAATACAAATTACTACTATGAGAATTAATCAACATTAATTGTCATTATTGTCATTAATCTTCATGACATGATTAAATCATTCTCAAGTTGCATTAGCTGCATGCTTTGTGATTCTTATTATCTTGAAATTGAAACCTTTTAACCAAAATAGACTCTTTATAAACTATTTATAAGAAAAGAAGTCAGAAATTCTGATCTGATTACCAGTTATAGAACTGTCACTCTAAAAGTATTTATTTTAGTTCATCAGTATAATAACCAGGTAACTAGTCTTTTCAGTGGGAGGGTTCAACAATAGCAGGCTACATACAGTATGTCTCATTCGATCCAGTTTATTTATAATAAGCCTGACTAAAGCTCCAACATGGGGTAATCAGTGACACTCTAAAAAAAGCAGAAGAAGTAGCGGCAACTAATAAGCACTTGGCCCTGAGTCCCCAGAGCTAGCACTTATTAAAGATTACTTACCCACACACCCCAATGTGCACCAGAGAAGAACACATCCTGGTACATTTGTATTCCCTACAAAGTTGTTTTTATTTTCCAAGATTTTTATTTGGGTTTAACAATTTTTATTGTATGTGATAGTAGTAAAGATTTATATTTTTATAGTGCTTATTTCTATATTTTTGTTCAATAAAGGTTTGGGAATGCAGGTAAATTACTTGTTTCCCTTAAATATGTTAATTAGCATATTCAATATTTTATTATTTGTAATGGGTGCTGTTTAGTTTCTTTTACAGCATCACTAGATAACAAAGGTCATCTATATAAACAGAAAGAGAAAAAGCAGCGGCATGTGATTTATTGGACTTGGTAGTGATAAAGTAAGGGTAAAAGTCTCTTTCTGACCCTGTAAAATAAGAGTAGAGATGAAATTTATAGACAGATTCCGAAGACACATAGGAAATGTAAAGCCTTTATAGATATTTGCAGAGCCTCGGGCATGTCTTATCTCCGTGCTACTGCTGATTGTGAAGTTATAACCATAAACAAACAGGTGACAAAGGGAGCGTTTACTGAACTGCTTATATTACCTACCAACAAAGTTCAATGCCAGATAACTGTTAGAAAACAAATTGTACTCTATTCAGCCCTTGAAACATTTGATTCAAAGTTCCTGCTTAAAGCATCACATATGATGCATTATTACTAGGCTGTTACTTCATTAAATAGTGAACATTATGTAGCGCCCTGCTCCCAATGACTGGGGCTCAGACTTTCAATGAAATTGGCCTCTGTTCTGGCTAATGGTTATGCTTGGTAGAATTTCCCCTGTTGCCTGTAGGTGGCGTTACCACCTCAGGCCCATGTTAGAACTCATGTGAACCATGGTGTGCTAAGTGACCCTTCTCGGCAGCAGCACAGTGGGAGTGGTGCCCCGCTGTGCATGCTGGGAAGGGATACTTAAGGGGCAGAGGTCATTTTTCAGGGTCCTTCACCTCGTGGCCCTCCTGGCGCGAGGCACGTGTGTGTGATTCCAGCCCCGGGACCATGTTGGTCCGAGGCTGCATCTCTATTGAGTAGGCCCAGCTATGCTGCCTGGGGCCTATGATTCAAGAGGGGATCCCAAGCTGTCCAAGTGGGGGAAGCTGATTAATGAAGGAAACCAGGGGAGGAAGCCTTGGAGGAGACCAAGCAAGGCAAGCTAATGTCTTGGGATAGGCCTGGTAACTTCGTTATAAAGGGATCCACTACTCAATTTGTCTTACAGTTCGCTGGATCGGCTTAAAGGCTCTTTTGCTGTAAGGCAGGATATTTGGGACTTAAATCCTGTGACAGAGGTTCCCTGACTATCCATTTTTCGCTCTCAGACGGTCTGTGGCAGAGACTGTTCTCATACTGTCCGTGTATTCTGTACCGCATACCTGAACCTTCCCCTTCTCTCTATACTCTTCACTTTCTTCACAAGATTTATGCAACAAAAATAAAATCTAACAGTTGAAGGTTTTACATCTTGTGTGGACATTGCAATTTCTACAGACTTTATTCCCCTGACAACAAACTTAGAGGTAACGTGCAAAACCCAAATCTAAATCCAGCAGCTCCTACGGGGGTAGTGCTACAATTACTTATAATAAAAACATTTTTTTTTACTTATAGTGTATGAACAAGATACACTGTTCAAGGCTTACATCTGTGTCAATTTGGGGGACAAGAAAGTTGTCTTTTGAAGATGATGGACAATTATCTAGAACTATTTTCCCTAAGTGTGGTAAACATTTGTTTGAAAATGTGATCAATAGAGAGTAATTATATGGAGATCCTGCTTGTCCTTATTCAGAGTGGCAACATTATGCTCCTCAATCCTTGGTCTTCTGTGTTGCCACTCTCTTTGAACATGCTCCACTTTCAGGGTTGGAAAGCCCTGCACTTCCTCTTCCCCCAGCCTCCCCACGTGACAATTCAGCATGTAAGGTGGGTGGCTCCAGTATTATAATTGTTAAAAGAGCTCTTCTGTGCCATGTGTCTCTGAGGTGGCTTCATCACTCTGATTGACGGAGACATTTCCTTCTTGTCATTCACCCCATATGACACACCTGCAGTCTTGTAGGTCATATCCAGAGCTGTGATTTCTCCAGTGGAGAAATTCCTATCCTCAGAAATTCGTTTTCAGGAGTGTCACATGGGACAGATGACAAAAAAGAGTAGCCTCTGTAAATGAGAGATCAGGAGCCACCCATAAGACTACAGGAGTATCACGTGGGACAGCTGAGAATTGTGTTTTCATATAAATTTATGGTAATTAAACTGAGTAAACATTATGGCCTTTTTTAAAGAAAGTTATTATATTTAGATAATTTTTTTTACAAACAGTAATTTAACTGCCAGAGCACCAATCATTAGGGATAGGCAAGCGATTGAGGCCAAGCATAAGTTAGGCCTTGTACACACGATCAGTCCATCTGATGAGAACGGTCCGAAGGACCATTGTCATTGGTTAACCGATGAAGCTGACTGACGGTTAAAAAAACGATCGTGTCAGAACGCAGTGACGTAAAACACAACGACGTGCTGAAAAAAACGAAGTTCAATGCTTCCAAGCATGCGTCGGCTTGATTCTAAGCATGCGCAGGTTTTTAACTGATGCTTTTGCATACTAACGATCGGTTTTGACTTATCGGTTAGGCGTCCATTGGTTAAATTTTAAAGCAAGTTCCTATTTTTTTAACCGAAGGTTAAATAATCTATGGGGCCCACACACGATCGGTTTTGACTGATGAAAACAGTCCTTCAGACCGTTGTCCTCTGGCTATCCTATCGTGTGTACAAGGCCTGAACATTGCCCGAACATTTTCTGTGGGTGGATGTTTGTCCGCCAAGCACAGTCAATAAGTTGTTAAGGAGGGGGGCCGTTAGTGGGGCCGGTGTTGTGATTGAAGATGGATTTTTATTGGGGGACATTGTTTTTGTTTTTTGCTTTTTTTAAAAGGTATTGTCAAAAACTGCCTCCTGTCTATTCTGTGAGAAAAAAATGTCCTAGAAAAATGAAGCACAATGCTGTGCTTTGCTTGCTTTGGGGCTTGGCCACTATGTTATCATACATCCTTTAAAGTAAATAAATGGCCAAAAAAATCTGTATTAGGACAAAAACATTCTATTGTACTATTTAACATTCATACTAAAACAGCAATGAGAATTTACCCTTGGAATCTACTTAAAGCGGAGGTCCATCCGAATTTTTTTTTTTTAAAGCCAGCAGCTACAAAAACTGCAGCTGCTGACTTTTAAAAAATGGACACTTCACTTACCTGTCCAGCACACCCACAATGTCGGTAGACGAGGCCAAGAAATTGCTCATCTCTCGGCTGCCCCAACCGCCTTCCTCAGTGAGGGAATCAGCAAGTGAAGCGTTGCGGCTACACTGCCCGGTTCCCTACTGCGCATGTGCGAGCCGCGTGGCGCACCGTCACTGGTTCCCGCTGTCTTCTGTGACCAGTGTGTTTCCCAGAACACAGCGGGGGGTGACGCAAAGGGCCCAGAAATGGGTGCAAATACCTGTATCTGCAACCCCCACCCCCCCGAAAGGTGCCAAATGTGACACTTGAGGGGGGAGGGTTCCGAAAAGCGGAGGTTCACTTTTTGTGTGGACCTCTGCTTTAATTAAAAAATAAAAAACACAAACCAACTAACTGACAAACAACTGAGCAGTCATAAAACGAAATCAAATAGAATTACAGTAGGTGTTTGTGATATTGTGTTTTTAGCACGACAGCATCGCGCTGATTCTCGGCGACATGGTGCCGAGATCTCGCCGACATCTCACACTCACTGGAATAGTGACAGCACATCCCAGCAAGTGCGTCATAGAAGCGACGGGAGATCCGACTTGGATTCCCGCCAATTCTACACGTGTGCAGCGTTTGTTATGAATCCTGAGGGGGAAGTCCCCGCCGGATTTTAAATAAAAATCCGGCATGGGTTCCCCCCTCAGGAGCATACCGGGCCCTTAGGTCTGTTATGGGTTGTAAGGAGAGCCCCCCTACGCCGAAAAAAACGGCGTAGGGGGTCCCCCTACAATCCATACCAGACCCGTATCCATAGCACGCTACCCGGCCAGCCAGGAAGGGAGTGGGGACGAGCGAGCGCCCCCCCCCCCTCCTGAGCCGTACCAGGCTGCATGCCCTCAACATGGGGGGGTTGGGTGCTCTGGGGCAGGGGGGGCGCACTGCGGCCCCCCCACCTCAGAGCACCCTGTCCCCATGTTGATGAGGACAGGGCCCCTTCCCGACAACCCTGGCCGTTGGTTGTCGGGGTATGCGGGCGGGAGGCTTATCGGAATCTGGGAGCCCCCTTTAATAAGGGGGCCCCCAGATACCGGCCCCCCACCCTAAGTGAATGAGTATGGGGTACATCGTACCCCTACCCATTCACCTGCAAGAAAAGTGGTAAAAACACAAATAAACCACACAGGGTATTAAAATATTTTATTAGTCTGCTCCGGAGGCCTCCCCTGTCTTCTTTAGCTCTTTTACCAGGGGAGGCTTCTTCTTCCGATTTCCGGGGGTCTTCTCCTGCTCTCCGGGGTCTTCACCGCTCTTCTGTGATGTCTTCTCCGCTCCGGGGGTCTTCTGAGCTCTTCTGTGACGTCTTCTCCGCTCCGGGGGGGTCTTCTTCTATATTCGCCGCTCTCCGCTCTTGACTCGGCGCACCCCGGTTCTTCCTCCCGCTGTCCGGTTCCTTCTCCTTCAGGGCTGGCCGCCGCTATACTGGCGGCGGTCAGTCCGCTCTTCTGTAACGTCGTCATCTTCTCTTCTCGTCTTCCGTCTTCTCCAGATGTTGACACGCCGGCCGGCTCTTCTCGCTGCAATGATGTGTGCCCGGCTTGCGTCGGATTTATATAGGCCTCACAGTCCCATCATGCTCTGTACCTACCCATGTGATACCTACCCACGTGGTAGGTATCACATGGGTAGGTACAGAGCATGATGGGACTGTGAGGCCTATATAAATCCGACGCAAGCCGGGCACACGTCATTGCAGCGAGAAGAGCCGGCCGGCGTGTCAACATCTGGAGAAGACGGAAGACGAGAAGAGAAGATGACGACGTTACAGAAGAGCGGACTGACCGCCGCCAGTATAGCGGCGGCCAGCCCTGAAGGAGAAGGAACCGGACAGCGGGAGGAAGAACCGGGGTGCGCCGAGTCAAGAGCGGAGAGCGGCGAATATAGAAGAAGACCCCCCCGGAGCGGAGAAGACGTCACAGAAGAGCTCAGAAGACCCCCGGAGCGGAGAAGACGTCACAGAAGAGCGGTGAAGACCCCGGAGAGCAGGAGAAGACCCCCGGAAATCGGAAGAAGAAGCCTCCCCTGGTAAAAGAGCTAAAGAAGACAGGGGAGGCCTCCGGAGCCGACTAATAAAATATTTTAATACCCTGTGTGGTTTATTTGTGTTTTTACCACTTTTCTTGCAGGTGAATGGGTAGGGGTACGATGTACTCCATACTCATTCACTTAGGGTGGGGGGCCGGTATCTGGGGGCCCCCTTATTAAAGGGGGCTCCCAGATTCCGATTAGCCTCCCGCCCGCATACCCCGACAACCAACGGCCAGGGTTGTCGGGAAGGGGCCCTGTCCTCATCAACATGGGGACAGTGTGCTCTGAGGTGGGGGGGGCCGCAGTGCGCCCCCCTGCCCCAGAGCACCCAACCCCCCATGTTGAGGGCATGCAGCCTGGTACGGCTCAGGAGGGGGGGGGCGCTTGCTCGTCCCCACTCCCTTCCTGGCCGGCCGGGTAGCGTGCTTTGGATACGGGTCTGGTATGGATTGTAGGGGGACCCCCTACGCCGTTTTTTTCGGCGTAGGCGGGCTCTCCTTACAACCCATAACAGACCTAAGGGCCCGGTATGCTCCTGAGGGGGGAACCCATGCCGGATTTTTATTTAAAATCCGGCGGGGACTTCCCCCTCAGGATTCATAACAAACGCCGCACACGTGTAGAATTGGCGGGAATCCAAGTCGGATCTCCCGTCGCTTCTATGACGGCTCTGTCTCCATCGCGGCAAGCCAGCTCGGCGCTGGCTGCCGCGATGGGGCTCGTAGGTGCTCAATCTCGCCGAGAAAGGGAGCGAGATTGACACAATATCGAGTTCACCTACTGTATATTAGGTAGCTATGATTTACGGCATGTAAAATATAGCACTCAACAATATGAACACTTTTTTGAAAAGGGCCATAAGTGACACGCAAAATAGGTCAGAGTTATAATTATCTGTAGCCAACTATGCTAATGATCGCACTCAAATCTGTTCGTAATATTCTTATTTGAGTAGTGTAAAATCTAGAAAAACATGGAAGTAATATAATAGGATCTAACAGGTAACAAGCATACGTAAAAAATAATAAAAAAAACACAACAAAAGCATATCCAATGACAAATCACATTAAATTCACAAAGGTAAATTTATGAGACTAGCACAGAGAATATAGGCTATCAATCATTTATTGAATTGTACACAATGGCAGCACACAGTGCGGGTTTGATGTGCATAAGTGAGTCTTGATAGATAAACCTTGATAGCATCTGAAGGGAACACAACGTACTAGCTGTCAGGGGACAAAATCTAGCATTTCGCTAACTTCCATGCAGTTCCAAATTTAATTCTTGCAGTGATGTTTTGCTTTGAAGAGTGGAGTCTTCCCTGCTGCTTGTTATAGCAAGGGCTAAAAATATTGTGTGCATTCTTCCTAGACAATAGAGTCAATTCATCAAACTAAACAGGTTATGTTATCTCAAGTCACGGCATATCATGATGTTATTCTATAGTGTCGATCCATCAAGCAGTCAGTTGTTACAGACATGGATTCATACACGCCTAAATGTCAAAGGCTGTAGAGATATTATCTTTCATTAGACATAACCTTTCTGACCATTTAAGGAATTTTTATGTTTGTGACATTTTTCTTGTAATTTGCAGTTTCATCCATGTCACAAAACAGCTAAGAAAGATGCAGGCTGTGTTAGTGAAAAGGTAATTTTATTACCAGTATGTCTCCAGAAAATGAAATTAGGTTGAAATGTCAAAATAATTTATGGACAATTTAAAGAGGATATGTCAGATCTGAAGTATATTATTCATCAAACTTATACAAGCAATGTCATTTTCTAAAATACATTTTGTGACAGTGGGAGGAACTTAAAGCGGTAGTTCACCCCCCCCCGACACATTTTACCATCGAGACAGGCATTGTAGCGCGAGCTACAGTATGCCTGTCCCGATTTTTTTAACCCCGTACTCACCTTGTAGTCGTCCATCGTAGATTTCGGCTCCCGCGGGGAATGGGCGTGCCTATGGAGAGGGAGGATGATTGACGGCCGGCCCTGGCACGTCACTCTCTCCGAAGACAGCCGGAGTAGGTCTCGGCTCTTCACGGCGCCTGCGCACAGGCTATGCGCACGCGTCGTGAAGACCAAGCCTATTTCGGCTATTTCCGGAGAAGCGTGACGCGCCAGAGCCGGCCGTCAATCATCCTCTGTCTCCATAGGCACGCCCATTCCCCGGTATCTTCGATGGACGACTACAAGGTGAGTATGGGGCTAAAAAAAACGGGACAGGCATACTGTAGCTCGCGCTACAATGCCTGATTTTAAGGTAAAAGAAAAAAAAAATGTTTTTTTCCCGTCGATAGGGTGAACCCCCGCTTTAAAAGGGCATAGTTAAATATCATTCCCCCTATACTCCACTTACATAAGCCACAGTCCTTTAACCCACAATCTGTGCTGGGACGAAGTCACCAGTGCCCAGGGTAAAAATGCCAAACTGTACCGCCCCCAGTTTATTGTGAATTCACAATGTAACCGTATTTATTTTAGTATTTCACTGTTCCCACACATTTATTTTAAGTCTGTTCTACTTGTAAAATGTCATTCCTGCTGTATTTAAAAAAAAAAGTAAAATAAGACCCATTGTTGTGATAATAGTAACCCCCAGAATTGATGCCAGTGAACTTAAAAATAATCTCCAATATTGATGTCAGTTGGACACAATATTAACCGCCAGCATTGCTGCCAATTTTTCAAAATAAAATATCACTCAGAAATGTTGTCACTTTCTGCTGTAATAACCCCCAGCACTGATGTCAATTTGTAGGTAGGTGCAGTCTATATTCTCCACTGTAGGTGCCGCTCATCTGCATTGGTAATGCAAATGGGAGAGGAAGTTGAGAGAAACTATGTTACTCTATGAGAGAGAGAGAGAGAGAGAGAGAGAGACTTGTAAAGCGCAACACATGCGAACTGAATCGCCTCTATGATTTCCTTAGTCACTTACGTTATGATACAATTGGATGCACATGTCCCATGTGGCCCTGGTGGCCATCTTGGGTCAAGTAGAGTCTATTTAGGTCTCTGACCCCTGAGTTTAGTGCACTTTATGTGAGTGGACAGGCTAGGGACAGGTACTGTGTCTGGCAAGGACAGTGTCAGCAATAGAGGAAGGCTCCAGAGGAGTAGGGAGAGAACACAGGCTACATTTACCTCTTCAGGATTCTTCCCATTTGGGTTTGGCCAGCCAGGACACACTTTTCTCCTTGTGGTAGAACTGTCATTATTCCTGAGTCTTCTGATGCTGTCCGCAATATAGCATTCTTTGTAGATCGAGATTATGTGTGTTTACTGTGAGAGAAATTCACCTGAGACCACACTCTGGATCAAGTTGAGAAGTTTTCTTTATTGACTCGTACGAGGAGACAAGTTACAACAAAAGGACAGATATTTGCCTATTGGTTCTGACTGCCTGCCATCCGTGCAATAGGGCTGCATAGACAAACAATCAGCCTGATAGATGCCTATCTGAACAGATAATTGCCCCTGGTTCTGATCTCTATGACCTGTGCAAGCATACATAGAGCTCAGCCTTATGAGCTCCTATCTGGCTTGTCTGTCTAACAATTGTAAAACTTGCATTTATATACCTTTACAAGCCTTATCTTAGCCATCTCTCCTAGATATTATTGGTTGCTAAGATCTACGTCAATGTAACATTTGTCTTACAACCAGATAAACTTAATTATTCCCAGAATTCCTATATGTTCATTAAAGTGATTTATAACTGTTTTTGTCCAAATAAAAACAGCTGTGTAGAGACAGTATTGCACCCAGCTGTGTTAGATCAAACCCTCCTCGTCCTGATAAGACTTCACCAACTTCAAGGATAACAGATTTATGACTTTTGGGAGAATGAACTTTCAATGACCCCATCTTATGTGTTATGTGTAACAGTTATAATGAGGGCACAAAAAGACCTTTGTTTGACCCTGTCAAACTTAATTAATGTACTGTACATAACTTTCCCATATTCCACATAATTATTTCAAACCACCTGTATCACTTATCCTTGACGGTGCTTATCATACAAGCTATAAATTAACTTTCATAATGTTTCTTTGCTGATTAGTGAACTTAAAATGAACTATCCTAATACACTTTCAAGAACACCTTTGTAAACTTGTCATGAAGCAGAGAGGTCATCTAAAGTTCAACACTTATAAATTAAGAGCCGGTTCACACTGGGGCGACTCGTCAGGCGGCTGGGCCGCCTGACGAGTCGCGTCCCATTCAATGCAATGGAACATTCTAATAGGAGCGACGCAAGTCGCTCCGACTTAGAAAAAGGTTCTTGCACGACATTGGGGGCGGCTCGGGGCGACCTGCATTGACTTCTATACTCTGAAGTCGTCTTCAGGACGACTTGCAGAGTCACCCCCGAAGTCATGCCGCGGAAGTGTGAACCGGCTCTAAGACTTTCTTTATATTTATGAAATCATTCTACTTCAAGCAATCTTTCGCAAGCATTCATACATTTTTATAAAATAAGCATCTAATTTCTATGACATTTGCTGCCTGGCACACCAGGCAAATCCCAGCATAGGTGCCAATGTGCACAATAATTTTTTGCAAAAAAAAATGAAAAAATCTTGAAACATTAAAAAAAAAACGTTTTTCTTTGTAACTAAGTATTCTTTCTCCACTGATGTGCACTGATGAGGCTACACTGATGGGCACTGATAGACTGCACTGATGAGGTGGCACTGATGTGATGGCACTGAAGGGCACTGATGAGGAGGCACTAATATGCAGCACTAACGGGCACCGATAGGCAGTGTAATGGAACTATGCATGCTGCCTGGACATCGATAACCATCATGCAGTGAGGACTACAAAGAACTGCATGGCTTGTTACAATTGGATTTACCACATTATATTCTGAGCTCAAAGGGTTAATTATAGAAGGGATTCTTCCACTGCTGAATGCTAATATTCCCTTTGCATAGCTAATGGACTCTCCTTTGTGTAGTTACAGCCTCCTGTCAGGTGTATGCTGATGGGAGTGTGTGGATAATTGCTTTAAAGGTTAATTAAATTCTATTGTCTGATCAAGTCATGTTAAATATAAGATTGGAGCCAAACGGTCTAGAGAGTGAGTGGCTCAAGGGAATGTCATTATTTCAAAGCATGTGTATTGAAGCTCCCCCTGTGTGAGGAGGGGGGGCGGAGAGTGTCATTGTCCCTGTAAGTTGTTGTAACCACATATAAGCAAGGTGAAATGTGCCAATAAAGACAGTCTTGTTTGACCCTTCAACACGCAGCCTCGTCTCGTTCTTGAAAAGGGGACTCTCTCTCTCTGGATCTCGTGGATGGGGATACCGGCGGTACTTGCATATCGCAGCTTGCCAGGGAAGAGGACGTCTCCAATGGCTGATACCCTCTCACTAGCCCGGGTAGCCGTTACATTGGTTGGCAGCAGCGGGATGTCCAAGAGCAAGTGCTGAATGGAGTCGCAGTACGCCAGGCTGAAAAGATCCACACTAAAAGATTTATTAGAGAGTCGTGGTAGGAACGCCAGCAACAGACCACGGAGGGAGCTGATAGCTGACCTGCTGGAGCTGGACGAAATGGATGGATCCATGGAAGGAACTGAGCCCCTTGCACCGGTCAGCGAGGAAGATGTAATTACTGGGATTGTACAGCGGAGATTATCCTTGTATCCAGAAACATCCGTGGAACTAATCAACCAGCTGTTCCGGGAAGCAAGGGAAGAGATACAAACTAAGAGGGGACAAGAACTGGAACTGGTAAGAGCGAGACAGTCCATTACACATGCAGTTCCTACTCCCCCACCCGCGGCTACAGGAAAGAAAATACCGTTCACTGCATTTAAAGCTTTTGTAGAAAGTGAGGAGGAAATCGATGGATATTTGGTGGATTTTGAGAGGCAGTGCTCACTACACCAGGTACCACCAGACCAATGGGTCACTATTTTGTCAGGGAAATTGTCGGGCAAAGCCAATGAAGCCTTTCGGGCTCTCGCTCGAGAGGATATTTTACAATATCACCAAGTTAAAAAGGCGCTGCTAACCCGATATGCCGTAACGCCAGAAGCCTACCGCCGGCGCTTCCGGGAGTCCAAGAAGAAGGCTGTGGACTCCCACATGGAATGGGCCAACCAGTTACAAAGGGTGGCATGCCTTTGGGTCCAAGGGTGCAAGGCCAACACCGGGGAGGAAGTATTGCAGCTGTTCCTAATGGAACATTTCTTCCAAGACCTGGCCGCAGACATACAAGACTGGGTGCGAGATTGCCGTCCCGCTAACTTAAATGAGGCAGCTCGGCTAGCAGATGAGTACGCGGAGACAAGGAAAGTAAGCCAGGGTACTACGCGGCTGGCTCAGAAGGTAGAACCGCGTACTCCAACCGTCACCCCACGCCCAGAGTTTTGGGCTCCAGTCCCACCACGTCCTTTAGGGGGCTAGCAACTACCCCCGGGATTCACCTAGGGTGACGTGCCATCACTGCAGCGACACGGGACATATTGCTTGTTATTGCCCTTTGAGAGCTACAAATAACAACTGGAGACGCACAACACCCAACACAGAGGTCACTCCATCACGTCCCTCTGCGGCCCACTGCCTGGAGACCGAGGGGGGCCCTGAGGAATGTCTGGGAATTTGGTATGAGGCAGACCCAATACAAGCTGCCTCTCCGGATAACCGTCAGCATCACCGTCAGGAGGTACGGGTGAATGGACAAGTAGCACAAGGCCTAAGAGATTCCGGGACTACTATCACTCTGATTCAAAAACATCTGGTAAAGCCAGAGAACGTGTCCACTCGCACAGTTGCCGTCCGGGTCGCAGGGGGTGCTGTATTTCACGTACCCACCGCCCGGGTGCACTTAGACTGGGGAGCCGGGTCAGGAAAGACCACAGTTGTATCATGGACAACCTACCTGCCGAGGTGGTGCTGGGCAACGACATTGGCCCTCTGACTTCGGCTTATTTACCTACACCTGCTGCTGCTTGTCCCGTGACCACCTGCGTTGCTGAAATCAACCCGCTTGCTGCTGAGAACCGGGTAAGACTACCTTCCCCGACATGTACTGTAGATCCGGCACAATATCACAGTCTAAAATGGGAATGTGACAAGTTGGCCAGTGAGAAATCAGAGATTCAACAACACTATGTCATGTATTATGAGATGTCCCGTGGCTTAAACATTGAAATGCACAAACAGGTGGAAATTGTCAAAAGATTAAATGGGATTTGCATCCAGGTGGTGCCGTATCTGTCCCAAGAGCATCAGCAACAGGTTTTGGGAGCCATTGAGAGAGCAAAGCAAGTGACTGTTCCAGAACTGAATTCCATTATTCACCTTCACCATCAGCTACCGACCTGGTAAGTCAATGGGAAGGCCGACGGACTGTCCAGGCAAACAGAACTTTTACCTTAACAGCAGACCGGACATCCCCAAGTTGACCCGAAAAGGATCAATCCGGGTCTGCCGGAGTGTTCCACAAAAGGGGAGTAGTGTAATGGAACTATGCATGCTGCCTGGACATCGATAACCATCATGCAGTGAGGACTACAAAGAACTGCATGGCTTGTTACAATTGGATTTACCACATTATATTCTGAGCTCAAAGGGTTAATTATAGAAGGGATTCTTCCACTGCTGAATGCTAATATTCCCTTTGCATAGCTAATGGACTCTCCTTTGTGTAGTTACAGCCTCCTGTCAGGTGTATGCTGATGGGAGTATGTGGATAATTGCTTTAAAGGTTAATTGAATTCTATTGTCTGATCAAGTCATGTTAAATATAAGATTGGAGCCAAACGGTCTAGAGAGTGAGTGGCTCAAGGGAATGTCATTATTTCAAAGCATGTGTATTGAAGCTCCCCCTGTGTGAGGAGGGGGGGGGGGGCGGAGAGTGTCATTGTCCCTGTAAGTTGTTGTAACCACATATAAGCGAGGTGAAATGTGCCAATAAAGACAGTCTTGTTTGACCCTTCAACACGCAGCCTCGTCTCGTTCTTGAAAAGGGGACTCTCTCTCTCTCTGGATCTCGTGGATGGGGATACCGGCCGTACTTGCATATCGCAGCTTGCCAGGGAAAAGGACGTCTCCAACGGCTGATACCCTCTCACTAGCCCGGGTAGCCGTTACAGGCGGTATTGATGAGATGGCACTGATGAGGTGGCACTAATTTGCAGCACTAATAGGCACTGATATGCAGCACTGATGAGCACTGATAGGTGGCACTGATAGGTGGCATAGATAGGAGGCACTGATGGATGGGCATTGATGAAGGGGCACTGAAAGGCATCACTGATGGGCACAGATTAGCATCACTGATGGGCACTGACTGACATCACTGATGGGCACTGACTGGCATCACTGATGGGCACTGTTGGGGCTGCACTGATCATCAGAACACTGATGATCAGTGTCATCAGTGTTCAGGTCTCCCCTGTGAGGAGATGCCGCTGATCGGCTCTCTTCTCCTCGCACTCTGGCAGTGTGAGGTAAGGAGAGCCAATAACTGCAATTTCCTTGTTTACATGTGATCAGCTGTGATTGGACACAGCTGATCACATGGGTAAAGAGCTGCGTCATTGGCTCTTTATCAAGATCGGGGTTGTACCGCATCCCGAGGACACAGCGCAACCATGATCGCCACGCTGTGGGTGCACAGGCACAGTGAGGCTGGGGCGATGTCATATTTTTGGGTGCCCTGTCAGCCCTCCTGGCACCTCCCCCTCGAGCAATGCCCCTAGAGAAAGTTGCTTGCCCTGGGGGCACTGCTGAGTTCTCATTTCTAAACCGCTGCTCTATGCATCCGTAAGACGCATAGAGCAGCAGCTCGGCCCCGCCCCCCTGATCTCCCCTCATTGGCTGGCTGTGATTGACAGCAGTGGAAGCCAATGGGTTCCCGCTGCCATCTCAGCCAATGAGTAGGGAAAGTCCCCATACAACCAAGGCTATTGTGAACATCACTGGATCAGAGGGGGCTCAGTTAAGGTTTGGGGGGGCTGGGGGGCGCTGCACACTGGACTATGGAATGTAAACCACAGTGGAGGAAAATTATCAAAACTGGAGCAGACAGAATGTGGAGCAACTATGTTGTTCAGTTAAGCTTTGGAAATACAAGAGATACAGCTGGCCATACACCATACAATCAGATTGTACATGTTTCATACAATATTCTTTAGAATTACCAACACATGTAATATGAGGACAGACCTAAACTATCCATCCAATTTGTGTGCAATCAACTAATCAGGCGATTGCACTGTATAGTTGATGGTCGATCTAAAGGAGATTGCACAGCTGCTGCAGATTCTGGCTAAACCAGTTTTTACCCTAATGCCGCATACACACCATCACTTTATGTGATGAAAAAAAACGACACTTTCTGTGAAGTAAAAAAGGACGTTTTTGAAACTTCAATTTTCAAAGACGAAGTTGCCTACACACCATCGTTTTCTCACAATGATCTTGCAAAGTGAGGTTACGTTCCACCACGTTTTACCATTGAAGCTTGCTTCATAAGTAGCTTCTGGGCATGCGTGGATGAAAAAACGTCTTAGAAAACAACGTTTTTTGCTACACACGGTCAATTTCTGTGAAGTAAAAAGTGCACTTTTGAAAAACGACACATAAAATTGAAGCATGCTTCAATTTTTTTTGGTCGTTTTTTACAAGACATAAAACAACGTTTTCCCCCACACACAGTCAATTAAAGTGACGTTTTTAAAAACGTAATTTTTTTTCATCACATAAAGTGATGGTGTGTACGCGGCATCAGTGTCTATAATGCAGGAGCCAGGAGTGCATACTACACAGGTCACTTTACCAAGTACAACCATTATGATCCCTTTATGCCAGTATAAATAAACCCTCTAACCCCATATCCACACCGCTGACCTAACATACCTAAATCCCCCTTCCCAGCCTACCCACACATTACAGATCCCCCCCCCCCCAACACAAACCCCTCAATACAGACTCTTCTTCAAGCACAGACAGAGCCCCCAACACAGACTTCTCAGCACTGACTGACCCCCTAGTACATACCCCTTAGTACTGACCAACCCCTCTTAGCATTCCTTATATTCCTCCCAGCCCCCCCCCCCTCAGTAGTACAGACCTCTCAATACAGACACCCCTCAGTCCAGTACAGAAACCCCTGCCCCTCCTCAGTATAGTCACTCTTATTCCTCCCCCCACCCAGGTAGAGAACCCTCAATACAGACACACCTCCCACCAGGTACAAAAACAGCAGTACAGACAACCCCATTGCAGTTCCCCACCACACCCCACTTAGTATATTACTGCCTTTAGCTCATGCCTAATGCTTGCCTATCACACTGGCACTATAGAACTTTATACTCTCCATAACCTGGAAAAAAATGTCTTTACCATGAAGTTTCCCACTCCTAGCTCTTTGGTCCCTGAACAATTGTCATTCCGTTCCACTCTTTATCATAAGCCTTGGGAAGGTAAGAAAAAAAGAGAAACACGTAACTGGTATTTGTAAGAGGAATATTCTCTGTTGTCTGTCAGACAAAATGTATTTATGGAAAGAGATCCAAAAACTGAATTACGTGCAGCTTTAAGCTGTGGAGTTAGAAATACTTTGCATAGTCATGTCATTGGCATTTGAGTTCACAAAGTTTTTGTTATGCCTGGGATTTTCCTGACATTCTGCCCCTTCTAGCAAATAAAATAGGAGTAGGAATATTAAAAAAATCATATTTTACCCAAAATGATTGATGAAGAACACATTTCAGAAGCAAAAGATCTTAAAAAATAGAAATTTCTCCAGAACCTGTTTGAAGTGAATATAGGTTCACCTGATTGCAGTGAAAACTTCAACAGTGTCTTGTACATTTGATCTTGGTTAACACATCCAAGAAATCAGAACTTTGATGTGAAATGTCCACTGCATCTATATATGTCTAAGCTTGATATTTTTACCAGCTTTGAAAGGTTCTCTTAGGAAATGCAGTCTATAGTAATCATTATTAAATTCCACGTCTTCTATATTATGCACAGATACTTTTTTTTGCAAAGTTCCTTGCCTCAAAGTAATGTATAGCATACAAAGTGTCCTTAATTATAAATGATAAAAAAAAAAAGTTTCAAATGAAACATTCATCAATAAGGAGAAGTCAAGTGTTACAATCTACTTACGGTACTCTTTTGCAATGACTCTAAGGGGTGTATTAAAAAAACTTTTGCATAGCATAGAACTTACATGTACATTTGTTTATTGAAAGTTATTATACTATTTCCTGTGCTAGTCAAATGTTTCTCATTGATTTAAAATGCAAAATACCACACTTGTGCACTAGATGGAGCTCAGTATCATAGACATGTCCTATGATACTTAGTGCCATCTAGTGGACAAATGCAGTATTTCTATTTGTATTTCGTTTTTGTTTCCATTTGTATTGCATTTTTTGTTAATATGTTGGAACGTTTCTTACCTAGTAATCCTGACAGTAACAGCACTTCCTGTTCCAGGTTAACAATGCTACTGAATCCTACAAATTTAACCAAATTTGAGCTGTGGGGGGCTCAGGAAATACCAACTTGCTTGACAAAAACTTGATTTAAAAATTGACTGAGCCAGGTGGAAACTTAATGGATCAATCTTGAGTGCATCCAGCAGTGCCGTGAAGATTTCTTCATGGAAGTTGTTAATGTGGATGGAGGAATTGATTGATTATCATGCCATGTATTGTGGTCTTCAGCCTGTCACGAGAGCTCATTCTGAAAGACCTGATGGGCAGCTCAACAGCAAACTGACTATTCACAAGCAGTGGCTTAGCATTGTCATCCTGGTACTGGATTGATTTTAGTAGACCTCACAATTTTTATTTTGTTTTTGTTTTTTGCATGGTATTCCCACTTAAAGTGGTTGTAAACCCTTTACAACCACTTTTCACTACAGGTAAGCATATAATAAAGCTTACCTGTAGCTACTGTAGATATCTCCTAAACAATTTAGGAGATATCCCCTGTAATAGCATGTGCCGAGCTTAGAGGGAGTTTAGCAGGGAGCTTGTCTATTCATAATATAGATCTGCATGTTCCTTCGTTCCTCTATGGAGGGGGGTTGTGTGCCTTTCCTCCAATCAGCTCTCACCCAGACTCCCCACCCACTGCTGAAACAGGAAACAAGATTTCTAATACGATCTGCACTTTCCAATGGTGTAGAAATGGAAAGACAGCAAATATACATGTAAAACTTATGTAGGATGATTTTTTCATCTCTGTGTATCATCTGAGGCCAGTCACTATGTATAGGAGAGGGTTTACAACCACTTTAATGGCCTGGTATGTATTTTTACAAAGAATGCCACACTGTTTTCTTTTTTCTTTAACATCTATACCACACCCTGATCTAGTATTAGAGTCTGATATAGATAAAGGGAATCCCCTTCTGCTTTGTTGTACAAACAAAGCAGCTGAGAGCTGTAATTTCAAATGGTATTTTGTTCATTGTAAATGTCAGTTTTGCTGTAGTAACAACTGACATAGGTTGGACTTGATGGACTTGTGTCTTTTAACCTCCCCTACTATGTAACTATGTAACAAACACATGCACCACTTCACAGGTAGATACAGGACATCCCCTTGGCATGGTATTTAAAGTGATTTTGCATTTTTTAATGTTGCTCTTTAACCACCTCAATACAGGGCACTTTCACCCCCTTCCTGCCCAAGCCATTTTTTAGCTTTCAGAGCAGTCATAGTTACATAGTTACATAGTTACATAGTTACATAGTTAGTCAGGTTGAAAAAAGACACAAGTCCATCCAGTTCAACCTCAAAAAAATAAACAAACGAAATAAAAAACACAATACAATCCCATACACCCAACTCCATACCCACAGTTGATCCAGAGGAAGGCAAAAAACCCCAGCAGAGCATGATCCAATTTGCTACAGCAGGGGAAAAAATTCCTTCCTGATCCCCCGAGAGGCAATCGGATTTACCCTGGATCAACTTTACCTACAAATCTTAGTACTCAGTTATTTTATGTACATTTAGGAAAGAATCCAGGCCTTTCTTAAAGCAATCTACTGAGCTGGCCAGAACCACCTCTGGAGGGAGTCTGTTCCACATTTTCACAGCTCTTACTGTGAAAAAACCTTTCCGTATTTGGAGGTGAAATCTCTTTTCCTCTAGACGTAAAGAGTGCCCCCTTGTCCTCAGTGATGACCGTAAAGTGAATAACTCAACACCAAGTACACTGTATGGACCTCTTATATATTTGTACATGTTGATCATATCCCCCCTAATTCTCCTCTTCTCAAGAGTGAATAGATTTAGTTCTTCTAATCTTTCCTCATAGCTGAGCTCCTCCATGCCTCTTATCAGTTTGGTTGCTCTTCTCTGCACTTTCTCCAGTTCTCCGATATCCTTTTTGAGAACTGGTGCCCAAAACTGAACTGCATATTCCAGATGAGGTCTTACTAATGATTTGTACAGGGGCAAAATTATATCTCTGTCTCTGGAGTCCATACCTCTCTTAATACAAGAAAGGACTTTGCTCGCTTTGGAAACCGCAGCTTGGCATTGCATGCCATTATTGAGCTTATGATCAACTAAAACCCCCAGATCCTTCTCCACTACAGATCCCCCCAGTTGTACTCCCCCTAGTATGTATGATGCATGCATATTCTTAGCCCCCAAGTGCATAACTTTACATTTATCTACATTAAACCTCATCTGCCACTCAGTCGCCCAATTGGACAGAGCATTGAGGTCAGCTTGTAAATTGGAGACATCCTGCAAGGACGTTATTCCACTGCATAGCTTGGTGTCATCTGCAAAGACAGAAATGTTACTTTTGATCCCAGACCCAATATCATTTATAAATATATTGAAAAGTAAGGGTCCCAGCACTGAACCTTGGGGTACACCACTGATAACATTGGACCATTCAGAGTAAGAATCATTAACCACGACTCTCTGAATTCTGGCTTTCAGCCAAGTTTCTATCCATTTACAAACTGATATATCCAATCCTGTAGACCTTACCTTACACATGAGCCGTGTGTGCGGAACTGTATCGAACGCTTTTGCAAAATCCAAGTATATCACGTCCACAGCCACGCCTCTGTCCAGGGTTATACTTACCTCTTCATAAAAGGAAATCAGGTTTGTCTGACAACTTCTGTCTTTCATGAATCCATGTTGTCTGCTGCTTAAATAGTTTTTTTCCTGCAAGAACTCATCCATGTGGTCTTTTATTAAACGTTCCAGTATCTTCCCAACTATAGAAGTTAGACTAACAGGTCTATAGTTACTTGGTAAAGACTTTGTTCCCTTTTTAAATATAGGCACCACATTGGCTCTACGCCAATCCAGTGGTACTATTCCTGTCATTAATGAGTCCCTAAATATTAGATACAGTGGCTTTGAAATGACAGAGCTCAACTCACCTAGGATCCGTGGGTGGATGCCATCTGGTCCAGGTGCTTTATCCACCTTTATTCTGTCTAAATATTTCTGGACCATATCACTTTTGAGCCATTGTGGATTTGGGGCTGTGTCACTCCCACCCCCATTTTGGACATGAGCTCCCCCATGCTCCATTGTATACACAGAGCTGAAGAAAGCATTTAATAAATTTGCCTTCTCTTTGTCCCCAGTCACCCACTCTAGATTATTTTGTAAGGGGCCTACATGCTCAGACTTCACCTTTTTACTATTAATATATTTAAAGAATTTTTTGGGGTTTGTCCTACTATCTTTTGCAATCTGTCGTTCATTTTGAATTTTTGCATCCTTGATTTCCTTTTTACATATCCTGTTATATTCTTTGTAACATTTAAACAACACTAGTGTTCCTTCATTTTTATATTTTTTAAAAGCTACTTTCTTATTGTTTATAGCTTTTTTAACTTTGCCCGTGAGCCACATAGGTTTTATTTTTAGCCTTTTAAACTTATTGCCCATGGGAACATACTTTGCAGTGAGGTTCCACACAGTCTTTTTGAAAAATTCCCATTTCTGTTCTGTGTTCATCTGTGTCAATAGTCCCTCCCAGTCCAAGTCCTGGAGAGCAGCCCTCATCCTTGGAAAATTTGCTCTCTTAAAATTTAGTGTTTTAATATTTCCTGTATGTATTTCCTGCTTATAGTTAACATTAAATGAAATCATGTTATGATCACTGCTACCCAGGTGTTCCTTTATCTGAACATTAGTAATAAGCTCTGCATGGTTTGAGATTATCAGGTCCAACAGAGCATCATTCCTAGTTGGGGCCTCAATAAACTGCACCATAAAATTGTCCTGCAATAGGTTTTTAAATTTTTGTCCTTTAACTGTCCCAGAAGTGCCATTAATCCAGTCAATTTCTGGGTAGTTAAAATCCCCCATTATTATCACCGTCCCAGCCCTTGCAGCCCTTTCCATCTGTGCAAGGAGCTGAGTCTCCACCTCCTCATTAACATTGGGTGGTTTATAACAAACTCCAATGATTAATTTTGAACTACGCACATCTGTATGCAGTTCCACCCATAATGCTTCAGCCTCACCACACTCTCCATCAACCAGGTTCTCTTTCACGCTTGCTTTGAGGTCACTTCTCACATAGAGACAGACCCCTCCACCTTTCCTTTTTACCCTGTCTTTCCGAAAGAGAGCATAGCCAGGAATATTAATAGCCCAGTCATGTGAGGATTGAAGCCAAGTTTCAGCAATACCGATTACATCATAGCTCTCCTCATGCACCAGAGCTTCCAACTCACCTGTTTTGCTTGGCAGACTTCTGGCATTGGTGAACAAACACTTAAATGTATTGTTACATTTTTCTCTAGTGTTTTTCATATAATTTATAGTAGTACAGTCACACTTTGAATGACAATTGCGTGGTCATGCAACGCTGTACCCAAATGACATTTTTATAATTTTTTCCCCACAAATAGAGCTTTCTTTTGGCGGTTCTGCTGTTTTTATCTCTTGCGCTATAAACAAAAGAAGAAGGACAAGTTTGAAAAAAGCACAATATTTGTTACTTTTTGCTATAATAAATATCCAATTTTTTTTAAAGCTAATTTTTTCCTCAGTTTAGGCCAATATATATTCTTCTTAAAAAAATTACAATAAGCATATATTGATTGGTTTGCAAAACAATTATAGTGTCTACAAAATAGGGGATAGATTTATAGCATTTTATTATTATTTTTTTACTAGTAATGGCGGCGATCTGCGATTTTTATCGTGACTGCGATATTGCGGCGGACATATCGGACACTTTTGACACTATTTTGGGACCATTCACATTTATACAGCGATCCGTGCTATAAAAATGCATTAATTACTGTATAAATGTGACTGGGAGTGAAAGAGTTAACCACTAGGGGGCTAGGATGAGGTTAAGTGTGTCCAAGTGAGTGATTCTAACTGTAGGGGGAGGGGACTCACAAGGGGAGGAGACTGATCGGTGTTCCTCTGTACAAGGAACACACCATCAATCTCCTCTCACCTGACAGGATGTGGATCTGTGTGTTTACACACAGATCCACAGTCCTGCTCCGTTCCTGGGCAATTGCAGGTGCCCGGCGGACATTGCGGCCACCAGGCATGCGCATCGGGTTCCCAGCGAAGAAAAAGTTGTTTGACTGAAGAGCTAGCATTATTAAAAAAAAAAAAACATGAATGTATTGAAACATACAAAAAGGAACAATGTTATGATCATATACAGAAAATTAGCTGGTCAGTGATATTTAGAGTGATAAAATAGGGAAGTTTTTTGCTGCAAAATCTAATTTATACTGTAAAAAATACTGTTATTTTTTTATAACATGGAATTTTATGTGATTTTATTTTTGTACAAGTAAAAATTTGAATCTTAAAGTGGAGGTTCACACAAAAAGTGAACCTCCGCTTTTTGGATCCCTCCCCCCTCCGGTGTCACATTTGGCACCTTTCAGGGGGAGGGGGGTGCAGATACCTGTCTGAGACAGGTATTTGCACCACTTCCGGGTTCGGATCCCTGTGGGGAATCCAGCCTGTGACGTCACCCCCCTCCCTGCTGTCTTCTGGGAAACACTGTTCTCAGGAGAGAGCAGGGACCAGTGACGGCGTTCCGCGATCCTCGCGCATGCGCAGTAGGGAATCGGGCAGTGAAGCCCCAAGGCTTCACTTCCTGATTCCCTCACCGAGGATGGCGACGGAAGCAGCCGAGGGCCGAGCGATTGCTCAGCCTCGGCTGCTGACATCGTGGGCGCGCTGGACAGGTAAGTGTCCATTTTTTTAAAGTCAGCAGCTGCCGTACTTGTAGCTGCTGGCTTTTAAAAAAAAAAAATCGGCCGAACCTCCGCTTTAAATACAACCTGTTGCAAGTGGTGCTTTAAAAGTCCAAATACTTATATGAAACGTATTTTTGTCCATTTAGTGCTGACTGCTGACTACTAGTGCTGTCACATGGAATGTATCACATACCTCTTAATATTCAATAGTACCCGGCAATTCCTTCAGCTACCAACACTAAGCAGCAGAGGAAAAGGAAATGTAAGTATGACCTGTGGGGCACAGGGGGTTAAAACAAACCTGTTGATTTGCCCTGAATAGGAAAAACACAGATTTGCTTGAAAAACACATAGATACAGTATATTTATTCACATTATAATAGTTCTTTTTTTTTGTTTTGTTTTTTGATACGGCTATTATTGTAAATTACTTATTTTTTAAAGCTTAAAAAAATATAAAACTAACATTTTAAAATACAAAGAAAGCAAAGGCAGAGTTTGAAAATAATGTAGAATATGTAAATGTTTGATTGGCTTCATGTTAATGAAGCGCATATAATATATTAAGTGCGTTGGGATCCTACGGGGTAAATGACCGTGCTATATCAATATGCCACTCAACTCAACTCATATTAGGTATATAAATGCAGGGCACCTTCTCAGAGCCACATTGTATGTAGCTGGGACCCACACATGGCTTCCCATATAAATAAAGACATAAGTATACATACACTATATTGTCAGAAGTATTGGGATGCCTGTCTTTACACACACATGAATTTTAATGCCATTCTAGCGTTAGTCTATCGGGTTGAGGTCAGGACTCTGTGCAGGCCTATCAAGTCAAGGCCTCCACCCTAAACTCGCTCATCCATGTCTTTATAGACCTTGCTTTGTGCACTGGTGCACAGTCATGTTGGAGCAGGAAGGGGTGATCTCCAAACTGTTTCCACAAAGTTGGGAGCATGAAATTGTCAAAAATGTCTTGGTGTGCTGACGCCTTAAGTGTTCCCTTTACTCAAACTAAGGGGCCAAGCCCAACCCCTGATAAACAACCCCACACCATAATCTCCTCTCCACCAAATGATTTGAAGCAGTGCACAAAGCAAGGTCCTTAACCACTTCCTGACCGACTCACATACATATACTGCGGCAGGTTGGCAGCCCTGCGCTAACCGACGTATAAGTATGTTGGCTCCTGTAAGAGCCTTAGCAGGCGCGCGCATGTCGCTGGAGGTGGGGAACCCGATGTGCATGGCCGGCGGTCGCGATGCATGCCGGCCACCTGCGATCACGCGCAAGAGAGCCAGAACGGGGATCTGAGTGTGTAAACACACAAATCCCAGTCCTGTTAGGGGAGGAGAGACAGATTGTCTGCTCCTAAAGATTAGGAACAATGATCTGTCTCCTCCTCTAATGAGTCCCATCCCCCACAGTTAGAAACACCTAGCAAAAATGGCCTGGTCATTAAGTGAGCAAATACTTCAGGGGCTGAAGTGGTTAAAGACATGGATAAGCCAGTTTGGGGTGAAGGAACTTGACTGGTCTGCACAAAGTCCTGACCTTAACCCAATAGAACACCTTTGGGATGAATTAGATCGGACACTGCGAGCCAGATCTTCTCACTCAACATCAGTACCTGACCTCCCAAATTCGTTTCTGGAAGAATGGTCAAACAGTCCCATAGATACATTGCTAAACCTTGTGGACAGCCATCCCAGAAGAGTTGAAGCTGTTATAGCTGCGAAGGGTGGGCCAACTCAATATTGAGTGTTTTAAAAGATAGAATTGGCGCTACCCTAATAAAATATTAATAAGTGAAAATAAATATAAATACCTGTCCAAATACGTGCTCTAAAATGATCATTAATGATTAATGATTAATATATAATAAAATAAATAATACATATTAAATACAATTGCAATGTGCACGTGAAGAGTGCTATATATAGAAGTCCATATGTGACTGTGATCTCTTGAAAAAGTGCTGGGTGCCAAAAAAATGAATATTAAAAGCTGAATGTTGAATATTAGAAAGTGCTTCGTGCCAAGTGCAGCTCTGTTAGCGTATTCCACACAGTGATCCCTCCAGCTGTGCTCTTATGTGGCCCGCACGAACCAGATCATCCACCCCCTCTTGGGGTGAAAAAGCTTTCACAGTGTCTGCCCCTGTGCGGAACTCTGGCAGTTTCTCATCCCCCTGTGTTGCTGCTGATGTTTCCAATAATAGCTCATATGCAAGAGAGAGGGAATCCCAATAGTGGGATACCGTTTAAAAAATGTTTTGCCTTTATTGATAAATCTAGGTACTCACATTTAGGCAGAATCAAACAAGCGATGTAAAAAAAAACAGTTTTCGGGAAATGTATCGTGACATCCGCCTGTTTGCTCGACCGGTTTAGTTATCCGACGTCATCTGGAGCGCCCAGAGCATCACTCTCACTTCCTATTTATCATAACATTGCGTCCTAAACTACCGCCGCCATTTTGCGTATGATTTAGGGGACAGAGCCTATTTGCATTGGTGTGTATGAACGGCGGCCATCTTTGGTGTGGTTTTGAAGACCGAAGCCTAATACAGTCTTAGCTGCCATTTTCTGTGGGATATTGAAGACTGTGGCCTAAGCCGACTAGTGAATGGATTCTGATACAGCCTTACAAGTATAGGACGCAATGTGTTTGCAATCTTAAAACTATGTAAAACTCACATTTTCTCTACTGGAGAGGAGAAAATAAGAAAATTAAAAGGTATCACAAAACGAAACTTGATGGATTTTTGAGCTCGATACCCTCCAACCCTCGGGCTTGAACATAGACTTAGACTTAAATTGCTTCCTGACCAATTTTTAATAGGGTTCCTACATTCCTATATATTATTTAAGCTCCCCATCCTCTCATCAACATACCCCCCTAGGTATCTATTAACATGTCATTTAGGGCATAATATAATTATTTAAATTATCTACATTGCACACACTGCAATATATTTTTTACACATATGTTTAATTTCTATTAATATATTTTTTATATATATTTTATATTTTTTATGTAACCCGATTAGTTTCCTCTCTTTATAAACTCATCTATTAAAATTAATTTTTATTAATTTCCTCATAACTTCTATATTATAATTTAACCTCCATCATGGATTTTTTTATATTAATAGTAAAAGGGTGTATACAATATATATGTATATATATATATATATATATATATATATATATATATATATATATATATATATACTTTTCTATGGAGATATAAGTGTGTAACTATGAATGGGCATATATATATAGACTTTTCTTAGAGCTATATTATTCCCTTTGTACATATATAGGTTATTTCTGCATACTTATACATGCGTTCCTATATGATTCTAAACCAGGAATATGAAGCTGTTTTAGTGTTCAGTTCATGTCCTCATTTCCTTTTAAAAGTGTGTTTTTAAATGTGAGTTATACATAGTTTTAAGATTGCAAACACATCGCGTCCGAAACTCGTAAGGCTGTATCAGAATCCATTCACTAGTCGGCTGAGGCCACAGTCTTCAATATCCCACAGAAAATGGCGGCAAAGACTGTATTAGGCTTCGGTCTTCAAAACCACACCAATGATGGCCGCTCTTCAAACACACCAATGCAAATAGGCTTCGGTGCCCTAAATCATACGCAAAATCACCGCTGTAGTTTAGGACACAATGTTATGATAAATAGGAAGTGAGAGTGATGCTCTGGATGCTCCAGATGACGTCGGATAACGAAACCGGTCGAGCAAATAGACGGATGTCACGATACACTTCCGAAAATCTTTTTATATTGCTTGTTTGATTGTGCCTAAATGTGAGTACCTAGATTTATCAATAAAGGCAAAACTTTTTTAAACAGTATCACACTATTGGGATTCCCTCTCTCTTGCATATGAGCTATTATTGGAAACATCAGCAGCAACACAGGGGGATGAGAAACTGCCAGAGTGCCGCACAGGGGCAGACACTGTGAAAGCTTTTTCACCCCAAGAGGGGGTGGATGATCTGGTTCGTGCGGGCCACATAAGAGCACAGCTGGAGGGATCACTGTGTGGAATACACTAACAGAGCTGCACTTGGCACAAAACACTTTCTAATATTCAACATTCAGCTTTTAATATTCATTTTTTTGGCACCCAGCACTTTTTCAAGAGATCACAGTCACATATGGACTTCTATATATAGCACTCTTCACGTGCACATTGCAATTGTATTTAATATTTAATATTTATTTTATTATATATTAATCATTAATGATCATTTTAGAGCACGTATTTGAACAGGTATTTATATTAATTTATTACGATTTTATTAGGGTAGCACCAATTCTATCTTTTAAAACACTCAGGTGGGATAAACATGTAGAGGCAGCCACCTTATACGAATCCTCTGGTGGGCGTCAAAACCCATACACATTTTTATTTGAATCATACATATGAAGCTTTTTTCGTTTTTTTCGTTTTTACAATTTTCTGGTTTTATATATCATTTTTGCTGTACATATATATATTTTTTGGCTCTATTGTGTGGATTCATCCTTTACCTCTCAACTCAATATTGAACCATACGGACTAAGACTGGGATGCCATTAAAGTTCATGTGCGTGAAAAGGCAAGTGTCTCAATACTTTTGGCAATATAGTGTAATTTCCATATGCAAAGACTAATCTGTTCATTCAAGCATGGAAAGATATTTAATTATAGTGGGAAATAAAAACCATTCATAGAGGTTCATGAATGTGTACCGCCTCATACTTCTTTCCAGTTCCAGAATATCTGGCATTTATTCTCTGCTGTAATTTAAAAATCTTTTTTAACAAGAACTGTTCAGCGCTGCAAATGCAGCATTGAAAATATCTAGACATTTGCTGAATCACTTACATCAGAGAGGATTATATATTGAGAAATTATGCGGGCTAAATTTCATTTCAGTTTAGTGGCTTATTCCACAAACAAATATATTTTACTATATACAATATTAGCTGTATAAAATATTAGATTACATAAGTAAGTTTTCAAAAATGTGTGTTTTAACATTTGCAACCGTGCACATGTTACTACCTCATTATACAATCTGCTTTAGATTTACCAACAGCTATAAAGTGCATGAACCCACCTAACTGGATATATATATATATATATATATGGAATGGATTGTTTTAGGTAAACTTTACCCTACAACCCTAAATCTAATTTAGTTTTTGCGTGTAACTGTATCTTAACATTCATACATACAGAGCTGTTTGTTTCTCCCCAACAAGGAACTGCTGGTTCTAAATATTTGTGTTTGCAAAGCAAATTAAACTGTGAGATATGATATGTTGGCTTAAACAGAACTAATGCCCTGTACACACGATCGGTTCATTCGATGAAAACGGGCCGATGGATTTTTTCACCAGATATCCGATGAAGCTGACTTTCATCAGTCTTGCCTACACACCATCAGTTAAAAATCCGATCGTGCCCAATGCGGTGACGTAAAACACAACGACGTGCTGAGAAAAATGAAGTTCGATGCTTCCGAGCATGTGTCGACTTGATTCTGAGCATGCGTGGATTTTTGACCGATAGATTTCCCCACAGACGATCGTTTTTTTCTATCGTTTTTTTTAACCATCAGATCATTTTAAAACAGGATCTAAGTTTTTTCATTGATGGGAAAAAAAACGATGGGGACCACACACAATCGGTTTGTCCGATGAAAACGGTCCGATGGACCGTTTTCAAACGAACCAATCGTGTGTACAGGGCATTAAGCTAACTTTTAGACAACTGTGAGCAGACAGCTTTTTATTGCAGAAGAGACATGCTATGTCTCCCCTGCAATAATACACACTTACCTGCACTGCTTGCAGTTTTCTACTGAATTACACTAAGTTGGGCACATGCAGCTTAGCATGCATTCCTGACACGCTCTGGCCGTGCCCAAATGATTGACCCCTGTCTTCATTCACCGGATGATGTCAACCACCACAGGACAATCAAGAGGGTGAAAATCCAACACCTGAGGATCACGTGGCAACAGAAGGCAAGTGATGTAACCACAACATCACTTGAAGGTGGAGGTAAATATATTGGGGAGTTTACTTTTGCTTTAAAGAGGTTATTTCCTCCCCACCCCCTCTATAAAACTGCCATATATATGTAAAGGGGAAATACACAAATATACTTAAAGGAAATTTTTTTTTTACCTAAAATTAATGTCTGCAAGGTAGACAGACATAATAGTGTAATGATTCTGTTAAAAAACTAGTAAATACCTATTAAATTCCTTTATCTATATCACCTCCGGCATTCTAGTTTCTGTTCTCTCATTCACTTCCTGGTTTGCATCGCTCGTTCATGTAAGAACTACATTTCCCAGTATGAATTGCGGCACGCCCAGTAATTCACACCTCCTTGAAGTCTCTAACACGTAGAGAGCGTCCTGCCACAGATATAGTTCCCAGGAGGGGGTGAGCACGTTGCTGACCACCGCAGTAAAGCCTCCCATCACGGTGGTGAGTAACAATCAGACAAGCAGGAAGTGAACAGAACAGAGAAGAAATAGAGCAACTTCTGAGCAAAAACGAACAATGAGGAAGTGAAAAGAGGAATGTCTGCAGGTAAAGGATGCTTATTATGAAAAAAATGTTTTTCCTTTACAACCCCTTTAACTGTGTTCATATGACTTTTTCTTCAACAGTGTTTCTTCTGCCTCAGTGCTGATTGGCCCCTTACACTGCAATTTTGAATATGTATCTACATTTGCAAGATGAAGCTTTTGATGTCATATGCCGTCTTGCTCATTCACCATACAAATGACTGATGATGATTACCAGCATATGTGAAATAAGGCACATGATGTCAAGAACGTCATGTTACCCATGCGCAGTGTGACAGACCATCTGGCACCCAACCTGGGTGCTTCTGCCAAGATATAGCTTCCTCCACTCTGGAACCAGGAATCAAGTATTATAGCTGAGCATTGCAAGCACTAGATGACACTAGGTTAGATGCAAACTGGAACTGTCTTTATTGTAAATTCACACAGAATATACAGTATACCACACAAAAGAGATTGATCACATTGTCCTATACAATGCAAACTATAGACAGTAATATCATTAGTAAATCTAACAGTTACAGCTAAAGAACAGCTAACATAAACACATAAACACCTCACAATAGTTTGGTAACAAGGTAAAGTGGACACAAGGCTAATCACATCTCCAAGAGGATTAACAGACAGACAGAAACACTAGGTGACTCAATTAACAATGTAAATTCACACCTAGAAGGCATACAATGGGAAAATATACAATGAGAGAAAGACATCATAAAATACAGATTACACATAGTAGCAGGAGACCTCAGCATCAAGTTGTTTTAAGTTGATTATAATCTTCTGCTCAGAAGCTTTGAGTCTAGGGGTGGGGGGTTGAAGCAGTCATTGCTGGGTTGGGCACAGAGTCCCCATATCTGTATCCAGGTCCTAGATTCCCAGAGATATGGACCTAAATCCAAAGCCAAACCACTCCAAAGGTCCACCAGGCACACCTCCCACCTCCCCTCAAAAGCCAGGGCTCATAGTCAGTAGGCTACCCTGCAGTCACCTCCAAAAGCCCTGTCCTGATTTGGTCTGTCACATGCAGTATGACCATACTGCAATATATTGCAAGATCTCACAGTGGGGAGCTGTGAGGGATGATTTCACATCATAATCCAGAGATGCATGTTGATGTAAATTTTACGAAAAGGGGGGAATAGTCTGCTTTAATGATTTGATTGAAGTTAACAAACAAGAAGGCAGCTAGACAGGCTCCAGCACACTGTCCAACCACATAACAAATGGAGGACGTTACAGACATCCCAAGTCTCCTGTGAGTCATGGGAGTCTTCCGCATTTGGCTGTGGGCTCACTGACACCCATGAGCACTGGGCAGTTTCTTGGCTGGGCCTGTCACCCAGCCACAGAAAGAAGACAGAGCAGGTCACGGTGGCCGCTCGGGCTGCTCTGTCTTCTGTCTGTGGCTGAGTGACAGGCGGAAGTGATGACATCTCCATCTGTGTGAGGTGGAGGACTGTAAAAAAGTCCCACCTCCTAGATAGACAGAGCACTGATCTGATGATAGCTTGAATCAGTGTGACATGGATCATAGGAGGCGGGAATTTGTTACAGTTGCCGTTGGGATATTCAAATCTGTTTCAGAGCTCTGTGTGATCAGGCCGTATTTCATGGGCACTGGTAAGGCTGTATTCCATGGGAATTGGGAAGGCTATATTTCATGGGCACTGGAAAGGCTGAATTTCATGGGCACTGGTATAGCTGCATTTCATGGGTACTGGTACAGCTGCATTTAATTGGCACTGATCAGACTGCATTCAATAGGCATTGGCAAGGCTGCATTTAATTGGCACGGATCAGACTACATTTAATTGGCACTGGTAAGGCTGCATTTAATTGGGGGGGGGCACCATCGTGAAGTGTCACCTCCCTGAAATTAGTTTGCCACCTCCCTGAAATTAGTTTTTGCAGGTCGGAATGTCTGAAGTTACATAACATCGTGAAACAAGGAAAGGAATTACATATAACTATTTTCAAAGAACAAACACACTGGAAACTCAGTTTGCATGAAATCATACATTACCACATTTTAAAAGTAGATAAACTTGAAATGGTATACCCTGTGACTCAGGAAACAAATACAAATTATACTTTGTGCTCAGGCCAGATGGTGTAGTATGCAGTCTATTCATCTACCACACTTTTCTTTTCTTTGAAATGTCACCCTTTTTTTTTACATTATATATTTACTAAAAATGCAGCTATTACATCTTTTTAATTTGTACAGAAAACGCTTGCAGAATAGTATTATAAAAAAAAAGGGGGGAGGTACAGGATAGAAGTCCTGAGGAAGATATAAATTGGAAAGTTTGGATATAGATATTCATTAAACGCAATTTATAATTGATCTCAAGGGATGACAAGTCTTGCAGCAACAAGCCCAAAGTTTAGGTAAATAAATATATTTCTAATGAATATCATGCTAGTTCACCACATTTTTGAATGTGTAGTTCTAAAATGCACCCAGTTTAATGCCTCTTGAACACGTCTACACGTCTATGTGTCAAAACACGTAAAAACTTGCCGAAATGCTAGGCCCATTTAGCACTTGAGCATTCATTCATTTCAATTGCCATAATTATTATTATACAGCAGGGGCGTACCTAGAGCATTTGGCACCCGGGGCGGATTCTATATCTGCCCCCCCTTCCGCGTTAAAATGTAAAAACACCCCACTGTGCGCCCTGCATACCTCTGCATCCTTCAATATCTCTTTGTTACTACTGTGTACCCCTCTCCACAACTGCACCTCTGGACCCCATTACATTACACAGCCGCCTGCACCCCTTTACATTACACAGCCCCCTGCACCTCTGGACCCCTTTACATTACAAAGCCCCCTGCACCTCTGCATCATTTTATATCACACAGCCCCCTACACCTCTGGACCCCTTTACATTACACAGCCCCCTGCACCTCTGGACCCCTTTACATTACACAGCACCCTGCACCCTTTACATTACACAGCCCCCTGCACCTCTGAACCCCTTTACATTATACAGCCTCCTGCATCCCTTTACATTAAACAGCCCCCTGCACCTCTGGACCCCTTTACATTACACAGCACCCTGCACCTCTGGACCAATTTACATTACACAGCACCCTGCACCCCTTTACATCACACAGCCCCCTGTACCTCTGGACCCCTTTACATCACACCGACCTCTGCATCTCTGGACCCATTTACATTACACAGCCCCCTGCAGCCCTTTACATTACACAACACCCTGCACCCCTTTACATTACACAGCACCCTGCACCTCTGGACCTCTTTACATTACACAGCACCCTGCACATCTGCACCCCTTTACATTACATAGCACCCTGCACCTCTGCACCCCTTTACATCACACAGCACCCTGCACCCCTTTATATTACACAGCACCCTGCACCTCTGCACCCCTTAACATCACACAGCCCCCTGCACCTCTGCACCCCTTTACATCACACAGCCCCCTGCACCTCTGCACCCCTTTACATCACACAGCACCCTGCACCCCTTTATATTACACAACACCCTGCACCTCTGCACCCCTTAACATCACAAGCCCCCTGCACCCCTTTACATCACACAGCCCCCTGTACCTCTGGACCCCTTTACATCACACAGCCCCCTGCACCTCTGGACCGCTTTACATCACACAGCCCCCTGCACCTCTGGACCCCTTTACATTACACAGCACCCTGCACCTCTGAACCCTTTATATTACACAGTACCCTGCACCTCTGAACCCCTTTACATTACACAGCCCCCCACAGCTCTGGACCCCCTGCATGTTACACAGACCCCCTTCAGTGCAAACTCCCCTTCAGTTCACACCCCCCCTTGAGTGCAGACCCCCCTCAGTGCAAACCCCCCAGTGCAAACTCCCCCAGTGCAGACCCCCTCAGTGCAGACCCCCCTCAGTGCAGACACCCCTAAGTTCAGACCCCCCTCAGTGCAAACCCCCCAGTGCAGACCCCCCCTCAATGCAAACCCCCCAGTGCAGTACCCCCTCAGTGCAAATCCTCCTTAAGTGAAAACCCTCCACAGTGCAAACCCCCCTCAGTGCAAACCCTCCTTAAGTGCAAACCCTCCACAGTGCAAACCCCCCCCCCCCCCAGTGCAAACCCCCCTCAGTGTAAACCTTCAACAGTGCAAACCCCCCAGTGCAGTCCCCTCTCAGTGCAAATCCTCCCCAGTGCAAAAACTCTTCACTGCAAACCCCCCCCCCCCATTCAGTACCTCAGAGGGGGAGGCAGCTTCACTCGGCTGTGCCTGTGGCTGTGTGACTTCAGGTGTTCTGTTAGTGCCAAACACCGCTAATCGGGACCGCTGAGCTGCGGCCTTGAGAGGAGGGTAGGAATGGTACAGTGGTGTCACCTTCCCCTGGTATTGCGGTATCTGCCTGCATCTCTTAGTTGCCACTGCCTAAAGTCATGGAGCGGCGGCGGCGGCGCTGTCACTGCTTCAGTCATGGAGGGGGGTGCCGGCCTGACACCCCCCAGTGTGTGGCACCCCGGTGCGGCCCAACCCCCCCCCCCACACCCCACTTAGTACGCCTCTGTTATACAGGATTTATATAGTCGCAAGTTTGTGCAGTGCTTTACAAAAAAGCACCTAAAAAGGGGGATAGTAAAATTACAATACAGTTCAATACAGAAGAAATAGGAGGGCCATGCTCATGGAGTTTACAATTCACAAAATGTTCACTTCTGTATATTTAAAGCAGACCTTCAGTATTTTTTTCATCTTTCCAGCTATTAAATCTTCTGCCCTTGTTGTTTTAACTTTGCATTGTAAAATATATTTTTTTCTGCCAGTAAATACCTTATACAGCCCACTTCCTCTTTCTTGTCTGGTCATAGCCTAGGCCTATGACGTCAATCACAGCTCTCTCTCTAACTCCTGTGAGAGTTTGCCAGGAAGGGAGGGAGGATGAGTCATAAGAGGGCCAATGAGTGCTGCTGCGCTGAAGAGCTGGAGGTGTGCCTCTATGTGTCTGTGTAAATCCAGGAAGTGAACAGGCAGCAGGTTCAGCTGCCCACAGTTAAAATGGATGCAGCCAGACTTAGTGGAGACTTTTTCTGCAGCATAGTTGGCAAGTACAGAATCACAGTGTAAATATCAAATAATATGCAAAGTGGTTGGAGGGAAGCTTTAGAATGGCAAAATGTTTTTATTACAAATTATGTGAGACTGCGGTTCCTCTTAATCACTTCGATACCAGGCACTTTAGCCCCTTCCTGCCCAGGACAATTTTCAGCTTTCAGCGCTGTTGCATTTTGAATGACAATTGCACGGTTATGCAACACTGTACCCAAACTACATTTTTATAATTTTCTTCCCACAAATAGAGCTTTCTTTTGGTGGTATTTGATTACATCTGGGGTTTTTATTTTTTGCTAAACAAACAAAAAAATTATCTGTAGAATTGATGGACACTGATAGACAGCACTGGTATGCAGCACTGATGGGCACCAATAGGTGTACTGATATGCAGCACTGATAGGCACTGATAGGCGGCACTGATGGGCACTGATAGGTGACACTGACAGGTGGCACTGAGGGGCACTCACCGGCGGCAGTGATAGGCACTCATAGGTGGCACTGATTGACACTGATAGGTGGCACTGATTGACACTGATAGGTGGCACTGATTGACACTGATAGATGGCACTGATGGACACTAATAGATGGCACTGATGGACAGCACGGATAATGAGGTACTGACAGGTGTTACTGCTGGGCACTGATTGGCACAGTGGTGGGCTCTGATTGGCACTGTGGTGGGCACTAATCAGCACTGAGTGACTTTATTGAGGGGGCACTGATTGGTGGCTGATGGGCACATCTGATGGGTGCTGTGCTGATAATCAATGGGCTGAATATCAGCACAGACCCCCGATCGTCTCTTCGTGTCAGCCCGAACTGAGGAATGCTGTTTACCGGCACTTCCTGGTTCACGCAATGATCAGCTGTGATTGGTTACAGCTGATCACATCTTAAGGCTCCTTACCACAATCGGAGATGCCGTGTGTCAGACTGACACGCCGCACCAGCGATTGCCTCGTGGGCGCGCACCGGCATATTATCCTGCTGGACGTCATATGACACCCAGTCAAGATAACAGAACCACTGCCTGCCCATCTATCTGCTATAGGCCAGGTGGGAAGTGGTTAAAGAAAAAATATATATATTTGTATGTGTATATATATATGTGTGTGTGTATATATACAGTATATATATACCAGTATATATATCCACACTATATTACCAAAAGTATTGGGACACCTGCCTTTACACGCACATGAACTTTAATGGCATCCCAGTCTTAATACAAAGGGTTTGATATTGCGTTGGCCCATCCTTTGAAGCTATAACAGCTTCAACTCTTCTGGGAAGGCTACCCACAAGGTTTAGTAGTGTGTCTTTTGGAATTTTTGACCATTCTACCCGAAGCGCATTTGTGAGGTCAGGCACAGATGTGGACCAGAAGGCCTATTAGGTCTATTAGGTCGGTCAATGTTAAACAAGCACATGATTAGAGCTTGAAGCTCTAATTGGCTTGTTTAACATTGTGCTTGGGCACAGTTAACCGGTTACCGACCGCCCACTGTATATATACGTCCTGTTTTTAAAGATGGATATCTCGGTAACGGCAGCAGCTGCTGCCACAACCGAGATATCCATCTCTTCAGTGGGCAGTCGTGTAAACGATAACGGCAGTCTCCGCAAGATCGCCGTTATCGGTGGCGGGAGAGGGGGCCCCCCCTCCCGCCGCTCTCCCGCGCCCTCCGCCGCTTACCGGAGCCGTCGGTAGCGGCGGAGGCGATCGGGCGCTGCTGGCTGTAGTGTGAGGACGCGAGTGAGGGTAAGATGGCCCCCACCCGTCCTCATAGCTTTGCTGGGCGGGACTGATGTTTTGACGTCACTTCCGCCCAACAAAGCTATGAGCGTCTTAAAGGCATATTTTTTTGTTGTCATTTTTTTAAATGACAAGATTTCCATTTTTTTTTTTTTTTTGCATTTAAGTCTAAATATGAGATGTGAGGTCTTTTTGACCCCAGATCTCATATTTAAGAGGACCTGTGATGCTTTTTTCTATTAGAAGGGATGTTTACATTCCTTGTAATAGGCATAAAAGTGATAAATTAAAAAAAAAAAAATATTTCAGTGTAAAAAATTATAAAATCAATAAAAATCAATAAGAAAACAAAAACAACATTTTTTTTAAAGTGCCCCGTCCCGACGAGCTCGCGCGCAGAAGCTGATCACAGGTATCGCCGCGATCATTAGAGCGAGAGCAATAATTCTAGCCCTAGACCTACTCTGTAGCTCAAAAAATGCAACCTATAGAATTTTTTAAACGTCGCCTATCGAGATTTTTCAGGGTAAAAGTTTGACGCCATGCCACGAGCAGGCGCAATTTTTAAGCGTGACATGTTGGGTATCATTTTGCTTGGTGTAACATTATCTTTCACAATATATACAAAAATTGGGCCAAATTTATTTTTGTCTTATTTTTTTATTCAAAAAAGTGAATTTTTTAAAAAAAAAGTGCGCTTGAAAGACCGCTGCGCAAATACGGTGTGACAAAAAGTATTGCAATGACTGTCATTTTATTCTCTAGGGTGTTAGAAAAAAAAAATATATATATAATGTTTGGGGGTTTTAAGCAATTTTCTAGCAAAAAAAACTGTTTTAGTCTTGTAAACACCGAATCTGAAAAACAGGCTCGGGGCTTAAGTGGGGGTTGTAAAGGTAAATGTTTTTTCCCCTTAATGCATCCTATGCATTAAGGTGACAGGGTTGTGGGGATGAGGCCCTTGTACGGATGGGACCCCAAAGCACCCTCCCCATGTTGAGGGAAAGCAATCTGGTATGGTTCAGGAGGGGGGTGCTTGCTCATTGCTCCCTTTGTTGCTTGCTCAGATAAGGGTCTGGTAAGGATTTTGAGGGGGGCCCCACGCCAACATTTAAAAAAAATGGTGTGGCGTTCCCCTTTAAATCTATGCCAGACCCAAAGGGCCTGGTATGGATTTGGGGGGGGGGGGCATGCTGTTTTTTTTTATTTTGGCGTGGCGTTTCCCTTAAAGGGCCTGGTATGGACTAGACTGGGGGGGGGGGCATGCAATTTGTTTTCTTAATTCTGTTATAGGGTTCCTTTTAACCACGTCAATACACTGTATTATATATTGTACACTGACGGCACTGTATATATCTATATCTATCTATATCTATCTATATCTATCTATATATATATATATATATATATATATATATATATATATATATATATATAGATATATATATAGATATAGATATGTATTACACTGTCTGCACTGTATATATATTCTACACTGATTGCACTGACCTGCATGCTCTGGCCAATCACGGCGCGCTCTGCTGTGAGAGCCACGATTGGCCTAAGGCAGGGTGCCTTTATCCAATTATGGCTCAGGGGGCTAAGTCCACGCCCCACACTACAGGTCATTCTCAAAAAATTAGCATATTGTGATAAAGTTCATTATTTTCTGTAATGTACTGATAAACATTAGACTTTCATATATTTTAGATTCATTACACACAACTTAAGTAGTTCAAGCCTTTTTATTGTTTTAATATTGATTATTTTGGCATACAGCTCATGAAAGCCCCAAATTCCTATCTCAAAAAATTAGCATATTTCACCCGACCAATAAAAGAAAACTGTTTTTAATTAAAAAAAAGTCAACCTTCAAATAATTCTGTTCAGTTATGCACTCAATACTTGGTCAGGAATCCTTTTGCAGAAATGACTGCTTCAATGCGGTGTGGCATGGAGGCAATCAGCCTGTGGCACTGCTGAGGTGTTATGGAGGCCCAGGATGCTTCGGTAGCGGCCTTAAGCTCATCCAGAGTGTTGGGTCTTGCGTCTCTCAACTTTCTCTTCCCAATATCCCACAGATTCTCTATGGGGTTCAGGTCAGGAGAGTTGGCAGGCCAATTGAGCACAGTAATACCATGGTCAGTAAACCATTTACCAGTGGTTTTGACACTGTGAGCAGGTGCCAGGTTGTGCTGAAAAATGAAATCTTCATCTCCATAAAGCTTTTCAGCAGATGGAAGCATGAAGTGCTCCAAAATCTCCTGATAGCTAGCTGCATTCACCCTGCCCTTGATAAAACACAGTGGACCAACACCAGCAGCTGACATGGCACCCCAGACCATCACTGACTGTGGGTACTTGACACTGGACTTCAGGCATTTTGGCATTTCCCTCTCCCCAGTCTTTCTCCAGACTCTGGCACCTTGATTACCGAATGACATGCAAAATTTGCTTTCATCCGAAAAAAGTACTTTGGACCACTGAGCAACAGTCCAGTGTTGCTTCTCTGTAGCCCAGGTCAGGCGCTTCTGCCGCTGTTTCTGGTTCAAACGTGGCTTGACCTGGGGAATGCGGCACCTGTAGCCCATTTCCTGTACACGGTGGCTCTGGATGTTTCTACTCCAGACTCAGTCCACTGCTTCCGCAGGTCCCCCAAGGTCTGGAATCGGTCCTTCTCCACAATCTTCCTCAGGGTCCGGTCACCTCTTCTCGTTGTGCATCGTTTTCTGCCACACTTTTTCCTTCCCACAGACTTCCCACTGAGGTGCCTTGATACAGCACTCTGGGAACAGCCTATTCGTTCAGAAATTTCTTTCTGTGTCTTACCCTCTTGCTTGAGGGTGTCAATGATGGCCTTCTGGACAGCAGTCAGGTCGGCAACCTTACCCATGATTGCGGTTTGGAGTAATGAACCAGGCTGGGAGTTTTTAAAAGCCTCAGGAATCTTTTGCAGGTGTTTAGAGTTAATTAGTTGATTCAGATGATTAGGGTAAGAGCTTGTTTAGAGAACCTTTTCATGATATGCTAATTTTTTGAGATAGGAATTTTGGGTTTTCATGAGCTGTATGCCAAAATCATCAATATTAAAACAATAAAAAGGCTTGAACTACTTCAGTTGTGTGTAATGAATCTAAAATATATGAAAGTCTAATGTTTATCAGTACATTACAGTAAATAATGAACTTTATAACAATATGCTAATTTTTTGAGAATGACCTGTATATAAGGTTGCTTACACTGCGGCCATATATAGTGTTATGATTGAGAGAACGTTAGCTAGAGTGGAGTTAGTGGCATGCAGGCAGTTTTTTTTATATATATATATATATATATATATATATATATATATATATATATATATATTAAACTGCCTGCATGCTACTAACTAACCTGCCTCTAGCTAACATTCTCTCAATCATAAGACTATATATGGCCGCCATGTAAGCACCCAGAGGCGATTCAGTTCGCATGTGTTGCGCTTTACACGTTTCTCACTCACTCACTCAGATGCCCATCTATACACTGTGGTTTTAGTAATAAACTTACCTTAATAACAGTCTTCTATTCGGGTATTGCATTGCAGAGTGCATTTGGTATCACTCCACCTATGACAGGAGTTGGTGATATATAGGAAGCACTGGCTTATGGGGCTCTGCCCTGCTTCCTCTAGCGCAGTGTTTCTCAATTCCAGTCCTCAGGCCCCCCCAACAGGTCAGGTTTTCAGGATTTCCCTCAGATGAAAAGGCTGTGGTGATTACTAAGGCAGTGAAACTGATCAAATCACCTGTGCAAAATAATGGAAATCCTGAAAACCTGACCTGTTGGGGGGGCCTGAGGACTGGAATTGAGAAACACTGCTCTAGCGCCAGCTCAATTCAAAACACTGATGCTCTTGTTTGGTGGGTCGGCAACCCACGATCTGTGTTTTGCAAACCTACCATCCCAAAGCTGGAGGTCGGGGCCACAACAGAGGGCTCTGCGGACCACTGGTTGGGCACCCCTGATCTAGATTGTATCACCTAGTCAATGGTACTGTACTAATCAGTACCAACCCAGTTATGAGAGAGCTTTCAGTGTCTTTCTTTTTGGCACAGTACCATTTGATGTGTTTTATATTATTGGTGTAATAAAGTAATCTTATTTTAAACGTATACGTTGTAGTGTCTATGGCAGTACCATAAAAGTCCACATTGCCTCAATCACATTCTTTGCAGGTACTTTATAAGATTGTTAACATTATATGGGACAAACTTTCTTTTTTGCTGTAACAAATGATTTTGATACAATACAGTATAGGCTGGCTTTGTTGTGGTTAGTTTACCTTGTTGTAACAAAGCAACATTCTGCTATGTAAATTATATAATGCAAAAAAACAATTTTAAGTGATTTGTACATTACAAACAAAAGTAAAATAAATAAAATAAAATTCTATGCTTCTGTTCAGTAATAACATTTTGAACAAAGATCTAAAATTGGCGAGTGTGTGTCAGACCATCCTGTGCAATCTGGTACTTAGCATAGATAATGTTAGTTTTTTGGGGGATTTGTCAGCCCCTGCACAGCTCTGCAAGTATCAATTTAGAAATGTCTGCGTGTGCAGAATCAGGAACAGATTGTAACATTTCCATCTGGCTTTTATTTGTACATTTTTATCCCGTAAACCTGAAGGGCTGTCCTTTCTAGACAACACCTGCACTAAAATAAACTTCTTGTCTGTCGACAACCCATTAATCAAAACAGAATGGAGATATTTGTCAGCAGGGTTTATCGCTATGCTTATATACGTATGTGTACATGGCTAAGAAAGAATGGTCTCTTATCCCAAAAGTGTGGGAGGATTTGTGCAGCATTATAGCATGTTTTCTGTTTCTTGACATAAGCACTTGCCCTGTTATTTCATAACCCATACTTTATTTCAAGACTGGAACATTTTATTCTCAGTAAATCTGTTCTTTGCATTAAGATGTTGTTTGATGTTCAAGGCATCTATTTGTTATACTTCTTAAAGTGGACCTATACTCAAAAAAGTAAAAAATTGCCTTCTTATAAGAAAGAAGAAGCTTGGTTAATTTTGGCTAAACTGTGCCCTAAACAAATCTACCCTTTGCTTTGGATTCCTTATGAAATATAGTGGTGCACTTCCTGACATGTAATATTTCCTATGCAGTCCTGTACCTGTAGTCTCATAGCTGCATATCTGCAGTGTGAAGTCATATCCTTGCCCACGTCTGCCTCTGACTGCTAGCTTGAAGATATTAGGTGTTTCTTCCTGGGAACCGTAGTGACAGTTGGCAATGCCACACTATTGGTCTTCATAAGCTCTGCTAGAATAAGCTGTACTGAGGACCTGCAATCCAATGATCTCGCTGCTCCCACTTTTATATTATGTAGATCTTTGCTTTCTGACCTCTACTGCTGCCAACTGGCAATTTCTGCCCCCCTGTGTTGCTGCTGTTTGTGGATCTGTGACACTTCCCCTATTGCCTGATCATAATCTCCTGCCACTATCAGTCACATCGGTTAACCATTCATCAGCTATTGGATCACTAGTAAACAGGAGGCTGTGTCTGATTTAAGGAAGAAAAACACTGCTCCCCTACCAACATGGCTAATGTCACCTAGAAAAACAGCCTGGCAAAAATGTGTTGTAAGTTAGTAATGTGGAAAGGATCTTCTGTACGTAGCCTACAGGCAATACTGGTTGTTCAGGTTTTACTGAAATAGAAAAAAAATACAAACTTCATAAATTATAGCAGATATTGTAGGTGCTTGACTGATTGTTGTTTAGACCTGTACCAGTGACACTGCATTTGATTACATTTGAATATCAGCTGGCAAATGAGACAATGACTGTAGTTAAACTCTTCTATAAAATTTGAATCTGACTCATTAAACATTTCCTTATTATTGGTTGCATAAGACACTAAGGAAATGATATCTAAAATATAAGAATAGCCTGCTTTCCTAATCTATAGTGTCTAAAATGCACTTCCACATGGTAGTCAACATATAAGAACCACTAATATAAAGCAAACCTGTCATTAGAATTATGAGTGGGGCTTCCATTATTGACCTTCTGAATAAATTAGTTATTGCCTGCATCTAATGTATCTACAGTATATAATCCATATAATATATACATATAATGCATCTAGTGTCACGATCAAGGGTCAGGCTCGAAGACCAGTTGCTATAGCGGTAGCAGGACTACCACCAACCAGCAGGATAGGTATACAGGCAGTCACCCTGACGGATGACGCAGAGTCTAAGTACTAACCAGTGTTCCCAGAGCTTCTGATGGTGGAGATGGATTTGGCTGCATGTTAGTACCAGGTTACGGCCCTCAGGATCGCCCCCACCAGGAGGTGAGCAAGTTGGGGTCCAGAAGTGGGTAAGCAGGTAAGGATCAAACAGAGGTGTAGTCGGTAAAACAAGCCAAAGATCAGTAACGAGTAGTTGCAGGTTAAGATCAGACAGAAGCATAGTCGAGGAATCAAACCAAGGATTGATAACAAGTAATAGCACAATAGAGGCAGCAGCAGGGAAGACGAAAGTGAGATACTGGCTGAAGAGAGCACAGTGCAGGTGCAGGTCCCAGTCCAGTGATAACCCTCCCTTACTCTATCCAAAATGGGAAAAAAAGTGTTGCCTATAGTTCTACTTTAAGCACACATTTCTGCTAAATTTCTGGAGGACTAAGAGGATATAACCATGCCAGTGGTGCAGCAGAAAACATGCAGCACAGTGATGGAGGTATGTGGTCCAGGCAGCGAGTAAAGGAAGGATTGGGGGCAGGAATAAATAAATCTGTTTATTTTTCTCATCAGCAATCAACAGAAATAAAATTAAGATTCATTAATATGTATAACTGACATTAGCAAAGCATTGCAGGAGAGTCCTACTACCTACCTGCCAGGTATAGGTTACCATGTCAGTGTCCCTTGTGTGCAGAGCGGCCGCTTTATGGGGGCGCCAGACCGATTTGTCTTGCGGCCCAGTCCACCTCATAAGACTGACGCTGCACTAAAAGTGTAGCGAATGCCGGTGGGGACTCTTTTAATGCTGCCCCCCTGCAAAGTGCTGCCCTAGGCCTGGGCCTTGTTGGCCTAGGCCAAGATACAGCATTGCCAACTCCTACTCCCAGCCCACATGTTATACTACTCATGTTTTTTAAAATGTATATATCTGCGCTTGGTTAAAGAATCAGCAGCTGAACACTATAACCCAGATATTGAGCGTGAAAAATTAAGGCAAAAATAAAGAGTGCAGCGCTAAAATTAAACTGTAAACTTAGGTGACACAATGCCTACCAGCATGTAACAAATAAAATGCAATGTGCAATAATTAATATACAATATCACTGTAGCTAATATGGAATATTTGAAAAATAGTGAAATTATTGAAAGCAACCAACAACTAACAGCATATTATATACTGTAGTATTCAAACATGCAATAAACAAATATGCAAATTGTGCAATATAAAGTGACAAAGTTCAGTCACATGAACTTTGTCACTTTATATTGCACAATTTTCACATTTGTTTATTGCAGATATAAAAAAATACAATAAACAATCCAGAAAAAGAAAATGAGAAATTCTTAAAAGCAAATGTTCAGTGAAGAAGGTCCTAATGATAATTAATGGAGGAGAACCCATGAGGAGTGGACAGACTTAGTCAGATATTTGGCAGCGTGTCACCCATCACCATAACAATGCACACATGTCCTCCTTACCAACTCCTACTCAGAGAACACTTCCTCCTTACCATCTTCTACTCCCAGCACACGTGTCCTCCTTACCAACTCCTATCCCCAGATACACATGTCCTCCTTACTTCTAGCACACATGTCCCCCTTACCAACTCCTACTCCCAGCACGCATGTCCTACGACCAGAATGCATGTCCTCCTTATCAACAACCCCACTCTTCCTCCACACATGCCCTCCTTATCATCACCCACACTTTTATTGCATACATGTCCTCCTTATCAACAACCACCACTCTCTCATGTCTTCTTTATCCCACCCTCTTAATCACTCATGTTCCCTTCAAGCACATTTGTCCCAAGAAATTCTTTAAGTACATAAAAAGTAAGAAAGGGAGGTCAGATCATATTGGTCCCATAAAGAATGATGAAGGGAATTTGGTTACTAAGGATGGAGAAATGGCAAAGGTATTGAATTTATTCTTCTCCTCAGTTTTCACGAGGGAATCGGGGGGCTTCAGTAACCAAAACTGCAGTGTTTATCCTCATGACACGTCACAGGAAGCACCCTCATCGCTCACAGAATTATAAATAGACTTGAAAAACGCAACATTAATAAGTCACCGGGACCCGATGGCTTGCACCCGAGGCTCCATAAGGTACTCAGTCATGTAATTGCCAGACCATTGCTCCTAAATTTTACGAACAATCTACTGACTGGAATGGTACCAGCTGATTGGAGAAAAGCCAAAGTAGCACCGATATTTAAAAAAGGACCAAGATACATCCCTGGGAATTACAGATCAGTAAGCCTAACATCAATTGTATGCAAGCGCTTGGAGGGTATGATAAGGGACTATTTACAAGATTTTATTAATGACAACGGTATCATTAGCAGTAATTAGCATGGATTCATGAAGAATCTTTCTTGCCAAACCAATCTATTAACCTTCTATGAGGAGGTGAGCTGGATTTTGTAAATGCATTTGATACAGTCCCCCATAAACGTTTACTGTACAAAGTAAGGTCAGTTGGTATGGACTATAGGGTGAGTACATGGAATAAAAACTGGCTACAGGGGGGAGTTCAGAGGGTAGTAATAAATGGGGAGTACTCGGTATGGGCAGGGGTGGAAAGTGGGGTCCCCAGGGTTCTGTCCTAGGACCAATCCTATTTCATTTATTCTTAAACGACCTGAAAGATGGAATGAACAGTTCAATCCCTGTATTTGTGGACGATACTAAGCTAAGCAGGACTTCTCCACAGCATGTGGAAACCTTGCAAGAAGATCTGAACAAATTAATGGGGTGGGCAACTACATGGCAAATGAGGATTAATGTGGAAAATTTTAAATAATGCAATCTAATCACTGGGGGGAGAACCTCTGGGGGAATCTAGGATGGAAAAAGGACCTGGGGTCATAGTAGATGACAGGCTCAGAAATGGCAAGCTGCTGCAGACAAAGCAAACTGAATATTGGCATGCATTAAAAAGGAGATTAACTTCAGCGATAAAACCATAATTCTCCCACTCTACGAGACTCTGGTCAGGCCGCACCTGGAGTATGCTGTCCAGTCCTGTGCACTAGAACTCAGGAAGAATGTGCTGGAACTGAAGAGAGTCCAGAGAAGGACAACAAAACTAATAAAGGGTCTAGAGGACATAAGCACTGAACTTTTTCTCTCTGGAGAAGAGACACTTGAGATCAGGGCTGGACTGGGAAAGAAATTTGGCCCTGGAATTCATCCAGACTGGCCCACCTTGACAGGTCTCTCCCATGGCGGCCGGACAACTCCCGCAACCCCCCCCCCACCGGCCACCCAAGCCCCCTCTCCCCCTTCACTAGCCACTAGCCATTCTACTTTATTAGACTAGAACGGCTGGTACTTGTACTCTTATAGGCAGTACCAGTGGGGAAGCTAGACATTATTTCACCCGGGGCAAAGAATCAGTTCGGTGCCCCCCTTAAGGGACAAGATTAGGCAGAAGTGAGAAACTCCCAGGCCATAGCTGTTGAGTCAGCTGTCTGTCCCCTCCCCCATGCTCCTCTGTCACCCCCCCTGCTCCTCTGGTCCTTTGTTCCCCACAGGTGAGCGCTGCGGGAAGGAAGAGACAGAGGAGCAGAGGGGGGCGGCGGTCCGCTGTCACTGAAGCCGTCCCACTGAGCCATTGGCCCACCGGGAAACTCCCTGTAGTCCCAATGGCCAGTCCATCCCTGCTTGAGATAGGATATGATTTCAATGTAAAAATACCATACTGGTGACCCCACAATAGGGATAAAACTTTTCCATGTAAGGGAATTTAATAAGACACGTGGCCATTCACTAAAATTAGAAGAAAAGCGGTTTAACCTTGAACTGCGGTTTAACTGGTTTAACCCTGAACTGCGTAGAGGGTTCTTTACTGTAAGAGCAGTAAGGATGTGGAATTCCTTTCCACAGGCAGTGGTTTCAGTGGGGAGCATCAATAATTTAAAAAAACTATTAGATAAGCACATGAATGGCCACAACGTACAGGTGTATACAATGTAGTACTGACATAAAATCACACACATATGTTGGACTAGATGGACTTTTCAATCTCGCCTACTATATATGTCGTCTCCTCAGCTGTAACATATAACACTTCTAGATTCAATCATGTAAAGAAGAAGTTCTGTTTTTCAACCTTCCACCCATGCTATAGTTGAATGATGGCTACAAAGCTGGCCTTAATTGCTGGGAGGGCATCAATAGACGTGCATATCAGTGCCTGCTATCAGTGCCCACTAGTGCCACCTGCCAGTGCCCACCAGTGCCACCTATCAATACTTACCAGTGCCACCTATCAGTGCCTATTAGTGCTGCCAACCAGTGCCTCATCATCAGTACCACCTATCAGTGCTGCATATCAGTGTCTAACAGTGCCCATCAGTGCCGCCTATCAGTGCCACCTATCATTGCCCTTTAGTGACACCCATAAGTGCCTTCCAGTGCCGCCCATCAGTGCCACCTCTCAGTGCCCACCAGTGCCACCTATCAGTTATGCCTTATCAGTGTGCATCAGTGCAGCCTATCAGTGCCCATCAGTACTGCCCCATCAGCGAACATCAATGAAGGAGAAAAATTACCTGTTTTCAAAATGTTATAACAAGCTATGTAACTGTTTTTTTTGTTTTTCAAAATGTTCTGTTTTTTTAATTTCTTTAGCAAAAAATAAGAAACCCAGCAGTGATTAAATACCACCTAAAGAAAGCTCTATTTATGTGAAAAAAAATGATAAAAATGTAATTTAGGTACAGTGTAGCATGACCATGCAATTGTCATTCAAAGTGTAAGGCCCCGTACACACGACCAGATCTATCCGCTGGGATTGATCCGCGGATCAGTTCCAGCAGATAGATCCGGTCGTGTGTACGGCCTAGCGGACATTTCCCAGCGGATAAAAATCCAGCCGACGGATTCCCAGCGGATAAAAATTTCTTAGCATGCTAAGAAATCTATCCGCTGGAATCCAGTCCAGCGGACTGATCCGGTCGTCTGTACAGACTCACCGGATCAGTCCGTCCGCTCCCATCCCTCGCATGCGTCGTAATGATTCGACGTATGCGTGGAAGTATTTACCTTCCAGGGTCGCGCACGTCGCCGCGTCATCGTCGCGGCGACGGCGCTGCCACGTCACCGCGGATGTATTCCGCGGGGATTTCGATCTGATGGTGTGTACAGCCATCAGATCCAAATCCGCCAGAGGATTTATCCGCTGGAAACGGTCCGGCGGAACGTTTCCAGCAGATATCCTCTCGTCTGTACGAGGCCTACCAGTGCTGAAAGCTGAAAATTGCCTGGGCAGGGAGGGGCTATAAGTGCCCAGTAAGCAAGTGGTTTTGCCTGTAATTATATATTTGTAGTAAACAAAGGTTTGCTTGACTTTAATTTACACTTGGGTAAATCATACCAGTTTTATTTCACCTCACCTCATGTCATATTTATGTTAATCAGTCCAACAGTGTAGGATGTAATAGAATACATGTGTGCAGTTTGAATTTCATTAATAGTCACACAAATGCACAAATAGGCCCATTTTTCAATTTCTTTAACTGCTGCTTCCTAGAAAATAAGCTGCATGTTGAGAAGACAGATATCACTAGTTATGTCAGTGACCAGGATTAATGAAGCCTCGTTTCCAGAACTGTGCAGTAATCATGTCATATCACTATTTGAGGTCAGTCACAAACTGTGTACAATTCCCATCCTAACCAGAGGCTAGATGCTTCATGAATCACAGTTATTTTATGACACAGATTATCAGCCTCACTACATCAGTAAACGGATGAAAACACCTAAGGCCTTGTACACACGGTCGGACCAAACCGATGTGACTGGTCCGTCGGACCGTTTTCATCGGTTCACCTCTGAAGTGGCCGTACGGCCTGATATGTGTACACACCGTCAGCCCAAAATCCGATCGGGTCAGAACGCGGTGACATCAAACACACGATGTGCTGAATAAAACGAAGTTCAATGCTTCCAAGCATGCGTTGACTTGATTCTGAGCATGCGCGGGTTTTAAACCGATACTTTTCTGTACTAACCATCGGTTTGGTCCGATGGGGCAGCGGTCCTTCGGTTCGGTTTTGAAGCATGTTTTAAAATTTTGGACTGAAGGAAAACAGACCGATAGCCTTTACACACGGTCGGTTTGGTCCGATGAAACTGAACTTCGGTTCATTCTCATCAGTTCAGTCCGACCGTGTGTACAGGGCCTAAGTCTTGCTGGACAGCCACAGATATAATTAATGTACATGTAAAACAATGCCATGAAGTCAAAGGAGGCTTAAAGCCTCGTACACACGGCCGAGGAACTCGACGTGCCAAACACATCGAGTTCCTCGGCCAGTTCAGCCCTAAAGCCGCCGAGGAGCTCGGCGGGCCGAGAGCTCCCATAGAACAACGAGGAAATAGAGAACATGTTCTCTATTTCCTCGCCGAGCTCCTCGTCGGCTTCCTCGGCCGAAAGTGTACACACGACCAGTTTCCTCGGCAGAATTCAGCCAGAAACTCGGTCGGAAGCTGAATTCTGCCGAGGAAACTGGTCGTGTGTACGGGGCCTTACAGATCAGGTCGCAGCATACATACATTTCATTTCATGGTAAAATGTTTGACAGTGGACAGCACTGATACAATATTCCATTGTTTTTTTCTTTGTATTTTTAGCCTTCATTTACACTTAAGCGAAACATATTCCTGGTGATTTTGAAGCATTTTTTTTAGGTGTTTTACAGGCATATTACAGCCATTTTAGAAGCATTTTTGCTTCTTTGTATTGTATTCTGCTTCAGGGGTTTGTTGTCTGGGCTGGGAAAAGGGAGAAGAGCAGTTCTATAGGAGTCCTCCAGGCATAAAAATGTGCATATCACATGTTTACAAGCCTATGGCACCGAACCACCTGAATACGCTTTAAAAAAAAAAAAGTTAATGCACTTTGAGTGTAGGGCATAGTTAATAAGGCAGCTAAGTGTAAACAGGGACAATTAGAAAGAATGGGATTCTGCATGTTGAGAATGTGTAATACTTTGTACATATTTTAACATTTATTTTTATGGTCAGAGCTAAAAACAAAAATAAACATAAAACCTGTATTTTTTGGTCATGTAAATAAAGTATAAAGTATGTGAATATTTGGTATTCTTCAGTCAGAAGTTTCTTAACTAATGCTGACCATTTAGATAACCCATGATGCAGTTGAAATGCTTACCGTATTTATCGGCGTATACCGCGCACTATTTTGCCCTGAAAATCAGGGCAAAATCGTGGGTGCGCAATATACGCCGATACCCGCTTTCCCGCCACGAGTTTGAATACTGCGCCGGCATATACCGAGCGCAGTACACTCGTGAATCTTCGGGCAGTCTCGGCGCCTCTCGCACTGACGTCCTGTCCTGTAGATTCACGAGTGTACTGCGCTCGGTATATGCTGGCGCAGTATTCAAACTCGTGGCGGGAAGGACGCGAGGACGCCGCAGAAGGACGCCGGACCCGCCGAAGAGGACACCGGACCCGCCGAAGAGGACACCGGACCCGCCGAAGAGGACACCGGACCCGCCGCAGAAGGACGCCGGACCTGCCGAAGAGGACACCCGAAGCCGCAGAAGGACGCCGGACCCGACGAGGCTGCCGATGGACGCTGCGCAAGACACCAAAACTGTAAGTACAAAAAAACAAAAAAACGTTTTTTTTCCACAGGATTGGGGGCCACTTTAGGGGTGCGCGGTATACACGGGAGCGCGTTATACCGCGATAAATACGGTATATACAGTATTTTCCTTTCATTTGTGGAACAAAGAACAGTACAAAAAAAATAAAAATCCCAAATTGGGACAACTTAATCACTTTAGCCCAGGACCATTTGACTGCCAAATGTCACTTTTTGCGATTCGGGACTGCGTCGCTTTAACTGACAATTGCGCAGTCCTGCAAACAAAATTGACGTCCTTTTTTTCCCCACAAATAGAGCTTTCTTTTGGTAGTATTTGATCACCTCTGTGTTTTTTGGGTTTTTTTTGCGCTATAAACAAAAATAGATCACCTATTCTGAATAAAAAGCAATATTTTGTACTTTTTGCTATAATAAATATTCCCAATTGTTTTTTAACCACTTGCCGCCCGCCAATGACATATTGACGTCGGCAAAGTGGTTGTAGAATCCTGACTGGACGTCATATGACGTCCTCAGGATTCTGAGCCGCTGCGCGCCCCCGGGGGCGCGCATCGCGGCGATCGTTGTTGCAGGGTGTCAGTCTGACACCCCGCAACACCGATCTCGATAAAGAGTCTCTCACGGAGACTCTTTACCACGTGATCAGCCGTGTCCAACCACAGCTGATCACGATGTAAACAGGAAGAGCCAATCGGCGGCTCTCCTGACAGGGGGGGTTCGCGCTGATTGTTTATCAGCGCAGCCCCCCCTCGGATCGCCACACTGGACCACCAGGGAAGGCCACCCTGGACCAGGGAAGGGCAAAAAAAAAAGGGGGCAAAAAAAAAAATCATTTTTGGGGGGAAAAAAAAAACATAAAAAAAACACGCCAATCAGGGCCCAAAAATGGGCACTGACTGGCAACATGGGAAAATCAGTGCCGCCCCACAGTGTCCATCAGTGCCACCCCACAGTGTCCATCAGTGCCACCCCACAGTGCCTATCAGTGCCACTCCACAGTGCCCATTCATGCCCAGTGCCCACCTATCAGTGCCCATCTGTGCCACCCATAAGTATCCATCAGTGCCACTCATAAGTGCCGCCCATGAGTGCCCATCTGTGCCACCTATGAGTGCCCAGTGCCGCCCAAGAGTGCCCAGCAGTGCCGCCCATGAGTGCCCACCAGTGCCACCCATGAGTGCCCATCAGTGCCACTCATGAGTGCCCATCAGTGCCACCTATGTGTGCCCATCAGTGCCGCCTATGTGTGCCCATCAGTGCCGCCTATGAGTGCCCATCAGTGCTGCATACCAGCCCTGCCAATCAGTGCCACCTCATCTGTGCCCGTCAGTACTACCTCATCGATGTCCATCAGTGCCATCTCATCGGTGCCCATCAGTGCCGCCATATCAGTGCCCGTAATTGAAAGAGAAAACTTACTTATTTACAAAAAAATTAACAGAAAAAAATAAAAACTTAATTTTTTTTCAAAATTTTCAGTCTTTTTTTAGTTGTTGTGCAAAATAAAAAATCGCAGAGGTGATCAAATACCACCAAAAGAAAGCTCTATTTGTGGGGAAAAAAGGACGCCAATTTTGTTTGGGTACAGTGTAGCATGACTGCGCAATTGCCATTCAAAGTGCGACAGTGCTAAAAGCTGAAAATTGGCTTGGGCGGGAAGGTGCGTAAGTGCCCTGTATGGAAGTGGTTAAAAAAAGCAAATTTTTTTCTCAGTTTAGGCCGATAGATATTCTTCTATATATTTTTGGTATAAAAAAAACCCGCAATAAGCGTATATTGATTGGTTTGCACAAAAGTTATATTGTCTACAAAATAGGGGATAGATTTATAGCATTTTTTATAGCATTTTTATTATTATTATTATTATGTTTTACTAGTAATGGTGGCGATCTGTGATTTTTATTGTGACTACGACATTATGGCGGACACATCGGACACTTTTGACACTATTCTGGGACCATTCACATTTATACAGCAATCAGTGCTATAAAAATGCACTGATTACTGTATAAATGTGACTGGTAGTGAAGGGGTTACCCAGTAGGGGGCGGGGAAGGTGTTAAGTGTGTCCTAGGGAGTGATTCTAACTGTTAGGGGGTTGTGGCTTACTGTGACAAGTCACTGATCGCTGCTCCCGATGCGAGGGAGCAGATAATCAGTGCTGTGTCCGGTCCGGTCTCTCTGAGATGCACGTTGGTTGTACTCATTCACCTGGATGTTAGCAAGCCTATCGAGGCTTAAAAAGGCACGGCTGGAACGCACGTCGGCGTGGTGCGTGACTGCATCCGTCGGCTTTCATAGGAGGGATGTTTTTTTAGCCTCCTGATTGGCCATACGCTGGCTGCATTTTATATTTCCGGTCTTTCTAGTTCCATAGTGAGGCGTGGAACGCACGCCAGCGTCATCTTCCCCACATATCTGGAATCAATCTGATGTGCTTGATTGTCTCATGTGGAGCCACTATTGAGGTATGGGGTCTTTTTGTATATATATGGGTCTGTTTGTGCAGTAGGTCAGCACCCCAGATGATGATCTACTAGATCGAAACATGTCGGGAAGAGATCCTGATCCTACTGCTGATAGTTTTTATGCCTGATTATACTACTGAAATGTGAGTGTAATTTCTATATACCTTTACTGTCTAAGTAAACCTTTTAAACAGAATTACACTATGTGCATCTTTGCTTTTATATTCCTTTTCCTTGAGCTGAGATTTTGAACCTCCTATTGGGTCTAAATCATTACACATCATAAGCTGATATTGGGAATATCCTTCTCCTGGTACGTCCACTTCATGGCATCGGATCTCTCTCTCCTGCATACCATTTAAAGACACCTCTGGAAGTTGGATACCATCAATTTTTGAGCTTTTATGATCCATTAGGTGTAAACCTATTTGGGTCCACTTAATCCGGTAAGCCTCCAATCATTCCTGGTGGTGGACACACTTCGGATTGTCACTTTATGTGCATGATGACAAATCACTTCACTGCTGATTGATTCACCAACTGTTGGGACTTTTTTACATTAGAGACTGCACTCATAAGTTCTAGCTCTTTTTTTATGGACTCACGATTTTATTTTATTATATCATCACTTTGAATACTCCTCACAGGGTTTATTTCTACATTCCCTTTTGCACGTATATTTAGCGCTACACTTTGCTGTTTTGTTGAATCAGTGCTGTGTCACCAGGCCTGAACAGGGAGATGCTTGTTTACAAAAGGCATCCCCCCGTTCTGCCGTACCGTGACCCGATCGCCGGACATCGAGTTTGCGGGTCCCATGGGCGGGGTCACAGAAACCGCCACTAGGGGGCAGGTTCAAAGAAATGTATATATATCTTGTTTTGCCTGCCTGTGCCATTATGCTGACGTAAATGTGCGTGAGGCAGTGAGCAAGCTGTTAAAAAAATAAAAGTAACATAAAAGCATGAAAATAACATTTACCCAAAACCATTATGGTTTTCCGTACTCTTTGGAAATAATATATATTTATAGATAGATAGATAGATAGATAGATAGATAGATAGATAGATAGATAGATAGATAGATAGATAGATAGATAGATAGATAGATATTATATATCCCCTAGCAGTATTACACTACGATACATAACATATTAAGGCAGTCACAGAAGAATTTAAAATGCCTATGTTTTGAACACCTTTCAAGCCTCGCTTTTCTTTGACCTGTGCCTCACTGAAATACTGACATCTCAGACATCAATAAAACAGCAATTTGCTTTTAGTTCTCTGGTCATTATTGTCGGCGCCCTGCCATGTCAGGATAACACATATACACACAAAAGCCCCACTGTCATTGTTAATCCATTCTATAAAGAACAAGCTTTTTTCAAAATGTTATTATAAACATTTTTTTAAGGCCAAAAAATTAAATATCACAGGATGTCCTACAACAGACCCAAAATAAAAACATATCAGGGGAAGCACATTGCAGCATGTTAGCAGTCATGATAACAAATAGGAAGGGAGTAGTCAGCATTACCAGTAGAGGAAGAACATCCCTTCCACTGACAATATCAATTTGTAAAAAAAAACAACACTATTAATATTTTTTTGATGTACTACATAATTTTGCTTCCACAGTACTTTGTGACAGCTTAGTGACTTTTTTGAAGCAGTAACTTAAAAGACCTTAGCAGTGGCTCGCTATCACTAGCAAGTGAAAGAAATTAAATCTTGATCAGTCATTCATTAGATCTTTTATTTCTCTTTTTCCAAGAAACTAATTTTCTTAAGGTTTTGTCAAGTCATTAATTCGGATACACACTTTGGTGTACTGAGATACAGTGATGTGGGCAGATAATTGTATATCATCGTTTTTACAGTCTGTGGCTTGCTGACCCAGTGAATTCAAAGCGATGTTTGAATATCACAACATAAATCATTATAGAAAAAATAACAGCGCTGATATCTCCATAATGTCTTGTCTACTCCCAACTGTGTAAAAATACGTCTTTGTTTAAAGCCTTTAAATTCAAGCTGTTATACAGCCTACATAATAGGAAAGTATGATTTGTTAGTATATAAAATTACATTTTACTATTTTGGGTCACTATCAAATTACATCAATAATCATGCTGGCCTTGTCTGTTTGTCATTTAAATAGATACATTCCATGCTAGCACACAAGAGCACCAAATGGGGGGATACAATAGAAAGCTTAAAAGACCATTAATATTGTAATTAAGGTTTACTAATAGGGATGAGCTCAATGTTTGAGTCAAACGTAAGTTTGACTCAAACATCAGATGTTCGCTGAATTTAAAACAGTATGGGGCGTTCACGGGAAATTTGATCGCCAGCGGAATGCCCCATAATGTACTGCGAGATCGTAGTGCATTGACGGCTGCTGATTGGCCAAAACAGGCCCCTGACCTGCATGCTTTAGCCAATCACAGCGTGTGCTGCTGTGAGAACCATGATTGGCCAAAGACAGGGTGCCTTTGACCAATCATGACTCAGGGGGCTAAGTCCATGCCCCCTATATGTAAGACTGTTTACATACCAGACCTTTATCTGAGCATGCAACCTGGCAGGCTGTAGGAAAAGGGGGGACAAGGGGACATGTTGATGGGGACAAGGGCCTCTTCCCCACAACCCTTGCCTAGTGGTTGTGGGGGTCTTCAGGCGGGGGGGCTTATCTGAATCTGGAAGCCTCCATTAACAAGTGGGCCCCCACATCCCACCCCCCCCCCCCCATGTGAATGGGTATCGGGTACATTATACCTCTACTCATTCACCCAAAAAGTGTCAAAAAAGTAAAAATGACAGGAGACAGTTTTAGACAATTCCTTTATTTTAAAAAAAAGTGTCCTGCGATGTCCATCCATCTTCAATCACAGAGTCTGATGGTCCAAAAAATAAGGGGAAAAACTCCTCCTTCATGGGAGGCATCCCGCCGACTGCAGCCTTTTCGCGATGACAGCAATTATATAGCTGAGGGCGGGCCACTCGGTGACGTAACACCAGGCAAGGGTTGTGGAGATGAGGCCCTTGTCCCCATCAACATGAGACAAGATGTTTTTGGGGGACCCCAAAGCACCCTCCCCATGTTGAGGGCATGTGGCCTGGTACAGTTCAGGAGGGGGGGCGCTCTCTTGTCCCCCCTTTTTCTTAGGGTCTGGTGCCTTCACAGTATAGGCCACTTGCATATAAGCCTTTGAAATTAGCACTTTTGGTTTTTCACATTCGTGTCCCATAGACTTTAATGGTGTTTGCATGTTCGCACAAATTTTTTGCATGTTCTACTGCAAAATAAACTGGGGTGTGTTCAGCTGATCCCTATTTACTAAAGATATAGAAAGCTTGTCATCACAATCAAAAATTATTACTTATTAAATGAATATATATGTAACTGTAAAGTTTAAGGATTCTATTTGCTTCCCGTTGTCCACCTGAAACATTTGGTTGCTCAGCATACATAGTATGGTAAATACCACATTCATGACTTTGATTAGATCATTAGCAATGTTTCCATCCAAGTCCTCCCAAATGAGCACCATATGTGCTGGTTTCCCATAACTACAAGAACATTGCTAGGATTGTGAGAGATCCTGAGATCATTATTGGGGTTATTTACTGAAGGCAAATTCATTGTGCACTTCAAAGTGCACTGCAACTTCACTTGGAAGTGCACTTGGAGGTGCAGTTGCTATAGATCTGAGGGACATAAAGAAAAAGAAAAAACAGCATTTTTGCTTGCACATGATTGGATGATAAAATCATCAGGGATTACCCTTTATTTCAGATCTTCCCCTCAAATCTACAGTGGCTGCACTTCCAAGTGCAAAGTGGATTTGCCTTTAGTAAATAAACCCCACTGAGTAGTGGAGCTCTGCAGCGCACATTTGGGACTATTTGTAACCTAACTACTGTTGAGTCAATGAACACTTGGATCAAGAGTATTTAGCATAAAACAAAGCTTATAGTGCAGCAGTCAGGACCATGTAATGCACAGCAAACTTATAAGTGCTGCAGTCAGAAGTATGTCCAGGATATGCACTATGCATGATGTGGCAAAGTTCTCCTTACATTTGTGGTCAGTGGCAAGTATCCGCTTTTGATGCTTATCAGTGATAAGTGTCTTTTTATGTTGCTGGTGCAGGACCCCCTATATTGATTAGGTGGACTCTTAAACAATAGAGGCAAGGGGTGAAGTGCTCTCTTATGACAGTTTTTAGCATCGATTGCCACCTTAAAAAATGGTGATGAGTACCAACTGCTCCAGTTTTTTAAAATGGTCAGTGGTGGGTGCTTGCCATTAGTTGGTGGTCATTGGCAAGTTTCCCCAATCATTAGCTGTAATAGTGAGTGCCCTTATTCATTGTGGATATGTGCTAAGTGCCAATATTGATCGATGGACAGTGATGAGTGCCCCTAATCATTGGTGTTCACAAATTCTCCTGGTAGCTGGTGGTCAGTGGTAAGTGTCCCTACTTGTTGACAGTCTGAGTGTTCTCATTGGCAGGTGGTTAGTGCCAAGGCCCCCCATTTTAAAGATCTTTTAGACCCCTTTCACACTGAGGAGTTTTTCAGGCAGTACAGCGCTAAAAATAGCGCTGCTATACTGCCTGAGAAACTCCTGCCCAGCAACCTCAATGTGAAAGCCGGAGGGCTTTCACAGTGAGGCGATGTGCTGGCAGCAGAGAAAAAAAATCTCCTGTCAGCAACATCTTTGGAGCGGTGAGAGGAGCGGCGTGTATACCGCTCCTTCCCATTTAAAACAATGGGAAACCGCTGCAACCGCGGCAAACCGTGGCAATGGGAAACCACGGCAATACCGTCCGCAATGCGCCTCTGCAGAGGCGCATTGCGGGTGGCATTAACCCTTTATCAGCCGCTAGCGGGGGTTAATATCGCCCCGCTAGCGGCCGAATCACGCTAGCGGCCGAATCCCGCAGCAAATCCGACGGTATAGCGCCGCTATTTTTAGCGGCGCTATACCGCCACCGCAGCTCCCGCCCCAGTGTGAAAGGGGCCTTAGGGTGAGATTTGTGCCTAAGATTTATGCATGCATTAAGGTAAAAAATGTCCCAGTGTTTGTGTCACCCCCTCACCCCTCTTTACACTTACCTATCTCAATCCAGCGCTGTGCCTGTCTGCGGTAACTCTCTCCTCTCTCTGTGCTCACAGAGAACGCGGCTTCCTTTTGGGACACACTGAGAAGAGGAGAAACCAGGAGCACCTGCAGGGGATCCTAGAAGAATAGGTTCAGGACCTCTTTGTGCTAAACCAGAGCAGGGAAGTATAACATGTTTTGTTCTTTAATAAAATAAAAACTTGACAAACAATTTAATGTAATATTGTGATATTTTTCTGTAAGCCTGTATCAACACTTAAAGCATTTCTTAAGCCCAAATCTTTTTTTTTTTTTGGGGGGGGGGGGGGGTGGATAACGTGGGAAAGAGTTAAAGTAAAATATGTATTGCTGTCTGTGTACCCTTTATGGATATTTTCCCCTCTCTTGTTGTCCTTCTGGTTATTGTCCTCAGATATAAAATAATGGGAAATCCAAAATAATACAGCTGTGACCAAAACAGGAGGTGAGATTTAATTTTCCTTCAGAAGCACCTATTCTGATGACTACTGTCGAAAAGGGATTTTCCCTCACTTCTCTCTGTGTCTCCAGGACAGGAAGTAATTGTAAATGTTCCCAATGTGGCACAGACAGCAAAATAAATGATGGAGATCTAAATAATTCCCTACTGTATCCAAAAATATCTGGCATTAAAAACACTTTATTGTTTTGCAGTGCTGCAATATTTTTGAGGTTTATTAACAGAGGTTTTTTTGAAGAACGTACTGTATGTATTTTTAAGAGTAATGACTGCAATGTGACAATGAAACTACACCCAACACACACCCTTTATGTGGTGTTGTATAGCATAAAACACAATCACTTCATTGTTTATAACATTCAGATTGCTTAATCATAGTGTGGGTTTAGCTGTATTGTTTTTTCTGCTGATAATATATCCTGCAAATGGACCCCAGTTTTCCAATAAAAGGGGTTTTCTGTTTTTCCTACAGAACACAGGCTCCCGTGTCCCTCCCATATGATTTGCTGGCGTCCCTTTAGCCCTTTTCACAGGTTGCAAATCCCTTACTTCATTAAAAAAAAGCATAAAAAAAGGCTTTTCACAATTACAATCTAGTAACATTTTAACATTCTGTATTTTTAAAGAAATATCTAATTTTTATTTTTAAAAAATATATATGTGTAGCGCTCACCCCCGAAGGAGCCGCTGAATTATCGGGTCTTCTGTCTCACCTCTGTGACCCACCACAAACAATGAATCCACAGCACACCAGCACACCTTGTGAAGCTTTATAACAGATTTAATAACTGTGGGATAGAGCAAAAGCCCTTAACGTCTCCCCACTCTAATATAATACAACTAATAACAGGATGAGATAATACGTTTAGATTGAATGCAATGAACAGTAATATATATATATATACTTAGCGGTATCTACCCCACCCTAAACTACTGGCCAGTAGTACTGTCCTAGGCTAGCCAACGTTGGGGCCCTGGTGTAGGAAGTACACTTGTTGCAATGGCCAAAGGCCGCTTACCACTTCTAGTGTCTCTTTGGGAAAGGAGGATGATTGTCTGCGGAAGCGAATGTCCCTCTCTCCTCAGACCGACGGTTGTGAAATGGATGCAGTCTTTTAAAGCCTTCGGCAGGACAACTCAGATCGTCTAGGGGCTGTCTGGGGAATCTGGCAATAACCTCCGTCAGCTGTCCTCACTCAGTTGGGCAGGCTGGATTACTCCGGTGGCTGGATCGGCCCTGCGACCAGGCCTCAGTTCTATCGCTCAAAACACAGTCTCTCTCTGACACAGTAGACGAACATCAGTCTCTCCAAGAACTATTGCATAGAGCCTGTGTCTCAGTGGCAAACACACAGCTCTGACACAGGCCGTCTTAAATCACCCTCTGATGCAGATCTGTCTTGCCTGGGTCCTTGTTCCAGACTCCCTCTCCTCACTGCTTCCTCCTGACTCCCCTCTCTCCTGGAACTTCCTGTCTCAAAGCCTCCTGGGAAAATGCAGTTATCCAGCCCCTTGCTGTAAAAATGTATCTCTATGTCTGTTCTGTACTGCAGCCTCCAAATCTGTGCTCTCTGGCTCCACCTGCTGCAATATATATATATATATATATATATATATCTTCTTAAATGGCTGAAAATCACAACAGGGCTACATTCTCCCCCTACTTAAAGTCTTTGGGGTCCCCCCCAAAGGGTAAACTGTATTTGTAAGTTCTACAGACAATGTATACAGTATGAAAGGCACATATAAAGTTTATACTAGACCATATGAATACCTTTACTGCGCATAGATAGATGCAGTCTATGACAACGTCTAGCAAGTGGAGGGGGCAGAGGAACACTCCACCAAGGTGTGCTGATGGTCGGGATTGGACACAAGTCCTTTGATACCTCTGTGGTTAGGGTGGACACTTTGGGTGATCTGCGTACAGTAGTGATAGCTTCCTCTGTGCTGTTCCCCGGTGAGTCATAAGTGAGTCTCTGAGGAGGTCGCACCAGTCGTTTGGACCTTGATTCTAGAAACCTGGATGGGCCTTCATCTGCTGAGTCCTCTTCTACTTGCTGTGTTAACTGAGGGAATTCAGTTTCCTTTTCAACTGGCTCAACAGGGGTATCTTCTAGCACTGAGGTTTCCGGCAAGAGACTTTCCCCTTGAGAGGGTACAGAATTATCCTCGTTTGCTTGAGGCACAAATTCAGGGGCATCTGGTCTTAGATTGCTCAAATCCGGCTCAGGAGTCATAATAGTTGGATGAACATCCATAGGTTCAGATGGCCACATCCAACTCGGACACACATCTTCCTCATCGCTGTCGTCCTCACTTTCTCTTGTAGAAGGTGGCTGTTGGGACCGAGTAACAGGTGCTTGACGGGAAGTGGATGGAATGGGTGAAGGAGACTCATCTCTATCTGGTACCCGCACAGCTTCATTCAGAGGTAGGAGATGATTCCGATGCCAATTCTTCAGTGGCCCGGTCTTTCCCTCTGGTCGAATCTGGTACACTGGCAGGCCAGGCAATTGTTTACAGACGATGTAGATCTGAGAACTCCATCTATCAGCTAGTTTGTGTCTGGCCGAAGCACCCAAATTTCTTAATAGAACTCGATCACCTGGCTGTAAATCCTGTACCCGAACCCTCAAGTCATAGTTCCGTTTGTTTCTTTGTTCTCTACTCCCGGATGTCAAACGGGCCTTCTCAAATGCAGAAGCCAGGTTTCTCCTCAGTCTATCCACATAACCCTGGTGAGAGGCAATAGACGTCTGGTCAAGGGAGAGGCCAAAAGCTAAATCTACTGGTAATCGGGCTTCTCTTCCAAACATGAGGCGGTACGGTGAGTATCCTGTAACATCACTTTCTGTGCTATTGTAAGCATGCACAATGGTAGAGATATGCCGACTCCAGTGCTGTTTCTCCCTGATCGACAGTGTTCCCAACATATTGAGTAGAGTCCGATTGAATCTCTCCGGTTGTGCATCACCCTGGGGGTGATAGGGGAGGTTCTTGACTTCTGAATCCCCAATAGATCCAAGAGCTGCCTGATGAGTCGACTTTCAAAGTCTCTGCCTTGATCAGAATGGATCCTCTGAGGTAGACCATAATGAACAAAGAACTTTTCTACTAGGACTTTGGCTACAGTAGGAGCACGTTGATCTTTGGTTGGAAAAGCTTGAGCATAACGGGTAAAGTGGTCTGTCACCACTAGGATATTTCCCTGTCCACTAGTGTCAGGCTCTAAGCAGAGGAAGTCAATACACACCAGGTCCATAGGCCCTTGACTCTGCAGATGGCTCATTGGAGCAGTCCGCGAAGGTAAAGTTTTCCTCTGGATACATCTTAGACAGGAATGGCAGTAGCTTTCAACTTCGGATCTCATGCAGGGCCAATAGAATCTGTCTCGGACCAGTTTAAAAGTTCTCTCTGCTCCTAAGTGACCATGGTCATCATGCAAAGCTTTCAGCACATTTTCTCTATGCTTCTCTGGGAGGAACAACTGCTGCTTTTCTTCTAAGTCATCCGAGGGGCCCCTTCGGTAGACCACCCCGTCTAGCAGTTTCAACCGTTCCCACTCTTTGTGGACCAGACGAGCCTCTTTTGGTGAATCGGTTAGTAGGAGCCCTCTTTGATCCGCTTTCATTGCTCTCAGAGTTAACCCGATCAAAGGATCTTCAGCCTGATCTACTCTCAGGTCCTTCTTCGTAAAAGTAGGCAGGCCCTCACTCCTCAGCTGTGTAGGGTTACAATACATTTTAGGGACACCGGCAGCCATGACTCCTATGGCCTCTGCTCCAATCATTCCTTTGGTTCGGCACTCCACCCCTTGGCATAGGGCTTGAACTCCATCTGGAGTCAAATGAGTCCACTCTGTTTCTGGGACCCCTGTGCTATAGGGTCTCCTGGATAAGGCATCCGCGTCTTGGTTATTGACCCCAGGGCGATATTTGAGGCTGAAGCGGAATCCTGACAGGGCAGCCAACCACCGGTGCCCAGTGGCATCCAGTTTGGCCGTAGTGAGAATGTAAGTGAGTGGGTTGTTGTCAGTTCTGACCACGAAATTGGCCCCGTACAGGTAGTCTTTTAGTTTTTCCACCACTGTCCACTTCAAGGCCAGGAACTCCAACTTGTGAGTGGGGTAATTCTTTTCAGAAGGGGTGAGACCCCGACTCACATATGCCACCGGTCTCAGGAGGCCATCATATTCCTGGTATAGTACTCCTCCTAGCCCTTCTCTGCTAGCATCCACATGTAGTTCATAAGGCTTGGCAGGATCAGCGTAGGCAAGGACAGGAGCCTGTGTTAGACTTCCTTTCAATTGGAGGAAAGCTTTTTCACATTGGTCGGTCCATTCCTCCTGTATTGATTCACGAGGCTTCCTAGTTCCGTGGGCTGATGACATTGATTCATCTTCTGCTCCTTCCATTCTTAGAAGCGTGTTCAGAGGCTGAGCTATCTTGGCAAACCCCTCTACGAACCTCCTATAGTATGAGCAGAATCCTAGGAAGGACCGGAGTTCAGTAATATTACGAGGTCTCGGCCATGAAGCCACAGCTTCCAACTTCTTAGGATCAGTTGATATGCCTTCTGCTGAAACAACATGTCCCAGGTACGTGACTGAAGGCAGACAGAACTGACACTTCTCTAAGGAAAGTTTCAATCCTTCTTCATGCAGCCGCTTCAAGACCTTTTCCAACCGCTGCTCATGTTCTTCCAGTGTTCTTCCGAAGACTATTAGGTCATCTAGATACACTAGTACCTCGATCAGGTGCATGTCTCCCACCGTCTTTTCCATTAGTCGTTGGAAAGTTGCTGGGGCTCCTGTGAGGCCTTGGGGCATTCTATTAAACTCAAAGAATCCCAGTGGACAGATGAAAGCAGTCTTCTCTTTATCTTCAGGATGCATGGGTATCTGGTGATATCCACTTCGCAGGTCAAGTACACTAAACCACTTTGCTCCTGACAGACACTGTAAGGCATCTTCTATTCGAGGAGTAGTGTATTGGTCGGGAATGGTTCTTTGGTTGAGTGTGCGGTAGTCTATGCACAAACGGATGGAACCGTTTTTCTTGCGAACTACCACGATGGGTGAGGCATAAGGACTCCTGGATTCTTGGATTATCCTGGTCCTTTTCAATTCAGCCAGCTGTTCCCTTAGGTCATCTAGATCTCCCAATGGGACTCGCCGTGACCTTTCTCGAAAGGGCTTGTCATCTTGGAGGCGAACGCGGTGCTGAGTGCTCCTAGCACACCCCACATCAAACTCATCCTTGGAGAATAAATCTTGCCACTTGAGGAGCTGAGACTGAATTCGCTTCTTCCACTCAGGCGAGATAGGGGCATCTTTAGGATAGAATCGTTCAGCTGGGATCTCTCTGTCTACTCCCTCTATCAATTCAGTGGGTGAGAGGGGTGTGGCAGTGGCCACTTGTCCAATCGGCATCCGTGCCTTCAAGGTCACTGGGGAGTCTGACACATTGCATACACTTACAGAGACTCTCCCACGGGCCCGCTGTAGAGCTCTGATGGATATTATCTCAGGCACCAATTCCACTCCAGATCTCTTCATATTTCTGGGATCAGTTTCCAGGACCACATAGGGGCCTGGTTGTGACCAATTCAACTTGACTGAGGCCCGGAAACTAGTCATTTCGCCTGGCTGTAAGACCTTCTCTGCTCTTTCTAATCTCCAAAGCCGTCCCACTTCTGCAGGGGCCCTCTGTTCTTGAATAATCCGCTGGTAGATTGGCCGCAACATCGGGTGCATCTCCTCTGAAGTAGAACTCTCTTCCGTCACTAATGGAGTTATAAGGCGTCTCACCAAGTCAGTATTTGTTCCCACAATCATAGAACTTCGATTAGCTCCTGGTGGGCGGGGACATACAATGGCTAAGGCGTCACAGACCCCTGGTTGTCCAACAGTTGCCGAACTGAACTCCAGCTTCACTTGTAGACACCCATCATATGGAAGCTTCTGAGTCCCAATACCCCAGATTTCGAGATCCTCTAACTCCATCAGGGGTAGATGCTTCAAATGCTTCTGGTAGAAGTCCCGGTAAATCAGTGTTACTTGAGCACCTGAATCGAGGAGAGCCTTCGTGTAAACCCCTTCTACTTGAACTGGGATAATGGGTGAAGGGCCTATCAACTGGTCAGGGAACTTCTTCGGAGTAGTAGAAGGCATAGACCCAGTCGGCTGCACTCTAGCCCTCTTCCTCGCTTGTGGTGGTTGTTTTCTTCCCCCTTCCGGGTGTTTAGGTTGTGGGTGTGCCTTGCCTCCCTCTGACACAGGACCAGACGCCAGGGGAGGGGATCTTTGTGTCGTAGCAGGTGAGGCTCTGGGTAAAGACTTGGGCCTCTTATTGGTATCCTGGGAATCAGAGCAGTCTTCAGTAGTTGGGCACCCAGTTTGCTCCCTCACTGGGGCCCTCTGTAGTTTCCCGCCGGTCGATAACTTCCTCTTGCATTCGATGGGCTCGGACAGGTATTTCGGTAATGACCCACTCCTCCGCAATTATAGCAGATGTTTGACGGTTTCTTGATAGGCACCACCTGAGTAGTAGATTCAGGAACTGGTTCTGAAGTGACTTTTTCAAGGGGCGACTTGACACCTGCAGACAATAGGGTTAGCATTTGCATCAGCTGGGAAACTTGAGCCTTTAATTGGTCCACTTCTGAATTCCCATTCGACACATTGAGCGTTCGAACCTCAGCAGCAAATGAAAATCCTGAGCCCTTCTTTTTCTCCTCTAGGATAGCCTCTTCCTCCCTTACCATCTTAATGAGATCAGAGTATTGCAAAGAGGTACCCCCTTGTAAGGTCTTCAACTGGATCCAGATGGCATCGGAACTCAGAGCGCCTCTCAGGATCTGTTTCATTCTAACTTGATCCATATCCCTGGCTTCTATTCCTTTCTTTAGTACAATCTGGTATAGCATTTTGTTTAGTCGTCGAATATACTCGGAAAGCTGCTCATTTTCCCGTTGAAACATGTGTTCAAATAGGAAGATTAGATCTGTAGCTTTCTCTGTGCGCCCAAACTCATCTTGTAGCATGCGAAGATAGTCATATGCTGTACAAGACTCCTGACTGAATTTCAAATTTCGGATGGCTTCTGCTGCAACGCCTTTCAGACTTTCAGTAATGCGTTGTTTCTTTTGAGCCTCTGGAACATCCCATTCTTCCAGTGCTTGCATAGCCTGTTCCATCCAGGTTTCATACTCTTCTTCTCCAGGAGGTACAGGCTGCACTCCAGAAAAAATTCTCAACTTCCTGTAGCCATAGTTCACAGATGGCGAGGACATTTTTCTAACGCTCTCTACCAGTTTTCCTATGTCCATGAAGAAGGAAGCTGGGGGGTAGTTAGTGGTTGGTACAGAAGTGGTAGTTACTTCCACTGTGTCTGACATGGCCTGGCTTGGTCCCTCCAGACAACTTGCTGAGGTGAGTAGAGGGAATAACCGTGCTTTAACTTCTCCGGCTAGCTGGATGCTATCACCCTGGAAGCAGGTTGGGACTCCTTTCTTCCATTCTAGTAGGGCATAGGTATGGGAGACTTTTTGATCTATTTTCGTGTCTATTACAAACACTTTCTGGTCAGGTGCTAGTGTAGTTACTGCTTGACGGATCTGTTCCTCTGTCCATTTGTCAGCAGGAATGTCCATTACTATACTCAGCCCTAATTGGCCATTTTGTTCTTTGCACCACTCTGCTGCGGTGTTTGGATCCATTGCTGGCTCGTTTGTGCGGTTATCACTTTGCGAGAGGTATCAGAAGAAATCCCGGACGAGCCCCCACGTGTAGCGCTCACCCCCGAAGGAGCCGCTGAATTATCGGGTCTTCTGTCTCACCTCTGTGACCCACCACAAACAATGAATCCACAGCACACCAGCACACCTTGTGAAGCTTTATAACAGATTTAATAACTGTGGGATAGAGCAAAAGCCCTTAACGTCTCCCCACTCTAATATAATACAACTAATAACAGGATGAGATAATACGTTTAGATTGAATGCAATGAACAGTAATATATATATATATACTTAGCGGTATCTACCCCATCCTAAACTACTGGCCAGTAGTACTGTCCTAGGCTAGCCAACGTTGGGGCCCTGGTGTAGGAAGTACACTTGTTGCAATGGCCAAAGGCCGCTTACCACTTCTAGTGTCTCTTTGGGAAAGGAGGATGATTGTCTGCGGAAGCGAATGTCCCTCTCTCCTCAGACCGACGGTGGTGAAATGGATGCAGTCTTTTAAAGCCTTCGGCAGGACAACTCAGATCGTCTAGGGGCTGTCTGGGGAATCTGGCAATAACCTCCGTCAGCTGTCCTCACTCAGTTGGGCAGGCTGGATTACTCCGGTGGCTGGATCGGCCCTGCGACCAGGCCTCAGTTCTATCGCTCAAAACACAGTCTCTCTCTGACACAGTAGACGAACATCAGTCTCTCCAAGAACTATTGCATAGAGCCTGTGTCTCAGTGGCAAACACACAGCTCTGACACAGGCCGTCTTAAATCACCCTCTGATGCAGATCTGTCTTGCCTGGGTCCTTGTTCCAGACTCCCTCTCCTCACTGCTTCCTCCTGACTCCCCTCTCTCCTGGAACTTCCTGTCTCAAAGCCTCCTGGGAAAATGCAGTTATCCAGCCCCTTGCTGTAAAAATGTATCTCTATGTCTGTTCTGTACTGCAGCCTCCAAATCTGTGCTCTCTGGCTCCACCTGCTGCAATATATATATATATATATATATATATCTTCTTAAATGGCTGAAAATCACAACAGGGCTACATATGTATATGAAAATATGTAGTACTCCTTTTCCTAATCCCTTAGGGTGAAATTTGTGCCTACGATTTTTAATGCACCTGCAGAGGAATTGTATTTAAGAAATCTGACAGCATTCTGTGAACTGAAGCAGAAGAAAGAAAACATGGCTGACATTCTTGGGCAAACAGATGGATCGGCACCTGTCTATTATTCTCTAACAAACAAAAATATCCCTCAACAATTTAGTAAATTCATACACAGAACTGGCGACTGCTCTCGTGCGAATAGCATCTGTGAGCTCTTTCAAAGCACAGAAGCATATGAGCAACATCCATATTCTTTTATGTATGGGTAAACATACATTTGAATGTGTAGACAGCATGGCTGGGAGTGAAAATACACATTACTCCTATTTTATTATTCATGAAAGCCATAAACACGAAGATTTTCTGCAGCTTGGTGTGCACGTGTTAACAAACATGCAGAATGAAATCATAAAAAGATATTTGGTTATAAAATTTACATTGAACAGAAGGACTTTTAAATAGAAATCCCATATGTGAAAATAAGTCAAAGCATTGCCTTGCAGTATATGTCATCTGTATCATACTGCAGCAAAATATGAATGCCCCAAGCAGCCTGGTGACTTTTACGGGTTTGAATAATTATTAGACATTATTTAAAGGGACATAATTTTTCATGCCTAGCGTCACATTTTTTGAAAACTATTGAAAAATGAAAGCTGAACTTTAGGTATAACACCACCCAGCCTATTCATCTCGTTCGATCAGAGAACAGCTTGTATTCAATGAGCAAATCCAAAGTGTTACCTGAATGGTGCCCATGCCAACAAGCATGCTCCTGTGTTCACAATGCAACAGCTCAGCACAGGGCCCGGAAGTCAATAAAGATCACTGCAATAGTAGTACCAACTACACCGATTTACAGCTTCTACTGGGATCCTACAAGAATGGCATATACAGTACATTATACATATTTACATTGTTCCAGGCTACGTCAATGTAAAATTTGCCATACCTAAAATACATTTAACATAGCAACAAAAATGTATTATTTTTACTGTAGATGTGGTGGTTGCGCTGAGCTTTTTTTTTTTTTTTTTTATGCCGCGTACACACGACCGTTTTTTGGGTTCTAAAAAATGAGGTTTTTAAGGGTCTAGAAAAGACGACGTTTTTTTCAACCCGATCATTAAAACGGCCTTGCCTACACACGATCGTGAAAAAAAATGCTCTACCAAAGCGCGGTGACGTACAACATGTACGACGGCACTATAAAGGGGAAGTTCCATTCGGATGATGCCACCCTTGGGGCTGATTTTGCTGATTTTGTGTTAGTAAAAGACGATTTGCGCTTTTCAGTCTGTTACTGCGTGATGAATGTGCTTACTCCATTACAAACGGTAGTTTTACCAGAACGAGCGCTCCCGTCTCATAACTTGCTTCTGAACATGCGCGTTTTTTTCAAATTATTTTGCAACCTTAAAAACTACAATGTTAAAAACTGCTTTAAATAGAGCATGTTCGAAATTTTTAATGGCCATTTTTTAGATCGTGAAATATGCTCTGGAGCCCACACACGATCGTTTTCAATGACATAAAAAAAACATCATTTTTTATAACCCGAAAAATGGTCGTGTGCACGCGGTATAAGGCTTTTTTTTCCAGCAACACACTTATTTTCCTAGCCAACAGTCGCCAACTGTACTGTAAGCAGTGTTGTCACCCTAGGAAAGTGTATACGGACTACAGAACAACTCAGTGATCAAAAGAGCTGGCACCATCACATGGTGCAGTAAAAAAAAAAAAAAAAAGCTTTAATAAAGCAATAAAGTTTGTTTACTGCACTACGTTGACGTGCTAGCTCTTTTAATTTCCTTCCATTATCACATTTTTATTGAGATTTAGTTTAACAAGACATAACAGTTAACAAAAAATGACTCATATTTATTATCAACATACACATTACAGTTGTGCTCATAAGTTTACATACCCTAGCAAAATTTATGATTTCTTGGCCATTTTTCAGAGAATATGAATGATAACACAAAAAAAATGTCTTTCACTCATTGTTAGTGTTTGGCTGAGGCCATTTATTATCAATCAACTGTGTTTACTCTTTTTAAATCATAATGGTAACAGAAACTAACCAAAACAAAAGTTTACACCCCAGTTCTTAATACCATGATTTGCCCCCTTTATCATCAATGACAGCTTGAAATCTTTTGTGGTATTTGTGGATGAGGCTCTTTATCTTCTCAGATGGTAAAAATGGCCAAGAAATCATAAATTCTTCCAGGGTATGAGCACAACTGTATATCCTGTATATATACCTATCTCAAATTATTCCCCAATAAACAACAACATAAACAAAAACAAACACAAAAAAAACATATCCCTAAGAACCATTCAATATTCTATTTTTCCTGTTGTCATTACCTCATAAAGATACGTTCCATCTTATTGTAGTGTATATGTAGTGTATGTATATATATATTAGGGCTGTTACTGATCAAAATGTTTCTGTACGATTATTTTTTTTTTTTTTAATCGACTAATTTCGATTAATTATAACACACATACAGATCCAACTACTTTTAGCTGATCTCCTTGCAGGCTGATTCCCAGTGCAGCTACCAACAACTGGAAAAATGGATAGCAGGATACAAAAAACACACAAAGGCAGCGCTCGATGGGAATAGCATTAAAACTTTTATAGTCTTCAAGTAGGTAACCAAATAAATATTGCACTGGAGATAAAATCGATGTAGCTACATAAACTGTAAAAATGGTGCAAGTAATACCAAACGGTACCAAAAATTGTCATAAAAACATGTAGCTAAGTATGATACTGCTACTTTCGGAAAATCGTGACGCGATGTATGCGACCGTCGGAAGCCTGTCAATCAAATAGGAACGCCCAGTCCCGCAGCCCATACCCGGAAGCGGCGGAGAAGATCGCTCTCTAAAACGGTAAGTACTGCTTCGATTTTAAAAAAACTACCCGATTCTGATTTCCAAAATGAGCATCAATCTCATGTTAAAAATGTAGTTTTCAGGTAGACCTCCACTTTAACTGTGAATTGTTCATGTTACCAATACCATCCATACCCCTCACATTATTTACAACCTTCTCAACTACCCACATATCCCTGAGTGCAGTGATCAATAGTGATTGTGTATATAAAATCGAATAAGTGTACCTAGAAATTAATACAGTAAAGCTCATAGGTACCCAAAATATATTTAGTACTATACCCATGGATAATATGAAAATGTAATTGCAAGTGCACATTGAGGATTAAGCATTAACCACCTCAATACTTTCACCCCCTTCCTGCCCAGGACAGAATTACTCAGTCATGCAATACTGTACCCAAATTAAATGTGTATCATTTTTTCACACAAATAGAGCTTTATTTTGGTGGTATTTAATCACCACTGAGTAAAAAAAATACCATACAGTTTGTTATAAAATGTTTCTTCATAAATTTTGGCCAAAATTTATACTGCTACATTTCTTTGGTAAAAATAACCCAAATCGGTGTATATTATTTGGTCTACAAGCTGGTACCAATCCTCTCATTTCTCGAGGCTCTGTCATCTCAAGTCAGTACAAATACCCCTCAAACAACCCCTTTTTGAAAAGTAGACAGTCCAAAGTTATTAGTAAGAGACATGCCAAGTTTTTTAAAGTTGTATTTTTTCCCATAATTCTTTGGAAAATTAAGAAATGCATTTTTTTCCCCACAAAAATGTAATATTAACTGCTTGCCGACCAGCCGCCGCAGTTATACGGCGGCAGGTCGGCTCTGCTGGGCGAGAGCACGTAGCTATATGTCACCTCACCGAGCAGCCAATAGGGGCGCGCACGCGCGCCCCCCCGCCCGCCCCTGGCGCCGACGTGCGTACCCAGCGGTCGCAATCACCGCCGGACACCCGTGATCGCTCGTTACAGACCGAGAAACACACAGCTCCCGGTCCTGTCAGGGGGGAAATTACCAAACGTCTGTTCATACAATGTATGAACAGCGATTTGTCATTTCCCCATGTCAGTCCACCCCCCCTTCAGTTAGAACACACCCAGGGAACATGATTAACCCCTTCCTCGCCCCCTAGTGTTAACCCCTTCACTGCCAGTGGCATTTTTATAGTAATCAATGCATTTTTATAGGACTGATCGCTATAAAAATGCCAATGGTCCCAAAAATGTGTCAAAAGTGTCCGAAGTGTCCGTCATAATGTCGCAGTACCGATAAAAATCGCTGATCGCCGCCATTACTAGTAAAAAAAAAATATTAAGAAAAATGCCATTAAACTATCCCCTATTTTGTAAACGCTATAACTTTTGCGCAAACCAATCAATAAACGCTTATTGCGAAAAAAAATACGAAAAATATGTAGACGAATACGTATCGGCCTAAACTGAGGAAAAAAAATTATATATTTTTGGGGGATATTTATTATAGCAAAAAGTAAAAAATATATATTTTTTTTAAATTGTCGCTCTATTTTTGTTTATAGCGCAAAAACTAAAAACCGCAGAGGTGATCAAATACCACCAAAAGAAAGCTCTATTTGTGTGAAAAAAAGAACGCCAATTTTGTTTGGGAGCCACGTTGCACGACCGCGCAATTGTCAATTAAAGCAACGCAGTGCCGAATCGCAAAAAGTGCTCTGGTCTTTGACCAGCAATATGGTCCGGGGCTTAAGTGGTTAAAGTTGTATTAATATTAATAAGTTATTTCTCACACTCGGCATAGGCATACTTGCAACTACCCCACAAATCACATTCTGCTACTCGTCCTGAGTATGGCAATACCACATGTGTGAAGCCTCGTACACACGGCCGAGGAACTCGACGTGCCAAACACATCGAGTTCCTCGGCCAGTTCAGCCCTGAAGCCGCCGAGGAGCTTGGCGGGACGAGAGCTCCCATAGAACAGCGAGGAAATAGAGAACATGTTCTCTATTTCCTCGCCGAGCTCCTCGTCGGCTTCCTCGGCCGAAAGTGTACACACGACCAGTTTCCTCGGCAGAATTCAGCCAGAAACTCGGTCGGAAGCTGAATTCTGCCGAGGAAACTGGTCGTGTGTACGGGGCCTGAGACTTTTTCACAACCTAGCCACATAGAGAAGTGCAACATCCAAGGAGCACCTTCAGGCATTATCCACTTTAAGACCAGACCTTCTTCTGACACTTTGTAAAAATCTGTATTTTTGCTAGAAATTTACTTAGAACGACCAAACATTTTTGCAAATGTTTAGGTCACACGGTATTTGCACAGCAGTTTTTCAAATGCAATTTTACACAGTAATTCATGAATACATTTTAATTAATTTCTATGCACACAGGGACAATATAATATCCACATTTTTGGCAAAATATAAAATATGGTGTTGTGTTGGGTAAATAGATACCAAACATATCACGCTTTAAAATTGCACACGCTTGTTAAATGGTGCCAAATTTCAGTGTTTAAAAATATCCATAGGTGATGCTTTATAAACCTTCATTGTTACCAGTTTAGAGTTACACAGGAGGTCTGTGTGATGTGATCCCTGTTTACATATATACGTACGGGACTAACGCATGCGTTCGCCTTTGCATGTAAGCACGGGGGCGCTTTAAATGTATTATTTATTTATTAGTGGGAGACTGGTACATGGGACAGGGACAGTGGTACATGGTGTACTATGTGTGGGGATCTTTGAGAGCTTTCTGTGTGTAAAATCATTCTTACACACATAGCTGTCACAGAGGTTGTAGCTTCCCCCACTCCCCCACCCTCCCCTGACACACATACTGAGCTTTCACTGATCTCAGCAGGGAGGACTGTCATGGGGACACAGGTCTCTGTTTACATTGTGAAGGCTGTGATTGGACACAGCCATCACATGCTCAGGAGGGCCAATCACAGTGCCCATATCTGATACCATCTTGGCTGTGTCCTGTTAAAGGCCATAAAAAAAATACAAAGAAAAGAAAAAAGGGAAAAAAAGCCTGTGTCAGCTCTTTTGATGGTGGTACTCAGTGGCAGTGTGTCCATAGAGGGCGCTGCCCCCTCTCGCTCCTGCACCGCCACTGAAAAACAATTCATAGATTTATGCATTGCATGAATCTATGTATTGTCGCCGCTGCCGCCTGCTATTCAGATGGCCAGCCCCCTGGCGAGTGCCGGCCATCTGAATAACGGCCTGATTGGCCTTTTGATTACAGCCTGAGGGCTGTAATCAGCTTCCAGATAGTTAACCAGGGGACGCACGGGGTGTGCGTTCCTTGGTTAACACTGACACGCATCTCAGCCAATCAGGTTAACAGGATCTGGTTACCGATAACCTGATTGGCTGAAGCGACATCGAGGGCGGGACTACATCGAGGGATCATGGAGGAGGACCTGAGGATGGCTGACTGAGAAAGGTAAGTGCCAGGCGGGGGGGGTCAATCTGGCGGCATTTTAGGGACAAATGGGCATCAATTGATGGGCACAGTGGCGACAATGGCATGGCACAGTGGCTGCATTTGGCTTGGCACAGTAGCGACAATTGATGGGCACAGTGGCGACAATGGCATGGCACAGTGGCTGCGTTTGGCACAGTGGTGACAATTGATGGCACAGTGGCTGCATTTGGCATGGCACAGTGGCGACAATTGATGGCATGGCACAGTTGCGACAATTGATGGGCACAGCGGCTGCGTTTGATGGCATGGCACAGTGGCTGCGTTTGATGGGCACAGTGGCTGCATTTGATGGGCACAGTGGCGGCAATTGATGGGAACAGTGGCGGCAATTGATGGGCACAGTGGCGACAATGGCATGGCACAGTGGCTGCGTTTGGCATGGCACAGTAGCGACAATTGATGGGCACAGTGGCGACAATGGCATGGCACAGTGGCTGCGTTTGGCATGGCACAGTCGTGACAATTGATTGGCACAGTGGCGACAATTGATGGGCACAGTGGCGACAATGGCATGGCACAGTGGCTGCGTTTGGCACAGTGGCGACAATTGATGGCACAGTGGCTGCATTTGGCATGGCACAGTGGCGACAATTGATGGGCACAGTGGCGACAATGGCATGGCACAGTGGCGACAATTGATGGCATGGCACAGTTGCGACAATTGATGGGCACAGTGGCTGCGTTTGATGGCATGGCACAGTGGCTGCATTTGATGGGCACAGTGGCTGCATTTGATGGGCACAGTGGCGGCAATTGATGGGAACAGTGGCGGCAATTGATGGGCACAGTGAGGCTGCAATTGATTTTTTTATTTCGTTTGTTTGCACCTCCCCAAAAAAATTTGAGCACCAGCCGCCACTGGTGGTACTTGAGAGACTTGCAGAGGCTATAAGCCAAGCACTGATGTGAAGATTTACCTCTCGGAATCAGGTTTTCAGGGTTGCAGTGCTATCCCCTGTTTGTGGTCTGCAATCTGCCTTGTTTACATAGGCAGACTGGCATTCTGCCTTAGTTCAGAACAATCAGCGGGTGCTGGCGGACATCATGGGACCCGATGATCAGCTTTCGCTGTGTAGAATCACAGCGGGAATCAGTGCAGAATCATGTGGGGCCACTCTGTAGCAGTAAATGTGCTATGGGGCAGTCAGCAAGTGGTTAAATATATTTAAACAAAGGAAGCAAATACGAGAAGTTTATTGTTAGAATTTACATACACTTTAAGCAGTCTTTTTGCAGCTACTAACATTACTGACCACTGATTGCTAAAATGTAAGATTTTTGCTTCCTGAAGCCTCATTTTTTATATTTTGCAGAGTCTGGAAGCAGCACAAACAACAAAGCAATGTTTCACAATCATTGCATAGCTCTTACATTCGTATTTATGTTTTCTACTAACACTGCTAAAATTTCATTCTGAAGTCACGTACAGAGAAATGGTCACTTTCATCTTTTCAGAACTTTGAAACTCATGATGTGGAATTTTCCAAAAGCACTTTCCAAATGTCAAGTGACCAAAATGATTATATCTGCTTTTGCCAACATATAAAGAGCCTTGTCAGCTTTAATACCAGGATAGTTTTCTTTCAGCATATCCCTCCTTTTGATTCTCTGATTTACCCGTGCACACAGTTCTAGTTCTTAATTCTTAATTACCAGAGCAGCTGACATCCATAGTACCACCAATAGAAAAGTGTCTGGTTTACAAGATTAAAAGGTTCAGGAAATTGCTAATTTAACATTTTTTTAATTGATGAGCTGTAATAACTATGGGCCAGATCCACAGCCAGCCGCCGTAACTTAAATATTCCCATTTAAGTTACACTGCCGCAAAATTTCTACCTAAGTGCCCGATCCACAAAGCACTTACCTAGAAATTATCGGCTGTGTAACTTAAATCCGGCCGGCGCAAGGCGTTCCTATTCAAATGGGGCGAGTCCCATTTAAATTAGGCGCGCTCCCGCGCCGGCCGTACTGCGCATGCTCACGACGTCATTTTCCCGACGTGCTTTGCGCGGTTTTACGTTGCGCTGAGTTTTGAGAATCGCGACGGGCGTAAAAAAAAAATACGAGTTGCGCCGGGAAAAAAAAATTAGAAAAAAAAAAAGACGGCGACACGGGATAGAAGGGTCTACTTTTACAAGGTGTAAACAGTTTAGGCCTTGTAACAGCAGCCCTAATATTGCGTTTGCAAACTAATATTTACGGAGAAAAAACGAAGCGTAAAAGCTTCGTGGATCTCCGTAAGTGCTAATTTGTATACCCGAAGCGTCATTTCGAAGAGAAATGCCCCCAGCGGCGGCCAAGGTACTGCATCCTAAGATCCGACAGTGTAAGTCCCTTACACATGTCGGATCTTCTGCCTATCTATGATAAACTGATTCTGTGGATCAGTTCCATAGATAGAAACAGGGATACGACGGCGTATCAGTAGATACGCCGTCGTATCCCTTTTGTGGATCTGGCCCTATGTTCATACAGAATCTACTTCCTACTTAACCTACATACAATGACGTAATAACATATATAATAACATACAGTGCCTTGAAAAAGTTTTCACACCCCTTGAAATTTTCCATATTTTGTCTTGTTACAGTCAAAAATGTAAATGTATTTTAAATGTATTTTATTGGTATTTTATGTGATAGACCAACACAAAGTGGCACATAATTGTGAAGTGAAAAGAAAATGATAAATGTTTTTGAAATTATTTTTACAAATAAATATGTGAAAAGTGTGGCATGCATTTGTATTCAGCCCCCCTGAGTCCATACTTTGTAGAACCACCTTTCACTGCAACTACAGCTGCAAGTCTTTTTGGGAATGTCTCTACCAGCTTTGCACATCTAGAGAATGACATTTTCGCCCATTCTTCTTTGCAAAATAGCTCAAGCTCTGTCTGCTCTTGCATGGAGAGCATCTGTGAACAGCAATTTTCAAGTCTTGCCACAGATTCTCAGTTGGATTAAGGTCTGGACTTTGACTGGGTCATTCTAACACATGACTATGCTTTGATCTGTATTTTTAGGGTCAGTGTCCTGCTTGGTCAACCCCCACCCCAGTCTCAAGTCTTTTTATGGCTTTCTTTCAACAATTGCTTTCTTCTTGTCACTCTTCCAAAAAGGCCAGAATTGTGGAGTGCACAACTAATAGTTGCCCTGTGAACAGATTCTCCCACCTGAGCTGTGGATCTCTGCATCTCCTCTAGAGTTACCATGGGCCTCTTGGCTGCTTCTCTGATTAATGTGCTCCTTGCCTGGCCTGTCAGTTTAGGTGGACGACCATGATGCTGCTTGTTCACTAAGGTTCTCTAACGAACCTCTGAGGGCTTCAAAGAACAGCTGTATTTGTACTAAGATTAACTTACAAAAGGTGGATTCTATTTACTAATTAGTGACTTCTGAAGGCAATTGGTTCCACAATATTTTAGTTTGGGGTATCAGAGTAAAGGGGGCTGAATACAAATGCACACCACACTTTACATATTTATTTGTAGAAAAAAATTGAAAACCATTTATCATTTTCCTTCCACTTCAATTATGTGCCACTTTGTGTTGGTCTATCACATAAAATCCATTAACATACATTTACATTCAGCCTGTGAATCTCTGTGTTTCTTTTGTGTTTCACTTTCTTGCCATTAGAACGCATTAAATGCAAATGTTAGGTATTCTATGTCACCTATAGTGCCAGGGCTGTTTGCCTGTCACAGTCATGAAAATAACTAGTAGTCAACTTGCCACATATCAGAGTCAAGTAGGACAGCTTTTCTCAGCTGCTTGGCAGCAGAAGATGATGTATAAGATCCAGTGCTGATCCTGACCTCCCTGGGGTCCTAAGCAAAAAAAATACATGTCACATTAGAGTTGAGAAGCGGGGGGGCTGCCGAAAATGGCACGTTAAAGTCAACATTAAAGTTAAGAAGGGGGAGGGGGCGTCGCTGTTGGAAATGACATCTTACATTAAAGTGAGAATCCACATTAAAGATTAAAGTTGAGAAGCGGGGGGAGGGGGTGTTCTGCTGTTGTAAACTACATCTTACATTAAAGTGAGATGCAGGGGGGGGGGGCTGACTTCTTACCTCTTCTCCCATGCAGCCAGCGAGTTGAGAAGCAGGGTGAGGGGACGAAAATTACTTCTCACCAAGCGGGGCTTCTAGTAATTTGGGGGGCCCTCCGCATCTTTGCGGGGCCCTAAGCGGCTTGCATAGTGAGCCTATAGGGCGGATCGGCTCTAATAAGATCACATACATAAGTACAACAGAGGTCGATGCTGTTTCCACTTATGAGCAAACAGTTACTGAAGAGCAGGAAGATCAATCAACTACGAGAGCACTCACCAGAGCCATCACAGTTCATTGAGAACTACAAGAAATTTGCCGTGGCAGGAGATGGTAGTCAGTGGTAGACATGTGCCGGATGAATTTTCCGGATGAATTTTTTAACAAATTTTAACAAATTTGTTAATTTTGAAATGTCCGACTTTACAATTTTTTTAATTTACAAATCCCAAATTTTCGAATTTACGAAATTTAGAATTTAGAATTCAGAGTTTTCGGAAATTCGGAAATTAGAAAATTCAAGAATTCAGAAATTCAAAATTTCAGGAATTCGGAAATTTGAAATTCCGGTAGTCAGGAAATTCAAAATGTCAGAAATTTGAATTTCAGAATATCAATATTTCAAAAATTCGAAATTAGGAAATTAAAAATTTGGGGAAATTGGTAAAATTAAATAATTTGAATTTCGGAATATCGAAATTTCAGAAATTTGGAAATTCTAAATTTCGGAAATTCTAAATTTCGGAAATTCTAAATTAGGAAATTGAAAAATTCTAAATTTTTAAGTTTTAAACATTGAAATTTTAAAATTTGAAGTTAGGAAATGTGTAGGGTTTTAGGGTTAGGGTTGGGATTTAGGGTGTTAGGGTTAGAAGGTTAGGGTTAGGGGTTGGTGTTAGGGTTAGAGTTTAGGGTTAGAGTTTAGGGTTAGGGTGTTAGGGTTATGGGTTAGGGTTAGGGTTATAGGGTTTAGAGGGCTAGGGTTAGAGGGTTAGGGTTAGAGGGCTTGGGTTAGGGTTAGGAGTTAGAGTTTAGGGTTAGAGTGTTAGGGTTATGGGTTGGGGTTAGGGTTATAGGGTTGGGGTTAAAGGGTTAGGGGTTAGGAGTTAGGGTTAGGGTTTAAAGGTAGGGTGTAAGGGTTAGAGGGTTAGGGTTAGGGTTAGGGATAGAGGGTTAGGGTTAGAGGGTTAGGGCTTAGGGTTAGGGGTTAACCAATCATGTGCCTGGTACTACATCCAGGCCGCCTGATTGGCTGAGAGGCGGTTCTGTGTTAGCAAAGCAAATATTCATTTGCTTTGCTAACACACCTGGGTGCACTGCGTACGCAATGGATTGCGCTTGCGGGTCACCTTTTTGATGCCTATTAGAGCCTGTGGCTCTAATCAGGTGCTTCAAAAACACCCCCGCCACCGTAATTCAGACTACTGGCACCCTAAAAGGGGCTGGAAGCCTGAATAGGGGCTGGAGAGAGGGTGTGGCACCTGAATGCCCCCAATGGACGCACCAACACTGATATTATGGGACACTTTGTCTATTTTTACAGAGAATGATTCATCTGTGAACATTTGCTAGTGCCATCTTTATAACTATTCAGATGCAGTTACGTAATTTTTCTTAATTATAAGGAAGAATTCCTGGAAAAGCTGCCAGTATTGCAATTTGTGTTTTCCTACCAAAGTGGTACTTAAATCTAGCCAATATTTTGGCAGAACATCTGTCTTCTGTAAGTCTGAAGATGGACATTTTAATCTTCTGCCATCGCTTTGTAACAATTACGCTATTTCATTAGCTGCTTTCTGTTTTAGCTGTTGTAATAAAAAAAATAAAAAAAATGCTACATAACATTGACAAGGTTTTCTGGCAAAGTTAGAACACCACAAAGCTAAATGCCATCCAGATATACAACACCTAATCAGCTGCCAAACTGGCACGCTTAAATCTTATATTGAAGTACTGCATATATGAATATTTTCCTAGAATTATTAGTGCTATTAAATTGCTTTCCGTATATACAGTTATAAGATCAATATACTGTAAAACACTCACTACATGATGAATTTTATGTATGTTTATAAAAGGACATCTGCTCAGTACAATCTGAGAAAGGATTTTCTGTTTAAGAATATTACATATTTCAAATCATTGATTTTTTTTAACAAATATCATGTTAGCTGCTTATATGCATTAGTAATGTCTTCTTGCATTAGAAGAATCAAATGACCAAAAAATACCACTAAATGTAATTCTGCTGATGTTAGGCACTGTAAAAATATTGGGCCAGATCCACAGAAGAATTACGCCGCATAATTTCAAAGTTCCCGCGTCGTATCTTTGTTTTGTATCTACGTCTTAGTACGCCGTCGGATCTTAGGTGCATTTTTCTGCTGGCCAATAGGTGGCGTTTCCGTCGAATTCCGCGTCGAGTATGCAAATTAGCTAGATACGACGATCCACGAACCTACGCCTGGCCGGCGCATTTTTTTACGTTGTTTGCATTCGGCTTTTTCCGGCGTATAGTTACCCCTGCTATATGAGGCGTATCCTATGTTAAGTATGGCCGTCGTTCCCGCGTCAAATTTTTAATTTTTTACGTCGTTTGCGTAAGTCGTTCGCGGATAGGGATTTGCGTAGAATGACGTCACCGTCGTAAGCATTGGCTTGTTCCGGTTTAATTTCGAGCATGTGCACTGGGATACCCTTACAGAAGGCGCATGCGCCGTTCAAAAAAAACATCATTTACGTTGGGTTACGACGTATTTACATAAAACACGCCCCCATCACATCGATTTGAATTGCGCGCCCTTACACCGCCAAAATTACACTACGCCGCCGTAACTTACAGAGCAACTTTTTTGAGGATAAGGAAAATATGCTGTAAGTTACGGCGGCATAGTGTATCAGAGATACGCTACGCCGGCCGCAACAATGCTCCGCGCTACGAGGATCTGGCCCATTGTCTTTGACTTAAAGCGGAACGAAACCCTCCTATCATTTTCAGTCAAGAAAGCTGGCATCTTGGCTCTCCATTTTTAGGCACTTTTAGGTACTGCTGAGTTTGTAGAGGCCAATCTACTGACAGCCTTATAGTGGAATTAAACCCTCCTATCCTTTACAGTCAGTGAAGCTGCTTTTGTTTGATCTGCAACTGCCATCACGGTGCTGCACATGTGATCAGTTATGACTCCAGCCTTTTGATGGTTTGACAGTTTAGTTGAGGACAAAACAGAATCTCAGCAGTCCAAGAATGTAACTGTTTTTTTAAATCGTTAAATCGATGGGTTTAGTTAGACTTTATGATTTATTGCTGTTCAGGAGCGCTGGGCTTCGGCAAGAAGAAACAGGAGCAATGCTGGAGGCGATTTACAGCACACACTAATATTGGTAGCATATATAATAATGTGGAATGTATGTTCCTTGCTAAAGAACATTATTTTTTGTTTTTATGGGTATAGATCCTCTTTAAATATTTTCCTGATTCCCCCCCCCCCTCAGAAATTAGGATAATGTTTACAAATGCAAAGCCAGATACAAAAAATCTATTTATATGTGCTGATGCACATGTCCCTGTACCTACCAACTACTGAAATGTCTTCTAATAAAAATTGACACTCACAAAGACTGGACTCTTATCAAACATGTTATGGTGTAGACCAGGGATCCTCAAACTACGGCCCTCCAGCTGTTGTAGAACTACACATCCCATGAGGCATTGTAACACACTGACATTCGCAGACATGACTAGGCATGATGGGAATTGTAGTTCTTGAACAACTGGAGGGTCGTAGTTTGAAGACCCATGGTGTAGACCAGGGGTCCTCAAACTAAGGCCCGCGGGCCGGATCCGGCCCGCCAGTGTGTTTTACCCGGCCCGCCACATTAATATTGCAGCAATCCCCCTCCCCTCTGCTACCTTTTTATCACACAAGATGAGAACCATGAAAGGTCCGGACAAAAGGCGGGTCTTTTGAGTTAAGCAGCGGGGCGGTTTCAGCAATCAAACACCTGCCTTTCACTAGCAAAGCCCAGCCCTTTGTCCGGATTTGCTAAGTGAGTGCTGGGATGTTATAGAAGGGGCAGCAGTGTAATATCGATGGGGGGTTCTGTGATAGGGTGGAAGATCTGTGATGGGGGGCTATGTGAGGAGAGGAGTTTGTGTTGGGTGGGCTTTGTGATGGGGGGGGAAGTCTGATGGGGAGGATCTGTTATGGGGGGGACCTGATATGGGGGCTTTTTGATGGGGGAAATCTGTGATGGAGAGGAGTCTGTGATGGGGGATCTGTTATGGGGGGGACCTGATATGGGGGCTTTTTGATGGGGAAATCTGTGATGGGGGGATCTGTTATGGGGGTCTATGATGGGGTGGTCTGTAATTGAGGGCTTTGTGATGGAGAGGAGTTTGTGTTGGGGGGCTTTATGATGGGGAGGATCTGTTATGGGGAGGCTTTTTGATGGAGAGGAGTTTGTGGTGGGGGGTCTGTTATTGGGGGCTTTGTGATATAGAGGAGTTTGTGTTGGGATGGCTTTGTGATGGGGGGCCTAATATGGGGGAAAAAATCTGTGACGAGGTGGTTCCATGATTAGGGGGGTCTGTGTTGTGGAGGGGGTTCTGTGATGAGGGGAGTCTGTGAAATACTATTAAGTTTATGTTGATTAAAATTGTTCTTTATTTTAAATATTGTATTTTTTTTTCCTGTTTTTTTTTTAACTATAGTCCGGCCCCCCCAACAGTCTGAGGGACCGTGAACTGGCCCCCTGTTTAAAAAGTTTGAGGACCCCTGGTGTAGACAGACGACAATCATGTAAAGTAGATGTAAACCCAGTCACTAAATTATCATATAATAGTTAACATGTTAAATTAACTTCAAAAGATATTCTCAATCTTTAAAAATGTACAGCTTTGAAAACAATGCATTGTGATCCTGCCATGAAGGCCTTTTCTGTTAAGGAGTGAAAACACTTTGTACCAATCTCCCAACAATTATCATAACAGTTATCTCGTGTCGTCATCCTGTTATAAACGCATCAAGTGAAGGCTATAAGCATTTGTGCACTGTCATTGTACAGACGTGTTTTACATGTAGTCATCATTGATAGCCTGCCAAAAGCAATGGTATGCATCTACTGGAGTGCATGCATGTAGCTGTAGACAGAAAGTGGTGATCAGCAGCACTAACACTGAGCAAAATTATATTACACAACACGTGTTTGTCTATATTTATTATGAGCTGAACTCAAAGATCTACGACTTTTTCTATGTACACAAAAGGCCTATTTCTCTCAAATATTGTTCACAAATCTGTCTAAATCTGTATTAGTGAGTACTTCTTCTTTGCCAAGATAATCCATCCACCTCATAGGTGTGGCATATCAAGATGCTGATTAGACAACATGATTACTGCACAGGTGTCTTAGGCTGGTCACAATAAAAGGCCACTCTAAAAAGTGCAGCTTTACTGTATTGGGGGTCGGGGTGTGACCATCATTATAGAAAAAATTTAGCGCTAGTTATACAATAGAAACAATAGTTTCTCATTAAGTAAATAAGTGAATAAATAAATAAATAGTCACTGTACTGAAACAGTGAAAATGGTGACAACAACCAATGTTGGGTGAATATATAAACAGGTGAAGTCCACAAACACAACCAAACCTAACAAAATTGAAAGGCTCCAAACAGCATACGGGGAGAAAGGAAAAGAAAACAGAGCCCCAATGGTGCAGGTCAAAAATATAAAGGTTTTATTGTAATAAAACCACAAAGTAACATGTGGGCGCACTATTAGGACATTTACCATCTGCGCTAACGAGCATATAGCCAACATCAAATTGGGCAAGACCAATCACAGTGTCCCCCGTCACTATTTGCAATATCATGACCGCGACCCCAAGGGGACTGAGGGCCAGATTCACAGCGGAGATACGACGGAGTATCTCAGATACTCCGTCGTATCTCTCAGAGTATCTATACGACTGATTCATAGAATCAGTTACGCATAGATATCCCTAAGATCCGACAGGTGTAATTGTTTTACACTGTCGGATCTTAGGATGCAGTACCGCGGCCGCCGCTGGGGGGAGTTTGCGTCGTAAACCAGCGTCGGGTATGCAAATTAGGAGTTACGGCGATCCACGGCAGTTTTTCGCCGCTAGTCTAGTTTCCCGTCGCAAAGTTAGTCGTCGTTTTGGGTGCCTTAACTTTACACAGCAAACTTATTACTGTATAAAGTATGGCCGTCGTTCCCGCGTCAAAATTAAAAAATCAACGTCGTTTGCGTAAGACGTCCGGGAATACGGAAGTACGCTACGCACGTCGCCGTTCGAAAAAATGACGTCACTTTGCGCAAAGCGTGCCGGGAGTTACAAAACGGAGCATGCGCAGTAGGTCCGGCGCGGGATCGCGCCTAATTTAAATGGCACACGCCCATTTAAATTACGCGGGCTTACGCCGGAGGCCGCCGGCATAGTTTTCATCGCAAGTGCTTTGTGAATCAGGCACTTGCGATGAAAACTTGCGGCGGTGTAACGTATCTACGATACGTTATGCCGCCGTACTTCTACCTGAATCTGGCCCACAGTTTTTGGTAATTGACCAATTTGTCCCACATTGGAGAGGAGAGTCTCGCATACGTGGGGTGTCCCGTCTTGAAACCTATTGGATTCACAAGCTACGTACATACCAGTCTTTTGGTATGAATGTAGAATGGGACATTAATTATTTTATTAATTTAGCCTAACCGTTCTCTTGTCATTTAGTGGCTCCTATATCCCACTACTTTGAATAATTTTTTTTTTTATAGGAGATGTTTATCCATTTAACATTGGGTCTGGTTATGCTAGGCAAAATAATTGCAATTTTTTCTTGGTCCATTAGGGCAATAACATTATTCAGTAATAATTGATTCGTTTTAAATGTTTTATTATATGTTGGTTATGGTTTAAAAATATCCCTTTTTAGGTCCACAAGATGGCGCTGCCTCATTCTTACTTCAGACTTCTGTGTCTTGCCGAGGGTGAGTTATGCTGCCTGTTGATTGGGCCAATTAGGAGGTGCTTCACCTCTTTGTTTCACACGACGGCGGCGACGTATGGTGCACATCGTGACATTGCGCCAGATCGAGTGTCAGAGGAGTGTGCGCTGCGTTCCACCGCTGCGCTCTACTTGACGATGACGGCATATGCGACTTGCTGTGTGTCTGTGTGCCCGCCCCTGTGAATGTCTGCATCCTGTGTTTGTTTCACAGAGCGGCGATCGGGCACATTGGGCACAGTTTTTGGTGACTGTTTTCATGGCAGACGCATTGTGGTGATGTAGGTTGGGCACCTGTTGTGGGGGACCCACGTGATCCATGTGTGATGTCATTTTCAGTAATTTATTTATTTTCTTTGTGTTTAGTATTCGCCCTTAAGGGCTGTACTAGATTTGTGTCTGACCATCGGACACTTCATATGTTATACCTGTCTTAAGCTAGAGGCGAGGCGGAGATGTGGGTGGTTATCACTGCATGTTTTCCCCTCCTCCTACGTTTTGGCAGGTTTTTTATGAGTTTTACATTGGTTATCATTTGGATCACTTCCGGGTAATATGGGAGTGGCTTTCAAATGTGCCAGATTTGATTGGTTCATGCTTGGAGTCCAATAGGTCATGTGCTGGCTCTCCTCCAATTATATACCTTAATTTGGAAATGAGTCTGATTGGTTCTTTCCTGGTTAAGATAGGAGTTTTTTATATATATATATACATGTGCAATATGGGGGAGCAGGTAGATGCCCCAGTTGAAGTCCCCTAGGACGAAACGCGTAGGGATTGGTTTTCGCCACTTCCCATATTGCCCTTTCTTACCATTTGTGATCACTTATAATGTTTCTTTGTGGTTTTATTACAATAAAACCTTTATATTTTTGACCTGCACCATTGGGGCTCTGTTTTCTTTTCCTTTCACCCCATATGCTGTTTGGGGCCTTTCAGTTCCATCTGTCCCATCCCCCCAAGGAGTTATATTACCATCCCCTTCATTCGTTGGTTTTGAGGGTAGACATCTTGGGAGATTCAGTCTACCGTTCCAGGACATCGCTCATCAACGGTCCTCGACTGAAGATCCTTGGTTTTCATCGATCCAGTCCAGGGAAACCGAGCTGATTTGCCCTGAAAGTTTCTATGTCTACAAGATCTGCTGTCGCTGACAGGCAGATCCACGTGTTCCGGTAAGCGCACTCACATCTTTATTGAGTCTAAAGAAATGATTGTTTGCCCATGAGGATCTACGTGGTCATTTTATTATTCATCCACAATTCATATTGAGGGAGTCTATATTGTTATGTTTGGTTGTGTTTGTGGACTTCACCTGTTTATATATTCACCCAACATTGGTTGTTGTCACCATTTTCACTGTTTCAGTACAGTGACTATTTATTTATTCACTTATTTACTTAATGAGAAACTATTGTTTCTATTGTATCACTAGCGCTACATTTTTTCTTTATACCACTGTTCAATTTTTGTCACATTGTTGTGTAGCAGCTGTTCCTTAGTTTAATTTTTATCCAGATCAGTGCAATATTTTCCACCCTTTTCTTTGTGTGACCATCATTAGCCTCATGCAGTACAGCACATCTCCTTCGCATAGAGTTGATCGGGTTGTTGATTGTGGCCTGTGGAATGTTGGTCCATTCCTGTTCAATGGCTGTGCTGGAAGTTGCTGGATATTGTCAGGACCTGGAACACACTGGCGTATACAACGATCCAGAGAATCCCAAACATGCTCAATGGGTGACATGTCCGGTGAGTAGGCTGGCCATGCAAGAACTGAGATGTTCCTAGCTTCCAGGAATTGTGTACAGATTCTTGCAACATGGGGCCGTGCATTATCATGCTGCAGCATGAGGTGATGGTCATGAATGAATGGCACAATAATGGGCCTCAGGTTCTCATCACGGTATCTCTCTGCATTCAAAATGCCATCAATAAAATGCACCTGTGTTTGTTGTCCATAGTATATGCCTGCCCATACCATAACCCCACCGCGACCATGGGCCACTCGATCCACAACGTTGACATCAGCAAACTGCTCACCCACACAATGCAATACACGCTGTCTGACGATCTTGGAGGTGAAGATGCTGGATGTGGAGGTCCTGGGCTGGTGTGGTTACTCGTGATCTGCGGTTGTGAGGTCGGTTGGATGAACTGCCAAATTCTCTGAAACACCTTTGGAGACGGCTTATGGTAGAGAAATGTACATTCAATTCAAGGGCAAAAGCTCTGGTGGACATTCCTGCAGTCAGCATGCCAATTGCACGCTCCTTTAAAACTTGCGACATCTGTGGCATCGTGCTGTGTGATAAAACTGCACATTTTAGAGTGGCCTTTTATTGTGGCCAGCCTTATGCCGCGTACACACAATCTTTTTTCGGCATGAAAGAAAACTTTGTTTTTCAGCATGTCCAAAAAACGAAGTTTTTCCAACTTCATCATTAAAAACTACGTTGCCCACACACCATCGTTTTTAAAAAATTATGAACAAAGCGCGGTGACCTTCCACTACGTACAACGGCACTCTAAATGGGGAAGTTCTATTCGCCTTTGGGTTGCTTTAGTTGATTCCTTGTTAGTAAAAGACGATTCACGCTTTTTTGTCTGTTACAGCGTGATGAATGTGCTTACTCCATTATGGTAGTTTTACCAGAACGAGCGCTCCCATCTCATAACTTGCTTCTGAGCATGCGCGGGTTTAAAACGTTGTTTTAGCCTACACATGATAATTTTTTACAACCCGAAAAATTTTATTTTATAAAACAACATTAAAAAATGCAGCATGTTCAAATTTTCTTTTTGTCGTTTATCAGAACCTGAAAAACTATCATTTTAAATGACGTTTTTAAAAACAAAGTTTTCTTTCAAGCCAAAAAATGATCGTGTGTACGCGGCATAAGGCACACCTGTGCAAAAATCATGCTGTCTAACCGGGTCCTTGATATGCCAAACCTGTGAGGTGGATGAATTATCTCAGCAAAGGAGAAGTGCTCATTAACACAGATTTAGACAGATTTGTGAACAATATTTGAGAGAAATAGGCCTTTTATGTACATAGAAGAAGTCATAGATTTTTATGTTCAGCTCATGATAAATAGGGGCAAACACAAAAGTGTTGCATTTATAAATTTGCTCAGTGTAGTTTAAATAAGGATGCAAATACTGTGTTATGAAAACAGTATTAACTATGAGAATAAATATGGCAATTGCTAATCACATACGGTGCTTGTAAAAATCATCCAGTCAGTATTTACATTTGATGCGTCATTGAGCATCATAGCAGGCGAGACATCTGCTTCTCCTCAGATAAGCTGCTGGCACCCACTGCAATCTTCTTAAGGCCTCATGCGCACAAGTGTATTAAGGTACTCCTATCTATGCTGAATCTTTCTTTTGAAAGATCAAGTGTAAAAAAAAATGTTCATTAGGGGCATTTATGCGCATTTACAGGCGTATTGCATTTTGCATAAACTCATTCTACTTGCCAGAATATTAATTTATCCTGACCACTGGAATACATTTACAGTAGTAAATTACAGAAGTAAATTAAGCTCATAAGCTCCTCTTCAAAAGCAACCTATGGGCATTTTTTGTTTATACCTCTAGAAGTAAGGCTAGGTTCACATCACGATTTTTCCATCCGAAAAACGGACCGTTAAATCGGATGGAATCGTATCTGTCAAAATCGTATGTAATCGTATGTCAAAAAAAAAACGGATCCTGATTTTAAATAATGTAGTTTTTTTTGTAGTTTTTTTTTTTTTTAGAACAAGGTTTCCCTTTCTGTAGCATAAATACAATAAACTGGTTCCCAACAAATCCGTTCCTAGTAATTTGTGTTGTCTCCCATTTGTAACATTATATCAAACAACAGTCATTGATTTATTTTCACCCCAAGTAACTTTCTTCACAATGCAGTTGGAGGAATAACCGATGACTGCTAAAACCTCACTTGTTTTAAGCGGTGCACTTCCATATTTTATGGTTGTAGTGGGTATCCTATATTTGATGTGCTTGCAGCTTATGCAAATGTTTTACCTTTATCGCAGCAGTTCTTTTTAGTACATTGGCGGCGTTAGCGGAGAATATCTTGTCACCCTGCGGACTTTTTGGGCACTTTTTGTGTGTTGAGAATCCGGCTGTGAACGGAGAGGGGGTCCTGTGTTTCCCACCATGAGTAGCCCGGAGGTGATGGTGACAGCAAGGGACAGGAGAACTCTTCTAGATCTCATTGTGCAGGTCATTGGGGACAGTAGCAGCAGCAGGAGAAGTGAAGTGACAGCAAGCGACAGGAGGACTCTTCTAGATCTCATTGTGCAGGTCATTTGGGACAGTAGCAGCAGCAGGATAAGTGAAGTGACAGCAAGCGACAGGAGAACTCTTCTAGATATCATTGTGCAGGTCATTGGGGACAGTAGCAGCAGCAGGAGAAGTGAAGTGACAGCAAGCGACAGGAGGACTCTTCTAGATCTCATTGTGCAGGTCATTGGGGACAGTAGCAGCAGCAGGAGAAGTGAAGTGACAGCAAGCGACAGGAGGACTCTTCTAGATCTCATTGTGCAGGTCATTTGGGACAGTAGCAGCAGCAGGATAAGTGAAGTGACAGCAAGCGACAGGAGAACTCTTCTAGATCTCATTGTGCAGGTCATTGGGGACAGTAGCAGCAGCAGAGAAAGTGGAAAAGTCATTACCAGGCGCTACAACGATGGTCCTGCTTATTCTGCCGAACATGGCAATCATAGACTGTCCTCCAGGGAGAGATCAGCTTCATCTCCAAAGAGCAGCAGTAAGAGACCCTCAGGGAAGATGAAGCTGATCTCTCCCTGGAGGACAGTCTATGATTGCCATGTTCGGCAGAATAAGCAGGACCATCGTTGTAGCGCCTGGTAATGACTTTTCCACTTTCTCTGCTGCTGCTACTGTCCCCAATGACCTGCACAATGAGATTTAGAAGAGTTCTCCTGTCACTTGCTGTCACTTCACTTCTCCTGCTGCTGCTACTCTCCCCAATGACCTGCACAATGAGATCTAGAAGAGTTCTCCTGTCGCTGACGTTACTTGTTCTCACGATTGTAGGTTTGAAATCGTATGGCAAACGTATCCATTCACTTCCATTCATTTAATTTAGGTCCCCAAGTGCATCCGATTTGATCCGCATCCGATTGTAATACGATTTCAAATCAGGACCAAAAATCGTGGGCAAACAGGTTTTTTGATACGATTTTAAATCGTATCAAATCGTATGCGGATCAAATCGGATGCACTTGGGGACCTAAATTAATGAATGGCAGTGAATGGATACGTTTTGCCATACAGATTTGGACGATTTAAAACCTAAAATCGTGAGTAAAAGTAGGATGACAAAATTGTGGTGTGAATGCACCCTTACTCTTAAAATACTGATCTAAATGGCTAATGTGCATGGCCACTCAGGCTAATATAGAAATGTGTTTTAGCCCACGTTCACATCGGGCCATTTTGACATGCGATTTGACATGTCAAATCCCGAATCGGTGCGGCGACGACTTTGCAGTGCTTCACCAATTCCCAAAAGTAGTTCCTGTACGTCTTCGGGGCGATTTGAATAGACATCTGTGAATGAACCCTCACAGATGTCTGTCAAATCACCCCCCGAAGTTGGACTGCATTGCGGGTTTGAAATTGTGCGAGTTCAGCTGAACGATTTCAAACCCACCCTCAGCCCAGGTTCACACTGGGTACGATTTCCTTCGATTTGAGATGCGATTTCACATGTGCCAATTGTCGGAAATGACACTGTCCTAATCGGTGCGACGCCGCATCTGCGGCGCTTCACCGATTTCAAAAAGTAGTTCCTGTACTACTTTTTGCGATTTCGGGCCGCGATTTACATAGACATCTGTGCAGAAACCTGCACAGATGTCTCTTAAATCGCGGCCGAAATCGGGACTGCCGGCGGGAGTGAAATCGTGCGAGTTCAGCTGAACTTGCACGGCTTCACTCCCGCAGCCCACTGTGAACCAGGGCTCAATGTGAATCTGGGCTCAAGGCATAAAGAAATATTGTGTATGCTTATGTAAATAAAGATAAAGGTGATTGAATTCTGTGATATACCACATCCCTAATAATTGGACATAAAGACAGTTCCCCTATTGTTGGGACTTTTCAGGCACTAATTTGTATACCAAGTTTTAGGGTGGGGGGAGCTATATTGGTTTAATATCATTCTCGCAGTTGGTGTAATCTATGGCTGTTCATACCATGTGTTTTTTGCTTCTTTTATCCAGTAATTAAAAGTGGAAATTTTGCTGCACCTATACCCTCTGTGCTGTATGTATTAAACCATTAACATAGAAACTTTATAACCATGACTTGCATATCATTAAAGTGCTTTTGCATGTACAACTTCCTAAAAAAAAGCGAATTTGTTCCCCCACTGTCTTTATATGCTTGTTCAGATGCTCGTTTTTTATGCCTGTGTGCATAAGGCCTATGTCTGTTGGTGGGTGTTAAGTGTGCATACACATTCAAAGATATTTGAAATGATGTTATTGGTCATAAGTAATGAGATGTTTATGGAGCCTATTGAGCTAAATGTGATGCCTTGTTTGCAACGTCAAGGGTAACATGAGCCTGCTAGCGCTAGAACATCAGCAAAATATTGTCTTGAACCCCAACATCATATACAGTATGAAATAAATAGGGATTGGGGTATTTGTATTCTTCCTACTTAAAATATAAAAATGTACTATCCTGTCTGTTCCTATACTGGGTTATTCTGTTAAAGCTTCAATAATATTATTGGTGACAATATGAATAGCTATAATAATAAATACAATGCTCACAGAAGCAATGGTCTTATCGATTTACAAAGAAAGTAAAACACTAATAGAGAAATCTAAAGGAATATTACAGAATATATAGAAATAAAAGAGAGAGGATATGTTTGGAAGTCTGTCCTCAAAGAAGGAGAGCGATCGTAGTTGGCCTTCACATTTTTATACCACACACAAACACCACCCACACTGATGCCCCCTGCAAAGCCCTCCATCCAATGAGCAAAAGGCAGTAAATTATTCAGAAGTTCTGTATGTTGCTGCCATTGATAATTGTCAGAAAGTATGTTGTTGTCCTCGATATCCTCCACCAGAGGGAGTTGTTACACTACAGGCATTTTTTTTGTCAACATTCTGGTTCCAGGTGGCCTATTAATCTTGTTGAAAGCTAGGGATGAGCCCGATGTTCAAGTCGAACATCGGGCGTTCGCCGAATAACGAACAATTTGGTGGTGTTTGCTGTAAATTCGAAAGCCGTGGAACACCCTTTAAAAGTCTATGTGAGAAATCAAAAGTGCTAACTTTAAGGGCTTATATGCAAGGTATTGTCATAAAAAAATGTTTGGGGACCCGGGTCGTGCCCCAGGGGACATGTATCAATGCAAAAAAAGTAGGGTTGTCCCGATACTACTTTTTTAAGACCGAGTACAAGTACCGATACTTTTTTCCAAGTACTCGCCGATACCGAATACCGATACTTTTTTTCAATGTCATGTGGCAGTTTGACAGATGGGGACTGATAGGTGGCACTGACAGGTGGCTGGCACTGATAGGCGGCACTTATGGGCACTGACTGGTGACTGGGGATGATGGGCACTAATAGGTGGCTGGCACTGATAGATGGCACTAATTGCACTGATAGGTGGCACTTGTGGGCACTGATAGGTGGCACTTGTGGGCACTGATAGATGGCACTAATTGCACTGATAGGTGGTACTTGTGGGCACTGATTGAACTGACAGGTGGCTGGCACTGAAATGCTGCAAAAAATTACACTGAATTTATAAAAATAAAAATAAATGCTGCAACACCCATCTTGGTACACCCTGCACTCCGCTGCAGCAAGCAGCAGCAGACATCTTGTTACACCCAGCCCATATAGCTCAGGCTGGGTGTAACAAGATGTCTGCTGCTGCTTACTGCAGCGCAGTGCAGGGTGTACCAAGATGAGTGTAGGGACGTTCAGCCTTTGACATGTTACACAGACCCCTCCCCCCACAGTGCAGACCCCCCTCCCCCTACAATACAGACCTCCCCCTTACAATATAGACCCCCCTACAATACAGATCCCCCCCTACAATAGACACCCCCCCTACAATAAAGACACACCTCCCCTCCTACTATCTCGAGCGGAGGATACAGAGAAAAAAAAATGCCAACATGATCTGCCTCCATGGGATGACAATAACTTGCATATTAACCTTTAAAATTAGCACTTTTGATTTTTCACATTTGTATCCCATAGACTTTAACAGTGTTTGCGTATTCGAACACATTTTTTGCCTGTTCTGCTGCGAACCGAACCAGGGGGTGTTTGGCTCATCCCTATTGAAAGCAAGGAAATCAGTAATTTTAATCTCCACATCAGCAGGAGGTCTGGGGCAATGTTTTTTTCTCCATGCCCCGCCTCTAGAGGGTATGCATCAACTCTCTTCCAGGGGCAGGATATTATACACATCCTGCTGTGTAATGCTGCTCTACTGGCATTCCAAGATGAGTTCATGCAGGTGAGCTCATTACTGTGCTGCTTCTCCTCTTTTGCGGTCCAGTTACAAACTGGGGTAGGTTCAAGGAAAGTGAGTTGAATAATGTTGGCCATCAGACATCTAGCTGCAGGAAGAAAATGCACTGCAGGGGGAATAGATTAATAGTTACAATAGCAGCTAAAGCTGAATTTGTTATGTTAACACTTAATGGACTGATCATTTTATCCTGTTATTTTATAGGGGATTTTGTGTCAGTTGCTTATGTACAGTTTTGGGCTCCTGCTATTTACAAAAACACACAATTTTAAAGGTACACATATTTTTTCACAAATGAAGATATAGAAGCTGTCAGTGAGGAGAGGAGAGGGTTTCGCTGCAGCCCGGCTGGTGATCTGTTGGAAATATGTCCCGCACTTCAAGCATTGTTGGGGCCATCGCTAAAAATAGAAAAGCGGCAGATAAAAGGATGAGGGAACAGAAAAAAAAGGAAGAAGATGAAAAACTTAAAATAGAAAAAAGTTTTCAATTCAATAAATCTAAAAGGAATGCAGAGAAGAAAAGAGAAGCCAAGAAGAAAAAAGAAAAGGAGGAGAAAAGAATGAAGGAGAAAGAAAAAAAGGATGAGAGGGAAAGGGCCAAAGAAAAAATGAAAAATAAAGAGCAACGTACCGCAGCACAAAAAAGAAGGCAACAGGAGATAAAAAACCACGAAAGACAGAAGAAAGAACAGGAGGAGCGATGGAGATCCTATTATTTTCCAGCCTCGCCCATTATAAAATAAAGATAGAAGAATTATAAAAAAAGAAAAAAAAAAACAAATGAAGATATACGCCTAGGTTAATTTCCCCTGGAGATAGACCAAGGGTTCTCCAAAGCACACAGTGTCTTCCTGGCACTTAAAACAGCTTGAGAACATAATATGAAGAGCTGGCAACTCGCCTTGCCAATAAAAGTACTTTAATAATAGAGAGTACAGTGTGCAACTTACAGCAGTTTACGCGTTTTGGTAAAAACTTTATGCATGAATACCAAAACGCATATACTGCTGTAACTTGCCCACTGTACTTTCTATTAATAAAGTAATTTTATTGGGGGGATGAGTTGCCAACTTTTCACCTTATACTCCCACACATATTTGTTATCTATTCACTTAATACTTTTTTATTTGAAACATTCGTTAGGAATTTGTATGCTTACATTGTATCTGTGTGCTGGTAATTACAATACTACGTATATTATTGTAGAAAGTGTTGTTTTAACAAACATTTGTGCAACTATCATGCGATGTAAAAATTAACATTACAGCAGCAAAATCTTTTAATTGCAAAGGTCAAGATCAGCTGCTTGAGGCAGCTAAATGGTTAATTTACTCAGTAGAAAAGGCATCCAGCTAAACTGGAGGCTCAACATTTTTATTTATTTTTTCACTTTATTCTTTATTTTCTCAAACAATAGTAACAGTAAAACAAAAGATCACACCTTGGAATTCAATAAATGAAACAATGTATGGCAGCTCTGTATTCAGAACCACCCTACATTTTTTTTTTTTTTTTTTACTTTTTTAAACTCAAGCAGTGTAAAAAATTAAATTTGGTATTAGCCTTTTGCAATCACTTGTATGGCAGAGCTCAGACTGAAAGAGAGAAAAGCAGCACAATTACAAGTATCATGTTCTAACAGGGAACATGCTGATATGTATGGGGAGAAAGTAGAGTCTCGTCTCAGAACAGGATAGAAAGCAAAACTGATTTTTTTTCGGGCAGGTAAAACAGCTCCCATATATGCAGTTAGATGTTTGCCTGGAGATAAGCTTTAATGTACTACTATAATTTTGTAGCACCTGGCATCCCAACGCATGGCATGTGGCCCTAATATTTACCTTCTATGAATCATTTTTAAGTTTAGAAATATATCAAACAACAGATTGGTCAAACAGTGTATAGAGTGTAAAGTAGGTTCATGTCATGCTGTTAGTGAATAGGGTTTTCATGTACCTACTCAAAGGGGAGCTGTACTGCGCTAAAGTGAATAAAGTGAAAAAAATGTATGTTTATAATGAAAAACCGATCGGGTCAGAACGCGGTGACGTCAAACACACGACGTGCTGAATAAAACGAAGTTCAATGCTTCCAAGCATGCGTCGACTTGATTCTGAGCATGCGCAGGTTTTGAACCGATGCTTTCTGTACTAACCATCGGTTTGGACCGATCGGGCAGCGGACCATCGGTTCGATTTTGAAGCATGTTTTAAAATTTTGGACCGAAGGAAAACAGACTGATGGGCTATACACATGGTCGGTTTGGACCGATGAAACTGAACCTCGGTCCATTCTCATTGGTTTTGTCCGACCGTGTGTACGCGGCCTTAGAGATACACCAGGGGAGGTATTAAACACCCTTACCAGACACATAGGACCTCCTGTGTAAGCAAGGTCATAGAAGCTTGCAGATATAGCCCTCTGCAGGGTCTTACGAACTCCTCCGCTCCTTCTCTCCATTCTCTGTGTCCCCTTAGAACGCGTTCATCATGCTAATGGACCAAGGGATCTGCAAACCGAGAGCTCGTCAGGGGAGAAGCTGAAAAAAAGGAGAAGGGGCTCAAGATAGTGTAATAAAGTTTACCACTCCTCGGTTTTAATGCAAAATGCAATATTACAAATAAATTAAAACAATGTTTGTGAGTACAGATAAAATAGCTGGCATAAAAAAATCATGTTAGCCCGTGCTTCTGGGGTCACGTTAAACGTGATGATGTCAGAGCGTGGCTCCGCCCTGACATGTTTCGTCGAATGATGTTATCAAAGGGCACGGTGCCCTTTGATAACGTCATCGCGTTCAACGTGACCCCGGAAGCACGTTCTAAGGGGACACTAAGGATGGAGAGAAGGAGCGGAGGAGTTCGTAAGACCCTGCAGAGGGCTATATCTGCAAGCTTCTATGACCTTGCTTACACAGGAGGTCCTACGTGTCTGGTAAGGGTGTTTCATACCTCCCCTGGTGTATCTCTAAGGAGCGGCTTTTTCCTTTCATCCTGATGATGGTGGATCTACCTTTCAACGCCAATTTCACTTTCCTATCAGAATTTTTGGGGATTTTTTTTACTGTGACTTATATTTGATGTATTTATGTTTACACATTTATGCACACATTTATGCAATTAGTGGTTTATTCAAGAACACTTTACTGCGGACTATATGTTATAGTTTATCATCACTACATTGACTTAACTGATGGTGTTTTCACTATAAATTTATAATTTTGTTTATGGATTTTCAGCTATTACCGCAACCTTTTTTTTCATTTACCTAGCATATACTGTTCACAGTTGCTATACATGGTCAATGCTTACATTTGTATGCATTTGGCCAAAATACACATAAAAAAGGCATTTTAAAACTTGCCTTTTCTATGCTTTTGTATCAGATTTCTATTTGAAGTCTTGTTGCATTTCATTATTTAGATGTTAATATATTTTAAGAAATATCTTGTGCATACTCCATTTACGCTTTATTAACTAGAAAGCATTCAGCCGTCCAGGTTTCTTGTTACATGCCACTGCAGTGATCATTGATCTAACCAGTGTGCTGCAAGACTAGCAGTGCAGTAATAGAATATTGATCAAACCACTCTCCATGCTTTCATTTCCCATTGGGTGCCATGTTACAATTATTGATTTTTTCTTTTTACTGAGCTGATTTGTAGGTTTGTAAAATACTCTATACGGAATACATATTAGGAAAGTAAGAGTATGATCATTGGAAAATAGTTCATTTGAAGCAATCCATTCAAGAAAAAAATGCTCATATCAAATATTAGGAAAGTAAGGATGCTCTATTCTAAAAGTAAAACGATTAATTGTACCACTTCCTTTGTAACCTAACTGTTACAGAATAGTTTATACACACTAGAGATAAATAGAATAATTTCACAGATTGCCTGGAATATGCCAATAATTATTTGACTTTATTTATGAAGACAAATATTACCTTGTCTGAGTATATAAAAAAAGTATACTGTATCCGAACCACACAGTTAAAAATGAATGTTTTCAATAAAACTTTGTATGATTAGGATTACTTTTCTCCGACCTAGGGTGTGCTTTTAATCATTAGGGCCCATCGGGTCAACCCACTATATGCTTACCAAAAAACTAGAGGAGGGGAGCAGATTTCTTTGTTTACAAATTATTTTTATTATTGTAAAAGATCATAGTTTAGTACAAATGTGTAATAGAAACGTAGGTACATCCAATATATCAAGTACCGTATATACTCGAGTATAAGCCAAGTTTTTCCGCCCTTTTTTTGGGCTGAAAGTGACCCACTCGAGTCAGTGTACCGTGACATGCAGATGGCGGCCGTGCAGTGTTAAAAAGTCGCACTCCCCATGTCCTGTTCCATGATAGGCGGAACACTCAGTTTCCCAGCAGACACTGTGCTCAGTGTTCCGCTTATCACGGACGCCGTGATAGATGAGAGGACGAGAGGGCCTCTGTGATAGGCGGAACACTGAACACAGTGTCTGCTGGGAAACTGAGTGTTTCGCCTATCATGGAACAGGACATGGAGGAGCGTGAGTTTTTAACACTGCCCGGCCGCCGTGTGAATCTGCATGTCACATACTCAGGTACACGGCAAAGTGATTCTGCAATGGGCACAGTGAGGTCTGGCTGCAATGGGCACAGGGAAGTCTGGCTGCAATGGGCACGGTGAGGTCTGGCTGCAATGGGCACAGTGAGGTCTGGCTGCAATGGGCATGGTGAGGTCTGGCTGCAATGGGCACGGTGAGGTCTGACTGCAATGAGCACGGTGAGGTCTGGCTGCAATGGGCAGGGTGAGGTCTGGCTGCAATGAGCACGGTGAGGTCTGGCTGCAATGGGCACGTTGAGGTCTGGCTGCAATGGGCACGGTGAGGTCTGGCTGCAGTGGGCACAGTGAGGTCTGGCTGCATTTGGTACACTGAGGCGTGCAAATGGGCATTGTTGACCCTCTTTTCCACTTATAGTAGCTGCTGCATTCTCACCCGAGGCTTATACTCGAGTCAATACGTTTTCCCAGTTTTTTGTGGTAAAAGTAGGTGCCTCGGCTTATACTCAGGTCGGCTTATACTCGAGTATATACGGTATGTACTTAATATAAGGTGAATGGTACATATAAAAAGAACACAGCAATATAACATAAGAACAATAATGATGAGATCTAAGTATGAATTTTTCGTATCAGGTTATATAATTTAAAACACAATTTTGTTTAGAATGATATGTATGCATAGGCTATATGAGGTGATATTTAAGGAAGTGGTATGTCCCATGTTGATGAATGGCAATTAGCTATCATCCAGTGGATTGAGTTAAACAGTGTGTGTATTAGTCTAATATACTGTGTGGGTAAATTTGGTATAAGTGCAAACAATAAAAATATGGGACGATGCCCTCGAGGCCGCAGACGAAGGAGAATCTTGTCTCCTGGTTCTGCTGGACCTAAGCGCAGCCTTTGACACGGTAGACCACAAACTGTTACTGATGCGACTAGCCAAGGTAGCAGAAGTCGCAGAAGGTGATTTACCATGGTTTTCTTCCTTTCTTGAAAACCGATCACAAACAGTTAAATTGGGTTGTTTCACGTCGGAAAAGCGCACGGTGTCATGTGGAGTCCCCCAAGGATCCCCCCTGTCACCAGTGCTTTTCAACATCTATCTTCGCCCTCTCTTTGATATTATCAGTAGCCAAGAACTACTTTATCACTCTTATGCAGACGATACGCAATTGTATTTTCGCATCTGCAACAAAAAGGATCATCATCTCAGTTTAGAGAAATGTCTCTCTTTGATAGAAAACTGGATGACTAACAGTTATCTTAAACTCAACAGTTCAAAAACAGAACTCCTTATGTTTCACGCCAGCCGAAAGAGTCAACTGGCAACAACCTGGACACCCCCGCCCATTCTGGGCAAAATCATCACCCCTAGCTCCAAAGTCAAAAGTCTCGGGGTCATCTTCGACACCTTCATGACAATGGACGCACAAATAGGGTCAGTAGTCAGCGGAGCGCACCATCTGTTGCGCCTACTACGCAGACTTATTCCATTTATCCCCAAAGAAGACGTAGCAGTCGTGGTGGGAACAATCGTGAATTCCAGACTGGACTATGCTAACGCCCTGTACCTCGGACTCCCAAAGTACCAAATCTCCCGTCTGCAAGTCGTTCAGAATACGGCCGCCAGACTGGTGACTGGGAAAAAAAAATGGGAATCAATCTCACCTTCGTTGAGAACCCTTCACTGGCTGCCAGTAAAAGACAGAATTGCATTTAAAGCACTCTGCCTGACACATAAGTGCATCCATGGGAAGGCGCCGCAATATCTTTGCGACAAGATAGAACCTCACAATTCGAATCGCGTTCTGCGATCCACCGACCAAAATCTGGTCAGGGTACCAAAAACCAAATACAAGTCCAAAGGAGAAAGAAGGTTTGCTTTTCAGGGTCCTAGACTATGGAACGCTTTACCAACCAGCATTCGATTGGAGGAAAACCACCTGACTTTCAGAAGACGAATCAAAACTCTGCTCTTTTGATGTCATGAGACACGAACAACTAGCGCCCAGAAGCGATTCAGTTCGCATGCGCCGCGCTTTATAAGTTTTTCATTCATTCATTCATTCATAAACACATCTTAGGTGTGAGGGGAATGTTTTTGCTTATAGTATGTGTAATCTTTGCAGCTGCTTGTAGCCATATGGGTTTCAGAATTTTGCAATTCCAGAAGGTATGTAGGATGGTACCTTGATCTGGGCATCCCCTGAAACATGTGGGAGATACCGATAGATAAGTTATTTTATACAGTCTTAGCTACCATCTGGTGTGTAACTTGATGGCTGTTTCTCTCGCCAAAATTGAGCGAGTACATTTTGGTAGGTTTTGGAACATAGTGGTCCATTCTGGTAGTGTAAAAGATTGGTCCAATTCAATTTCCCATTAAAGCATTAGTTTTGACTTTTCTCAGAGAGAAAATTAATTTAAGCAGTGATAAATACGGGAGATCAATCCCCTATCTCTTGGTGAGGAGATGCAGGGGATTGTAATGTTGGAGAGAAGTATTTTTGGTCGAATTTTTTAATTTGAGTATAATGGGGTAATTCTGATATTGGGAGAGTGTGTAGTTCACATAAATCAGAAAAAGGGCAAAATTTATTTTTTAGGGATAGGGATTTCAAAGTAGTGAGGTTGCATAGTTTCTCTATACAGAAAGTGCTGCTATTTCTAAAGGCTGAGGAGAAGTGGGGATCTCCTAAAAAGGATGCTAGGGGGGGTGGTAGAAATCAAGTCAAATTTATTTTTATATCATTGCCATAATTGATATGAGTGAGCCACCACCATATTTAGGGGAAAGATCTCTCTGGATTTAATCGACTTGGACCATAAATTTAAACCTTGAAGATGGAATGGTATAATTGATTGTTCTTCAAAATGTAACCAAGAAACTTGATTTGAAGTAGCAAACCATTGAGCTAACTGTGTAAATCTTGCTGCTATATAATAACGCCATAAGTTAGGAAGGCTTAAACCACCATTTGATTGAGATCTGTGCATGAGAGAGTAGAGGGGGCAGATTTTAACATTATTGCAAAGAGCTGGAAGAAATACGCAAGGTTCAGGAAGATTCAAGTAAGAAAATGCATGTCTCTTGTATTTTGAAAATATTTGCCTATCCCAAGGTTCAGTTTTAAAGCACAATATGCAAAAAGAGATGAGAAACTTGAGGCTTCAGTGCTTACAAATTGCAGGGACACCCACCATTCAAACAACATGTATCAAGGCCACTGTACAACGGAGGCCGGATGGATCAATCGGTGCAGATCTCCTCAGGTCCCTTTAAAAAAAACTAAAAGCTAATAGTAAAGGGACTAGAAAAGCCAAAAGAATGCTGTGTTTGTTTCCGACTTGTATGCCCTTTATATGTTTGGGCAGTACTTAAAACTGAGCAGTTTTATGAAAACAGTGCTATCTCATGTTAATTGTTATGCAAAAGACACAGGACTTTAAATTGCTGGAAAACCAAAGCGTTTCAAAGTATGTCACAAAGATAGCATTAGTCCACATGGTTAAATACTTTGTGAACATCGTGGGATCTTAAAAACATTTGTTTTAGTTTTAGCCTACTGAATGACATTAAGGGCTCTTCTAATATTTTCTTGTGCCTGGAGTGTCATTATAAGCCCCAGCTATTCAGAACATATAAAGTAAGGCAAGGATAAAGATAATTAAATAAGCTTATATCTTTGAGCAAGAGATTCAAATGAATTAATGATATTGATCTACAGCTTTTGTTTAGGTGAGTATAGGGTTTTGACAGCTGTGATATTATATTGAGCTCTAATATATGCCAACGTTTTTTGCTAATAAAGAAACAGGTTTATTAAGGGAGATTTTAGAGCACTTGGCTGCCTTTTCATCTAATAAATAAGCCATGGAGACTCCAGTTTGCATGAACGGTATTTGGAGAGGAGTCACAGATACTTTTCTTTGTTACAAAATTACTTACATTAGAAAACATGCTTCATGCGAAGTAGTGGATCCATTAGGTATTGAGAGCTGATGGTAACCAAGCACGTGACATTAAAAGATAAATTCACCTTTTAACAAAAAATAATAAATGCACATTTTTTTTGGAGTAAAAAAGTAAAAATTAGTGTTGTATCGCAAAAAAGGCCCGGTCATTGGGCATTCAATTCTTCCGGGGCTGAAGTGGTTAACATTTCAGCTGAATTCACACACAATGTTTAGTTGCAGTTTCCTCTCCAGCAGCTATCTGTTGTGGCTGCGGTAGGGGGCAGTGTGGTGCATGTTTCAGCACTTCACTTCACTTTTTTTTTTTCATTTTGTAGAAACTTTATTTGAAGTGTACAAAGGTATTCATGACAAAGTACAACAGCAAGCTGCACTGCTGTACATTTTCATATGATTGTCTATTTAAAAGTTTAATATATATGAACAGGGCAAGGAAAAGAAAGAAGGGGAAATGAGTCACTCCCCAGACTAGAAATGTGACGTAAATACGAAATATAAATTTTTCATATTTATCTGACTAAAATATTCTATAGTATAAAAAATTTGCCCTGAATATAACAAATAGATAAATAAAACTTTTAACATTCCTTTAAGATCACTTAAAGGATAGGTTCGCCTTTAGAAACATGTTACATCTGTATTTAGGGTATAATATGTAAAATATTGCTAAAGTCCAAACACCCTCACCCCCAGAGCCCCCTTTGTGACAGCCAATGGGGGTCACTCTCCCCCACTCCTGCTGTCATGTTTATTATCTGTGTGGATGTGTAAAGCTCCACCCACACAGAGGTTTCATCCATTCACAGTGATCTGTGAATGAATAAACTACAAGCTCTCTATTTGTATGGACGACAGTTGCACTGATCAGCACACTCATAGCCCATTAAATTTTCCTCCAGCTTCTAACTAAAAGCTCATATGGCAGTACGAGAAAAAAGCTGGAGGGAGAGTGTGCAAGAGACAAATATTGCACCCATGATCCACTGCAGGTGCAATACTTGCAGGCTCTTGTGTAAAAACAATAATAAATGTTAATTTAACCACTTAAGGACCGCCTCCTGCACATTTACGTCAGCAGAATGGCACGGCTGGGCACATGCACGTACAGGTACGTCCTGTGCTAGTACCCAGCCGTGGGTCGCGGGCCAAAGCTCCGGGACCCGCGGACCCGATCGCCGCTGGAGTCCCACGATCAGTCCCCGGAGCTGAAGAACGGGGAGAGCTGTGTGTAAACACAGCTTCCCCGTTCTTCACTGTGGCGGTGTCATCGATCGTGTGATCCCTTTTATAGGGATACACAATCGATGACGTCACACCTGCAGCCACACCCCCCTACAGTTAGAAACACATGTTAGGTCATACATAACCCCTTCAGCGCCCACTTGTGGTTAACTCCCAAACTGCAATTGTCATTTTTACAGTAAACAATGCATTTTAAATGCATTTTTTGCTGTGAAAATGAGAATGATCCCAAAAATGTGTCAAAATTGTCCGAAGTGTCCGCCATAATGTCGCAGTCATGAAAAAAATTGCTGATTGCCGCCATTAGTAGTAAAAAAATTTTTTTTTATAAAAATGCAATAAAACTATCCCCTATTTTGTAAACGCTATACATTTTGCACAAACCAACCGATAAACGGTTATTGCAATTTTTTTTTACCAAAAATAGGTTGAAGAATATGTATCGGCCTAAACTGAGGAAAAAAAAATGTTTTATATATTTTTGGGGGATATTTATTATAGCAAAAAGTAAAAAATATTGCATTTTTTTTAAAATTGTCGCTCTATTTTTGTTTATAGCGCAAAATACCACCAAAAGAAAGCTCTATTTGTGGGGAAAAAAGGACGCCAATTTTGTTTGGGAGCCACGTCACACGACCGCGCAATTGCCTGTTAACCTCCCTGGCGGTATGATTCTGTCTGGAATTACGTACCAAAAGCGGTACATTTATTTTGCAAGGAAATTTGGCGTTTTATACTGTAGGCCTGTAATTTTTAGAAATAACTCACTTAAATCTGACCAAGCAAGAGTCTTGTAGGCATCCCGGGTATAATTTTTTTTTTAAAACAAAATTATAAATTATAATATAATAAATAATTATAAATAATTATAACAAATAATAATATAATTATAATAAAAATTATTCAATAATGTAATCAACTCAAAATCACTGAAATTTGCTCAGTTGCAGAATTGTCGCTGTCATTATTATTTTTTTTTTATGACGAATTTCCCCACAAATCGCTATCGCACAATTCTGCAAGTGATTATAATTTATTATCGCTGTTTTCTAGCTGATCTAAAACCATTTTTGACATAAAGGGACACTTTTGGACAATCTACAGTTTTTAGGCAGAAATGACATTTTTTATTTTTATAAAAGTACATGCAGGGCACTGGGCAGACCACTAGGGACAAGGGGGGTGTGTATTTTTTACATACAGTACTGTAATCCATAAGATTACAGTATACTGTATGTAAAGTGTTTGTTTACTTTTTTGAATTTGGTGCCGTTCTCCGCTCCCGTGCGTCGTAACGTCGCAGGGAACGGAGATCGGCGTCACACGGGGACTGTGAATCGAGCGAGGAGGTCCCATTTGCTCACACAGTGGGATGGCATCGCTGGATCCAGGGACAAGGTGAGTAATTTGCCCGTGGATCCAGCAAAAGGTAAGCCGCGCCGCTGCACGTCCACCCCGAGCGTGACTCGGGTATACCGATTTTAGCATTGAAAACCAACCCCGAGTCACGCTCGGGTTTACCGTCAGGGGGGTTAAAGTGACGCAGTGCCGAATCGCAAAACCTGGTCGGGTCCTTTAGCTGCCTAAAGGTCCGGGTCTTAAGTGGTTAATATTTTTACTTAAAGGTGAACTAAGACATAAATGTAAATGTAAATTTGAAATGATAACATTGTCTATTTGTTTTATCATGGACTTATTGTGTGATGTCTGATGACCTCCTACCAGGGAAAAGGACCAGTTCTGTTATTACATATTTATTAACTTATTGTCTCTTACTTTACTCTGGAGATGCAAATATAATGTTCTGCTGGCATTGAAAGCAGACAATATTATGAAAATTTCAGTATTTGCTTATCATTGTTTTGAAAGAAATTGCTGATTTATTTTGTAATATCTTGTCTAGTATGATGAAATATGATTTGTGAGTCATTCGGTCTCCACATATCCAGACTACGCCTCAATGAATCAGCACTTTATACCATATATGTTAGATTATGTTCACACCAAGAAGTCTGACTATAGCCTGCAACATAAAAATGTCTGTCTATGAATAGGATGTCTGTCTATGAATAGGATGAGTGAACATAAGAGCAAAATGGAAAGGCTTTCTCTTCAGTCTTTTCGGCCAAATCACAAAAGAGAGCGCAAAGCCGCCCTAGTGTAACTCAGCTTTATTAAGGTAAAGTTAAAAACACTACAATGGTCAAACTCACATTGTGTGAAGATAGATACAGCATAAGGATTCCGCTGTGGCCGCACTCCTTTAAACACCTCAAGATCCCGACAGGGGAAGGGGGAGCCATGGACATTCAACCTAGCTGCCTGGATCCTGACAGCACATCCGAGGCTATCCACCACCACACTCAACATACAGATCCTAATGTGCATGTCCCGGTCCAGCCGCCACTGCTCTCTGAGGACACACAAACCCACACAAGTGGTTCACAAGGGGGAACAGAGTGAGGATGTCACACAGTTGCCATGACAATGCGTTTCAGAGGCATGGCCTCCTTCCTCAGGTCTGATGAGAATGAACTAGCTCCTGTGCATGCGCAGGAGTGATGTCATCACCCCACCGGCCAATGAAGAGGTCTGAAGACTGGCACACAAAAGAACATGCTGGTGCCTGCGAGGGACCATTGAACAGGTAAGTATTCACCCTTTAGTTTGGCTTTAAAGTAAACCTATGCGTTCTGTGCGTATTTGTGCGTTCAAAATGCACTAGGTATGTGATCTGCTGTGGGTGCCAATATATTCCTAATGACACCCCAAATGCAGATTTCAAACACAATGCATTTGCCTGCACCAGATCGCATTGTACTGAAATACCATGGACCAGATTCCTGTGCAGTTCAGGTGTGAACTGGTCCTTAGCTAAACCCTTTTCATCGATGTATCTATAAGCATTGTGGACAAATTTCACATCACAAGAATGTTGTACTTGACAGGTCTTTTAGTGCATAGTAAAAATATGTAAATTGTTTGGACACAGGTGTACTATAAAATGTATTGCTTTTATCTTCACACACACCACGTGTCATGGACCTGCCACCTAAGAGTTAATAATGCAGACTGATTCCAGTAATTGGCAACAGGCTGCCTTATTTAAACACCTCAGCAGCACTGTGTCTTCGCTGCCTGATCTGCAGTTCATACCTCTTCCCGTGACTTCCTGTGATCTGATCTGTTTTCTGTGTTTGACCCGGCTTGTCTGACTACGCATTCAGTGTCTCCCCAGCCCTGCATCTACCATCCTGCTTCCTGTTTCCTGCTGCACCAGCTGGACTGACAAGAACAAGACGAACCAGGCACCCATACACCGCCAGGCTCTTGCGGCCACTGTTGCAACATCGGTGGCCCTTGAGCCGGGGTTGTACGAGAAGGCCTTCCCACTGCACGTCAGGCTTACCCGGCAGGTACGTAACACCACGTTACCGTTTTTAATTTGTAGTCATGTAGATGTATTATCATATCTCTAGGTGGTACATTTAAACTTAAATTTAAATCAAAACACTGATAGTTTTCTATCACATTCAGTCTGATTTATAATCTTAATCATATTCCATAAAAAAACAATTTTTTAAAGTATCCATATCTGTAACAGACATAGGAATTGCATAAATGTTTAAATTATTGTGCATGATTCTGTTTTTGATAACCTACTGAAGTTCCTCTATAGCTTGATTTAATCCAGTGCTATCATTCCATCAACAGCCATATTCACTACAGTGACTAGCCCTTCCTGCTTATTCTCCATTTCACTACTTGTGTCATACATTGGATATATACCTACCTAAAGCAAGCTTTGTAGATGCTGTTCCTTTTCCTCTTTTTCGCCCCAATGCCCTCTTCCTACCTCCTCTCCTTGTGGCTTCAGGTTGTGTGTGACATTTCTCCTTTTATCTCACAGATGCAATCACTAATTTTTAGAGATGGATCCCGCCTGGCAGCTGGTTTGGAGCCGAGAAGCAGTAATTATTTCCATGTAGCTGAAATTAACATATTTTTGGTTACATTATACTAGATGTTTTTATTTGTTTTGTTGGTGATGGACACTTATACCTGAAAGACCCTCCTATTACCTAGCTATCAGAATCACAAGTTAGCCTAAAACTTGTGTTGTGCATTAGCCACTGAATACAAATTTAAGTATACCATTTAGTAGACATTACTCACAGAACATCTGCAAAGGGGATCAAGGGGACAAAAAAGCAGTAAAATGCATCAGTAGTTTCCTTATGATGCTATGTAATTAAATGTCAAAGAAAGTGATCTTAACTCTAAAAAGTATATCTAAAGAAATGGCTTATACTGTATAATAAATACATGACCACTTGTCGGTAAAGCAATTTGATGTTAATGAACTGAACAGCAGAGTCTGGCAATTGTCTGTAACAATGAGCTAACAGCACGCTATACAACCCTAACAAAATGGACTCGAGAAAATATAATAAGCAATATATTACACATGGTACCTTTTCTACATTTCATGTTGCAGCCATTCACTCACAAACAATCTTGCCTACAGGGGGTTTCACTGCACAGCAAAAAGTTATGTTTTTAGAATTGCATTGACATTAAACGAAGTGTCTCTAGCTGCAAACTTGTTTAGTAATTCTAGGAAGATTGGCTTGTAGCAAAGTGTGTACTTATAGCTTTACAATACAATTTAAAGGCCTTCTCAGGGGAAACATCTAAAATCTAATGATTTTAGCTTTTCCTAGTTTTCAGAAATAGGAAGGTGACAGTTATTGTTGCTTTAATTGTAATTCCATTGCAGAGACATATTTCTTAAACTATTGATATATATATTCACCTACCTAATGACCCTAGTCGAATGCCTTCTGAATAAGGAATTAAAGAACTACTGCTAAAACAAGCATGCTGTTACCAATAACATATTTTACTGGGTCTAGAAGGGACAAGAACATGTTGGTCTGCTGTATGTGTAGCCATTCCCCCATAGGGGCTGCTGAAAATTGTTGTTCGCCCATCACTCTTCCCAGTCCGGCATCCATCTCTCAGGCACTCAGAGTATTATAACAGTACATAAACTTTGTTTTTTTGTTTTTATTGAGGGAATTTAACTTGGATGGGGAAAGGAAATGTATTAGATGCCGATAAAGATTCAACATAACTTACTTGGGACTACTATATACAGTCCTGCAGGGCCGGGACAAGGGGTGGGCAGAAGGGGAGGCTGCCCTTGGCACTGTGGTATCATGTGAGGTGGGGGGGCACCACAAAGAGATTTTTAGGGGGGATTTGGGGGGTGGCAGGGGGTAAGACTTTTTCTAGGAGGGGAGATTTTCGGAGGTGTGTTGGGAGTGGTGATTTGGGGGCATTTCTGTTGGGATGGAAGATGGGTGAATGGGATTTCTGCTAGAAAGGGTAATACGGTGGGGAGGGAGATTAAGATCAGTGCTAAGAACTTTTTTTGGGGGTGGAGATTAATGCTAGTAGGGATTATTGGGGGGTATCTGTTCTAGGAGGAGGGGGGAAAGGAACTGTGCTGGGGGGGGGGGGTTTGAGGGGTAGAGGATTTGTGCTTGGAGAGGATTTTTTGTGGGGGGGGGGGATTTGTGCTGGGGGCATGTGAGAAGAGAGAGAAGATTTGAGCTGGGGGGATGGGGGCAATGATTCACGCAAGGAGGGGGGATTTCAGCAGGGGGGGTGAATTTGTACTGGGAGGAAGGGGGATTCATGCTTAGGGGGGCACGTAGATTAGTGCTTGATTTTTTGGGGAGGAGGGGATTTTTGCTGACACATAATCATACATCTTGGGGGGGGGCGCAATTTGGCATGTTCACCCTGGGCTCTAGATGACCTTGTCCCAGCACTTCACTCCTGTATATACACTCCAGTCTTCTCTCCAGCACAACTCTTGCTGAAGACCTCTTTCCCTTCACTTACTGCAGACTGTTACTCCTCCAGCACTTTACTTGCTGCAGATTCCCAGACCAGCTAGCACCACAAGGTTAGGCCCGACACTAACTCAGCCAGGCCTAAGTGAATTGCCTTTTGCGGGCAGGGGCCCAAGGCCCCTATGATGTAGAAATAGTTCTGGTACTAACTGTCCTCAACTCAGCTACTGATCCCAGTAAACCCTCTCCAGGCCCTGCCAGCCAACTTGGCTGCAGCTGCTTCTTTCCACTGCCCTCCCCACAGGCACCCATCTCAAACTGAAAACTCCCAGTTCTCTCAGGCATGCCTCCCCAGTCCTCCCTAATGTGCTTAACTCACCAGCCCTCCTGACTGCGACCTGTTGTCCTCTGCGGAGTTTATTTGCAGTGCTTTCGCTTGCTGTCCTCTCTTTGCTCTCTCATGTGCCTCTCCTCCATGATCTCTTCTCCTCCTGGCTGCACCTTAGCCCAGGCCCAAGGTCACCTCCCCCCAGACTGATGAGCTCCCTGTGGGCCCCTGATAGCCTCCACACTCTCTCTCACTCCAGCTCTTCCACCCAACAACTCCTCCTCAGCTAATCCTGGGTATTTAAGGAGGCCTCCCCCCTGCCAATCCAAATTGGAGATTGGTCAAGGCTCCTTAGAATACCCCAGGCAGCTCCACCTCTCCTTCTCTCTTTCTAGAACCTTCTAAAAGAAGACGGATGTGACAGTGAAGCTACCTGTGAGTCACCCAGCCCTAACCTGAGCCCCTCCCAGCCCAGAATGAAAACAAACAGGCTTAGCCACCAGCTAGACCTGCCTAAATGTTCCTACTCTAAAGAAAGTTCTAACCTCTAGCACCTACCTAACTAGAGGGTGCTACATTTGGATACCAGCCTACTTGCCAGTCAGCACAAGGCAGATTTATTTTTTTAGGGGAGAAAACTGCCGAATCACATTCTTAAAATTATAGTCATTACTTTTACTATATTAACCACAACAGTTTCCTGATCAGCTAAAACATGTTACTTTAATGTTGCATTGTATCTATTACTTATAATATACACGCTAGCAAGGGCCTCTTTCTCAACCAATTACTTTAGTGTTATCATTATGTTAATAAATAATTTCCAGTCTGTTCAAACATTCAGTAATCAGCTGTAGATTTACAATTTATACATTCTTCTGTTAAGCTTCCTAAGCAATGGTATTTTCCAATTCACACCGTTTTCGTCTTTGGTTACAAATCAATGAAGTGTCTGATATTCCTGTAGTGTAGATTATTCAATCAATGTTTTATTTATTGCTTTTGCATTGAATTTGTTTTCTAACTTTTAGAGAGGTTCACAGTTGTTCTAATAGAGCTTAGGGAAATGTAATAATATGCTGTATAATACTCATTACTACTGCTGTCATAATCAAATATAAGAAATTCTTGGTAAACTTTTTCAGTTTTTCATTTATTGGGGAGTGGTTGAAATCTCTATTATGTTTTAATTGCTGTCTATGTTCCTGCTAGGATTTTTTTTACCCTCACTTTCTGTCCAAATGACAACATTGTCAGCAGAACATGAACAGGGGACATCTTTCTAATATGACATAGCTTTTTACTGCTGTTTGTGTGTCCATGGGACAGACTTGTCACTTAACTTAACCCCTTTACGCCAACGTAATGCAAATATGTGTTTTTTGGCTTGAAGGTTTTGTACCGGGGTGATGTTTGCAGCTGTAGTACTGTTTTTTATTGCCGACGGTCAGCTTTCTTGTGGTCTTTCTTTCTTGGGGCTAAGCAGCGGAAAGGGGATGGATTTTGGGTCTTGGATCTAGTAACCCAGAAGTGATGTTATCACTTCCGTTTACTGAAGACTTAAAGGAACCCAATTTACTTATAGACCCCAGGGGCCAGATTCATGTAGGAGGGCTTATCTTTGTGCGGGCGTAGCGTATCCTAGATACAAAGAACTTGCGCCCTAAGTTACGGCAGCGTAGCGTAAATGGGCCGGCGTAAGCCCGCCTAATTCAAACTAGGCTGGTAGGGGGCGTGTTGTATGGTAATGAAACGTGACCCCACGTAAATGACCTAATGAACGGCGCATTGCGCGCATGCTCAGTATCACGTAGAATTTTCTCCCCAACTTACGCCGGCTCAACGTTTAGTCGACGTGAACGTAACCTACGCCCATCCCCATTCACGGACGACTTACGCAAACGACGTAAAATACTACGCTGTTCCGATGTTTCCGACGTCCATACCTAACATGACTTACCCCTGCTTTATGAGGGGTAAAGTTACGCTGGTCGGACGCCTTACGTAAACAGCGTATTTAAAAACACCGGGCGCAAGTACGTTCGTGAATCGGCATATCTAGCTCATTTGCATATTAGACGCGGAAATCAACGGAAGCGCCACCTAGCGGCCAGCGTAAATATGCACCTAAGATACGACGGCGTAAGAGACGTGCGTCAGTCGTATCTTAGACAAATTCTGGCATATCTGATTCTTTGAATCAGGCGCCATGATACGACGCCTCACATTCAGACTTACAATGGCGTATCTGGAGATACGCCGTCGTAAGTCCTTTGTGAATCTGAGCCCAGATCTCTCCAAAAAATGTACCTGTCACTGCCTATTACTGTCACAAGGGGTGTTTACATTCCCTGTGACAGCAATAAAAGTTATCCGATTTTTTTTTTTTTTTTTAAAGGGACAGTCTAAAAAAAATAAAATAAATTAAATGTTTCAGAGTTTTTTTTAAAGCGCCCCATCTCTCCATGCTCACACGCAGAAATAAACGCATAGGTAAGTTGCGCAAGCAAATGTAAACAGTGTTCAAACCACACATGTGAAGTATCGCCACGATCGTTAAAATGAGTGCAATAATTCTAGCACAAGACCTTCTCTGTAACTCTAAACTGGTAGCCTGTAAGAAAATGTAAGGTGTTGCCTATGTAGATTTTAATGTACTGTAGTTTGTCACCATTCCACGAGTGGAAACTTTACTTTTTTTTTTTTTTCATGAAAGCGTATTTCGTCCAGAAATTGCATTTGAAAAACTGCTGCGCAAATATAGTGTGACATAAAATACTGCAATGATCGCATTTTATTTTCTAGGGCAGGGGCTCCAAACTGCGGCCCGAGGGCCAGATACGGCCCTTTCCTAGCCTTTATCTGGCCCTTGGGGCACTAATCCTCCCACTGATATGAGACACTATTCTGACATCTAACACCAACAATGGGGCACCATTTCTTCTACTGACATCAATAATGGAGCACAATTACTCCCTATGATACCAAAGATGGGGCACTATTCCTTCTAACTGAACACCAAATGTGGTGATGTTTACTCCTACTGATGCCAGAAAAATTTCCACTCCCGCTGGCCATCGATCCAGCCCTCCTAAAGTCTGAAAGACGGCAAATCGACCCTTTGCTTAGAAAGTATGGAGACCCCTGCTCTAGGGTCTCAGAAAAAAAAAAAAAAATATATATATATATATATATATATATATATATATATATATATATATATATATATATATATATATATAGCTGGATTCACGTAGGGTGGCATATTTTTGAGCCGGCGTAGCGTAAATACGATACGCTACGCCGCCGTAAGTCAGAGAGGCAAGTGCTGTATTCACAAAGCACTTGCCTCCTAAGTTACGGCGGCTTAGCATAAATGGGCCGGCGTAAGTGTGCCTAATTCAAATTGTGAAGAGGTGGGCGTGTTTTATGTAAATAAACCATGACTCGACGTGATTGACGTTTTTAACGAACGGCAAATGCGCCGTCCGTGGACATATCCCAGTGTGCATTGCTCCAAAGTACGCCGCAAGGACTTATTGGTTTCGACCTGAACGTAAATTACATCCAGCCTAATTCACTGACGACTTACACAAACGACGTAAAATTTTCAAAATTTGATGCGGGAACGACGTCCATACTAAACATTGGCTAGGCCAGCTTTTTGTTGGACTAACTTTATGCCTGAAAACGCCTTACGTAAACGGCGTATCTTTACTGCGACGGGCAAGCGTACATTCGTGAATAGGCGTATCTCGCTGATTTACGCATTCTAGGCGTAAATCAGCGTTCACGCCCCTAGCGGCCGGCGGAACTAGACAGCTAAGATACGACGGCGCAGGCCGTCCTATCTTAGCTACATTTAAGTGTATCTCAATTTGAGAATACACTTAAATGTATGACGGCTTAGATTCAGAGTTACGACGGCGTATCTACTGATACACCGGCTTAACTCTTTCTGAATCTAGCTAATACAGTTGTAAGCAAAAGTTTAGGAAACCTTGACAATTTCCATGATTCATTTATAAATATTTGGGTGTTTGAATCAGCAATTTTATTTTGATATATCAAATAACTGAAGGCCACAGTAATATTTCAGTAGTGAAATGAGGTTTATTGGATTAACAGAAAATGTGCATCAAATATGCATCAAAACAAAATTAGACAGGTGCATAAATTTGGGCACCCCAACAGAAAAATCACATCAATATTTAGTAGAGCCTCCTTTAGCAGAAATAATATAGCCTGTATTGAGCTACTGGATTCAGGATGAATGTATTTTGGACCATTCCTCCTTACAAAACATCTCCAGTTCAGTTAGGTTTGATGATTGCCGAGCATGGACAGCACGCTTCAAATCACCCTGCAGATGTTCAATGGTATTCAGGTCTGGGGATTGGTATGGCCATTCCAGAACATTGTACATGTTCCTCTGCATAAATGCCAGAGCAGATTTTAAGCAGTGTTTTGGGTCGTTGTCTTGGCAGCACAGAGAGGTGGCACCGATAGGCAGCACTCATGAGCAATGATAGGTGGCACTGATAGACACTGATAGGTGGCACTGATGGGCACTATTAGGCAGCACTGATGAGCACTGATAGGCACTGGTAGACAGCACTGATGATGAGGCACTGATAGGTGGAACTGGTGGCCACTGATATGTGGTACTGGTGGGCACTAGTGGGCACTAATATGTGGCGCTGGTGAGCACTGATTGGTGACACTGGTGGGCACTGGTGGGTGCTGATAGATGGCACTGCTTTGCAGCACATTTGCTAGGGGGACCAGTGTCCTTCTAACAGAAGCCACGGCTTCTTTTTCCTTCATGCTGACAGCGCGAAGAAAAAAAAGACTGATAACCGGCATCTGTTTATTTACGTGATCAGCTGTCATTGGTTAAGAGCTGATTATGTGGTAAAGGGCCTGCTGTGATTGGCCCTTTACCGGACCTATGATCAGCCAAGTCTCATGGACTCTGTGACCCCAGGAGGTGCATGGGAAGTGCGAAAACAGGTGGACGTCTATGGACGCCCTCCTGGCAATTTAAGCAAGTGCTGTAGCCATCTGTCGGCTATAGCGCGGGGGCAAGTGGTTAAATAGTGTAGTGTTAAAGCATATGCAAACCCTTACCTTGTACAGCAACCATTTTAGTTTAAATGGAAAGCAAAATGTTTGTGTGTGTGTGTGTGTATATGTATATATATATATATATATATATATATATATATATATATATATATATATATATATATATATATATACTGTATACACAAGGGGTCTTCAAAAAGTTTATTTCATATTTTAGTTGGAAACAGTGAGGGTGGGAGAAGTCATGTCTGAGAGATGGTACGATGCTGGGAAAAATACAGCTCAAAGGTGACTATCTAGAAAAGTGATGTCATTTGTTTTTGAAATACTTAATAAAAATTATTTAAAAAAAAGTGTGTAAACTTTTTGGCAAACCCTTATATATAGATATATAAAATTATAAATAACTCTTTTTTTCTTTTTTTCTGAGTCATCACTGATCTTCCCACTGATTAGCTGTGTAACAGCACAAGTCTGACCATTGAAGTACAGGCAGGCTGTGCTCCCACGTATGAACAAATTAGAACATATTTTAATAAAAGGACCACACATTTTGTGCATTAATATTTTGTGTTCATAAATATTTTGGGTTGAAGTGTATATTTTGAAGATCATGTTTGTAGATTCTAGTGCAGCACTGTTTGTTATTTTATATGTATGAATTATGTGGGGTGAATCGGTGTTAGCTGCTGGAAGAAGATAAGCATATTTGTTTATCTATCTATCTATCTATCTATCTATCTATCTATCTATCTATCTATCTATCTATCTATCTATCTATCTATCTATCTATCAAACTAGGGTGTCAAAATAGGGTCAAACTAAATGCTGTGCAGTTACATTTTGCTTACATATATTTTGTGCTCAAAAGTAGAATGCAAAGAAAAAAATAACCATGTTGGGAAGGATGTGTTTTAATGCCTTGTGATCAATTTGAAATAGGAAAGCAGGGGAACTGACAGGATCACCAGTTATTTCACACAAAGGAGCAATACAAAGAGAACAGCATACCCTTTTCATAAATGTACATGGTACAACAGACACATATCAGTAATATGAAATGTTGGGGTAACAAACATTTTAATCAGTACCAAACTTGCAAAAGTACTCACAAATGTATGGTTAGGTCCATAATAATTTGGACACAAGCACAATTTTAGTTTCTTTTGGGTATTCCCCAAAACATATTCAATCTATAGTTATATAATATATAGGGGTTGAAAGTGCACACTCTCAGGTTAAATTTGAGGGTATGTACATCCAAATCAGAGGAAGGGTTTAAGAATTACAGCTCTTGAGAAAAGCCATGTGGTATTTGCATTTGGAATCTATTGTTGTGAGCCTACATCATGTTATTTGTGGACAAAGATCAACAAATCCAAGCACCTCGTCCCATGTAAAAAATAAATGAAAGGAGGAAGGGTACCTAGGGAACCCTGGGACTATTAGAATGGTGCTAGTAGAAATATAGTCAACAACAAGGGAATGTAGAAAAATAGAAAATATATATTTTTTTGATAATAAATATATATAAAAAAACATCAATAAAGATGAAAAGAATACATCATCTCCAAGGACATATTAGGAGGACGAATTAACAGCATTAACTTTTGTACTTGCTCGACATGTTTCGCTCTATAGAGAGCTTCCTCAGGAGCTTGTGGACAAGCAATGCTAAACATCAAAGAAAACAAATAATTAAATTTGGTAAGTGAATACATTAGAAAACAATATAGATGCAGGAGATGACTGCATGACATTGTATTAACGTATATAAGAAATACATGATTTGGGTTAATACAAAAAATGTTGTTCAATACCTAAATGCACAATGAATGGCGCCAGCTGAACTTACCATACATAAAAGGAATTCCTTTTTATAAAAAAAAGGGAAGGAGAATAGATGACAAAGTTGAAAAAATATATATGTAAACCAACACCCAGACGGCTTCCGTATGGTGGAAACCAAAGGGGCACCGACAAACTAGATCAGGGCCATAGCATATCAAAGAGCCTAAAAGAAAATGAAATAAAACATATATGTAACCAACAATAAATGGGGCATACAAGGCCAATACACAGGTAATGGATGAAAATGTCATGAATACCTGGCTAAGTCAAATAGTTCAGTAGAACCAATGCAATCAACCAAAAGAAGGAATCAATTGGCAAAGGGAGCTGCGGAAGCGTTGCCCGGAGCTTTTGTTCAGAATGCATCTGTACCACAGCAAGCTGATATCTGATAAAGATAATATATATATATATATATATATATATATAATATATATGTATAAGGAAAATGTTACATCATTCCCAGTAGGACCAAAAAGATCCATTAGATTTGCAACACACAATCAGTGACGGATGTCACCCAAAGAAAATATATATAAGTTACCTGGGTTTTTTTTTTGCCAGATGGAGATAGTCACCCACTGAAGACAAAAGACAGGAGAGCCTGCCTGTGACTTGTGTGTGTTCGGTGTTGGTTTACATATATATTTTTTCAACTTTGTCATCTATTCTCCTTCCCTTTTTTTTATAAAAAGGAATTCCTTTTATGTATGGTAAGCTCAGCTGGCGCAATTCGTTGTGCATTTAGGTATTGAACAACATTTTTTGTATTAACCCAAATCATGTATTTCTTATATACTTTAATACAATTTTAATGCAGTCATCTCCTGCATCTATATTGTTTTCTAATGTATTCACTTACCAAATGTTATTATTTGTGCTCTTTGATGCTTAGCATTGCTTGTCCAACAGCTCCTGAGGAAGCTCTATATAGAGCGAAACAAGTCGAGCAAGTACAAAAGTTAATGCTGTTAATTGGTCCTCCTAATATGTCTTTGGAGATGATGTATTCTTTTCATCTTTATTGATGTTTTTTTATATATATTTATTATCAAAAAATAAAATTATTTTTCTACATTCGCTTGTTGTTGACTATATTTCTACTAGCACCATTCTAATAGTCCCAGGGTTCCCTAGGTATCCTTCCTCCTTTCATTTAGCCTACATCATGTGTTCAAAGGACCTGTCCATGCAAGTAAAACAGGCCATTAAGGCTTCAAAAACAAATCCATCTGAGAGATAGCAGCAACATTAGGAGTGGTCAAATCAACAGTTTGGTCCAATTTGAGGAAAGAAGAATGCACTCAGGGCCGGTGCTACCACTAGGCGGAATATGCGACTGCTTAGGGCGCACTGCCGCCTAGGGCGCCCGGCCGCTGGTTATTATACTCTGAGTCCCGCACTGTCCTCCACAGAGCTTGCACTACCCACCAGGCAGCAGCACCTGACATGTCAAGCAGCAGCGCGGACACCCTACCCCCCTCCCCCCGCGTGGCTTGAGCTCTCCGCTCTGAGCCTCTGACACTGTGTCACATGTGTTCAGCAATCCCCCTCTACAATCTCCATTCAGAACCAGGCAGCCGCCCCCCCCCTCTCTGCTCTCTGTGTCCACAGGCCGCTCTCACTCCTCTCTACAGTGTCCAGCAGCACAGCGCCCCCCATGCTCTCCTGGCCGTGTCTTGAGCGGACATGGATGATGCATCATGAGATATAACATGGCATTGGCACCTGGCGGCCTTGGGGACAGGTGGAGCCTGGAAGAGGCACCAACACAGAGGAAGCAGACAGGTACACAGTACAGCAGAGATGATCATGCGAGCGAGGGACAGGCAGCAATTTCAGGGTCACCTGTAATATTGTCTGAAGTTTGCTGAGCTCAAGACCGTCACCTGGTGACACTGGTGTGGCGAGTAAACACTGATATATATTGTATATATGTGATGACAACTTCTTGTGTAACTGCATTTATGAGGATTTAGGTTGAAGATTGTCCTCCTGTTGATTTCTAGTGTAGTTTTAGAGTATCCTGATCCCTGAACCCCTCTCATGATCATTGACATGAAATTTTAAAATGTGTATGTGTATTAAAATATCTGCCAAATGCCCCCCCCCCCCCACTGCATTGATTAGCACTGGTGACACTGTATTTGATGGGCGCTGGTGAGGCTGCATTTGATGGGCGCTGGTGAAGCTGCATTTGATGGGCACTGGTGAGGCTGCATTTGATGGGCGCTGGTGAGGCTGCATTTGATGGGCGCTGGTGACACTGCATTTAATGGGTGCTGGTGACACTGCATTTGATGGGCGCTTGTGAGGCTGAATTTGATGGGTGCTGGTGAGGCTGCATTTGATGGGCGCTGGTGAGGCTGTATTTGATGGGCGCTGGCGACGCTGTATTTGATGGGCGCTGTCGACGCTGTATTTGATGTGCGCTGGTGATGCAGTATTTGATGGGCGCTAGTGAGACTGTGTTTGATGGGCCCTGGTGACCCTGTATTTGATGGGTGCTAGTGAGGCTGTATTTGATGGGCGCTGGTGACGCTGCATTTGATAGGCGCTGGTGACGCTGCATTTGATGGGCGCTGGTGACGATGCATTTGATGGGCGCTGGTGAGGCTGCATTTGATGGGCACTTCGTTAGAAAGGTGGGGTATACATTGGCAGGGAAAAGGGGGTGGGGTCAGGGGTGGAGCCAAGGTGGGTGACAAAATTAGGTTTCGCCTAGGGTGTCAAAAATCCTTGCACCAGCCCATAATGCACTGGTGTGCTCAGCAACATAAAAAAGCCTGGACATCCATGGAAGACAACAGTGGTGGATGATAGCAGGATCCTCTCTATAGTAAAGAAAAACCCGTTCACAACATCCAGACAAGTGAAGAAGTCTCCAGGAGGTGGGCTGGATATTAATGTTTAACCCCTTGAATTAAAGCTGAAAGTCTCCACTTCAAATTCATTTGGATTATTTTGTTTTAAGTTTATTCTAGTGGCATATCCTTGAACATTGTGCCTGTGTCCAAATATATATGGACCTAACAGTATGTACTTATAAAATGATTAAAAACTATAATACCAAACACTGTGCAAAGGGAATGCATTAAAGTGGCTGTAAACCCTTACATATACACAGTGAAATGACTGGCCTCGGGAGATACACAGAGATGAAACAAAACCTCCTGCGTAAGTTGTACCTGTTTATCTGCAGTCCTCTCTTCTCTTCATCCATTGAACGTCCAAAATGTATTGAGCATGTCTGAGCTTTCAGAAAAAATGGGACAAGAGCTAAAATCACACACTAAATAGCTCAGTGAGGAGAGCTCTGAAAGCTGATTAGAGGGAAGGTACACAGCCCCTTCATACACCACACAGGAACAGAGTTCAGAATACCAGTCAGCTTGAGATCCTTCTCAATCACCTTCTCTCTTGGTGTCGGGAAAGGCTGTCAGAAATGATTCATGCTGATAGCAGAAGAACAAAGCAGCAGACAGAAATTACACTTGGGCCCCATACACAAGACCGGATCTATCCGCTGGGATTGATCCGCGGATCAGTTCCAGCAGATAGATCCGGTCATGTGTACGTCCGAGCGGACATTTCCCAGTGGATAAAAATCCAGCCGACGAATTCACAGTGGATAAAAATTTCTTAGCATGCTAAGAAATCTATTCGCTGGAATCCAGTCTGCCGGACTTATCCGGTCGTCTGTACAGACTCACCGGATAAGTCCGTCCGATCCCATCCCTCGCATGCGTCGTATTGATTCGACGCATGCGTGGAAGTATTTACCTTCCAGGGTCGCGCACCACGTCACTGCGGATGTATTCCACAGGGATTTTGATCTGTTGTGTACAGCCATCAGATCAAAATCCGCCAGAGGATTTATCCGCTGGAAACGGTCCGGCGGACCGTTTTCAGCGGATATCCTCTCGTCTGTACTTGTTCTTAATTGAGACAGGGACACACTATAGAATGATTTGCTTTGTTCATATTTCATATCGGAGGTTTATAACCACTTTAAGCAATCTTTGCAGCTCTTCATTCATGACTTAAAGCTTAATGATGACCCTAACATTATTTTTTTGCCTCTAAAAATGCATGGGATTACTTTATGCGCATAGCATAGAAAAAGGTTGTTTCCATTTTTTCATCTTATTTTTAATACATTTTCTACTTTTTTTTCATTCACAGGGGGCTGCCAAATCTCCCTGTGTATGTGATACAACAGAGTTAAGTTCTTTGTATTGAGGCTAGACATATGCACACTGAAATATTTTGTTTCATAATTTCGTTTTCGTCCGAAAAATAAATTTAATTAGTTACTCCCGAAATTCATTTTTATTTATATCGTTTTTCGTAAAAAAAATGCATTCGTCCGAAAATCCAAATTTAGGTTGAATCTGTCATTGAAGGCTTATGGTGTCTGTCGAATGTTCTAAGAAAAAAAAAAAAGAAGATTCAACAGAATCTTAAAAACAAAAAAATTGACTCTTCATGTCTCTCTATGTCGAATCTTCATGTCTCTCTATGTCAAATCTTCATGTCTCTCTATGTCAAATCTTCATGTCTCTCTATGTCAAATCTTCATGTCTCTCTATGTCAAATCTTCATGTCTCTCTATGTCAAATCTTCATGTCTTTATAATGTGGAATCTTTTCTGTCTATGTCGAATCTTTTCTCTTCATGTAAAATAATATTGGACTAATAGAGTTAAGGTTAGGCACATTCGACCGCAACGAAAACGAAAATAAAGCATTTGTTTATGTCGGATCTTTCGGTTTTCGTTATTTGTGCTTTCGTTTTTGTTTGTTAAAACGATAACGAAAATACCTGAAATTCGGACGAAAATGCATTCGGACGAAAACTAATGCACATGTCTAATTGAGGCATTAGGGTTCCTTTGGACCATAGTGTCTTCTCTACCTCCACCGATCTCCCTCCACTCTCCATCCCAAATCCCCCAGCAGCAATTCTTGTTCACAAACACACTTACATCCTTACTGACATGCTTAATGTATTACATCTCCAGAAAAGGAAAGGCACATTGGCAAAATAAAAGTAAACAAAAAACTATTCCCTATAAGATATTGATCTCTACTGTACATCATCCTAAAACAACATTCAGGTCACATAACCAGTATTTTTCTTTCCTTTTACACCAAAATTATTTAAAATCTGATATTTGTTCTTTCAGTCGAATCGAGCAGATTGAAGCCAAAGAAGATTTTCAAATGTTTGCTTATAATTGTCTGTGTGTATCCTTAGACTTTTCCATTTAGTTTTATTGTTAAAAAATAGGCATTTCAGAAATAGCATATTTTCATGGTTCAAGTTAACATAGGTAAGGGAGTTTCAAATCATAGCATTTGCAAAGCATTTTTTTATAATTCATACATTTGATTAATTTTCTTCTACTGTATCATACTTATAGCAGATATAATTCTGCATTGCAGTATGTAATGTGGTTGACTGGATTAAATTATATGTGTAAAAGTACTGTATATATTAACATACAGGGAGCCTTATTTGTTATGTTGTAATATGGAATATTTGCTAAAAGCGGTATATCGAGCAAAATAACAAGTGATGATAATGCTTGACTCAACAAGGAGGGAAAGTTTCCATGCTTCTAAGGTAAGAAATTTTACCTTTTGGTTTTATTATCTGATTTACAAATCTTTTTTAGAAGCAAAAAAGATATTTCAGGGTGCTAAATTTAAATGTTGTTTTATTTTGGATAGTGATGGAAAGAGATAATAACTCTTGTAGTGTGTCTCTTGTAGATAATATTTCTCTTGACTTCCTTTGCAGTCAACAGGACAGGAGGGAATTTAAATCTCTTCAAACTAAGAACAGCATTTTGTATAGACTGTATCATCTCTGCTGTTTTAGTATACAACAGGCAGATTTTTCCTCAATTCTTGATTGATCGCTGGTGCATAAAATTAGGGGAAATATCGTCAGAGGATATACAGCCTAGACAACTTGCACATGGCCTTAACCATCCTCCAATATCAGGAACAAAAATTGTCTCTGGACAGCCGCACAATGAACAAATTGTAGCCTTTATTAAAAGTGTGTTTCGCACTGAAACTAGTGCTTAGTCATAGCTATGACTAAGCACTAGTTTCAGAGTGAAACGCGTCAGCAGTCTGGTTTTATTTTATTTTGCTGTGACTTGTAGTGCTGTTCTTTTAATAAAGGCTACAATTTTTTCAGAGTGTGGCTGCCCAGAGACAATGTTTGTTCCTGCTTTGCTAAGTGCATTGCCTGCACCTGAGTTGTCTGCAGCGGAGGATATTCATCTGGGTTCCCACCTGGAGCGGCTACTCCCTTTTCCTATCCTCCAATATCGTTTTGGCTAGAGTCTACTATAAGGTCACTTTAGCTTTTTACTTTTTCTACGAACATATTAGGCCCTGTTTAAACTTGGCAATTTGTAATTGTCAGCAGAATCACCGACAGAATCATTCAAAAGGTGCAATGTATATTTGCATTTGCGCACTTATAAAACCACACGTAGGGCAGCCCATTGAAGTGAATGGGCTGCCCTATGCACAACACATGTAAATCATGCTTTAATATACGTATAGCACTACCCCTGAAGGAGCTGCTGGTTTAGATTTGGGCCTGCCGTTACCTTACTGTTCACCATGCTTGTCCTAGGGGTCCTTCCTAAAGAGTTACAAATGTCCGCACCAACACTTGGTTTATTTTTCTTCAAGGGTTTTATTTAACAAGTTCCGTTAGAGGGACAGAAGGTTAGGAAGGATTCAGGTACCTTGCTTTGCGGATTGCGGGTATAATCTTGGATCCAGAGGACAAACTGTTGCCACACTGGATTCAGCCACCACCGGTGTGAAGCTCATTCAAAGGTCTCTGCCACAGACTTGGTAAATGCCGTCAAGTCATTACACGGTCCTCTGCCACAGGACCATGCAACCACACATGCACTTTGCAAAGTTCCAAAGAAGCTACACAGCTCACAGTGCCAGGATCTTTCAGCCAAACCGGCTGCATGCTGAGGTAAATTGGCCAGGATGCGCAGGACCATCCCTGGACCAGTAGGCCTCAAAACTTCTGGGCCTACTCTCAGTGACGGAGCCTCGGGCCAGCAGGCCCCGAGACCAAAAGCTGCTAATACATCCCTGAGACCAGGAGGGCCATCAGGTCAGGATCGGAAGACCCCGCCAGAACGGTGTCTGCCCCTTAAGTACCCCTCCCCAGAAGTCACAGCGGCGGGGACCACGCCACTGAGCTGCTTCTGGGCAAGAGGCACCCAATACACCTAGCCTATTGCAGTTCCAACCTTGACCCCTGGTGACAGCGACACCCACAGTCAGGTGGAAGATGCGCAACGCAGCCGAGCTGGAACAGAGACCCATAATTTGGCATAAAATTCTGAGCAGGAGCAGGGCGCTACATACACAAATGGGAATGCTCATTCCCGTTATGCAAGATCTGAACAGGGCCTTAGTTATGAAATTTAATTTGCCAAGTGATGTGAGCTGGGAACCAGGATAGTAACCTCACCAGAGTTTCCTTAACAGTTTAAATGTTCTTTGCCTGAGACCTCCCTTTATCCAGAGATGGTATAAATGTAAGATTAATATTATGTAATAATAGTTTGGGGTTCATTAATATTTGGAACAATTGCATAGACATAAAACTTAATGTAAGTATTAAGAAGTGTTCTTGTTCTTCTTTTTTTTTTTTCAGAATTGATATTTAGTGAATTAAATGCAGTTCTTAAGTATGTATAATGCCTTTGTTCAGTATGTGATTAATTATTTAGCATTATCTAGATTACTAAGTTTATTTAATAAGACAGCACAAAGGACAAGAGTAAACTGAAATGTGATTAATTTTGAATTACAGCACTTTGTACAATATGACTGCTCCCTGGAATGGCCAGCTAGATAAATATGTTTCTGTGTGCCTACATTAGGACAATGAGCAATATATCCAAAAATCTATAGCATACAATCAGAACTCTTTCACTGATCAGAACAGTAATGTAAAGTCTAATTGGTTACTATACTTTGCACATCATCCCTGATCTTTTTACTGTTTAACATAATGTTCTATACATTTTAGTAATAGGTTTTATTATTACATGAACGCCATTGAAAAATCATGTTTGTCATTTTATTTAGAACATTTCTATTTTGTCGCGTAAACTCCGTTTTTATTTTAAGGACGGAAAAAGTATTGTGCTATGTATGTTACCTTGCATAAAATCAATGGATTTCTTAAAAAAAAAAAAAAAAAAGACTGTATAGCTAGTAGGACCACAATAATTCACAATGTTTAAATCAAGACATAATGTCTTTGCCTTAGTAAGACTGGCACTTAAATGTTTCTTGGCTGCCAACAATGGTTGTGAAACATATGCAGTACAAGGATTTCCTTCTTTCTGAAAACCAGAAGCTGACCAGGCTTCTGCCTCATCAGTCAAGCTTATTGACCTCTGTCTCCATGTAGTATTGGACTGAGATATCTGCCAACTCATAGGGAGCCGCATGTCAATAGAAGAGTCACTGTAGCAAGAATTCCAAAGTGGCTGTCAGCAGAGCAGTGTACTTTTGACTACCTGTCAGTCTCTTGCATGAAGACAGTTTTCTAATAGCATCAACAATACACCTCTTTAATGACTTTTATAAAAATGACAGTGAAGTCTTGCACGGGTCATGGCTGAAATACTAGTTTATATTTGTTGCAATTGTACATTTCAAGGTTTTGTTCACTGTTTAAAACAACGAAAATGGTCCACTGCTGTTTAGTTTTGAATTCTCTCTCTGTCTCTTTTTCTCTCTCTCACGCACACACACGCATACGTATATTAAATGTATAAATTAGAAATTTATGGAGAAAAAATGTACTTTATAGGCAGTAATTAAAAAAGTGAAAAATTATTTAATATTACACAAATTGATACAAAAATGACATTTAATGCATCCTGAATGGATACACAGGAAAATACTATAAACAAAAGGTCTACGTGTTAAGCCAAAGATCGATACGTAATAATAGTAAATTTCGCTTGTTGCGGGGAAATACGTAATGAAGATGCCTACGCCAGGAATGAAAGCTTCTAAAGTTTAAAGAAAAAACAATTTTAATAAACATACAACTACAATACATGCCTAAAAAAACTGTTTTAGTGTTAAAGGGGTTGTAAAGGTTAATTTTTTATTTTCTAAATAGGTTCCTTTAAGCTAGTGCATTGTTGGTTCACTTACCTTTTCTTTCGATTTCCCTTCTAAGGGCCAGATCCACATACATGTAGAACGGCGCAGCGTATCAGAGATACACTACGCCGCCGTACCTTACCTGGCGCATTTTCGAATCCTCAGCGAGTTTGCGCCGTAAGTTACGGCGGCATAGTGTATTTCTGTCTACGGATTTGAAATTGGGCGGGTTGGGGGCGGGTTTCATTTAAATGAAGCGCATACGTTGTTCTTAAATTTCCCGCCGTGCATTGCGCTAAATGATGTCGCAACAACGTAATTTTTTTAACTTAGACGTGACTTACGTCCATCCCTATTCACGGACGACTTCCGCAAAAAAAAAAATTCAAATTTCAACGCGGGAACGACGGCCATACTTTAACATGGCAAGTCTATCTATACGCCGCAAAATAGCAGCTTTAACTATACGCCGAAAAAAGCTGACTAGAGACGACGTAAGAGAATGCGACGGCCGCGCGTACGTTCGTGGATCGTCGGAAAAAGCTAATTTGCATAGCCAACGCGGAAAATGACGCAAACTCCACCCAGCAGATGCCAAAGTATTGCATCTGCGATCCGAAGGCGTACGCCTGTCGGATCGAACCCAGATGCCGTCGTATCATGGTTTGAGGATTCAAACTAAAGATACGACGCGGGAAATTTGAAAGTACGCCGGCGTAACAGTAGATACGCCGGCGTACTTGCTCTGTGGATCTGCCCCTAAATGTTTATTTTTTTGTCTGGATTTCTCGCTTCCTGTTTCTCCTCAGTAAACTTCACACCATCATCAGAGTGTATAGTCAGCCAGAACAGCTTACTGGAGGAGGAACAGGAAGTGAGAAATTCAGACAAAGAAAACAAACATTTAGAAGGGAAATTGAAGGAAAAGGCACTAGCTTAAATGAACCTATTTAGAAAATAAAAAAACAAACCTTAACAACCCCTTTAATGGCACTAATATACATAGAAACTCACCAAAAAGTTTGTTGGTGTTGTTGGAAAATATCCTGTGCAGTCGTCCTTAACCTCTGACACCCCTGCCTCACCAGCCACACCCAGATGACTTGGGGGTGATAAAACACCCCTAACTGCCACTAGTCACGAGACCAATTGGAAACAGCGTATATGAAAGGAATATGGGGGTACACCAGATAATTATAAGTATACAAATAAGGACTGTATTAAAAAAATATACATTTATTCCTAAGGACAAACACATACTTACATAAGTAAGGAGGTGTTAGAATAGAGAAAAATAATTGTGGGGATGCCTATAAAGATCTGGATGCAGTGATCTCAAATGGAATACTGATTCTTACAGCAAAAGAGAATGGGAATACTGACTTTCTAGAAAATTCAGACCACTAATTGATAAAAAATGGTATAATCTTAAATTAGTATGATAAATAATATATCTAGCATTAAACATATCTTGATTGGAATTTTGTTATTGCCTAAAGATCAGCTTCTAAGTGGCTCTAAGAACCTGGATTCTAATAGGTCTCATTAATAGTCTGAAATGACCAGGAACCTATAAACAAAAAATAAAAATAAATATAAAGAAGGAGAAAAGAGATAGAGATAACTAATAAATAATTTGACCAAGACCTAAAGGTCCTTTAAGGTACAATTAAATCAAAAAGAATTACATTCAAATACCTTAAAAAGGTCTGAAAATACTCATATTGGGCCAGATTCACAGAAAAAGTACACCGGAGTATCTGCTGATACTCCGGCGTACTTTCAAATTTGCCGCGTCGTATCTTTATTTTGAATTCTCAAACAAAGATACAACGGCATTTGGCTAAGATCCGACAGGCGTACAGCTTCGTACACCTTCGGATCTTAGGATGCAATACTTCGGCGCCCGCTGGGTGGAGTTCGCGTCGTTTTCCGCATCGGGTATGCTAATTAGCTGTTTACGGCGATCCACGAAGGTACACGCGTTCGTCGCATTCTCTTACGTCGTCGCTAGTCGGCTTTTCCCATTGTAAAGTTGCGATTGCTATTTAGGTGGTGTAAAAATAGACAGCCCATGTTAAAGTATGGCCGTCGTTCCCGCGTCTAATTTAAAAAAAAATCTTTTTTGCGTAAGACGTCCGGGAATAGGAAAGGACGTAACGCACGTCGCCGTTCAAAAAATTACGTCGGTGCGACGTCATTTTGCGCAAAAGAACGGCGGGAAATTTCAAAACGGAGCATGCGCAGTATGTTTGGCGTGGGAACGCGCCTAATTTAAATGATACACGCCCCATTTGAATTAGGAGGGCTTGCGCCGGACGGCTTTACGCTACGCCGCCGCAAGTTTACAGGCAAGTGCTTTGTGAATCAAGCACTTGCGCTGAAAACTTGCGGCGGTGTAACGTAAATGACATACGTTACGCCACCGCAAATGTATGTGAATCTGGCCCATTGTGTCTATGCATCTCCTGGATGCTGGAATCAATACTGGGCTGTTTCCTATAAGGTAGTAAGGCAGATCTAATAAAAGAATGAATATATGGAAGTAAGATATAAAATGATGGATAATACCATAAAGATGGCATACTGTAGATTGAGAACCATAAGGTACATACCCGTGACAAGAGAGGTTTCTACAACTGCATCCAGGTAGTATCCCTGCTATCCTATATGTGAGGTGTACGATACGACTTCACTTCCCCGTTAGCACCTGGGGAATGAAGTCCTGACCTCGCTATTTTATGCACCCTGCTCGCGTGCTCTGCAGATGGCGTCTGACATCACGCAAGCCGGCCAAATCGAGTACACTGCGCATGCGCCAAAACTACTGGTGTGTCCTGAGTGGAAGAAAGGGCGGAAGTACTCAAATGACACACCAGGCCTTGTACACACGACTGAGTTTCTCGGCAAAAACCAGCAAGAAACTTGCTGGGAGATATTGTTTTGCCGAGGAAACCGGTCGCGTGTACATTTTCGTCGAGGAAACTGTTGAGAAACTCGACGAGCCAAAAAGAGAGCAAGTTCTCTATTTCCTCGACGGGAATGGAGAAACTTGCCTTGTCGAGTTCCTCCACAGCCTGACAAGGAACTCGACGAGGGAAACGATGTGTTTCGCCTGTCGAGTTCCTCGGTCGTGTGTATGAGGCTTCAGATGGAAATGTGTCATGATATGCCATTGGTGGATATGGAACATCACTCCTCTCTCTGGATTGGGAGGAAGTAAACCAATCCCCAATGGCTTGGACGGCCACATAGGGGATTGGTTTACTCCCTCCAAATCCAGAGAGAGGAGTGATGTTCCATATCCACCAATGGCATATTATGACACATTTCCAACTGATGTGTTAATTGAGTACTTCAGCCCTTTCTCACAGTCGGGACACGCCAGTAGTGCATCGGTCGACGCATGCGCAGTCGCAGTGTACTCGATTTGGCCGGCTCGTGCAACGTCAGACGCCATCTGCAGAGCACGTGAGCGGGGTGCCTATAATAGCGAGGTCAGGACTTCATTCCCCAGGTGATATCAGGGAAGTGAAGTCGTATCGTACACCTCGCATATAGGATAGCAGGGATCCTACCTGGATGCAGTTGTAGAAACCTCTCTTCTACAGTAAGATTCTTTTCTCGCAGCACCCAGTTTCCAATATGCATACAAATGAGCAATAAATTCAGGTGTCTAAGGTTGAGTTTCATGGTGACCAGGAAGTGAAGTCGGATTTACCCCAGATGAACAGATCAGAGCTCCATAGTCATTGAACCGGGGGAGATGTTGAGCAGCTGGGAGAAGGCTACTAAGAAGTGTTTATATGGGTACTTCTTATGTGTTAATGATGGGAGTTGTTTAATGTTTGTTTGTGAGTATCATAACTGAGGAAGAATTAAACTTTGTGTTTTAATAATGCTGCACTATTGGAGGCTTTAATTCTTTCCTATTGTGAGTGAGATCTGGATACCTTAAAGGAGAAGATATCCTGGGGAGCATGTGCATTTGCCAGTAGGCACTTTTTGCCAATCATTTTTATGAGAGGCAAATCCGTTTGGTGAGTGAGCCTGACATCTGGTGCATGCGGATTCACAGGGGTGAACAGTGAGGATTAAGGCCTGTACACATGATCGGATATTGCAACAGCATGTGTCTGTATGCTCCTTGGACAATTGTTGTCTGAATTTCTGACAACAACTGTTGGATAGTCATGCTCTCAAATTGTCCGACAACAAATGTGTTTTGTCGGATTATCCGATCGTGTGTACACAAATGCATCGGACTAAAATCCAAAGTACAAACACGCATGCTCCGAACTAATTCTAGCCATCAGACAACATTAGCAGAAGTTGCCCAAAGGCGCTAAAGAGCTGAAAAACAATGTAGTTTTGTGTATGTTGACTGAAACATTTCTGCCATCTGTATGCAGAACAAGTTCACGGGCCAATGCCCTTCGAACAAAAATCCACGGAGATAGCACCGCTTTATAGAAGTGACTTAACAGCCTTCCAGCCTTCTAATCTCCATGTTAAAGACAGTGCAGATGTTCTGGGAGGGAGTGCAGTGCAAACTAAGCCAGCGTTTTTCAACTCCAGTCCTCAAGGCGCCCCCACAGGTCATGTTTTCTGGCTTTCCATTATTTTGCACAGGTGATTTGACTAGTTTCGCTGCCTTAGTAATTACCACAGCCGTTTCATCTGAGGGAAATTCTGAAAACATGACCTTGATGTCTGGTGTTGAGAAACACTGAGCTAAGCTATTGAGATAATGAATTCAATGTTTCTGATGTGTACTTTGAAAATTAATTGTTCTGCAGTACCAGCAGCTACAGAGGTCAGTGAGGGTTTGTTTTAAAGCTAATTTGTTAAGAAAACTTAAAAAAACTGAGCGCTAGGAAGGCATTTTTGGATTACAGTGTACTATTCTATTTATACTACCCTCACCCAAGTTAATCTCACCAAGTGTTGGCGACATGCTTTGCTGGGGTGCAAGGTGGAGACAACCTTGAGGAATCAGAGGCCACTCATCGCCTTTATATTTGTAACTGCAAAAATTACTATTGCTAAGTTTTGGAAGTCAGCTATCCAACCTTTTGAACAGCTAAAGCTTAAAGTCCTGGATTATAATAAATGAGTGCCTGACAGAAACCTAGAATGACAAAATGAAGGTGTTTGAGAAGGTGTGGGACCCATGGGTCAAATATTTGACTGATGATCCTTGGATTATATCAGATTAGGATGTTTTCTGGATGCTGGGAGTCAGGTTGAAGAGTTATTTCTTCTCCCATCCCATCCCTTTCCTTTCTACTTTTCTCTTTCTGTTCTTGCCTTTTTTGCATCTTCTTTTTTTTCTATTACTTCAGTAGTGGTTTTGATACCACAGGGAGAAAGATTGCTTTTGTATGAAAAATAGTGCAACCGTCCTCTGGAGGCAGAAACCCGCATCTACGAAAGTATAATGAGTATGTTAAATGTACCTCAACACAACTGTGGTCAATCTATTAATATCGAGGCTAGAAGGGTTTCATGCAATTGCATTACCTTATTACTCTTTGCTGGGCTATGGCACTCAATATGTAGGAAGCACTGAGTATACCACAAAATTGTATAGTCTTGTGCTCTTGACCAATGCTCTGGGCTTCTTTTTTATTTTCCATTCATTATGTATTTTGTATGTACTCCACACAGTGGAGGATCCACAACTACTGTCATACTTTTTTAAATCTTTTTTTTTTTTATTCAACAAAAATATTGAAATCAAAATTAATGCAGTTCTGTAAATTAATTCTAAATGATTAAAGTAAGAATCCAGTGTTATGGTCCACAACTCAATTTGATTCCTTATGTAGCGTTCCCCTCGTTGGAGCCGCTAGTATGTTTCCCAGATCTTCCCTGTTCTCAACCTCAGCAGCCAGGAACACAGTTTCCACAGGCAGGTGAAAACTTTCTTCCATTTGTTACTCCAATAACCAGTCTAGAGATGTTTGTTTGTTTTTTTATTGAAGAACTTGTATAGAGAAGGGATGTAGTGGGATACTCCAAGATTCAGCTAAATACAAAGAGGACAGCTTCTCAACTGTGGAATAGCTGCATGATACACTGTACACACTTGAGCAAGTCCTTTGTAGGAATAATGGTTGCTCTTTGGGAATACTAGCCAGTATCCCCATTCTGCTGAACCCAGTGGCTGACTTTCCTAGCATAGAGGGGGTTACCAAAGAACCAAGCCCCAAGATCTTTAAAGTCTTTACTCACAAGGACTCTGGACAGACTGGCAGCCCCCTACCATTTCTTCATCAGCACTCTCCAGTGATCCACGACAGATTTTCAAGGGACGGCTCCCCCTCAATAAGCTTTTCAGAACACTCTGGTCAGCATTTCAGCCTCCAGGCCCCCCACCCGAGGCCCCATATGCACAGGTGCTGAGAAGGTGCTACATTCACAATTTCAAGTCTATATTTGGTAAACTATAGCATAACAACCTAAACTATGCTTTCAACACATTTACATAAAAATAATATGCTTTCTTTACTGGATTTATGTTAATTAGTAGAAAAGTAATTTTGCAATTACATGTTCACAAATGATTTTTCATAGTGCAATTTGCTTTCTAGAAATATTTTACCAACAGTCATTCTTAATATGTCTCATTAGGATGAATTAAATCAGTTTGTAATGCATTGCTTTGTAAATAATCATCTCATTGTAAATGTTTTATGATCTGGTCTGTTAATAACTAAGCAATCAAGTACAAATAAATAAACAGTAATAATATACTGCCAGCAATATAATAAAGATATATTGGAGCAGAAAATAGCATATTTTACTTTACATAAACATTAAATCTGCCTGTAAAAAGCATTTTTTCAGCGGCAGATTACAACCTTGTCGTGTAGGTTATATTGTATGTGTAGCGCTTGATTGCTACTAGTAACTATCATCCACCATATCACCCTGCTGTCAGACCTCCATCTATCACCTCAGAGACAATGAACACACAGTCATTTGCGTTGTTTTGTTTTTGTTTATTGGGGGATATAACTTGGTTGGGGGAAAGGGGATATGGGATGTCCAAAGAACATGTTGGTTTGTCATCATGTTAAAGAACTTGTAATTGGGTTGAGCCTTGAAGTACTGATGCTCAGAAAATATCCATTCTCACTTCCGCTGCATTGCCATGCAGACCATTTCTCCTCCTCTGCATATCTCCTCCAGACTATTGGTCCCAGGACTTCTCTCCTCCTGCACAAACTTCACTGTAGATCCTTAACTTTCCTGTCACATCCTCCTCATATGAGCTAAAGAGCTAAAAACCTATGAACAGTCTCAATTGCTGGCTATGAAATATGCTGTTACTAGGCAAGAGGTCTGCAGTATTGTACCTCTCCCCGGCGGCCTAGTAATTTAGTAGCACGTGTAGCTTGGTGCACTACTGTTCCCAGCAAGTCCATTCCACAAATCCTGCGCCCTCATGCCACATTAATTTGACACACTCCCCACAGTCTCTCCTCTGGCCTCGCTCCCAGCTCCCCTGGCATGACTCATCCAGAAATCCACTGTGGCATTCCTCAGGTTTTGCTGTTATCTGCTTTAGCCTTCCAATGCTACTTACTGCTATGGCCAGCTATAGATGAGGCAGTGGAAACTTTTATGTTTCACCAGTGGTGCTTGTATTGGTCCAGCAGCGCAGCAACACCTTTGCAGCCATTGTGCTACATGCTGGGTGTTTGGTGTGCTCCTGCACCTTTAAGGGGGGGTGGCTCCCCTTCAGTCCACCTGCCCTAATCTATCCATTAGAATGCATGTGCCTCTATTGTGGGGACACTCATTGTTTAGTGTTAGGACCACAGATTACAGGGTGCCTTGGCGCGCCCCTGTTTTTAATGCATACTGTTAGACAGGTTAATTGGTTGTTCTGCGAGCTGGTGGGTAAGTAGGCTTGGTTTTTCCCTGGGCATTCCCCAGGTTTTGCTGTTGATTGCAGGAGCATACCTGAGGGCAGAGAGGCAGCAAAGGGTACTGATAGTGGACAGTAGCAAGCCAGACACCTGCAAAGCATGCAAGAGTCTGTATGGAGAAAAAGGTATAACAGAGGTGAACAGGGGGACATTGGTGTCACTAGGTGACACTGGATATACAGGTGTATACTTGAGTTATGAGGTGCATAGGGACACACTGAGGTCACAAGATGACAAAGGATTCTCTGGGTACACTGAAGTTAAGGGACACACAGGGGCACACAGAGGTCAAAGACAAAGAATGTTCCAATGCTTGAGGGTGCACTGGTATGTACTGCAGAGGTGGGCTTGGCTGAAGCATAGTGACACATTTGCTTGAGTGCCAAGTCATGTACCACCTTGCAATTAAAGGAGGCACCAGTCAGGAAATATGTCTCCTGATTATCTGTGGTGTCAGTTCTCTAGGTGAAACCTAGAAGTGCCGGTGTCTGTGTACCAGAGAACTGACCCAGTGCTGGATCCCAGGAGATGTAAGTGTGACATTACCAACCTCCCTTACCCCTCCTCCTCTGCTTTTGTTCTCTCCTGGTTACAATTGAAAGTGAAATTGATTTTTTTATTAGGTGTAGAGCCAACACATCAGCTGTTGGAACCCAGATATTTATTAAAGACTGAAACTTTTCAAATCAATTATGTATTGCAGCTTGCCAGGAGAAAGAGTCTGGGATTTGGTGAAACTCATATACTGTACTTGAGATGAATTGGTTGTAGGAGTAATTAAAGGTGAAAGAGGAGAAAATCAATTCATGAACAGAGGTTTGATCAATCAAACATGGAAAGATTTTGGTAACTTGAGATGCAGAGGCAGATAAAGTTTGTAGCTGAATTCATTGATTATTATAGTGATTCCATAAGTTCTGATACAATGAAGGCCAAACTTCACAGAGGGAACCTGGACACAAATGTTTTTGGTGGCTAGCCAAACTATATCCTTGGGTTGGAATAAAATAGAATTATTTTTTTTCCCTTCACTCATGTTCTCCAGCCATGGGGCACTTTAGATATTTTATTATACTCTATGGGCCAAATTCTCAAAAAGCTGTGCAAATTTAGTATTACCTAACTTATGTCATTTAAGTTACGGCGCCCTAAGTTGGTGTCGTAAGTGCCGTATCCTCAGCGCATTTGCGCACAAAATTGCGCCATCCTTAACCTAAGTTCCAAGGCATAAGGCGTGGTTATGGCAAGTGGGAATGAAGTGGGCGTGCTTCATTGTAATGAGCCGTGACCCCATGCAAATGAAGGGCCGGCCGTACTGCGCATGCGCGCACGAATCTGGACCTCACTGGGCATGTGCAGAACTTTGCTCATCGCAATCAGTGAGATAGGTAAAAGGCCAAGCGTACTTAGTTTGAGGATCGCCCTGTGTCTAAATAGCCCCAGTCAAACACACTTCCCTTGCAAAAGTATTTCCCTGTGTTCCCTTCCTAAAGCAAGTTGCTTCTGCTTTGAATGTTTGTCAGTGTTTGTTGGTAAGATTTGTTTGTGAGAAAAGTTGTGGAGGAGTTGTAGAGTATAGTTGGTGTTTGTTTTTGATAATTTGTTATTTGTTTTGATTGTTTGCCTGTTTGTTTTTGATAAGTGTTTCTTTTTTGGTGTGTGATTGTTTTTTGTTTTCCTTTTTTGCCTGTTTGTTTTTGATAAGTGTTTCTTTTTTGGTGTGTGATTGTTTTTTCTTTCTCTTTTTTGCCTGTTTGTTTTTGAATTTATAGTAGCTGTCTGTTTGTGTTTTTTTTTTTTTGCTTGTTTTTTTTTTCTTTGTTGTGTGTGTATTGTTGATTGTTTTTTGGGTGGGTTTCATGTTGTTGGGTATTGTCTGTGATGGCCACCAAGTGCAGGAAGCTAAATTTTACAGTGGCAGAGAAGCATATTCTTGCTCAGGGCGTCATAAAATATGGGCGTTTTCTCCATGGCCCTGAGAGCCACAACACCACCCCGGCCAGGAGGAAGGAGATCCTTAAAAAGATCACCGATCGGATCAATGCGGCGGGGGGGGGAGACCAGGACCATCGCTGGAGTTCAAAAAAAAATCAACGATTTGAAGAGCGTGTCCCGGAACAAGCTGGCAACGCTGCATGCCCATACCAGGGGCACTGGAGGAGGGGGACCCTGCCCAGTCAGGATGAGTGAGGAGGAATGGGCAGTGGCCCAGTGTTTCCACCCACAGCAGGTGGTGGGCCTGCCTGGCTTTGACTCTGATCCTCTTATGAGGACAGGTAATTTTTTGTAATTTTCTATCTGGTGATTAGCATGTGTGGGTGGGGGAAGGGAAGATGTGCCAAGTGTGTGGATCCACCAACCTGTGATTGTTTTGTGTCCTCCCCAGATGGCCAGGAGGTTGCAGCCCCATCAGCCCAGGAGGTTGCTGGGTCATCAGCCCAGGAGGTGGCAGCCCCATCAGCCCAGGAGGTGGCAGCCCCATCAGCCCAGGAGGTGGCAGCCCCATCAGGGCAGGAGGTTGCTGGCCCATCAGGGCAGGCTGCTGCACCACCCCCAAGACAGGCTGATGCAGAGTCCCAAGAAGGGCAGGATTCGCCATGGGAGGGGAGTGCCCACAACTCCCCTAATTTGGATGTTGAGTGGGAGGAGGATGAGGGGGAGGAAGATGAGAATATTGATATTGGTCAACAAATCCTGATGGGCCAAGATATGACCTTTGAGTCATCCCCTGAGGGTACCCCAGAGGCGCCCAGCAGTCAGGCCACCATCATGGGTGGCCCCTCCCAACCCTCCTCCAACATGCAGCAGCACCCATGGCTCACTCCAACCCCTCCTCCAAGGCCACAAGCCTCAGGGGCAAGTAGGAGGCCGACCCCGGAAACCAGGGGGGGTTTGTGCGTCTGCCGGTCAGTCTGTTGAGGGACAATGCCCGGCAGACCCGCAGTCTGGGTGAAATTAAAAAATCAATGAGCAAGGTGGAGCACAGCCTGGGTTTAATGAGGGAGTCACTAGGTGACGTGGCCACCAACTCAGTGGGGGTCATCACGTGTTTGTGGGACCTGAAGAACGCCACAACAGGCGTGGCCCAGGAGGTGACTGCCCTCACCCAGGCTGTGCAGGCCAATACCCGGGCTGTGCAGGCCAATACCCGGGCTGGCCAGGCTAATACGGCTGACATGACTGCCTGTCTGACAAGGATAGCCGTGGCCTTGGAGGGCAGACCAGCAGGAGGACAGACACCAGGGGAGGCTCCTTCTTCCCCTGCACAGACCCCCCCCCGTGTTGATACTCCCTCCCCTGCACAGACCCCCCCGTGTTGATACTCCCTCCCCTGCACAGACCCCCCCGTGTTGATACTCCCTCCCATGCACAGACCCCCCCCCGTGAAGATCCCCCAGTCGGCCATGGCCGTGGCCGTGCCTGTGCCCGTGCCCGTGGTCAGCCCAGAAGGAGCACTCGGCAACATCAGTAAGTTGCAGGGGTACTTTTGATTTTTTTTTTTTTTTTTTTTTTTATACTGTACTTATGATTTGGTTTATGTGTGTGAAAGATATGTGAATGTGGGGGGGTGGCATTCCTGATAACATAAGGGTGTCACCCTCAGTTTTGGTGGAGTAGGGATCCCCAGGACCAGGGAGAAGTCATCCCAGGTTCCTGAATGGTGTATGAATGCACAGTGACATATTTGGAGCCGTGGCGGGGCGTTACTGCTCCCAAGTACCAAAAGGGGGGGGGTACTTGGATCTAATCCAATTCGATGTGCATGTGATGTGTCTGTGCTAGGGACCACAGTGGCGTACATTCATGCATTCTCATTGTGAGATAATTAATGTGCGTTTTGTATAAAAAAAGACATTCTCATTGTCATATAAGTAATGTGCATTTTATGTGCAAAGTAAATGTTTAAAGGTCACATAATCTCTGTGATTTTTGGCTGGCAAAGCAAACAAATAAAGATAATTAAGGTCCATTTACTGGGCAAAGATGCCTTCAGCCAGTTGTCTCCTTATTGCCTGGCCCTCAGCAGACCGGGTAGAGGTGGTTGGGGGGGGGGTTGCCTGGGTGGGGGGTTAGGTCAGGACATATCTCAACATGCAGGCCCCTTCTCAGAGAAAAATTATGGAGGATGCAACATGCCCCAATAATTTGACAGACAAAGTCTGGGGAATACAAGAGTGTACCCCCAGTCTTGTCAAGGCATCTGAATCTGGACTTGAGAAGGCCAAATGTCCGCTCTACTATTGCCCGGGTCTGGATGTGCACCTCATTGAATTTGCGTTCTCCGGGTGTTTGGGGGTTCCTAAAGGGGGTCATCAGGTGGGGTCCCAACACATATCCAGAGTCACCTGTAAGGGAAAAGACAGGAGGATATTAGTCATGCATGTGCCCCTTGTGATGTCTGCATCATGGGGGGGTGGCATACCTGACACCAATGTCACTCACCAATCAGCCAGCTGTCTCCATAAACGTTCATCTCCAAGTCTTGGTAGATCTTGGTCTGCCGGAGAATGAAACTGTCGTGGCACGACCCTGGAAACTTGGCACAAACGTGCCAGATGAGGCCATGGGCATCTACAATCATCTGGACGTTGATGGAATGCCACCCTTTTCTGTTTCTGAACAGGTGTTCAGTTTCATGGGGGGGCTGTAGTGCCACATGGGTGCAGTCTATCGCCCCGATGGTCCTTGGGAAGCCAGCAATGCTGTAAAAGTCAGTCATGGCTTGCAGACGCTGCTCCTCCTGGGTGGGCTTCACAAATTGGTTGGTCATGCGCCGCAGTATGGCAGGGACCACCTGATGGACACATCGGCTCATTGTCGACTGCACCATCCCAGCCAGACCTCCAGATGCACGCTGGAATGAGCCACTGGATAAAACATGAAGGGTTGCCATCACTTTATGTAGAGGTGTCAGGGCATGGGAGCGTCTGGTTGGGGTGATAAGATCCTCCTGAAGTAGTTGGGTGATCTCCAGGATGGCTTCCCTATCAAACCTGTAGTTGCCATACACCTCATAATCTGGCATTTGAAAAAGATCACGCCGTGGCCGATAAACTCTCTCCTGTGCCCTCATCCTCCTCCTCTGTGCCCTCCTTCTCCTTTGTGCCTGTAAGGTGGCAAGTGCCGTCAAAATCATTGATGCCCCAGGCATTTTTCCAGACAGATCCTTCACAACTATAGCTCTAGTCACTACCTTCAGCAAACCCTTCCACGGCATGTGTAAAATTAGGGCTGCTTTTATAATGTGGAAATTTAGACAGGGAAACTAACAGGTGCGCACAGGGCGGAAAATACGCCGCATACACTTAATTTTGAGAATCGCCCTAACACCCTCATTTGCATCTTTGCCTATCAAAAACAGCGGCGAGACTAGCGTAATTTGCGCCCGGGGATGCGCAGGTGTAACTATTTTAGGTAAGACTGAAAATCTGGAAATCTTGGCTTAACTCGTTTTGAAGATCGGGCGCAAAGATACGCGCCGTGTAAATTTAGAAAACTTTAGTTAAGTCCGCGTATCTCTTTTGAGAATTTGGCCCTGTATGTATAATACATTTTGCTCTATAATGTTGTGCTGTCATTTATTTTGTAGAACAGACTTTCTGACATGGTAGAGAGTGACTAGGTGCCCCGGGAGCCACACATCAAGACCTGCTGTATGATAGTGAATGACAGCCTCAGCCTGAATCCCAGCCAAGTCATGCCCAGGGGGGAGTGGTCTGGTGGGGGTCCAGGCTGAGACTGCCATTCACTATCATACAGCAGGTCCCCGGGGACCTTGTCACTCTCTGCCATTGCCTGGAGCATAGACTAGCTATCTTCCTGGCCAGCACTCACAGCAATGGGCACAGGACATCATTCCCATACAGCCTGAACAGCTCACACACATATCCTTGGTTCTCAGTAAGACTTTCTGACATACATTAGGTAGGTGTGGATCCTGAAGCAGCAAAACAATCATGAAATACTTTGAACCAAGCCACCTACTGCAGAAACAGAAATATTATATGCATAGGTCTATAGATAGTATTGTGCACTTGCACAGCTCTTTGGGCACAGGAATAAACTTGTTTTTTTTTTGACAATAGCAGGCTAGACAACTGTGGAGCATGCCAAATTATGCTTGAAACACAGGTGTCACAAAAGAATATAGGGGTCACTGGGATCACTAAGTGACATTTGGATCCTTTGGAATTTACTGGAGTCACAGGGCACACAGTGGTGCACTTGGGTAACTAAGTGATACAGAATACTCTGGGGTGCTCTTGAGTCATGGGATGCAAAGTGATGCAGGATGCTCTGGGGTGCTCTTGAGTCATGGTATGGACACAGGCACACTGTTGTCACTTCAGGTCTGGTATGGATATTAAGGGGAACCCTGTGCCAAATTTTAAAAAAATGTTGAGGGGTTCCCCCCAAAACTCCATACCAGACCCTTCAGGTCTGGTATGGATTTTAAGGGGAATAACGCACCAAAAAAAAATGGTGTGGTGTTCCCCCAAAAATCCATACCAGACCCTTATCCGAACATGCAACCTGGCACGCCACAGGAAAAGGCAGGCCACTTGTGACGTGGACTGGTGACCCCGCCCCCTCTGCCACATCACGGGAAACCCCTGTTGCATCAGAGGGGACGGGGTCACCCGTCCATATCACAGGTGTCCCCGCCCTCGGTTATAAAAAAGGTGTCAGATGGGTTGCACATCATTCAGCCGGGAGCCTACTATGGAGGCGGTATCGCTCGTAGCGGCGGGTCGGACTCGTGGAAGGATTATGGAGCTGGAATTTTTATTTTTATTAAAGGACTTGTCCCAACTTTGTGTGTGTGTTTTTTCCCTTTTTTCTCCCTTTTTTGGGTGAAATGGTAGGGGTACAATGTACCCTGTTACCAATTCACATAGGGGGGTCGGCATCAGGGGGTCGCCTTTGTTAAAGGGGGCTTCCAGATTCCGATAAGCCCCCTGCCCGCAGACCCCCACAACCACCAGGCAAGGGTTGTGGGGATGAAGCCCTTGTCCCCATTAACATGGGGACATCCTCCCCATGTTGAGGGCATGTGGCCTGGTATGGCTCTCTCGTCCCCCCTCTTTTCCTGCAGCCTGCCAGGTTGCGTGCTCGTATAAGGGTCTGGCATGGATTTTTGGGGGGAACCCCATGCCATTTTTTTTTATTTGGCGCAGAGTTCCCCTTAATATCCATACCAGATCTGAAGGGCCTGGTAATGGAATTTTCAGGGACCCCCACGCACTTTTTCTTTGGTTCTGGGTTCCCCTTAATATTCATACCAGACCCAAAGGGCCTGGTAATGGACTTGGGGGGGCCCATGTCATTTTTTTCAATGACTTTTATCTGTATTGCTGGGACCTGACAATTCATTATAGCCGCGAGTAGTTTTAAATGACTTTTTTTCCTTTAGAAATGTCATTTTGTGCAGGGACTGTTATAAACATGGGAAACATGCGCTACTTTACAGGCATACTACAGACACTCCCCAGGTACGAAATTTAAAAGAATATTTCACTTTTATTGTTTCACTTTAAGCATTATTAAAATCACTGCTCCCGAAAAAACTGCAGTTTTTAAAACTTATTTTTTGCATTGATACATGTCCCCTGGGGCAGGACCCAGGTCCCCAAACACTTTTTATGACAATAACTTGCATATTAACCTTTAAAATTAGCACTTTTGATGTTCATGTTTGTGTCCCATAGACTTTAACGGTGTTTGCGTGTTCGAACAAATTTTTTGCCTGTTCGCATGTTCTGCTGCAAACTGAACCGGGGGTGTTTGGCTCATCCCTAATTGGCAAATAATTATATAGCATAAATAAAAGAATGCATTGCATAGATACTGTCAGATGTATCTTGCATAAAAGTCTTAACATCATCTCTTCACATCCTTAAAATGCTACTACTAAGCTGATTGCTGGGAAGTTTCTACCATATACTGTATATACTATGTTTAGAGCATAGTAATCACATGAAAAGGGTTAATTATACTCTCACATACATAGATTCTTATATATTAATTACTACCTAGATTTCACAAGCTGTGACAGGTCATCTCTAGAAGTGTTGTTATACTTCAGTGCAATGTTTTGTAATGCAATTTACTAAAAGTTTATTTCAATCTTCTTTTAATTATCTGCATCTATTTGTAATAGCTCACTGTTCTTGTCATTAGACGGGAATCCTGAATACATTCTGTCGTGTATAGATGATAATAATATTGTATGAGAAATTCCCTTGTTTTGGGAAACTATAGCAGTAGGGCTCACAAAAAAGAACGAATCTGCACTGCCAAGATACATAGTTTCATTAACTTTCCACCCACAGGAAGGGAGTTCATTGAGTCTCATCACTAGTTACAGGTCACAAAGTTAAAAACTTGAACCAAAGGTTGTGCAAACAATCTGTATAGTCTCAAAAAAATGCTGTTTTCTGCCAACAAAGAAAGATACTATTAAAGATGAAGCAAACATAATACTCAGTGGGGTTTATTTACTGAAAGAGCATAGAGTTTTCACTGTGCAAAACGCATATTTACTTTGTAAATGAGGTGAAGCTACCTCCACTTCAATCTTTTGATTATATATAGGCAAATATATATGCAGACCAGGATCTGAAACTGAAAAGGAGTCTTGGCAATTGTGTTCAAAATTTTTCATCTTAAGAATGTTCATTCTATCATTAGTGGGGTCAAAAATTGAAGGAGCAGAACAGAAATGTTTCTAGCAGTGAATGTGGTTTTCTTTTCAGGAAATTACATTCATTTTAAAACCAAATTTTAAAAGCAAACAAAATGTTAATGTACTTTAAAATGACTTGGCATTGTTTTTCATGAATTTGGCAAGTTAGAGAATGTACTAAGAATTTTCATACCAACTATGACAGAATCCCTTGGAGAGTTTGGAAAAACCTTGTTTCAGCTCCCCATGCACCTCCTATGTCTAAGTTACCCTGTGTCCATTAGGAGCACAGGGTGAATGAGAAAAATTATGGACAACTGTTTAACAGACAATGAGAAGGTGGTTACTTAAAGGATCACTAAAGGAAAAAAAATGTTTGGCTAAAATGCACTGCTGTATCGTATAAAGTCTTAAAAGTTTATTGATTTTGTTTTAAAAATAGTGACAATGGATTAAATCCCTTCATATCTCCTACCTTCTTCTATCTACTTTCGTTTCTGCTTTTCACTTCCTCAATCTCTGCGCTCGTTCTTGAGAGCGACGTCGCCGTCATGCTGGGAATTACATTTCCCAGAATGCTTTGCGCATCGCGCATGCGCAGTATAAAAAACAGGACACGCGCTCTGTGCATAGATTTGAATAGCCCGCCCACTATACCGCCCAACGATGGATCACACAGGCTGGCTGAAGTGTGGGCGGGCACAGTGAGAGAGGGGGCTAGAGGAGACAGAACGCACCCACCCCCTTACATTCGGCTGTAATAATGAAAGAGAGGAGGTGCTGGGGTGTTACAGACACACCCAGTAATTCACACATCCTTGCAGTCTGGAACGTACACAGCGTCCAGACGCAGACATGCAGTCTGCAGAGGAGGAGGCGAGCACGTTTGTCCACACACCAGGAATCCTCACTCTGCTATGCTTTTGTTAGACAGACAACCAGGAAGTGGGGAGAACAGAAAAGCCGTACATCAACATCTGAGCTAAAACGAACAATGAGGACATGAAAACAGTACTGCACTAAGGTAAAGGAAGCTATTTACTTAATACAATTTTTTCCTTTACTGACCCTTTAAATATAACAGTAATATTTATCCACAATATCTCCCAGGATATATATAAAGAGCTGATCACAGACCTCTAGAACTGGGTAGGAGCCAGACAGTCTACTCCTACTATAGTCTGTTGCATATTAGACTGAGGAGGGGGGAGATCACTGTTTGTATTGTTAATTGGAATTAGCTTCAGCTATTGTGAGAAGGTTTGCTGTGTTTATATTTATGATAATGTTGATTGTGTCTTTTGAGCTAAAAGACGGCAAGTCTGTCCTGAAAGGTCATGCTTCTAAGTCACCTAGGCTGTCTAAATGATTAGTTAATTAGCTAATGTTAATTAGGTTTCTGGTTAGAGCCCATTCACACAGGGACGATATTTGATCCGACTTCAAGTCACCTCAAGTTGCGCTGCATGAGAAAATCAATGTAAGTGAATGGAGCCATCTTAATGCACACTACTGCAGTCGCTCCGACTTCAAAAAAGGTTCCTGTACTACTTTAATCCGACTTGTAGGCGACTTGTAGGCAACTTGTACCCATTTATTTCAATGGGAGTCGCCTCAGAAGTTGGATCACCGTCTTAACTGAAGCAATAATACAGGAAGAGAAAATAAATTTCTCAGGCAAAACCCTCCCTCCCACAGAGCTGATTGTTGTTTGATTGGCCACTGGAAAGCCTCCTGTCCTGGGGGCGACTTGAAGTTGCCTTGTACTGTCCTGGAGGCAACTTGAAGTTGCCTTGTAAGTTGCCTGATGATTCATACTCTAGTCGTGTCCAAAGTTGCCTTCCAAAGTCGTGCTGGAAGTCGTGTTGCCTCTGTGTGAATGGGCTCTTACAGTTTGTATTGTCATTCTGGTGTATATATTTGTGTGAGTTCTCAAAATAAACAGTCCATGTTCAAGCTGTGTAACTGAGCTAGTCTCGTCTTGATCTTGGTTACAATATTTGGCTGTAAAATCTGATATCTGAAGGGCCAGATTGGAGGAAGCAGTGTACTGATGAAAGCACTCAAGCGGAGTGTGACTGGGATCCGTTACACCAACATTCATTCAAAAATCGACCAATGTATGGCCAGCTTTAGGCTCATTCTAACCAGGTCTAGCCAGGGACTGTGTCCCCCAGATTTTAGTTGTGCCTGCCCCCAGGTCTCCAAAAGTGCATCCACTGATCTATGGGGCACTCTAATGGGGAGAAATAATGTGGGGGGGGATTTTGAGGGGGGCAGTTGATGTAAAGGGCACTCTGATAGGGACAGTGAATGTAAAGGGCACTCTGATGGAGATGATGTAAAGAGAGACTTTGATATGGACACTTGACATAAGAAGGCACAGGTTCGATTTGATCTAATAACAGCCTAATACATACTAGTCTTCCCTGTTCACCCCTGCACCGCCTCTGCACTCCTGGGTTGCCACTCATGATACAGAAGCGTGCTGAGGGAACAGGGAATACTGGTTCCCTGTCTCTGTCAAACTGTTGACATTATGCCCCCCCCCCCAATTTTTTTATAATGTACCCCCAGATCAGATAGTTCTGGTCCTGATCCTAGCACCTTAACCTGTTAAGATTTGAAAATGCAAGCTTTTGCTACTAACAGTAACATTAGCAATGAGTGATTAATACAGAAAAAAGGATTGCTTTAGGGTGTGGCACTTTCAATTTTGAGCATAGCATTCTCGGGTTTCCTGATTCCTGAAGTAATATGTTTTATATACGGATATGTATATCTATGCTTATCTACTCTTAATTGTATGGCTGTTCTAATTCTTTGCACAATGCAGAACATCTGCTGTCATCACTGCCAATATCGCCTGAACAGGAATTTTAACCCCATAAGCCTCATAGGCTCTAAAGTGGAATTTTTTAAACTTTAAAAAAATTCAAGCAGGAAGACTTTGTGGAGGAGACTCGGGCCTGTCTGTATATTTTCTTGACCCGTGATAACACAGATAAAAATAGACAGAAAAACATCTCTATGGGTAGGCAGATATAAGCAAATTTGCGTCCACCTTCCTCTCACCTCTAGGTCTGTTTAGATCCATTGGTCCAAATAGAAAAAGTTTGCTTTTAGGCCCACTTTTACTGACCAGACCGGAGGTGATTAGATAAAGGCAGATACAAGCTCAGTTACATCCAACCATCAATGGGTCACATGGGTCAATTTTTTCCATGGATGAAAAATTAAAACAGACACAGATGTCACAAATGTGACACCCACACTGTTCCATCCAAGCAAGAGGACCAGTCTAGGTTCACCTTCAGAGATGGAGCAGACACTCGTGTGAAAGGGGCTTTATAATCTGCACTTTGCCCACAGGCAACAGAGCAAAGGAGAGCTCTGAATTTCTGTCATGATCAACAGGCACTTATCAAATTGATATAATACATTCTTTATCAGATCAAATGGAAGCAAATAATCAAAGTTTACTGTTAGGGTTACATATGCTAAGGGGGCTCATTTACACTTTTTTTGGCTTCAACACACAATAACCGCTTGCCGATCGGGTTGCGCCGATATACAGGCAAAACACTGTATGGGTATCTTGTTCCCTTTAAGACCCTTTAAGGCGGGGGACCCAATGCACATGACCGGCGGGCGCGATCCCTGCTGGCCACTCGCGATTGCTGCCATGAGAGACATCAAAGGGATTTGTATGTGTAAACACACAAATCCCTGTTCGGTCAGGGGAGAGGAGACATATTGTTTGTTACTACTAAGCAGGAACAATAATATGTCTCCTCCCCCAGTCAGTCCTATCCCCATACAGTTAGAACACATCCAAGGAACACACATTTAAGCCCTTGATCTCCCCCTAGTGTTAACCCCCTTCCTACCAGTGACATTTACAAAGTAATCAGTGCATTTTTATAGCTCTAATCGCTGTATAAATGTCTATGGTCCCACAAATGTGTGAAAAGTCTCTAATCTGTCCGCCGCAATCGCAGATCACCGCCATTACTAGTAAAAAAGTAAATAAAAATGCCATTAAAGTAACATAAATCTTTCCAATAGTTTGTAGAAGCTATAACTGTTGCGCAAAGCAATTAATATACGCTTCTTGTGATTTTACCAAAAATATGTAGAAGAATATATATTGGCCTAAACTGATGAAGAAATTTGTTTTTTAAAAACATTTTTGGGGATATTTATTATAGTAAAAAGTAGAAAACATTTTTTTTCTAAAAATTTACGCTCTTTTTTTGTTTAAAGCGCAACAAATAAAACCTGCAAAGGTTATCAAATACCACCAAACAAAAGCTTTATTTGTGGGGAAAAAAGGACACAAATTTTGTTTAGGTACAGCATTGGATGATCGCGCAATTGTCAGTTAAAGCGACGCAGTGCCAAATTGTAAAAAGTGCACTGGTCAGGATGGGGGTAAAATCTTCCGGGGCTGAAGTGGTTAAAATGCCTACCGCTTCAACATGCTTTTATGATGTGTTTTACTTTCAATACGTTTTTATTGAAAAAAATTTTTTTTCAAGTAACAGATAACAAGGCTCGAAGCCCATAGCTGATGCAACAGCAAGAAATACATTCAGTACTTAGTAATGTAATCTCAAATGAGGCGTTCAGATACTCTAATGCCGCGTACACACGGTCGCTTTATGTGATGAAAAAAAATGACGTTTTTAAAAACGTCACTTTAATTGACCGTGTGTGGGGGAAAACGTCGTTTTATGTCTTCTAGAAAACGACCAAAAAAAATTGAAGCGTGCTTCAATTTTATGTGTCGTTTTTCAAAAGTGCACTTTTTACTTCACAGAAATGTACCGTGTGTAGCAAAAAACGTCGTTTTCTAAGACGTTTTTTCATCCACGCATGCCCAGAAGCTACTTATAAAGCGAGCTTCAATGGTAAAACGTGGTGGAACGTAACCTCACTTTGCAAGATCATTGTGAGAAAACGATGGTGTGTAGGCAACTTCGTCTTTGAAAATTGAAGTTTCAAAAACGTCATTTTTTACTTCACAGAAAGTGTCGTTTTTTTTCATCACATAAAGTGATGGTGTGTACGCGGCATTAGAAGGTCTAATGAGCCGAGACATCATAGAAAATAACATAACAAAGAAAAGAAAACATAAGGTACCAAAGTACAAAAGGAAAATAAATAATCAAACAGGCGCAACCTTCCGTCCGGCCTTCACTACACCAATGGAGGCAGTAGCCAACTCATTGAAGGATTAAGTAGTCAAAATTCTATTTTGTGCGAAATGTAAGTTCAGGGAAGTTTAGGGAAATTTGAACCGCTCATACCAATCAAACCATAATTGCCATAGGGGGCGTATTTTATGTAGGGAATTTTGCGAGGAGGTGAATAGTAGTTCGTACGTGGCATGGGTGTGTGTGGTTGTGATCACTTCCAGTAAGGGAGGGGGGTTTGCTTGTTTCCAGTGGCGGGCGAGTACTAGTCTCGCACTGAGGGGGATGTGGGTAGCTATTATTCTTTTGTCAGGGGGGAGAGTTTCTATGCCCAACGAAAGCAGTGCCATACCTGGCTCCATTGGTAGTGGCAGGCCCAGGACATCGAGTATAACCTGAAAAACATCCTTCCAATATTTTGCCACCAATGGACAACCCCAGAGAATATGAAACAGAGATCCTAAATTCCCACACAGCCTCCAACAACAGTTTGGGGCCTGCAGGGCGAACTTCGCTATTCTAGAGGGGGTTAGGTTCCATTTTAAACGGCAAAAAGAAGAAAAAGTGCGCTTATCAAGTGAAATATATACAGCCGCAAACTCAAATGTTTATACAAACAAAGGTGAACAATAGAAAAAAGGTGGAGTTGCGCTAACAAATATAATAGTGGTGTGTATCCCGTAATTAAGGGAATGAATCAAAAAAATTCAGTGATAAAAAAACAATAAAATATTTTTCTCAATAATAAAAACTGAAAAGTCTTGACAAAAAAATGTGATAACTATGATCAAAAAATTATAAGTCATTTATGTGAGTAAACAAGAACATAGGTGATTTGTTCAAAGATGGTGGAAAAATCTGGAAAGAAATCAAACGGTGAACATGGATCCCAAATGTCTGGTATTGATGACCCTTACCAGATAGATTGATCCTTAAGGATCAGGCCAAGCAAGCAGCCACACACCTGGACTGCACAGGGGATCGGAATCTTTAGGATCCTCACAATAGGTTCTCCAGCAGAGTATCCAAGAAAAAAACAAATATGCAAAAAATAGTGTGATACTGTATGGAACACTTAATGGTAAATATCACCCAGTGACTGGCAGACCAACAGTGTAACAAAACGACCACCACCACAGTACACACTGCTCCTTACCAGAGCCCTAGAGATGGCTAGCGCAAACAGCAATTGAAATGTGTGCAGCAGGATAGGGACTGGTCAGATCGATCTTCAAACGAATATTCAGATGGTATATACACATGTGGAAGAGAACTCACAATAGTGTGACATCATTTAGGGATTTATTATGTAAAAAGGTAATGCACTTACAGCATAGTTGAAATAAAACAGCATAAAACAATTCCGGCCGGTAATGGAACGAATTCCTCTCTCGCGGTGACGTCAGCACGCCTCCTCCCAACGTTTCGTCCAATCAGACTTGTTCACGGGGTATGAGGAGGCGTCCCACGTCACCGCGTTATATACAAAGCAGCGGGCGGAGCAAATGATGAACACATGTCCCAAATGACAAGTCGTCCGCCATCTTAGTTAAGGGAAAACTTAAGGGAAACGATAAAAACAGAAAAGAGGTCCCCTGAGAGCTGTGGATACCAATGATTTAACATGTTATTAGCATCCGTCGGAGCAGAAGCCGCAAGAGCCACAGGAACCTGGGTATATTAATATAATATCATCTGCCAGACTAGGGAGAATATCCACTGTCACAGACAATCAATAATTTTGAATGGTGTGTTTTATGTTGCGTGCATAATCTATTAAAAACCATCATACTGGTAATTTAATAACCACCATGGATAGTGGTATAAATGATGCAGCCAGATCTGTACCAAAAATTTAGTCATAAAAAGTTACTTCAATAACATGTTGGCCATAAAATTAAAAAATATTAAAAACAAAGAAAATAAAAATTTGTCTCCATAGATGAGAAATATATTGCAAGCATGTACAAAAACCGTACAGACAACACTTTCTCAATGAAAAGCAAACATTGGAGACACATGTCCATCAAGATATACATGGTTCACCATTACAAACATATACAATGCTCAAATACAAAATAAATTAAAAATTAGCAAACAATTGCACATGTAAATGAATTACAGTGATTAAACCATTATTGAAAATATCATAACGGATACCAGGACACCCCGAAAATTAAATAGGGCCTACAACAGAGGTACACAAAAATAAAAGCTAGGAGTTGTCTATAAAACAATTGACATCAACCTCGATGTTTAAACCGTGAGGTTCATAGCACTTTAAAGTGTGTACCCACAACATCTCGGTCCTTGAGATGTTCCTTACCAGGTCACTACCCCTCCAGTGTGCCTGGTATTTGTCTATGCCAACACATATGATGCCCTTAGGGTCCTTATTGTGACATAACAAAAAATGTTTTGACACTGAGTGGTCAAAATATCCACTCATGATATTCGTTAAGTGTTCGTTCAGACGAATATGGAGGGGGCGCTTAGTCCTACCCACGTATTGAAGCCCGCAAGGGCATTGCAACAAGTAGATGACTCCTATACTTGAACAAGTGATAAAGGACTCTATAGGGAATTGTTTGGGCAGATGTCTAGAACAAAAACTCATGGTCCTTTTGGGAATTCTGGTATTCACAACACAGACTTTACACCTCCCACACTTGAAAAAACCCACTAACCCTGATAAAAACATGGACGGAATCTTGGGAGGATCCAGTACATTGGGGGCTAGTTTATCTTTAAGGGAAGTGGTACCCCTGAATATCACTCTCGGCTTGTCCACCTCCTAGCTACTACCCTCGTCCTTGGGTTCCTGCCCCAGTGGGCTCACCTAGTTTGGGGGCCTCTGGGGGTCGAGGTTTCTACAGTGTCCCTCCCCCTGGTTATCCCTCTAACTACGGTGGGAACTTTGTGCAACCATCAAGTGGTGGTCAGGCCAACCAATACGATATTGGCCTACATTCTAATGTGACACAGAGACAGAAGGACACTAATGTTACACATTATACAGGGACTTTTGAACCTGACTATAATGTTCTCACTCACAATAATTTTCTCCCGTTAGGGGGCTTTGCTAACTTTGAGGGTGAGAATACTTTCTCTATTCCTACTACCAGTCAGGTCCAACATCCAGTGCCATATGAATTGGGGTATCCTAATGGGCTCATTACCCATCCCCAGCCTAATTGGGGTTTTCCTCGGGCCGGGCAAGGAACCAAAAGACTGGCAGAACCAAAAGAGGGACCAGAGGGGGACAACGCACTCGGTCCAAAAAGGTCAAAAACTTAACAGGAAGCGGTATTTTTAACCTTAGTTCACATCAACTCACTTATCCTGAACTATGTGTGCTCGACAAGGGTCTGAAATATGCCCCTCCAAAGAACATTAGCAAATTTAAAACTTACATGGATGTTCATAAGTTTGTGCGCAAACTTAACATCCAACGTTATGTTTCTTCTAATCCCTTTAATCCCTCAAAAACCTTGGCCGCCAATTATGTCCATTCTGATCTCAGAAATGCGTCTACTTATAACCCTCCTGGCCATATGCCCGCCTCATTGAGGGTATTTAAAGACCTGGTTCTCAGTGATTTAGAGAATCTAAGGGTTAAAAAAGTTAGATGCAAACAGCAATTGGAGGAAGGCATTAAGTCACTAAGTGAAAATAAGAGCCTTGTTATACGCCCCGCTGATAAAGGGGGGGGGGTATTGTTGTTCTTAATAAGACTGATTATTTGGCAGAAATGCAACGTATCCTTAGTGACGGTGATACTTATACTCGCCTCCCTTTAGATCCAGGAGACAAGTATAAGAAATCTTTAGTCAAATTGATCAACAGGGGCTTCAGTCTGAATGTTCTCAATAAGAAAGAGAAGGCCTTTTTGGTCCCAAAAGCCCCTCGAGTTCCCATCATGTATTATTTGCCCAAGGTGCATAAGGACCCCATTTGCCCCCCGGGAAGACCTATTGTTAGCGGTATTGATTCCGTCACATCCCGGGTGGGCAAATACATTGATTTTTTCTTGCAGCCCTTGGTCAGAAATATGCCTTCCTTTTTGAAGGACACCAGACAGGTTATTAATATTTTGACTGACCTTCAACCTCCTCCAGGCCTATGGCTTGTGACAGCAGACGTCACCTCTTTATATACGGTGATTCCACATGATCTGGGCCTGGAGGCAGTGGGCTATTTTTTGGATAGGGACTCTGGTCTCCCTGAAGTCCAGATCTCATTTATTATGGAACTGCTGCAGTTTGCAGCTTCTCATAACTTTTTTTGGCATAATGGGCAATTCTATCGCCAGGATAGGGGAGTTGCCATGGGGGCCAAATATGCCCCCAGCAAATTTATTTATGGCCAAGTGGGAGGAGGATGTCGTCGATGTTGTCTCTAGGCCCCAGATTTTGCTGTGGGCCAGATATATCGACGACATCCTCCTCCTCTGGAGGGGTTCAGAGGAGGAGCTGACAGGCTTCATGTCTTTTCTCAACCATAACGAGAGGGGTATAGTTCTTAAGTATGAGGCCAGTAGAGAAACTATCAACTTCCTAGATTTGACCATCTCTGTTAAGGACGAGAGGTTTGCTACCTCTACCTTTTTCAAGTCCTCCGATAGGAATTCTTACATTCCTAATGACAGCTGCCATCATGCCACATGGCTTCGAGTGGTACCTAAAGGCCAGTTCCTTCGCCTTAAACGGAACTGCAGTGAACAAGAAATGTTCACACAGCAGGCAAGTGTTCTAATGGAACGCTTTGTGGATAAGGGTTACCATCATAACACCCTGGTTCAAACGTTGGATTTGGTCAATAAGACCAGGCGTCAAGATCTACTTAAGGAGAAATCTGATGTTGAACAGCTGGCTAGCTATAAAGCGTCTTTTCTCACAGATTACTCATGTCAACATGCCAGTGTCAAACACATCATTTCTAGACACTGACATGTTTTGAAAAGTGATAAAACCCTGAATGCCTTTCTCCCTGACAAGCCGAGAGTGATATTCCGGGGTACCACTTCCCTTAAAGATAAACTGGCCCCCAATGTACTGGATCCTCCCAAGATTCCGTCCATGTTTTTATCAGGGTTAGTGGGTTTTTTTCAAGTGTGGGAGGTGTAAAGTCTGTGTTGTGAATACCAGAATTCCCAAAAGGACCATGAGTTTTTGTTCTAGACATCTGCCCAAACAATTCCCTATAGAGTCCTTTATCACTTGTTCAAGTATAGGAGTCATCTACTTGTTGCAATACCCTTGCGGGCTTCAATACGTGGGTAGGACTAAGCGCCCCCTCCATATTCGTCTTAACGAACACTTAACGAATATCATGAGTGGATATTTTGACCACTCAGTGTCAAAACATTTTTTGTTATGTCACAATAAGGACCCTAAGGGCATCATATGTGTTGGCATAGACAAATACCAGGCACACTGGAGGGGTAGTGACCTGGTAAGGAACATCTCAAGGACCGAGATGTTGTGGGTACACACTTTAAAGTGCTATGAACCTCACGGTTTAAACATCGAGGTTGATGTCAATTGTTTTATAGACAATTCCTAGCTTTTATTTTTGTGTACCTCTGTTGTAGGCCCTATTTAATTTTCGGGGTGTCCTGGTATCCGTTATGATATTTTCAATAATGGTTTAATCACTGTAATTCATTTACATGTGCAATTGTTTGCTAATTTTTAATTTATTTTGTATTTGAGCATTGTATATGTTTGTAATGGTGAACCATGTATATCTTGATGGACATGTGTCTCCAATGTTTGCTTTTCATTGAGAAAGTGTTGTCTGTACGGTTTTTGTACATGCTTGCAATATATTTCTCATCTATGGAGACAAATTTTTATTTTCTTTGTTTTTAATATTTTTTAATTTTATGGCCAACATGTTATTGAAGTAACTTTTTATGACTAAATTTTTGGTACAGATCTGGCTGCATCATTTATACCACTATCCATGGTGGTTATTAAATTACCAGTATGATGGTTTTTAATAGATTATGCACGCAACATAAAACACACCATTCAAAATTATTGATTGTCTGTGACAGTGGATATTCTCCCTAGTCTGGCAGATGATATTATATTAATATACCCAGGTTCCTGTGGCTCTTGCGGCTTCTGCTCCGACGGATGCTAATAACATGTTAAATCATTGGTATCCACAGCTCTCAGGGGACCTCTTTTCTGTTTTTATCGTTTCCCTTAAGTTTTCCCTTAACTAAGATGGCGGACGGCTTGTCATTTGGGACATGTGTTCATCATTTGCTCCGCCCGCTGCTTTGTATATAACGCGGTGACGTGGGACGCCTCCTCATACCCCGTGAACAAGTCTGATTGGACGAAACGTTGGGTGGAGGCGTGCTGACGTCACCGCGAGAGAGGAATTCGTTCCATTACCGGCCGGAATTGTTTATGCTGTTTTATTTCAACTATGCTGTAAGTGCATTACCTTTTTACATAATAAATCCCTAAATGATGTCACACTATTGTGAGTTCTCTTCCACATGTGTATATACCATCTGAATATTCGTTTGAAGATCGATCTGACCAATCCCTATCCTGCTGCACACATTTCAATTGCTGTTTGCGCTAGCCATCTCTAGGGCTCTGGTAAGGAGCAGTGTGTACTGTGGTGGTGGTCGTTTTGTTACACTGTTGGTCTGCCAGTCACTGGGTGATATTTACCATTAAGTGTTCCATACAGTATCACACTATTTTTTGCATATTTGTTTTTTTCTTGGATACTCTGCTGGAGAACCTATTGTGAGGATCCTAAAGATTCCGATCCCCTGTGCAGTCCAGGTGTGTGGCTGCTTGCTTGGCCTGATCCTTAAGGATCAATCTATCTGGTAAGGGTCATCAATACCAGACATTTGGGATCCATGTTCACCGTTTGATTTCTTTCCAGATTTTTCCACCATCTTTGAACAAATCACCTATGTTCTTGTTTACTCACATAAATGACTTATAATTTTTTGATCATAGTTATCACATTTTTTTGTCAAGACTTTTCAGTTTTTATTATTGAGAAAAATATTTTATTGTTTTTTTATCACTGAATTTTTTTGATTCATTCCCTTAATTACGGGATACACACCACTATTATATTTGTTAGCGCAACTCCACCTTTTTTCTAGGTTCCATTTTAGTAAGATTTTCTGGTTGAGTTCCCACAGGTTCACGCATTTTGTAGCTGTATATGTTATGTTAAAAGCCTTTTGCCACTGTTCTGCAGAGTATGCTGTACCCCACTCTCTCTCCCACTCGAGTACTGCTGAAGTTTTGGTAAAGACCTCTTTATCATTAAGTAACTTGTAGAACATAGAAATACCCCTAGTCTTGACTGTTGGGCTAGTGTAGAACAAGGTGACCTGCCATGGCAAGGAGATGGTCTTTATCGGATGAGTTCTTAAAAGGTGACTAAACTGCAAATAATAGTAGACATCTTTAGCCGATAGGCCAAATTCTAATTGAAGAGCACGGAATGATTTCAATGCCGGGCCTACCATTATGTCCGTTACGTCTCTTATCCCTTTGGCCACCCATTCGTCCAAATTCACATTAGGAATTGCACTGGTCAGACATTGGATCGGGATAGGTACCTACACACTTGTTGGCGAAAACTCAGAGAGGTAAATACCTCCCACCCCTGAAGCGACGCCAAAATCGTCGGGGAGAACTCATCCCGTTGCAAGTTGACGCTACGAGACATTAAGAGGAAGGTGTATAGATCATGACCTGGTATCTGATAACTCTCCAACTCCGACCATCTCCTGTGCCCTGAATTTGGGAACCATGCTTTAATTTGGGCCAGAAGGGTTGCTATGTAGTAGTCCCTTAGCACCACCATACCCACTCCACCCGCTCGTCTAGACTTGACTAGCTTGGAAAATGCACAACGGGCCTTCCGACCTTGCCATAAATATTTGCTGAGAAGTGACTGTGCGGCATTAAAAAAAGATTTCGGCACCGGGATAGGGAGCGTTCTAAACATATATATCATTTGCGGCAGTACTACCATCTTAAAGGCCGCTAATCTACCCGACCAGGACAGTTCCGTTTTTGCCAGCTCTTGTAATTTACCCCTAAGCCTGTCCAGGAAGGGCGTGTAGTTGGCTCTGACCAAGGTGGCAGTTGTTGTGGTAAGGGTGATGCCTAAATATTTTTTCCCCACCTTGTCCCAAGCATATGGAAAGGAGTTGGCTAGCTTTTCCTGTAAGCCATCGCTTATGTTTAAGCCCAAAATGTAGGATTTGTGTTCATTGACCTTGTAGTAAGACATTTGACCGAACATTTGCAATACTTGATGTACCGAAGCCAGGGATCTCTCCACATCCGACAATATCAATATTACGTCGTCCGCAAAGAGGCTGATCTTATGTGCGGCTCTGGGGGTTTTAAAACCAGAGATCTGTGGGTGTTCGCGAATGTAACACGCCAGGGGTTCCATCACTAAATTGAAGATCAGTGGTGAAAGCGGACAGCCCTGGCGTGTGCCATTTGTGATTTGGAATGGTGAAGATAAAACTCCAGACATGAACACCTGTGCCGTCGGACAGGTATACAACGCCATAATGGCCGATAAAATTGATCCTGTAAAGCCAAAAACACCCAGCACCTTAGCCAAGTAGCCCCAGTGAACCCTATCGAACGCCTTCTCTGCATCCAAAGCGAGGAGCAGAGAAGGCGTTCTCGTTTTATTAAAGCAGTGGATTATGTTGATTAAGCGCCTAGTGGCGTCTGAAGTCTGGCGTCCCAACGTAAAGCCAGACTGGTCAGGATGCACGAGGTCCGGGAGAACTGTATTCAAACGCAGTGCAATGAGTTTAGCATACAATTTTATGTCTATATTGAGAAGCGAAATGGGCCAAAAATTTTGTGGTTCCGTTGGTTCCTTCCCTGGCTTGGGTAAAGTGATAATCAATGCTTTTAACATTTCTGAGGGGAAAGAGGCTGAGGCAACCGCACCATTGAACACTTCAACCAGGTAGGGAGACAATATCATTTTAAATGTTTTGTAATATTCCCCTACGAACCCATCTGGACCTGGGGATTTGTTAGATGGTAGAGAATCTATGGCTCTATAGACTTCTTGTGTGGTAAATGGGGAATTCAGCATCTGGAGTTGGTCAAATGTTAGACGGGGGAGTGACAGTTTAGACAGAAAATCATCTATCAGGGCTGGTTTAGGTTGATAGGTGTGGGGGTCCCGCTCGAGATTGTAGAGGGAGGCATAGTAGCTGCTAAAAGCATCCGCTATGTCCCTAGGATGGTAATGTTTAATTTTAGATGTGGGGTGGATGATATAGGGTATCTTAGATTTGTATCTATAGCCGCGGAGTCGACGAGCTAAGATTTTGCCTGCCTTGTTACTATTAGCGTAAAATTGGGCTTTAAGTCGTCTAGATGACTTTTCAAAGTCATCCAGAAGGCACAGTCTAAGGTCACATCGCAATTTCGTAAGTTTGTTAGAGACCAAAGGGGATGGGGCCTTTTTGTTCTGGTCCTCCAAAACTTTAATTTCACTGGTCAAATCTTTGATGCGTTTTTGCCTCCGTCTCTTTACCCCTGCTCCTATCTTAATAAATATTCCCCTCATGAAGGCTTTATGAGCATTCCACAAAACCGAACAGTCACTAACAGAGTTCACATTAACCTCAAAGAATTCCTTCAGATGGTCCTCCAAGGAGGCTTTCGAGTCAGGTAATTGTAGGAGTGAGGGATTAGCCCTCCATACTGGACATGCACCCACTGAGAAAGCGTCAGATATTGAAAGAGAAATGGACGTGTGGTCTGACCATGTGATAGCATTGATGGCCGTTTTGGTAGTTCTATTTAACAGGCCAAAGTCAACTAGAAATAAGTCGATCCTCGAATAAGATCTATGCGGGGACGAAAAAAAGGTGAAGTCCTTTTCATCAGCATGGTGGCACCTCCAAGCATCAAATAGACTGTGTTGTCTTATTAAATAAAAGAAGTGTGGGGGTGGTGGCGCTGTCTCTACTAGAGGCTGTAAGTACCAGAAATTTAGTACATATGTGACTTTTATCAGACCCATTAAAGTTAGTAGTTGATGGGTCTAGGTATGTAGTGAGATAAATAAAAGTGCCTAAATAAAGTGCTCAAAAGAGGACTAAAAAACGATAATGTATACCACAAATGGTATATAGTAAATGTGACTAGCAGTCACAAGTGATGCAATGTAATTGTGAATCCATCAATGAGTGGTGTAAAACACACAAAAAGAAATATAACAATATATAAATAAAATAAATAAATAAAAAGATTATATATAAAAAAATAATAGTCCATTTGTATTAAATCAAAAAAAATATATATATATAAAAAATATATATATAAAATATAAAAATAAATATAAATATAAAAAATAGTTCGTGACCAAGTGCATCCAATCAAAGTGAATATTCACAGTCGACAATTATGTGACTTCTCGCAGTGGCTCCGGTGCTCCCCCCTCCTGGGTCCCCACTCACCAGAGGCACTCACCCCTGCAGGGGTAAAGTGCATAAAATGATGGTATCCTGATCCCTCGCCTTTCCGGATTTTCCAGGTGTGTTTCTCTGGTGCAAGTGGTACCGGGCCTCTTGAATATCCGAGTTCCTCCGGGGGAAAAGAAAAGGACTTCTCATAGGGTAGTATATTCAAAACAGGGGTTGGTTTTATTGATAGTACCGCCGCAATTGCTGGCATGTACAAAAGCAAAAAGTTTTTACAAAGATTAAAAAGTAAGAAAACTGGGAATAAATTCCAATAAAAGGTTTAAAAACAAAGTAGGAGCAGATAGGCAGCTAACAGAGTAGCAAGCCTCCCAGCACAGCACTCGTAACCGGTTGAAGGAGTCAGCGCCAGCCTAGGAACGACGTGCGTTCCACCGTGAGATCAGCTGGGGTCCGCTGGTTAACCCGGAAGTGCGTGCCGGCGTGCGTGTGTCCGCTCTACGTACGTTTCGTTTCAGTTACATCTTCAGAAGCGTGTTGTCTTATTGTTTGCTGAAGCGAGGGGCCCAACCTGGAGGGAGTGTAAGTAGAGTCCATAGATCGGTCAGGGACCAGGTTAAAGTCCCCACAGATGAGCAAGGCACCTTTCCTGATGCGCTCAACTTTCTTCATAAGCCTGTTAAAGAAGCGTAGTTGGTGACGGTTAGGGGAGTATACGTTGACCAACGTATATGTAACTGAGTTAATGTCACAAACTATGATCAGGAACCGTCCATTGCTATCACTGATTTTCTCATGTAGTTGAAAGGATACTGAATCACGTATTGCCGTGAGGACTCCCCGCTTCTTTACGTCGGCGTTTGCCGTGAAAACATGTGGAAAATTTTTGTGGGAGCAATGGGGTTGTGCTGAGATGCAGAAATGTGTTTCTTGGGTGCACAGGATGTCCCCTCCATGTTGCAGGGCTTCGGCCCACATTTCCTTACGCTTTACTGGGTGGTTCAGTCCCTTAGTATTAATGGAGAGAAACGTCACTCCCATAACTTCTGGGTATTATCATTGATATGTAAACTCCACATTGGGGAGAGAGGGGATGTAAGTTGAGCAAAATCTCTGAATGTGTGAATAGAACAGTCCCAGTGTTTGCATAAGCATATAGTGAAGGTAATCATATTACTCACGGTTGTGGAGAGGATCTTACGGCTTTGGGTTTCGTCGGTGCTGGTGGCACTCTGTGGAGATTCCCAGGGGAATTCAGGTGGTAGGTAGCACAGTAAGTGTTCAATAGTTGAGACCCCAGACGAATCGGAATGAATGGCCAGCCGGCCCTCCGGGTGCGCTCCGGCGGACGGAAAAAACAAGACATGAGAACAAAACAAAATGAGTTGAAAAAGAAAATAGAAAAACAAGGCTGAAGTTTCGGCATCAGAGCCGCAGCAAACATTGAACTGAAGAACTGACCAATTGGTCAATCGAGAACTACAGTATCTCAAAGTGCAGCAGGAAGCTGCTCAGGCATAATTGGGGGGGGGGGGGGAAACGTTTGTGTCAGTGAAAACCAAGCTCCTCCGCTACGGGACTCAGTATTGCAGTCATTTGAGCCAGGCTTTAGGCATGTTTTGTAGAGTTTTTGGCTGTGACCTTCGTCCACTCCTGGGTTACAGGTTTCGGTTTTTTCACAGTGTCAGCGTCATTTGCTACTTCAGGGAGGATATTCCATGCTCTGAGTAAGGCCAGGCCACCATCCAGCGAGTTCACCACATGGTTTCTGCCTTCTTTAGTGATGGTGATGCTGGTGGGGAAGCCCCATCTGTAGGTTATCTGATGATTTCTTAGAGCTTTGGTTATGGTAGCTAAATTCCTCCGCTTTTTCAGGGTGTATTGAGAAAGATCGGCGTAGAATTGCAGTTGTTGATATTCGGGCGGAATGTGCTCTTTGGACCGCATGACTGTCATTAATTGCTCCTTAACGTGAAAGAAGTGCATTCTCAGGATGACATCTCTGGGTATATTTTCAGGAAGATAAGATGGTTTCGGGAGACGATGGATCCTGTCGATCGTAATGTCGATCGCTGTGAGATCTGGAAGGAGCTCTGAGAACATAGTGGTGGCGTAAGCTTTGAGCTCGCTTTGCTGCACTGATTCAGGGACTCCCCTTATTTTTAAGTTGTTTCTCCTACTCCTGTCCTCCAAATCAGCTAACTTAGCTTTGACACCTTCCAATTCATCTTCTCCCTGTTCTTGGGCGTCTACTAGGTCGTTGATTGTAGTGGCGTATTCGCCCATCTTGGTTTCAACATGTTCCACCCTTGATTCCACTGCTTGTATGTTTTTGTGAAACTTATTCATGCAGGACATCATGTCTGCCTGGATGGTGCTTCTGAGGGAGAGCAGCATGTCCTTCAGCATGGTATCCATGACAGGCTGGTTTGTGGTGGGGAATTTTTCGATCTGGGCAGGTAATTCTCTTGTGTCATCCCCCGAATCAACTTCAGGTCCTGGCACTGGACTATACTGCGGCTCCTCCATTCTGAACCTAGCCTTCGCTGGACTGGCCGTTTGTGGTGTGTCCGGGCATGATTGCGGGCTATCCTGGGATCCACTGTGCCTGCTGTGTGAGGCAGAGGAGAGGGGAGGAGAGCGAACCGGGCGTGCCGGTGTAGAGGACACACCGGCACCATTCCATCTCCATGCTGACTGAGCGGGAAGAATTCCGTCAGTTTGTGCGGCTTTCTGTCTTCCTTCCTCTTCCTTGTCATGGTCTGGGTGTCACCTAAGGGTATGGGAACTGGTCACTGATCGTGCGCTTCACCTGGTCTGTTGCTTTGTGTTGCTAATTATCCCGCCGGTGTGGAGCTTCTTCATCAAGCATCCATCCCAGTCTGCGGTCAGTCACATTTCGATAGGGTCATCCCCGAAGCAGTAGTGCTGTAATTGTCAGCGGGTTTTACATCTGGAGTGGGTCAGCGGTGTCACAGAGCTAGTGGTTGCATAGTAATAGCGCTCCCCCTGCGCTCTTTAGACTGGTGGACTACATTAAAACTTGTCTGGATGCAAATAGTTCAGGAGCTGAGCCCAGCAGTCAAGGACAGTTCCAATAGGGTACTATTCAGGGAGTAAGAGTAAAGCAGTTGTCTAAGAATGCTGAGAATGCTCAGGGTTGCAAAATGGTAGCCGTCCTTCAGGAGGAGGCCGAAGCCTCAGACTCTCCTGAGAGGTGGAGGCCGGCTGAATGAGCTTAGGGTCCATGAGTGCCTGGTGTCACCCCCCAGGAAGCAGTTGTATCCCCACACCTGCTGGAAAGCTTAGAGACAGCCCGGAAAGTCACTAATTCAAGGGTAGGCCAGAGCCTAGTTACTCACTGCGACCCGTTGGTAGGAGAGTCCGGGTAGTAGGCCGCAAGATGGCGCCGCCGGGTCCGCAATCCACGGCTGAAACCTTGGGGTCTTTCTCCAGCAGAGCGGGCAGGTTATAGTCACCGGGGGTGCCTCGTTTGATGGTGGAGGTAGCTCTTTCCCCGATGGGCAGAATGCAGGCTCCGCGTGCTCCGGCGGCGGTGTAGGCCGCAAGATGCCGCTGCTAAACGCCACGCTCCACGGCCGGGACCCCAGGGGAGAATCCCAGTAGAGCGGGCTGGCTGTGATCTCTATGGGTGTCTCAGCTGATGGTGTAAGCCGTGCTCCCCTCCAATGGACAGATCGCAGGCACCGCATGCTCCGAAGGTGGCGAAGGCCTCAAGATGGCGGCGGCGTGGAGCGGAGGCTCCGGCCCCGACTCGGAATCCTTGGCAATTGTGCCTCGAGAACACACCGGGCCCACCGCAGGAAGCCTCCCAAGGTATGTGCAGCTTAGAGGTTGAAATTTAGCGCGATGTTAGGCGAGGATGGCTGTCGATTTGCTCTACCCAAGACGGAGCTCAGCTTCCACACGTCCTCTCTGTTTCCCGTTCGGACACGCCCCCCTTATGATGTGTTTTTGATGCTTCGTGGTGCTTCGATGAAGCTTTGATGTAGCTTTGGTGATGCTTCGGTGAAGCATCATGATGCTTCCCTTGATGCTCTGTTGAAGCTTGACAGATGCTCTGTGTTTGTGTGTGGATATCTCATACCTGCAATTTCTCCAAAGTGAAGCTAAAGCTGAATTAAAGCCTCTGAAAAGCCGCATGTGCTTTAAGCGAGCTTCAAGCAAGCTTTGTCACAGAGTTCTAAGGAGGCTTTGAAGCACCACTAAAGCGACATGGGGTATCATTTTTGAAGCAAAGCCAAAGCAAACAAAGCAAACGCAAGGTGTAAACAGGACTGTAAGCTAACCATTTTATTTAGTGACAGGGGCATTGACTGGCATTCAGAGAGTTTTATTTAACAAAGCGTGTCTGAAGCCTTGTTTTGAAGCAAGTGTAAACTAGCCTTTAATGAATTTAAAATAAGCTTATAACTCCATGAAATAGACTTGGTTAACCTAATTTATACTTAACTAAACTTCAGCTTTAATTTGTCCTCTTCACTACATTTTAACATTTTACATCTTTTAACAATTTAGAGCATTATTTTCCACTCGCAGTTTCGCAACCCTTGGATTTGTTGCCTTTTCTAACATATGTTGCTGAAGAAATGTTTTGCAATCAAATTTTTCAGCAATACCAATTCAAACATGGATCATGTCCTTCAGAAGCAGATGCCAAAGGCAAATATGACACAATTGTTCCAAAGGTCTTTTATGTTCAAACTCCACCATTGAAGAGGTTAATCTGTAATCCTTCCTGTCTGGAACCACTGACAATGGATAACAATAATAAGGGTTAATCCCCAAGCCACAGTGCAGTGTCTAAGGCAGCAAGAAGTTTGGAGCCCATGCTGTGAAACATTTCTGTTCTTTTTTGTCAGCTTTCTTTAATGGATACTTCTGCATCCCATGGATTGCTAACTGAAAATGTTGACCTCTAAAATCAATTGCTAGCTTAGCAGGATGTACGATCACTGGTTTCAGTTTCTAGGTTTAAAGTCTGTCTTGACAGCTTTGAAGCTCTCCTTGCCTATCATCTACTCGTATTGTTTAGAGAGTATAAGCCTATACAAGAGACAAAGCCATTTTAGTGCTGATTTCGCTCGGCTCTCGTGCTCAGAGAAAGAGCACAGAATACGGTTCACGGATAAACCCTTGTCATTGTTGAATTCTTTTTCTCAGGTAAATGATACATTGGCATATTCTGCGATCCAGATCTTCAAGTATAATTACCTGCTGTTTGCTTGATTCTGTTTTCTCTGACAGGCACAGTCCAAAAACAAAGCCTGGATTTGGAAGCAATAAGCTGTTACGTTTCACACATTTAATTACATTTTAAGATGTTCCCATTACTGTTCAAGCATATTGAATCATGGTGGCAGAACAGCTTTAATGACACTTACGCAGAAATAAACTTTCTGGAAACAACCAGATAAATTCATTTACAGAAAATATTTATTTAACCACTTGCCGACTGCCTAATGCACATATACGTCTGCAGGCACAGTCACGTTGCTTTGAATCTGACGCCTAGAGGGCATGCACGTGCCTGTCGGACCTTGTCCTGTGTCACAAGATCGTGTAGCAGAGCGGGGGGATGCCATTGTAAATAAGGCATATCCCTGTTCTGCCTAGTGACAGGACACAGATCCTCTGCTCCCTGTCATGTCGTGTAACTGGTAGCCCAGCCCCCACACAGTTAGAATCACTCCCAAGGACACACTTAATCCCTTCCTCGCCCCCTAGTGATTAATCCCTTCCCTGTCAGTGTCATTTACACAGTTATCAGTGCATTTTTATAGCACTGATCGCTGTATAAATGAGAATGGTCGCAAAATAGCATCAAAAGTGTCCGCCGCAATATCGCAGTCACGATAAAATTTGCAGATCGCCGCCCTTGCTAGTAAAAAAAAATGATAATAAATATGCCATAAAACTATCCCCTATTTTGTAGACTCTATGGGCAAGATTCACGTAGAACTGCGGCGGCGTAACGTATCGTAGATACGTTACACCGCCGCAAGTTTTCATCGCAAGTGCCTGATTCACAAAGCACTTGCAATGAAAACCTACGCTGGCGGCCTCCGGCGTAAGCCCGCGTAATTTAAAGGGGCGTGTGCCATTTAAATTAGGCGCGCTCCCACGCCAGACCTACTGCGCATGCTCCGTTTCGAAATTCCCGCCGTGCTTTGCGCGAACTGACGTCATTTTTTCGAACGGCGACGTGCGTAGCATACTTTCGTATTCCCGGACGTCTTACGCAAACGACGTGAATTTTTAAATTTCGACGCGGGAATGACGGCCATACTTTATACAGCACATGCGTGTGCTGTGTAAAGTTAGGGCACCCAAAACGACGACTAAATTTGCGACGGGAAACTAGACTAGCAGCAACGTAGCGAACGCGAAAAACCGTCGTAGATCGCCGTAACTCCTAATTTGCATACCCGACGCTGGTTTACGAAGCGAACTCCCCCCAGCGGCGGCCGCGGTACTGCATCCTAAGATCCGACAGTGTAAAACAATTACACCTGTCGGATCTTAGGGCTATCTATGCGTAACTGATTCTATGAATCAGTCGCATAGATACTCTGAGAGATACGACGGAGTATCTGAGATACTCCATCGTATCTCCTTTGTGAATCTGGCCCTATAACTTTTGCGCAAACTAATCTATATACGCTTATTACAAATTGTTTTTAAACAAAAAAATGTAGAAGAATACATATCGGCCTAAACTGAGGAAAAAATTATTGTTCATGTATTTTTGGGGGATATTTATTATAGCAAAAAGTTAAAAATATAGAATTTTTTTCAAAATTGGCGCTCTTTTTTTGCTTATAGCGCAAAAAATTAAAACCGGTGATCAAAGACCATCAAAAGAATGCTCTATTTGTGGGAAAAAAAGGACATCAATTTTGTTTGGGAGCCACGTTGCACGACCACGCAATTGTCAGTTAAAGCGACGCAGTGCCGAATCGCAAAAAGTGGCCCGGTCATTTGGCAGCCAAATCCTCCAGGACTGAATTGATAAATGTCTCTTATCTCTGTTTTTCTTTTACAAATCTCTTTATTAATTTTTTTCATATACATATATACATTTCACATCTTACATTTATCAACTTACTCAGGAGTTTCTATAAAATCATATTAATAAAGGTAATTTCATCACAATCACATAAAATACATTTATACCTTTAACCTCTTCCTTATCCCTTTCATCCATTGGTGTATTTCCATCCCACTTCCATATCCCCCTACCCTGAAGCCGTCGTAACATTCTCTATCCAGTTTGCCCATATTTTTCCATATTTCTCCCCATTTCCTCTGTTACAATATGTCTTCCTATACAATGCCAACGAGGGGGCTTCCAGCCTCTTCCAGTTTAACCTCCTTGGCAGTGATCCCGAGCGTGACTCGGGGTGTTTTTTTCTGCTATTATCGGTAACCCCGAGTCACGCTCAGGGTAGCTGTGCAGAGCCTGCAGCGGCGTTCCTTACCTTCTCCTGGCGATCCAGCGATGATCTCCCGTTGCTGTGATCGGCAGCGAGATCCCCGCCGCTCCGTCCGACCGTCATCTGACTTCCTGGTTCCATTCCCTGCAGCAGCAATGGTGCATGGGAGCAGAGCTGGGAGGGAAATTCAAACGTAAAACACAACACAACATATAAAAGGAGGTGATACATTGTAATCTGAGAGGATTACACTGTATCACTTTACAATCTGACACAGTGCCTTTACAGTGCCCCTTGCCATTGTCATTTGTGGCCATAAAAGTTTTGAAAATGGCATCAAAAAAGCACTTTCCTACAAAGGCTCAGTTGAGCGACAGCAGCAGCGACACGGAGGTGTTCGCAGAGCATAGCGATAGTGAGTTGTGGGGAGATTTGTCATCTGACTCTGACACTGATCCAGAAAGTGATAATGGGGATGATCCTGCACCTGACCTCAGCGATGTGCGCACTTGGTGCCCTATAGACAGCGATACGGACCAGGTAGCGCCCCCGAGATTTCGATTCACTGGATCACCTGGGATGAAGGTAGATGTTGAGAGTGACAACCCTCTGGCGTACCTGCAATTATTTCTCACTGAGGAGGTAATTTTAAAAATTGTCACAGAGACCAACCGCTACCATGATCAGCAATCTGCTACGCTGCATGCCAGGTTTTCCAGAACCAGAAAATGGGAACCGGTGACTAAAGAGGACATCTGGCAGTTTCTGGGACTCATCATTCTTCAAGGGGTAGTGGGGAAACCGCTCCAGAAATGGTACTGGACCACAAATAGGTTACTGGCCACTCCATTTTTTGGCACCGTGATGTCTGAATACCGTTTTTTCACTCATCATGAAGTATTTACACTTCACTAACAATGAAGAGTTTGATGAGGCCACGCATCCTGCGCCCAAACTAAAAAAAATCTGGGAGGTATGCCAAATGATTGTGACCAATTTCCAGCAGGCCTACGTGCCAGAAAAGGACGTCAGTGTGGATGAAAGTCTGATGGCCTACAAGGGACGCCTAAGCTGGATACAGTTTATTGCATCCAAAAGAGCGCGGTTTGGCATCAAATTCTACATGCTCTGTGAGTCATCCACCGGATACATCTGGAATTTGGTCATTTACACCGGTAAAGTCACGAAGTTCAACCTCAGGTACAACCGCTATGGGATGGCCACATCATCTGTCCTGACACTGCTGGAGCCATTGCTGAACCAAAGATATTGTGTGACAACAGACAATTTTTCTCCGGAACTGTATGAGGTTTTGCTTCAAAACAAAACTGATGCGTATGGTACCGTTAGGCCAAACCAACGTGACATGCCATCTATGTTTGCCAAGAAAAAACTAAAAACCGGAGAAATGGTTGCCTTTTTAAAAGGGTAAGATGATGGCAATGCGATGGCGAGACAAGAAGGACGTGTGTCTCATGAGCATCGTGCAATACCTCTACTGCCATGGTCCATACAAAACATGGGAAAGATGTCCTGAAGCCGCAAGTCGTGATTGACTATAACAACACAATGGGAGGTGTCGACAGAGCCAATCAGGCAATGACATTTTACCCGACGATGCGTAAACAGCAAAATACAGGGAGTGCAGAATTATTAGGCAAATGAGTATTTTGACCACATCATCCTCTTTATGCATGTTGTCTTACTCCAAGCTGTATAGGCTCGAAAGCCTACTACCAATTAAGCATATTAGGTGATGTGCATCTCTGTAATGAGAAGGGGTGTGGTCTAATGACATCAACACCCTATATCAGGTGTGCATAATTATTAGTCAACTTCCTTTCCTTTGGCAAAATGGGTCAAAAGAAGGACTTGACAGGCTCAGAAAAGTCAAAAATAGTGAGATATCTTGCAGAGGGATGCAGCACTCTTAAAATTGCAAAGCTTCTGAAGCGTGATCATCGAACAATCAAGCGTTTCATTCAAAATAGTCAACAGGGTCGCAAGAAGCGTGTGGAAAAACCAAGGCGCAAAATAACTGCCCATGAACTGAGAAAAGTCAAGCGTGCAGCTGCCAAGATGCCACTTGCCACCAGTTTGGCCATATTTCAGAGCTGCAACATCACTGGAGTGCCCAAAAGCACAAGGTGTGCAATACTCAGAGACATGGCCAAGGCAAGAAAGGCTGAAAGACGACCACCACTGAACAAGACACACAAGCTGAAACATCAAGACTGGGCCAAGAAATATCTCAAGACTGATTTTTCTAAGGTTTTATGGACTGCTGAAATGAGAGTGAGTCTTGATGGGCCAGATGGATGGGCCCGTGGCTGAATTGGTAAAGGGCAGAGAGCTCCAGTCCGACTCAGACGCCAGCAAGGTGGTGGTGGAGTACTGGTTTGGGCTGGTATCATCAAAGATGAGCTTGTGGGGCCTTTTCGGGTTGAGGATGGAGTCAAGCTCAACTCCCAGTCCTACTGCCAGTTTCTGGAAGACACCTTCTTCAAGCAGTGGTACAGGAAGAAGTCTGCATCCTTCAAGAAAAACATGATTTTCATGCAGGACAATGCTCCATCACACGCGTCCAAGTACTCCACAGCGTGGCTGGCAAGAAAGGGTATAAAAGAAGAAAAACTAATGACATGACCTCCTTGTTCACCTGATCTGAACCCCATTGAGAACCTGTGGTCCATCATCAAATGTGAGATTTACAAGGAGGGAAAACAGTACACCTCTCTGAACAGTGTCTGGGAGGCTGTGGTTGCTGCTGCACGCAATGTTGATGGTGAACAGATCAAAACACTGACAGAATCCATGGATGGCAGGCTTTTGAGTGTCCTTGCAAATAAAGGTGGCTATATTGGTCACTGATTTGTTTTTGTTTTGTTTTTGAATGTCAGAAATGTATATTTGAGAATGTTCAGATGTTATATTGGTTTCACTGGTAAAAATAAATAATTGAAATGGATATATATTTTTTTTTGTTAAGTTGCCTAATAATTATGCACAGTAATAGTCACCTGCACACACAGATATCCCCCTAAAATAGCTAAAACTAAAAACAAACTAAAAACTACTTCCAAAAATATTCAGCTTTGATATTAATGAGTTTTTTTGGGTTCATTGAGAACATGGTTGTTGTTCAATAATAAAATGAATCCTCAAAAATACAACTTGCCTAATAATTCTGCACTCCCTGTAAATATTACAAGAAGATTTTCAGGCATCTTCTGGAACAATGCCTTTGGAATTATTATATCCTTTATAGAGCAAAGAGTGACATACCTCTTGTTCATTCTGACTTTATCTGGAAGGTGGCTGAGCACATTTTTGTCAACCACCAGACACCGTCAGTAGCTGAGAACAGACCCTAGCGACGTGCTGTTGACGTTGTCAACCCAGAACGCCTGACAGGTCGTCATTTTATGGACTACATACCACCAACAGCAAGAAAGGCAGCACCTACCAGGATGTGCATGGTTTGCTGCTCAAAGAGAGATGGCAATGGAAAGAAAGTCCGAAAAGAAACAAGGTTCCATTGTCCTGATTGCGACGTCGGACTTTGTCCAGTTCCATGCTTCAAAATGTTTCACACTCAGTATGTTTATTGAATTTCTTTGTTTGACAAATTTCATTATTTTTCATTACATTATTGAATACAATTATATTATTTATTAGATTATAATTCATGAGTTTGTGTTTCAAATTTATCACATCTGGGATGTCTACTAGAGTCTTGTTTGGTCAGGTTTAAGTAAGTAATTACTTATGCCGCGTACACACGATCGGTCAAACCGATGAGAAAATTCAATCTTGTTTTAAATTTAACCGATGGATACCTAACCGATAGAAAAAAAAACGATCGTTTGTAGGTACGTCCATCGATTAAAAATCCACGCATGCTCAGAATCAAGTCGACGCATGCTTGGAAGCATTGAACTTCGTTTTTTTCAGGACGTCATTGTGTTTTACGTCACCGCGTTCTGACACAAACGTTTTTTTAACTGATGGTGTGTAGGCACGACTGACCATCAGTCAGCTTCAACGGTTAACCGATGGAAAAATCCATCAGACTTTTTTCACCGGATGGACCGATCGTGTGTTTGCGGCATAAGAATTGCAGGCCTATAATACATATCACTAAATTTCCATGCAAAAAATTGTACTGCTTTTGGTACAAAATTCCAGACATAATCATACCGCCAGGGAGGTTAAAACTATTACCTTTCTTGCATAGAAAAGTAGCAAGCCCACCTGTCTTCTTCTTTCTATAGGGGCCATATTTTCTTCTACTAGTCCCAGTAGGCTGATCTCTACCTCTAGGTCAAGCGAAACTGACGTCAATTTGTTAATTACTCTTAGGATCTCTCTCCAAAATACCATTATCTTTGGACATAACCAGAATATATGAATAAAGTTTCCTGGGGTACCTGCACATCTCCAACAGTTTTGAGAATTTAATGGGGATATTTTATACAGTTTATATGGTGTATAGTAACTCCTATGTGTTATTTTAAATTGAATTAATTTATCCAGGAGTGAGACTAAAACCTGAAATGGGAATTTATATATCTCCCTCCAATTTTCTGCTGATAGTTTTGGGACATCTCTTGTCCAGCACTCACATAATTTATTCATATATGACAGTTCTGTCTTATCTCTGTTAATAATATATTTTTTATTTTTTTATTCCAACTGGATCGCATCAAAAGTGGCATTTTTCGTCCAGTATTTTCTTCATGTGTACTAGGCTTAACCATCAGTCCTTGCTTCTAATGTCCCTACCATTGTCATAGTCATACACACTGTAGGGCAGGGGTGCCCAATCAGTGGCCTGCGGAGCCCCTCTGATGTGGCTCGCGACCTCCTGCTCTGGGATGGAATAGAATACTGTTATTAAAGGTAAGTTTATTACTAAAATCACAGTTTATGTATATATATATATATATATATATATATATATTTATATATATACACTGTATATATATATATATATATATATATATATATATATATATATATATATATATATATATAGGCATATCTGCTCTACTGTGGTTACTGGGCTGTTATAAAACTGATCAGCAGGTGCAGAGCAGTGCACCTGCGGGTTACCTGCACTGAGCCAAAGACTTTTGTTATAACCTGGGAGTTTGGTGCACTTTCTGAAAGTGCACCACACCTGCAGATTATAATAGAAGTCTATGGCAAAGTTCAGCAAACCGACAGGAAAGCCAAAGGTGCACTGCGCTGCACCCGCAGTGCAGGTAAACCTCAGCGCCTCAGTGTGAAAGCAGCCTTAGGCCCCTTTCACACGTTCAGTCCGACCCAATCAGACCCTCCATTCACCTCTGAGGAGTGGCAGATGTCCTTTTACATCCGCCTACCTCCAATCTGATTTACTAAAAAAAAAAGATTAGAGTGAACTCTATAGAGTAGAGTGGGCTGTGTCCGTGTTCGCTCTGCATATGCAGAGCGGACACAGACCTGCCATCCACCCGTTCCACTCATTGTGGCCCATGACCGGTTACCAAGTCGCTTAAAGTGGAGTTCCACCCAAAAATGGAACTTCTGCTTTTTGGAATCTTTTCCCCCTCCAGTGTCACATTTGGCACCTTTCAATGGTGAGGGGGAGAAGATACCTGTCTAATACAGGTATTTGTTCCCACTTCCAGGCATAGATTGCAGCGGTATCCACAGCGATCTACACCATGTACAGCCCCTCCTCCGGCCCCCTCTGCTGTCTTATGGGAGACGCACAGGTCCCAGAAGACAGCAGGGAACAACCTGAGAGCCGAGTGACAGATTGGCTTTGGATACTGACATTGCGGGTGCCCTGGGCAGGTAAGTGTCCTAATATTAAAGGTCGTATATAATGGTGAGGGAGAGGGACAATATGGAGGGATAAGGAAAGAATATATAACAATATGTAATAGCAAGGTAACTGAGGGACTATGAATGAGACAGCGGCTAGTGAAATAAGCCATCGTCTCTAGCCCTAATACTGGTAAGTAAGGTACCTGGGAAAGGGACAGAGGGGGAAGGGAAGGGAAATGGGAAAGGCGGGGAAATAGGGATGGCGGGACTTTAGATGAAACACACCACCGGAAAAAATGAATCAGTTGGTGAATTAAAATTTATTGACTACATAAGAGCATAACAAGCAGTTAGCATTTCTAACAATAGATACTATACACATATTAACAGGCATGATTGGTAAATCATATAATAAATAGCATAAAACCTGATTGTACCTATGATGAAACATGATATGCATTGCTATACCCAAGTAATAGTACATAATGGGACAAAAAAACATATAAAGACATACAGTAGATGTCTAGAAGCATGATTACCATGATAATAATTGTCGGGGTAGGAATTCACTGATTCATAATTCTCAGGGGTAAACCACATATGGTGTTAAATGGTTATTGTGACACAACATCGGTACAAAGCTCGTATACAGCTCGACGCGTTTCGTGGATAAACTTCCACTCATCAGGAGCGAGTATGACCTGGGTGTATCTGTAAGTATAGAAGTATAATGCGCTAAATGGTAATTCAGTACATAATGATCAAAGGAAGGGACATAAAATAAAGTCTCGGTCCTCGGTAAGAGAATGGTTGTGTGATAAATTATTTTGAGGGGACAGCAAATTTACACTTTTATACAAGCTGTGCACTCACTACTTTACTGTAGCGCCTGGTTACTTTTCAGAACCGGTGCTATTGAAATTTAGAGGGGGTCAGAGAGTTAAGTGACTCTGACCATTGTTAATTAGTTTAAATTTGGAGCTTCTGTCCCAGCTTGGCTGTGCTGTGGGCTCATGCTGTTGTTCCTGGGGTGCAGTTCCACCCCAGGTCAGCAGGTGGCAGCAGTGGAGTCAAGGACTGGATACTTTTCCCCAGCAGCCTATCAGGAGGATGCTTCCTCGCCGTGCATGCTGGGGAGGGGTATTTATGGGGCAGACGCCATCTTCCTGGGTCTTTTCCTCATGTTTGTGAGATCTTGTATATATATATATATATATATATATATATATATATATATATATATATATATATATATATTCTACTGTTAGCTTTTCGTTAGCTTTTTCAAAATTGTTCACGTGTTTATATTTAAGCCAGGGCTGGCTATAATGGTACTTATGGGCCAGTCTAGAGAGCAGCAGAGAAACAGGGGGGTGCAGCCCAAAGGTACAAACCTTAGCAAAAGATTTGAAGGGGTTGCATGGGGTGGTAAGATGACTCATATGGCTCTTGAAATATGAGAAAACTAGCTTTCCAATTTTTTGTTTAATGGCCTTTATGCCGTGTAGAGACGGTCGTTTTTTGTGATGAAATAAAACAACGTTTTTTATCATGAATTCAAACTTCATTTTAAAAAACAACGTTGCCTACACACCATAGTTTTTTTCAAAATGCTCTAGCAAAGCACGGTTACGTTCAGCATGTACGACGACACTCTGTTCCATTCAAGCTCGGTTCATAACTTGCTTCTGAGCATGCGTGGGTTTAAAAACATTGTTCTAAACGTCGTTTTACCCACAAGCTATCATTTTAAATGACACAAAAAACAACGTTTTGAAAAAGGACATAAAAAATTGAAGCATGCTCGAATTATTTTTTTTGTGGTTTTTCTGAAGACATAAAACGACGTTTTCCCCACACGCGGTCATTTTTCATCACAAAAAACGACTGTGTGTAGTGAAGTAGTGCTAAAAATGCTGGTTTAGTGATGCAGAATAGAATGTTTGCATATCAGAAACCCTCCAAACTACAGAAATTTTAACCAAAGTGTAATTATGTTGTTTCTGGAGCTTTAAAGATCTGTAGCATTAGAAGAAATATACAGAAATGTTTTCTAAAAATGTTAATACAACAGTAGTAAAAAAGGAGGCACCTTTAGGTACCAGGAGGTAGCTGCCAATGTATTTTCAAAGATAAAATGAGGAAAAAAAGTTGCGCTAACTGTAAATATTGTAAACCAGTAGCAGCTAGCACCAACAAAAGACAATATTGTGTACAAAGAATAAAAAAGAAAAAGTGCAGCGCTAAGTATTCAGTGAAATGAATCAAAAAATATGGTAAATAATCAAAATTCAGTGAAAAATCAAAGAAATTTAAAAAAACACAAAAGAGGGGGACACACCCCCAAGTAATGTGACAGGTAAATAACCTGAAAGGCAGCTAGAAAGTGAGATCTAGCTGGATAATGTGTAATGTGAACACACCGTGATAGGTGAGGGAACACAAAAATAAATGATAATAAGAACCTCAAATGAAGTCCATGTAATTTAAACGTGTAACTCCAAAATGTAAATGTGATAGTCCAAGGTAAAATGGCCTATACAGTCCAAAGAGATATATATATGCAATGTATTTCCTTTTTTGGAGTTGGTCAGAAGTTCTTTGTGGAAAAGACCAAATGACTGTAGAGGAATGGAAGATGTTGTGATCTTCTCAGGTATGGAACTCAGATGTTCTTAATAAGCAGTTGGAACCTCATCGGCAATCCATAATAGTATCCAAATAAACAAGTATAAAGATGGGTACTCTTACCGGAAAGTGTGGACATACACGTCAGCGACGGTATGTCAAACACGCATGTACGAGCTCCTAGGCAGCCGTGATGTCAGTGGGGAAGCTGTTTGATGTGCCAGCCTTTAATCCGCCAGGACGGGTCCAATCCAATGAGAGGAGACAGCTCGTGCAGGTGTGGTTCTCAGATGAAAGAGTGTAGTATGCAGGCCAAACGTAGAAACCATGTAAGGGAAAACGTACTCACATAGTGCGGTTAATCCCAAAACAAGCCTTTATTAGGCATAGAAAATAAAAGCCAAAATAGACAAAAAACTGGATAAAAATATATAAAATAGATAAAAAAGTACAAGCCCAGTGAAAGACGAGTACAAGTGATCACAAGTAAAATATGGCGTAATGAGCAAGTAGCATATGAGCTATGTACCCGACATGTTTCGAGCGACAGAGCTCTTCAACTGGGGCATGCCCCAGTTGAAGAGCTCTGTCGCTCGAGTACATAGCTCATATGCTACTTGCTCATTACGCCATATTTTACTTGTGATCACTTGTACTCGTCTTTCACTGGGCTTGTACTTTTTTATCTATTTTATATATTTTTATCCAGTTTTTTGTCTATTTTGCCTTTTATTTTCTATGCCTAATAAAGGCTTGTTTTGGGATTAACCGCACTATGTGAGTACGTTTTCCCTTACATGGTTTCTACGTTTGGCCTGCATACTACACTCTTTCATCTGAGAACCACACCTGCACGAGCTGTCTCCTCTCATTGGATTGGACCCGTCCTGGCGGATTAAAGGCTGGCACATCAAACAGCTTCCCCACTGACATCACGGCTGCCTAGGAGCTCGTACATGCGTGTTTGACATACCGTCGCTGACGTGTATGTCCACACTTTCCGGTAAGAGTACCCATCTTTATACTTGTTTATTTGGATACTATTATGGATTGCCGATGAGGTTCCAACTGCTTATTAAGAACATCTGAGTTCCATACCTGAGAAGATCACAACATCTTCCATTCCTCTACAGTCATTTGGTCTTTTCCACAAAGAACTTCTGACCAACTCCAAAAAAGGAAATACATTGCATATATATATCTCTTTGGACTGTATAGGCCATTTTACCTTGGACTATCACATTTACATTTTGGAGTTACACGTTTAAATTACATGGACTTCATTTGAGGTTCTTATTATCATTTATTTTTGTGTTCCCTCACCTATCACGGTGTGTTCACATTACACATTATCCAGCTAGATCTCACTTTCTAGCTGCCTTTCAGGTTATTTACCTGTCACATTACTTGGGGGTGTGTCCCCCTCTTTTGTGTTTTTTTAAATTTCTTTGATTTTTCAATGTATTTTCAAGTTCCCAAAATCAAGACACTCACATGCAAATACTGACTTTTCTTTACAAAATCAATTCCTCACGCACTTTTCTTTTGCTTTGTGCACCCAGCTGTTGGGTCTCACAGAAATTGGAAATACATGGGCAGGAATGTGCAGGAATCAGAGGGTGGATGCATTTCATTTCTATTTAAAATAAAATCATATATAAACCAAAGCCAAAAATGTTATACTTTTCAGTTTACATAAGTTACCAGAATTTTTTGACTTTTTCCCTTCTTGTCCCTGGTGACTATTGCTCACTTCTTCACTGTGTTTACGAGGGGAGCAATTATTGTCTCAGGCCTCGTACACATGACCGAGTTTCTCGGCAAAAACCAGCAAGAAACTTGCTGGGAGATATTTTTTTGCAGAGGAAACCAGTCGTGTGTACATTTTCGTCGAGGAAACTGTCAAGAACCTCGACGAGCCAAAAAGAGAGCAAATTTTCTATTTCCTCGACGGGAATGGAGAAACTTGCCTTGTCGAGTTCCTCGACAGCCTAACAAGGAACTCGACGAGGAAAACGATGTGTTTCGTCTGTCGAGTTCCTCGGTCGTGTGTACGAGGCTTCACAGGTTGAACTTCAAACTTCTTAGCCTTTGTTCATCTCCATTACATGGATGCTTACAGTTCTTCGCACTGAGAGTCACAATGACACTGCATTTCTCGAAAGATCAACATTATTTTCTGTATTTGCTTAAATTGTTATTAGCCTGAAAAATTTAATCTATTGTAGCCAGCACTTCTAATGACTGGTAAGCTGCAATATTTTAGTTTCTTACATTTTTGTTCCTCTGTTTAGTTATTCTTTAACTTTAAGTGAAATCCATTGCAGTACGAGAGAACAAAATCAATAGAAATTTGGTTCTACAAATAATGTTATCAGTCAGTGGAACAACACAGGTGTCCAGCAATTAATAAGGGAAGACTGCTTTATATACCCAAAATAAGAGGGAAAAAAAGCGGAGAATAAGAGTTTTAAATCACTCTGACTTTCCAATCTGCATGCTTGTTCTGGCTCCGTGAAAGTGTGGAAGACAAAGAAAGTCAGCCAACTAATGTTTTTAAAAAGAGGTCAACAATGGCAGCCCAATATTTTCTGCAATACAAATTAGAAAATTACATATTTAACCACTTGCTTACTGGGCACATATACCCCCTTCCTGACCAGAGGACTTTTTGCGATTCGGCACTGCGTCGCTTTAACTAACAATTGCGCGGTCGTGCAACGTGGCTCCAAAACAAAATTTATGTCCTTTTTCCCCCACAAATAGAGCTTTCTTTTGGTGGTATTTGATCACCTCTGCGGTTTTTATTTTTTGCGCTATAAACAAAAATAGAGCGACAATTTTGAAAAAAAATAATATTTTTTACTTGTTGCTATAATAAATAGCTAAATTTTTTTTTCTCAGTCTAGGCCGATGCATATTCTACATATTTTTGGTAAAATAAAAAATCGCAATAAGCGAAAGTTTTAGCGCCTACAAAATAGGGGACAGAATTATTATTATTTATTTATTTTTTTACTAGTAATGGAGGCGATCTGCAATTTTTATCGGTACTGCGACATTATGGCGGACACTTTTGACACATTTTTGGCACCATTCACATTTATACTGCGATCAGTGCTATAATATGCACTGATTACTGTATAAATGTGACTGGCATTGAAGGGGTTAACACTAGGGGGTGAGGGAGGGGTTAAATGTGTACCTTAGTGAGTGTTACTAACTGTGGGGGAAGGGGATTGACTGGGGGAGGTGACCGATCTGTGTCCCTATGTACAAGAGACACAGATCGGTCTCCTCTCTCCCTGACAGGACGTGGATCTGTGTGTTTACACACACAGATCCACGTCCTTGTCTCTGTAACCGCCGATCGCGGGAGCCTGGCGGACATCGCAGCCGCCAGGCACGCGCATCAGCATCCCAGTGATGCGGCGGGCATGCGCGCGCACCGCCGGCGCGCTCGCGCGCCCCCCAGTGGCCAGGAGGAGCGGAGGTCATAAAAACACGGCGGCTCAGAGAATTAGAACCACCCTGCGGCCGTATAAAGTCGTACGCCCGTCGGGAAGTGGTTAAAAACGAGTATAGACCCTGTATCTGCATGGACCAGGTTTATTAAAATAACAAGAATAATTAAAGAATAATTGTCTGGGGGTGTGATTAAGCATAAAGGTGACAGCCTTTAGTGATATTCATGAAAAAGGAAATAATCAGCATGTGTGCACTTCTCAAAAGGACGTGTAAGATCACACTTCTTTTTGTTAATAAAAAAAAAATGTGGAGGTGGATTTGAGAGAAAAACATAATGTACAATGTAGGAAAGTTAAAATAAATTAGAGATGCATGTAACTGTGATAGATGAGTTTAATAAACTTGGAGCGCAGTACCATTATTATTTAAAGGTGTATTAAGGGTAGATTTTTCTCTCTGTAATTACAGAACATTTTTAGGGGCTTGTTTATGAAACTGTTAGCAAAAGTAAGTTATTGCCTGATTGTTTCTTTTTTAACATGAAACTTTTGGTGTGTTTTTATTGCAGTGTTTACCATAAAGTTATTATGATGTGCTTTTCACATTTTACATGATTGCTATTCTATTTTATTTCTTTTTTTTTTTTAACCTGCAACGCATACTAGCACATTATGTGAAACTTACCTTAGAACCTTACTTGTCCCGTGACCCCTTGATAAAATTTCCCAAGTTGCGGGGACTCCTAACAGAATTTTTTTATTCGTAGCGTGGCAAGTAATTTGCTCCCCTAACACACGGACGCCTCTTAGCAACTGTCCATTCATTTCACGGCATAGATGGGGGAAGAGACTAGAGGTCAGCTGACTGGTGAGGAATGTGAAGTGGGAGGGGCTGGAGGAGACCCCATCTCCTGATTTCGGCATAGGGGACACTCCTGCAAGACATCAAAAAGCCGGAGACACAGTGAGTAACACTGCCTGTGATTATAGTTTCCACTACAGTTTTCAGATCAGTAGATGACCTTGTTCAAGAACAGGGGGGATAGAGTTTAACAATGGCAGCCCAATATTTTCTGCAATACAAATAAGGTTCTTACCGTGCTACCAAAGTAAATGGGAAGGGGGGGGGGGTTGTGGGTGTGGGTTGGGGAAGTGGAAAAAGGGTACTGCTGCAGCACTAAAGGTGTATCAAACCCAAAGTAAATGTGAAAAATAGGTAGCACTGCGCTGTGAAAAATAAAATAGGGAAAGTAACAAAACTAATATGTGAACATCCAAAACAAATAAACACTTGTTGGTGATGATAATGCAAATTACATCAAATCCAAAATAAACAATGGATACAAAGTGCTAAGTGAAACTGGATTGAAGCATGTGCTGCTATGCGAAATCCCAAAAGCAGCAAATAAACAGCAAAAATGCACAACAAACATAGGTGATAATGGTAAACTGAAATATTTCATCAGTGTCCATGCAAAAAGGAGCAAATACAGGTGTTCCTTGAAACAATGAATCAAAATAGAGTGCTGGTGCTTGTGCCAGAAAATTCATTGTGAAGGTTGTGCAGGAAAGAATTCCAATTTCTTTTTGGAGTTAGTGAGGTTGTCCCCTTACCTTACTGCTGTAAGGTAACAGCATGTATAATAAAACCAAGCGCCTTCCTGTGGTTTCCAAATGTGGTGTATCCCGGTAAACTGTAATCTCTATCTGTGGGTAGAGTCTCTCTCGGGAGTCACGTCCCATGGACAACAATGACCCTCACCCAGGGAGATAGAAGCGCCAATAGTGCAGTAAAGTTTAAAAGGTTTTTAATGTTAAAATGTTATACACTATGGTACTCACATAGATGCAGTGTAAACAGGCATAAAAACAATTACGTTCGCAAGCGTCATCTCCAGTACCTCTTAATGGAGTCCAAATCAGGAGATGGGGTCTCCTCCAGCCCCTCCCACTTCACATTCCTCACCAGTCAGCTGACCTCTAGTCTCTGCCCCCATCTATGCCGTGAAATGAATGGGAAGCTGCTAAGAGGCGGAGTGGGTGGCTGTGGGCTCCAGGAACAGCCCTACTGGGCAGAGGCGAAAAGGCTAGGAGAGCGGCGCGGGCTTCAGGAACAGCCCGGGATTCGGTGACCCCTAGCAAATCGTTATTCAACCCCCAGGTTGAGAACCACTGCCTTAGAATGAAGCCCTTTCAGCGGAAAGCTGTCACCACTGACAAGGCTTCCATCTTCACCCAACTTCCTTTCGGGTTCGTAGACTCCTGCTGTGTGAGTGCCGGAGCCCCAACGACGTCACCCCTGCGCATGCATGCGGGAACCGCCGCTTATGGCACAGGAAATAATGATAAATTACCTACATTATTGCTTTGTATAAAGGAGGCTTCCATAACTACTGCAAATATGTGGTTACATGATTTTAGTAGTAAGTACAGATCTCGGTCTTCATATGGTCGCAGTAATTGCATTTGTAGACCTGTATCGGACTTTGGTCCTCAAAATCATACCAAAAATGGCCACTGAGGTTTTATGTGAGGCTATTGAGCGGAAATGGTCTCCGGTCTTCAATAGCACACCAACCAAGGCCGCTGTGGATATATACGTGGACCGGTATGGACTCCGGTCCTCAAAACCTCACCAAAAATGGCCGATGCGGTTATTCGCGCTGCCCCAATGGGACCACAACACACTATAAAACTGAACGGAGGTAATGAAAGATGCACGCTCCAGATGACGTCAGAGTGACAAAATGCGCAGGGCGGAGCTTAGTACGTCTTTGCATTACTTCCGGTCAGGGCTGTAGACAGGATTTCCTCTCGGCGCCTGTGTCTGCATTGTTCGTCGCAAACATTTTTTAAAAATTGTGAGTACATTTCCACTTTTTTCTTGAATTTAATAAACTTTTAAATGGTATCACGCTATGGGCATCCTTCTCTCTTCTATTTAACATCTTTGGAGATAACGGTAAACATCTTGGACTGATTGTTTCCCAGATTGCTACACAGTGGCACAAACTGTGTCTGCGTAATACCCCTGGGGGTATGACATTCTTGGTGAGTGCATTTGTAATAAGAGCATGGAAAAATCACCCACACTGCAATCACCTGATTAAGAAGACAAGAATCAGCACATTACACATTTAAAGCTGCATCACCATACGCACAGGAGTTTCTCATATGGTTTAGGATTAACCCGGCTGAGGGTGTAACACGACAGCATCAATTTCATGCACTTTTTTAGAAAAAAAAAAACACTTAGCACTCGTCACTTTACTCATATACCTTTTTTCTATCCTATCAGACACTGGCACTTTTTACCTACACAGAACAGCACCAAACCTACACTGCTTTTTTATCCATTTATCTGTACTCCATCTAGGTGGTAGTAACTTGTAGGGGCAGCAGTTCTTTTTGTCTACTCTGCACTTTTTTCCTGCCTAGTACCTTTGTCCTTAGCGCAGAATCACACAAAACCCCTCTAAAAAGTACAAAATATTGTGTTTTTTTCAAAATTGACACTCTTTTTTTGTTTATAACACAAAAAAAAAAGAATCGCAGATATGATCAAATACCACCAAAAGAAAGCTCTATTTGTGGGTAAAAAAAGACGTCAATTTTGTTTGGGTACATCGTCGCACGACCTCACAATTGTCAGTTAAAGCGACGCAGTGCCAAATCGCAAAAAAAATGACCTGGTCATTGGGCAGCCAAATCTTCCGGGGCTGAAGTGGTTAATATTCAGTGCGATGGGGCAAAATAAAATAAAAACACATGCAGTTTATATCTCCAATACATGCACATCTTGAAAAATTCAGCAAGTACAAAAAATAACTGTACGATACAAAATCCAATGTGCTCTTAACTTTTTAAATCTGACAACTCAGTGCCTTGCTGTACTGAAATCCCAGTAAGCATATTCTTGCCTGCAGCAGTAGAAGAGTGCAGTAGGTGGTATTTATCCACTTGAGGACTAGCATGTTAAACCCCCTATCCTGTCCTAGACATCTTTCAGTTTTCACCACTGTGATATTTTGACTCATGCCGCGTACACATGACCATTTTTAATGTTCTAGAAAAAACAACGTTTTTTTCAACGTGATTCTTGTCAAGCCTGCCTTGCATACACACAATCGTGAAAAGAACATGCTCGAGCAAATCGCGGTGATGTACAACACGTACGACGGCACTATAAAGGGTAAGTTCCATTTGGATGGCACCACCCTTTGGGCTGCTTTTGCTATTTTCTTGTTAGTAAAAGTTTGGTGAGAGAAGATTCGCGCTTTTCAGTCTTCGTGCTTTTCAGTCTGTTACAGCATGACGAATGTGCTATCTCCATTACAAACGATAGTTTTACCAGAACGAGCGCTCCCATCTCATAACTTGCTTCTTAGAATGCGTGTTTTTTTTACATCGTTAAAGCCTACACACGACTGTTTTTCATGACGTGAAAAACGACAACGTGAAAAACGACATGAAAAATTAGAGCATGTTCTAAATTTTTAATGCCCATTTTTCACGTCATGAAAAATGCTCTGGAGCCTACACACGATCGTTTTTAATGATAATTAAAAAAAAAAAAAAACATTTTTCATGTCATGAAAAACGGTCATGTGTACGCGGTTTGACAGTTATTTGATCATGCAAAACTGCACCCATATAAATTGTATTTCTTTGAAATAGACAGAGCTTTTTTTCTTTCAATCACCTCATTGTGGAGAGCAGAAACCCCAAGGTGTTTGATAAGAGATATAGTAAGTCTTTTAAAGCTTACATTTTTTTGCCTCAAGTTTTTTTGAAAATGAAGAAACAAAATGCAAATTCATTTTTTTAAACAAAGTTGTCAATTAATAAAATATTTCTAAGAAAATTATATAAGAAATGGTGTGCTGTCCACTCAAAGAATCCCAATCTATCAAGATAGGTGATCTATAAAAAGTGCTATGTGCCATGAATGAAATATAATATCCATCAACAGACAAATAGTATTAATACAACAAAAAATATAAAACAATATATACATATATATATTTATATATATATATATATATATATATATATATATATATATATATATATATATATATATATATATATATATATATATATATATTTGATAAATAAATAATGTGGTTCTTCAAATCAGATGCGTTGTGTATTGTGAAACAAATTCACCAAAAGTGCCTTGTGCAATTAATCCATGATAATTCAATAATTGCCCATGTAGTTCATAAAAAATCATATGTATAAGTCCATCTGATGCTCAACCACCAATGTTGATTAAATTACCAGCCCTTAGGTTTGTGAGACCACCACCATAGTAAGGGGGGAGCTATTTACCAGACAACCAACCTCCAAATATAAGAGGTTACACAGGCATGACTCACTAAACTTTCCCAGGCTCTATCTCAGCATCGAGAGGTACATCACTGGACCTAGCCACTGACACCATTTTCCAAAACCATGAGAAGCTTGCCAGTGACAAAGCAAAAATTATTTTATGACAAAAACAGTGTGCCATAATTTTGTTGCCTCGGTATGAGTGGTCAAGGAATATATCTTAATGTAGCTTCATCTATGGCATTATCCATTCCTCTAAGCCAAGCAGGTACTTGGCTGCTCCCAGAAATTATACACAATGCTATATTTACGAGCCAGGAAGTATAGGTAGTTGAACAAAGAGTGAACAAAAGAGTACCTGTGGTTTCAGGAAGACATTTTCCCACAGTGTCAGGAACTTGGTAGAAGGCCGAGATGCTAGGAGGGCCTCCCTTGCGGCCGAACGCAGCACACCACTGAAGGTGATACAGCAGGGGTGGTGCCCACAGAAGTACGGGTGCCGGGAAGCTGGAACTAGAAACAGGCGTGCTTGGGTGGTCCAGGAAGCAGGAACCGAAGGGCAGACTAGATAGCGGAGTCGGGAGCCAAGCAAGGGGTCAACACAGGAAATCAGTCCAGAATCAGAGTCAAGTTCAGGGAGCAAGATAAACGAGTCCAGCTGCCAGGCCGGGATCAGATGCAGGAAGCAGGTGGAGAGAAGTCAGGTGCAAGCCAAGGATCAAGCCAGAAGGTCAGAGGGATCACAGATCAGGAACAGCAAATACACGGAACTCAGGAATGCAGGACAAGCTGAAGATACACCAGCGATGCGCCAGTGTCAGCAGCAGGTTTAAATAGGCCAGGCAATCATCACGCCGGGCGTGCGCCATTGCACACGCGCGTGCACCTATTTACGGCTCCGTGCATCATTGTGTGCACATGCGCATCAGCGTTTCCCTGATATACAGAGAATGGTTGGGACATGCAGTCGGGTCAGTACTGGTGGAAGGCAGAGACATTAACATCAAACAAGCAAAAGATTAGTTCAAGAGGTAGACAGAAACATGATAGAATAACAGGCCGGAGTCAGTTCAGGTGGCATTCAGAGATGTGGGTAGTATGCAGGCAAGCGATCAGTGCAGGTGGCAGGCAGGAAAGTAATGGATAAACAGGACAAAGTCAGTTCAGGCAGAGAGGTGGACAGCGTCCGCCAGACCCGCTAATTGGCTCCTGCTGTGTCCAATCACTTCAACTCTTCTGGGAAGGCTGTCCACAAGGTTTAGGAGTGTGTCTATAGGAACGTTTAACTATTCTTCCATAAGCGCATCTGTAAGGTCAGGCACTGATGTTGGACGAGAAGGCCTGGCTCAGTCTCCGCTCTGATTCATCCCAAAGGTGTTCTATTGGGTTGAGGTCAGGACTCTGTGAAGGCCAGTCAAGTTCCTCCACCCGAAACTCGCTCATCCATGTCTTTATGGCCCTTGCTTTGTGCACTAGTGCGCAGTCATGTTGGAACAGGAAAGGGCCATCCCCAAACTGTTACCACAAAAATGGGAGCATGAAATTGTCCAAAATGTCTTGGTATGCAGACGTCATAAGAGTTTCCTTCACTGGAACTATGGGGCCAAGCCTAACCCCTGAAAAACAACCCCACACCATAATTCCCCCTCCACCAAATGATTTGGACCACTGCACAGCATGCAGGCAAAGGATCAGTCCAGGTGACAGGCAGAACATGGTCATTAAACAGGTCAAGGTCAGCTCAGGCAGAGATGTGGTCAGTGTGCAGGCAAAAGATCTGTCCTAGCAGGGGGCAAAAATGTGGTAGATATACATGCAAGGATCAGTTTAGGTTGCAGGCAGAGACGTGGTCAGTACACTGGCAAAGGGTCAGTCTGGGCATCAGGCAGAAACATGGTCAAGAAAATAAGCAAATGATTTGTACACAGGGGATCAGAAACAGGAAAATAGCAGCTAGTAATTTCTGCATCTTGAATTCCTAGATGCAGTTCCACTAAAGTACCCCTGTCTTTGAGAAAAATTGGGTTTTCCATAACTGTCTTTATTCTGCAATTTGTCATGCTTGCCTTTAATATTTCTGAATAGCAGACAAGTGTGTAGTAAATGAAAGTCAGAAAAGTTTCAGAATAACTGAATACCTACATAACAAACACAAGCCATGGCCTGAATCAACAGTGCTGACAGTGGTGGCACACAGTCACCCACACATCATGTTGCTCACTGTTGGTAACCTATTTACATATAAAATAAAATGTTCCAGACTGCCACCCCACCTGCCAGGGCAATCCAGCTGTGTCCTCATTATTGCTGCTCCTGAACAGTTTGTACATTGTTGTTATTAAGAAAAGTGTATGATATGCTTACACTTCACAGAGTAGAGAGAAAGCTTACCATAATCTAAGTCTAGGTATGTGGAATCTGTCTTTTCAGCCTCTACACCTTCAACCTTGGTATGGTTCTTGTTAGTATTATACTAAGACTATCCAGTCAACAGGGTTTGGGGGGGGGGGGGTGCAGCAAAAAAAAAACTGACCTAGGGGGAATTAATGGTTTGAATCCCCTGCCTTTACAGGTTGTGTGTTATGTTTTTTGTCAGTCAGTGGCTAAGAATTTTAAAGTCAATGCATCGCCATAAAAAACAGGCAATGAACATTCTCAGGAATATAGGTCTGCAGTGGCAGCCTACAAATTTCTCTCAGGTATCCTTTAATGTGTAGGTTTATATTTAGACCCGTCCGTTGCAACACTTAGGCAGGCCATACACAGGTTGCAGAAAAGGAATTGACATGATTCCCCCATCAACACAGACAGTGCTGACAGGGGAATCAGCAATTGTCTTCTCCCGGCCTAGCAGCTATAGCAGCCGTTAGCGATAATCGCAAGAGAATCCAGCAGGGTAGTTTTACCCAAGATGATTAATCAACTTGGTACAATCAGCCTGCCCTTTAATGGTTCGAATCTAGCAATGCTGGTTCGGGGCCACTTCTGCTGACGTCATTCACGAGTCCAGCACACCACACTGGTCCCCCACAGTGCGGCTGCTTCCTTCCTGGATCCTCTCTGTGGCTTCTCTCTGCTGGACAGTTGGGATATCTGGCACTTTGCTGCATACTGGATCCTTCCAGGACTACTACAACTGCTGTACTCCATATGATGGAGCTTTTTACTTCAGATTTCTAGTAAATGTTCTTAATCCCTTGGCAATAAATACATTGTGGAGTTTCTGCACTTAGAGGCGCCTTCTTTTTGTTTTTGTTTTTTGGTTCGAATCTTGGCCAGTTCCTGCTGAACCGGCAGAGATGCAAACCGTATATGGCCAACCTTACCTTCCAAATCACTGTATTTGGGGTATACAGTTCTTTTGAGGTTCCATATCTAAAGGTATTATTGCAATATTCTGTCTTTAGCTCTCTTAATCTTTGTTCCACTAAGCAAAGTAAATCTGCGTTATATTTCAAATCTTTGTAAAGGTGAAGGAAGCGTGAATATGTTTAGCTCCTTTTTCTGGGCCAGATCCCAAGACATCAGAGTAAAAGGCAAAAAAAATAAAAAACGTTAGGTACTATTTGATCTATGTAAAAAAAATGTATGTAAAATTTATATTTTGACTGGATCAGAGTAATGTGACAACATATACAGTTATTTTTTCTAAATGCGTTTATGATTTTTTAAGCACAAACTGTAACTTACTATATGTATGGAATCAGATTTATGGCTTCCATTTCCCTGGCAGTCAGTGACTCCAACTATTTGGGATTCAAGTAATCGCTCCTGCTTTACCTGATGTGCATTGCTAATAGCTGACAGAGAAAAGAGAAAATGACAACGTGATTCAGCTTGATACCTCTTTATAATCAGCTAAGAGAAAATAGCCCCTCTGGAACCAATTACTTTCTCTATCATTTTAAATTACTTGCCTCTATGAATTTCTTTTAAACAAAATTAGTGTTACACTTTATAATGACATATCAGCATGGTGTGTTTCAGTGCACAATCCCCACTGATTAAAAAGTATAGTCTTAACAAAGTTCAACCGACTAAAGCAGGAACACACAATATATGAGATTCCCCTCAACAGATAAGAGGACTTTATATCAGAGTTTGGTTTTGACAGGAATTGATTTATTAGCACAATTGCTGTTTGCTTCCTTTCCACAGACTGCAATTGAAAAAACTGAAACAGGTTTGATATCTAGACAAGCAGAGAGAACAGTGTTCCAGTGGTCAGGATAAATACCACCAGTAAATATATATAGATATTAGTGAATTTATTCTGCAGTTCGAGCTTATTCCAGCAGGTATGCCACATGTGACAGGCTGGCATCTGTTGTGGAGGGGGGAAGGCAGTGGCGGCCCATCCATAGGGGGCGCCCGGGCACCACCCCCCCTCCTGTAGGCAAATAAAAAATGGCCCCTTTAAGGAAAAAAAAATGTCCTTTAACAAAATCAAATTAGGCGCCGGACTCAAACCAAGATACAACGGCATCTGGGTTAGATCCGACAGGCGTACGGCTTCGTACGCCTTCGGATCTTAGATGCAATACTTCGGCATCCGCTGGGTGTAGTTTGCGTCGTTTTCCGCGTCGGGTATGCAAATTAGCGATTTACGACGATCGACGAACGTACGCGCGGCCGTCGCATTCTGTTACGTCGTCTCTAGTCGGCTTTTTCTGGCGTATAGTTAAAGCTGGTGTTTTGCGGCGTATAGTTAGAATTGCCAAGTTAAGTATGGCCGTCGTTCCCGCTTTTAATTTGAATTTTTTATTTTTGTTTGCGTAAGTCGTCCGTGAATCGGAATGTACGTAAGTCACGTGTAAGTTAAAAAAAATGAGGTCCTAGCGACGTCATTTAGCGCAATGCACGGCAGTAAATTTCGGGATGGCGCATGCACAGTTCATTCGGCGCGGGGACGCACTTCATTTAAATGAAACACGCCCCCGGCCGTTACGCCGCTTGAGATACACTACTCCACCGTAACTTACGGCGCAAATTCTTTGGGGATTCGAACCAGCAAAAAGTAAGTTACAGCGGCGTAGCGTATCTCACATACGCTGCGCCGATGTATTTGTATGTGGATCTACCCCTATGTAACCAACAATTAATATACCTTATTTATTGATTATGAGTTATATTTGCAAATAAATAGCACTTTTTTTATTTATATTTGATTATATTAGGGTTTTGTTGCACAAATTTATTTTCCACATTAGTCTTTGAAGGTATTAAGCATTATTTAACCACTTGACAACTGGGCACTTAAACACCCTTAATAACCAGACCAATTTTCAGCTTTTGGTGCTCTCACATTTTGAATGACAATAACTCAGTCATACAACACTGTAACCAAATGAAATTTTTGTTCTTTTTTTCCCACAAATAGAGCTTTCTTTTGGTGGTATTTGATCACCTCTGCGGTTTTTATTTTTTCCGCTATAAATGAAAAAAGAAAGAAAATTTTGTAAAAAAAATGAATTTTTCTTCATTTCTATTATAACATTTTGCAAAAAAGTATTTTTTTTCATAAATTTGGCCTAAAATGTATACTGCTACATATCTTTGGTAAAAAAAAAAAAAAAATGGGTTATTATTTAGTCTGGGTGAAAGTTATAGGGTCTACAAGCTATGGTACCAATTACTGAAAATTGATCAATTTGATCACATCTGATGTACTGACAGCCTCTCTCATTTCTTGAGACCCTAACAAGCCAGAAAAGTACAAATACCCCCCAAATGACCCCTTTTTGGAAAGAAGACATTCCAAGGTATTTAGAAAGAGGCATGGTGAGTTTTTAGAAGTTGTAATTTTTTCCCACAATTCTTTGCAAAATCAAGATTTTTTTTTTTTTTTTTTTTTTTAACAAAATGTTCATATTCGCCGGTTATTTCTCACACACAGCATATGCATAACACTAATTACACCCCAAAACACATTCTGCTATTCCTCCCGAGTATGCCGATACCAAATGTGTGAGACTTTTACACAGCGTGGCCACATACAGAGGCCCGACATGCAGGGAGCACCATCAGGCATTCTGGAGCACCCAGACCAATTCTGAGGCCCCGTACACACGACAGAGGAACTCGACATGCTTGGCACGTCGAGTTCCTCGTCGAGTTTTGGGATGAAGCCGCCGAGGAGCTCGGCGGGCCGGCTTCTCCCATAGAAGAGCGAGGACAACGAGAAAATAGAGAACATGTTCTCTATTTTCTCGTCGAGTTCCTCGGCGGCTCCATCGAGCCAAAACTGTACAGACGACAGAGATTCTCGGCAGAATCCGGGTTTTGACCGAGTTTCTCGGCGAATTCTGCCGAGAATCTCTGTCGTGTGTACGAGGCCTGACATTCCTCTCCTACATGGAAAAATCATCATTTATTTGCTAGAAAATTACATAGAACCCCAAAACATTATATATGCTTTTTTAGCAAAAACCCTAGAGAATACAATGGCGGTCGTTGCAACTTTTTATCGCGCACGTTATTTTCGCAGCAATTGTTCGAATGTGTTTTTTTGGAAATAAAACGGTTTTGTGCTTTTAAAAAAAAAAACATTAAAGTTAGCCCAATGTTTTTGCATAATATGAAAGATGAAGTTACGCCGAGTCAATAGATACCCAACATGTCACCCTTCAAAATTGCACACGCTTGTGGAATGGCGGCAAACTTCGCTACTTAAAAATCCCCATAGGCGACGCTTTAAATATTTTTACTGGTTACATCTTTTTAGTTGGAGAAGAGCTCTAGGGCCAAAAGTATTGCTCTTGCTCCAACGTTCGCAGCGATACCTCACATGTGTGGTTTGAACACCGTTTTCATATGTGGGCGGGACTTGCGTGTGCGGTCGCTTCTGTATACGAGCACGCAGGAACAGGGGCGCTTTAAAAAAAATATATATATTTTTATTGTTCATTTCACTTTATTTATTTTAGTTTGATACGTTTTCCCCCAAAAATAAATGTTTTGATCACTTTTATTCCTATTACAAGGAATGTAAACATCCCTTGTAATAGGAATATAGCATGACAGGTCCTCTTTACAGTGAGATGTGGGGTCAATAAGACCCCACATCTCACCTCTAGGCTGGGAAGCCTGAAAAAAAATTAAAAAAAATAAAACGATCCTGGTTTCGATCGTAGCGGTGAGTCAGAAGAGGCACCGGAGGGAGAAGGGAGGGGAGACGTCCCCTTTCGCCTCCCGTAAGAACAATCAAGAGGCGGAACAGCGGCCATGATCGTTCTTATGGTGTAGGGAATCGCCGGCTGAAAAAAATGATATCTGAATGATGCCTGTAGCTGCAGGCATCATTCAGATATCCCCGCACAAAGTCAAGGACGTCATGACGGCCGGCGGGCGGGAAGTGGTTAAAACGCATTTTTTCCCCAGAGTATTTTCTGGGTACTACAGAGTATTAGCCGGGGTATTGCAGAGTATTAGCCGGGGTATTGCAGAGTATTGGTGTTGGTGAATTGCAGAGTATTGGTGTGGGGGTATTGCAGAGTATTGGTGCGGGGGTATTGCAGAGTATTGGTGCGGGGGTATTGCAGAGTATTGGTGCGGGGGTATTGCAGAGTATTGGTGCGGGGGTATTGCAGAGTATTGGTGCGGGGGTATTGCAGAGTATTGGTGTGGGGGTATTGCAGAGTATTGGTGCGGGGGTATTGCAGAGTATTGGTGCGGGGGGTATTGCAGAGTAATTGTGCAGGGGTAATGCAGAGTATTGCCGGGGAGTAATGCAGAGTATTGCCGGGGAGTAATGCAGAGTATTGCCGGGGAGTAATGCAGAGTATTGCGCAGGGGGGTATGCAGAGTATTGAGCAGGGGGTGGTATGCAGAGTATTGAGCAGGGGGTGGTATGCAGAGTATTGCGCAGGGGGTGGTATGCAGAGTATTGCGCAGGGGGTATGCAGAGTATTGCGCAGGGGGGTATGCAGAGTATTTCACAGGGGGGTATGCAGAGTATTGCGCAGGGGGGTATGCAGAGTATTGCGCAGGGGGGTATGCAGAGTATTGCGCAGGGGGGGTATGCAGAGTATTTCGCAGGGGGGGTATGCAGAGTATTTCGCAGGGGGGGGGTATGCAGAGTATTTCGCAGGGGGGAGTATGCAGAGTATTTCGCAGGGGGGGGTATGCAGAGTATTTCGGAGGGGTATGCAGAGTATTGCGCAGGGGGATATGCAGAGTATTGCGCAGGGGGGTATGCAGAGTATTGCGCAGGGGGGTATGCAGAGTATTGCGCAGGGGGGTATGCAGAGTATTGCGCAGGGGGGTATGCAGAGTATTGCGCAGGGGGGTATGCAGAGTATTGCGCAGGGGGGTATGCAGAGTATTGCGCAGGGGGGTATGCAGAGTATTGCGCAGGGGGATATGCAGAGTATTGCGCAGGGGGATATGCAGAGTATTGCGCAGGGGGATATGCAGAGTATTGCGCAGGGGGGTATGCAGAGTATTGCGCAGGGGGGTATGCAGAGTATTGCCGGGGGTATGCAGAGTATTGCGCAGGGGGGGTATTGAAGAGTATTGTAGGGGGTATGCAGAGTATTGTAGGGGGTATGCAGAGTATTGTAGGGGGTATGCAGAGTATTGTAGGGGGGGTATTGCACAGTATTGCAGGGGGTTTCAGGGATGGCTGAGCAGGGATGGATGGATCTGTGACTGCAATAGTCACAGATCCATCCACAGCGCTGCTGACACCCGCGCTCCCCCCTCTCACACTGTACCGCTCGGTACAGAGAGAGGAGGGAGGAACCGGCGTGATCAAAAGACGCCGGTTTGTTTACATGTGATCGCTCCGTCATTGGACGGAGCGATCACATGGTAAACGGCCGCTATCAGCGGCCGTTTACCGCGATTCGTGATCGGCCGGGTCCTCTGGACCCGGCGGTCACGAATGTTCCCGTGTGCGCGCCCCAGGGGACGCGCGGGAGACGGACTCTGGGAGGACGTACATTGACGCCCTCCTAGAGTTAACCACCCGCCATGTAGACGTATATTGTCTATGGGGCGGTTACCAAGTGGTTAATGAGTTGGTACAATGGCTGCTTTTTAATCTGATTATACAACAATCTTTTGTAGACTTTAGGGAATAAATGACTGTTTTGTGGATTTCTATATATTTTTCCGTAACCGGTGTGTATTGTTTTAAACCAAGTAACCACTTCACGCAAAATCATGTACCTGTAAGTCATTTTGTTGTTATACCAGGGTGATGTCTGCAGCCAGAGGCCAAGTACCTTTTGTTAGAGCGGATGGTCGGCTTTCATGTGATAACAATCGATGTTGGCTAAAAAGACGCTCGGCTGTTATCACAAGCAGCGGAAGGGAACATCCTCCCCCCTCTACCGCTCTGCCCGGGTCTCCCGTCCCACCGGAGTCCCGAATAAAGCTGGAATTGTCTTCGGTCGGGTCTCCGATGTAGTAACCCAGAAGCGACGTCACGACGTTCCTACTGGTTTACTTGGCAGCTAACGGCACTGATTTTAAAGAAATCCAAGGTGTTCAAAAATGCTTATTTTGCTATTTTGAATACTTTGACGTGCAGAGGAGGGGTTTGGGGTCTTTTAGACCCCAGATCTCTCCATAAAGAGTACCTGTCTCTGCCTATTACTATTACAAGGGATGTTTACATTCCTTGTGACAGCAATAAAAGGAAAATATTAATAAAAAAAAATAAGAAAAACGTTTTTTAAAGCACTCCCGTCCCTGTGTGTTCACGCACCAAAGAAAATGCAAGTCGCGCCCGCAAATGTAAACAATGTTTAAACCACACGTGAGGTATCGCCGTGATTGTTAGAGTGAGAGCAATAATTCTAGCGAAATAACTCCTTTGTAACTCTAAACTAGTAACCGTTAAAAAAAATTGAAGCGTCAACTATGGAGATTTTTAGGTACCATAGTTTGTCAACATTCCACGAGTGTGTGCAATTTTAAAACTATAACATGTTAGGTATCTATTCACTCAGCGTAACATCATCTTTCACAATATACCAAAAAACTGGCCTAACTTTACTGTTTAGTTTTTTTATTCAATGAAGTGTAATTTTTCCAAAATTGCATTTAAAAGACTGCTGCGCTAATACCGTGTGACATAAAATATTGCTTTTATGATTTTACCTCGTAAATAACAAGGCTTGGTCTTGAAGTGGTTAAGGGCACAGAAAAGAGGAAAGGGTACATCAAATGCAGAATTACTCTGATCTTTGCTGAGAAGTCAACAACAGAGATAAGCTACTAACCAAGGTGTCCGTTTAATAAACTGTGACGTTTTTTCTCCGTTCAGTTCACAGCAGTTCTCATGAGGAGAATTATCTCCTCTGCAGCCGGTTTAATAAACTGAGAACTTCAGTTCTCAGATGGTGAACAGAGGTGAAGTTTTTTCTCTGAAAACAGCCGAGATCTGTGTAAAAGTGGGTGGACTGCCTGTAATCTCGTGAGATATTGTGAGATTATGGTGCAGCCAAATTCAAAAAGTGAAACTAAAGTTTAAAAGAACATGTAATTAATGTTTTCAGACATGTGATAACATATTATATATATATATATATATATATATATATATATATATATATATATATATATATATATATATATATATATATATTGTAATGTTGGGGTGATTTAGCATCTGGGTAGAGCATACCAGTGAGCAGCAGAGTCCACGCCAGTTGTGCTTTTTAAGGGTTTGTTGACCCACTTTTATTAAAAGAAAGAAAAAACGTCCATCCAGACTTTCCCACGCAGGGGGTTTCAAGTTTCTACAGCAATAAAGAAATGGTCAAACGAAAATGCCAAGCCACCTGTCTCTCTTCAGAAATACAGCCCCTAGGCTTACACTTCAGCCCTCTTGGCCACGTACCAAAGTACTTGTACAAATCACTGTACCTTTCTCTGTGCTCTCAGCTTCTGTGCTGCTCAGCCCACAGCTTTGGGTTCTTTGTCTATACCATGCAGACATGCATGCTTCTCCCTTGCTTGCCTGGACTCCTCGGGAGTGTGGAGTCCAGAACACTGGTCTTGATTCTACTATAAGCCCAGGACCCACCTGCTCAATCAACCAGCCAGACTCCAAGCTGTTTCCAAAACCCGGTCCCAGGATTGGAGATTCCTGCCTATTTGAGAGTCCTGGGCGACCATTACCAGGACAGGGAACTGGACTATCACATACCCCCCCCCCCCTTTGTTTCGTTCCAGAGGGAGGAACACCAGCACCCATCATCATGGTTGGGACACCTCTGTGCTGGCTCTCAGCCACATAGGCCCAACCTTTTTTCCGGGTGCGCTTCCAGGAACGTCCCACCCTGGATCTTAACCAGCTATATTTCCCTACACTCTGCCTTCTCCCTCTTCTTTTGGGGTTCCATAAGCACTTCCTCTTTTGAAATTTAAACAGGTCACCCCTGGTCTTTCTACCAACCCTTCTGCCTCCACGCTTCAGGTTCCCAGGTTTCCCAATACCTTTGGACACCACACTGTCATGTACCTTTAACAAATTATTTGGTTCATCATTGATATACATATTCAAACCAACTTTACACCTCTCAATGTTGCAAAAGTCACCAATGCCTTTTTTTTTTCAGTATTTGCTAGGGCAGAGTCTGCAGAGGGCACACATACCAGAGGGTTGCCATCACCCACGGGAACCTCAGAGGACGTCACTTCCCCGGGGTTCACCCTCTCTGCAGGCAGCTGTCCTACCACTTGACTTGTTCTGATGCCATCTGTATTTTTATCCACCTGAAGAGACAAGTTCTCTTCTGATCCACATACAATTTTTACTGCACTTATCTGTTTGTCACCTAAACCAAACATTGGACTGGGGACCCCAGTCTTTTTAACTATCTTCGGTTGGGCCCCAGTTAGGATTTCTGCTGCTTTCTGGTCCACACTTGGCCCTTCCATCTCATGTGATAGTACCACTGGTACAGCATACACGCCCTTCACCGACAACTGACCAGTACCATCTTGAACCATAGCAGCAGAAATGCCTTCTACCTGGCTGTTAGGTGGTGAAACCTCAGACACTTTCTTTTCGCCAAAGCCTCTCCCATAAACCTCTTGTACAGGAAGTAACCCATCAGCATACCTAGAGGCGACTTTTAACACTAGTAATACAGTCATAAATAAACCATTTTTGTCTCGTCTTCCTTTGTGCTGTACCACCTGCCACTCAGGGGTCCACCTAATGGTACTCTGCAGTACCAGACTGTCTGACTGTGGTGGAGACACCCCAGTATAGACTGGCTGTACATCCCAAAGTGTAAGCATCTCCTTTAACACTTTTGTTAGAAACCATACCCTTGACTTCGGATTGAAATCCTTCCTGGGGACTTTCCTGACACTGGGAATGCAGACAGACTCACTTGCTGAGACGCGAGAGGTTGCAAGGTTTAATGAAACCTTCTCCCAGCTGGAGACGACCACAGCCTGGTGCTCTACCAGAGCGCTGCCAGGTGCTTGACTCACACCCAACTTCTCAAGTTCAGCACCAATGAACTGCTTCACATTACCATTGACAACATCACTTTGACACGCTACGTCAGCATCATTTTTGTAGGTTGCTGTGTGCTCACCCTTATGTGGTCCATATTTCTCACGAGGGTTAACCCCTGCAGCAGCCACCGCGCCCTCAGGTATAAGCTGTTCTGCCACCCCTCCTGCTGGCACAGCAGAAACTTTGTCCACCTTACTTTTATGCATGAAAGCCTCATCTATCAGGGACATTAGATTTTTACCCCAACTATCCCAATCTGTTGTAGCTGTGCTCCATTCATCGGTGCTCCTTAGCCCTGATCCATCCGCCCAAGGACACACATTAGAACAGATGGGTTTAGTTGCAGATTTATTACCCAAATTACAAATCATGGCAGACTTTGGTAACACATGTTCTAGCACCACAGGTTGCAATACACCACAACCACCACCACCTTGCTCGGGCGGCACTTCATAAGCCTCACACACCTTTGCATTTTTCACATGTTGTTTTAACCCACCATTTACCTGTTCATTCTTAGTACTAGCAGCTTGCACTAACACATTACCATTACACGGTACAGTTCCACTCTGTCCCACCAGAGTGACATACCAGTTGTCCATGGCAACCTCCGACTTCAATACATGAAGTTCCCTGGAGATTTCTGGGGACAACTGTGCTGTCTTACCATCAGTTGCTACAGGCAACGGCCCATTTGTGACAACAGCTTTTGCTCTGAAAGAACCTGGGATTTTCCCAACAGCAGCAAACTTTTCATTAACAATAACACTTATAGCATTTTTAGTTTTTGCAGGCTGTCCTAGCCCACTGCCTACTTGAGACTGGCAGACATTAGACACAACACTTTTAGTCATCAATACAGGTTCTGTTTGGACTTTAACCCCTGCATTCCCACTTTGTAGGGAGAAGTAATCTTCAAGCACACATTTAGTGGCCCCACTAACTGGGGTCACTCTCACATCATCATGGACAGTCTCGTAACCAGTTCTTTTATACCTGCAATCAGCAGTCCCAGACATCATTTCATTAAAGACAGTCTTACCCACCACAGTAGTTGGGGTCACCATCTTCATTTGAGTACGTTGTCTTAAACAGTCCTCAGCCACACATTTACTGGCCAACTCCCCCTGGTGGCCACGGGATGAAATCGCACCCCCTGCAGACACAACAGAAAACTCCTCCTTGTTGCCAGGGGTGACGGCAAATATATTTTCACAGGAAACTGGCTCAACATCATTACCTCCAGGTGCACCCCAGAATCTAGGGCAAGACAACATTTCGTGCCCCAGCTGGCCACATTCCAGACATGGAACAGGACGACTTTTCTCCAGTGCGTTTCTCTCCTGATGATTCCCAGCTGGCAAGAATGCACAGGGCTCTTTGTGGGGACGTTGAGGCAAATCTCTCCTGCAGCTTCTCTCTCCAGGCACAACTTCCACTCTTGTTGTCATGGGAGATCGCACTCTCCCTGCAGAGCTTTGTTGGTTCTCCCCAACATGCTGGATTGGCTCCTTTGGAAGCCACTTGTCACGACCCTTGCAGGCAAGCACACCCCATGGTCCACAGACAGCCCGACTGGTCTCCTCTGTGTTGCTATGGGCAACCACTCTCCATCCTGGCTTTTGGTCAGCCTCTCTTCTGGCACATAACACAGGATTTGCAGACCTTTGTTTTGCTAGGTAACTTTGCATTGTAGCCAGGGACAAAGGGCACTTGGAGACTGCATGCCCCCACTCGCTGCACCGCAAACAGCGCACTTGGTTTCCTGTCTTGTCAGGGTTTCCCACACTGCCTCTGCTGGACCCTGTCTCAAGCTGTGTCACTTTCACAATTTTCACAACAGCTGCTGGTTTAACTGCAGCAGCGTTGCCAGGGGCAACAACACCCCTCTCCCAGGCATGGACATTTGGCAGATCTCTCTTTTTATCAAAGGTTGGCTTCGCTTCCACTTTAGCTTGGTCCAATCCTGCCAGGTGTCGCTTGCACCAATCCACTGCAGATTCAAACGCTGGTGGACGCTCCACATTAGCCGTCTGTGCACTCATTGCACCAGGGTTGCTAGGGACAACAGCAGCCCTCTTTTCCCTTGGAAAACTCTGTTTGGGTATGTATGGGGTTCGATCAGGCGGTAACAACCCCTCCAGCCTCAGAGCTCCATCTATAATCTCAGCCATCCTTGCTTCTTTTAGGCGTTTTGATCGCCCCATACTCACAATCACCCTGAAAAAAATGTGCACAGTTCAGCAACAAATTGGAGCACTGTCTCTTTAAGGCTAGTCACATTTCTCTTGCAGGTTCTCCTCACCTGCACACACACAGATTATGCAGTTTCTGGCAATAACTCACTGGTATTTGCAAGGATCTTCAGTCCATGCCCGCATTCGAGCACCAATTGTAATGTTGGGGTGATTTAGCATCTGGGTAGAGCATACCAGTGAGCAGCAGAGTCCACGCCAGTTGTGCTTTTTAAGGGTTTGTTGACCCACTTTTATTAAAAGAAAGAAAAAACGTCCATCCAGACTTTCCCACGCAGGGGGTTTCAAGTTTCTACAGCAATAAAGAAATGGTCAAACGAAAATGCCAAGCCACCTGTCTCTCTTCAGAAATACAGCCCCTAGGCTTACACTTCAGCCCTCTTGGCCACGTACCAAAGTACTTGTACAAATCACTGTACCTTTCTCTGTGCTCTCAGCTTCTGTGCTGCTCAGCCCACAGCTTTGGGTTCTTTGTCTATACCATGCAGACATGCATGCTTCTCCCTTGCTTGCCTGGACTCCTCGGGAGTGTGGAGTCCAGAACACTGGTCTTGATTCTACTATAAGCCCAGGACCCACCTGCTCAATCAACCAGCCAGACTCCAAGCTGTTTCCAAAACCCGGTCCCAGGATTGGAGATTCCTGCCTATTTGAGAGTCCTGGGCGACCATTACCAGGACAGGGAACTGGACTATCACAATATATATATATATATATATATATATATATATATATATATAAAATTACATATATATATATATATATATATATATATATATATATATTAACACATATATACATACATATATACCGTATTCATCAGCCTATTGTGCGCACCCACGTATAGCGCGCACCCCTACTCTGGACGTGAAATTCCTGAATTTTATTTATTTTTTATTACTTACAGTTTTGGTGTCTTGCCTGGCGTCCATCGGCGGCCTTGTCCGGTCCGGCGTCCGTCTGCGGCCTTCGTGGTGTCCTCCCCGCTGCTCCTGCGCTGTCTCTGACCCGATCCCTGCTTCCCGCGCTGTGTTTGAACGCCGCCGCCGCCGCCGACATATACCGAGCGCAGTACACTCGAGCACGCTCGGCTCCTCTCGCATTACCTAGAAGGGAGCCGAGCCTGGCCGACTGTACCCGAGTGTACTGCGCTCGGTATATGTCCGCAGCGGCGTTCAAACACAGCACGGGAAGCAGGGATCGGCGGCAAAGTTCAAACACAGTGCGGAAAGCAAGTATCGGCATATATCGCGCACCCACAATTTTGCCCTGATTTTAAGGGCAAAAAAGTGCGTGGTATATGCCGATAAATACGGTATATATGTGTGTGTGTATATATATATGTATATATATATATATATATATATATATATATACACACACACATGTGTTATATAGATACTGTATGTATATATATATATATATATATATATATATATATATACATACACACACACACGTGTATATTGTTGTTAATATTCATTTTTAACCCACTGGTGTTGAAATTAGGAAGAAATAAGCCTTCTTCCTCTTATCACACCAGCTTCTCTCCCAGATTCTCCACCTCTGAGCTGGTGAATCTGGAAGGGAGATATTTCAGATGAAGAGCTGTGAAATCTTCATATCACGGTTTATTAAACTGGCCGTTTGTGACAAAACATCCATGTGATGTGATGTGAAGTCGAGAATGTGTTCTCTGCTCCTTATCACAGTTTATTAAACCGGCAATGCTCTGTGATAAGCAGTGGTCAGCTGTGATCATCATGATCTCGGCTTATCACGGTTTATTAAACGTACACCCAAGTTGAACATGTGTCAAGGAACATCACCATGTCAGAGGAGTAATAACATAATAATAGTATTTTTTTTCCTCCATCCACGTGTCCATATGTGAAATCAAATCTGATGTAAGAAGACCAAGCACAGGGGGAGAATTAGTTATAGCAAAAATAATAGAGGTAAAAAAATGGAGGAATGGGAGGAAATTATCCTATCCTACATAAAATAGGAAAACAGTTTGCAAGGTATAAAGAGGGAGAAAATGATGAAAGAAGGAGGACAGGAAAGAGTAAGGCAATATGTGAAAAAGCAATTGAGAAGCTCAGGCCAGAGTTTTTAAATCTCGGGAATTGATGAAACCCATCCAAGGCCTCCATTTCTCCATAAATGTGTCATATGTGTCATGATATTGGGTGACTCATTGCTCTATTCTCATGATACAGCAAAGCTCAGACACCCAAGCAGTAATAGGAAGGGTGGTAAAAGTATTCCAATATTTATATTTCATCCCAAAATCCAAGGACTTTATCAGACGGCATTCAAGAAGCAACACAGACTAAACATATATGGATAAATAATATTTCCAGATTTATTAATCCCAGTTAGGACTGAAGGTGTAGAATTAGGTGTGTCACGGCCAAGTACTTGCGGGCGATCTACTATCGGTACACCAACGTCAGATTGTACCAGGCAAATTTCCCTGCCCCAGCTGCTGCAGCGCCGAAAGAAGTTCGCTCCCAGCCATCCACATGCCCAGTGGTTGAATGCTAGCTTAGCTAAATTGCTAGCACTTCAACTGCTGCCTTTTCAGTTGGTAGACTCTGCTGCCTTCCGTGAGTTTGTAGAATGTGCGGTACCTCAGTGGCAGGTTCCCAAACACCACTTTTTCTCACAGAAGGCGATTCCAGCTCTCTACCGGCATGTGGAAGGCAATGTCCATGCCTCGATGGACAGGGCGGTCAGCGGTAAGGTGCATATTACCGCTGACTTATGGTCCAGCAGGCATGGACAGGGACGTTACCTATCTTTCACGGCACATTGGTTGACTCTGCTGGCAGCTGGGAAGGACACAGGACAAGGTACGGTAGTGTTGGAGTTTGTTCAGCCACCACGTCTTCAAAATGCTACTACTGGTGATTGTGACACACCTCTCTCCTCCACCCCCTCCTCTTCTTCTTCCTCCATGGCCTTTTCCTGTGCTGATTTGTCCTCGGAACCAGCGGTACTCAGTAGGCGTTCAAGGAGCTACGCAGATGCACAGGCAAAAAGATGCTATGCGGTGCTTGAGCTGGTGTGCCTGGGGGACAGGAGCCACACTGGGGCAGAGGTTCTGTCAGCTCTGCAGGGGCAGGCTCAGAGGTGGTTGACACCATGCCAGCTTAAGCCAGGAATGGTGGTTTGTGACAATGGCACCGACCTCCTCTCCGCCCTCCGACAGGGACAACTGACCCACGTGCCCTGTTTTGCTCACTTCCTTAACTTGGTGGTGCAGCAGTTCTTGGCCAGGTACCGGGGCTTACAGGATGTTCTGAAGCAGGCCAGGAAACTCTGTGTGCATTTTCGATGGTCATATAATGCCAGTGCTCGGCTGGCTAACCTCCAAAAGGAATACAACCTGCCCAAGAACCGCCTAATCTGTGACATGCCCACGAGGATGAACTTTACCTTGGCCATGCTGCAGCGGCTGCACATGCAGCAGAGGGTCATCAATGAGTATCTGTGCCAATATGGCACCAGGACAGGGTCAGGGGAGCTTGGTTATTTTCCCCAGGCCAGTGGGCCATGATCAGGGATGCATGCACTGTCCTGTCACCATTTGAGGAGGCCACGAGGATGGTGAGCAGTGACAGTGCATGCATCAGTGACACTGTCCCTCTTATCCACCTGTTGGAACACATGCTGCATGGAATAATGGACAGGGCCCTTGAGGCAGAACAGAGGGAGGAAGATTAGGACTTCCTTACCTCTCAAGGCCCCCTTTATCCAGACAGTGTCCCTGTTTGCCCACCTATCACACAGGAAGAGGAGGAGGAGGATTGTGTCAGCATGGAGGTGGAGCCTAGCACTCAGCATCAGCAGCAGTCTTCAAGGGATCAATTACAGTCCCAAGAAACCCATGGACTTGTACGTGGCTGGGAGGAAGTGGCTGCGGATCATGTCGTCCTGAGTGACCCAGAGGACTCCGGACCGAATGCCTCAGCAAACCTACACTGCATGCCCTCCCTGATCCTGCAAAGCCTGTGGAAGGATCCTTGTATTTGTGCTATCAAGGAGAGGGATCATTACTGGCTGGCAACCCTCCTTGATCCATGTTACAATTGTAAGGTTGCAGACCTTATTTTGCCGGTGCAGAGGGAGCAGAAGATCTTTGGAAGGCCTTGCAGAAAGGTCTGTGCAACACGTTACCAGAGACTGGGAGGCTACAAAATCCTGGTCCTGGACAACGTGTTGCTGAGGCTTCGGTCAGTCAAAGAAGGAGCAGTGGAGAAGGTGGCCGTCTGACCGATGCGCGCAGACAATTTTTTAGTCCGCAGCCCCAAGGTATGACCGGTTCCAGCAACCATCGCTAGCGTCTGGTTTACATGGTGCGGGAATACCTAGGGGCAAGATCAGACTTGGACACCTTTCCCACCGAAAATCCTCTGGGTCACTGGGTCTTGAGGATGGATCACTGGCCAGAGCTTGCACAGTATGCAATTGAGCTACTGGCCTGTCCTGCATCCAGAGTTCTTTCAGAACGCACATTCAGTGCTGCTGGAGGCTTTGTAACCGATCACAGGGTGCGCCTCTCCACCGACTCAGTCGATCGACTGAATTTAATAAAAATGAATCAGGCTTGGATCACCACCAGTTACCAAGCACCTGATTCTGATGTAACTGAAATGTCAGATCTCTTCAAGACTACCTATGCTGATGCTGAGTGACTATCTTGTCATGCTGAGTGACTATCCTTTTCTTTCTCAATGATCATGCTGATAGCTTGTAAGAACATTTTTGATTCTGGGCACCGCCACCAGTGGCTAAGGCCCAATTTTTCTACCCACGTTTAACAGGGGCATGTAATTGCAATTTTTTTATGCAATACTTTGCAGCAGGGCTCATTCTTGCGCTCCAACTAGAGTATCTGTGAGGGGTTGCAGTGTTGTGGCACCAGCACCAGTGCCTAAGGCCCAATTTTTCTGCACCTGTTTAACAGGGGCGTGTAATTACAATTGTTGATGCAATACTTTGCAGCAGGCTCTTTGCTGCGCTCCAACTAGAGTATCTGTGAGGGGTTGCAGTGTTGTGGCACCAGCATCAGTGCCTAAGGCCCAATTGTTCTGCCCCTGTTTAACAGGGGCGTGTAATTACAATTTTTGATGCAATACTTTGCAGCAGGCTCTTTGCTGCACTCCAACTAGAGTATCTGTGAGGGGTTGCAGTGTTGTGGCACCAGCACCAGTGCCTAAGGCACAATTTTTCTGCCCCTGTTCAACAGGGGCATGTAATTACAATTCTTGATCTAATATTTCACAGCAGGGCGTTCACAGCAGGGCCCCTACTTTCAAACATCCAAATTACAAACGGCTCCTACTTGCAAACGGAAGGAGACAACAGGAAGTGAGAGGAAATCTACCCCTAGGAAGGGAAATTCTCTTCTGTAAGAGGGGTCTCCTGTCCACTGATGGTTTATCACAATCCTTGTTTCACAAAAAAAATAAAAAAACATTTGTCATTGGGACAGAAAGTGAGGTGCAATCTTCTGAACAGTTGCACACAGACAGCAAAACAAATGTTACAAGGGTGATAACCCTTCTCTTTGTTTTCAGAAAAGCTTAAAAAAAGATTTTATGGTTGAAGCTACACTTTAACCACTTAACCCCCGGACCATATTGCTGGTCAAAGACCAAAGCACTTTTTGCGATTCGGCACTGCGTCGCTTTAACTGACAATTGTGCGGTCGTGCAACAAGGCTCCCAAAAAAAATTGGCGTCCTTTTTTCCCCACAAATAGAGCTTTCTTTTGATGGTATTTGATCACCTCTGCGTTTTTTAGTTTTTGCGCTATAAACAAAAATAGAGCGACAATTTTGAAAAAAAATAATATTTTTAACTTTTTGCTATAATAAATATCTCCTAAAAATATATATATATTAAAAAAAAAATTTCCTCAGTTTAGGCCGATACGTATTCTTCTACATATTTTTAGTTAAAACAAATCGCAATAAGCGTTTATTGATTGGTATGCGCAAAAGTTATAGCGTTTACAAAATAGGGGGTATTTTTATGGCATTTTTATTAATATTTTTTTTTACTAGTAATGGCGGCGATCAGCGATTTTTTTTTTTGGTACTGCGATATTATGGCGGACACTTCGGACACTTTTGACACATTTTTGGGACCATTGGCATTTTTATAGCGATCAGTGCTATAAAAATGCATTGGATTACTATAAAAATGCCACTGGCAGTGAAGGGGTTAACACTAGGGGGCGGGGAAGGGGTTAAGTATGTTCCCTGGGTGTGTTCTAACTGTAGTGGACTGACATGGGGAAATGACTGATCTTCTGTTCATACATTGTATGAACAGAAGATCAGCATTTCTCTCCCTGACAGGACTGGGAGCTGTGTGTTTACACACACAGCTCCCGGTCCCCGCTCTGTAACGAGCGATCGCGTGTGCCCGGCAGCGATCGTAACCGCTGGGCACGGAAGTCGGGGGCGAGAGCGGGTGGCTCGCGCGTGCGCCTCCGGCGGCGTGCACGCGCCGCTAGTAGTCTGCGCGAGAGCCGACGTATAATGATGGCGGCTGGTCGGAAAGTAGTTAAAGAAGTACCAGTTGAAAATTACAAATAGATTCTACTTAACAACAAACCTACAGTCCCTGTCTTGTTTGCACCGCCTGTATACTTCTGTTCAAAGTATATAGGGCCAAAGGGGCTTGTAATGACCTGGGGGAAGGGGGGCGGGGAAACCCATGCTATTTTTCTCAGTGATTTTCATCCATATTGCAGGGACCAAACATTACATTAAAGCCGCAAGCAGTCCTAAATTACTTTTTTCTTATAGTAATCTCATTTTGTGTAGGGACAGTTCTAAACACGTGCCACTACTATAGGCACCCAGTAGGTACGATATTTAAAGGAATTTTTCTTTTTTTTTTTCACTTTAAGGATCATTAAAATCGCCGCTCCAGAAATAAACGACCGTTTAAAAAAAAAAAATATTTCCATTGATACATGTTCCCTGGGGCAAGACCCGGGTCCCCAAACCCATTTTCCGACAATAACTTGCATATTGGGCTTTAAAATGAGCACTTTTGAATTCGAACGTTCGAGTCCCATTGACGTCAATGGGGTTCTAAATGTTCGCGTGAACGTTCGGTCCGTTCGAAGGTTCTGGTGCGAACCGAACGGGGGGGGGGGGGTGTTCGGCTCATCCCTACACATAACATTGCAAGCAGGTTATACAAAAACATTATTGGCCAACATCATTCTAACATTTATTTTAAGGAGCATTTAACCCAAAAAATATAAGGCCCAATTATCACATTCCTCCCCCCCTCTGATGGACCAGATGTAGAAATTTTAGGGGGAGGGGGGCTAGATGAGTTTGGGACCTCAAAAAAAAAAAAAAAAAAGGTGAAGCTATACTTTAAAACACATTTTAGGGGGGGGGGGCATTACAATGGATCTTACAAAATACATTGGGAAGTGACTAGGCTAGGTGTGTTTGGCCCAGGATAGCATGCTGGGGAGGTAAGTTAAGGGAAATATGCATGTAGGGCAAAAAGGGGGTATTAAAAGCTTACCGCATGCATGGGGGCAAAGGGGACATTAAGAGCATATTACAATCATGGTAATTAGGGAAGGAGGAAATAAATACAATACATTAGCATACATTAAACACATTAAATGTGATATTAAAGGAGAAAACTTACCCGCATATAGTCGTCCTGCAGAACCTGTATGATAGCAGAACAGGTATCCGGAATTATGAGGCCCAGAGCCTGGGGGAAGATGCCCGTTGTGAACTTCAAGTCCTGCAGGCTTCTCCCAGTTGCCAGATAGCGTAACCTGGCAACTAGCCTCTGCTCAGCGCTGATGGCTTCCCGCATAATGGTGTCCTGCCTGGTGATATATGGCGACACCAAAGCCAAAAATTCCTGTAATCATCAGGATTATTCTCCTGGATCTCCCGCAGCAGAGGCATATGAGAAAATTGGTTCCTACGGAGCAACCAATTCTTGGTCCATGAACGCCGCCTCATCTTGTTCATGGCCTTGTCTAGGTCTAAAACAATAAGACCAACACACACCGACTGCACAACATAAACTCGACGACGAGCAGGTGCCTGCAACATGGCTAGAAACGAACGACTAATCAGAACGAACAAACTAAACAGAACGCACTGAAGAACAGCAAGTCCTATGAAGAACGACCTGAAAACCAGAAACGAGCGGACAGGAAAGCACTGTAAAACAAATACGACCTGACCACATGCCCTGAAAGACAAGATACGAACCCACAAGCACAAACTGAACCGCAGAAAACGATCTGAAAGCATGAAGACTGAAAAGCGTGAATCGTCACTCACCAAACTTTTACTAACACGCGGCAACACGAGATTAGCAAAATCAGCCCCAAGGGTGGCGCCAAGGGAATAGAACTTCCCCTCTATAGTGCCGTTGCACATGTTGAACGTCACCGCGTTTGAGAACGATGAGATTTTGTCTTGACAGTGTATACGCAAAGAAAGCTTGTCAAGATTCGACAAGCCTGACAAGGAACTCGTCGAGGAAAACGATGTTTCATTTACGGCGAGTTCCTCGGTCGTGTGTACGAGGCCTTATACACACGATCAGTTTTCCTGACAGGAAAAGTGCAATGTGAGTTTTTTGTCAGGAAAACTGACCTTGTGTATGCTCCATCACAATTTTTCTGTCAGTTTTCCTGCCAAGAAAAGATTGAGAGCAGGATCTCAATTTTTGCCACAGGAAAAATTCCTGTCGTCTGTATGCAATTACGACGCGCAAAAAAAGCATGCTCAGAATAAAGCAGAAGAGCCAAACTGCCTATTGAACTTCGTTGATCTCAGCTCGTCGTACGTCACCGCGTTCTTGACGTTCAGAATTTCAGCCAAGATTTGAGTGACCGTGTGTATACAAGACAAATTTCAACCATTTTCCTGCTGAGAAAAAAACACAATTTTCCTGTCGGAAAAACTGATCGAGTGTACGAGGCATTAGATTCGGTGGCTGCTTTGATTTTCTTTTTTTAGGCTTTCTTTCTTCTATTTTCATCTGTGATCCAGCTGGCTACCTGGTGATGCACTTTATCAAGGGAATGGCTGCAAAAACCTGTAAAAGACAGCCGGCTTCTTGATGATGTCACAGAAGATGGTTGCACAGGACCCAATGAGCTGCACTGGCACAGTGGACACCTACAGAATGTTGGATCACTTAGCATGTTATTATGTTTTTTGTGAAATACCCAGTTATAGACGTAGGGGATGGGAAACATAGGAAGATACATGTATTTTTACAGTTTGATCCCTTTTCTTAGGAAAATATCAAATTTTATGAGAAAGCTATATAAATCACAACTATTAGAGTTTACAGAAAACATATTTTTTCTACACTCTTCTGGGCCCGCCATAGATATGACTCTCTGTACTAGAATCTAAAGTTCAAAAGCAAAACTGCTCCATCAGTGTTGCTGTCCTTCATGACTGCTCATAAGGAGAGTCATTCTTTAATCTTTCTGCACATCCACTCGCTTACCATTCACTGCACACAACAAATCCTTTAATATTTCTCTGGTTCTAACTGGTTGAGCACAGATCTATTTAATCCTCATCCACAAACCAGTTCCTAAAACATTTTGATCAGATGGATTTAAGTGGTAGCTATCTTTAGCAAATGCCAAAACGATCATGTTATCAATAACAGCAATTTGCTCTAATTATGTATATCCCTATCTTACCTGCCCTTTGTCATTAATGTTAGAATCTGTAATAAGAGGAGCAGCCTGTAATTAATTATCAGATTTTACATCAGAGGTTTTGCGTCTTGGTATATATATATTAAAGATGTTTGTTCTCTGGTAGTTTACACAATTTGAAATAGACATCTGGATTTTTGTGAATTTTTAATTCTATAACTCTTAACTTCTGCTTTTCATTATCAGTGTACCAATAACAGCATTGCTTTCTCAAGTGATTCATCAGCATTACTGGCTTCAGTATTTCTGGTAATACATCTGCATATTTTTTTTATTAAGTGCAGCTGGTAGTTCTGCAGTTCTACTATGCTAACCCATAATAGTATCTTCTAATGTTAAACAAGAAGATAAACTTTGTATAACATACAGTGCCTTGAAAAAGTATTTTCCACATTTTGTCAAAACGTAAATGTATTTTATTGGGATTTTATGTGATAGACCAACACAACGTGGCACATATTTGTGAAGTGGAAGGAAAATAATAAATGGTTTTCAACATGTTTTACAAATAAATATCTGAAAAGTGTGGTGTGCATTTGTATTCAGACCCCTTTGCTCTGATACCCCTAACTAAAATCCAATGGAACCAATTGCCTTCAGAAGTCACCTAATTATTAAATAGAGTCCACCTGTGTGTAATTTAATCTCAGTATAAATACAGATGTTCTGTAAAGAGAGTTAGAGAACCTTAGTGAAAAAACACCATCATGAAGGCCAAGGAACACACCAGATCAGGGATAAAGTGTGGAGAAGTTTATTTTTTTGTTTACAAACCTTTTTATTTGGTACAAAAAGCAAAATGGCATACAAAAAAAAGAGTACACATAAGAAAATGTCCAGGAGTCAAAAAATAGACAATAGTAAACTATACAAATCTTATGTAACATTAATAAAACATAGTTCTAAAGAGTAGAGAATTAAGATGAGGGTCAAAAAGTAGATATAAAACCATAAGTGTTATTAGGATAAACAGATCAGCAAAAGGAATTATGCGATTTAGATGGGATTAAAGAAAGTAGCAGAATGTTCAAACCATGGGTCCCATTTTTTTATTATATATATGGATTGAATTTTGAACAATGTGATAGATTTTTTCCATAAGGTTTTATTGTTAATTCTCGTTTTCAATTGATCTAATGGAACTGTGGGGGATTTCCAGTGAAAAGCAAACAGCCAGTGGATCGCAACACAGATTGTGTGGATTAGTCTCATGTGCTGTATGGGGAGGCCTATAATAGGGGAGAACAGAAGACAGTTCTGAACTGTCAGTTTGACATTGTAGTTTGAAATCTTAGAGGCAAATTTCTCAAGTTGTTTCCATATATATGTGATTCTATCACAGTCCCAGAAAGTGTGTGAGAATGAACCAATGGAGTTGCAGTTTCTGAAGCATAGTTGTGAAACGGTCGGAAATATTACATGTAGTTTAACTGGGGTATAGTACCATCTGGTGAATAGTTTCAGTGCAGTTTCCTTAATAGCAATTGATCTAGTGCATTTGTGAAGGTTGTTGATAGATTCTTCCCAGTCATCTGGGGAATAAGAGAAGGATATCTCCTGTTCCCATTTCTGCATGTAAGAAAGTTTTGGAGAATCTGTGTTATTAATGAGATTGGGGTACACCTCAGAAATAAAGCCACGTTTTCTAGGGGATTTCAGACAAAGTTTTTCAAAAAAGGAAGGTGGGTTTGTGTCTGTAGTCTGAAAGTATGTGTTAAAGAAGTGTCTAATCTGTAGAAAGTTGTGAAATTCTGTGTTGGGAATTTGATATTTAGATTTCAACGAGGAGAAGGGAATGAAGTTATTGTTTTCTAGAAAGCTGAATAGGGAAGTCTGATTATTACTGATCCACCAAGAAAAGTCTCCCAAGCCCTTGGTGTATTGATGAAATTTCGGGTCACCAATGAAGGATGCATGTGGAGGAGATTTAGTGATGAGATGGTATTTTCCACTGTATAATTTCCATAATTGGTATGATTGTGACACTATATGGTTAAGGGATTCTATAGCGTGATTAGGAATTTTATTTCCCCAAAGGATGCCGGAAATAGAATAGGGAAGGATCGAATCTCTCTCGAATGCCACCCATGGGAGATTAGGGTTGGAAATGTGTGTGGAGAAGTTTAGAGCCGGGTTTGGTTCTAAAAAAAATATCCCAAGCTTTGAACATCTCACAGAGCACTGTTCAATCCATCATCTGAAAATGGAAAGAGTATGGTACAACTGCAAACCTACCAAGACATGGCCGTCCACCTAAACTGAAAACAAAAAAGGGTGATTATACTGCGCTGCTTAAAACACACTAATTAATAAGACCAGCTGCTCACACTGCTAACAAAGACGCATTAGCTGGAACAAACAGAAACAAAATTGTGTAGCGCTATGGCAAATTAATATCTATAATGGTAGTTCCTCATGGGAACAATGGGAACATAAATAAAGTAACAAATGCAATAAAAAAAGTTCTCGTGAAAGATAAAGTCCAATGGTTGTAAACACAAAGTCCATATATCTGTAGACACCACGTGCAAAATGAGGGAACTTGATTAGAATCCCATCGAGACAAATTGTGTAGTGAGTGATCACCGCCACCAGTGGTAGTAAATGGAGGCTTACCGAAGATGGTGGACCTGAAATGACGTACGTCAATCAAGTCATAACAAGCTTCAAGTACCAGACAGGGTACACAAAGTAGCAATCACCAAGAAACTTGCTAGAAGTAATCAATCAGTGTATGATCATAAATGGATAACCTTGGATCTTTGCAGCTCAGCAAGGGGTTAAATAGTTGAAAGAAAATGGAAAGAGAAGGGCCACATAGTGTAAACCGGTATAAAACTGGGTATTTATTGTAAAAAGATAGCAAGTGCACTCACATGTATCTGGATAAAACTCGCATATTCTATAGTATGAGGCGGCAGTGGAGGCGACCCGACGGCGTTTCGTGTTATTCACACATCATCATCATCTATGACCCCAGATGATGTGTGAATAACACGAAACGCCGTCGGGTCGCCTCCACTGCCGCCTCATACTATAGAATATGCGAGTTTTATCCAGATACATGTGAGTGCACTTGCTATCTTTTTACAATAAATACCCAGTTTTATACCGGTTTACACTATGTGGCCCTTCTCTTTCCATTTTCTTTCAACTATTTAACCCCTTGCTGAGCTGCAAAGATCCAAGGTTATCCATTTATGATCATACACTGATTGATTACTTCTAGCAAGTTTCTTGGTGATTGCTACTTTGTGTACCCTGTCTGGTACTTGAAGCTTGTTATGACTTGATTGACGTACGTCATTTCAGGTCCACCATCTTCGGTAAGCCTCCATTTACTACCACTGGTGGCGGTGATCACTCACTACACAATTTGTCTCGATGGGATTCTAATCAAGTTCCCTCATTTTGCACGTGGTGTCTACAGATATATGGACTTTGTGTTTACAACCATTGGACTTTATCTTTCACGAGAACTTTTTTTATTGCATTTGTTACTTTATTTATGTTCCCATTGTTCCCATGAGGAACTACCATTATAGATATTAATTTGCCATAGCGCTACACAATTTTGTTTCTGTTTGTTCCACCTAAACTGAAAGGCCAGGCAAGGAGAGCATTAATCAGAGAAGCAGCAGAGAGGCCCATGGAAACTCTGGAGGAGCTACAGAGATCCACAGCTCAGGTGGAAGAATCTATCCACAGGACAATTATTAGTCGTGCACTCCACAAATCTGGCCTTTATGAGAGAGTGGCAAGAAGAAAGTTATTGTTGAAAGAAGCCATGTGGGAGACACAGCAAACATGGGGAAGAATGAGACCAAAATTGAACATTTTGACATAAAAGAAAAACGCCATCTGTTACGGAAAATTAACACTGCACATGACCCTAAACACACCATCCCCACTGTGAAACATGGTGGTGGCAGCATCATGTTGTGGGGATGCTGTTCTTCAGCAGGGACAGGGAAGCTGGCTAGAGTTAATGGGAAGATGGATGGAGCAAAATACATGGCAATCTTAGAAGAAAACCTGTTAGAGAAGGGGGCCAAGGTTCACCTTCCAGGAGGACAATGACCCTAAACATACAGCCAGAACTACAATGGAATGGTTTGGTTCAAAGCATATTCATGTGTTAGAATGTCCCAGTCAAAGTCCAGACCTAAATCCAATTGAGAATCTGTGGCAAAAATTTCTGTTCGCAGACGCTCTCCATCCAATCTGACAGAGCTTAAGTTATTTTGCAAAGAAGAATGGGCACAAATTTCACTCTCTAGATGTGCAATGCTGGTAAACATATCCAAAAAGCTGTAATTGCAGCGAAAGGTGGTTCTACAAAGTATTGACTCTTTTGGCTGAATACAAAAGCACGTCACATTTTTCACATATTAATTTGTAAAAAAAAATTAAAAACATTTATCATTTTCTTTCCACTTCACAAGTATGTGCCACTTTGTTTTGGTATAGCACATAAAATCCCAATAAAATACATTTACGTTTTTGATTGTAACATGACAAAATGTGGAAAATTTCAAGGGGTATGTATACTTTTTCATGGCACTGTATTTTTGAGGACAAGGAGTGGGATTTTACAGATGCCAGATGAGTCCACCAAATAGGTATGTTTAAAATGTATGGTGTTTATTATAATTCATATAAAAAAAGTTAAAATCCATAGAAAAGCAGATTGCAATTACATATACATGGTTAAACAATGGGTGTTTCTGCATTGTACTGGATTCCAAATGCACTTGATCCTTGAACATGTTTTGCCAAACTTGGCTTCTTCAGGAAGTGTTAAAGTGCAACAGTATAACTACATAGAAAACATATATACAATTTAGAGTCGGTTCACACAGCAGCGGCACGACTTCGGGGGCGACTCTGCAAGTTTTCCTGTGGACGACTTCAGAGGTGATTTGCAAAACGACTTCTGTATAGAAGTCAATGCAGGTCGCCCCGAGCCGCCCACGAAGTCGTACAGGAACCTTTTTCTAAGTCGGAGCGACTTGCGTCGCTCCTATTAGAACGTTCCATTGCATTGAATGGGACGCGACACGTCAGGCGGCTGAGCCGCCTGTCGTGTCGCCCCAGTGTGAACCAGTAAATATATTGTATATTCATTTATTAAATACATAAATCATACCAAACGTCAATACTCCACCAAAAACAATGCTCCCAGAATTCCCAACCTAACCAGGACTGGAGGTTTTCAGTGGCAGAGAGGCAAAGCCCCAAAGGGGCTAAAAGATGAGAAAGGCACCCACAGATCCGTGCCGGGTCAATGGCAGAGGAGGCACAATAGCTCAAGACAACCTGATTCTACAATCTAAATAGTAATAAAATAAAAGTACTTATTGGACCTGTAATCCAAATAGGTTTTGCAGAACTATCATGATGCTTGGAATCAGCTCATACTTACTAAAAACACTATAATGATCAAAATACTTGGGGAGAACAGGTGCAATACGGGTGCAGCTAAATCATCCACTCATATGATGTCAGAATTCAGATCTGTAAAGTACTGTATAAAAAAAAGAAGTGGAAGACCAGGTAAAAAACACAGCTTCCAACACCATTATGCAATACTCATATCCCTTGGCAAGGTAGCTGTGTCCCAAACTGATGAACAGAGAGACAAAAATGATATATTTAGCATAAACTGCTTTTTAGAGATACTATATCCATTACTACAAATCTCCACCAAAGTAGAGTTAAAATTAATGCCATGTAATCACTGCCTATTCCTAGAATACAATTCTGGATGTAAAGGTATATGGATCTGTTTCCACTCACCAGCTAAATGTAATGATTGCTGCTTGTTTCCCACATGGAAAGACTCCCCAGGCTGAGTTTGGTGAAACATGTAGAAGAAGTAAATGAACTTGGAATCCATCCATGCAGTAACACCTATTGTTTAACCATGTATATGTAATGGCAATCTTCTTGTCTATGGATTTCAACTCTTTTTATATGAACGGTAATAAACATTATATGTTTTAAACATACTGTACATATTTGTTGGACTCATCTGGCACCAGTAAAATTCCATTCCTTCTTGTCCTCAACACAATGTATCCATAAAGGGATGTGGTTACATTCATATTGACATTTTGTATAACATACTGCATGTTTTCTACAGATGATCAACATACATTTTTGTAAACCAGAAATTGATCCTCACCTGCACAAACACATTCTATGATAAATATGAGTCATTTTTAGGTGTTAGCAGTGGCGGCCACTCTTAAGGGGCACATGGGGTACCGCCACCCTAATCCATGCGCCCGGCCCCTAATCTCCATGCAAATGGACATATGGATTTTTAATTTTTATTTTATTTTTTGAATTGGCTTCAAAAAGGATGGGTTTGGGGTGCAGAGCACTGTGCCCTGAGCACACCCATTTGTGTGACATTAGCAAATTAATATTCTGTTTGTCTTTCTGCTTCTCCTCCTGGCCAATCAAGAAACAGGTCCTGAGACCCGATTAAGTGGGAGTCCTAAGACCCGATTGTCTGGGAGTTCTAAAACCCAATTGGCCAAGAGGAGAAGTGACCAAGCGGGCTCAGGAGGAGATGCAAAGGGGAAGCCGCCAAAGCTGTGACGTAGATTGGGTAAGTGCAAGGCAGGCGATCGATCGACGATGGAGGGGAGTGAGGGGGCCAGGTTTGATTGTCGCCCTGGTTGTTGAGAGAACATAAGATAGAACAGAATGCCCTCTCATACTGTAAAAAAGCATTGCCATTGTACTAACATTTTTAAAAAACATAGTAGCATTGAAGAGTTAAAATAGTGTAACATAAATGTGAATGTGGATGTAACAAAAATGTAAGAGTAGCTTAGTTTTGCCAATAGCTGGGAGGCGACGTGATATGCAGAAGTAGTGTAATTGTAGATATAGTTTAATTATGTGTTATTAGAGATACTGTATTCCCTTAATCAGTCATAGACATATGTTCTTCATTTGTCATTTGAAAAGGACAGAGCAAGCTTCAAGACTAGAGTTGACTCCTAGATGCCAATAAAATGATCCCATCCATGTAGACATAGGGTTGTCACCTTCCTGAACCTCAAAGAAGAGTCCTGGTCACTTCCTCTAAAGACCAGCAGGGGACAGTGAGTAGGTCCTGAACTGTCTGCCAGCTTTGATTTTTATCAACAGATCTGAGGAATACAAATATTAGTTGCATGGAGATGAAAATAATTCCTTCTGATCATACACATTTTGGGCTACATATACAGTGTATGTAAAACTGTATTTGGAGCATGTGTAAAATTCTGAAGAAACACACTAAATGGTTACATGGCACCTGATCGCAACAGCCAGGCAGTGATTGGTACTGTCGCGATTGGACTGATGTGCTCGTTTTACAAATCCTATCCTTGACCCAGCCTTTAGAACTGTTAATGGCCCATGTGATCCTGGTCATTGCAGAACACAGAATTTACTGTGGGCTGGGACAGAAACACCCCTCAGGGTTGATTGCCCTATCCACCCCCTAGGGTTGATTGGCCAAGGGCTAAAGTCTAGCCCACATCCATATTTCAATAAATTGAGAAGCAGGACATATGGACAGGATGTGATTCATACAGAGCCAGTCCCACTGACTGATGGATTGTAACTTTAATATTCCTGTCACAGGATAGTCAACTAGTTTTTTTTTCCGTTCAACCCAGCAGGGCTGAACGAAAAAAAAAAACTGACAGCTCAGGAGGAGCCGATGTACTAACTTTGCAATGTTAGTACAGCTATCTACCCTGTTGTGCAATTGGGTTCTGATGGGGGGGACTGTCCGGCAGAAAAGCGCTCTAAACCATTGATTGAAATTTCTGATTGGGAGCATGACCTTTTTCGGTCATGCTCCTTCTACGGGGGTGGGGACGAGCGAACGCCCCCCCTCCTGAACCGTACCAGGCCGCATGCCCTCAACATGGGGGGTAGGTGCTTTGGGGCAGGGGGGGTGCCCTGCGGCCCCCCGACCACAAAGCTCCTTGTCCCCATGTTGATGAGGACAAGGGCCTCTTTCCGACAACCCTGGCCATTGGTTGTCGGGGTCTGCTGGCGGGGGGCTTATCGGAATCTGGGAGCCCCCACCCTATGTACCCTTACCCATTCACCTGGGGGGGGGGAAGTGTCAAGAAAAAAAAAACACACTACACAAGTTTTTAAAGTAATTTATTAGGCAGCTCCAGGGGTCTTCTTCCGACTTCGGGGGTCTTATTCCGACTTCAGGGGGCTTCTTTCAACTCTTCACTCGCTCTCCGGTTCTTCTCCCGCTCTCTGGTGCCTTCTCCCGTTCTCCGGTGCCTTCTGCCGGGCTCCTCCGCTATCTTCTTCCAGCTCTTTTTTTAGCGTTGGCCCGGTCTTCTCCTCGTCTTATTCCCTCTTCTTTTCTTCCAATGTTGACACAACGCTCTCCCCCTCTGTAGTGCCTTGTGCGCGGTGCACCAAGGTTTATATAGACATGGGGCATGGTCACCAGGTGATGTCACTCGGTGAGCCCACCCGCATGACCTCACAGTCCCAGGGCATGATAGGACTGTGTCATCATGAAGGCAGGCTCACTGGGTGACATCACCCCATGACCACGCCCCATGCCATTATAAATCGTTGCGCGTCATTACATCGGAGGCAGAGGCGCTTTGCGGTGGTGTAAAACTGCCCCGCTAGCGGTCGAATAGCGCCACAAAATTGATGGTAAGTGCCGCTAAAAATAGCGGCACTAAGCGGCACTTTACCGTCGATGCCGCCCCTGCCCCCAGTGTGCTTTAACTGACAATTGCGCGGTTGTGCGCAGTGGCTCCCAAACAAAATTGGCGTCCTTTTTTTCCCACAAATAGAGCTTTCTTTTGGTGATATTTGATCACCCCTGCGGTTTTTAGTTTTTGCGCTATAAACAAAAATAGAGCGACAATTTTGAAAAAAATGAATATTTTTTACTTTTTGCTATAATAAATATGCTCCAAAAATATATAAAAAAAACTATTTTTTTCCTCAGTTTAGGCCGATACGTATTCTTATACATATTTTTCGTAAAAAAAAAATCACAATAAGCGTTTATTGATTGGTTTGCGCAAAAGTTATAGCCTTTACAAAATAGGGGGTAGTTTTATGGCATTTTTAGTAATATTTTTTTTTACTAGTAATGGCGGCGATCAGCGTTTTTTTTTTCGGTACTGCGACATTATGGCGGACACTTCGGAAACTTTTGACACATTTTTGGGACCATTGGCATTTTTATAGCAATCAGTGCTATAAAAATGCATTGGATTACTATAAAAATGCCACTGGCAGGGAAGGGGTTAACACTAGGGGACGGGGAAGGGGTTAAGTATGTTCCCTGGGTGTGTTCTAACTGTAGGGGGGTGGACTGACATGGGGAAATGACTGATCGCTGTTCATACATTGTTCAGGCATTTCTCCCCTGACAGGACCGGATGCTGTGTCTTTACACACACAGCTCCCGCTCCTCGCTCTGTAAAGAGCGATCGTGGGTACCCAGCGGTGATCGCACCCGCCGGTGTGTTTAGGATCATTATCCATTTGTAGAAGCCATCCTCTCTTTAACTTCAGCTTTTTCACAGATGGCATCAAGTTACCATCCAAAATGTGCTGAAATTTTATTGAATCCATTTTTCCTTCTACTCGTGAAATGTTCCCTGTGCCACTGGCTGCAATACAACCCCAAAGCATGATTGATCCACCCCCATGCTTAACAGTTGGACAGAGGTTCTTTTCATTTAATTCTGTGCCCTTTCTTCTCCAAACGTACCTGTCAGGTCACCCGTGGCCAGGTGACAAGTGCACCCCGTTGGGGTCAGGGATGCACCACAGGGAAGTGAACCCTATAGCCGACTACTGCTAGCAGAGAGGAAGCGTAACCCAAGATCACCCAGGGCGCGGAGTCTAAGACCCAGTTTTGTATTCACCAGAGCCTTTGATGGTAAGGATGGTCTTCGCCGCAACTGGGTCCAGGTCGCGTCCCCGAGATTCCCTAGGTCACACTCCGCAGGGAGAAAGGGGAAGCAGCCAGCAGGACAAACAGTGGTGATGGGCAGGCCGAGGTCAGGGCAACAGGCAGACAAGGATAACCGTGGGACAGGCAAATGGACAGGGGCACAGGCAGACAAGGATAACCGTGGGACAGGCAAATGGTAATTTAAAACAAAAAATTACGTGGGGTTCCCCCCAAATATCAATTCCAGACCCTTCAGGTCTGTTGTGGATTTTAAGGGGAACTCCACCCCAAATTAAAAAAAATGGCGTGGAGTTCCCACAAAAATCCACACCAGACCCCTTATCCGAGCACGCAACCTGGCCGGCCGCAGGAAAAGAGGGGGGCAAGAGAGCACCCCCCTCCTGAACCGTACCAGGCCACATGCCCATAACATTGGGAGGATGCTTTTGGGGTCTGTGACCCCTCAAAGCACCATGTCCCCATGTTGATGGGGACAAGGGCCTCATCCCCACAACCCTTGCCCAGTGGTTGTGGGGGTCTGCGGGCGGGGGGGCTTATCGGAATCTGGAAGACCCCTTTAACAAAGGGGACCCCCAGATCTGCCCCCCCCATGTGAATTGGTAATGGGGTACATTGTACCTCTACCATTTCACTAAGAACATGTAAAGAATTGTAAAAATAAAACACACACACCGTGGAAAAAGTATTTTATTAAAAAAAATCCAGCTGTGGTAATCCACTCTCGGTCCCCGCTCCAACGTTGTCTGTATCCTGCAAAAGGGCGATCTCCTCTCCGCCGGGGTCCCGCGATGAGAAGATCTCTTCATCCAGGTCCAAGATCCATAGCGCACGCATCGTCGGCCGCCTGTCTCCGCCGGAGACAGCCGGCGAATGACGCGGCTTGAGCCAGTGACAGCTCTTATATAGGTGAGGCGCGGCCACCCGTCACGTGACCCCATTCCCCTCTGACGCACCCTCTGACTACCTCACTGGGGAAGCCCAGGCTCTCCCTTGCATCGGAGGGGGTTGGGGTCACGTGACAGGTGGCCCCGCCTCACCTATATAAGAGCTGTCACTGGCTCAAGCCGCGTCATTCGTTGGGGTGTCTCCGGTGGAGAAAGGCGGCCGGCGATGCGTGCGCTCTGGATCCCGGGCCTGGATGAAAAGATCTCCTCATCGCTGGACCCCGGCGGAGAAAAGATCACCCGTCGCAGGATACCGACAACGTTGGAGCGGGGGCCGAGAGTGGATTACCACCGCTGGATTTTTATTTCTTTTTTAATAAAGGACTTTTTCCACGGTGTGTGTGTTTTATTTTTACAATTCTTTACACGTTCTTAGTGAAATGGTAGAGGTACAATGTACCCCATTACCAATTCAGATAGGGGGGCGGGATCTGGGGGTCCCCTTTGTTAAAAGGGTCTTCCAGATTCCGATAAGCCCCCTGCCCGCAAACCCCTACAACCACCGGGCAAGGGTTGTGGAGATGAGGCCGCTCTCTCGTCCCCCCCTCTTTTCCTGCAGCAGGGCCAGGTTGCGTGCTCAGATAAGGGGTCTGGTGTGGATTTTTGGGGGAACCCCACGTCATTTTTTTTTAAATTGACAGCGAGGTTCCCCTTAATATCCATACCAGACCTGAAGAGCCTGGTAATTGAATTTGGGGGGATCCCCACGCTTTTTTTTTTTTTTTTCATGAATGACTTTTCTCTGAATTGCCGGGAGCCGACAATTCATTATAGCTGCAAGTGATTTTAAATGACTTTTTTACCTTCACAAATGACACTTTGTGCAGAGACAGTTCTAAGCACGGGAAAAATGCACTGCTTCACAGGCATACTTTACACCCCCCTAGGTACGAAATTTTAAGGAATATTTCACTTTTATTGTTTCACTTTAAGCATTATTAAAATCACTGCTTTCGAAAAAACAGTAGTTTTTAAAACTTTTTTTGCATTGATACATGTCCCCTGGGGCAGGACCCAGGTCCCCAAACATATTTTAGGACAATAACTTGCATATTAGCCTTTAAAATTAGCACTTTAGATTTCTCCCATAGACTTTAACATGGTGTTCCGCGGCTTTTCGAATTTGCCGCGAACACCCCAAATTGTTCGATGTTCGCCGAACAGGCAATGTTCGAGTCCAACATGAGTTCGACTAGAACTCGTAGCTCATCCCTAGTCCCAAGCAGTGCTCTGCACACTAACTAGGTAAGCAACAGTAGTTCTTTAGACCTTTAGCCCCAGTTTTAAAGAGATGAAACTATCTGCCCCACGTCAGCGTTACATTGCAAGAGTTTTATCAAAATTTGTTGCAGATCTTTAAATGATTATTCCTAGTAGATGCTGAGTCAGGTCAGTGTTCTTAATAAAATGTTCTGAATTATTGATAAGTAGGTATGCCTATGTAGCAAGGTCCCAGGCCTCCTTCGGTCAAATGATAACCTCCAAGGCCAGAGATAGGTGATATCCTTCTGTATCTAGTGGGTTATGAGGCATGGTGGGTGCAAAGCGGCTAAAGTCATTGGGCGCCAGACACTTCTAAAATCCAAAGAGATTTTTATTTCTCTTAACAAACTTTTAGGGGAAAGAGGACACCCTTCAGTAGTTGCAAGTTCAATTGGCAGACTCAGAGATTTCAGTAGGAAGACAGCCATGCAGGGAAAGGCATCCAGTAAGACACCACATCTGCACGTGCAGGAATCCTGTCTCCTATAGCAATAGACTTTAACAGTTCATAACACAAAACGTAACAGTTCTTTCACTTCCACAACAATCACTCCTTGTAGTTCTTTAGCCCACTGAGCTCCCGGTCTCTCACTAGACCCATTGATTCACTGCCACTGAATCCCTGGAGCTCCTCCAATCTTCACAGTGGTATCTTCCTCAAGCGTCGCCCCCTCCTCTCTGCTGTGTCCCTAGCTTGGCACTCAAGATACCTCTCAAGCTTACCCCAATGGCCTGCTTGGTCCCTGGCTTGACACACAAGGCTGCTCTGCAATAGTTACCTCCGCTGGCTGGGTCCCTGGTTTGATACCCATTGAAGTTTCTTCTCCATCCCAGGTTATGAGAAAGCTGCCTTGGTACTCGCTGTGGTCCCTGGTAATAAGGTGGTCACTTAGTGGCGACAGCTTCCCCTCTACCTCCGACCATGACAGGTTCTTCAGCCGGCAGAAATGTCACTTCTGGTTGGACTGCAAGCCGCAATCCCAACCCTGAGCTGCTCTCTTGCTTCTGGCAGCCAAATGTGCCCGTGATAGGTCTGATCTCCAGCCTAGCAGCCCGGGCAATACAACACATGTCTACCCAGATAGCCATCCAGGTGGCATAGAAAATTGATCACCTGACTCCACCCAAATATATAGGCTCTCCCAGTAGGCCAAGGAATCAAGAAAACCCCTGCCCATTGGCTGAGATACCCCATATACCCTAACCTGACCTTGCATTGCCCTTCTCAAATCTAGCACCACCAAGTATCCAGCCACCTAGTGGTAGAAGAGAAAAGTGCAACAAGGTCAAACTTAGGGAGAAATCAATAGATCTCTAACAATCAACCAGGATAGCTATTCCTGGCAAGCAAATTTGTGAGGAGCAACCTTGCCTAAACTCCAGGGTGCTACATCTATCTTAACGTGTTCAGTATTAGGGCTTGTTTAGACAATTGGGGTGGTAAAACTAGGCATTTGGACCACAGTTTTAGTTCCCCAACTGCTCCTCTTTAGCGATAATGCAGACGGATGGAAATGTAGACATGTCATGGCCACAATGATTTGCCCCCCCCCTGTACTATTGCACCCCGCAGTTGAGGTGTGCTGGTGCAGCATAAACAGGGTTAAAACAGGCATGTCAAACAACTCTGAAAAGTGATTTGTACAGCAATAATAGCCACACGTCTAAACGTAGCCTCAGATTGTAATAACAAAAATTTCACTCCTGGCATATCCCAAAATATGCAGCATTTGTTCAAATATCTCACTGAAACAAAAAGCTCAGTGCAAGTCTGGCTTCAGATTGAAGCTAAAAAAAAAAAAAAAAAAAAAAAGAGATCATTCTAGTATCAATACATTAATAAAAAAATCATAACACGATTTTAACAAAACTTGATTTTTACTTTATATAATACAAATATGCAAATTAGTAATATGTAAAAAATAAATACCAAGCAGAAGAAGACCATACAAATATGTGTAGCAAAGTTAGTTATTATTTTAGCTCATCCAGTTTTTCAAAAGTCACCATTCTTCAATAACAATGTTTATTATATTCATTCTACACAAGGCCAAGGTTCAGAAATGTTGATTTTCAGGTTGCATATTTGAACTTGGTATTTCCTTGTAGTCTACTTCTCCAAACTTTTAGGGTAGTTGCTTTGCTGAAAAGTAGCCATTATTTTATGGGATATATTAAAATATCATTTACAATGTGCCAAATAAAACATACGCCATATAATTACAGCATGATTATCCAGAAGGCAAATAAATGCAAATGCAACATTATGTAAAATATAATTAATTGTATTCTCTGTATGTCTGATGAAAGACAAATTAACTTTACTTCATTTGAAAAAATAACCTGCTGATACAAATATAGAAAATGCAGATGAGATCAATAAAAAAATAATAAAATACTAAGACTAACTTACAGACTTGCATTGTAAGAAGGAATAGTAAAGATTAACCATTTGGAAACACTCCAGAGCAGGAAAGAAAGCTTGTGTTGGTAATAAACAAATATGGCAAGTACCCAAGTATCCCAAGTACATATATTCACACACTAAAAAAAAATGTTTTTTTTTTGGTACTAATTTTAAATTCCCTTCTCTGCATTCATTGGAGGACAAAGCTCTGCTTTGGATTATTACCAATAGGTAGAGGGGTTGATTTACAAAAGGCAAATAGACTGTGTACTTTGCTCCAGAGCTTAGTAAATGAGGCAAAGCTGCACTTTTCAAAGAAGAACCAATCAAATGCAAGAAAGAAATATTTTTTTTTGCTTGTACATGATTGGCTGATAGAAGTCAGCAGAGCTTCCACTCATTTACTAAGCCCTGGAGCAGCTGCACTTTGTGCACTTTGCAAGTGCAGTTACGCTCTACAATCTGTTTACCTTTAGCAAATCAACGGAGGAGATGGGTTCGCTTTAAGAGCATATTAAATAAGGGCATGAACTAGTGCATCCTATTGGGAAATAAATTTAAAAGAGCGAACAAACGTCATGGATGGCTTAAAGGAACACTAAAGGTTTGTTTTTTATTAGATCAATTGATTGCTGTAAGCTAGAGCATTTAAATATCACTTACCTCGTTTTTCCTTTTGACCTCCAAAATACAGTAATCCAGGTTTGAAAATGCCATTTCCTGTCTCTCCTCTTCTTGCTTTCTACCAGCATCTGAGCCGTTTTGCATGGTGAAAAGCAGAATGTGCTCACCCCCTCCCTATGACTACAGCCCTGCGTGAAGATGCTCTCTTATCCCTCACAGGCATGGAGGCTAAGCCTGATGGGAACTGTAGTTCCCATTAGGCCGTGATGTAGCAAGAATGAATGCGCACCGCAAACCAGGAAGTTAGTGAGAATAATGATTCAGGAGTGACGGAGGTGAATAAAAAAAGCTTGATTTCAACAGGTATCAAACTAGTTATAATGCAAAACATTACTTTTTACTTTATCAGCTACTGTCAGACTTTAATTTAAGAGGAAAATATTTTTGGGCCAGATTCACAAAAGGGATACGACGGCGTATCTCCTGATACGCCGTCGTATCTCTGTTTCTATCTATGCGACTGATTCATAGAATCAGTTACGCATAGATATCCATAAGATCCGACAGGTGTAATTGTTTTACACTGTCGGATCTTAGGATGCAGTACCGCGGCCGCGGCTGGGGGGAGTTTGCGTCGTAAACCAGCGTCGGGTATGCAAATTAGGAGTTACGGCGATCCACGACGGATTTTCGCGTTCGCTACATCGCCGCTAGTCTAGTTTCCCGTCGCAAAGTTAGTCGTCGTTTTGGGTGCCCTAACTTTAGTCAGCAATCGTATTGCTGTCTAAAGTATGGCCGTCGTTCCCGCGTCGAAATTTTAAATTTAACGTTGTTTGCGTAACACGTCCGGGAATACGGAAGTACGCTCCGCGCGTCACCCTTCGAAAAAATTACGTCACGCCGCGCAAAGCACGACGGGAATTGCGAAACGGAGCATGCGCAGTAGGTCCGGCGCGGGAGCGTGCCTAATTTAAATGGCACACGCCCATTTGAATTGGCCCACCTTGCGCCGGAGGCTGCCAGCGTATTTTTCATCGCAAGTGCTTTGTGAATCAGGCACTTGCGATGAAAACTTGCGGCGGTGTAACGTATCTACGATACGTTACGCCGCCGCTCACCTACGTGAATCTGGCCATTTGTCTTTACAACCCCTATAACTTCAATGTAAAAATACATATAAAAGCAAAGGTGAAGGCCTTCAAAAAATACAAGTCTAAGGGATTATTATCAGCATTAAGACTTTTTCAAAAAAATGCAACAAAAAATGTAAGGGTGCAATCAGGGTGGCTAAGATAGAACACAAAAGACACATAGCGGAGAAGAGCAAAAAAATCCCAAGAAATTCTTTAAGAATATAAACAGTAAAAAAGGGAGGCCAGACCATGTTGGCCCCATAAAGAATGAGGAAGGAAATCTGGTTATAAAGGATGGGGAGATGGAGAAGGTATTGAATTTATTCTTCTCCTCAGTCTTCACGAGGGAATCAAGGGGCTTCAGTAACCAAAACTGCAGTGTTTATCCTCATGACACATCACAGGATGTACCCTCATGGTTAACAGAGGATAGAATTAGAGATAGACTGGAAAAATTAACATTAATAAGTCCCTGGGACCAGGTCGCTTGCACCTGAGGGTCCTTAGGAAACTCAGTCAAGAAATTGCCAGACCATTGTTCCTAATGTCTACTGACAGTCTACTGACTGGAATTGTACCAGCTGATTGGAGAAAAGCCAATGTAGCACCAACAGACCAGTTAGGCTAACATCAATTTTATGCACGCTCTTGGAAGGTATGATAAGGGACTATGTAAAAGATTTTAGTGATGGAAAAGCTATCATTAGCAGTAATCAGCATGGATTCATGAAGAATCGTTCTTGCCAAACCAATCTATTAACCTTCTACGAGGAGGTGAGCTGCCATCTAGATAAAGGAAGGTCCGTAGATGTGGTGTCTGGATTTTGCAAAAGCATTTGACACAGTTCCCCATAAACGTTTACTGTACAAAGTGAGGTCCATTGCCATGGACCATGGGGTGAGTACATGGATTAAAAACTGGCTACAAGAGCGAGTTCAGGGGGTAGTGATAAATGGGGAGTACTCACAATGGTCAGGGGTGGAAAGTGGGGTCCCCCATGGTTCTGTGCTGGAACTAATCCTATTTAATTTGTTTATAAACGACCTGGAGGATGGGGCAAAAAGTTCAATCTCTGTATTTGCCGACAATACTAAGCTAAGCAGGGCAATAATTTCTCCGAATGATGTGGAAACCTTGCAAGAAGATCTAAACAAATTAATGGGGTGGGCAACTACATGGCAAATTAAGTTTAATGAGGAAAAATGTAAAATAATGTATTTGGGTGGCAAAAATATGAATGCATTCTACTTACTGGGGGGGGGGGAACCTCTGGGGGAATCTAGGATGGAAAGGGACCTGAGGGTCCTAGTAGATGATAGGCTCACTAAGTTGCTGCTAACAAAACAAACAAAATATTGGCATGCGTTAAAAAGGGGATTAACTCCAGAGATAAAGAGATAATTCTCCCACTCTACAAGACTCTGGTCTGGCCTCACCTGGAGTATGATGTGCAGTTCTGGGCACCAGTTCTCAGGAAGGAAATCCTGGAAATGGAGCTAGTACAGAGAAGGGCAACAAAGCTAATAAAGGGACTGGAGGATATTAGTTATGAAGAAAGGTTGCGAGCACTGAACTTATTCTCTCTGTAGAAGAGACACTTGAGAAGGGATATGATTGCAATTTACAAATACCATATAGGTGACCCCACAATAGGGATAAAACTTTTCTGCGGAAAGGAGTTTAATAAGACATGTGGCCACTCATTAAAATTAGAAGAAAATAGATTTTAATCTTAAATTGTGTAGAGGGTTATTTTCTGTAAGAGCGGCAAGAATGTGGAATTCCCTTCCACAGGCGGTGGTTTCAGCACAGAGCATCAATAGTTTCAAAAAACTATTAGATAAGCACCTGAACGACCACAACATACAGGGATATACAATGTAATACTGACATATAATCACACACATAGGTTGGACTTGATGGACTTGTGTCTTTTTTCAACCTCACCTATTATGTAACCCCAGAATGTCCTTATCCTTTTGAAGGATCAAAAAAGGGGGCTTGCAAAACAACTTTGCTCCCAGACGCTACGTACTGTGACAGGTAAATCTGCAATCTGAAGTGTATTTTTGAAAGACTCAATCAGTTGGACAATAGTTTGCCAGATTCAGCATAATGTAGTAGCAGTAGACATTGGAAAGCCCTTCCAGGGGCCAACTTCAACCACAACAGGGAATCTGACCTGAGAAGCTCAGATATTGTGTTCAAATACATATTAATTTCTGACAACATCTGAAGCATGTAAGGTATTTTTTGTATATGTAATGGTTTGGCACAGAGTTATGGAAGCGCAATGTCTTCATTCAAGTAAAACTATATTATTATCACTTTAGGCAAAAAGCAGCATCTTGGACACAGAATGTCCTTATCCTTATGAAGGACCAAAAAAAAGAATGCCTGCGAGAAAACTACACACCTTGGCGGGTACATATGCAATCTTTAGTGTGTTCTTAAAAGGCTTAATCAGTGCTGACACCAACTCCTTCTTTCTTACAGCTCTTCACTTGGACCAGCATCTGGCATTTGTAGTTACTCATGCATCCCACCCACACCATCACACAATTTTACACTCTTATTACTGGTAGTTATTACGTGTGTTTGTGCACTCCCCACAAGTCCAAGGCCCGGGCTTTAGATACTAACCACTTCCTTTACCTTACATATCTGGCAAGTAGGTCCGTCCACATATGTGTGCCTCCTGGTCACGCATGGGACCTTGTTTGGTGACTCCCGTTGTCCTCGCCCGCGGGGTTCTTTAGGTAAGCAGCTGAGCCCTTGTTCCCCAATCTACATATTGTAGTTTTGTTTAATGTATAACCATTGATTGTTTGTCAATTTAATTTTAGACATGCTTCTGATGAAGCAGCTCTCGCTGCAAAATTTCTCAAGATGATTGTCGTGACCCTCAATTCACCGTTTCCTTCCCCTTCGGGGATGAGTATATTGGTGTTGTGTACGGTCGTCACTATTTTAATTCTGTAACTTTTTGATGTTGTATTCAATAAAATTATTTTTGTGTTTTATATTTGCATTTGTATAATTGATATTTAGTTTATCAATACCGTAATAGTCCAATCGCCCCCCCTTTTCTTTGGCTCTTTGGTTTGGGGACCTTAGACCCAATCCTTCTATACTTAAATCTCTGGATGATGGTACATTTTATTATATTATTTATGTATTCTTACCTTAGAGGCTATATCTTTTAATCAATAAACACCAATTACCCAGTGCCACTGGAAGTCATACATGCCCATGCCATCACACTGCCACACTGCCCAAGGTGAGCCCCCCCCCCTCCTTTGTGGGAAGAGCAATCCACGACCCTGACCTATCAGCACATGCCTATCCGTGCACATGTGTATATATATTTCCACAAGCACCACGGGGAGGGAGCACTGCAGACCACTAAGCTCTGAAGAAAGGGGTACGCCCCCGAAACGCGTCAGCTGTAACATCGATTGTTGGTTCAAGTGATTATCGTGTTCCACTGATGTTGCTGGATATCTGCTGCACTGTCTTTTAAAGCCTGATTTTAAACTTCACATTGTAAGTATAATGATTGATTTTAACATTTGAATAAATTCATTTTATCAGTATCACACTAGGTCGGTGCGCCCTCCGTTCTTTTCTCTTTTTACACACTAGCTGTTTACCAGTAACGTGTTAATCAGCTTCAAATGTTTCTCTGCATCAACCCAAGAAGCAGTATGAATGATTTGAATATACTTTTATCTATTACGTATCTGCCACTGTTATACTTTTTCCATAAATCTCTTTCAGAAGGAGATGGTTTCATATCCTTATCTCCAAGTATACTGTCTGCCTGGATAGATAGAAATAAGGTAATCCTTCTTTGAAGGGCATGCTATGAAAGCTTCTAGAATGCAGTGTTGAAATATTATCACTTTAAAACTAACTGTGGAAGAATTTTTATGAGATATAAATATAAAATGTACACTGATGAACAGGATCATCCAAAATAATATATTTAAAAAACTTTTAATTATTTTTTACCAAGAGATAGATAGAATGAATTCATACTAAAACTAAATAACTATTACTAAAATATAAATTATAATATCAAATGTTATACACTCTGGGCCAGATCCTCAAAAGGGATACGCCGGCGTATCTACTGATACGCCGTCGTATCCCTGTTTCTATCTTTGGAACTGATCCACAGAATCAGTTTCCCAAAGATAGGCAGAAGATCCGGCATGTGTAAGGGACTTACACTGCCGGATCTTAGGATGCAGTACCGCATCCGCCGCTGGGGGCATTTCGAGTCGAAATGCCGCTTCGCGTATGCAAATGAGCACTTACGGAGATCCACGAAGCGGTTTAGCTTCGTGAAATCTCCGTAAATACTTACGTTGCAATCGTAAAATTAGGGCTGCTTTTACAAAGTGTAAACTGTTTACACCTTGTAAAAGTAGACCCTTCTTTGCAGCGACACTGATTTATTATTTTTTTTTTATTTATTTTTTCCGCCGTATCTTTTTTTTCCCCCGACCCAACTTTTTTTACCCGGCGCGATTCACAAAACACGGCGTAACGTAATTTCGTGCTATGCCCGTCGGGAAGATGACATCACGAGCATGCGCAGTACGTTCCGGCGCGGGAGCGCGCATAATTTAAATGGGACTCGCCCCATTTGAATTGGGAACGCCTTGCGCCGGCCGGATTTAAGTTACACAGCCGAAAATTTCTAGGTAAGTGCTTTGTGGATCGGGCAGGTAGAAGTGCTTAGAACTTAGGTTTTGCGGCAGTGTAACTTAAATCAGAATAGTTAAGTTACGGCGCCTCTTTGTGGATCTGGCCCTCTGTTACTGTAACAATGCTCAACAATATAAAATACATTTGAAAAAATGCTCAAACACAGATTTTCAGTGTATTCTGACAGTGGGGAAATCTCCCCACTACCAGAATACAAAGGCTCAGTGGGGGAATTCCCCCATCCACATGGAGTGTGTGGATGGGGGAACCAGGTATTTTTTTTATTCAACAAAAAATGACTAATGTAAGGGCTGCTCTACTGACTTGACCAGTTGAACGTTCTGGAGATAGCATCGCTTTAGCTGGCCATACATGGATCGAAATGTGTCGGGTTCAGCAGGAACTAGCAGAATTTCGATCCATATATGGCTCGTGTGCTTGATAATCTGATCGATTTTTATTCAACTGCCTTGTTGGAAAGTTTCCGGTCAATCAGCTGTGGGGGAATTTATTAATGATGCCATTGTCACAAACAAGTCATATCCCTTTTCCACTGAACATTTCTCTGTATCACAAGTGACCTTAACCACTTGCCTCCTGCCATATAGCAAAATGACGTCGGTAAAGTGGTTGTGTTATCCTGGCCGGATGTCATATGACATGGTCAGGATAACAAGCCACTGCATGCCCCCGAGGGCGCAAATCGCGGCGTTCGTTGATGCGGCGTGTCAGTCTGACACACCACAACTCCGTTCTGGATAAAGAGTCTCTCACAGAGACTCTTTACCAAGTGATCAGCCGTGTCCAATCACGGCTGATCACAATGTAAACAGGAAGAGCCGTTGATTGGCTTTTCCTCACTCGCGTCTGACAAACGCGAGTAGAGGAGAGCAAATCGGCTGCTCTCCTGACAGGGGGAGGTCTGCGCTGATTGTTTATCAGCACAGCCCCCCCTCGGATGCCGGCCCAGGACCACCAGGATGCCACCAGGACCACCAGGGATGGCCACCACACTGGACCACCAGGTATGCCATCCTAGACCACCAGGGGAATGCCAGTCAGTGCCCAGGCAGCTGCCAATGAAAAATGCCTGCCAGTGCCACCAGTGATGCCCATCAGTGAAATCTATCAGTGCCAGCCATCAGTGCTGCTTATCAGTGCCCAGCAGTGCTGTCTATCAGTGCCACCCATAAGTACCCATTGGCAAGGCCGCCATCAGGAATTATGAAGCCCCTTACACAGCTTCAGGCATGGGCCCCCTGGAGCATTGATTACTATAAAAATGCCACTGGCAGGGGTTAATTATGTTCCCATGTGTGTTCTAACTGAAGGGGGGTGGGACTGACTTGGGGAAATGACTGATCACTGTTCATACATTGTATGAACAGACGATCAGGCATTTCTCCCCCTGACAGGACCGGGAGCTGTGTGTTTACACACACAGCTCCCGGTTCTCGCTCTGTAATGAGCGATCGCGAGTGCCCGGCGGTGATCGCGCCCGCCGGGCACACGCGTCGGGACCAGGGGCGATCGAGGGGAGTGCGCACATGCCCCTATTGGCTGATTTGCGAGATGACGTAATATTACGTGATCTCGTGCAGCCGAGACGACCTGCCGCTGTATAACAAAAAAACAAAAAAAATATATATAAGTTTTTTTATAAAAAAATATATAAAAAAGGGGGGGTTGCCATCCGGGGCCCTAGGGACTTGTACCCCCCTGATGGCGGCACTGCCCATTGGTGCAGCCTTTCAGTGCCCATCAGTGTCGCCTATCAGTGCCGCCTATTAGTGCCCACCGTCAGTACCCATCAGTGCCACCTCTTCAGTGCCATCTCATTGGTGCCACCTCATCTGTGCCCCCTATCAGTGCCCATCAGTGCAGCTTATCAGTGCCCATCAGTAAAGTAGAAATGTTCTGTCTTTTTTCATTTGTTTATCAAAAAACAAAAACCACAGAGGTGATCAAATACCACCAAAAGAAAGCTCTATTTGTGGGAACAAAATTATAAAAATGTTGTTTGGGTACAGTGTAGCATGACTGCGCAATTGTCATTTAAAAAGTGACAGTACCAAAAGCTGAAAATTGGCCTGGGCAGGAAGGTGCGAAATTGCCCTGTATTGAAGTGGTTAAGTAATGTGGGGGTGTAGTGATCTTTCTTTATGGCCACAGGTACCTAGTTTTTCTGCTTATCAAGTTGTCTGTATTATATGTGAGAATCTATGAACTCTAATCCCACATTGACAGGAATCCTGCTCTGTGTTAACTATACTAGGTTAATTTCAATAGCTAGGTTGTCAGTCTTATGCAGTGGGTGGTATAAGGTGCTTTTTCTTAAAGTGTATCTGAATCCTAGTTTTTTAATATCAAGCGTTTTTCTTTACTTTTTTCTTTACCAGCTTGATGATCCCGCAGTAACAGATTTCCTGTCCTAGAATGACAACACTCACTCACTGTAATTAACCTATGAGGGACCAGCATCATCACCCTGGGACAATAAGTACAGTGTGTAAGGACTACAGAAAACTTTCACCCTCTCCAAATCCTCATACCATAGATCAGTGTTTCTCAACCTTTTTCCAGTTGGGGCACCCTTAAAAAGTATTTTCAGTCTTGAGGCACCCCAGTCCAAGGCTTGGTTCACATTACGGTGTGTCGCAGAACACGCGCAAAATCATGCTCATTCCTGACACACAGAAAAATGCTCTGCTCTTTAGGGGTACCATTAATTCTTAATGATGCCCCCACACATTGGAAAATGTGGGGTGCTTTTGCTGCAGTGCAATTTAAAAAAAAAAGGCTGGCGACTTGTTTTCCTGCATTTTTGTAGGTATGGAAATTAATGGACTGCCCTTCATGCAGCTACACAGATGTGAACCAAGGGCTTGTTCACATGTCATAGGGGCGGTAAAACCACATGGTTGAGCTGTTTTTACCACCCCCAACTTCTCCACCTTTAGCTGAAGAGGCAGCAGCTGAGGGTGTTTACATGCTGTGGCTGCAACTGGAGGTATACCGAGGGGCTGCACTGCAACTGTGTGCATTGCACGGTTGCGGTGTAGTGATGCTGCATTTACGAGCTTAAAACAGGTGGTGACGAGGCAACATAATTTCTCTTTACCGCCTGTCAAATGCTTTTGAAAAGCGATCTGTGCATGGATTGCTTTTCAGAGAAGCCACAGTCCTTGCTGCTATCAAGCAAGCCCTACAAAAGCCATTATGGTACAGGAATGGGGGGGTCCAGGATTAAAAGTAACATACATACATACATATGCTTACACACACACATACATACATACATACATACATACTCATGCACACACACAGACACATGTATAAAGCCATTTTAAAACAAATCTAGCTTCTAGTTCAATACCTCTCCAGATTCCTCATTCAGCTGGGTACTGCACTCTAGGGGGAAGCAGAGAGCACAGCACATTCCTCTGCACTTTACTTTCACTTTTGAAGCCGACAGAGCTTCTCACAGTTCAGCAGGAGAGCAGGCTCATCTGACAGCCTTCTCTCCACTGTCCCCGCGGCACACCTGAGAAGCTCTGACGGCACACCAGTGTGCCGCGGCACTAGGGTGACCACATTTCCAAACTGCCATTCAGGGACACCCCCCCCCCCCCCCAAAAAAAGATGTTTTTTTACATATTTTTTGCCGATTTTGGAGGCAGGGCGTATCATGAAATCAGCGGGCCCGTGTGTTCCATCAAATGCACTTACTGTTCCCCATCAAATGCCGCCACTGTGCCCCATCAAATGCCATCACTGTTCCCCATCAAATGCCATCACTGTGCCCCGTCAAATGCCATCACTGTGCCCCGTCAAATGCCATCACTGTGCCCCGTCAAATGCCATCACTGTGCCCCGTCAAATGCCATCACTGTGCCCCGTCAAATGCCGCTACTGTGCCCCATCAAATGCCATCACTGTGCCCCTTCAAATGCCATCACTGTGCCCCATCAAATGCCATCACTGTGCCCCATCAAATGCCATCACTGTGCCCCATCAAATGCCATCACTGTGCCCCATCAAATGCCATCACTGTGCCCCGTCAAATGCCATCACTGTGCCCCGTCAAATGCCGCCACTGTGCCCCGTCAAATGCCGCCACTGTGCCCCGTCAAATGCCGCCACTGTGTCCAGCAATTGCCGCCAGTGTGCCCCTTTAGATTCTGCCAGTGTGCCCATCAATTTTCGCTACTGTGCCCCATCAGATGCTGCCAGTGTGCTGATCAATTGCCGCTACTGTGCCCCATCAGATGCTGCCAGTGTGCCCATCAATTGTTTCTACTGTGCCCTTCAGATGCTGCCAGTGTGCCCATCAATTGTCACTACTGTGCCCCATCAGATGCTGCCAGTGTGCCCATGAATTGTCGCTACAGTGCCCCATCAAATGCAGCCAGCCAGTGTCAATTGCCCCTATTTGCTCACCTTTTAATATGATATGAAGATGAAGTCTGCATCTGGTGGTGGGGCAGGGCAGTCTTCAGCCAGCGCCGTCCGGTCTTCTCTAACTCAGACTCAGACAGGAGGACTCAGGAGGAGGCAGTGAGCCGGGCCGCTCGGGCGGGAGGAGAAGGAGCCTACCTGGGCCCTGGAGGAGGATGTCAGACCGTCGGAGATGTCGCGGCGGCGACATCAGTGCACTGAGTGCAGGGCAGGCAGCGGGAGGTCGGGACGGACCAGGTCCAGGCTGAGCAGCCGAGGTCACTCACTGGGCTGCTGGGCTGCGCTGGGCAGTGAGCTGGAGCCTGGAGCAGTGGAGCGTGGAGGAGGTCGGAGGGCTCGGTCTGCGCCGCGGTAGGTGAGTGATGCTGAGCTGCTCTCTCTGCTTGCACCGCGGCTGAAGGAGGAGAGGAGGAGGAGGTGGGGGTGGAGTCGGAGCCTCAGAGAGAGCGGGGCACGGTGACGTCACTGGTTGCTACACGCCAAGCGGGGCGTCCCTAGCAACCAGTGATTTTGAATTATTTAATTACAGAGGCACTGCGGCAGTGAGTGTGGCAGGCTGTCAGGCAGTCCAAAGTGTTTGATTCTGGGATACTCTATTGTCCCGGATTGAAGGCTCCCGGGACACGGGACAGAAATTTAAATTACGGGACGATCCCGGGCAAACCGGGACACGTGGTCACCCTACGCGGCACACTGGTTGAGAAAGGCTGCCATAGATAGTGGTGTTACAGGTGAACTGGTGAACACTGCTTGAGATAATACTGCAGAGTGCATAAGATCTTTTACTGGATTTTCAGCAAGATCAATAGGTGTTTTTGCACTTACCGTACAGATGTAACATAATGCATTTAATGGTAAAGTTCATTGTAAGGGTTTACCCACTTTCTAACACCCACCTGCAAGTCTCAACCTCCCTATAAATCTGCCTTTACATCTGGGGCACCCGACTTTCTGATCACGTGACCACTGTGGCTTGGTGTGCAGCCACAGTGGTATGCAGTTTTGATGACCTTGCAGGTATAACACGAAAAAAGATTAAAGGGTCACTAAAGGAAAACATTTTTTTTGCTGAAATGACTGTTTACAGGGTATAGAGACATAAAAGTTAACTGATTCCTTTTAAAAATGATTACAAATAGATACAAATCCATCATATAATGTGCCTTCAGGTTAGTTTCACTTTTAAACTGGTTTCATGTTCCTGTGAACTAGAGAGACACACAGAACAAAAACAAACAAATACAGGGCAGTGTTTTGTTTTTAAAATGAATCTGATTGGTTCTGTTATGTTTTAGACACACAGTAATGACAGCTTAGACCACCGTGAAAAGCTCCCAGTACTGTGGTTATAAGGAGCCAGACAACCAGGAAGTGTGGAGATCACAGCAGAATTACAGCAACTTCAAAGCAAAAACGAACATTAAGGACATGAAACCAGTACTGCAGTAAGGTAAAGGAAGCTATTAAGCTAAAAAAAAAAATCCTTTAGTGATCCCTTAACCACTTACCATTTTGCTGGTCAAAGACTGGGCCACTTTTTGCGATTCTGCACTGCGTCGCTTTAACTGACAATTCCGCGGTTGTGCGACGTGGCTCCCAAACAAAATTGATGTCATTTTTTCCCATAAATAGAGCTTTCTTTTGGTGGTATTTGATCACCTCTGCGATTTTTATTTTTTGCGCTATAAACAATTTTGAAAAAATGCTATATTTTTTTATTTTTTCTATAATAAATATCCCCAAAAAATATATAAAAAATTTTTTTTCCCACAGTTTAGGCCGATACGTATTCTTCTGCATATTTTTTGGTTAAAACAATCGCAATAATTGTTTATTGATTGGTTTGCGCAAAAGTTATAGCTGCTACAACATAGGGGACTGTTTTATGGCATTTCTATTAATATTTATTTTTTTACTATTTATGGCGGTGATCAGTGATTTATGGCGGAAACAGCGGACACTTTTGACACCATTTTGGGACCATTGTCATTTTTACAGTGATCAGTAATATAAAAATGCACTGATTACTGTAAAAATTACACTGGCAGTTAAGGAGTTAACCACTAGGTGTCGCTGCAGGGGTTAAGTGTTCCCTAGGAAGTGATTCTTACTGTTAGGGGTGTGGCTACACGTGACACGTCACTGATGACCGTTCCCAATCATGGGGAAAGGTCATCAGTGACAGTGTCACTAGGCAGAATAGGGGAATGCCCTGTTTACAAAGGCATTCCCCTTGCCGATCGCAATCGCGAGACTCCCGGGAACATCGAGTTCCCGGGACCCGCGGCCGCACTGGTGAGGCACGTGGTGGGAGCGTTCGCACTGGGCGGCAGATTTAAAGGGACGTACCTGTACGCCAATCTGCCTGCCCGTGCCATTGTGTCAACGTAAATAGTCGTGCGGTGGTCGGCAAGTGGTTAATAGAGTTACTCTTTAAGGGTGCATGCTTATTATTTTTTGCCCAAGTTCTAACAAATTAGTGATAAAAGGTTAAGTGCTATGCTGCACCTCACACAACAGGCCATTAAAAAATACAAAACCTCTCTTACCATTCAGTTTCTAAATGCAGCCATGGTTTAGAGAACCATGGTCTCTTTAGTTCTCTAAAATTAATTAACTTAGGGACTTGGGAGACTTTACGGCTACCCTCTACAACCAGGAGGAGTCCTTTTCGTGACACTTGGAAACCATGGCAACACTTTTTTTTCACGGCTGCCTATTTACTGGAGGTCTTGCAACGTCGCCGATTTTTCCAGGCACTGTAACGAGGCTTTGAGTGAGAGGATTTTGTTTTTCTGGTTCTTAATGTCTCTCTTTGGCTTTTTCCCGCTCCTTTCATTTTTTTTTTCCTGCTTTGGGCTTTTGCCCTTGTCTCTTTCTTCTGTGTGTGCTTCCCTTCCACTCTCTCCATCTATTCCTTCCCATTCCTCTCCCCTCTTCTGTTGTTCTCCCTTTCTGTATTTGCACATTTAGCTTGAAAACTTCTTTGCTGTTATTATGTATCTGATCATGTCTAGCAGACCTTGCTCCTTTATTGGGTTATACTGGCCACTGGGGGATCTCTCCTGACCCCGGTTCTCCTCACTTTATATCCCACACAGTTGCAACAACTTGGTAAGCATACACACGGCAAAACATTTTCATTCCTGCTGTGTACCAGGGATGGACTTGCCATTGGGACTACAGCTGGCTCAGTGGGCCGGCTTTAGTGACAGCGGACGGCTGCCACCCTCCCCTCCTCTGTCTCTCCCTTCCCGCAGCGCTCACCTCCTCTCCCTCCCCGCAGCACTCACCTGGGAGGACAAAGAAGCGGGGGAGGACCAGAGGAGCAGGGGGATGACAGAGGAGCATGGGGAAGGGGACAGACAGCTGACTCAACAGCTATGGCCTGGGAGTTTCTCACTTCTGCCTAATCTTGTCCCATAAGGGGGGGGGGGGCACCAAACTGATTCTTTCCCCCGGGTGAAATAATGTCTAGCTTCCTCACTGGTACTGCCTATAAGTACCAGCCATTCTACTCTAATAAAGTAGAACGGCTAGTGGCTAGTGAAGTGGGAGAGGGGGCTTGGATGGCCGGGGGGGTTCGGGAGTTGTCCAGGCCGCCATGGGAGAGATCTGTCAAAGTGGGCCAGTCTGGATGAAGTCCAGGGCCACATTTTTGTCCCAGTCCAGCCCTGCTGTGTACCGTAGTGACATAATAGACATACTACGTGGTTTTCAGCTCTTTAGCCACCCTTTGGGCAACTTCTGCTAATTTTGTCTGATTGTTAGCATTGGTTCGGAGCATGCATGTTTCTACTTTGGATTTTAGTCAGACGGATTTGTGTACACACGATTGGATGATCCGACGTAACACATTTGTTGTCAGAAAATTTGAGAGCATGCACAGAGAACATTTGTTGTCGGAAATTCTGACAACAATTGTCCGATGGAGCATACAGACTGTCAGATTGTGTGATAAAACATGTCCATCGGACCATTGTTGACGGAAAATCTGATCGTGTTTATGGGCCTTTTGAATATAGGCTTGGAACTTTGGAGACATTTACCACTGCGCCTCCTCAGTTTATATCTGATTTGGAACTTGTTATATTTTGTATGCTCTGATTTGTTGAGCTGCCTTTGTTGTTCTGATGATGTTTATGTGATCAGCATACTTGTGTCATTGTATCTTGCATTACCCCTGCCTTTCTTTATATAATATCATTTTTAGTTAAATAACGAAATTGCAAAAAAAAGTGTTAAAGATTAAACTACAGGTTTGGCTTAAGGTTAGGTTTAGTAAAGTGTGTGTGTGTGAGGAGGGGTATAAATGTGAAATTCATGAACAACGATTTAACATATTGGCCCAGATTCACAGAGATCGGCGTATCTCTGTGCATCAGCGTATAGCCTGTACCCGTGTACCCATGTAACCAATAAAGTACTTTTATTCAAGAGCATCCGAGTTGCCAGCCCTTTTTGATTTAAGTGCAATAGTCCAGCGATTTTTTTTTTGTAAGACAATGGATAAAAACACTTATAGAATGTAGTAGCAAATCAGGCACATCAATAAGTTTAGTGCTCCTGGTATGGTATTCCATGTCTCTGTGACAACCAGAAACTGCAGAAATAGAAGGTTCATGGGAGCTAGATGCACACTGCACTTTTGGAAGCCTCGTAGAACTCAAGCACCGGAAGTGTCGTCAGGATGGAGCAGTGATGTGTTTGGGAGCATGCTCAGTGGTTACTACCTATTCCGGGTGCTTTACTTCAAGTGTTTGTCAGCTTGCTAGCAGTCACATGTGGTGTAAAACTGGCCATGCACTGTAATAATTCTTGAGCCCCCATCCACACTAAACAGTGTGGATGGCGAATCTCTCTTGCCAGCTTTTGTATTTTAACAGCCGACAACCGCTGCTGTCAGAATACCACATTGGTGGCTGCATCTGACAGTATTCTGCCTGGCTTCTCCAATTTTCAGATCGAATTATGTTGGGTGGGAGGATGTTCACAGGGCCAAATACAGTGTTAATTTCAGCTGTCTCATCAGGAAAATGAGCTCAGTGTAAGGTTCAAGGAACATTTTTCAATCAGGACAAATCTAAAAAACCTCATGGGGCTTGTAACATCTTAGACAGCTGAACTCCATCAGAATATTCTCAAATGGTTCCATAACGTCCCACAAACTGTTGTTTTCACCAAGGCCTGAGAGAAAATCTAGCTGAAATGTCCACCTTAAATAACGCTTTTGCCAGCCAAAAATAATCTCTGGCAGACACATTCACATTTTGCACATTGAATAGTAAACAAATACAAATGCAAAAAGTTTTAAGTAAAAACTAACAAAGCTAGCAACATCTAAAAATAAAAAAAGGAACAACATGTCCTGTTGTGCGGAAAAAAAATCAGCATGACTAATTAAAGCTTAATACATTAATCCTCTGATCTTGTAAAACACAGCAAGGTCTTTGTTGTATAATTAAAAAAAAAAAAAAATCTTCTCCAATAGATAAGCATCACATTTCAGGCTGAATGCTCAAATAGATCATAATACTTTAAAAGCATGCCGATAATCACCTTCTTTATTTTGGACATACAGTATACGAACATTCGAGGAACATAAGAAGAGATGCACAACAAAGGATTTCTCTCTGCCATTATCCCATCATCATTCCCTATCATTTTAGGCAATTTGATAGATTTGTCTGGCTGTTCAGAAGCATAAGCAAAGAGATATTTACAATACATGTGTAACAGATTGTCCTACTAGGATGATAGCCTATCTTCAGTGGCCCATCAATAATATAATATCTACCAGTAAGACTGCCATTAGATTGTCAGGGTTATTTGAGTGAACAAATATAATGGCCCATAACTACACACCTTATTCCAAATGATTGCATGGTAAATAAAGATAATATAGATTTACCATTTATACTATGATGCTGCATTATATAGTGAGTAAATAAATAATTAGACAGATAGATAGAAATATATATACAGTGGGGATCGAAAGTTTGGGCACCCCCAGGTAAAAATTTGTATTAATGTGCATAACGAAGCCAAGGAAAGATGGAAAAATCTCCAAAAGGCATCAAATTAGACATTCTTATGTCAAAAAAAGTTAGATTTTATTTCCATCATTTATACTTTCAAAATTTACAGAAAACAAAAAAATGGTGTCTGCAAAAGTTTGGGCACCCTGCAGAGTTAATATCTTGTACTGCCCTCTTTAGCAAGTATCACAGCTTGTAAACGCTTTTTGTAGCCAGCCAAGAGTCTTTCAATTCTTGTTTGAGGTATCTTTGCCCATTCTTCCTTACAAAAGTCTTCCAGTTCTTTGAGATTTCTGGGCTGTCTGTCACGCACTGCTCTTTTAGGGCTCTTTCACACGTCCGCTCAGTTTTTTAGATCATTTTTTTTTTCATCAGTTGATCCGTTTTTTCATCTGTTTTCCGTCCGTTTTCATCCGTTTCCGATCCGTTTTTCGTCCGTTAACGTCCGTTTTCCGTCCGTTTTTCCATCCGTTTTATTTTTTGGGGCTTTTTACATATTTTGATGAAAAACGGATGTTAGCGGGTCGGATGGTAAATGGATCGTCCGCTAACGTCCGTTTTTTGTCGGTTCCGTTTTTATGACGGAAGAAAAATAGGGTTTTCTTCCGTTCAAAAAAACGGAGCTTAACGGAGACGGATGTTAACGGACGTTAGCGGATGCTCATCCGCTAACGGACGCTAACCCATAGGAAAGCATTGCGGTCCGTTAACGGACGTCCAAAAAACGGACGAACGGAACGGACGTGTGAAAGATCCCTTAAGGTCTATCCATAGATTTTCAATTATGTTGAGGTCAGGAGATTGTGAAGGCCATGGCAAAACCTTCAGTTTACGCCTCTTGATGTAATCCCCCGTAGATTTTGAGGTGTGTTTAGGATCATTATCCATTTGTAGAAGCCATCCTCTCTTTAAAGCTGAGGTTCACCCAAAAATCTACTTTCTGCCATTAGATCCAGCATACTGCTGACATCTGCAGTATGCTGTTTTTTTTTGTTTTTTTTGTACTTATCGTTTTATCAGCCGTTGTTATCCGACTCCGAGCGGGGATTCCTTCTGGGTATAGGCGTTCCTAAGCCAAGCAGAGTTGATTGACGGACTGCTAAAGCGCCTCACGCCTTCCGAAAATACCTGAAGTGACACTCGGGTGTTTACGGCGCCTGCGCAGTCAGCTCTACACGGCAGGCGCCGTGTAGCGCGTAAACACCCGAGTGTCACTTCGGGTATTTTCAGAAGGCGTGACGCGCTTTAGCAGCCCGTCGATAAAATCTGCTTGGCTTAGGAACACCTATTCCCCGCAGAAATCCCCGCTCGGAGCCGGATAACAACGGCTGATAAAACGATAAGTACAACAAACAAAAAAAAACAGCATAGTGTAGATGTCAGCAGTATGCTGGATCTAATGGCAGAAAGTTGATTTTTGGGTGAACCTCCGCTTTAACTTCAGCTTTTTCACAGATGGCATCAAGATACCATCCAAAATTTGCTAAAATTTTATTGAATCCATTTTTCCTTCTACTCGTGAAATGTTCCCTGTGCCACTGGCTGCAATACAACCCCAAAGCATGATTGACCCACCCCCATGCTTAACAGTTGGACAGAGGTTCTTTTCATTAAATTCTGTGCCCCTTCTTCTCCAAAAATTCCGGCCAAAAAGTTATATTTTAACCTCATCGGTCCACAGAACTTGTTTCCAAAATGCATCAGGCTTGTCTATATGTTCATTTGCAAAGTTCAAACGCTGATTTTTGTGGTGAGGACGTAGAAGAGGTTTTCTTCTGATGACTCTTCCATGAAGACCATATTTGTACAAGTATCCCTTTATAGTGGAATAGTGTACCACAACTCCAGTGTCTGCCAGATCTTTCTGGAGGGATCGTGCAGTCAAACGTGGGTTTTGAATTGCTTTTCTCACAATCCTGCGAGCTGTTCTGTCTGATATTTTTCTTGGTCTTCCAGATCTTGGTTTAACTTCCACTGTTCCTGATGACTGCCATTTCTTAATTACATTCCGAACAGAGGATATTGACATCTGAAAATGCTTTGCTATCTTCCTTCTCTAGCTTTGTGAGCGTCAACTATTTTCAGTTTCAGTTTTCTAGACAACTGCTTAGAATAACCCATGGTGCTAATTGTGGGGGCAAGGTCAGATGAGTCTGGGCATTTAAAACCTTTGAGATTGACATCACCTGGTATTCCCAGATGATGATTGAGAACAATCCATGACACTGGCAGGTCTCAGCTTTGCAAAGGGGGCAGTGCATGCTATAAATTCTGCAGGGTGCCCAAACTTTTGCAGACGCAATTTTTTTGTTTTCCGTAATTTTTAAAGTTTAAATGATGGAAATAAAATCTAACATTTTTTGACATATTATAAGAATGTCTAATCTGTAATTTGATGCCTTTTGGAGATTTTTCCATCTTTCCTTGGCTTCGTTATGCACATTAATACAAATTTTTACCTGGGGTGCCCAAACTTTCGATCCCCACTGTATATATATATATATATATATATATATATATATATATATATACGTACTGTATGTACATACAATATATTCTGATAGTAGTTTTGCACAATGATTTCTTTCACAATCCAAAGCTAATGTTAGGGCAATTATCTTTACAAAAGATAGAATGTAAGCCTTTAGGGTAACAATAAAAGTTTTTTTTTTGGTTGTTTTTATCGTCCAGGTACTAATCTTATCTATGTACTGTATGTGTACATTCACTTGTAGTCTAAAGTTGATTATACCAGTGGCAGAACAACCAGTGTTGCACCAGTCGCTCTTGCGACTGGGCCCTGCCATTCTGCCAGTATGGGGGGGCGCCGCCAGAAGGATCTTCTGATATTTACCCAGAAGCGATGATCGGAGAGCAGACTGGTCACCCAGCGTCTCCGCCCATTGAGTTCTCAGCTGCACTGTGTATTACTGTATACTGCCATAGTAACTGTACAGCGGACTGCTCACCCAGAGCCACTTAGTTTGCAGCTGTACAATCTCCATAGCCATCAGGAGGTAGAAGCTGGTTACTATTGTTAAAAAAGTAAAAAAGTGATAAGCGCTCCAGGTATGTGCAAAATGCAACCAAGGTGTATACGTAAATGAATAAACCACAATCAAAAGGATAAAGTGACCAAGCTCAAAAAGTGCAGTACGTGCCGAAAAATGATTATAAAAAAGCATATAATCTGATGTGATACATAGAGAGGATATCCAGTCCTCTAGAAGTCCATAAGCTCTGTAAAGCTGACACATAGATATATAAAAATAATATACCGATAAACAAAGTGTATATAGGATGGTTTAAAGGTGAGTGAACAAGTGTATAAAAGTGCAACAGTGGTGTTGATGGGACAGTCTATAGGTAGAGATGGTGAGATGCATCCAAAGAAGATATCTATGTAGAAGGTAGCAGTGAAACAATCCTCATTAGTCTTGTAGTGCCCTTACCATGAAGGTGCTATATGTGCGCATATAGGGATATCCCTCCGGGTCTGCGATCGTTCCTGTTCTGGGGACAGTCAGTGTATGTTGTTCCAGCAGCTGTGTTCAATTAAGCTCTCCTGGGCGTGTGTCTCCCGATGTCCTCCGGATCTCCGGTCACCTTTCTCCTAGGGTCACTTATTTCCAATGTCTAGTAACTGCTGCATACCTCCATAATGTTCTCAATTGTATTGTTCAGTGGGTAAAACAGTGGGGTGGGGAGAGAAGAAAATAGCCTCCAATGGTGTAGTTTGATTAAGCATCCAAAGGAATTTATTAAGGGTTAAAAAAGCAAGTGGCACACACAGTGCTTAAATAGCAAAATAGCGTATAAAAAACAAAGTACAGACGTGGCGTTTTGAAATTGCCGCCTTGCGTCTGATAGCCTCCGGCTTGTGTGAGTATAATCCTCGGTCTCGACTCGGCCGAGTCGAGACCGAGGATTATACTCACACAAGCCGGAGGCTATCAGACGCAAGGCGGCAATTTCAAAACGCCACGTCTGTACTTTGTTTTTTATACGCTATTTTGCTATTTAAGCACTGTGTGTGCCACTTGCTTTTTTAACCCTTAATAAATTCCTTTGGATGCTTAATCAAACTACACCATTGGAGGCTATTTTCTTCTCTCCCCACCCCACTGTTTTACCCACTGAACAATACAATTGAGAACATTATGGAGGTATGCAGCAGTTACTAGACATTGGAAATAAGTGACCCTAGGAGAAAGGTGACCGGAGATCCGGAGGACATCGGGAGACACACGCCCAGGAGAGCTTAATTGAACACAGCTGCTGGAACAACATACACTGACTGTCCCCAGAACAGGAACGATCGCAGACCCGGAGGGATATCCCTATATGCGCACATATAGCACCTTCATGGTAAGGGCACTACAAGACTAATGAGGATTGTTTCACTGCTACCTTCTACATAGATATCTTCTTTGGATGCATCTCACCATCTCTACCTATAGACTGTCCCATCAACACCACTGTTGCACTTTTATACACTTGTTCACTCACCTTTAAACCATCCTATATACACTTTGTTTATCGGTATATTATTTTTATATATCTATGTGTCAGCTTTACAGAGCTTATGGACTTCTAGAGGACTGGATATCCTCTCTATGTATCACATCAGATTATATGCTTTTTTATAATCATTTTTCGGCACGTACTGCACTTTTTGAGCTTGGTCACTTTATCCTTTTGATTGTGGTTTATTCATTTACGTATACACCTTGGTTGCATTTTGCACATACCTGGAGCGCTTATCACTTTTTTACTTTTTTATTACTTTTTGTGTTATGTGAACACTTTTAGATATAGCTGCCCCGGGTATTCTATATATATATTTATTCATTTAATATATTATTTACACTATTTTCACACTTTGGTCTACTCACAGTAGCGCATTGGAATTATATATATATTTTTCATTGGTTACTATTGTTAGTTGACAAGGTGGAGTGAAGGGGAGGTCCCGGAGGAGGTCTCTGCCATCTGAGGACATTCCTTCTTGGGATGGTGACCTGGAGACACCTGGAGGGAGCCGGAGCATACATGGAACATGAAGCACAGAGTCCCAAGCTAAAAGTGAGAGAGTGAGTGCCATAGATTCCAACCCCTAGCAACACTGCTACTGATCCCATAACCTCGGACTGCCACTTCCCCCACACAGCACTGACACTGCTCCTATCCCACCACCAGTGTCACATCCATCCAGGGCAGGACTTAGTGTGGTGGGAGCCCCTGGGCTAGAGTGATTGAAGGAGCCCCCTGGAGTCGATAAGCGGGGGGGATCAAAGTTGTTGAGCGGGGGGGGAATGATAGCGATCAAGTGAAGTTGTTGAGCGGGGGGGCCACAGCACGATCACAGTAGCTGAGCGGGGGTGGCGATCGTAGTTGTTGAGCGGACCGCTGGACGGACTTCTTACTTCTACGTCCACAACGGCATGGCTCTTCCTGCTTCCCCCTCCTGTGCTGCAGGGCTCTTCCTGCTTCCTCCTCCCTGGGCCCCCGATTGGGCAGGGCTCATGGGCTTGAGCCCAGTCAAGCCCAATGGTAAGGTCGACCCTGCATCCATCCCCACACACACACCAACACTGCTCCTGTTCCCTTTCCCCCAGCATCTGCCACTATACCCACCCCCCTAGTGTCTTCCAGTGATCCCCCCTAGTGTCTGCCACTATACACCCCAGCATCTACCACCATACCCCCCATCATCTACCATTGACCCCCCTAGCATTTGCCACTGATTCCACCCCCCACCCAGCATCTGGACAGATTGATTTCTCTTTACGCCTCCCCTCCACTCCTCCTATCCAGCTTCTTTCTGCTCCCCCTGGGCCACTGTGCTATCTCCTGGCTTCCCCCCTCCCCCGCAGCACTGCCAGGGGATTTGTCAGGATGAAGAGCAGGGAAAGGTCTGGTAAAAACGTAATTTACCAGACCTTTCCTTCTCTGAATGGACAGAGCATTTACAATGCTTCAGTTTGTGAAAGAAAGGGAAGATTAAGGGATGTGTCCTCTATCTCCTTTCTCTGTAATAAAGGTGGAACATCAGAGGTCTGTTTAGACCCCTGATATCTCACCAAAGCCCCCCAATGGGGCTCCTAATTTTTTTTTAAATGTTGTAAAAAAAATGGTAAAAAGTAATAATAAAAAAATAAATACTGACACCAGTGGCAGAACTACCAGGGTCGCACTTGTGACCAAGCCCTGGCGCTCCGCCACTAGGCTTCGGGGGAGGGGGTCGCAGGCCTGTGAGAAAGGGCCCCGGCTTGCACTGGGCCCTGAAGGTTCTAGTTACACACCTGGATTATACGCATTGGATTTTCATTTGAATGTTTGATAATCTTGGAAAACTGTTTGTTAGAACATTCTATTAAGTCAACCTTATTCTGAAACCTTTAGCCCCCTTGCCGCCCGGCCGGACAAAAGCACTTTGTTCTGGAAGGACACCATAAGATGTCCTTCCAAAATTTGGCGGCGCTCCGGTGTGATCTGTCACCTGCCATGTCCACTGGACACGGCTGATGACAGATCACTGTATTGGCCCACTGCTGGTGCCATGTAATCACTGTGGCCTTTCATTGCATACTATTGTGATGAGCTCTGTGATTAGTTACAGTCATCACATGGTACAGATAGTGCCAATCACAGCCCATCTGAACCATGTGGCCAATCACAGCTAATCCAAATAGTAAAAACTATCTCGAGATGCGCGGAGTAAGTGTAAATTTGCGCCGTCGTATCTATGCGCCGTACCCACAGAACCAGATACACCTGAAAATAGGCATCCTGCGCTCCCATTGATTTCCTATTCAAATATGCAAATGAGGGAGATGCACCGATTCCCGAACGTACGACCGCCCAACGCAGGCTACGCGCGGTGCGCGTAAGCTGTATGTCCGGCCTAAACTTGCCCCTCATAAAGCAGGTGCAACTCAGCACCAGACATGTGCAGGTCAGCTGGAGAGTAGCTTCAGCAGCACCGTTACGGATGAGCTGAGCAACCACACTTGCAGGACAAGACTTCTGTATGCCAACATGCCAGGGGCAGGCATGGTCATAGCACTACTAGTGTGTGCCCAGGCGCGTAGAAGGAGGAGGTCATGGGAGAGGATATACCGAACGCGCATAAACATCTTTGGCATGGGGGATTCGGAGGTGTATCGCATCTTCAGATTCAACACTGATGCCATCCTAGAATTAACCAGAACCCTGCAGAATGACATCACCAGCCAGACACACCGCTCACATGCAGTGCAGCCACTAGTCAAGGTACTGGATCTTTTCAGCGTACAAGTGGAGTTGTGGCTGGGATGTCACAAACCAGCATGAGCAGATGTGTGCACCAGGTTATCCCCGCAATCCTTACACCCATGTCCCACCACATCATCAGACCCACCCAGGAGCATCTGCGGAATAAGGCAAGGGCAGATTTTGTCAGAATTGCAGGATTCCCACGCACTGTGGGGGCCATTGATTGCACACATGTGGCACTACAGCCCCCCCGTGACACAGAGCACATATACCGCAATCGGAAGCATTGGCATTCCATCAACATACAGGTGATAGTCGATGCCCAAGGCCTCATATGGCACGTCCGTGCTAAACACCCCGGGGCCAGCCACGACAGCTACATATACTGTCAAAGCACCATCCCAACAGAATTTGAACAGAACGTGTATGGGGACCGCTGGCTGGTTGGTGAGTGACATGGGAATCAGGCATGACTGTCCGACCCCATGATGCAGACATCACGAGGGGCACATGCATGACTAACATCCTCCTGTCTATTGCCTTCCAGGTGACTCTGCATATGCACTTGGACCCCATCTCATGACTCCATTCCGGAATCCCCAAACCCCAGGAGAGGAAAACTACAATGCTGCACACATACGTACCCGTGGAGTGGTGGAACGCACCTTTGGCCTCCTGAAGTCCCGTTTCCGATGCCTGGATAAGTCTGGGGGGACCCTGTTGTATTCCCCAAACTTTGTGTGCCAGATCATCGGTGCATGTTGCATTCTGCACAACTTTGCCGTGAGAAAGGGCCTGGAGATTGACCTACGTGATGACCTGACCCCCGAACCAGGCAGCCCCCCCCAAACCGAAGATACCCAGTCTGCTGAGGGAGCAGCAATCAGGAGATGCCTCGTGGAACGTATCTTTGCACGTTAAACACACACATTCATCATGGCACAAGGAGAATGCATGCATGCACACCACTGTGGTCCCTAGCACACACACATCACATCCTCATCAAATTGGATTAGCCCAAGTCCACCGCACGGGACTTGGGAGCAACAACGCCACGCCAATTATGTTGCTGTACATTCATACACCATTCACACGGCCGAGGGTGACACCCCTTTGCTGGCAGGAGTGTCACCCCCCCACATTCACACACCAGTCACACTAATCTGCACGCCTCACCGTGTGCATTATGAATAAAAATAAATAAACACTCTTCACCAGAGCCATAATAAAAATAAATAAACACTCTTCACCAGAGCCATAATAAAAATAAATAAATACTCTTCACCAGAGCCAGAGAAAAAGAAAAAAAAACGAATTGCCCTGACTGCTGCCACGCCCACGGCCATGGCTCCGCAACTGCCTGGTTGACAGTGGGGGGGGACGGACATCAGGCGGAGGAGCATCCACCAGGGCTGGTATATATACTAGGGTTGTCCCGACACCACTTTTTTAGGACCGAGTACAAGTACCGATACTTTTTTTCATGTACTCGCCGATACCAATACTTTTTTTTAAATGTGTCCATGTGTCCCCAAATGCAGCCATGTATCCCCAAATGCAGCCATGTGTCCCCAAATGCAGCCATGTGTCCCCAAATGCAGCCATGTCCCAAATGCAGCCTTGTCCCCAAATACAGCCTTGTCCCCAAATGCAGCCTTGTCCCCAATTGCATCCTTTTTCCCAAAGAGAAAGCCAAGCCCCCCTCCCCCCGCCGCCGCCATCTAGTTGATCAGCGCGGGGAATAAACAGCTTTCATTAGAATAGCTGTGTGTTCCCCGCCGTGCGTCCTCATATATAGCCACTCCCCCTTGTCCGGGCACTTTGATAGACAGATCACCCGCCCAATCCTGGGATAGGTGATCTGTCTATCAAAGTGCCCGGACAAGGGGGAGGGGCTATATATGACAATGCGCGACGGGGAACACACAGCTATTGAAATTAAATCTGTTATGTTCCCCACGCTGATCAACTAGACAGCGGCGGCGAAGGGGAGGGCTTGGCTTTCTTTTTGGGGACTAGACGGCGGCAGCGGCAGCAGCTCATTTCCTCCATTAGTGCCACACCGGAGGACTGCTCTGCTCCGCTCTCCACTCGCTCTCCGCCCCCTCTAGACCCGCTCTCCGCCCCCTCTCCACCCGCTCTCGGGTGAAAAAAAAAGTATCGTGAAGCGAGTACTCGCGCAAATGCTCAGAATCGGTCCCGATACCGATACTAGTATCGGTATCGGGACAACCCTAATATATACCATAGTTTGTGGATTATAAAACTTGCCTACAGACTAAATAATATACACGGATTTGGGTTATTTTCACCAAAGAAATGTAGCAGTATACATTTTTGCCTAAATGTATGAAGAAAGATTATTCATTTGCACAATGTTATAACAAAAGCGAAGATTTTTATTTTATTTTTCGTTTTTATTTAGCAAAAATAAAAATACAGCAGTGATTAAATACCACCGAAAGAAAGTTCTATTTGTGTGAAAAAATTATACAAATGTCATATGTTGGGGGACTTGAAACCTCAGGGGCAGATGGGTCGAGGACTTTCCTATAATGGATACAGAGGATTGGGAGAAGATGTGGATATACCCCTTCTCACAATTGGTCTCCACAAGGGACAGACTGATCCAATTTAAAATCATACATAAAGTGTATTTCACACCTGCATAATTACAAATATAGACAAATATTCCAGATTCCTGTTGGCAATGCGCCGCACCCTCAGCGGACTTCATGCATGTTTCTGGACCTGTCCATAAGTAAATTCCTTTTGGAACCTCTGACCAATCGCCAGGTGGTCCGAACCCTTCTATTATTATTACTATATTATGCCCGCAAGGCAATTGTACTCAAGTAGAAATCCCCTATTGCACCATCCACAAATTTCTAGAGATGTTCAATTAGTGCTGTCCTACCACTGTACAAGGCCACTTATCTGTCTAGGGGGTGTGCTAAGAAGTTCCATAAAATGTGGAATATCTGGATGGAGTCTTTGGCCTGGATTCAGAAAGCACTTACGCCGACGTATCTCGATATACGCCACGTAAGTGTAAATTTGCGCCGTCGTATCTGTGCGCTGTACCCACAAAACTAGATATGCCTGAAAATAGGCTTCTTCTGACCAACGTAACTTTCTTATGCCGGCGTATCATGGGCGCATATTTACACTGGACGCATCTGGCACTCCCATTGTTTTTCTATTCAAATATGCAAATGAGGGAGATACGGCAATTCAGAAACGTACGTTTGTTCGGCGCAGGCTACGCGCGGTGCGCGTAAGCTGTACGTCCGGCCTAAAGTTACCCCTCATAAAGCAGGGGTAACTTTTCACCAGACTTGCACAGGTCAGCTGGAGAGCAGCTACAGCAGCACCGTAACGAACGAGCTGAGCAACCACACTTGCAGGACAACACATCTGTATGCCAACATGCCAGGCAGGGCCGCCATCAGGAATTATGGGGCCCCTTACACAGCTTCAGGCATGTGCCTGGGGGGTACTGCCGTGAATTGAGAAAGACGAACTAAAGAAGAATATATATAAAAAAAGGAACTAAAAAGATGTAAAAAATAATTTAAAAAATATCCAAATATTTTTATATTTTCTCAAAAATTTAAAAAAAGGGGGCTTGCCATCTGGTGTCCCTACCTCACACACACCACATCCACTTCATATTGGATTAGCCCAAGTCCACCATGCAGGACTTGGGAGCAGCAACGCCGCGCCAAGGCCCCAATGGTGTCGCTGTCCATTCATACAACATTCACACGGTCGTGGGGATAAATTCTCCCCGACGACCCAGGGTGACACACCTTACTGGCAGGTATGTCACCCCCACATTCACACACCAGTCACACTGTAGCCTGCACTCCTGATCGTGTGCATACATTTCAAAAATAAATAAACTCATATCCTGAGTATACAAATAAAAATAAACTCATATCCTGAGTATACAAATAAAAATAAAACTCATCACCTGAGTATAAACAAAAAAAATAAAACTCATCACCTGAGTATAAACAAAGAAAAAAAAACTCATCACGTGAGCATAAAAGAAAAAGAAAAAAATGCACTCATCTGCCCTGTCATGGGCTACGTCTGGTGCCCAGGCTCCTGGTCCTCAGTTGCCTGGGGGGAGCCTCAGGTGGGGGGTGGGGCTTCTGCAGGAGGATCATCCCCCGGTCTCTCCCTGGCTGGCTGCCTGCCCTCTAATGCCAGGGCAATGCGCCGGAGAAAGTTATTGGTCTCCACCTGCATCCGCAGCTGGCGGGTGGTGGTGTTGCGCTGGTGGCACCGTGTCTGCCTCCCCTCCGCCTGTATGGCCGCTGCCTGGCTCCTTCCCTCCACCTGCATGGCAGCTGTATTTGCCTGGACTGCCTCTGCCAGGCTCCTGACCTCTGTCACAAGGCCTGATGTGGTGGCCTGCAGCTCCCCCAGGCAGGTCACAATAGCTGTGCAGTTTCCACTCACATCCTGCAGGCTGTCAGTGATGGAGGTTGTCTGAGCAGCCTGCTGGGTGAGGGCCTGCTGGGCAGCCAAGGTGCAGGCAGCCTGGGTCTGGGCTGAGGAGGCCAGGCTCTCTCCCACACGGTGCAGGTCACCCACTAAAGCACCCATATAGTGGGTCTGCTGGGCCTTGTCCCTCGCCAGATTCTCCTCCAAGGCATCCGGATCACCCCTGGTTTTGCGGGTCGCCTTTCTGGGGGCAGGAGAAGCTTGGGGCAGGCTGGATGGGGAGGCCCTTGAGGGGATATCCCTGAGGGGGGAGGAGGCTCTTGAGGGGATATCCCTGAGGGGGGAGGAGGCCCTTGAGGGGCTATCCCTGATGAGGGAGGAGGTTTGGGAGGGTCCTGGGATGGGGGTCTTCTCCACAAGGTAGAAACCTTCCTTCATAGTAACGTGCTCCTCCTCTACTTCCTCTAGAGGTGAGGTGGGGGCACTCTCCTCCAGGGATGGCGTGGGTCGCCCAGCAGCCGACGACGGCCCAGCTGCCTCCAGCACATCTGTGGATGACACAAAACATTCACATGTTGGTGGACCCACACACTTGTCACATGTTCCCTTCCACCCCCACACATGCTACACACCGGAGAGAAGATAAAACACACTTACCTGTCCTCAAGGCCTGATCAACTGAATCATAGCCCTCCAGGCCCTCCACCTGCTCCCTCTCCAGGCACCTGGCAATGACCTGCTCTTCAGGAGTGAGGGTGATATTAGTGGCTGGTCCACCTCCCGTGCCCCTGGCATGCCTCCTGATCGTGGCCAGCTTCTCTCGCACCAAATCAGATCATTTATTTTTTTGGTTATGTCCCTGGGGGTCCTAACCTCCACGCCAAGGGCATTCATCTGTGTTCTAATCTCCAGCAGGATCTCATCTTTCTGGACCTTGCTGGTCGTGCCACTCTGTGCCCCATGGAGACACGCGCCGTACTTGGAGAGGGCCTCGATAATAATTGCCTTCTCCTCAGGGCTGAAATTTTTCTTCCTCCTATCCTTAGTAGTCACTGGTGCAGACATGGCTCCAAATGCAAAAGTACTAGCACCAAAAAATGCTTGTGTATTTTTGCACTTGACGGGCGCATGTCTGGGCGTATTTATGCACTGGGCATAGGCGGTGGGCCGGCGTATCTTAGGGTTACACCGGACGTAGTTGTGAGCATGCGCAGATGGGTACGGTAAATTCATCCACGTCACAGCGCATGCGCCGTTTAAGATACGCCCGACGTAAACCACTGCGAAACGCTCGGAAAATCATTTGCATGGGGTGACGCCCACTTACACTTACGCTGACCTACCCTGTCGAAAATACATTACGCTGGCGCATCTTGATGAGTAATGGCTTTCTGAATACACTACATGCCTCTCCGCGCTGCTCCGACGTAGTGTAAAAAAGATACGCTACGCCGGCATAAATATGCGCCAATGTATCTGAATCGCGGCCTTTAGCTACAAATGCAGATTCTCTGGACGACCAGGCTTTGAAATGTGTTCCTCCTTAAGTGGCGGAACTTTGTGTCTCTGCCACACTAGGTGGATGATTTCCTGTATGACTAGGTTCTGGGAGAGAGAGCATCTCATTATTGTGTCTGCCATTGAAGATTGCCTGGTAAAACCCCTGCACCCTAATTTGCATAGTTGGACTAAGCATACAACTCTTTGTATATTTAGGATGTTTTAGTTTTGCTTTTACTGATTTGTTTTTTGTTCTTTTGTGTCTCTGAGCCTGGGTATGCCCAAGAGGCTCTGTTTTGTAATCTACAATTAAAACTACAGTAACAAAAACAAAAAAAAATGGGTACAGTGTTGCAACACCACGCAAGTCTTTCAAAGTGTGACAGCACTAAAAGATGAAAACTTGCCTGGGCAGGAAAGGGGTAAAAGTGTCTGGTATTGAAGCAATTAAAATTTGTCTAGACTTGCTAATTGATATTCCAGATGTATTAAGCATTTTTCATTACAATATGTACACCTTTTCCCTAACGAAAACCAAGTTTACAGTTAGAAATTTGTTAGTTTTCAATGCTCCTTCTTTATATTTGTTTTTTGCTATGATTGAAATTGAGCACCAATTTGACTGTAGTATTAGAACAAAGAACACACATTTCAAAACATAAATTATTGAGCAACATTCTACCAGGGTATGGTCAGATTTACTTTTCATTTACCAAGTGTTATTTCACACCGAATTCTTGATTAATTATGTATTTCTGTTCCACTGTATCAACAAATGGATCTTACACCTAATGAGGAACAAATGACAATATGTCAAAGCAAGACACCTCCCCCGACACCCCCCCCCCCCCCCCAAAGCCTGTCAAGCAGAGACACCAGTGTGTACAGGAAAACAAAACTCTTTCCTGTGATGCTAGTGTTAACCAGCCCTTAAAGTCATTTTGTAGGTTTTTAATTACTCACAACTCTTTTCCAATTGTCTGTTAAAATAGACCTATAGGCAAAACTTTTTTTTTTCCATCTTTCATTTCCGATAAGGGAGGGTTATAACCCCGATTAGATTTTTTTTCACCATCTGTGTCCCATTGCAGAGATTTCTCTTCACTTCCTGTCCCATAGCCAATCAGAAAGTGAGAGGAAATCGCTGCAGATTAAGGGAATTCCTTGGGGACCCCCAGGTCAACAGAACTAGAAGATTTTCTCTCTATTACTTTCCTGAGGACAACCCAAAATTTGGGATTTTCTTTTACTTTCTAATGATAAAGGTTAAAAGGACAAATAGAGAGGGTGAATCTCCCTAAAGGGGACACAGACAGCAATAAAAACGGGGTCTAATCCCTCTCCACTATCTAAAACTAAAAAAAAAAAAAAAAAACAGTTTTGCCTTGTTATACTTTAATTTACAGTTCTGATATTAAATTGATTGTAAAGGATACTGTACAGATACAGGTCATACTTACCTGCTCTGTGCAATAGTTTTGCCCTGAACCTCCTCTTGTAGGGTACCCTGCTGCCACTGTCCACTGTGGGCTTGATCCCAAGCTGTACTGTGTTTGTCTATAGACACACATTGTGCTGCTCGGTTCTGCCCCCTGCTCTCTGCTCATAGCATTTGACTGACAGCAGAAGGAAACAAACGCTTGATATTCTGGTTTGGTAAATGTACAAAACCCAACAAATAGAAGGACCTGAGTTTGGCTGCAAAGCAGATGAAGCTTAACCCCCTGAGCGGTATTCCCGAGTGTGGCTCGGGGTGAGTTTTTTTTGCTACGATCGGTAACCCTGAGCCACACTCGGGTTTGCCTCGCTGGATGCAGAAAGAGGTGCCTTACCTTTTCCCTGTGATCCAGCAATGTCTTTCCCCAGTGCACGGCGGCCGGATGTCCACCCGATGCACTGTGTTCCTCTGATTCCCTTCCCTGCGAGCGTCGCGACGCAGGGAGGTGGAGCAGTGGGGAGCAAAATTCAAATAGTATAAGTAGCAACAATGTAAAAACACACTGATACTATTGGATTAAAATTAATTAATTGCCCCCCAGTGCTTTCTTCAGTGCCCTGTCTGCAGATTTACTGAACCAGTGTCTGTATACTGCACAGCGACCATGGCAAAGCGCACCTCTACCTCAAAATCGCTATGCGACCTGCTGCAAAACAGCGACAGCGATACGGAATCACTTGAGGAGGAGCTGAGTGACAGCGACGCGTGGGAAAGTTCGTCATCAGACGCAGAAAGTGATATGAGCGACGATCCTGCAACTGTGCCCAGCGATGTGCAGACTTGGTGCGCAATTGATTGCGGTGCGGAGCACGTAGCGCCCCCAAGATTTCCATTTACAGGAGCACCTGGGATAAAAGTGGACGTTGAGGATGACAATCCCCTGGAATACCTCCAACTTTTTTTGACCGATTAAGTGATCGCCAAAATAGTTTTGGAGACGAATCGATACCATGAACAACAATCTGCTACCCATCAGCGATTTTCAAGGTGCAGAAAATGGGAGCCAGTAACCAGCGATGACATCTGGAAGTTTATGGACCTCATCATTTTACAGGGAGTGGTGGGGAAACCCCTGCAAAAATGGTACTGGACCACCAACCAATTATTGGCCACACCTTTTTTTGGAACCGTCATGTCGGAGTATAGATTTTCACTGATCATGAAATATTTGCACTTTGCAAATAATGAGAACTTTGATGAGCGTTCTCATCCAGCTCCAAAGCTGAAAAAAATTTAGGAGGTTTACCAGATTATTTTGCAGAACTTCCAGTGGACCTATGTTCCTGAGCGAGACATTACCATTGATGAAAGTCTCATGGCCTACAAAGGTAGGCTCAGCTGTATACAGTTCATTGCATCAAAGCGTGCTCGCTTTGGCATAAAATCATTTATGCTGTGTGAATCCAGCTCTGGATATATCTGGAACTAAGTCCTGTACACTGGGAATGGGACCAAATTCTGTGATCGATTCAGCAGTTTTGGGATGGCAACCGCTTCCGTTCTTTCATTGATAGAGCCCTTGCTAAACCAGGGCTACTGTGTCACCACAGACAATTTTTATACCTCCCCAGAACTGTACGAGTTCCTTCTCCTAAATAAGACTGACGCTTATGGGACCGTGAGGCCTAACCGGCGTGACATGCCGTCAGCATTTTCCAAGAAAAAGCTTGGGAAAGGAGAAGTAGCTGCATGGCAAAAAGGGAAAATGTTGGCACTGAAGTGGTGGGACAAAAAAGACGTTTCCCTTATGAGCACAGTCCATAACACCTCGACCGCCATGGTACATACCAAAGGTGGCAAGGATGTTATGAAGCCACAGGTTGTGTTGGACTACAACCACACGATGGGAGGTATGGACAGGGCTGACCAGGCCATGACCTTTTACCCAGCAATGAGAAAGCAGCAGAAAAAGTATTATAAAAAAAATTCCGACATCTTTTGGAACAGTACCTCTGGAATTCCTTCATCCTGATGAAAAAAAAAAGTGACAGGCCTATGGTCCATGCGGACTTTGTGTGGAAGGTGGCAGAACAAATCTTCCTGAGGCATCAAACGCCAACGGCGGTAAACCGATCTGGACGTCGGGCTGCTGGTGTTGTGAACCCTGAACGACTGACTGGTTGTCATTTTTTGGACCACATTCCACCCACTGAAAAAAAAACAGCACCCACAAGGATGTGTGTGGTTTGCTGCTCCAAACGCGACGACACCGGAACAAAATCCGTAAAGAAACGTGTTCCTATTGTTCCGACTGCGACGTTGGACTTTGCGCTGTACCTTGCTTTAAAAATTTTCATACCCGAGACGTTTACTGAATAATGATTTTGCACCCTTGTTTGACCACCAAAAAATCGGAGTTTCTGAATATATTATTTGTTAAGATTTATTGAATAAAAAGTATTGTTATTATTAAATTATTATTTGTTATTATTTATTTTATTATAATTTATGATTTTGTGTTTCAAACTTTATCATCAGCACCTAAAATTGGAAAGAATCATACCGCCAGGGAGGTTAAAGTCTGCATCTCTGCAAGGCTGAGAGGAAAAAAAAAACAACTGTACATCTAATTAAAGCTTACAAAGAAACCATGGTAATTTACAGTGACTTGAAAAAGTATTCATACTCCTTGAAATTTTCCACATTTTGTTACAACCAAAAACGTAAATGTATTTTATTAGGATTTTATGTGATAGACCAACACAAAGTGGCACATGCCTTGAGGCGATTAAGTTCGCATTTGTTTGCGCTATATAAGTTTCTCACTCACTCACTCACTCACATGATTCTGATGTGAAGGGAAAATGATAAATGGTTTTCAAAATTTTTTGCAAATACATTTCTGAAAAGTATGGTGTGCATTTGTATTGCAGAGCCCCTTTCGCTGCATTTACAGCTGCAAGTATTTTTGGGTATGTCTCTACCAGCTTTGCAAATCTAGGGAGTGAAATTTTTGCCCATTCTTCTTTGCAAATTAGCTAAAGCTCTGTCAGATTGGATGGACAGCATCTGTGAACAGCATTTTTCAAGTCCTGCTATGGATTCTCAATTGGATTTAGGTCTGCACTTTGACTGGGTTAACACATGAAAATGCTTTGATCTAAAACATTCCATTGTATCTCTGGCTGTATGTTTAGGGCTGTTGGTTGTGCTATTGAAAGGTGAACCTCCGCACCAGTCTCAAGTCTTTTGCAGATTCTAACAGGTTTTCTTCTAAGGATGCCCTGTATTTGACTCCATCCATCTTCCTATAAACTCTGCCCAGCTTCCCTGTCCCTGCTGAAGAAAAGCTTCCCCACAACATGATGCTGCCACCGCTATGTTTCAAGGTGGGGATGGTGTGTTCAGAGTGATGTGCAGTGTTAGTTTTCCGCCACACATAGAATTTTGCTTTTAGGCCAAAAAGTTCAATTTTGGTCTCATCTGACCAGAGCACCTTCTTCCACATGTTTGCTGTGTCTCCCACATGGCTTCTCGCAAACTGCAAACGGGACTTCTAATGGATTTCTTTCAACAATGGCTTTCTTCTTGCCACTCTTCCATAAAAGCCAAATTTGTGGAGTGCACTACTAATAATTGTTTCTCTTACAAACCTCTGAAGGCTTCACAGAACATCTGTATTTATACTGAGATCAAATTACACACAGGTGGACTTCTGAAGGCCACTGGTTCCACTAGATTTTAGTTGGGGTATCAGAGTAAAGGGGACTGAATACAAATGCACGTCACACTTTTCACATATTTGTAAATATTCTTAAAAAACATTTATCATTTTCCTTCTACTTCACAATTATGTTCCACTCCGTGTTGGTCTATCACATAAAATCACAATAAAATACATTTACATTTTTGGTTGTAACATGACAAAATGTGGAAAATTTCAAGGGATATAAATAATTTTTCAAAGCACTGTATATTTACAATTATTAATTTGATGATTTTTATTTTTATTTTTAAACTGCCCTCACCCCTTTAAACTGAATAATTAGCAAGAAATACCTTTATTGCATAATTCTCATAGTAAAAGAACATCAGCTAGGAAAAAAAGACTAATGTTATGTGCCTTTTATTGCCAGGTGAAAAATTGATCCTAGCAGTAGTTCTAAATAGGACTAGGGTAAGCAATTTTTTTCAATGAAGTCCCTCTTTTCGCTGCTCATTTTATAAGTGTAAAATTAAGAAAACTGCACTGATGAATTACAGCTATCGTACAGATAAAGTTTTAGGCTTGGTAACCAAATAAACAGAATTTATTTTAATCATTTAAAAAGCTCTAGTAATCATTTCTAAAGTCCTAATCCCATATACATTTATCTAAATATTTGTAATGCTGGCATGAAATATTTAAAGGCAATCAAATACTGGCATTAGAAGCCTAAAAAAAAAATACTACAGTCCACTTCCAGAACAATAATGCTGTCTTGGAAGAGTAGTTACACAATGCATTCAGATGCCTCTCGTATAGGCACTTTGGGAAAAACCTTGTTGGGTGACCAGGTCACCATGTTTTCCTGAGAAAATTCAACCAGGAGGCTGCAGAGTGCAAGATTAGGCCACAATCATGTGCATGTCTTTGACTTGCTTTACAGTTCTTATAGCCTTTATCAGTTCCCCATTTCTCAAATTTCTATGTGTTTCTTATGAGAATAGCAGATTACATGTCATCTTCCTCAATTGCAGTTTTAGTGCAGTACTTCTTCTACCTTTATGCCATGGATATGGTGGAAACATGTTGTTCTCACGTAAGTCTCTTTAAAGTGTAATAAAAACTGAATTATAATAAAGTGTAAACCATAACAACAAACTTCTCTTATTTGCCTAATTTTGGTCTATTAAAGCGGTAGTAAAGTCTTTAAGAAAAAAAAAAGTTTCCCCATGCAAGACAATATCATAATTTGCTAGTATACACCACATACAAGCACATAACGAAAGACTTACCTTAAAACAAAGCCCTCCAGTGTTGCGCTGTCACCCCTGCAGAGGCTTCCATCTTTATCCGGTCTTCCTTCTGGGTTCGGGGAATCTGGCCATCTGATTGGTCGAGCTGCAAAGATGTCAATCACACGCATGTGCGCAGGAGTCTCAGCCTTTAGGACACAGCTTTGAAGGAACGACACGGGTATGCCAATCCTTCAGAGTGCATGCGCCAGTGATGTCACCGGCTGCTGTTCACTAGAATAACTCCTAAACAATTCATGTTTATTAGGACATATTTATTTGACCCACAGACAAACTGTATTATAAGCTTGCCCGTAGGTAAAAAATTGGGGTTATATATGTTTGAAAAGTACCTTTTATTTCATTCCAGAAATCCAGTAAGCTTGCAAGTTCTTGTGCACTCTACAGTACTTTCTGAAGAAATAATATCAGCCCTGGCCAGTTCACCTCTGAGAACTACAAAACACCTCTATCCCTATGTTAAAGAGATGAGGAGAGGGGTAGGTGTTCTGTTGTCCTTTTACACTTCCTGTCCTAGGGTGACAGCACTGCCCCTGCATTGGTACAGTACCCTTAGTGTTGGCAGTCTAAAGAATGAAGTATGTTACTGGCAAGATCGCCAAAGTAGAAAACCAAGAAGAAAGGAAGCAATGCAGCTTTTACTCTTGGGTGTATGCTCTCGATCCATTGAAAACTTCTGTATAACAAATATTTCCGATCAGTAGAAAAAAGAATCCAGTCAGGATCCAGCTTACTTTGCCCCTAAAACAAAATGATATGATGGCCAGAACCTTAAATATTCATGTCACAATAGCTCTCTTATAAGCTACACAACCTCAGGCAATGAATAGAGTACATACGACTGTTTTTCGGGATGTAAAAAATTTAGTTTTTTTTAATGTCATTAAAAACTATCGTGTGTGGGCTTCAGAGCATTTTTGACAACGTAAAAAATGGGCATTAAAAATTTAGAACATGCTCTAAATTTACACATCGTTTTTAACGTCGTAAAAAAATGGTCTGTGTGGGCTTTAACGACGTGAAAAACGTGCATGCTCAGAAGCAAGTTATGAGACGGGAGCGCTCGTTCTGGTAAAACTAGCGTTCGTCATGGAGATAGCACATTCGTCACGCTGTAACAGACTGAAAAGCACGAAGACTGAAAAGTGTGAATAGACTCTCACCAAACTTTTACTAACACCAAATCAGCAAAAGCAGCCCCAAGGGTGGCGCCATCCGAATGGAACTTCCCCTTTATAGTGCCGTGGTACGTGTTGTATGTCACGGCGCTTTGCTAGAGCATTTTCTTTTCACGATCGTGTGTAGGCAAGGCCGGCTTAACAATAATCGGGTTGAAAAAAACTTTGTTTTTTCTAGACCATTAAAAATGGTCGTGTGTACGCGGCATAACTATTACCAGCTGACTTCTCATCAGCCTGCCATTCTGTTCTTTTTTTCCCATATTGCAGTTTACAAAGTAAAAATAAGTTCAATTGGACCTTCTTTTGATGTAATCCAAAGTGTAACAAGAATAACAGCATACATGTTGCAAAAATAGAAAGATTCAAAAATGTTTTTCATTTGCCATAAGCCTCCGCAAGGAGAGTCTCTAACTTGCCATTCGGTCCAGCCTGCCATTCTATTCTATGTTCCTTTCATCCAGAGGGTTGGGGCCCTCACAGACATTAAACCAACCCTGGAACCAGCATAAACCCCTTTTTTATAGCATAACAAAACTGCTATTAGCAAAAGCCTGTAACAGTTCTTATTTAAACAATGGGTGGCCTTTTAACAACATTGGCTATTGTTAGGTAAAATGATATGACATGCTTCTTTATGATCTATAATTATTTTTGGTTAAAACGAGTCTCTCCTTTTTCACATTCAAAGCTATTGAGTATTACAATGGGTATTAAAAGCTTTCTTACATCTTTTTTGCCTTAAAGCATAGTGAAGAGCCAGCATGGATGAAGCCTGACATTCTACAAGTACAGTTGAGAAAGGTCAGCTCGTGTCAGAATTTTTATATGACAAATGCCTTGGATTTAGAAAATGTTATAAAGTGTCGCATTTAATGCCCTGTGGCAGAGAGAAACATTTAATTCCCTGTTACCTGCAGAGTGCAGAATTATCAGAATACACCAAGCTGCTACAGGTGATACTGGCCGCATAATTGACAAACTGAAAATGTAATCACCGCTATGGAGAGACATCAGCATGTCAGAACCTCCACAATATACACGCTTGACATCAGGTGCATGCCGGGCTGTTTGTACAGGCTTCAGCTGTCTCATCCACATGCAAACTGTGGGCAATCGTATAGTAAAGACATACTAACAGCTGATGTTCTTTATCCCTCCAGCATTTATTTACAGATGGATACCAGCTGACATACAATGTGAAGGTTGAACTTAAATATAAAAACTGCCCTTGTATCACTTTTTTTTAAAAAATAACAGTTTATTTTAATTCAGCGGTAATTTCTACCAAAAAAAAAGAGAAGTTGAAACCCAGAAACCTAAAAAGAGAAGTTGAAAATCTTTCTCTTAGTTTTTGTGTGAAAAGAATTGAACTTCTGTTATCTGATGGGGAAATTGCATATTACATATTTCCTTATTAATATTGTGGCTCATTAATGAATTCTAATATTCCAACCTAACCTCTTGGTTATGGAGGCCATATAAGGACATAAGCATGGTTTTACCTTATACCAAAGGAATGTTATTGTTAACTGACCAGGATGTGGCCGAGCCCACTTTCTTCTTTACGATTGGTCATTTCCTTACATTCAAGTTCTATATTAATACAGCCAAAACTTGTAAAGCCCTGTACACACGATCAGTCTAAACCGATGAGAATGGACTGAAGTTCAGTTTCATCGTTCTAAACCGACCGTGTGTGGGCCCCATCAGTCAGTTATCCTTCGGTCCAAAAATGTAGAACTTGCTTTAAAATTGAACTGATGGACGCCTAACCGATAGGTAAAAAACGATGGTTAGTGCAAAAAAGCATCGGTTCAAAACCCGCGCATGCTCAGAATCAAGTCGACGCATGCTTGGAAGCATTGAACTTTGTTTTTTTTAGCATGTTGTTGTGTTTTACGTCACCGCTTGGACTCGATCGTTTTTTTAACTGATGGTGTGTAGGCACGACTGACCATCAGTCAGTTTCATTGGTTAACCGATGAGAACGGTCCTTCAGTCCGTTCTCATCGGTTTAGACTGATCGTGTGTACAAGGCCTAAGACCTCAGTCTCATAACAGAGCTGCAATTAGGCATGCTTCTGTGTGATTATCTGGCCATGCCGTATGAAAAGCGGGAGGACTCCGCGGCAAAACGGTATCTTTTTTTAAAATTTTGTTTATCTGTATTTGTCGATACTTTTAATAAATGTTATACTTCTAAGTATTGAAGTGTAATCTTTCTTTACACATTTCATATACGACTTCAAAACCACAGATTTTTTTTTTTTTGCTTTCTGTAACCGTATTGAAGAGACTTCTCCTCATTTCCTGTCTTGGTGATTCTGTGAGAGTGTCATTTTAACAGGAAGTCTAGAGATATCTCTGTAATATCAAACAACAAAACAGTGTCCTATTGCAGAGATATCTCTAGACTTCCTGTTAAGATGACACTCTCACAGAATCACCAAGACTGGAAATGAGAAGTCTCTTCAATATGGTTACAGAAAGCAAAAAAAATAAAAAATCCATTCTAATAAAAAATTGTGTCTCCATTGGAGGCACTTACCCTTTCTTCCTGTACCAGTAAAAAGACAAAATGGGGGGAAATTCATAAAAAAAGGTCTGAGACAAGTTTTATATCAACTGGTGCCATGACTCAAAGTAGCCAATCAGCTTCTATCTTTAATTTTTTTCTACACTGCTTAGAAAATGAAAATTGAAAGGCTGATTTGCTACACTCCATTTTCTCAGACATGTTTTTAATTTCCCCCAATTAAGGGTCCCAGACAGCAGAAAAAAATGAGAGAAGTTCTAACTCTTCCATATCCTATCAAAAACGTTTTGGATATAACTGGGCCTTATTTAAAAAGAGAATCTTAAAACGGAGTTCCACCCTAAAAATGAACTTTCTATTAACAGCTTGCCATTAATGTAAAAAAAAAAACAATGTACTCAATTCTATCTGACTGGTCCTAGGTGGTTCAACTTCCTGTCTTAAGACCCCATTGCCTCCTGGGAAATGATGACACTCATTTCCCAGGAGTCTCTAGGCTTTACTGTGCCTAAAAATTACCCAGCATGCACCTCTCCCTGAAAACCAGTGCAATGCATACTGGGAAATGTAGTTCTTACATGAACGAGCGCCGCAAACCAGGAAGTGAATGAAAAAACAGAAACTAGAACACCGGAGGTGATATAGATGAAGGAATTTAATAGGTATTTACTCGTTTTTAACAGAATCATTACACTATTCTCTCTGACTACCTTGCAGACATTAGTTTTAGGCAAAAAAAATGTTTCCTTTACAACTCCTTTTAATATATTTTAGGGACTATTTAATGTGATTAATTTTAGCTTACAAAACAAATAAAAAATTATGCCTGGAACCCGGCTTTAAGAAGCAGTATATTAATCTTCTGTTAAAATGTGTTGCTTCCCCCAAACTCTTAAGTAAGAAAAGCACAGGAATCCAACAGCCAAATAACTTTATCCAATATGAACATATGGTTCCTGAGTTACATTACAGTTGTAGAATGGGTTGCCTTTTTAAATACAACTGCCTCCACTCTCACCTAGATGAGAATTACATGTACCTGCTCCCAAAGCTTTCTGGGATATGAATTTCACATATACCAGGCTTCACAAGCAAAGACTCACAGTGGCCGGAGGCCCACGTCATTGGAGGCTGGCTGTCTGAGCCAAAAAGAGGCAGCCAGACTGCTGACAATGTCAAGGGGAAACCTTGCAGTGGCAGAACTCCTGGGCAGGTTAGTATCTGAATTGAGGACAACCTTGAATAAAAGGTAAGAGGGAAGAAAAAGGAGAGGGGAAAAACAGACTGCATTTTACTGCCCCCAGCCACCTACATAAGCTGTGTAATGGTGGCCAAAGTGGTGGGTAGTACAAATTGCCGTGGCCAGGATTGTTTGCTTCTTGGCAAGGCAAAAATTATACAGCATGCCGCATTTGGCAGGCAGTACAGCCACCAAATGTGACCCATCCAAGTGAATGGGGCTGTACCACAACTGCCAGCCCAAAAAAAAATGTTTAGACAATACATACATGATCACATCTTAAAGATGATTGTGATATCTTTAGGTAAAAAATAAAAAAAAGTATTTATATTTTAATATATGGTTGCGGTTTTGTGGGACTTTTTAGGTGCAATACAAAAATAATCCAGTAGATTTCATTAAAGTAATTCAATATTTATATTTATTTAAACAAGATAATAAAAAAAGTTATTGTAAAAAAAATATACAGTATGACTCATATGGTACAGTCCTTATGTTTACAGCGGCATTTGTGTAGATCCCAACATGTTTCACCCTAAAACTGAGCTTCCTCAGCACACACATACGTACTGTTTATGTTAATGTAAAAATATTAATTGTTATGATTTATAGTACATATTTTCTTTTTATTAGACGGCCTCGACCCCAATCGGATAGTACCTCCTGAGGAAGCCCAGTTTTAGGACAAAACATGTCGGGATTTAGACAAATGCCACTGTAAACATAAGGACTGTACCATGAGTCATATTGTATATGTTTTTACAATACCTCTTTTTAATCTCGTCAAAATAAATATTGAATTATTTTAATGAATACTACTGTATTGTTTTTGTATTGCACCTAAAAAGTCCCACAAAACTGCAACCATACTTTAAAATCAAGGGATGTGGTACTACAATCATGGTGATATATCCACATTAAATTCTATTCCACCTTAAAATGTTTATAGTAAAATACAATGGTTCTTAACCACTCAACCACCGGCCGCCGTCAATTGACGGCGGCACAGTAGCTCCATATCTTCTGACAGGATGTCATATGACGTCCTCGTCTTTTAAGGCCACTAGGGGGCGCACACCCGCCACGTTACTGGGAACACGATGCGCGTGCCTGGCAGCCGCGATGGCCGCCGGGCACCCGCGATTGCCCAGTAGCTGAGCAGGACCGTGGATCTCTGTGTGTAAACACAGAGATCCACGTACTGTCAGGGAGAGGAGACCGATGCTGTGTCCCTTCTACATAGGGACACAGATCGGTCACCTCCCCCAGTCAGTCTTCTCCCCCTACAGTTAGAATCACTCACTAGGCTACATATTTAACCCCTTCCTCGCCCCCTAGTGTTAACCCCATCCCTGACAGTCACATTTATACAGTAATCAGTGCATATTTATAGCACTGTTCACTGTATAAATGTGAATGGTGCCAAAAATGTGTCAAAAGTGTCTGATGTATCTGCTATAATGTCGCAGTCCAGATAAAAAAAATCGCAGATCGCCGCCATTCCTAGTAAAAAAATAAAAATAAATAATAACTATGTCCCCTATCTTGTAGGCGCTATAACTTTTCCTCAAACCAGTCACTATACGCTTATTGCGATTTTTTTTTTTTTTTTAACAAAAATATGTAGAAGAATACGAAATCGGCCTAAACTGAGAATATTTATTATAGCAAAAAGTAAAAAATATTGTGTTTTTTTCAAAATTGACACTCTTTTTTTGTTTATAGCACAAAAAATAAAAACGCACAGGCGATCAAATACCACCAAAATAAAGCTCTATTTGTGGGAAAAAAAGGATGTAAATTTTGTTTGGGAGCCACATCGCACGACCACGCAATTGTCAGTTAAAACGACGCAGTGCCGGAAGCTGAAATTTCGCCTGGGCAGGAAGGGGGTGAAAGTGCCCAGTAAAGCAAGTGGTTAAAATAGCAATTTTTTCACCGTTACCATTGGGTTCATCCATGTGTTACTATTTCTTAAAAATCACAAACATCAACAAAACACACCAATTTATTTATTTACCACACTAATTAATAATGAAAAAATAAGTATTACTTCTTTTTTTTACTTATTGACTGTCTTCGTGAAAAGTCGCTGTTGGGCAAGGAAACCTTGAATGAAGTGTCTTGAAGTTATGAGGTGTGCCTGGCCTTACAGTGAGGGGAAAAAGTATTTGATCCCCTGCTGATTTTGTACGTTTTCCCACTGACAAAGGAATGATCAGTCTATTATTTTAATGGTAGGTTTATTTTAACAGTGAGAGACAGAATAACAACAAAAAATCCAGAAAAAAAGCATTTTAAAAAATGTATACATTTATTTGCATTTTAATGAGTGAAAAAAGTATTTGACCCCTTCTGCAAAACATGACTTAGTACTTGGTGGCAAAACCCTTGTTGGCAATCACAGAGGTCAGATGTTTCTTGTAGTTGGAATAACAAAGAAAATTTGTGACTTGGACTTTATAGGCACAGTAACACAAAGAACTATTTAATATAAATGTATTAGACATAAAATTAACAAACTTGCTAAAAATCCACATTTGACACATAGAACCAACAAAACCGCCAGTATACAAAACCATAGTTCTCTGGACTTTTGTTAAGTTAACTATATGGAATGTTAATTGCAATCACTGAATCACTCCAGAGTTTCCTATGGTTTTGTATACTAGCAGTTTTGTTGGTTCTATGTGTCAAATGTGGATTTTTAGCAAGTTTGTTAATTTTATGTCTAATAAATTAATATTTTTATATTAAATAGTTCTTTGTGTTACTATGCCTATAAAATTCAAGTCCCAAATGTTCTTCTTTATTCTATATTCATAGGACGTGGCACATGTTTATCTATGTTGTATCCAGAGTTACCACTCTGTGGCATGAAACAACACACATTTTTCATTGTCAGTTTCTTGTAGTTTTCCACCAGGTTTGCACACATCTCAGGAGGGAGTTTGTCCCACTCCTCTTTTCAGATCCTCTCCAAGTCATTAACGTTTTGAGGTTGATGTTTGGTAACTCGAACCTTCAGCTCCCTCCACATATTTTCTATGGGATTAAGGTCTGGAGACTTGGTAGGCCACCCCATTACTTCAATGTGCTTCTTCTTAAGCCACTCCTTTGTGGCCTTGGCCATCTGTTTTGGGTCATTGTCATGCTGCAATACCCATCCATGACCCATTTTCAATGTCCTGGTTGAGGGAAGGAGGTCCTTACCCAAAATTTGACGGTACATGGCCCTGTCCATCGTCCCTTTGATCCAGTGAAGTTGTCCTGTCCCCTTAGCAGAAAACACACCCAAAGCATAATGTTTTCACCTCCATGTTTGGCTGTGGGGATGGTATTTTTGGGGTCATAGGCAGCATTCCTCCTCCTCCAAACACGGCGAATTGAGTTGATGCCAAAGAGCTAAATTTTGGTCTCATCTGACCACAACACTTCATCCCAGTTCTCGTCTGAATGTTCATTAGAAAACTTCAGACGGGCCTGTACATGTGCTTTCTTGAGTAGCGGGGCCTTGCGGGCGCTGCAGGATTTCAGTTCTTCATGGCATAGTATGTTGCCAATTGTTTTCTCGTTGACTATGGTCCCAGCTGCCTTGAGATCATTTACAAGATTCTCTTATGTAGTTCTGGGCTGATTCTCCACCGTTCTCATGATCATTGAAACGGCACAAAGGGAGGTCTTGGTCATGGTGGAGAGATTGGAATCTGATTGATTGATTGTTTCTGTGGACAGGTGTCTTTTATACAGGTAACAAGCTGAGATTAGGAGCACTCCCTTTAAGAGAGTGCTCCTAATCTCAGCTTGTTATCTGTATAGAAGATACCTGGGAGGCAGAAATCTTGCTGATTGATAGGGGATCAAATCCTTATTTCACTCATAAAAATGCAAATCGATTTATAACTTTTTTCAAGTGCGTTTTTCTGGATATTTTTGTTGTTATTCTGTCTCTCACTGTTAAAATAAACCTACCATTACAATTATAGACTGATCATTTCTTTGTTAGTGAGCAAATATACGAAATCAGCAGGGAATCAAATACTTTTTTCCCTCACTGTATCTAAATCATAAGTCCAGTGCACAGAGCAAATAGCTTTTGTTTTCTTGCTATTATTTTGCCTTGCAGTGACGCTTCATTGCAATTTAGTCAAAAACACGAAAACTGCACATTTTGTGGCATACTTCAGTTCGAATATATTCTTATCCCTACTAGACACCTACAGGTTCTTCCTATTCATTCATTCTTGCACAGTGAATTATTCATAGGGTTAATTCAGTCACTTAAAATGTTCCAGTATTCTATAAATGTGTACAATGAAGTTACTGTAAATGTGTAAATGTATTTTTCATATATTTACTGCTTAATCAGACATGCCAGGTGGACTACCAGCACTCGTTCTACCGTAAGAGCTGTCATCTACCTAAACTTTGGAAATGTAAATATTTTCACTCGAATCCTTTCAAAGGTCATGTTTGCATGTACACCGGAGTTAAATATTGTATTATCAGTGAAAGCATGAAACTTCAAGTGTTGTGTGACAGACTGTGACAACAGTGAGCTACTCAGAATTTTATTTCAGTAATTTAAGCAGAAATATATGCAGAGCAACATTATTCCATCACTATAATTAACCAAGGAAAGCATTTCACTAAATAGATCATGTATTAATCGTATGTTATGTCAACAATATGCACTTTTGTATGAAAATTGTACAATTGCACTAAGGGCAACACAACTGTACAATTGCACTAAATTGTACAATTGCACTAAGGGCAACACAACTGTACAATTGCACTAAATTGTAAAATTGCACTAAAGGTAACAAAACACACATTGAATGCAAGTTTATGCAAATATGTTTTTATTATTGTTCTAATCAGAATCTGCAGGAGCAGAATGTTCCATAATGGGTGCTTGGAGAAGTCCAATTTGAGCAGAAATAAATCCATTGATTTAAAGCAGTTGTAACCCTGAAAAAAGCTTCTGTTCCTTTAACCAGTTCAATACAGGGCATTTTCACCCCCTTCCTGCCCAGGCCAATTTTCAGTTTCTCAGCACTGTCGCACCTTGAATGACAATTGCGCAGTCATGCTACACTGTACCTAAATGAATTTTTTCCCCACAAATAGAGCTTTCTTTTGGTGGTATTTGATCACCTCTGCGTTTTTTATTTTTTGCGTTATAAACAAAAGAAGAGTAACAAGTTTTAAAAAAAACACATTATTTTTTACTTTTTTGCTATAATAAATATCCCAATTTAAAAAAAACATTAAAAAAATCTGCAGTTTAGGCCGATATGTATTCTTCTACATATTTTTGATAAAAAAATAGCAATAAGTGTATATTTATTGGTTTGCGCAAAAGATATAGGGCCAGATCCACAAAGAACTTACGGCGGCGTATCTATTGATACGCCGCGTAAGTTCTACGATGCGCCGTCGGATCTTTGTTTTGTATCCACAAAACAAGATACGCCTGAATGTGGGCTAGATCCAACTGACGTACGTTTTAGTACGCCGTCGGATCTTAGGTGCATATTTACGCTGGCCGCTAGGTGGCGCTTCCGTTGATTTCCGCGTAGAGTATGCAAATTAGCTAGATACGCCGATTCTCAAACGTAAATCCGCCCGGCGCATTTTTTTACGTCATTTACGTAAGGCTTTTTTTGGCGTAACGTTACCCCTGCCTCTATGAGGTGTATGCAATGTTAGGTATGGACGTCGGGCCAGCGTAAAATTTTCCGTTGTTTACGTAGTTTGCGTAAATCGTTCGCAAATAGGGCTTTGCGTAAGTTATGTTCACGTCGAAAGCATTGACTATTTGCGACGTGATTTCGCGCATGTTCACTGGGATACGTCCACGGATGGCACATGCGCCGTTCGTAAAAAGTGTCAATTACGTGGGGTCATACCAGATTACCATACAACACTCCAAGCCCACTCCAAGCCTACTTTGAATTACGCGGGCTTACGCCAGCCGATTTACGTTACGCCGGCACACATATGGGAGCAAGTGCTTTGTGGATACCCTACGAGCCACTCTGAGTTACGTCGGCGTAGCGCATATGAGATGCGTTACGCCCGCCTAAATATATGCCCGTTTTTGTGGATCTGGCCCATAGTGTCTACAAAATAGGGGATAGATTTATGCCATTTAAATTTTTTTTATTTTTTTTTTACTGGTATCGGCGGCAATCTGCGTTTTTTATCGTGACTGTGACATTGTGGCTGAAATATCGGACACTTTTGACACTATTTTTGGACCATTCACATTTATACAGAGATTAGTGCTATAAAAATGCACTGATTACTGTATAAATGTCACTGGCAGGGTAGGGGTTAACACTAGGAGACTGATCGTTGTTCCTCTGTACTGGGAACACGCCATCAGTCTCCTCTCACCGGCGAACATCGCGTAAAATACCTGGTTGATCCTGTCTGTTCCTGTGTCCCCTTAGGTGTACTGACCACGGTAATCATGGCTGCTGTTCCATTATACCGTGCTCAGTTTACGTGTCTCCATTATCCCACTATGTGCTCAGAGTCTCTCTCCCCGCCCCTCCCCTCCCACCGTTATTTCTTGCAGCTCTTAAGTAAGATTTACAAATGAATGGCATCAGGGCTGCTGTTAGAAATCACAGGGCCCCGTACAGCCTACCTGACAGGGCCCCCACCTGACAGGGCCTGGGGCCTGAGACTGACCACCGTCCCCCCTAGTGCAACCTCTTGAAGCAATATCGGTAACATCGGGAAGTTTGTAACCGATCCTTCAAAAAAAGTGAATATCGGCCGCACCGGTAAGCAGACGGCCCCAAGTGCAATCTGTCACTCGCTGTGTCACATGACAATTGTACACAATGAATGGTTTTCATTCATGCTATCCATTGTGTACTACTGTGCTGATCTCTGTGATTGGTCGCAGTTATCACATGGTACAGACAGGGCCAATCTGTACCATGTGATTAGCTGTTGCCAAGCACAGCTAACCAAAGTAGTAAACACTGACTGAATTGATTTTATTCTGTAAAAATGGTTGCTTATTACAGTGAAATTCACTGGTAGAAGCAACCATAACATTGAACCAGTAAAAAAAAATCTAAAAAATCTTGATCACTTCCCCAGAGTAGTACAGTGTTACTATGGTAACACTATATTGCTCTGGTCATAGTGTTTTTTAAAAAGAAAATTGTAAAAAAAATGCATTACATTTTTTATTTCTTTTTTAAATTGGAATGGCTCTTATTAGTAGTCAATCCAAAGTACCTTGGATTGACTACTTTGCATAAAATGGTAATTTGGGGGATATTTGTACTGTTCTGGTGTTTTAAGGCCTCAAGAAATTACATAGGCCGTCAGTACATGATATACAGTATATATATATATTGTGGCAGAGCGAGGCTCTGTCCCTATGAAAATGGGGTTAAAGTGGACACAGCGGATTACAGCAGAGATCCTTCAGAGTCTTGGGTGGGATGGGATCTCCAACCCTGTGTCCGGGCCTTAAGGATAGCCAGCAAAGTGTGTGCCCAGGTGCACACAGCCCATATAATGAGGGGCTGGTGAGAGCAGAAGGTGGAGTTGGAGCAGTGGCTGCTAGTGAGAGAGGCTCTGTGTGAGGATAGATGCTGTGTGCGCATTAAGGCCCCATGCACACGAGACGCTGGTAAATGCTGGTAAACGCGTGTTTAAACATTCAATGTTATCCTATGTGTCCATGCACACTAGGGGTGCAACGGATCGTCACCAATCCGTGATCCGAACGGGTCACCCCGTTCAGATCGGCACACCACGCGACCTCGGCCATAGGAAAGTCCCCGGCTTTGGCCTAGCTCCGGAGCGGCGGCCATCTTGCTCCACCCCAACCAATCACAGAGCGGCTGTGATTGGTTGAATGGGATGTCCCGTCTCTGCACCTGATTTGCTCACGTGATGAGCGCCCTCTCTGATTGGAAGGCTGCCCGATTTGGCTGGCTGTCTTGGCGCGCTCTGGGAATCAGGGTGAACGTGTGGAGCTTAGGGGGAAAAGTGAGCGCCGCTATGAAGGACGGGGACTCAGTGTTCTTTACTAGTGTGGGGGCAATGTTGGAGTGGTCTGGAACAGTGACGGTGATGACGAGTGGGGGACAATTGTGGACATTACAGTGCAAGTACAGTGAGTTGGATGTTGGACTGGCTATTATATTACAGTGATTACTAGTGGAGGCAACGTTAAACTGGCTATTATATTACAGTGATTACTAGTGGGGGCAATGTTAAACTGGCTATTATATTACAGTGATTACTAGTGGGGGAAATGTTGGAGTGGTCTGGAACAGTGATGGTGATGACGAGTGGGGGACAATCGTGGACATTACAGTGCAAGTACAGTGAGTTGGATGTTGGACTGGCTATTATATTACAGTGATTACTAGTGGGGGCAATGTTAAACTGGCTATTATATTACAGTGATTACTAGTGGGGGCAATGTTAAACTGGCTATTATATTACAGTGATTACTAGTGGGGGCAATGTTAAACTGGCTATTATTACAGTGTTTACTAGTGTGGGGGCAATGTTGGACTGGAACAGTGATGGTGATGACGAGTGGGGGACAATGGTGGACATTACAGTGATGAGTGGGGGGCAATGGTGGACATTACCATATAGAGCCATTGGCCCAGCTAGAGCCCAGGCTTGAATCCGACTTTTTTTCATAAATAATTTTTTTTTTTTTGCTGATCCGAAAATGATCCGATCCGTGACTCCTGATCCTAGGATCGATCCGATCCGTGAGTTTTTTGATCCGTTGCACCCCTAATGCACACAGTCTCGTTTATTGCCGTTTTTCGGCAGTTGCGTTTAACCTCGTTAAAATGGGTTCAGACGCAAAAGTTTTCCACGTTTCAGACACAAAACGCAGCAAAACGCCGGTACCGCGTTTTCGTATATAGGCGTTTTTAAAGGTGACCTATTTTTTTACATTAGAAATCTCAAAAATGATGGCAAATGATGAAAAAACATAAAAAAAACATAAACAAACTGTAATTGCTTGCATTGCATTGTAGACAATCCACAACTTGTGGCAGGTGACGTGGCCAGGTGACGTGGCCAGTGGACAATCCACAACTTGTGGCAGGTGACATGGCCAGGTGACGTGGCAAGTGGACAATCAACAACTTGTGGCAGGTGATGTGGCCAGGTGACGTTGCAAGTGGACAATCCACAACTTGTGGCAGGTGACGTGGCCAGGTGACATGGCCAGGTGACATGGCCAGTGGACAATCCACAACTTGTGGCAGGTGATATGGCCAGGTGACTTGGCAGGTGACATGGCCAGGTCATGTGGCAAGTGGACAATCCACAACTTGTGGCAGGTGACGTGGCCAGGTGATGTGGCAAGGGAACAATCCACAACTTGTGGCAGGTGACATGGCCAGGTGACGTGGCAGGTGACGTGGCCAGGTGGCATGGCAAGTGGACAATCCACAACTTGTGGCAGGTGATGTGGCCAGGTGACATGGCAGGTGACATGGCCAGGTGACGTGGCCAGTGGACAATCCACAACTTGTGGCAGGTGACATGGCCAGGTGACGTGGCAGGCGACATGGCCAGGTCATGTGGCAAGTGGACAATACACAACTTGTGGCATGTGATGTGGCCAGGTGACGTGGCCAGGCGACATGTCCTGGTGACGTGGCAAGTGGACAATCCACAACTTGTGGCAGGTGACATGGCAAGTAACGTGGCCAGGTGATGTGGCAAGTGAACAATCCACTTCACCAGTTGACGTGGCCAGTGGACAATCCACAACTTGTGGCCAGGTGATGTGCCAGGTGATGTGAACAGGTGATGTGGCAGGTGACGTGGCCAGGTGACATGGCCAGGTGACGTGGCAAGTGGACAATCCGCAACTTGTGGCAGGTGACGTGGCAAGTGGACAATCTACAACTTGTGGCAGGTGAAATGGCCAGATGACATTGCCAGGTGACGTGGCCAGTGAACAATCCACAACTTGTGGCCAGGTGACATGGCTAGGTGACGTGGCAAGTGGACAATCCACAACTTGTGGCAGGTGACATGGCCAGGTGACGTGGCAGGTGACGTGGCCAGGTGATGTGGCAAGTGAACAATCCACAACTTGTGGCAGGTGACGTGGCCAGGTGATGTGGTCAGTGGACAATCCACAACTTGTGGCCAGATGACGTGCCAGGTGATGTGAACAGGTGACGTGGCAGGTAACGTGGCCAGGTAACGTGGCCAGGTGACATGGCAAGTGGACAATCCGCAACTTGTGGCAGGTGACGTGGCAAGTGGACAATCCGCAACTTGTGGCAGGTGAAGTGGCAAGTGGACAATCCACAACTTGTGGCAGGTGACGTGGCCAGGTGATTTGGCAAGTGGATAATCCACAACTTGTGGCAGGTGACATGGCCAGGTGACGTGGCAAGTGGACAATCCACAACTTCGGAAAACGTGTGTTTAGCTGAGTTTGCACCAGCGTCCCGTGTGCATGGGGCCTAAGAAGTTAAAAGCTGTGTATGTTGAAGGGCTTCAAGCTGTGTGCATCCAAGGAGCCGGAAGCTGTCTGCATTGAGGGGATTGAAGCTGTGTGCGTTTAAGGAGCCCAAAGACTGTACGCATCCAAGACTGTGGGCCTGGAAGATCTGGTGGTTTGAGGGACCAGTAACTATAGCAGCAGTGCTGTGGAAGAGTAGCCAAGTGAGCTTGTATTTTTCAGTTATGTCTGAATGATTTTTAAACACCTGAGTGGACTTTTTTTCTCATTTAACCACTTAAGACCCGGACCTTTAGGCAGCTAAAGGACCTGGCCAGTTTTTGCGATTCTGCACTGTGTCACTTTAACTGACAATTGCACGGTCGTGCGACGTAGCTCCCAAACATAATTGCCGTCCTTTTGTGTCCCACAAATAGAGCTTTATTTTGGTGGTATTTGATCACCTCTCCGTTTTTTTTTTGTGCTATAAACAAAAATAGAGCGAAAATTTATAGCGTTTACAAAATAGAGGATAGTTTTATTGCATTTTTATAAAAAAAAATGTTTTACTACTAATGGCAGCGATCAGCGATTTTTTTCGTGACTGCGACATTATGGCGGACACTTCGGACAATTTTGACACATTTTTGGGACCATTGTCATTTTAACAGCAAAAAATACATTCAAAATGCATTGTTTACTGTGAAAATGACAATTGCAGTTTGGGAGTTAACCACAAGGGGGCGCTGGAGGGGATAAGTGTGACCTCATTTGTGTTTCTAACTGTAGGGGGTGTGGCTGTAGGTGTGACGTCATTGATTGTGTTTCCCTATAAAAGGGAACACACGATCAATGACGGCGCTACAGTGAAGAAGGGGAAGCTGTGTTTACACACAGCTCTCCCCGTTTCTTCAGCTCCGGGGACCGATCGGGGGACTCCAGCGGCGATCGGGTCCGCTGGTCCCGCGGTCACGGAGCTTTGGACCGGGTCGCGGCCGCGCGCCCGCGACCCGCGGCTGGGCACTTAAAGAGGACGTATCTGTACGTGTTTGTGCCCAGCCGTGCCATTCTGCCGACGTATATGTGCAGGAGGCGGTCCTTAAGTGGTTAATAAACGTGGGCTACCAGGTCCTTAACTATAAATGCCTGTCTGATGTGGACTCACTACAGAAAAATGCATCAATTACTGAGCTGAACAATCCCCTATGTCACATTATATATATATACATATACACAAATACAGTATATACCAGAGTTTGTAACTTTCCTACAAACTAAATAATAAACAGTGATTTGGGTTATTTTTACCAATGACATGGCAAAATTGTATATCAGAAATTAAGAAAAACACGTTTTTTTTGTTTTTAAAATTTTTTGATTTTCCAAAACATGAAAAAACCCAGTGGTGACTAAATACCATTAAAAGAATTGTGAAAGAATTTTAAAGCGGAGTTTCACCCAAAAATGGAACTTCGCCCCTCCGATGTCACATTTGGAACCCCCCTCCCCGGGTGTCACATTTGGCACCTTTCAGGGGGGAGCAGATACCTATCTAATCCAGGTATTTGGTCCCACTTCCGGGCATAGATCACTGCAGGATCCACGGCGATCTATGTCATGTCCAGCCCCTCCTCTGTCCCCCCCCGCTGTCTTCTGGGACACACAAGTCCCAGAAAACAGCAGGGACCAATGAGGACACGCAACGTGACTCGCGCATGCGCAGTAGGGAACCAGGCTGCGAATCTGCAAGGCTTTACTTCCTAATTCCCTTACTGAAGATGGCGGCGCCTGCACCGGAGAGCCGAGGGACAGATTGGCTTCGGGTGTGGACATCGCGGGCTCCCTGGACAGGTAAGTGTCCATATTTTAAACTTTTTTTTTTGGCGGAACTCCCCTTTAAAATGTAATATTGGTACAAACTGATATACTGATTGGCAGATTTATGGACAAAGGATATGAAAGAACTAAACTTGAGAAAACCAGAGACACAGTCGGATTAATGGACAGGTGTAACATATTAAAGAATAAGGGGCAGAGGGATGAAAGGAAGAATGGCCTGTCCTTTATAACAGGGTTTAACACAGAATATAGAAAATTCGAAGAAATTATACGGAAGTTTTGGCCAATAATCCTGGAGGATCCGCATTTGAGGGACATTGTACCTAGTAAACCAAGGTTCCTGTACAGAAGGGCGAAAAGAATCAGGGACACTATCGTAAGAAATGTCCCTGACCCTCCGAGAAAGATATCAACATTCCTGGACCAAAACGTTTTTTTCAGATGTGGAAGGTGCAAACCTTGCCGCACAGTCAAGGGCCCTAGGAAAACCACGGAATTTAAATCAAATACAACTAATGAAGAATACAAAATAAACAAATTAATAACTTGCAGTAGCACTCATATGACGTATGTACTAGAGTGCGAATGCGGTTTACAGTACGTGGGCAGGACCACACGGAAATTATTAATAAGATTAGGAGAGCATATCCGGAACATCGAAAAAGGGTTCAAATACCATAGCGTCTCAATGCACTTTAGGGAAAAGCATAATCGAGATCCGACAAAATTAAAGATTTATGCAATAGACAAAATAGAAAAAAATTGGAGAAATAGCAACCTAAAATGAGAAATCTCTAAAAATGAAACCTACTGGATTTTTAAATTAGATACCTTTAAGCCAAAAGGAATGAATATAGAGCTGGATATCAATTGTTTCTTGCAAAACTATTAGCTTGTTTTTTATACACAATTCATATACATATATATTTGGGGAATGTTATATTTTTATTTTTATTTATTTTTAATTTTAATTTTATTTTTATTTTTATTTATTTGTATTCTTATCTTTATTTTTATATTTTATATTTTATTTTTATTTTATTTTTATTTTTATTTTTTATTTATTTTTATTTAATTTTGCTTATTTAACTCAACACATATATATGTATAGATATACAATACATTTTTTGTCTTTGTCTTTTTGTCTTTGTCTAAAATAGGGGTGTCCAATAGCTAGTACACTAACAGCAAGGGATAAATTTTTAACACATAATTTTTAACACTTGCATTTTATATTTCAAATAAAGTATTTTAAATAGAATGTTTCGAATCAACAGAGGCTTATATATGTACGTATGTAAAGTTTGTCCATAGTCACTGCTTTACCACTACTAAAATGGCATTAGCGGTACTTCCGGTACTGGTGAAACCACTTCCGGTAGCGAGTAATTAATCAATTGAGCATAACAAGATTTGGGGTATAAATAGCAACCTAAGGGGTACACCTATAGCTTCCTGAAGACGAATGTGGCATTTTTATTGCGATCAGTGCTATGAAAATGCAGTGATTACTGTAAAAATGCCACTGGCAGGGAAGTGGTTAACACTAGGGGGCAAGGAAGGGGTTAATTATGTTCCCTAGGTGTGTTCTAACTGAAGGGGGGGTGGGACTGACTTGGGAAATGACAGATTACTGTTCATACATTGTATGAGCATGTGATCAGTCATTACTCCCCCTGACAGGACCGGGAGCTGTGTGTCTACACACATAGCTCCCGCTTCTCGCTCTGTAATGAGTGATCGTGGGTGCCCGGCGGTGATCGTGACCGCCGGGCATGCGTGTCGGCACCAGGGGCGAGCAGGGGCGCGCCCCTTTTGGCTGCAATGCGAAATGACGTATAGCTACGTGATCTCGCGCAGCCGGGCCGACCTGCCGCCGTATAACTGGCGGCTGGTCGGCTAGTGGTTAAAAAAAAACTGCAAGAGAAAGGCATAATGAGCTAGTATGCATAGCATACTAGTTCATTATGAATGACTTACCTGAGATCGAAGCCCCCGAAGCGACTCTCGTTTTTCACCTCCGCCGCCGCCATTGATAACCGAGTTACTTTCGGGGAAATCGCGGCTCCAGCGCTGTGATTGGCCGGAGCCGCGATGACGTCAGTGACGGCACGATCGTCCTCACTAACGGCACGCTCAGTGTGCCTGCGCCGTAGCCATCGGTACAGTCTTTTCTGCAAATATCTCCTAAACCGTGTAGGTTTAGTAAATATTTGTTGCACCTAAAGGTAAACCTTAATCTAGGCTTACCTGTAGGTTTAAGTGGTCTGTATGGGTTTACAACCACTTTAAACCTTTTCCCATCGGCTAGTATCATTTTGCAAATAGATTAACATGTTAGTGAAAGATTCTCTAAAATCAGAGTGCGCTGAATTAAAAGATGTGACTTGTGATTTTGTTTTTATCACATTTTTATTTCCAATTAAAGTACAGTACACAACAACTGTTAAGAGTGCAATTACACCATATTTTGAAAAATCCTACTCATGATAAAAGATGACACTGTGTCACATCAATAAATAAGAAGGCCAGTATGGTGGCCTGAGTTTATGGGAGGAGCCCGGAGGGTATTTAAGCAGCCCACTCACACATGCTCTTTGTCGGTTCAGTGTGCAGTACTACACGTCACTGGGCCGACTCTTCCCAGCTCATGTCCGTGAGTCTGCGCGTTCAATCGCATTCGACATCGCAAGCGCTTTGCGGCTTCTCCCTTCATGGTCTTCGCCGGCGGTTCCCGCTTACTGTCGCAGGTAGGATTCAAACCTTTTCGTATCTTGTGCAATCTTGCAATTCGTTATGCTTCCTATCCTGCATCCCTTTTGGGAAAAAATCTGCCTGAGTTACTTTTGCTCATGTTCCAACATCATTCGGCTCAGGCATAGTACATTTGCAACTTCCTTCTGCCAAACATACGATTCATTTGTAAATCCATTTGGAGATTGACATGTGTTTGTATGGGTTCTTTGGCAGATTGAGGTGGTAATTGGACTCACATGGTGCCTTCTCTGCACTTGATTAGCCTGGGGGGATGGGTGGTTGGTAGGTGTTCGGTTTCAAAGCAAAGGGTAGCATACACTCTACAACCAATTCGTATCAGATTCGTTCAATACTCCTTACTATGAATTTGTATCGGATTCATTTCATGCATTTTACAACCGTTTCGTATCAGATACATTGCATACTTTCTACCGTTGTCATTCATTGTTTCCCCCATGTCGTGTGTTTTAGTTCCCGCAGCGGAACTTACGAATTGCTTGTACACGGTTCTTCTCTCTCATTTATTTACCAAAGTTATTGCCTGTGTGTCATGCATGGCGCAACACCACACTCTTGGGATGTGTTGCACATCCACTCCAGACCAAAGCAAACCCAGTCGCACGTTCACTGTCCCAGGTAGGATCCGTTAGCTTGTTTGTCATGTCAAATTTGTGGCCACTCATGGTGTCACCTGTACCATATGTTTGGTTCCCGCAGTGGAGCTTACAAAGCATTGATACGCACTTCTCGTGTTCTATTTTCTACACCAAACCTCGTTGTTTTCCCCCATGCACGGCATCACGCTACACGTTCCCGACATGTTTCACTCCAGCCACAGTGCGCCGCAAACTCACTCGCATGGCCCACTGTCGCAAGTAAGATTTGTAATTACGTTCTTTATGTCTTATCAATTTGCTACCATTCGTTGTCTCCCATATCGTTCATTAGTGGCCCCTGCGGAACCTACGATTCGAACAGGCGTTGTCATTCTACCTTATACTGCTTGCAAACAAACCAGGTGTTCCTATCCTTTCTCAGTAACCCAATTCTTATAGATTGAGACCTTGCAACCATGCAAATCATCTCAGCAGTCTGATACCCTTGATGAGACCCTTGCAACACATGACCCTTACAAAATGCAAAAAAAAAAAAAAAAAAGAAAACGCAAAAAGGAAAAAAATATATAAAACGCAGAAAAAAAAAAAAAACAATTGCCACCACGTAATCTCAGCCCAGCAACCTGACACCTGTTGAGACCGTTGCAACGATGCAAAATTCGTCTCCACAGCCTGACACCCTTGTTAAGACCCTTGCAAACGCAATACCGTCTTAGCAGCCCCACACTCATCGAGACTCTTGCAACCACACTAAATCGTCTCAGCAGCCTGACACCCTTGTTAAGACCCTTGCAACACATGACCCTTACAAAACACAAAAAAAAAAAAAAAAAAAATTATATAAAAAAAAAAAAATAAAAAAAAAAAAAACGCAAAAAGAAATATAAAAGTGCAGAAAATAAAAAAAATTGCCACCACACAATCTCAGCCCTGCAACCTGACACCTGTTGAGACCGTTGCAACGACGCAAAATTCGTCTTCGCAGCCTGACACCCTTGTTGAGACCCTTGCAAACGCAATACCGTCTCAGCCGCCCCACACTCATGGAGACTCTTGCAAGCACAGAAAATTGTCTCAGCAGCCTGACACCCTTGCAAACGCAATACCGTCTCAGCAGCCCCACACTCATGGAGACTCTTGCAAGCATGCAAAATTCGTCTCCGCAGCCTGACACCCTTGTTGAGACCCTTGCAAACGCAATACCGTGTCAGCAGCCCCACACTCATGGAGACTCTTGCAAGCACACAAAATTGTCTCAGCAGCCTGACACCCTTGTTAAGACCCTTGCAACACATGACCCTTACAAAACGCAAAAAAAAAAAAAAAAAAAGCAGAAAAAAATTAAATTGTCACCACACAATCTCGGCCCAGCAACCTGACACCTGTTGAGACCATTGCAACCATGCAAAATCGTCTCAGCAGCCTCACACCTTTGTTGAGATCCTTGCAAACGCAATACCATCTCAGCAGCCCTACACTCATCAAGTCCCTTGCAACCACGCAATACCGTCTCAGCAGCCTCACACCATTGTTGAGACCCTCGCAAACGCAATACCGTCTCAGCAGCCCCACACTCATCAAGGCCCTTGCAACCACGGAATACCGTCTCAACAGCCTCACACCATAGTTCAGACCCTTGCAAACACAATACCGTCTCAGCAGCGCCACACTCATCGAGACCCTTGCAACCACGCAATACTGTCTTGAGCAACCTCCCACTCGTCAAAGACCTTTGTGACCATACAGTCTCGCCCCAGCAACCTAGCATTCATTGAGACCCTTGCAGCCAGACAAATCATCTTTGGCCTCATGTACACTGCTGTTGGTAAAAAAAAAAAAAAAAAAAAAATGGGTTCAGACGGATGTTCAGAGGCATTCGAAACGCATTCGAAACGCCAATGCCTGTAACAGCTTGTAAACACTGCCAGATGCGGTAACTCATGTTTACCAGCGTTTCATTCACAGTCGTTTTCATAAAAAAATAAAAATAAAGGGGAATATTGTCTCAGCAACTTGACACTCATTTGAGACCCTTGCTAAATGTAATATCATCTCAGCTACCTCACACCCTTCTAGACCTTTGCAACCACACAATATCATCTCAGCAACCTGACACCCGTTCAGACCTTTGGAGCCATACAAGTCATCTTAGCAACCTGACACACATTTGAGACCATTGCAAATGCAATATCGTCTCAGCAACCTGACACCCATTCAGACCCTTGCAGCCATACAAAGTTGTCTCAGCGGCCGACACTCATTTGAGACCATTGCAAAACGCAACATCGTCTCAGCAACCCCTCACTTGTTGAGACCTGTGCAACCACACCATGCCATCTCAAAACAAACCTCATAATCATTGAGACCTTTGCAACCACACAATCTCATCTCAGCAACCTGACACCCGTTCAGACCTTTGGAGCCATACAAGTCATCTTAGCAACCTGACACACATTTGAGACCATTGCAAATGCAATATCGTCTCAGCAACCTGACACCCATTCAGACCCTTGCAGCCATACAAAGTTGTCTCAGCGGCCGACACTCATTTGAGACCATTGCAAAACGCAACATCGTCTCAGCAACCCCTCACTTGTTGAGACCTGTGCAACCACACCATGCCATCTCAAAACAAACCTCATAATCATTGAGACCTTTGCAACCACGCAATATCGTCTCAGCAAACCAGACTGAGACCCTTGCAACCACCAATACCATCAAACCTTCATACTCAAGGCCCCTGCCACCACACAATATCGTCCCAGCAACCTGACACTCACTGACACCCTTGCAACCGCACAATATTGTCTGCAGTAGTAAAAAAAACACTTAGCGGCACGCACCTACGTGCAAACCCGAATACAAACTAAACTTGCAAACACACCTCAGTGACAAACAATCAGCCACACAAACACACAGTGGCACCCAGTTGGCCATTCATCTTCAGTGGCATGCGGGCCACTCATCCTTTCTCTGTTTTTCCCTGCGGTTAGTTCAGGTTTTCATCCAGCACCAGCGAGTGCACGTTGGCCTGCGAGTGCACGTTGGCCTGCGAGTGCTCGTATATCGTCTTGTTGAGCACCTGTGTATTGTCTTGATTTTCTCACACCAATGCAATATCCAGTCCAAGTTCTCAAACTAGACCAAGCATCAGTAGCAGACTTAGCTATGTGGGACAACTTCCCCACCTGATAGAACATCATTTCAATCTTCATCCCGGCAGTGTCAGCCGAGCCACCAAAGGCTTTTGCAGCCATTTTTAGGCCGCCACTTGTTCTCCAAAACTTGGCCCCCAGAAATTCTCTTAAATTTTTGCTTCACCCAGTCTTCATCACGCCTCGTGCTGCACCCCATCGTGGCAGCTGCCCAGGTCTGGGACCACACTTGAACAGGACAGACACTGTTCTTCACCACAGACAATCAGGCCACAGCCGACATCATCAATTAAGATAGATCTAAGTCACTCCCCATCACTTCCTGCGCAGGCTCGCGCAGCTGTCACTCCGTCACCAGTTAATATCTTATGTAGACCCTTTCCAGGCAAATGCAAAAAGCAGCTGATGCGCTTTCCTATTTCAACCTTGGAATGGATGTTTTTTCCAGCAAGAGCCTGGAGCCGACCCAACAACTATCCCTGTCCCACCATGGACATTGCTGACGATGGACTGAAGTCGCATCTCGCCAATGCAATCCAACTTATTAACCACTCCTTGGCACGCAACACACTGAAGGCCTATCGCACTGCTTGGAACACTAATCGCAAATTTTTGGCCCCTTGCCCCGGAGCAGCAATAGGCAACGTTGGACACATCCTAGCCTTCATATCGTATTGCCACATGCAGCTGACCATTTCTCAATACTATCACGCCATATCTAGATGGCATCCAGCATTTCCTGTCCCTGCAGGACCCCAGTAAACCGTCAGTATTCTCGAGCCAATGCAGTCAAGTCCCTCCTACAGGGCATACAGAAGCACCAACCTGTAGTCAGTGGCAAGCGCCTACCTTTCAAGAGTCTCCTCTTTAGGGACATGTCTAAAATCCTTACTCGTTCCCTGTTTAGGGCTTTGCCCAGTCTAGTCACCCAACAGCCATCTACCAGGCCTTCTACGGTTCCCTACAACCTAGTGAATTTAGTCAGCGGCTCCGGCAGTCACACACTGCTCCGACGCCACCCGACTCGCTTTCGAACCACTACACTCTCACAGTCTGCAAACGCAACAAACCAGCCCCTGGGGTTGACATCAACCTGTTTCAGACTGACAACGCCTGACGCCCAGTGACGGTGCTCGACCCACTACTGCTCCATCTACCCAGCCAATCTGATGGTAGCTCGTTGCTACCCTTTCTAAACCAGCTCCCTGAGTGTCAGCCAGTGTGTCAAGCATGTCAGAATCCTCCTAAGTAACTTGGGCTTCAAAGCCCAGTCAGTTCTCTGGACATTCTTTCCGAACTGGAGCAGCCTCAGTTGCCTCCCAACAGGGAGTACCAGACTACGTAATCAAGATACCAGGCTGATGGAAGTCTCCTTGTTTTGCCACATACATCCCAAATCCTCATGAAGGAATGGCACAAGCCTTTACCAAGCTGGCTCAATAAATACAAGAAATCAATATAAACTATTTCCCTATCTGAGTCTTTTGCCCCCTTTTCTTGGCATACTGACCAGACCACCAAGGCACACTTCAGGTCTATTTATGTTGTAAGTCTTGTCGCGTGTTTATGTGATCCACATCTCTCTCGGTCAGAGGGTAACAACCATAAATAAGAAGGCCAGTATGGTGGCCTGAGTTTATGGGAGGAGCCCGGAGGGTATTTAAGCAGCCCACTCACACATGCTCTTTGTCGGTTCAGTGTGCAGTACTACACGTCACTGGGCCGACTCTTCCCAGCTCACCTCATGTCCGTGAGTCTGCGCGTTCAATCGCATTCGACACCCTCCCGCCCTTCCCTTTTTCAGGGCACTTCTCAGCATGTCCTTCTTCAATTAACTACCCATTACTTACCTTGGGTATGCCCCCTTTTCTTGGCATACTGACCAGACCACCAAGGCACACTTCAGGTCTATTTATGTTGTAAGTCTTGTCGCGTGTTTATGTGATCCACATCTCTCTCGGTCAGAGGGTAACGACCATAAATAAAACATATGTCAATTTAACTGAGTGTTTTTGGGGGGAAAAATATTGCACCACTGATATCATTCATATACCTTTAAAACTGAGCCCTGTGACTTCCTTATTTATGTAGCGCTACCCCTGCAGGAGCCGCTGGTTTGTTGTTGGGATCGGCATATTAAGTTACCTCAATGTTGTCTAGGGGTGCAGCTGAATGAATGAAGTAGTGAGCGAATGTCCAGTACATGAAGAAAGGTTTTCAGATGCTTTATTTCTGGCCCAACATAGCCAACATCAACATGGAGTAGGAAGGAAAGGTTGATGAAGCGATAGAGAACCTGGATATGAACAGAGCAATCCTGCTCTCAGCAGCACGATAAAAGTAGTCACAATTCGTCGCCACTCTAGCCAGAGTGGGTGAAGTGCCCCCAGACAGACTTTTGCCACAAGTCTGGCAGTCGAAGTGTCACTTTAGATTGCTGGGAGGAACAGGCCTCTGCCACAGACCTGGCTCTAGGGCAGGGATATGCAATTAGCGGACCTCCAGCTGTTGCAAAACTACAAGTTCCATCATGCCTCTGCCTCTGGGTGTCATGCTTGTGGCTGTCAGTCTTGCTATGCCTCATGGGACTTGTAGTTCTGCAACAGCTGGAGGTCCACTAATTGCATATCCCAGCTCTAGGGCCTCTGCCACAGGCCTATTACTTGGATGAACTAAACAGACGAATTGAGCGAATCCTCCCAGTAGACTGAACGTAGGTCACCAGATGACAGCAAGAGTACCTGTCAGCATTCCGGTCACCAGATTCCCGATGGTTCATTCAAACTCTGTTGGACAACCTGCCTCCGGGTTCTCCTCAAGCCGACCCCCCCAATCGAGCGGCACCCAGCCTGGGATCTTCTCAGTAAAGCGGGGGACCCAGTAAGTCACTGGGGCCCCTCTCAGCAATTTGGATCTCCGCGTAGCATGCGACCCCGGCCTGGAAGGCCATTGCCAGTTGTTGGACGTGCGTACCCTAAAGGTGGATTCCGCACCTGGAACCTGGAATCCGCGGGAGGAAAAAATAAAGATGGCGTCTGCCACAGATATACCCTTCCCCAGCATGCCCCACGAGGGAAAAACTCCTCTAATTGGCTGCTGGGGAAAAGTGGCTCTGCAAGAACCCCTCTAGCGCCTCCTGTCGCCCAGGGGTGGAAACAACACCCCTGGAGCGCAGACTGACCTACAGGACAGTTCAGGAATGACAGCAGCCCAAATTTGACAAATTGTGAATGGGAGCAAAATAACTATCCCATTCCCCACTAACTTTAGCGTAGTGCCCATACTGAAAGAAAGGGGGCGCTACATTTATTTTAAGGGAGAATCCTGTGTCATTGCAGCACTGGATTCACAAGGTTATCATGTGCAAATCTAGGACAGCATAAGAGACCACCACATCACTTTAGCAATGTAATGAGATCAGAAGATGCAGCATCTGTATAAATTCTATGATCTAGGGTACGTCTGTTCACTGCCAAATGAAGCAAAATGTAATTTAAATAAATGTGCATACTGCAAAGGTCAGTGGGCCATATGTACTGTATATATGACATTAACCACTTAAGGACCACCCCATGTACATATACGTCCACAATATGGCACGTACAGGCACATGGGCGTATAGGTACGTCCTCGCCTATTAGCGGGTGGGGGGTCCGATCGGGACCCCCCCCGCTACATGCGGAGGTCGGGTCCGCTCGGGGAGCGATCCGGGACCACGGCGCGGCTATTTGTTTATAGCCGCTCCGTCGCGATCGCTCCCCGGAGCTGAAGAACGAGGAGAGCCGTGTGTAAACACGGCTTCCCCGTCCTTCACTATGGCGGCGCATCGATCGCGTCATTCCCTTTATAGGGAAGACACGATCGATGACGTCATTCCTACAGCCACACCCCCAAACAGTTGTAAACACATACTAGGTGCACCCTAACTCCTACAGCGCCACCTGTGGTTAACTCCCAAACTGCAACTGTCATTTTCACAATAAAGAATGCAATTTAAATGCATTTTTTGCTGTGAAAATGACAATGGTCCCAAAAATGTGTCAAAATTGTCCGAAGTGTCCGCCATAATGTCGCAGTCACGAAAAAAATTGCTGATCGCCGCCATTAGTAGTAAAAAAAAAATAAAAAATAAAAATGCAATAAAACTATCCCCTATTTTGTAAACACTATAAATTTTGCGCAAACCAATCGATAAACGCTTATTGCGATTTTTTTTACTAAAAATAGGTAGAAGAATACGTATCGGCCTAAACTGAGGAAAAAAAATGTTTTTATATATGTTTTTGGGGGATATTTATTACAGCAAAAAGTAAAAAATATTGCTTTTTTTTCAAAATTGTCGCTCTATTTTTGTTTATAGCGCAAAAACTAAAAACCGCAGATGTGATCAAATACCACCAAAAGAAAGCTCTATTTGTGGGGAAAAAAGGACGCCAATTTTGTTTGGGAGCCACGTCGCACGACCGCGCAATTGTCTGTTAAAGCGACGCAGTCCTGAACTGTAAAAACACCTTGGGTCTTTAGGCTGCATATTGGTCCGGGGCTTAAGTGGTTAACAGGCAATGTCATTATTTTTCCATGTCACCAATCAGATTCAAATCTGAAAGTATATATTTGGAGTTGCATAGATAAATGGCAACAGTTAGCACTGAATCTTTCATGCATGAAATCAAGTGTTTTCTATGGCTCATTAGTGTCCAAGTGCTGAGCCATTAGAGCAAGGATTTGCAGTACGCAGGACTCCTGCCAAAATCCAGGAGCAAATGAAATGCTGAATGACACCTCATCCATATCGGAAACCTCTCTATGCTTTTAGTATGGCTTTCTAGATTAAGCAACAGAATGGTTGGTGAAAAAAGAATAAATACGCTCACAATGCACACCAGACCATTTTTCCAGGTACGGAAATATATTTTTAAAAGGCATTTAAAAAGTCCAAACTCCCTTTTAAACTCAATATTCTATAAAACAGACTCAAACAATATGCTTTTTAAATATTTCAAGTTGAAACACAAGCCGACAAAATGAAACTTTAAACTATAGTGGACTTTCATATGAATACATTTTCACTAATCAACTGGTGAAAATATTAACCAGATTGTCAGAGGAGAAAAATACTTAGAGGCAGAGAATCATTTTCACATATACAGTGCTTTCAATCATATAATGACAGCTTTTTTTTTTTTTTAGTAAGTCTTATCTAACTTCATAGCTCAAAGCAAAATTGCTCCTGAATTTTAAAAGTGAAATTTACCAATTGACAGCTTAATCTTTTCCTTACCGGGCCTTTCTTCAAAATTTTCACCTTGGGTAGCTGGAATTTTTTTTCACATTTTCTTTTTTTTACTTTTTTTTTTATTTACAGCTCTGAAAGTTAGTAAAATACACCCTAACCATGGGGGTTATTTACAAAAGGCAAATCCACTTTGCACTACAAGTGCAAACTACAAGTGAAAAGTGCACTGAAAGTGCACTTGGAAGTGCAGTCGCTGTAAATCTGAAGGGAAGATCTGAAATGAGGGGAAGCTCTTCTGATTTTATCATCCAATCATGTGCAAGCTTCCATGATGTTTTTTATTTTCCTTGCATGTCCCCCTCGGATCTACAGCGACTGCACTTCCAAGTGCACTTGTAGTGCAATATCAAGTGCACTTTGCACTTGTATAGCCAGATTCAGGTACGGCGGCGCATCTTTCAGGCGGCGTAGCGTATCGTATTTACGCTACGCCGCCGTAAGTCAGAGAGGCAAGTGCTGTATTCACAAAGCACTTGCCTCCTAAGTTACGGCGGCGTGGCGTAAATGTGGGAAATGTCAAGGGGTATGAATACTTTTTCAATCCACTGTATGTATTACATTCTTATGTAAGTAATGACAAAATGATTGCCGAATAAACAGGCTCATAGCAGAAATGTGAAAATTGCTCTGGTCCATAAGGGGTGAACAGGTGTGAGAGCCAAAGTGGTTGAGCTAAGACAATAGATATTTAAAGTAAAGGCTAAATTCACCTTTAAAGTGGAAGTAAACTTCCATCACTAAATGTTACATATAAGTAAACCTATAATAAGGCTTACCTATAGGTAGTGTAAATATCTCCTAAACGGACACTGTTTAGGAGATATTTACTGTACACGCAGCCATCACTGAAGCTTGCACCTGTGCTGTTCCTTCAGAGCCTTGTGCCATGAACAGTGATGTCATTGTGGCCAGTCTCAGAGCTGGAGTCCACAAACCAACAAGATGGGTGAAGATGGGAGCGCCTTGCAGCTGTGACATCTCGGCACTGGAAGAGCTTCGCTTTAAGGTAAGTTTACCATAAGGCCCCTTTCACATTGGAGCGGGAGCCACAGTGGTGGTATAGCGCCGCTAAAAATTGAGTAGGCAGTGAGCCCTGGTTCACACTGGGTACGATTTGGAACGATTTGAGATGCGATTTGACATGTCAAATCGCATCTCAAATCGGCGGCATTTGCCGGCAATGGCACTGTCCTAATCAGTGCGACGCTGCATCTGCGATTTCAAAAAGTAGTTCCTGTACTACTTTTTGCGATTTCGGGCCGCGATTTACATTAAATTGCGGCCGAAATCGCGGCCGCGAAATCGCGGTAAAATCGCGCATTTTACCGCGATTTTGAATTCGCAGCAGTGTGAACCTAGGCTGAAGGAGTTTTTCAGGCGGTATAGCAGCGCTATTTTTAGCGCTGTACCGCCTGAAAAACTCCTCAGTGTGAAAAGGGTCTAAAGTGCTAGTGTGAAATTCATATTAGCACATTATGACATTACCTTGCAGGTAAGAAACAAAAAGAAAAGAACATCCAGCGGTTTACAGGAATTGGAATTGCAGGAATTTTATTGCAGGAAAAAACTGGTGCATTTATTATTTTTCTCCACAGGAACCTGCAAAGCATTGAACCCATGATCAGTGGATCGCGGGTGGAACATTAGGCTTCTGTAGAAACTTCCTTCAGATTTCCGCTTGTACCTCCATATGGGCTTTCAGGAAGAAAGTTGGAGAAAGTGACAATGGACCAGGGCTCAAGTCCTGCGGGAACGGAGTCCCTGCACTTTTTTCACAGCAGGAACGCAGTTCCCTTTGCAGGACTAGAGCAGACGAGAGAAGCCGAGCCGCCCGAGCCAATCCTTCACTAAGCGGCGATGCCCAGCTCGAGTCACTGTCAGGGGCAGGCGAGCCTTAGTAATCCTTTATGTTACTGGCCGCTTCCTGTATATGGATTCATCAGGTAGTGTGCGAGTATTCTGTCACTTCCTCAATGCCGCAATGTCTCCTGGGAGCTTTTGTCATTGTTCCCAGGAGACATTGCGGAGGTCTGCCGCGAGTTATCGCAGGATTTAGAAAGAACATGCGGTTTAGAAATTATGCATATGAGTATATAATTTTTTTATTTTTTTTGTGGGAGTTCTCATACTTTTTCCCCAGAACTTGACCCCTGCAATAGACTACTGTATAAAAGCAGGTGACAGATGGGACTTGTAGTTTATTCATTCACCCCCTTATATCAGAGTGCCCCCTTACATCAGTACCTTCCAGAGTGTCCTCTTACATCAGAGCCCCCAGAGTGCCCCCGTACATCAGTGTCTCCAGAGTGCCCCCTTACATCAGTGTCCCCAAAGTGCCCCCTTACATCAGTCCCTTCCAGAGTGCCCCCTTACATCAGTGTCTCCAGAGTTCCCCCTTACATCAGTGTCCCCAGAGTGCCACCTTACATCAGTGTCCCCCCTTACATCAGCACCTTCCAGAGAGTCCTCTTACATCAGAGCCCACAGAGTGCCCCCTTACATCGGTGTCTCCAGAGTGCACCCTTACATCAGTACCTTCCAGAGAGTCCTCTTACATCAGAGCCCACAGAGTGCCCCCTTACATCGGTGTCTCCAGAGTGCACCCTTACATCAGTGTCTTCAGTATGCCCCCTTACATCAGTGTCTTCAGAGTGTCCCCTTACATCAGGGCCTCCAGAGTGCCCCCCCTTACATTAGAGCCCCACAAAGTGCCCCCTTACATCAGTATTCCCAGAGTGCCCAATTACATCAGTGCCTCCAGAGTGCCCCGTTAAATCAGTGCCCCTTTACATCAGTGACCCCAAAATGCCCCCTTACATCAGAGCCCCCAGAGTTTCCCCTACATCATAGCCCTTAGAGTGCTCCCTTACATCAGGGCCTATAAAGTGCCCCCTTACATCAGTGTGCCATTACATCAGTGACCCCAGAGTGCCCCCTTATACCAGAGCATCTAAAGTGTCCCCTTACATCAGAGCCCCCCAGAGTGCCTCCTTACATCAGTGTACCTAGAGTCAGGGCCGGTGCTACCACTAGGCAGCCGCCTAGGGCGCCCTGCCACTGGTGTTCCTACTCTCTTCTCTCGGCAGCAAGCAGTCTCAGCATCAGCAGGCAGCCGCCACTCAATTCGCACATAGTGTCATAAGCGCAGCGGTGGCAGAGAACTGTGTTGATGTCCGCTGGTGAGGCTGCATTTGATGGCTGCTGGTGAAGTTGCATTTGATGGTCGCTGGTAGGCTGCATTGATAGACACTTGTGAGGTTGCATTGATGGATGCTTGTGAGGTTGCATTGAAGGACGCTTGTGAGGTTGCATTGATGGATGCTTGTGAAGTTGCATTTGATGGACGATTCATTAAAAAGGTGGGGTATACATGGGCAGGGCAAAGGGGGTGGAGTCATGGGTGGTGGCAAAATAAGGTTTTGCCTAGGGTGTCAAAAAGCCCCCAGAATCCAACCATACACCAGAACCCTTACAGTGCCACCCTACAATAGTACCCATAAAGTGCCCTCTTACAGCAGAACCCCCAGAGTGCCACCTTACATCAGTTTTCTACAAACTGTCCATACTTTTACAGACAGTCAGAAGCCCTGCTGGGGGATATATAGGTGTTCCATGCATGTCTTCAGTTCTTACAGTCCGTGTTGCTGCAGTGCCCTGCATGGACACAGCCCTGCTCTCCATGGTACATCAATGTGGGTGCAGGGAAGGGGTTAAACACAATGACAGAGATATACTACATAGGTGTTCTTTGCGTTTCTTTATTCAGGTCTCCTCCACACCAGAAACGTGCCGTGAATAGAGAAGAACACCTCAGAAACAGAGCAATCCGATACATACACCACAGCCGATACTGTACTCTACACCACCTAATCACACACGAGGATAAGCCCCGCCCCGGACACGCCCCTCATTCCCCTGTACAACGTATAATGATAAAACGTCGTCTGTGATTGGCGTGCCAGAACTACACTCACGGAGTTGGCCGCTCATGCCAGCTTCTCAGGGCTGCCGTTAGAGAATACTAAGAAGAAGAAAGCAGAGGCAGGCACGTTGCGCGGAATCCTATGTGAGAAGAGTTCCATCACAGGGGAATGTTGTGATTTCTGCTACAATAAAGCGACCCGTCAGAGCAGCCAATCACGAAGTCGTGCGCTTGTTGTCCCGTGGCCAATAGATAAGAGAGGTGGGCGGTTCCGTGTGGTAGCGGGCGGGTCCAATGGCTGCCTGTGTGTTGTACTGCCCCGGGGCTCAGTGAGTGCCGAGTAGAGGCAGGAGGAGGACGGCGTACATGTGTATAAGGAGTGCGGTCACCTGTCAAGTGTTCCCCGCCCCGGGGGTTGGGGGAGTGAGTGGGACAACCTCCCCCTTGTTATTAGGAAAGGATTCCCACACTTCCCTCGCTCCTCCCCTTCAATAAACTCTGACAAACGGCCCGGGAAGTGAAGGCAGACTGGGGACGGAGCGGAGCGCCCACCAACACGCTGCTCTGTGTGTGAGGCGGCCGGCCGGTCGGTAGTGTGCCCTCCGTGTGGTGTGCGCGCCTCTCACAAAACTTTGTAGTGACCAGAAGGGGGAGGCAGTGCCTCGTGTAGTCATGCCGGTGGGCAGCCTGTTGCCGTTCAGTGTGGCCCCGCTGGGGTCGGGTAGCGGAGCGGGGGGCGGGCCCGGTGCTTCTACCCCAGGAGGTGGAGTGTCCGGGCTGCATTGGCTGGGCCCCGCGGGGAGGAAGCTCTCCGGGTTCCGACTCACCGAGAAGTTCGTCTTATTGCTGGTTTTCAGCGGCTTCATCACCCTCTGCTTCGGGGCCATCTTCTTCCTGCCCGACTCCCCCAAGCTGCTGAGCGGAGTCTTGTTTCAGCAGCAATCCCCTCCTGCCTCTCTGCAGAGATTCAGTACCCTACAGGACGAGGAGAGCGGGGGGCGCCTTGCCCGGATCAGGGAGGAACATGAGAGGGCACTACGGGAGGCCAAGGATACCCTCAACCGACCACTCGAGGACATCCAAGAGGACATCCAACGGGACAAGGACAACATACTGGCCCAGGGACGCCTCACTACCGGGGGGAGACTGCCACCACCTAGACCCTTCAAAGAGCCCATCGGGGTACAGGGGGGAGAACCCACCGATCCTGAGGTCAAGGAAAAGAGGGACAAGATCAAGGAGGTAAGAGGAGCATCGCTCAGGACATATGTGGGGGTGTCATCATAATGTGACATGGGGTGTCATCACAATGTGGCAGGTGATCTATGGGGTGTCATCACAATTTGGGGTGGCATCAGTGTCAAACAGATAACATGGGGTGTCATCACAATGTGGCAGGTGATATATGGGGTGTCATCAGAAAGTGACATGGGGTGTCATCACAATGTGGCAGGTGATCTATGGTGTGTCATCACAATGTGGCAGGTGATATATGGGAAGTCATCACAATGTGGGGTGTCATCAGTATTAAACAGATAACATGGGGTGTCATCACAATGTGGGGCATGATCAGTGTCAAACAGGTAACATATGGGTGTCATCAAAATGTGACAGGTGGATTTTTTTTTTTGGCTGACCTTTGTATGTAACAGGTCACATGAGGTGTCATGTCAGTAGGTGACAGGTGATTTTTATGCTGTCGTTTGTAGGTGACACATGGGGTGTCGTCAGTCTGTGACAGGTAACATATGGGGTGTCATCAGTCTTTGACATATGGGCTGTCATCAGATATGTGGGGTGTCGTCAGTCTCTGACAGGTGACATGGGCTGTCTTCTATGGTGTCTAGCAGGTTATTTATTTTTTTCATCATGAGTCTGAGACGCTATCATAATGTGGGTTGCCATCAATATGTGACAGGTGATACGAGTCGTCAGGAAATATGTGGGGTGTCATTAATCTGTGACGGGGGAGATGGGGTGTCATTGTCTCGTGTCATCAGGATGTGATAGTAACAAATAGGATGTCGTCCAGGGATGTGTAGGCTGTCGTCCAGAATGTGGGGTGTCATCAGTCTGTGACAGGTGATAGTTAGGGTTTCATTATGTGTGGCGTCATCAGTATGTAGCAGGTTAAATGGGCCATCAGTCTGTGATGAATGACATATGGGGTGTCTTCAGTAACTGGTTATATGTAAGATCAGCAGATCACAGGTAGTGTGGGGTGTGCATTGTTATCAGTATGTAGCAGATGATATGGGGGGTGTCATCCATAGGTGATAATGTGGGGTGTTATTGGTAAGGGAAGGTATGTGAAGTGTGTGTGATAGATGGGGATGTCATCAGCTTGTCCCATCATCATGAGCTCTCCTAATGTGCTTCACACTTCTCCCCTCATAGGACTGGAATACAAGGTGTCTCTGTACACATCAAAGTAATATTGGGGGTGTCATCAGTCTCTAAGAAGTGAAATGTGGGGGTGTCATATGTGAGACACACACACACACACACACACACACACACACACACACACACACACACACACACTTACTTTAACCTGTACACATTGAAGTATTCTCAGTTTGTAACAAGTGATATGTGTGGGTGTTCTGTGGCTCATGCCATCACATTGTGCTCCAGTCTTCTGGTACAAGGTGTCACACAGTCCCTGTATCCTGTACACATGACACCAGCTTGACTGATGAGACTTCAATAATGGTTAGCGTGGGTTGCAGTAGGCTGCACATTGGCATTGCATGAGCCTGTGTTGGAATGTATGTGCTCCTGCAGAGCTGTGACTGGAGCAGATTCCAGGTCACTGTCCTCTCTGCACTAAACACATGTCACACTAAGCACAGCACACAGGATGTGTCACGCTGTACATGCGGCTCCATCAGATTAGGATGTGAGCAGATGGCCAATGGCTTTTTTCATTTGGGGTGTTTAGGCTGAACCCTGTGCTCTGAGCACATAATGCACTTTTGATGCCAGCACTGGAATGTGTGAATATAAGACGTGTTTGTCTTCTCCATGTATGCAGGGAGTCCTCTGGATTCCATCTAGTGTAATGAGTGAGAAATGTGCCCCTGCATTAGCTTCCAGGGGAATACAACTAGATCAAGCTTGTGAAGAGCTTTGATTTTTTTTTTTTTATTTAGGATACTTGTTATTACGGTACTAGGAAGGAACAGTTAAATCATGTCATGATAGTATGTAGTCTGGCAATAGGCCATCTTCCTTTTTAAGCCTCCAGGGGAACTGGCTTATCCCTCACTCCTTTATTCTGTGGTTGTGAACTATTGGAGTGAGAGCTCTGACAGCCTAATAGGGCCCCACTAATACACAGTGTACCCCATGACCAAGGAGGATCCCAATATGAAGGCTGGAAACCGTCCTCATTGTACCAGTCACAGATGTCAACTTGTCACTTCCTAGCACAACTTCTGCGTTCTGTTTTCTGCTGTCGTCATGGTGAATGTTATTGAAACATGCTGGAAATGACAGGACTTTTGAGCTGTGTTAATTAAAGATTAACATTCTTATGTATGAGCGTATTTGTACAGTAGGCAATAACATGAATTGTCTTTGTGATTTTATAATCGGAACTTTCTGTTGCTTGGCAGCAGTGTTAGAATACATGAACAGACTGTACTTTCAGAAAACGCACATTGGACGCTAGTTATTGCTTGTACCCTGCAGACATCTAACAGTACATAAGCTGACTTCTTTTCCTACAGTGACACTAAATGATATCCTTGTCCACAAAGAATCCATACACATCCATTACCTAATGGTTCTGTAATCTATTCTCATCATTTTTTTTTTTTTTTTCCCTAGCTGTGCTTTTCTGCTTCCCCCTTTTTATTTTATTTTGTATGTCCTCTGAGCACTCCATCCTTATCCCTTTTTTTTTTTTATTTTTTTTTTTTTCTCTTCACATTTTTATTTTTTAACAATCTGTGCACGTTAGTTGTGGTCGTGTGCGCCGCTCTATACACAAGACAAATGCCATAGTTCATCTCTGGAGCAAGCAAAAGAGGGTGCTTCTATTTGTGCATACAGTGGGATCATGAAGAATGAACGTAGCAGGGAAGAAAACTGTGTCTGGGGAGGATGCATTTAGTAATATGTATGTACTGTACATGCAATACAAACGTTTGTATCCTATATGTCGTTATACCCTTTTCCGGGTAAGGGCAGTTTAAATGTTTTTTTTTTTTTTTTTTTTTACACAGGCTGTCACATTCAGTGTTTTTATATCGGATTTAGCCCCTTTCTTTGTCTCCTGAGCCAGGGTACCAACTTTTAAAGCAGAACAAAAGTCAAAACTTTTTTTTTTTTTTAAAGCGGTGGTTCACCCTAATTGTCAAGTTTTTCTTTTTAAAACCAGCAGCCATTGTACTGTATCTATCCGTTTTTTTTATTTTTTTAATAGGCCTCCTTACCTTGGAATGAGGGCCTTTTGTGAGCTGTCACTCACATTTCCCCGCGGGAGTGGGCGTGGTTTAGAAAAATCCCCGATCAGCGCTATGTCTCCTGGGAGCGAGTCCTGAGAATCCCAGGAGACACGCTGTGTTTGAAATCACGCGGGTCACGTGACTAGTCTGGCTAGTCACAGCGGGGAGTGTCCTTTTCAGGACGCTGCCGGCCGTTGTCCTAGCAACTATGCAGTGTTGACGGCGCGGCTCGCCGTCACACTGCATAGTTGCTAGGACAACAGCCGGCAGCGTCCTGAAAAGGACACTCCCCGCTGTGACTAGTCACGTGACCCGCGAGATATCGCGAGATTTCAAACACGGCGCGTCTCCTGGTATTCTCAGGAGACACCGCATCCCGGAAGATAATACAGGAGGGATTCACGGTGCCAGCAGTTAAGATGGCAATGTCCATCATCATATTTTATAAAATCTTCTTTTGGGGGAAATCGTCCTGGTGGCGGCTGCGACTAGGAGACTGGTGAGTACAATTTTCGTTGTACCATCAGCTTTACAAAAACGTCTTTAAAAAAAAACGTTTTCCCGCGGAACTACCGCTTTAAGGCGTTTATCATAAATTTTATTTTTTCAACCAGCTGGTTCCCTCATCCACAAATTCATGGTGGATGGGGGGAATCTTTGCTGCTGTGTTTATTGTAAAGCGGGGAGCCTTCCTCGCTGTCAGAATGCAATGATCAGGGTTGCCACATACAGCCGGCAGCACTGATCAGGAAAATCACAAAAGGGTGGTAGAAAAAAAATCAGTTGACAGATGTGCAACCAGCCTGCCCTCATATGGATCGAAATTCGAGGGTAACTTCTCAACTGGACTTTTGATCCATGCTGGCTTAAGGGGCTCCTGTCAGGGTTTTTTTTTTTTTATCTGGTTGGGGAGATTTCCCATTACGTCCTGGCTTACAGGCACAAGAGTAGGTAAGTGGCAATCTCTTCAAAATGAGGACATTTCTGTCTGTCCCAGGGTCACCAGTGTCCTCATTGGAAGGTTTCCCCTCTAGTCTTCTGGTGACAACTCAACAAAGGAAGGTTTTAAGGTGTGGTGCTGCGTAGCTTAGTATAGTATGTAGGTAAGGAGCATGTACACACCGCTGCAGGCTTAATTAGGTATATTTTGAACATTGCAGAGCAGGGTGGAACCAATACTTTGTATATTGACCGAGAGGAGCCCAAGGTGGTAAAGAGGATTAGAAAAAGGATAGGCTGCTTCCACTCCGCCTTTAAATGGGTGGATAGGTGGAATCGGCCCTAGGAGCATACTGTATATACTAGAGCAGGGGTCTCCAAACTTTTCATCACAAGGAATCTGGTAACTGATTAACTTCTCTCCCAATCAAAATTGATTATTTTTAATTTATATGCTACTAGCATTAGTAAAATAGGATTTCTTTTTTTTTTTTTAATTACATTTTTTTTTTTTTTCTTCAGTTTCTGGGTTCTTGTCTAGGCAAATAATGTGATCCATCCCAGGAGTCTTCAGAAGGGGGAGGTTTTCTCAGCTAAGCGCACACTCCTGCATGCATGCTTGAGCTGAGGCCAGCTGGATTACAGGAAGTAAATTAATCATTTGCTCTTCCTCAAGATTGCCACAGCCAGATGTTAGGGTTGTTTTTCAAAGTGATTTGTCAACAATAAGCACACAGAGAAAGTTTGCTTTGAATATTTAAAATGAATTAAACGCTTTTAGAGCCGGTTCACACTCCCGCAGCACGACTTCGGGAGCGACTCTGCAAGTCGTCCTGAGGATGGCTTCAGAGGCGACCAGCAAAACGACTTCTGTATTGAAGTCACTGCAGGTCGCCCCGAGCCGCCCCCAAAGTCGTGCAGGAACCTTTTTCTAAGTCGGAGCGACTTGCGTCGCACCTATTAGAACCATTCCATTGCATTGAATGAAAATCCTATGCTAGCACTTACCTAGAAGGTAGAAAGTACTACATTTATATTTATTGTATTACTTATCCAAGTATAACACACTTTTCTCCCCTGAAAAGAGGGTAAATAGCGCCTGCGTGTTATACACCGATATTGATTTATTTTATCAGTTCGGTCTGCCCCAGGTGTCACACATTAAGGGGGGGCTGTCGGGGCGGAGGAGCACAGGAGGAGCAGTGTATGAGAAGGGGCTGACAGTAGAGCTGCACAATTGTTAAAAAATCGTTATTTAACATTTATTTATTTATTTATTTTTTTCCCCTGTTGCGATCTTGACAAAGTATTTCCCGATTCTTTCTATGCAGAGAATTCTCTCTGCTCTGCTGAAGCCACAGCTGTTAAAATAAGACCCCTTTCACACTGAGGAGTTTTTCAGGCGGTACAGCGCTAAAAAAAGCGCTGCTATACCGCCTGAAACTCCTGCCCAGCAACCTCAATGTGAAAGCCGGAGTGCTTTCACACTGAGGCGATGCGCTGGCAGAGAAAAAAATCTCCTGTCAGCAGCATCTTTGGAGCGGTGAAAGGAGCGGCATGTATACTGCTCCTTCCCATTTAAAACCGTGGCAAATCTGACGGTATAGCGACGCTATTTTTAGCGGCGCTATACCGCCACTGCGGCTCCCGCCCCAGTGTGAAAGGGGCCTAAAGGGGGGGAGGGGTGAAACAGGCAGTCTGCTAAGTATCACAACATTCTTTAGCAGCGGCACTAAAAGCTGGCCATACATTATACAATTTTTGTCTATATAGATTTCCTTTAGATTTACCAAAACCATAATATGAGGTCAAATCTAAACACTTTCAATTTGTATGCAATCAGGCCCTAGTACTACACAGTTCAAGGTAAATCTAAAGGTAAGCGAATAAGAAAATTGTATGGTGTATGGCCAGCTTAAGTTTAAACATTGTAACAATTTTTCCTTTTAGATCACAGAAATAGATTACGGTGTGTAAATGAGGAACGTTTAACCACTAAATCTTTTTCTGACAGATATTTAATATCATTTTTGCTAGAAAATTACTTGTAGTGATTTCTCATTTTGGCCAGAATCGTGCAGCTCTAGCTGATGTTTTCTCAACTTTAGAGTATATTGGCAATGCTGTCCCAGGAGACTGGGGGTCTTCTGGGAATGCAGGGGGGCTTTATAATAAAGGGGGCTGTGGAAAGCGTTTTTTTTTTTCCCCACTGAAACTTCCCTCTTAAAGTTGGTGTTCGTGAGATGAAGTAGGACCTCACTAATGGTACACAAATGGTGAAAAAAGCCTCAATTGGTTTTATCCTTCACCTCCGCTCTACAAAATGACAAAACAGGTTACAGCTTTGCTTATCTCTAAACCTGCTGGGTTGCTTTTAACATTGTTTACATTTTTGCTTACTTCCCTTTTGCATAAACCAGTTTAGACGAGATTGAGCAAAGAAGTATTGAATCCAACTAGAGATGATTTGAAGTAAATGGGAGCATGTCTAATAAGCAGTATACTCCTGAGAATGTATTAAGCTTCACATACACGGGACGCTTTTACAATCTCTCCTGAATGATTTAACTTGACGGATAGTAACCAACATTTTTCTTAAACGCCTGTAAATGAAAAGCGGCTAAACGCTAGTTACTTAAAACGTATTTTTTTTTTTTTTTTGGCGTCCCAAAAAATGTCTCTAAACTGAACTGCCTAGATACAACTGTAAATGACCCTGTGTACATGGACAGATAAGATAACATGGAGAGTTTAAAAGCAGTTAAAAAAAAAAAAAAAATCTCAACTGCTCCTAAAACGTTTATTTACCTGCAGCGGTGTACACAAGGCCTTAAAATAACCCAGCCTTCAGCCCTGGTTCACATTGGAGCGATTTGTCAAATCGCATGCCAAATTGGCGGCAGAGGCTGGCAATGGCACTGTCCGAACTGGTGCAACGCTGCATTTAATGGCGCCGCACAGATTCCCAAAAGTAGTTTCTGTACTTTTGCCCCCGAAGTCAGGACTGACATGCGGGAATGAAATTGTGCAAACTCACACTATTTCATATTACCGCTGCCAGTGTGAACCTGGGCTCAGTAGGTGCAAGCTGTTTCTAATATCTGGGAAGTAGAAGTTATATATATATATATATATATATATATATATATATATATATATATATATATATATATATATTTTTTTTTTTTCTGCTTTAATCTCAAGTAATCCCATAAGGTTATACACTTGAGGGTGACACCAGTGAGTCCAGTCATTTTCAAAAAATCTTGACATATCGAGGATGGGTTGCACAGAGAGTTTCTCAAACTCGCCCCTTTGTGACCGGGTCATGTTAGTACAACTGTAGATATCATCGCAACTTTAGTGTAGCCAGGTATTATTAGGCTTTCATTTGGTAGTGAATTGTGTTAGTATTTGTTAGTTTGAAGCCTGGTAATGCGTGTATTGTATATTGTTTTCTGACCTTTACATTTGGTGCTGGTAAGTAGCTCCTAGCTGGAAAGATGCACTTGCTGTGAAATTTGATCAAATGTATTTTGTTCTCAAATAGAGAGAAATACACTGTAGATGTAATGCTTCTCATGAGTATTGTAACTGATGTGTGAGAATTGAATACAATAACAAAAAAACTGGGTGTGCTTGATTTTTAGTTTAGTGAAGGCAATCTTGGAGGGACACTTCTCACGATATCAGTTACCACTTTACTACGCTCGTCGCATATGGATATGGGGTTCTGTAGTGAAAAGACAGAGGTGTGTGTGTGTGTGTGTGTGTGTGTTTTTTTTTTTTTTTTTCTGTTTTAACTTTTTAAGGTGTAATTTCATCCTAGTGTACAACATACTGCATCTATTCTGCACTGTGCCGACACTCAGGATTTTCATCTATCGGTCTTCACAGCAACTTATGGTGTCTGTCAGCCTTCTCACACTCTCCACATCCTGTGATTGGCAGGTTATGGACCAAGAGGAAGTGTGTTCATGTAGCTTCCCCAGTCAGATATTGCAATAGGAGGTCTGTTATTGGTGATGGGTGTTCATTCTAAACGGGGACCACCCACCTTGAAAATTGGCCGTGAACTCCTACTAAATGCTGTAAATGGAAGTGCACAACTTGATCTGTAGGTGTGTGTGCATTTTCACTTGTCGGTATACATGGACACTTTTCATTTACGGTACATGTTTACTACAGCAGTATATTTTTTGTTTTAAACAAAGAACTAAATTATTTTAATAAATTTTAGTTATTGTAACAAGTTTGGTTGGAGATGAACTTGTTACAATAATTAAATTGATTAAAATAATTTAGTCCCTTGATTAAAACATAAATATACTGCTGTAGTAAGCATGAAAATGCCAAGTGTCCATGTATGTGGATTATTTTTTTTTTTTCTAAGCAAAGTGATCACTTTTTTTGGCTCTCCTCGGGCTTCTCCTAGTCCTGTGCGTCTGCCAGAGCTCAGAGTTAAAAGCCCTGCGCAAGTTCCCACATGGTTAATGTCCTTCCCTTCACCCGTGTCACTTTTCTTGGGCCTGACGATTGCCAATTCAGGCACTGAGCACTGCATTATGGAAAGAAGTCCCATGCACCAACGTACCTGAAAGAAGCAGGTTATTTTCCAAGGGAGGTGCCAGCTGAACAAAGTGGGGACGCACAGCCAAGTATCAGCAGAACAAGGAAATTCCTCAATGGGCTTCTTTTAAAACCTGCAATCCTACAAGACAGGAGGTTAGGTTTAACCTTCATAAAAGGGCCACATCTTACAGTGTCTGTTTTTCTTCAACTTCCACATGGAGATAATGCAGTTCTTGGCAGGACTTTTTAAAATCTGTGGGAATGCAAAGCTCTAGATGTTCTGGCTATACAGTTAACTCTTTGCTTGGGATATTTACCATGAATGATTATATATATTTCTAACCTAACACCCCCTCTATTTTAAATATGACTTATGCCTCCTCCTGAGCATTGATCATAAAAGTACAATCTCTTCATATGTCGTTGGCACAAGGGGGTTTGAGCCCCCCCCCCCTTTTCTCTGTGTACAGATGCAATGCAGTCAGCCGAATGGAAACTTTTTTTTTTTTTGATGGCACCAGTCATGGGAGACCTCTCTGCCTGTACAGGTAGACTTATCTTGTCTCTCTAAGAGCCCATTACACAAATTCAGAATATAAACTGGACGCCAGTCATAAGCTGGGGAGAAGTAGATGGAAAGACTGGCTATGAAATGCATTAGCTTACCACTGTAAGAGACCATAACATGAAATGTCAGTGCTGCCTACACAGGTCAGTAGGTGACCACACAAGCAGTCTGCAAGGGTGGCCAGTGACAAAATGACTTGTTTCATTTTCAGAATGTTAGTCCCATTTCTTTATGGCTAGTGGCATTAAATGGTTAATGTAGTGGTTAGGAAATGAGCTGGATGGAACATATTTCTTGAATGAAAACAATTCTAACACTGAGTGTGGTTTTCATTTGGGGAAAAATCGTACGTATTGTAGTAAAACCTGTTTATTATCTTTGGGATTCAAATGGCAGATCTTGATTTAGTTTGGGGTGCTAAAAAACCTCCACCCAAACTCGCCTCAATGCAGCAGCTTTCCCCCTGCCAGCTCTAAGCCCGAGAAGTGAATGAGCGCACGGTTATCTGTCCGGTCAGTCACCGGTTTGCCCCTCCAGTGATCAGTGGAATGCTGGACTTTAGCGAGGTGGTGGGAGTGGCTGGCTTCCAGAACCTGGAGCAGCTCTGTGAGAGTTAGCTGCCAGCGAGCTTAGTCTGCTGATTCTGAGTCACAGGAGAGCAAAAGTAAGTGAACACCTGTGACCCATAAGAGAAGTATGGCCACAAAGCATTGGTCCTGCTTATCTCTTTGAGGGCCAATTCACACCAGATGCAGTTTCGTGCGTGTGGGTTTTTTTTTTTTTCCTTAAGGGTTTTTGTAGCAAACTCAATGATGGCAAGCAAGCATGTTCTAACAAATTTATTTTTCAGAATTTCTGAGTGACTGAAAATCTAACTGTATATGAGCAGTTTTATCATTTCTAGTATGATGAAGCTCACTCTTTAATATTTAAAGCGGTGGTTCACCCTGCAGAACAACATTTTAGCATAAAATTCGGCATAGTAGCGCGAGCTACAGTATGCCTGTCTTAATCTTTTTATCGCCGTACTCACAGTGTAATCGTACATAGTAGATTCTGACTGCCCGCGGGGAATGGGCGTTCCTTTCAAGAGGGAGGGTGATTGACGGCCGGCTCTGGCACGTCACGCCCCCCGAAGACAGCCGGAGTAGGTCTCGGCTCTTCACGGCGCCTGCGCACAGACTATGCGCAGGCGCCGTGAAGAGCCAAGCCTATTTCGGCTATTTCCGGAGAAGCGTGACGCGCCAGAGCCGGCCGTCAATCACCTTCCGTCTGGATTGGAACGCCCATTCCCCGTGGGCAGTCGGAATCTACTATGTACGATTACACTGTGAGTACGGCGATAAAAAAATTAAGACCGGCATACTGTAGCTCGCGCTACAATGCCGAATTTTAGGCTAGAAGAATTTTTTTTTTATTTTATAGGGTGAACCCCCGCTTTAAAGTTGATGTAAAGCCACTCTCATCATTTCTAAACTACTGCCATAGTACTGATCTATAAGGATATACATTCCTTCTGCATGTATCCTTACCTGTCAAATGTCCCCCCTGTTATGAGACTTGGAAAAACTGCAGATTCTGTGGGTGGATCTTTTATCTGGAGCTCGGTGGGTGGAGTCGTGATGTCAGTAGACTCTCCGCCCACCTCTACACTCCCCTTGTCAACATGAATTTTTTCCTGTGTATTTCTTACACTGAATTTTGCTATGATCACCAACATCCATTCAAAATCAAGAAAAGTAACCACATTACTTCATAAAAGGAGTGTGAATTAAAAAATAATGCCTGTCTCCACTCTCCAGGCTAGTGCATGAGATATAAATAACCTGTCACTCACAGCAAGGGGGCGGAACGGACTAAGGTTTTTCTCTAAGTCTGTTTTATTTGCTCAGGATTGCTCAGAGCTGGATTAACTCTGTGTGACAAGACTGGGCACAGATGATAGGAAATCTTATACTGTACATTGAGACATAAAAAAATTTAATAAAAATTGGGTTTACATCCACTTGAACATTTATACAAATATATATGTACCTGGCATTCAGCAATAATAATCTGTAATACCTTCTCCTATCACAGAGGCGCTTGCAATCTATTGTAATTGTCTCAGTTGCACAGGTTTGGTAAAAAAATTTAATTTATAGAGTCGGTTAGGCCCCTTTCACATTGAGGAGTTTTTCAGGCGGTACAGCGCTAAAAATAGCGCTGCTATCGCGCCTGAAAAACTCCTTCACTGCAGACTCAATGTGAAAGCCCGAGGGCTTTCACACTGAGGCGATGCGCTGGCGGGAGACAAAAAAATCTCCTGTCAGCAGCATCTTTGGAGCGGTGAGAGGAGCGGCATGTATACCGCTCCTTCACCGCTCCTTCCCATTGAAAACAATGGGAAACCGCGGCAATACCGCCCGCAATGTGCCTCTATAGAGGCGCATTGCGGGCGGTATTAACTCTTTATCGGCCGCTAGCGGGGGTTAATACCGCACCGCTAGCGGCTGATACCCGCGGCAATTCCGGCGGTATAACGCCGCTATTTTTAGCGGCGTTATACCGCCACCGCAGCTCCCGCCGCAGTCTGAAAGGGGCCTAACCCTCCCAGTATGTTTATAATCTGGAGGAAGCCTGTGCAAACTTCATGCAGATGGTGCTCTTATCAGAGCTTAAACCAGCAACCTTGTGCAGCCAGTGGTCCAGTGCTGACGGTCTTATTTGTATCATTGTTTATTGACTTTTATATGAATAATACATTGTTAAATCAAATGTACTGTGTGCAAACAGATTTTGGGATGTTTGTACCCTGTGTATTTTCTTCTTTTCATAAACGTGTGTGTGTGTGTGTGTGTGTGTGTGTGATTTTTTATTATCTTATTATTATCTTTTTCTCCATATAGCACACTTGCTGATCTCTTAAAGCGGATGTCCCCTGGAAAAAAAAAATATTTAAAGCCAGCAGCTACAAATACTTTTAATATCGGCACACTTGGCTGTCCTGGAGTCCCGCGCCGTCCGCAGCAGAGGACTAGCGATCGCTTGTCACTCTGCTGCCCCCACCGCGCCGTGCTGACTGGTTCCCCCTGTGTTTTGGGAGCCAAGTGTTTCCCAGAACACAACAGGGGGGGGGTTGTGTATCCGACGTCTTGCCCGCAGTCTACCCGCAGACTGTGTGGCCGAAAGTGGGTGCAAATACCTGTCTTTAGAGGGGGAGGGTTCCGATGAGCGGGAGTGGAGGTGGAGCTCCACTTTAATTACACCTGTCTTTGTAGTATATTGTCTTCTGATGCTTTTCATGACCACCTAATGCGTTCCCATACAAATGGGAGTAGTATCGGTGGACAGGTAAATTATGTAGAAATACAGAGCTGGTGGCTAAATGCCTGTAGTTTTTATGTTGCCGCATACGCTGTGACTGTTCAGGGGATATTAAACTGTGGCAAGCACTTACATTTTGTACGCTGCGTTTGAACTCGCAGTATCCCTTTCACCTCGGACAGAGATGTGTTCAAGAGAATTTCGGCACCAGGAAAGTGATTCAGCTTCACAAAACGACTACGTGGGATTTCCACAAAGGTTTCTGCCTGCTTGTCGCTTTTTGGAAACTAATTTTTCTAATGATAGTGACAGCTTGTTATCTTGCCCTAAAGTCTGCTCCCACCTACACTTTTTTGAAAACAAGCAGCTGGTTTTAAACCTAGCATCTTCCTTTCCTTTCACTATACTCCAGACATATTACTACGCTTGATTAGGTTTCATGGAAAGTCAGACGGCTTAAAGGGAAACTAGTCATTTGAAATGTATTATTGTAGCTTTTAAATGAAAGTAAGTTTTCGTGTGACCTTGGCATTTTTACGTGTTTGCAGTTCCAAATTGCTCAATTGCTTGACTATTGTAGTTTAGGCACAGATTTAATGCTCCATGCAGGACCTTCTATATCAGGGAATATGATTTGTACACAATGCACATTTGTAAATTCTGTATGGAGGGGTTGCTAGCTATATATATATATATGTATGTATGTGTGTATGTGTGTATGTGTGTATGTGTGTATGTGTGTATGTGTGTATGTATATATTAAATATGTATATATATATATATTAAATATGTGTGTGTGTGTGTGTGTGTGTGTATATATATATATTAAATATGTGTGTGTGTGTGTGTGTGTGTGTGTGTGTGTGTGTGTGTGTGTATATATATATATTAAATATGTGTGTGTGTGTGTGTGTGTGTGTGTATATATATATATATTAAATATGTGTGTGTGTGTGTATATATATATATATATATTAAATATGTGTGTGTGTGTGGAGATATATAGAACAAGCTGTTCTGCAGATGTAACTCTTAGAGGGTTGAGACAAACCATACACTGAGAGTGCTTACAATCATCCGCTTTTATTTTATTATGTAAAATCTTTGTTGCTGTAAGTAACTCCAGTGTGGGCTGGAGTTTGGCTTCAATTTTGTTAGTGTTTCTAAATCTGCTAGTCCATCTAACGCTCTCCTACCTCCAGACTGACAATGCTGCTGTCCATAGGAACCCAAGTTTGGCCCTACATACTGGAAGTAGGACTTCTACATCCTCATACTGGGGATCAGCGGCGGACTGACAACTCATGGGGCCCTGGGCAATAGGAGATTATGGAGCCATACAGTATGTATACACACAGTACAGACATACCCCACATACCACACAATGGGGTTTATTTACTATCGCTGGAAAGTGCAAAATCAGGCTCACTTCTGCATAGAAATCAATGAACTTCCAGGTTTTATTACCAGGCTTAATTGAACAAGCTGGGGTTAGAAGCTCATTGGTTTCTTTGCAGAAGTGAGCCTGATTTTGCACTTTCCAGCAATGGTAAATAAACCCCATTGTGTACTTAAAAGTGGGGTATCCCTGTGTGTGTAAAAATAAAAAATAAAAAAATTAGAGATATATATATCTATCTATCTATCTATCTATCTATCTATCTATCTATCTATCTATCTATCTATCTATCTATCTATCTATCTATCTCTCTATATCACGCACACACACTTCAAGCTATTATCTTGGGATTTTTAGAACAAAAGGATGTCGGTAAGGGACATATATATATTTTTACATACTGTCCCTGTTTTTTCTGAGGCTGGCAACCCTGATGGGGCCCTCGGGCAGTGCCCGAGTGCCAGAATGGTCAGTCTGCTTCTGCTTGGGAGTAATGAAGCAGTTATGTGTTTTTGCTTAGTATTTCACTTGTATGTATCTTGAAGGCAGGAGTGGTAAAAAAAAGGGCCAAAATCACCATTAAGGCTAGTGTTTAAGAAAATCTATTTTATACAGACTTGCTTTATATTAAAAAAATGAGTCAGAAAATCTAGATGTATAATCATGACAAGTCTTAGATATGCCGACTCATTCCTGAAAATAGCTTTTTGAAGGTCAGGAAATCTAATTGAATATAATTCATTCATGGCACTGCTGATTGTCGGAGTATCCATTGTGGCCACAATCTTTCAGCGGTAATGAACCTTTGTGCTAGAAAAGAAGTGCTTCTCACAACACGCCGGCTCTAAATTCTCAACATGATCCTTCCAAGCCAGTCATGAGCTAGTTTGCAGAAGTTCAAATTGGTCTTGAAGTGCCATTTGGCTCGGGGTCTCCTGTATGTGTCCACATAAGCCAAATGCATTTTGATTTGGTAGGGCCTAATCCTTCATAGTACATCTAATGGACCATGAACAGATTAATGCAAAGCTATTGGCAGATTCGGGCAGCTGAATTTCTCTGTTTAAAAAAGGGATGAGCCTAAAAACAAAAATGTATTAAGCATACCAGGTAAACTTATCCTTTCAAGTTCAATGGGAGTGCACTAAAACCTCGAGCCAAACATTTGGGTTGTGGTCAAATATTTTGGTAAAAAACACTCCCATGTGATTTTTTTTTTTTTTTTTTTTAAAGTTGGGCACATTTACAAGGTGACAGGATTGCCTTCTGGATGCATGGCAGCTACTGCTATGCAATCCACCTCCGATCACTTTTTAGAGGATGATACTGTTCACTCATGTGAGTTTTTACTGGCTGGGTCACCACGTAAAGTTAGGAAAATAAACTTAAAAAATAAATGAATATGAATGCAGAAATTCTATTCATGATATGCTAGAATAGAAGAAATGTTTTGTTTTGGGGGTTAATGGCCCTTTAAGCCTTACCCTGCCTACCTCCACCCCAGCTGTTGGTTAGTGACGCCATCCATCACATTGAAGGACCAATAGGAATACTCATTCAGTAGGTGGCTGCCAGGATTGTTTTGAAGTAAATTCATCTGCTTTAGTATCCTTCTCTTCTGGCAGAATTCCCCATTTTCATTCCAATTCTTTGTAACCTTTTTGTATTTCTACGTTTTGCAGTGGCATATAAAATATGCTGTGGTATAAAGTCGGGTTTCTTGTGTTCATGCATGAGCAATTCCTGTACATCTGTGTGAGCTCCAGTTTGTGTGCAGTGCAGAATTTCCTGTGAAGGCACTCGGCATCGTTTTCTACAAGCAGGCAGTTTAAGGATAAGGGCCAATCAATAACTACATTTTAGAAGGGAATCGAAGTAATATTCATGGCGATCGTTGCTGGTTGTTGAACTTGAACAGTGATGTCAAACCATAAAAAAAAAAAGTTGTTGCGTTGGGCATACTGAAACGGCATTTTATTTATTTTTATTCTAAGATAAAAACTTTCTAACTATGTGGGGGGCAAAAAAATTCTATTTTGTGTGAGCCTTGTTTATTCCCCCCAATTTATATAGCACAAGCATAATCTTAGCCTTCAACACTTTTTTTTTTTTTTTTTTGAGGTGTGTGTGTCCCCCGCCCCCCCCCCCCCCCAGCACTTCTTTCATATAATTGCAAAAGGCTTTCTTTCATTATACAGTACATGAAACTTTTTTATTTGCTTGTTATCCTAGTTCATGATGTGTCTACAGATCATTGCTTTTATTAGCGGCCAGTTTTCCATAACAGAAAACATGTATTTGTGATTAGTGTGTTGCCGTGTAAGGGCAAGCGTTGCTGGGTGATGCTAGTTTGTTCCTTTCTCAGTATATCCTGCACGTATGTGCACTGCTATTGTCTACAGCACAGTGCTTGACAAGGCTCCTATTGAAGGTGCCTGCTCACATCCTGTCATTTAGACTGAGACCTAAAGCTCATTTCAACAACTTTACTAAAACAATGACATCGTGGGTTTTTTTTTTTTGTATGTTTTTTTGGATGCAAGAGCCTGAAGAAATCACAAAAGTGTGGTAACTACAATTTGGTATTCAAAAGAAGAATGCACCCATACACACCATGCTTAAAGCTGAACTACAGTACATTTGAACACCACAAACTGAAAACACTAATACATTTTAAATCTTAAAGGAATCCATCTATTCGTGTCTCCATGCTTTTTTACTGAGAAATTACTTTGAGAAACACCTCTAGCATTTCTGGCTGTTGGCCTTTCCTGGAATTCATCTTCCCTTTGCTCAGTCAAAAGGCGGGGGGGTCTGCTTAGCTGAGAACCCCCCCCCCCCCCCCTTGAAAGCTCCTGGGATGCCTAGGACTGAAAACCAGGAAGTAACTAAAATAAATTGAAGTTCTGATTTTTAGGTTTGATTTATTGGGGGGGGGGGAGTAATGAGCTCGAAAATAAGATTTTGAAAACTGAAAATAAGATTTTGAAATGCACTGCCTACCCCCTTCACTACTTCAGATTCGTATGCTTGGCTCCACTCCTAACTTGTCTATAATCTGGTGATCTGAGAACCCTGTTTGTGATGTAATAGAGAAATTCTGTAATACAGCCATGGCATGCTTCTTCTGTCTTCTCACCTACAGTAACCCATCATCTTTCCTTTTTGTGTTTTAATTGTGACAATCTATACAGTAATGAGAAATTGTCCTTTATCGCTCACTAACACGGAGCAAACCTAAAGCGGAGTTCTGCCTTCCCCACTCGTAAAATATACATACTGTAGCTGCTGACTTTTTTAATATTCAGACTCTTGCCTGTCCTGGAGTCCAGCGATGTCGGCCCTGCAGCTGATGTTTACGTCGGCTGCCGTTGCCGATAAAGGAACCCAGCCATGAAGCCTTTCGGCTTTGCGGCCGGGCCCCTACTGCACATGCACGAAGTGAGGCTGCCCTCTCCTACTGGCCCAACAGCAGGGAAAGGTGGACAAGGGGGCCGGATTTCTGACGTACCACGGCGATGTCCGACAGAGGTGGGGAAGGGTACCTGCCAGAAATGGGCACCTGCTCCCCCGCCCCCCGACAGGTGCCCTCTGGGTGATCAACTTACAATGCAAGGATTTTAACAAACTTTGTTGCAGAGTCCTAACAAAGCGGACACAATGTGCATAGTTGGTTCATCGAAGAGCTGGTTCACACTACCGTGACCGCGCCTTGAGTCGGCCCCCAAGTTGCGCGCGCCGGCCCCCAAGTTGCGCGCGCCGCGAGCCAGCCCCCAAGTTGCTGAACTACTTCAATCCGACTTCTAGATAAGCTGCCTCCAAGTCTAATCCCCTGTTTTAACTGAAGCAACTTTACAGGAAGAGAAAATTGTTTTCTCAGGCAAACCCCTCCCTTCCACAGAGCTGATTACTGTTTGATTGGCATAGTCGCCTCCCAAAGGCGCGGCCAGTCATGTTGCCCCTGTGTGAACCGGTGACTTGTCCTCTATGTTCCCCTATGGGGGAAGTTCCTCCACTCACTGCGCAGGCGCAAACTTCCCGACGGAAATCCCCGAACCTCGCCCGGCATCCAGGCTCATTCTTTAACATCCCCGTGGATTGGAGGATGTTAAAAAAAGAGCCAGGAGGCCGAGCGAGCGAAGCGAGCCGTCCGAGCGCAGCGAGGACGTGAGGCCGACTGGCCACTTTCCTCTAAGTCCACGTCGCCCTGGATGCCGGCCGCCGTTCGGGGATTTCCGTCAGCAAGTTTGCACCTGCGCAGTGCTTGACGGAACTTTCCCGATGGCTGGAACCATCTCTGCGCCTCAGTTCGCGCATGCGCTGGAACTTCCGTGATGCCTGGAACCAGCACGGCAGATCACCGGCTCTTAGGCTCCATTCACACCTGAGCGTAGCAATTTTACTGGCTTTTTTTTCTCGGAAGCCTTTTTTTTAAGGCGTTTTAGAAATGTATTACAAATGTTTTACATGTTTAGCCAATAGAAAGCATTAGGAGGGGAGAGAGGAAATTGGGGGCAGAGAGCTGCTGTTTGAGAAGAAAACACACTTGTAAACAGCTCAAGCCGTGTGTGTGTGTGTGTGTGTGTGTGTTTGTGTTTTTTTTACTTTTACCTGACCTGCCATTTTTCAGAATTCTGAACTAAATTAGTGGGTATCTTCCAATAGTTTTGCTTGATTCGAAAGTGTCGAAGCCATAATACAATTCAGATGTGTCTTGGTAGTTTTTCTATTAGCACCTCAAATATTGCACAAAAGAGCACAAGCTGTTCCTCACCTGTCTGGGATATTATGAATTGCAGTGCTTTTTTTGCTTTAGGGTTCTTTTTTTAGTGTATGTGTCCTAGAATTCACAACTTAGAAAGCAAAGTAAATGACGGCTTTTTCTGAATTAATCATTCAGTTTGCCATGTAGATGCATGAATTAGATGTTTGGGATACCTGTTTGCCACGTTGGCTACTGCATTTTTCCACCCGTCGTGCTTGGACTCCATGCACACTATCATTTTTTGTAAGGTAAAAAAAACTCTGGTAATGGCTTTTTGAGTAGCGTTTAAGAGTGTGTGTGTGTGTGTGTGTGTGTGTGTGTGTGTGTGTGTGTTTTTTTTTTTTTAACACTTTTTCAATATCTTTAGGCTGGGTTCACACTAGTGCGAATTGGATGTAGATTTCACCACATGCAATTTGCATTTTAGTTTGTGACTGGTTCTCGATGGAGATTATTATCATTGGGAGGCCCATTGTTGGTGTCAATGAGAGAAATGGTGCACCATTGTCAGTTGGTAGAATAGTGTCTTGTATCAGTGGGAGAATAGTGGCTGGATAATGGCAAGCAAAGGGCCGCATTCGGCCCCAAGGCTGCAGTTTAGAGAGAACTGATCTAGTCCTTAACGTATAAAGCAGAGTTCCACCCATTTAAAAATCAGCAGCTAGCTACAAAAAGTGTAACCGCTGACTTTTAATAATGGGGCACTCGCCTGTCCCATGGTCCAGCAATGTGGGTGCAGGAAGCCTCGCTCCTCCCTGAAGGGCCAGCATTCTAACGTATATGCGAGCCGCACTGTGAATTTCCAGGCAATCTTCTGGGATCTGTAACATGTCCCAGAAGATTGGCGGGGGGGGGGGGTGATTTTCATTCAGGCGCCATGGAGCCAGGGGTGGAAGTCGGAGCTGGGTGCCTGTAAAAGTTAAATTTTTGGGTGGAACTCCGCTTTAAGTGTTCACTACACATTAGCCAGTGTGCTTGTTTAAAATGTTTTTTTTCATCATGCTATGTATCAGATATTTAGTCCAGGTGGATAAGTCTATCTTGCAGTTATGTATGCAGATAACACTTGTGGAAAGAGCCTCCTGGGTTTTTGCAGGTTGTGTTTTTTTTTTTTTTTTATATTTTTCGAAGTTACCATAAAAATGACATCTGGCAGTTTAAATGATGGTTTTACATTTTATTTATTTTCTTAATTTTTTGCTACAAAAGAACTCCCAGCCATTACCTTTGGGTGTATGAAGACGAACAATTGAAAGTGAATTTTGCCTTGGGCAAGATTCCGTCAGTTTAAATTTGCAGTGTCTCCTGTGCCAAATTGTTTGATGCTTTTCAAGAAAATGTGATTATATTAGGCGTGCCGTGTCTAGTTTTGCTTGCAACATTTAACTCTGCTGTGCATTCGTTTTTAAAGTCATACTAGTTAATGTATTCCAAAATAAATGTGTGTGTGTGTGTGTGTGTGTAATAAATAAATAAATACATTTTATATATATATATATATATATATATATATATATATATATATAATTAGGGTTGTCCAGATACCGATACCAGTATCGGGACCGATACCGAGTATTTGCGGGAGTACTCGTGCAAATACCCCCGATACCTAAATAGAATACTTCCCCCCCCCCCCCGCCGCTGCCGCATCGCGCCGCCGCATCGAGGGACATGGCTAGAGGGACATTGCTGCATATGTGAGGGACATGGCTAGAGGGACATTGCTGCATATGTGAGGGACATGGCTAGAGGGACATGGCTGCATATGTGAGGGACATGGCTGCATATGTGAGGGACATGGCTGCATATGTGGGGGACATGGCTGCATATGGGGGGGACATGGCTGCATTTGGGGACACATTTAAAAAAAGTATCGGTATTCGGTATCGGCGACTACTTGAAAAATAAGTATCGGTACTTGTACTCGGTCCTAAAAAAGTGGTATCGGGACAACATATACATATATATATATATATATATATATATATATATATATATATATATATAAAATTATTGGCTTGCGAAAGTATTCGCCCCCCTTGAACTTTGCGACCTTTTTGCCACATTTCAGGCTTCAAACATAAAGATATAAAACTGTAATTTTTTTTAGGAAGAATCAACAACAAGTGGGACACAATCCATGAAGTGGAACGAAATTTATTGGATATTTCAAACTTTTTTTAACAAATAAACTGAAAAATTGGGCGTGCAAAATTATTCAGCCCCCTTAAGTTATTACTTTGTAGCGCCACCTTTTGCTGCGATTACAGCTGTTAGTCGCTTGGGGTATGTCTCTATCAGTTTTGCACATCAAGAGACTGACATTTTTGCCCATTCCTCCTTGCAAAACCGCTCAAGCTCAGTGAGGTTGGATGGAGAGCGTTTGTGAACAGCAGTTTTCAGTTCTTTCCACAGATTCTCGATTGGATTCAGGTCTGGACTTTGACTTGGCCATTCTAACACCTGGATATGTTTATTTGTGAACCATTCCATTGTAGATTTTGCTTTATGTTTTGGATCATTGTCTTGTTGGAAGACAAATCTCCGTCCCAGTCTCAGGTCTTTTGCAGACTCCATCAGGTTTTCTTCCAGAATGGTCCTGTATTTGGCTCCATCCATCTTCCCATCAATTTTAACCATCTTCCCTGTCCCTGCTGAAGAAAAGCAGGCCCAAACCATGATGCTGCCACTACCATGTTTGACAGTGGGGATGGTGTGTTCAGGGTGATGAGCTGTGTTGCTTTTTGCGCCAAACATAACGTTTTGCATTGTTGCCAAAAAGTTTAATTTTGGTTTCATCTGACCAGAGCACCTTCTTCCACATGTTTGGTGTGTCTCCCAGGTGGCTTGTGGCAAACTTTAAACAACACTTTTTATGGATATCTTTAAGAAATGGCTTTCTTCTTGCCACTCTTCCATAAAGGCCAGATTTGTGCAGTATACGACTGATTGTTGTCCTATGGACAGAGTCTCCCACCTCCGCTGTAAATCTCTGCAGTTCATCCAGAGTGATCATGGGCCTCTTGGCTGCATCTCTGATCAGTCTTCTCCTTGTATGAGCTGAAAGTTTAGAGGGACGGCCAGGTCTTTGTAGATTTGCAGTGGTCTGATACTCCTTCCATTTCAATATTATCGCTTGCACAGTGCTCCTTAGGATATTTAAAGCTTGGGAAATCTTTTTGTATCCAAATCCGGCTTTAAACTTTTCTCCACAACAGTATCTCGGACCTGCCTGGTGTGTTACTTGTTCTTCATGATGCTCTCTGCGCTTTAAACGGACCTCTGAGACTATCACAGTGCAGGTGCATTTATACGGAGACTTGATTACACACAGGTGGATTCTATTTATCATCATTGGTCATTTAGGTCAACATTGGATCATTCAGAGATCCTCACTAAACTTCTGGAGAGAGTTTGCTGCACTGAAAGTAAGGGCTCTTTCACACGTCAGTTCAGTTTTTTAGATCAGTTTTTTTTTTCATCAGTTGATCAGTTTCTCCATCAGTTTCTCCATCAGTTTCTCCATCAGTTTCTCCATCAGTTTCTCCATCAGTTTCTCCATCAGTTTCTCCATCAGTTTCTCCATCAGTTTCTCCATCAGTTTCTCCATCAGTTTCTCCATCAGTTTCTCCATCAGTTTCTCCATCAGTTTCTCCATCAGTTTCTCCATCAGTTTCTCCATCAGTTTCTCCATCAGTTTCTCCATCAGTTTCTCCATCAGTTTCTCCATCAGTTTCTCCATCAGTTTCTCCATCAGTTTCTCCATCAGTTTCTCCATCAGTTTCTCCATCAGTTTCTCCATCAGTTTCTCCATCAGTTTCTCCATCAGTTTCTCCATCAGTTTCTCCATCAGTTTCTCCATCAGTTTCTCCATCAGTTTCTCCATCAGTTTCTCCATCAGTTTTTCCATCCGTTTTTTTTTTGGGGGGCTTTTTACATACAGTGCCTGCCACCGAGAATGTGTTTTTAGCACGACGGCATCGCGCTGATTCTCGGCGACAGGGTGCCGACATCTCGCACTCGCTGGAATAGTAAAAGCACATTCCAGCAAGCACGTCATAGAAGCGACGGGAGATCCGACTTGGATTCCCGCCAATTCTACACGTGTGCAGCATTTGGTATGAATCCTGAGGGGAAAGTCCCCGCCGGATTTTAAATAAAAATCCGGCATGGGTTCCCCCCTCAGGAGCATACCGGGCCCTTAGGTCTGGTATGGGTTGTAAGGAGACCCCCCCCCCCCCCTACGCCGAAAAAACGGAGTAGGGGTCCCCCTACAATCCATACCAGACCTGTATCCGAAGCACGCTACCCGGCCGGCCAGGAAACGAGTGGGGACGAGCGAGCGCCCCCCCCCTCCTGAGCCGTACCAGGCTGCATGCCCTCAACATGGGGGGGGTTAGGTGCTCTGGGGCAGGGGGCGCGCACTGCGCCCCCCCCCCACAGCACCCTGTCCCCATGTTGATGAGGACAGGGCCCCTTCCCGACAACTTTGGCCGTTGGTTGTCGGGGTATGCGGGCGGGAGGCTTATCGGAATCTGGGAGCCCCCTTTAATAAGGGGGCCCCCAGATACCGGCCCCCCACCCTAAGTGAATGGATATGGGGTACATCGTACCCCTACCCATTCACCTGGAGGCAAAAAGTTAGTTAATAAACACGACACAAGGGTTTTTAAAATAATTTATTAGTCTGCTCCGGAGGCCCCCCCTGTCTTCTTTATTAGGGGGGGGCTTCTTCTTTGACGTCTTCGGGTGGGGGCCGCACTTCTTCACCGCCGTCTGGTTCTCTTCCACCGCCGGGGGGGGGGTCGCTTTTATAAAAGCGCCCCCCCCGGCGGGTTTCCTCCGACGTCTTCGGCGGGGGGTGGTGTGCTTCTTCCGCTATCCGGGGGTTTTCTCCGCTCTCCGGGGGTCTTCTTCTATGTTTGCCGCTGTTGACTCGGCGCACCCCGGTTCTTCCTCCCGCTGTCTGGTGCCTTCTCCTTCAGCGCTGAACGTCTTCTTCTTCTGTGCTGTGACGTCGTCTTCTTCTTCTCCCGATGTTGACACGTCGCCTCTTCTCGCTGCAATGACGGGTGCGCGGCTTGCATCTTACTTATATAGGCCTCACAGTCCCATCATGCTCCGGTACCTACCCATGTGATACCTACCCACGTGGGTAGGTACCGGAGCATGATGGGACTGCGAGGCCTATATAAGTAAGATGCAAGTCGCGCACCCGTCATTGCAGCGAGAAGAGGCGACGTGTCAACATCGGGAGAAGAAGAAGACGACGTCACAGCACAGAAGAAGAAGACGTTCAGCGCTGAAGGAGAAGGCACCGGACAGCGGGAGGAAGAACCGGGGTGCGCCGAGTCAACAGCGGAGAGCGGCAAACATAGAAGAAGACCCCCGGAGAGCGGAGAAGACCTCCGGATAGCGGAAGAAGAAGCACACCACCCCCCGCCGAAGACGTCGGAGGAAACCCGCCGGGGGGGGGCCCCCCCCCCCCCGGTGGTGGAAGAGAACCAGACGGCGGCGAAGAAGAGCGGCCCCCACCCGAAGACGTCAAAGAAGCCCCTCCCCCTGGTGAAAGAGCTAATAAAGAAGACAGGGGGGGGCCTCCGGAGCAGACTAATAAATTATTTTAAAAACCCTTGTGTCGTGTTTATTAACTTTAACTTTTTGCCTCCAGGTGAATGGGTAGGGGTACGATGTACCCCGTATCCATTCACTTAGGGTGGGGGGCTGGTATCTGGGGGGGCCCCCTTATTAAAGGGGCTCCCAGATTCCGATAAGCCTCCCGCCCGCATACCCCGACAACCAACGGCCAGGGTTGTCGGGAAGGGGGCCCTGTCCTCATCAACATGGGGACAGGGTGCTCACCCCAGAGCACCCAACCCCCCCATGTTGAGGGCATGCAGCCCGGTACGGCTCAGGAGGGGGGGGGGGCGCTCGCTCGTCCCCACTCCTTTCCTGGCCGGCCGGGTAGCGTGCTTTGGATACGGGTCTGGTATGGATTGTAGGGGGACCCCCTACGCCGTTTTTTCGGCGTAGGGGGGTCTCCTTACAACCCATACCAGACCTAAGGGCCCGGTATGCTCCCGAGGGGGGAACCCATGCCGGATTTTTAGTTAAAATCCGGCGGGGACTTCCCCCTCAGGATTCATACCAAATGCCGCACACGGCGTTAGCGGATCGGATGGTAAACGGATCATCCGTTTTTCGTCCGTTCCGTTTTTTTGACGGAAGAAAAATAGGGTTTTCTTCCGTCCAAAAAAACGGAACTTAACGCAGACGGATGCTAACGGACGTTAACCCATAGGGAAGCATTGCGGTCCGTTAACGGACGTCCAAAAAACGGACGAACGGAACGGACGTGTGAAAGAGCCCTAAAGGGGCTGAATAATTTTGCACGCCCAATTTTTCAGATTTTTATTTGTTAAAGTTTGAAATATCCAATAAATTCACTTCATGATTGTGTCCCACTTTTTGATTCTTCAAAAAAAAATTAGTTGTATATCTTTTATGTTTGAAGCCTGAAATGTGGCAAAAGGTCGCAAAGTTCAAGGGGGCCGAATACTTTTGCAAGGCACTGTGTATGTGTATATCTATATCTATATCTATCTAAATCGATCTAAATCTATCGGTGTATATATAAAAAATTGCTTTTAGGCAGCATCACATGAGGAGTGTGACTAAATTCTAGGCTGTGCACAAGTGGTCATCTTGACTGGTTTTTATAGGGATGTGGTAAATCCCTTGGCCAGGTAGATCCTGGTTGACGATTTACTTTATCCACTAAGAGATTATTGGTGTAGTCGCTAAAGGTTGTGCAACGCTGATGTTGTGGGTCCCTATTATCTTTGGGATAAACAATTTGTCTGCATAACCCTGATGAGATGCATATGATCTGCATCACATAGCCCATTTATGTATCCCTTACCTGCGGGAGAAGCCCTCAATGTCCCCGTCTTCCTCACTAGTAGTGAGCGTCCATCTTCACCCCTCTTCTTCCAGGGGCCGCAAACTCTGACTCTGTGACTGGCGTCGCGAGACGTCACTCCCGCGCATGCCGCCTTTAACGGCATGACCCCATTCACAAAACGGAACGCTCAGTGCGCCTGCGTCATAGACATCAGTGCAGTCATTTTTACAAATGTCTCCTAAACCATGTAGGTTTAGATTTGTTGCTCTATTATAAGTGGTCTGTAAGGGTTTACAACCACTTTAAATGCTTCTCCTACTCAGTCACTGAGATTCATTTTCTGTATTCTGCAAAACTTTTAGTTCTGCTGTTCTCTATCTCTCTACCTTCTGTTCATGTCCCCAGTCCAGCTTGGGATTCTTCATCTGTGGTGGTAACTCTGCACATGCTCGGTTTTTGGTGAGTTTCTATACTGAGCATTTCTTTCCCATCACATCTGAGCAGCCCATGTGACTATAGTCACACATGTGGACATGTAAACAGTGGTAAATGACAGCCCACCCACTCTTCACTTTTGAGTTATTTCTACTGCTCAGTGGAATACTTACATTTGGGACATAAGCCACAGCTCTGGAAGTTTCCAATCCGTTCAGTCCCTGAAGAGCTGCACTGTGTTTTTTGAAATTCGTTGGGCGTGACGTTTAATAGGCATTTTCTTCTTATTTATACAATGCTATTGTAGATTGCTTCATTTTGTAAATTTTTTTATTTTTTTTTGGATTGTGCTTGAATTTTTCAAGTTTATTTCTGTTAAATGTAAGCATTGTGATGCTGTAATTTCTTTTCCCCCCTTTGGAATCACCAAAACTATTTAGGATCTGGTTCTTACACAATATGCATTAGCACTGTTCAGTGCCTGTTTGATTCCTATAGCCTAGTAAAGCTGCCCACAAACATTGGCTGATGGCTAGCCGGGCATGCACAATTTGTCCACTAAACAGGTTTTACTGGTAACGGTTGTTATACAAACATGCAAATGCAAGATAACATCCAGAATTGTAGACCTTGTCTGTCTTGTGGGAAACTATCATCCAGAATGCTCGGAGCCATCCTTCCTGATTGTTTTCCTATGCAGGCTTGGCAGTAGACATTGGAGAGCCCTTACAGCCTTTCAACTGTTAACCCATAAAGCAGTTGCGTCCGCTCGTTGTACTCTCTCCCCCTCCGCTACCACATTTGGGGGGGGGGTGTACACAGGATACCTGTCTTTCAGGTATCCTATTCCCACTTCCGGGAGCCCCAGCCGTGGTTGTTGAAGTCACCGCCCGGGCTCCCTCCTACTTCCCCATCCGCTGGGCCAGTAAGAGGAGCGGCATGCACCCGAATGCTGATGGAAACATCAGCAGCGGTGCTGACATTGCTGGACTCCAGGACAGGTAAGGGCCCTTTCACACGGGGCAGATCAGTAATGATCCGCCTCCGTGTGTCCGTAAGCTCAGCGGGGATCGCTCCGTATATCCCTGCTGAGCCAGCGGCTGACAGGGCGGTCCCCGCACACTGCAGGGACCGCCCTGTCTTTTTTCCGCTCTCCCCTATGGGGGATCGGATGAACACGGACCGTGTGTCCGTGTTAATCCGATCCGCAGACGGAAGAAAAAATAGGGTTTTCTTCCGTCAGCAAAATAGGATGTTTGCGGAGGCGGGTGATTATGGGTGTCGGCGGATGTTTATCCGCTGACACCTGCAATCACATAGGGACCAATGTATGTCTCTTTTTCATCCGCAAACGGGGCCTAAGTTTCTGGTTATTAAAAGTCAGCAGCTGCAGTATTTTATGCAGTGCCTCCTCTTTAACCACTTCAATACAGGGCACTTTCACCCCCTTCCTGCCCAGGCAAATTTTCAGCTTTTGGCGCTGTCACACTTTGCGTGACAATTGTGCGGTCATGCGACGTTGTACCCAAATTGAATTTTGATCACCCCCCCCCCCCCCACACAAATAGAGCTTTCTTTTGGTGGTATTTGATCACCTCTGTTTTTTTTTTTTTTTTTTTTTTTTTTTATCATTCTATTATTTTAATTGTCTAGTTTTTGCTTTGTCTGTTTTTGCTTCTAGAGGAATCCTGACAACTAAGGCTGCCTTTTTGTTGACGTCTGAAAAATGCTCACTACTCTATTTGCATGCTGATCTAGAATCTCTGAAGGTCAGGAGATCTGACTTCACTTGGGACATCTCTTTTGTTTTTAGTCAGCACGCCAGGAATTAATGCAGCGTGTGCAAACTAGTATTTGTCATCTAGCAAGCTAGTATTCGAAGACTTTGGTCAGTGGTAGCCAACATATTTTTCTCATGACAAGTCAGATTCATTTTAATTAAACAAAAGAAAATGTTACCCCTCTGCTTTCAAGCATTTATTTTACTGCCGTTGCGAAGGCCTCATGTACGCTGGACGTTTTTACAGCTGCGTTTTTTGGCGTCAGATGTGTGTGGTTGGTGTGTGTGTTTTTTTTTTTTTCTGCAGCCAATAAACTCCCCTGCATGTTATCCTATGTGTCCATGCTCACATAGGCTGTTATCTGCATTTTTTGGCCATGCTGCGTGGGAATGTCTGTACTTGTGAGCAGGGCTGTGGAGTCGGAGTCGGGGGAAATTTTGGGTACCTGGAGTCGGAGTCGGCAAACAATGCACTGACTCCGACTCCTACTAAATTTAGATTGGAATAAAAAAAAAAAAAGCAAGTTTAAATGTCCCTATTCACAAAAAGTTATAATTAATGACTTCTCTACTGTAAGCATAAAGACCAATGCATGCAGTGCCTCACGTAACCGCAAAACGAACACGTTAAAGGAGTTCTCCAAGCTAAAACTTTTAACCCCCGCTGTGCCCGGGCTGTAAAACTATACAAAATAAACTTTCACTTACCTGCCTACGATCTCCCGTTGTTCCGATATCGCCGTCCCGTTCTCCGGTCCCCGTCTCTTCCACTTCCTGCGGGTCGGTGACTCACAGTGCGCTCAGCCTATCAGCGGCCGCAGCAATGTCCCGTCGCGGCCGCTGATAGGCTGAGCGCACTGTGAGTCACCGACCCGCAGGAAGTGGAAGAGACGGGGACCGGAGAACGGGACGGCGATATCGGAACAACGGGGCATCGTAGGCAGGTAAGTGAAAGTTTATTTTGTATAGTTTTACAGCCCGGGCACAGCGGGGGTTAAACGTTTTAGCTTGGAGAACTCCTTTAAGTGACCGTGAAGAAGCATGCTTTTCATGTGCTTCACTATATGGCACGCAACGCACAATTAGGAGCTGCAATACTTATACTTTCCATAGTGCTGCTTTTACAGGGAACGCATGTTGGAGAACCAGTAAGTGTCCAAATAAAAAAATTCCAACAGGAGTTTTATAAAGCACTAAAAGAAGTTGAAAAGTATGATCGCTCATCAAAACTTACTGTTGAAGAAGCCATCCTTGTTTATCCAGAGATCGTTAGTGATGTGGCCAGAATAGTTACTGCAATGCCACCCACCCAAGTCAGTGTCGAAAGATTATTTTCAGCCCTAAAAATAATAAAGTCTGACTTCGCCTCTATGAAAGAGGATCTGGCAGAGGCAATTCTCTTCCTTGGAACTCTACATTGAATTGATTTGCATTTGCTAAGCCTATAACTACATTTCAAGATTAATATAAACCATTTCTAGGTTTTACAGATTTTGTTTTTGGTTCATTATAGATAAGCTTTGTTTTTGTTCTAAAACAACCAAATAATGTGGTTTGTATTTTTGAACTGGTAAAGATCCTGTTCCTGATGTTTATGCCTGCTGCTACTATCCAGCCACTTGATTGTTTTCATTGTGTTTGTCTTTTGCTTAAACTGTGCAATACAGTAGACTGTTGGCTTCCCAGCCAGTAGTCCTGTGGTAGGTTGCGTTTCTTTCCCTCAAGGAATGTATAAAATACATTCGCATATTAATACAGAGGAGTCGGAGTCGGGGAGTCGGAAGTACATAAAACTGAGGAGTCGGAACATTTATCTACCGACTCCACAGCCCTGCTTGTGAGCCACTTTACGTACGCGCGCAGGTATATCCGTAATCGTGTTTAACCCTTCTGGACTGGCTCACGACAATATACGTTGGCATTTTTAAAAGTAATATTGTTATGGCAGCAGCTAGCTGCCAGAACCCTGGTATCCTCTTCAGTAAACGGGCTGGTTTTGGATAGAAGTTCTTCTCCTCTGCGGCGGATTCGCCACGAGATCGCTTTTATCGGTGGCGGAGAGGCCCCCCTCCCGACGTGCTGCGGTGCTTTCCACCGCTTACCGGATCCCCCTGGCAGCGGCGGAGGCGATCTGATCCTCCGTCAAAACGTCACTCCTGCCTATAGCTCTTAATGGGAATTTTTATTTTATTTTGGTGTAAATATGAGATTTTAGGTCTTAAGATTTTTTTTTTATTACGATATATTTTTAAGATATTTAAGAGGTCCTATCATGCTCCCTTTTTTTATATTTATTTAAAAATAAATAAATAACATGTTCTTCTATTACAAGGGATGGTTGCATTCCTTGTAAGAGGAATAAAAGTGACACTTTGTCCTTTAAAAAAAAAAAAAAAAAAGTGTAAAAATAAAAAAAATATTAAAATAAGAAAAAAAAATAATGCGCCCCATCCCACCAAGCTCGCGTGTAGAAGTGAATGCATATGTGCGTACCACCCGCATATCAAAACTGCATTCAAACCACATATGTGAGGTATCGCTGCGATTCAGAGCAATAATTCTATCCCTAAACCTCCTCTGTAACTTAAAACACGCAACCTGTAGAATCTTTCACCTTTGGAGAATTTTAAGGGTAATGGTTTGTCGCCATTCCACGAGCGGGCGTCATTTTGAAGTTTGGTAACATCTTTCAGAATATAAGGCCTGACCAATTATGTCTCCTGCAAGACCCCACCCCTTTGTCTACCTTGGCGGCAGAGACTTGGAGATGTCATTCAGCACAAGGGACGTGTGTGTGTGTGTGTGTTTTTTTTTTTTTTTTTGGGCATCATACCAGAGCAAATGTTGATCTGTCAATTGAGGTGCATCCTTCTGTCAAGCTTTGAGCTCAGTGATGGTGGTAGTATTATAACTTCAAGGAGCCATCCACAACTCTGCCCTGAGCTACCTCACTAGTCTGATCTGAAAATATCAACCAAGCCGCACTTTTCGGTCCTCCCAAGACCTCCTACACTCTAGCTCCCTTGTCACCAACTTCCATGTTCTCCTCCAGGACTTCTCCAGGACTTCTCCAGAACTTATCCCTCCTTTGGAACTCTCAACCCCAATCTGTCCAACTGTCTCCTAATCCATCCATTTTTAGATGATTCCTGAAAACCCAGCTTATCCTGCTTCTAACTAATCCACTGCTTACTCTCTCCATCCGCTCATCTCCCACAGCTATTACTTTTTGTATCAATTGACCCTCTCTAAGTTTCTAAGCTCTAATGAGCAGGGCCCTCTGATTCCTCTTGTACCAAAATTGTTTTTTTAATGTCTGTTTTCATTTTGTTGGCGCTATATAAATTCTGTATAGTATGTAAATGTAATAATGGGATGTATATAAAAAAAAAACGATTTTTAATTCCCCCCCCTCCTCCAAGGACAGAGAGAGATGCAATGTATCATTCCTCCATTCACAGAGAAAGAAAACACAGGGGTGGGCTTCAGTGACTTATACCAATCACAGGTATCAAGTGACCCAGAATCGGGAGTTCTGAGTCCAGATCATTAGTACGGTGCCAAGGGTTCTCGATCTCTGCTGGTAGTATGGCACACTCCCAACACAAGAGATGGGCAAATGTGCAGCCCCATGGAAAAAGCCCTGTCCAGTGGGGCCATGTATTTGCGTACGCTTGGTGCCGAGCGGTTAAAGACACTGAGCATGTGAAACTTTGGAGGCTTTTTGGATGCATTTTATTTCAGATGCACTTTGTTTATTATGGACTTTTATATTGACATTGTGGTTTAGATCTTTTTAATTGACCTTGTGGTTTATAATTGGATGTTTTGCAGAGAACCGTTGTTTATGATATACCGTATTTTCCGGCGTATAAGACGACTGTTTACACCGGAATTACACAGCCAAAATCCGGGGGTCGTCTTATACGCCGGGTATAGCAGCTGCTCGATCGATATCAGCTGCCGTGTGCTCTGTACGGCTGCATGTATTCTGTATATGCGCCGCTTAGCCAATCCCGATGCACTGTGTTGATGACAGAGCATGCTAAGCCTGCTCAGATTGGCAGAGGTTGTTATCCAATCCGAGCAGGCTTAGCATGCTCTGTCATCAACACAGTGCATCGGGATTGGCTGAGCGCGCATATACAAACTACATACAGCTGTACATAGCACCCGGCGGCTGCTTCATTAATTCCACACAAGGGGGTCGTCTAATACGGTGAGTAGACTACAAAACAGTTTTTAGCAGCAAAAATAACAATAAAAATATTGCGCAAGCCACTGAGTGTTGTGAGTCAGGCAGCCAACATAACAAAGTGGATACTAAGTAAGAAATGCTGTAAATAAATGTAGCGCCCAAAGTGAATAAACCCTTAAAAGGATATAAAAAAGGGGGAACCTGATAGTCAAATGATCTGCATCCCCAACTAGTCAGAAATCCCCTAAATATGTGAACCTGTGAGGTAAGCACAAATACATAGACCAAAAATAATCAAATAGAGGTCTATGATAATACCAAAAAAAATAATGTCAATATTTACAGTGCTGAAAACAAATAAAATAATGTGCAAAGATGACGTGTAAGTGATCAAAAAGGACGAAGTCCTTCACAAAAAGCAAGCATAATAATAAATTGCAAACAGAAAAAGGGGGGGGTAAAACCCCTTGAGTGATTCAGTGACTAAATAAGTCAGTGAGCGTGACACCATATCAGTGTTTAAGAAAACCAAAGTTTTTTATGGTTGCACATAAGATCTTCAATTGTTGGAAATGGGACCACAATCTTCAAGACATATAACAATCTTCACATCTGGGCATTGATAAAAGGATGGGTACTCTTACCAGAAAGGGTGGACCCTCAAACTACACCGTACGGTGGGAGGGTCATTAGAGCTTGTACAGACTCGCGTCTGGATCTGGGAGTCTCTCCTTCAGATGGTCAGAACCAAAGATAGCCTCAGGTGTGCTCGATTGTCCAGGACAGAGTAGCTGAAATCAACTCATCAAACTTGTTCCAGATATCCCAATAGTTATGCAAAGAAAAAACATATAGAGGTGCTCCTCATAGTGTAAAAAAGTTTTTTATTTGCACTCGTATGGCAAATTCCAAAATTAAAAATCAAAATAATGAAAAAGGCTTACAAAGCCACACTGCAGGTAAAAACGAACAGCAAACTATAAAATCCAAGGTAAAAAAAACACAGCAAACTGGTGTAATAGCAGCAGATACTCTCACTTCAGATGGATGTGAGAGAATTTCCAAAAAAAGTCAGCAATGGAGTTTAAATAGAACTATCACCCGACCGGTTTCGTCTCGATAGGACTTCAACTGCTGTTCGTTTTTACCTGCAGTGTGGCTTTGTAAGCCTTTTTCATTATTTTGATTTTTAATTTTGGAATTTGCCATACGAGTGCAAATAAAAAACTTTTTTACACTATGAGGAGCACCTCTATATGTTTTTTCTTTGCATAACTATTGGGATATCTGGAACAAGTTTGATGAGTTGATTTCAGCTACTCTGTCCTGGACAATCGAGCACACCTGAGGCTATCTTTGGTTCTGACCATCTGAAGGAGAGACTCCCAGATCCAGACGCGAGTCTGTACAAGCTCTAATGACCCTCCCACCGTACGGTGTAGTTTGAGGGTCCACCCTTTCTGGTAAGAGTACCCATCCTTATAACAATCTTCACATCTGGGCATTGATAAATGTCTTGAAGATTGTGGTCCCATTTCCAACAATTGAAGATCTTATGTGCAACCATAAAAAACTTTGGTTTTCTTAAACACTGATATGGTGTCACGCTCACTGACTTATTTAGTCACTGAATCACTCAAGGGGTTTTACCCCCCCCCTTTTTCTGTTTGCAATTTATTATTATGCTTGCTTTTTGTGAAGGACTTCGTCCTTTTTGATCACTTACACGTCATCTTTGCACATTATTTTATTTGTTTTCAGCACTGTAAATATTGACATTATTTTTTTTGGTATTATCATAGACCTCTATTTGATTATTTTTGGTCTATGTATTTGTGCTTACCTCACAGGTTCACATATTTAGGGGATTTCTGACTAGTTGGGGATGCAGATCATTTGACTATCAGGTTCCCCCTTTTTTATATCCTTTTAAGGGTTTATTCACTTTGGGCGCTACATTTATTTACAGCAGTTTTTAGCAGCATATTAGGGGGTCGTCTTATATGCCGAGTCGTCTTATACGCCGGCAAATACGGTATTCATTGGAGATTTACATTTTTTACTTCCTGTCCCATAGCCAGGAACAGAAACTGGAGGAAATCCCTACTAGTGCCCCATTAGAAGATCTCCCCACTATTACTTTTCTGGGGACCACCTAAACTTTGGGATATTCTTTTACATTCTATGACCATAAACTCAACAAATCTCCCTAATGGGGGCACAGACAGCAGTAAATATTAGCCTATACCCCCAGCTCCACCATAGGAGATGACAGGGTTATAAGAATCATTGGTGACCTTTGACCTGTACAAAACCGCGACAAATCACTGTAAAAAAGGGAGGCAAAATCGTGCAACATTCTGCCCATAAGACGCTACACTCAGGTGTATATGTTGCACGATTTTGCCTCCCTTTTTTACAGTGATTTGTCGCGGTTTTGTACAGGTCAAAGGTCACCAATGATTACGCCTGTAATCTGACTAAAAAAAGTTCCAGAACATGTTTGAGCGTCAGGTGTTTTGGAGCTTCTGTCTTTGGGCGTTTTGTAGTGGAGATGTGAACCATCTCCATAGAGAGAATAATTGTATTGTTTTCCCCATTCCAGAGTTTTGTAGCTTCAAGCTAAAAAAGGCTCACGTGTGAATGGGGCCTTAATGTTCAACAACATGATGCCACTTACACTGTACCTAACCAGGTGACTGAAAAAGACTTCCCTGAAGTGAACAAGCCATGACGTTGGGGCCTAGAATTCTTGCAAGTCACACTGTAGGTTTAGTATCTTTTTATGTAGGCTTGGAGCACATTGCATCCTTCAGTACCCATGTTTGGGTGGGACAGTAATTCATTGCGACTTGCATAGGCTTCTGTTAAAGTCACAAGCCATTATAAAATCGGCCATGCAAATAGCACCAAAGTAGCTCAGTTTCAAAGCTGCACTGGTGTGAACAAAGGCTTAGTATGGAGGCAACCATCGCTGACCGTGTGTGTGTGTGTGTGTGTGTGTTTTTTCACTTACAATTGTGCTATTCGCAAGCATAGCAACGGATAACATATTTTATGTAGGAATAACCTTTTTATTGCTCCTCTTTATCCCAGATTGGATATTACTGTGCCCTCTTCCCTGTTTTAATAAAAGCAATACAGTTCAGATTATAGCAGTCAGAAATTGTATTAGAACAAAAAGCTCCAAAATATTTGTTTTTGGGAATGACATTTGAAATAAAATGTATGCATCATTGCACTCCATTTTTCCTGTGGGGGTATATTCAGGTTTACAATTTCTGTCTTGGAAGGGTTTTTAGAAGTGGTATCTGTCAAAATCCATGATCTCGAAGGAATGCAAGGCTTTGTAATGAATAAATAAAGCATTGTCCGCATTTGCCACAATCTTGTAATTGTCTGTAACCCAACTTAAAAGGGGTTTTCTGCCCCCCTCTTCTCACAGAATTGGATATTTTTATTTTTTAGGAGGGTGGGGGGCCATTCTTGGGACACCCCTGTTTTCTCACCTTGGCAGGAAAGACAATTGCAGTGCTGCAGCCTCCTGCTACAGTACTGCAAACATTTTTTGGCAGGTGTAAATGCTTTAAAGTAAGAGTGCTTTCAGAAATATATATTTTTAATTGTTTTTTTTTTACAAGTTTACAAAATGCAAAGTAAGTAAAATCAATCAAATTGCCATGTGATCCTGCATTTACGGGTAGAGGTGCGCGCCCCTCTGGTTGGTTGTGCTGTGGGTCATCACAGCACATGCAGATCACCAGGTCCAGGCCAACGATTGACCGTCGGCACAGAACTGTGTTTAGCGGCTGACTGGATCTAGTTCATGAATAGAGGATGATGGGATTTTTAGAGCGTCAGGAATGAACCAAAAACAAACCTATTTTAAAAAATGTAACATTTTATTTATAAAAGCATCAGGATATCACCATACAGTAACCATATTGTAGATGAACATCAATATTTTCTTGCTCTGTTTCGCCATACAATGGCTTCCTCAGGAGATAAGTATGGTCACTATGAATTATAGGGCCGAAACAACCAATCGATTATGAAATTAATCGATTACTATTTTCATAATCGATTAATCGCCCCAGTAACATAATGGGGTTAAAAAAAACTAAAATTGGCCCTTTATAGTACAAAAAAGCAAATTGCTACTGTAAATATTACTTTCACTGTCCCACAGTAAAAAAACCCTTACAGTAACGATTTGCTCCTTTTTTTTTTTTTTTTTTTTTTTAACCCCATTATGTTACTAAACATCTCAGGCCTTGGTCACACCTCTGTTTTTTTGGTGCAGAAAAACACTACAGTTCTTTTTACATGGTTTCCTATGGGACACGTTCTCATCTATACTTTTTTTTTCAGCTGCTGCGTATTTGGAAAGGATCGAGGACTTTTTTTTTTTTTTTTTTTTTTTTTTTTTAATGCAAAATGGTGTTTTGTTTTTTTGGTTCAATATACTTCAATTGAGAAGCTGCAGAAAACCATGTAATGCATTTTTGCTTAAATTTGTGTTTTTTAATCTGCCAAACAACAAATTGGCCAAGAAATATGTAAAAATGCAAATCGCCGCAAAACCACCTGTGGGTTTTTTCTTCTTTTTTTTTTTTTTTTTTTAAGGTTATTAACCAATTATTCTATTTGATCTAAATAATAATTGGCCAACTAATCGATTATTAAAATAAACGTTAGTTGCAGCCCTAATGAATTGAAAACCGTATATTAGAGACATACAAAATTGATGTACGATATATAAATATAACATCTCAATACAAACAGTATACACATCAGAAAATTCTCAAAGCATGGAACAAAGAAGCCAAATTCAGCATAAATCTACCTGATAGGATATTTATTATATCAGTAAAGGTTAGCGGCTCAGATGTCTAGAGGACATTGATAATTGGATATCTGGTATTATATTACAGTTGTGCTTATAAGTTTACATATCCTGGCAGAAGTCATGATTTCTTGGCCATTTTGCAGAAAAAATGAATGATAAAACAAACATTTCTTTCACTCACCGTTGGTGTTTGGCTGAAGCCATTTATCAATCAACTGTGTTTACTCTTTTTAAATCATGACAACAGAAACTACCCAAATGAACCTGATCAAAAGTTTACATACCCCAGTTCTTAATAATGTGTATTGCCCAGTTTACCATCAATGACAGCTTGAAGTCTTTTGTGGCATTTGTGAATGAGGCTTTTCATCTTCTCAGATGGTAAAGCTGCCCATTCCTCTTGGCAAAAAGCCTCCAGTTCCTGGAAATTCTTGGGCTGTCTTGCATGAACTGCACGTTTGAGATCTCCCCAGAGTGGCTCAATGATATTGAGGTCAGAAGACTGAGATGGCCACTCTAGAACCTTCACTTTATTCTGCTGTAGCCAATGACAGGACGACTTGGCCTTGTGTTTTAGATTATTATGTTTTAATGTCCAACTACGTCCCATACGCAGCTTCCTGGCTGATGAACGCAAATGTTCCTCCAGTATTTTTTTATAACATTCTGCGTTCATCTTGCCATCAATTTTGACCAAATTTCCTTTTTTACATTGGCTGTATGTTTGGGGTTATTGCCCTGCTGCAGAATCAATTTGGGGCCAATCGCACGCCTCCCTGGTGGTATGGCTTGATGGATAGGGATCTGCCTGTATTTTTCAGCTTTAAGGGCACCATTAATTCTGACCAAATCTCCAACTCCATTTGCAGAAATGCAGCCCCAAACTTGCAATAAAACTCCACCATGTTTCGCTTATTTTTGTACCACTCGCCAGTTTTGCATCATACAGCCAGAATGGCTGCTTAAAAAGATGTTTAAAGCTGCATTTTGCGCACACTTTTTAATTGCGTTGAGCGCTAATGGTTTCCACTAGCCAAAATATTAATTTATGCCAACTACTGTAATAAATGCTCAAGCGTTGCATGTGCCTAGTGTTTAGGCATGTTTGTATACGATTAGGTGCATCAATTTTTTCTGCACAGAGGCTTCTCTCCTAAATGCGCTGGTGATTGTTTTTTTTTTTTTTTTTTGCCCGTTTAACTACTTGCCGGCGTCATTTTACAGCGCCAGGTCGCCTTTCCTGCGCGAGAGCCCGTAGCTATACGTCGGCTCTCGCGCAGGCTACTAGGGGCGCGTGCCCCAGGCTCCCATGCCCACCGCTCGCCCCAGGCTCCCATGCCCGGCGGGCGCAATCGCCTCCGGGCACACGCAATCGCTCGTTAGAGCGTGGACCGGGAGCTGTGTGTGTAAAAACACAGCTCCCGGTCCTGTCAGGGGGAGAAATGCTGATCTTCTGTTCATACAATGTATGAACAGAAGATCGGTCATTTCCCCTAGTGAGGCCACCCCCCCTACAGTTAGGACACACCCAGGGAACATGCTTAACCCCTAGTGTTAACCCCTTCACTGCCAGTGGCATTTTTATAGTAATCCAATGCATTTTTATAGCACTGATCGCTATAAAAATGCCAATGGTCCCAAAAATGTGTCTCAAGTGTCCGCCATAATGTCGCAGTACCGAAAAAAAATCGCTGATCGCCGCCTTTACTAGTAAAAAAAAAAAAAGAAATATTAATAAAAATACCCCCTATTTTGTAAACGCTATAAGTTGTGCGCAAACCAATCAATAAATGCTTATTGCGATTTATTTATTTTTTTTACAAAAAAATTGTATTGGCCTAAACTGGGGAAAAAAAATGTTTTTTTTATATATATTTTTGGGGGATATTATAGCAAAAAGTAAAAAATATTATTTATTTTCAAAATTGTCGCTCTATTTTTGTTTATAGCGCAAAAACTATAAAAACCACAGAGGTGATCAAATACCACCAAAAGAAAGCTCTATTTGTGGGGAAAAAAAGGACGCCAATTTTGTTTGGGAGCCACATCGCACGACCACGCAATTGTCGGTTAAAGCGACGCAGTGCCGAATCACAAAAAGTGCTCTGGTCTTTGACCAGCAATATGGTCCGGGGGTTAAGTGGTTAATACGCTATGCTTAAAAAGGCTGAAAAAAAAGTTGTCAAAGTCCGGTGTGCACGAGCCTTAACTTTTATGGAATTCAATCCCTTTGCTGGCCCTCCACATTACACAGAAGAGGCAATGTCACAGCATTGTGATGTAAAAACGGTGGGCAATCTGAATGGAAGGGGCAGTTCCCTTTCTCACACACACATTGTAAATCCTTTTATTCATATGACATTTTGTACCAAGGGCTACATGCACTACATTTTCCATTTGTGTTTAGCTGAAGAATGCCTTAAAGCTACTTTGATCATTTATAATCTAATTGTGGAACACATTTTGGGAAGCGGCCAGTTTTTTTAATTGATTCAGGCTGTTGTTGCCAATAGTATACTTGTCAGACTCTGACTTGATTATACTGCTATGAAATAAATGTAACGCAGCATTTTTTTAAATGGAGGATATCCTCCAGAGGACTACAATGTAAACTGGTGCCCAAGAATAGACAAAAGTCAAAGGTGAATCTGTTTTTTAACCATTTGACCTACAGTCAATGTCTTTGACCACTTCACCCAGGAAAAGCTGGAACACACACCCACACCTCCACACTAATTGTATATAGCTCCACACTAATTTGTGTGTGTGTGTATATGAGAGAGAGAGATATATATAATATGCACTGCGCTGATTACAGACCGGACTTTCCTCGACTTTAGTGTGTATATATGTGATCTGGCACACAGCTAAACGCCCTGTAGCATGATTTCAAACCGGGAATGCAGTTAGACTTTGGGGGCGATTTGACAGACATCTGTGCGGGTTCATACACGGATGTCTATTCAAATCTCCCCCAAAAGTATTCAAATCTCCCCCAAAAGTAGTACAGGAACTATTTTTGCGAATTGGTGAGGTTACGCAAAGTCGGCGTTGCACCGGATGGTGCTGGCAATAGCCAGCAATTTGACATGTGAATGTGGGCTAAAACTGCTATGGGGGTGGACAGCAAGTGGTTAAAACATAGCAAGAATGATTTTTAAACTGCAATTTTAATGTATCATAACTAAATATTCTTCTGTACCCAAGAATGTATGTACTGTCAAATGTTTGCCCTTGTTTTGTGTTCCTGATCAGAACACACCTGCTAGCCTTTATGTATGTTTTCTAGGCGTTTCTGAAACCATAGTTTGGATGATCTAAATGTGCCATTCATGACTAATGACATCTATAGATATTTCTGCTGCGTAATTCTAAGGCACCTTTCACACTGGGCGCAGGAGGAGCGCTGGTGGCATAGCGACGCTATTTTTAGTGCCGCTATACCTTGGTTTTTATCCTGATATTCGGCCGCTAGCGGTGCGGTTTTTAACCCCCGCTAGCGACCGAAAAATAGTTAATACTGCCTGCAATGCGCCTCTGCAGAGGCACATTGCCAGCGGTATTACCACAGTTTCCCATTGATTTCAATAGGAAGGAGCGGTGTAGGAGCGATAAACACCCCGCTCCTTCACCGCTTCAAAGATACGGCTAGCAGGACTTTTGGAGCGGTCCTGCTAGCGCACCGCTTTTCAGTGTAAAAGCTTTCGGGCTTTCACACTAGACTGTAGGGCACGATTTTTTTCAGGTGGTATAGCAGTGCTATTTTTAGCGCTAAACCGCCTGAAAAGCGTGTCGGTGTGAAAGGGGCCTAAGATTGGAATCCGTACATGTGAAAGGGGCCTTAGTATGCTTTTTATACTTTGCATATTTTTTTTTTATCTATATTAAGTGTTTACTGTAAACCTGTCAAATGCAAGGTAAGCACTTGAGTGCCAGGAGGGCTCTTTGACCTAAGGTAATGTTTGCCTCCTGATGGGAAATTGCTTCTAATATGAAAATGGCATTGTTTGTAGTCCAACATCTTGACTTGCATTTTATTAGGTGCAGCTGAAACAAAAGGCTCTTTGTGTTCAGAAGAACAAACTCAACCTATTGGTATGGTTCTTTTTTACTGTGCAATATCAGTTTTTTTCCCCCCAAATACAATTGGGTTTTATCTGTACAAAGGGAGCAAAGCTGTTGTTATCAATTTGTCAGCAACAGATTTGAATGTTACTGTGCAAATGTCCCCTGAGTTTGAAGAACGGTCATAAGACGAAGTAGAATTATTCATTGCTGCCTTTAAGGCACAGAATCATTTTGTGTAACTGGCTGCCAGTCCTAATGTGCTCAAGTGGGACTTGCTGCTGTTTTCTTTGCCAAACATGCTGTTTGGATCAAGCATCCAGGTCGCTCTACTTCCTCCCATCAAAGTTTTAGGAGCATGGCTTCAAAGGCAGTTTCCTACTATTGCCTACTCCCAATGGAAATCTCATCTACATCATTTGCTAGCTATGGGAAGGGGGCTTCTGTCTACAGAATAAAATTATTCACAATTCTATACATGCTTTGGGAGGATGCAAGTCACCGGCACCTTGTACATCTCTCTGCCTTCTGCACTAGTTGTTTATTATCCTGATTTTTGGAGAGGCTTCACTTTTCAAGGCACATACCTATTAACCACGACCACTTCCAGGATTGGGGTTGTGTCCTAGTTTTATGCTGACTGGCAGAATGCTTGTGTTTTTACAATAAGACATTCATTTCTAGTTTGCAGAAAATGATTCAATGGACAAAGCAGTTTCTACCATATCTGGCTCCCTTTACATCTTCTAATGAAGCTTCCTTGTTTTCATTGCAAGTAGTTGTGTATTGTAAAATTTACTGTAAATTGTACTCCCCCCCCCCCCCCCTATTATAAATAAACAGTAGTATTTTCCTTTTTACTCAAAAAAAAAAAGGCAGGAGACCTGCACTTTATCCTTCTTTGATAACCCACCAGGCTCTTGTTAATAAAGTTTGTGTATGCTTATAGTAATACTTTACAAAAACATTTTTTTTGATGTTTCCTACCCAGTGTTTTCAGATTCTGGACTTGTACGTTTTGTACGCATTAATTTCAATGGGTTGCTAAAGACATTGGAATGCAGAGAGTATTTCAAACACTTTTGCCGAACACACGGCACCCGTATGGTGCTGCGGCAGCATGTGATTTGATGCGTGCAAGCGCAGCATGTTTGCAAGAGGCGTTGGTATTCCAGTAATATCTCATTGGCACCTGGACGCTCTCACAAAGACAGCACGTCCATGCATAGAATGCGCCTTTCCCGCACCGCTTTTTGGTGTGGACTGTCCTTTTTTTAGTACTAAAGCTGGAAAAAAGGGCTTTTATTTTTCTAGAAATGCCAGTCTGCTTATAAGGCAAAATAAATATATAAAGTTATTTCCATCCAAATTAGAACAGTTCCAAAGGGATGATTGTGTGGCGCCTCATAGGCCAGCCTTTCTCAACCAAGGTTCCTCCAGAGGTTGCTAGGGATAACTCGAGCAATTTCTGCTTCTTTATTTAATATATATATATATATATATATATATATATATATATATATATATATATATATAAATATGCCACGCGTTTTTTTTTTTTTTTTAGCTATCTGTAAGGGGCGCATGCCTCCCAAAGACCAGCAATGTAAGGAACATTCTTCCCACTTGACCACCACGCCGTTGTACTGTGAGCTGTACATATAGTATTTATTGGCAGGAGTTTCCTTGGACCTGGAAATGACTTTGAGGGTTCCTCCATTTTAGAAAGGTTAGTTAGTCTCAGTAAAAATGGCTTTACACCTAATTTTTGCAGTAACCTTTTAAATACACTTTAAGGGCCCATTCACACATAGTGCAGACATGTGTCTCCAGTGCAGGGCTGTACTTTTACTGACACAAAAATGCACCGGTGTCATTCATTTCTCTTGGGACATGTGGCTGCACAGGCACAGCTGCCGTGTCTTAACATAATATGCAGGTGTGGGTCCCCTGTACACATGTCTGTATCCTGTGTGAATGGGGCCCAACATGTGTTTCAGCACACCACAACACACAGATGGGAGAAAAAAAACTGGATGTGGTAGTATACATTGAAACAAATGTATACATCATTTAATCCTGTTTCTTATTCTCTAGGTACCAACCCTCTTCACTGTGTGCCAGGAGGCCAGTACTAGGAGCTGTGCAGGCTCTATTTTATTGCACGGTGCTCTCTATTTGACAATAGAAGTGTTCAGACAGAAGAAAAGTGCAGTTGTGATGTGATTGGTGTGCTAATATTTCTTCAATGTCCTGTAACCTGTCCTATGCTGGGATGATTCCTAGACGGGGCTGTATTGCTGATTTGCAGTAATAGAACCTGGCTTTGTTTTCTGCAGTAGCCATGCTGTTTCTCTGCTCCATTTGGGGGGATTGTGGCCACAAATGGTTTTCAGTCCTCTACAGGTGTATTAAAGCTTGAAACTTTGTGTGTGTGTGTGTGTGTGTGTGCGCATTGTTTTCTGGAAATTATGATCGGTATAGAAGGGTGGGTAAAGAGTGCCACGTAGAGCTTTTATTAATATGATTATAACCTCAGCTTTAAAGTGGTATTTAATAAAAATAAAAAAAAAGACCGGCAGGGTTTTTCTGAACTAAGAGACCCCAATGATCTCTTGTCATAAATGCTTCCCCTGCCTGTCAGCAGTAATATACACGAAGCCATGCATGGTCAATTTACAGCACCCACACTGTCGTGCTGAAACGGCTCCCACGTCCATGTGCAGGCGTTAAGTCATCGCATTCCTGCAGATAAATAGAGGGAACTCTGAAGGAAAACATAGAGAAGATGGAAGTACCCGAGCACTGGCAGTGCTGCGCTGAAGTGCATCCTCTATTTCATAATGTGCTAGTATGTGGTGCATACTAGCACTTTATGGCACAAACCTGCATGGGGCTCATTTTATAAAAAAACTATTTGAGTTTTTAATACAGCTTATAATGAATTTACAATCGTTTTAAAGTGTTGTGTTTTTTTTCTTTTCTCTCTTGTCAGTTTCTTTTTTGATGTGGTTAAATCTTCCCTTTTACAGACTGTGCTGTCAGGATATTCTCTGTAGCTTTGCTATCTTCAGCATTCAGAGTTTCCTGTTGTTTACCTGATGCCTTCATATTTCCTGTTCATCTGGCCTTCCAGAGTCCAACATCCCTTTTCCGGTGTTTTTTGTTGGTCAGATTTGGGCCTTTCCCTTTCCTTTCACCTTTTGGCTTTCCACAGTTCAGAAAAATATTATGACAAGCCTAATCTTTGTCAGTTTTATATTTTCTCATTTTTGTTGACTAAGCATGCTGTGAAGGTGTGAGCCATGAACATTATGGGAATGTTTGTCATAACAATATTGTAATAGAAAAGAATCTTGCAATATCTTGTGGGCTGCAAAATGCATTTGTAGCCTTGGAGAACAATTTTTTTATTTTTTCTCTCGATTGAACATGGATTGATAGAATTTTTTGCCACATTTATTTATATTGAAGCGGACTGCGATTGATCTACTAAAAACTGCAGAGTGCAAAATCTGGTGCAGCTGTGCATGGTAGCCAATCGGCTTCTAACGTCACCTTGTTCAATTAAGCTGTCACACAAAAATGGAGGCCGATTGGTTGCTGTGAAGCAAGTTTCCAAAGCGGCAAGTATAGTGTCCCCTTACAGAAGCATTTTTTTTTTCCTTCTTTCTATCCCAAGTCATTTTAATAAAAAAAATCGGCTTCTAAGGACATCACCGTTTTTGTATTACCTTGGTGCTATTGTCCTGTCATTGATGATCAAATCTCTCCTTTGATTTATTTTAAAAGAATAGTGTTTACCTTGTGCTCACTGTAAAATGAGTGTATGGAATATTAAAACGAGGGAATACTTGTATTGTTGGTAAAGCTACTGCATAAGCCATTTGTGTGCCTGTTTCATTTGCACATATGGGTAATTGACGTTCTTGCAGATTTGCTGATACTGCACAGAAGGTTTCAGCACCATCTGCAGCTACGCTTGCAATGTTCGTTTTGTACGGGCCGCCTAATATTTTACAGTAAGGCAACCCACTCCTTGTTACGGGTTCTTTGAGGTGTAGCAATCCAGAAATGGAAGCTGAGCTCCAGCCAAAATATTACAATTTAAATTAATCCAGTTATGTAGTCCTTCTGTATTCAATATACATTTAAATACAAGTACCTAAATCTTTGAGCTTTAGGCTGCATTCACACCTGAGCGTAGGGCGTTCGGTCGTTTTTTCGGGCGTTTTTTTTCGCGCGTATTCATGCTTATTTGCGCGTTTGCATACAGCGTCGTGCGACGTTTTTGTACTTCGGCGTTTCTTATTTTAGCCAATAGGAAAAATTATCATCTTTTCATCACTTGTTGCTATGTTGGTAGATTTTTTTTAATCTTCTGCATGGGCGACAAGTTCTATTGATTAAAGCGACGAAACGCCCATAGCAAACGCCCGTTGTCGCGCGATACGCTCAATACGCGCGTTTCCCATTACTTTCTATGGGAAAAAAAAAAACGCTCAAACGCCGCTGTCGCGCGATTCGCGCGACAAAAAAAGGTCCGGGACTTGTTTGAGCTTCGCGCGACAGGCGTTTGGGCGTTCAGGCGTTCAGGTGTGAACAGTCACCATAGGGAATAATGTTAATTCTCCCCTCTGGCGTTTGTGAGCAGTGCGCTTCAGGCGTAAAAACGCCTAGGTGTGAATGGGGCCTTAATACCTTGGACAGCAGCAGTTACCACTGGCAAAGGGAAAGCTGCAAGCCCTTAGGATCATAAATGTGTTCAACACAGCTGTGCATGTTTATACTATTTCAAGTAGAGGTTTAGTCATTTTGCAAGTCGCCTCTGAAGTCATCTTGAGATCGCCTTGCTGAGTCACCCCCAAAGTTGTGCTGCCCCTGTGTTAACCAGGTCTTACAGTTTTATTTAAAAAATATATATATATATATATATATATATATATATATATATATTATATTTTTTAAAATAAAACTGTAAGACCTGGTTAACACAGGGGCAGCACAACTTTGGGGGTGACTCAGCAAGGCGATCTCAAGATGACTTCAGAGGCGACTTGCAAAATGACTCCTGTATTGAAGTCAATGCAAGTCATACAAGAACCTTTTTTCTAAGTCGGAGCGTCTTGAGTCGCTCCTATTAGAACGGTTCCATTGAACAGAGGGGAGCGTGACTTGTCAGGCGGCTGAGTCACCTGACAAGTCGCCCCTGTGTGAACCGGCTATTAAGGGGAACCTGAAGGCTGTAGCCGTTGAGATATCCCTCCTGAAGAGTCTACATCAAGGGTGCCTAACCAGTGGCCCATGACCTCCTGCTCTGGGATGGCAAGCCCAGATTGTGAGTTGTCGACCCACCATCCCAGAGCAATAGTGTTGTGAATGAAGCTGGCGGTAGAAGAAGCAAGTGGCTGCGTAGCAGAGCTGCATAAGCCGATTCTTCCAGTATAGCGCCAACTCCTTTCGTAGGCGGGGGTGATGCCAAATGCTCTCTGCCTGGGACAGCAACAGCCGACGATACCTGAATAAGACTATTATTAAGGTCAGTTTATTACTAAAATCACAGTGTGTATATATGGGCATATATGTTCTGCAGTGGTTACTGGGCCGCTTTCAAACTGATCTGCAGAGGTTACCTGCACTGAGACATAGATTTCTGTTATTACCTGGGGGTTTGATGCACTTCAGAAAGTGCAGCACCCCTGCAGAATATAATAGAAGTCTATGCCACTGCTGCACTGTGCTGCACCCTCTGTGTGGGTAAACCACAGCGCGTCAATGTAAAAGCAGCCCTGATCAGTTTGACCCAATCACTCTCCGTTCACCTCTATTGAACCACAGATGTAAACGGACGCGTGGCCATTTACACCTACCTACCTTCAATCCGATCTGCTAAAAAAAAAAACAGAAGGGGGCAACGGTCCCGTTTCATCTTGGCAGATCGGATCTGAGGGCCCATAGAGTAGAGCATGATGTGTCTGTGTCAGCTCTGCATTTGCAGAGTGGACTTGGACCTGTAATCCGCCGCTCTGCTCATTGTGGCCTGTGACCAGTTGCCAAACCGCTTAAGTGGCCCTCGCTCTTCAAAAGGATGGGATCCCCTGGTCTACATGCTAGTCTGCCTTGCTTGCTTAATTGCTTTTATGCTCCAACCACAGACCTGGAACAAGTATAAAAATAGACTGTTGACTGTCTGATCTGCATGCTTGTTCTAGGTAAATGATTCTGAATCTGTTAAAGCGAGGGATCAGCGTAATAACCTGGCAACTGCATGTTTAAAGGTCAGCAATGGCAGCCCCTGTTTTCGTTTTGAACAATGTTGCCAAAAGTAACACAATACAAATGAATAGCCCATTTAAAAGAAAAAAATTCAACCTACCTTCACCTTCAATCCAGAGATTTCCCCATTCGGTACATTTTTCTGCCACTCTGATGACCAGCAGCATTAATCCACTTCCTCTGGGCCCAGGTCAACCTGGACTTACCCCAGTCTGTGACAGGGAAACGGTGCCGTTTTGTAGGCTCATCTGCCATTCTGCTTTCTCTTCGTACCAACATGATTTTTTCAGCACATGAACTGATTGGATCCTTGTATTCTTCCTCTTGTGCTCCAGCCCTGCTGGTACTTGCATGTTTAAAAAGAAAAAAACTGTAATTGCGTATAAACAATTTCAAAGCTGTTTATTATCTGCCTACAATTCGGCTTGAATGTTAACTTTTTTTCGTCCACCTTTCAGACATATCGAAATATTAAAACCTTGTCGCATTATTTACATGCATAGAGCTGGTGACTGGCAGTCTGAATGTTAAACAGATATTTTGGCAGTACAATTTAACAGCAGAGGCCTGTAATTCAGTGTGTTATAAATATGGTCCATTTCCTTACAGCTTCTCTTCAGGCTGCCATGAAAACACTTGTTTTGTTTTTTTCCCATGTGCACTTGCTGCAGTTGATTGCGCAGGTTAATTTTACATCAACTGAAATGATTCTGCTTTACTTAGAAATCTTCCAAACACCACCTGCATTTACATGAAAACAACAATGCTGTCAGAATCCCATTCACAGGCTTTTCATTTCTGTCTACAGGATGCAGCATGCAGTTAAAAAATAAAAGCGTGCCTGTCGCTTGGCATAGTCAATATCCATGTACTGTACAATTCTCATCTTTAACTCCTTTGACTGTGCTGCATACATGTTTATATTCTCCAAGAACATTGCTTTTATGTTTCTTTTAAAATAAAAAAGTTACTAGTCCACTTCTTCAAATTCCTCGAGTTTAGGTACTGGTGTTTGTGTTTTTGTGTGTGCTGTTTTAAAAAGAAAAAAATAAATAAAATTTTTGCTAGAAAATTACTTGGAACCCCCAAACAATGTAATATTTTTTTTTCTAATACCATAGAGAATAAAATGGTGGTCATTGCAATACTTTGTCACACCGTATGTGCGCAGAGGTCTTACAAGCGCACCATTTTTTAATTAAAAAATAAGAGAACAGTAAAGTTAGCCCAATTTGTTTGCGAGAAACTTTTACCCTTAATCTCCATAGGCAACGTTTAAAGCTGGAGGAGGTCTAGGGCTAGAATTATTGCTCTCGCTCCAATGATCGTAGCGATACCTCACATGTGTGATTTGAACACCATTTTCATATGCGGGCGCTGCTCACGTATGCGTTCACTTCTGCGCGTGAGCTCGTCGGGACGGGGCACTTTAAATAAATAAATAAATAAATATATATATATATATATATATATATATATATATATATATATATTTTTTTTATATATTTTTTTTGACACCGTTTAAAAAAATTGAGTTCCTTTTATTCCTATTTCATGGAATGTAAACATCCCTTGTAATAGGGAAAAAAAGCATGATAGAACCTCTTAAATATGAGATCTGGGGTCAAAAAGACCTCGGATCTCATATTTACACTAAAATACAATAAAAATAAATCACTTTAAGATCTATGGGCTCATCTCCATACCCAGCCACGGACAAGACCCGCTCGCCTCCGCCGCTACTGACAACTCGGCTGCTAACAGATATCCCGCTTCAAAGAGAGGGCGTATATCGGCATGCGGCAGTCCAGAAGTGGTTAAATTCATAATTGGATTTATTACAGGTAGGAGTGCCTTCAGAGCTTACAGTCTGAAAGGAGGAGGTAGAGTTAGAAACGGTTACTATGCACAGCTGCAGCAGATTCTGTGTGCTCCATTTAGTAAATCTTCCCCATTGGCTCCTTTCAGTAAGACAATGCAAACAAAGTATGTTCTTGACTTTGTATATTATGGAATAGCGGGTATGAGAATAGCCCGAACCCACCCATTTTATGCTTTTGAGGCAGCTGATGCAAGAAGAAGTCTAATATGATCCCATAATAATAATGGCATAAATATTGGTCATTCACACATTTTTGATGTTTTGTCCTGCCTGCTGTGTCTTTGGTGCCGTTTTTTTCCAGCAAAAATGCCTCTTCTATAGAGATGATTGGTAGCACATGTAAACTGGCTGGAAGCGGACTGCTGACAGATGGAGGCAAGTTTTGTGCCAGGCATTGCATCTGGCATAAACCCAGCACCTCTTTTCTGCTTCTACTCTTGTACAGTGTTTTTAAGGGAATGTTTTATTGGCCATGTTCTGGGTAGCCAGGCTGTCTTATATTAGTAATAGATGTCTTCTTGGTGCCAGTCATTATAAGGCATACATGAGGCAAAGAACTATTGTGCATACTGGAGCTGCCCAGTGTTTACTAACAAATAAAGTATCTCCTATATCAGGGGTGGCAAACACAAGGCCCGCGGGCCGAATCCGGCCCGCCGGGCCTTGCCATGTGGCCTGCGCAGCAGCCCCCGTCAGCAGGGGGATCGCTGTCATGGACGTGATCAGCGAGGTGCCGAGCCGAGGACAGATAAGCCTGAGACCCCAGCAGTCAGATAGTTAATGCGTGACCGCCTCCTCCTTGACCTCGCTCCCCTGACCCTGCCCCCCCAAGAGGTGAGAAGCGGCGGTCGCAGCATCTCCCCTGCCTCCAGTCCAGAGCAGGGAGTGCTCCAACTTCCCCTTCGTAGTGAAATGAGGCCCGGGGAACAGACTGACTGGGGACCCAGAGAACAGGCACGCTGCCAGGCCAGGGAGCCGCTGGAAGGATCAAAGGAGACACTGGCATGAAAAGTACGGCTAGCAGTCTCTCTCTCCTTTCTCTCAGCCTCCCCCTCCTCCCCCTTTCCCTCAGCTTAGTCTCTCTCAGTGAATCAGTGCTGAAAAAATACACAATTGGACAAATATATAAATAACAAACTAATTTTCTATAATTATTAATAAAATGTTCATTCATAGCCATGTTTTTTTAATGCTTTTTATTTGATTATTATATGGAATTAGTTTGTTTTATATATTTGCACAATTGTGTGTTCTTGCAGCACTGGGGATTTGTATTCACTACCCAGTAGGGCTATCTTAGAATTTATTTTATTTGATGAATTGTTATATGACATTTTCTGCACAGTCCTCCCGGCATAGCTGTCAGTGTCCGAGGTTCCTGAGAGCTCTGACGGCTATGTTTTTTTATTTTATCCAGTGGGCTGCAGCCGGAGAGCTGGGTCAGGTAGGAAGGAGAGAGCAGGGGGACGGTGAGGTCAGAACCCACTAGGAGGGATAAAATCAGTTGTTGCACACTGTGCAATTCACAGCTTTATAAACACTTTTTGTAGCCAGCCAAGAGTCTTTCCATTCTTGTTTGAGGTATCTTTGCCCATTCTTCCTTACAAAAGTCTTCCAGTTCTTTGAGATTTCTGGGCTGTCTGTCATGCACTGCTCTTTTAAGGTCTATTCATAGATTTTTAATTATGTTGAGGTCAGGAGATTGTGAAGGCCATGGCAAAACCTTCAGTTTACGCCTCTTGATGTAATCCCCCGTGGATTTTGAGGTGTGTTTAGGATCATTATCCATTTGTAGAAGACATCCTCTCTTTAACTTCAGCTTTTTCACAGATGGCATCAAGTTACCATCCAAAATTTGCTGACATTTTATTGAATCCATTTTTCATTCTACTCGTGAAATGTTCCCTGTGCCACTGGCTACAATACAACCCCAAAGCATGATTGACCCACCCCCATGCTTAACAGTTGGACAGAGGTTCTTTTCATTAAATTCTGTGCCTTTTCTTCTCCAAACGTACCTTTGCTCATCCCGGCCAAAAAGTTCTATTTTAACCTCATCGGTCCACAGAAGTTGTTTCCAAAATGCATCAGGCTTGTCTATATGTTCATTTGCAAAGTTCAAACGCTGATTTTTGTGGTGAGGACGTAGAAGAGGTTTTCTTCTGATGAAGACCATATTTGTACAAGTATCTCTTTATAGTGGAATAGTGTACCACAACTCCAGTGTCTGCCAGATCTTTCTGGAGGGATCGTGCAGTCAAACGTGGGTTTTGAATTGCTTTTCTCACAATCCTGCGAGCTGTACTGTCTGATATTTTTCTTGGTCTTCCAGATCTTGCTTTAACTTCTACTGTTCCTGATGACTGCCATTTCTTAATTAATTCCAAACAGAGGATATTGACATCTGAAAACGCTTTGCTATCTTCTTATAGCCTTCTCCAGCTTTGTGAGCGTCAACTATTTTCTAGACAACTGTTTAGAAGGACCCATGGTGCTGATTGTTGGGGCAAGGTCAGATGAGTCTGGGCATTTAAAACCTTTTAGATTGACATCACCTGGTCTTCCCAGACGATGATTGAGAACAATCCATGACACTGGCAGGTCTCAGCTTTGCAAAGGGGGCAGTGCATGCTATAAATTCTGCAGGGTGCCCAAACTTTTGCAGACGCCATATTTTTGTTTTCTGTAATTTTTGAAAGTGTAAATGATGGAAATAAAATCTAACTTTTTTTTTTTACATATTATAAGAATGTCTAATCTGTAATTTGATGCCTTTTGGAGATTTTTCCATCTTTCCTTGGCTATGCACATTTAATACAAATTTTTACCTGGGGTGCCCAAACTTTCGATCCCCACTGTATATAGATTGTAAACTCTAACAAACAGGGCCCTCTGATCCTCCTGTATTGATTTGTATTGTGACTGTACTGTCTTCCTTGATGTAAAGCGCTGCGCAAACTGTTGGCGCTATAAAAATCCTGTATAATAATATATAGATCTGTTCCATTTCTAAACAAATCCTCCAGTGCTACAGGGGCATTTTGAGGGACCTAATAATTATATGTGCTTATCAAGAGTTCTGACTATGCTTGTCCTTTCTGACCCCTCCTCCATTCATAGAAGCCGCACTATAGCTTCCACGAATGAAAAGCGATCCATGAATGGAGCAGTGTTAGTTTTGACGTCAAATTTCATTCCTTTTTAGTGAGTCTTTTGACTAAAATACCATTTTAGTTTGTCTTATTTTAGTCATCCGACACTATAAACTTGCAGCTGAGAAAATCTGATGAATATATTGCATAACATGCATTTCTTTTATCTACAACTAGCACATGCCATAATAGTACAAGGGCCACTGGGTAATGAACATCTTTCTCCTACTCCTATCTTTAATTATATGCAGTCGCTTCCACTAAGGGATTAATATCTACATGCTAACTGATACTCCTCCATGTCTATTTGGAGGATTACCCATGCAAGGTAAAGCGGTGATGGGAACAAGATGTAGGTGTCCTGGAGGAAGATCTGTCGGAGGAAACTCTCCATTCGGTACACCTGAGCTCCCTAATAAGTGTATACGGCTCTCTCAACTATACATAATACACAGAGCTCACTACTCCCCTATATGTTGTGGCAGAGCCGAAGTTGCACCACTACCTGCAAAAGGTAATTAACACTTAAAGCAATGTACTTCAGGCAACTCTACGACCATGCCCCTTACCATGCCTATTGGGTATACTAGATGACGTGGCCCCACAATAACATTTCGATTAAGTATTCTCAAAGGCATTATTTCATGCCTTTAAATTGGTACTTACCACATTGGAAAACCAATACCTCTCCCACAGTGGATACATAACATAGATGTAACCCTTAAAGCATTTAACCCCCCAAAAAAGAAATGACTAAAAAAAAAAATGGATCCTGCCCCTTTTTAAAACATGTAATGACATAGTGGCTTGTCCTGTATCATTTGGCCCTCTAAGGCCTAAAAAAAACCTGCTGATTCTGGCAGTTTCCCCCCACCCCTCTGTAAACTGACCACGGTGTATCATGGTTGCTGAGCCCTGACACCATGGGCAGTTTCATCAGCAGCCTGCTATCTGCCCTCCTCTCTGCTCCTGTGTCCTCCTCCCCTCTGTTTGTATGCGAGCCACCCCTCCTGCTGCTCTCCTAACACTAACCTGTATACCCCATCAGCACTGCCTCCTATTGCAGTGTCCCCCTCTGTGAATGATTTATAAATGCTGTAAATGCCTCATTTAAGAGCCGAGATTGTGATCACATGACCGGCCAGCTCTCTCCTCCTCCCCTCCAGACTAACATCAGCAGGGGAACCTCAGCCCTGCCCACTGCATCTCAGAGGAGGAAAGGAGAAAGCTGGCTGGTCATGTGATCGCTAGCTTGGCAATTCAATTAGGTATATTCAGCATTTATTTTTATAAATCGCACAGAGGGGGATACTACAATGGAATGCAGTGCTGATGGTGTATACAGGTTAGGCTTATCAACCACTTTAAGGTTTAAAGGATCACTAAAGGAATTTTTTTTTTTTTTTTAGCTAAATTGCTTCCTTTACCTTACTGCAGTCCTGGTTTCATGTCCCTAATTGTTCGTTTTTGCTTTGAAGTTGCTGTAATTCTGCTCTGATCTCCACACTTCCTGCTTGTCTGGCTCCTTATGAAAAAAACTCATGGCAGCTTTTCACTGTCGTCCAAGCTGTGTGTCTAAAACTCCTCGGAACCAATCAGATTCATTTTAAAAACAAAACACTGCCCTGGATTGTTTGTTTTTGTTCTGTGGGTCTCTTTACTTCACAGAAACATGAAACCAGTTTAAAACTAGAGGCACATTATATCAGGGGTTGACAAATTTGCTTGGAATCTAGGAGCCAGCTAAAAAAGTTAGGAGCCAGAAAACGCACCCCGTCCCGACGAGCTTGCGCGCAGATACGAACACATACGTGAGCAGCGCCCGCATATGTAAACGGTGTTCAAACGCAATTTTGAAGCGTGACATGTTGGGTATGAATTTACTCGGCGTAACATTATCTTTCATAATATAAAAAAAATGGGGATAAATTTACTGTTGTCTTATTTTTTTATTAAAAAAAGTGTAATTTTTTCCCAAAAAAGTGCGCTTGTAAGACCGCTGCGCAAATACGGCGTAACAGAGTATTGCAACGATCGCCATTTTATTCTCTAGGGTGTTATGATAAAAATATATATAATGTTTGGGGGTTCTAATTAGAGGGAAAAAGATGGCAGTGAAAATAGTGAAAAATGACATTAGAATTGCTGTTTAACTTGTAATGCTTAACTTGTAATACCAACGGCCACCACCAGATGGCGCCAGCTCACATCTGGTGGTAATAACTTGTAATACCAACGGCTCACCACCAGATGGCACCAGCTCACAAAAAAAATATTTTATTTTTTTTTGCCCACCTTCCAAGCCAAGTCGCCAGGACACTATTTTTAGTCGCCATGGCGACCTGGCGCCAGGGATTTGTCGATCCCTGCATTATATGATTCCTTTTAAAAATGATTGAATTTAATCTATATTTAATCTATTTTTAATCAGTTAACTTTTATGTCTCTATACCTTGTAAACAGTAATTTCAGCAAAAAAATTTAAAAATTTCCTTGAGCCCAGGTTCACACTGGGTACGATTTGCTTCACTTGTGAAATCGCATCTCAAATCGGCGGCATTTGTCGACAATGACACTGTCCTAATCGGTGCGACGCCGCATCTGCGGCGCTGCACCGATTTCAAAAAGTAATTCCTGTACTACTTTTTGCGATTTAGGGCCGCGATTTACATAGACATCTGTGCAGAAACCTGCACAGATGTCTCTTAAATCGCGGCCGAAATCGGGACTGCCAGCGGGAGTGAAATCGTGCGAGTTCAGCTTAACTCGCACGGCTTCACTCCCGCAGCCCAGTGTGAACCTGGGCTTAGTGACCCTTTAAATGTCTGCTTTATCGTGGATGTCTTGCCACATTTGATAACCTCTGGTATAACTGGTCGCGCTCTCCTGGTCTTGCTCTATTTGTGTGTTTTATATAAAACTCCTTTTATGCTTTTACGTGTTCCTTCTGATTTTTACCTCCCCTGGATGCCGATCCAAACAGATTTTCTCTTTTGTGCATCGGTATACATTTGAATGTCTTGCAATGCTGTTTACAAGGACTCTTTTCTGCATGCTGTGATTACTCAGTCAGTATAGTTGATGGTTATGTATGCCAAACTTGTGTTTTTTTGGATACTAAACTGTACACTGTATTTATTTCGTTTTTTTAATGGCACTTGTGCAAATTTTTGTTTTTTCTGATAAAGCTCTTTCCTGATTAAAAAAAAAATCCTGATTTTTCTGTGTCCCTTGATGAAACGAGAGGAAAAAGATCTTAAAGTACATTAAAAAAAATATGATTTCAAGAAAAAAATACTTAAAATATATTAGTTTTAACTTCATTTTTCAATGGGGGAAAAAAAAAGCATAAATCCAAAAAATGTGTTGCTTTAAAAGAATTAAGATTCAGCAAGTGTTGGGTGTCTGTCTTTATATACATTGCTGGTTGCAATCCCAAATGACCTGCCTGATCTGCTGTTTAATCAGATTTAACTCTAATTACATTGACTTCTATATATTTACTTGGTGCTCTGCGTGTTATCTGATCAGCAGCTTGCCTTAATTGTTTCTGTCAGTTTATTAAATGTTCCATTTTTAAGTTTACCTGGAGATGAGGTTAAAAAATTAAAATAAAGTAATAAATGCATCTATACAAATGTAATAGATTATTGGCTGGAGACTCCAGTCTAAGCAAGTCCAAAAGCAACTTGGTAAAATTTAAGTTTGAAATTCGCAATCATCCATGGCTGGTTGTACAAGGAAAGCTTATTTGCTAGTAGATCCCATTTTGCAAGGGATTACTGAGCAGAATATAACATCTGTCACTTTTTTTTTTTTTTTTTTTTCCCCTCACTTTTTTTTTTTTAAACCCTTCCCACCAGTCATAATGATCTGCTGGTTTAAAAAGCTAAAGCTGGCCATAGATGGTTCAAATCTCAGCCAGTCAAGCAGGAACAGGCCAAGATTCAAGCCAGGTATGGGCAGGCCCAAGTTGATCGATCAACATGGGTACAACCAGCCTGTCGGATTTTAAATGCGATTTTATTATAGTCACTGTCAATCTGTGTTCTCCCGGCGGGGTCAGATTCCCTCGCCCCTCTGCTGGGAGAACACCTTAGCTCCATGGGAAAGTTCCCCCATCAACACTGACTGTCATGGGAAATCAAGCACTTTTTTTTTTTTTTTTTTTTTCCACCTTCTAAATATTATTTAAACTACACTTTTTTACATTTTGTGTTTTGCAGTGATTGATCATCAGATTGACTCTGCAGCATGGTCTGTAAACTAAGCAATCCGGTGATGGCCTAGTTCAGACACTTACAGGTGCACTGGTCGTCTGAGGGTGATTTCTTTTATAAATCTATTTAGGGTTCACTACCGCTGTTCGTTTTTAAGAACAGTAAAGTAGATAAGTGGCTAAGTGACCCTGTTACTAGACTGTTGGAATAGTCTTCCCTGAAGACTGTCAGGTGTCAAACACAAGGCCCGCTGACCGAATCTGGCCATTTCAGCTGTAGGATGGCTTCAGCCCTCCTCTGGTCCTCCTCCAGACCCTTACTTTCTGCTTTCAAGCAATGCAACTAGCTTCTTCCCAGCAGCAGCATAAGGAAAGGGGGTTGCTCTGTGATGTAAGGGAGAGTGGGGAACTCAACTTCTGATGTTGTGGGGGGGAGCTCTTGACATCTAATGTAAGGGGAGGGCAATGCGCTGGACATCTAATCTTACAGATACAACTGGCCCATTTGAGGGCAATCATTATGCTGATGTGGCCCATGATGACATTTTGAGTTTGACACCCCTGCTATACATGCATATTTTGTGTGTGCTTCAAAACTGCTACTGCGGGCTGCCATGTTGATTGTGGCAGACTCAGAGCTGTCACTCAAGTGCCACTGTATAATAACTACCTTGGCTCTTCTCCTGGCAGCTACATCAGAGATTATGTAGGTGGAGGTCGGCGTTCTTTTTTTATGTGCATGGACTATAGGTCCTTGTAATGAATAAAAAATGTATTTTTTTTCCTAAAATTTGTGTTGATTTGCATTGGTTTAAAGTAGGGTTGCACCCGTAATGCTGCCGATACGAAGCATTTGCATGAGTACTACTTGTACTTGTGCAAATGCTCAGATACCTAAAACTGATACCCTAGATACAGGTGAAATGACACAGGTCATTTCAATATGTGCGAACAGGGCCTTGGGTTTGGATCTTTGAAAGGTGCGTACAGCAAGCACCTCAGGTAATTGTTGGCTATGCAGGTAGCTGAGGCCGCTGGTGACGTGTCATTCCAGTGTATAGGACTTGGTGGTCGTAGCTACTCACAGGTTTTCTTTTTCTTCTGGTGATCCGGCCAATCTGTTCAACTTCTTTAAAGTTGAAATTTACCCATAACCACTTAATAAAAAAAATGTTCTTTAGTAAGGAACATACAATCCACATTAATATTTATGCTACCAAAATTAATGTGTGCTGTAAATTGCCTCCAGCTTTACTCCTGTTTTTTCTTCTTGCTGAACGCTGCCAGTTTGAGGCTCGGAGCCCCATGAGCAGCAGTAAATCTTAATGCAGAACTAAACTCCTTTAATGGTTAAAAAAAAAAAAGTTGCGTTACTGGAGTTCTGGGGTTGCCAACTGTCGCATCTGCTTGGTCCTCAAACTGTCAAACCATCAAATGGCCGGTGTCGTAACTGATCACATGTGCAGTAGCATGGCAGTTGCAGATCAAACAGAAACAGTTTCTTTGGCTGTAAAGGACAGGAAGGTTTAGGCTCCATTCACACCTAGGCAGACAAATTCGCGGCGTTTTGTCGCCGCAAATCGCAGTACAAATGGCAGCGTTTTTGTACCGCGATTTGCGGCAACAAAACGCCGGTATTGTCCGCCTAGATATGCCCCAGATTGACCCCCTCTATGGAGATGCTTCCCATCTCCTAGCCGAACGCCGAAAGCCGCCTGAAAAAAAGGTCCGGGACCTTTTTTCAGGCGGCAGGCGTCCGGCGTTCAGCGTGGAGATGTGAACCATCTCCATAGAGGGACATGTGTTTTCATCCCTCTGGCGGCAGCGGCGTAGCACTACAGGCGTAAAAACGCCTAGGTGTGAATGGGGGCTGAGTTCTGCTTTAGGGCTGTCAGCAGACCGGCCTCTACAAATTTGGCACAGTGCTGAAAAATAGAGCAACTGAGCATGTGCAGAGCAGGGTGAGAACGTGTATACTGCACTTTACACATTATAGGCACTTATTTTTTTGTGTTTAACATAGCTATACCTGGAAAAGGGGTCAGTCTGAAAAATTAATAGACTTAATTTTCTGACTAAAGTTTGTAACTGCCCAGCAAAAGCAGCAGTTGGAGAGTTGAGACAAATCATGTACCAGGAATAGCGAAACTTACAATGCTTAGTTTTATTCATTTATATAAAAAACCTTTTTAGAGCCCTTTCAAACTGTCTCTCTACCGTGTTGGCGCTAGTTTTAGCGGTGCTTTTCGGCCGGTAGCCAGGTGCTTTTTAACCCCTGCAAGCAGCCGAAGGGGAGGGTTAATGGCACTCGAAAAGTGCCGAAGTGCTTTGCAGGTGCTTCAGCAGTGTTGTCTATACATTTGGATGGGTGGGCGGTGGAGGAGCGGTGTATACGCCACTTCTTCACCACCCCAAAGGCTTTCTAACTTCCTGCAAGCGCATCGCCTCAGTGTGAAAGCACTCGGGCTCTCACACTGGGGCTGCGGGGGAGGTGTTTTTTAGGCGCTATATTTATCCCAAAAGTAACTGAAAAACACCTTGTTTTAAAACCCGGACTTAATCAAAATTGAACTGCTTAAAACGTTAGGTGGACTAGCAGATTTTTTTTCTACATTGCTGCAATGTCTCTTTTGACCGAATTCTGACAGTTAGTAGGTTTCTGTCCAGTTGATTGTGGTAAGTTTCTGTCCAGTTGATTGTGGTAAGTTTCTGTCCAGTTGATTGTGGTAAGTTTCTGTCCAGTTGATTGTGGTAATATCTCAGTTTGATTTTCTGTTCAGTAGAACTGTCAGAATTAATTGTACAATTAACATTTTTACTACAAGGCTTTTGAAGAAAAAAAAAATCTGTTCAGTTTTTAACCATAATGATGCATGTACTGTATAGTGGATTTTGTAATGTGACAGATAATATTTGTGTGTGTGTGTGTGTGTTTCCTGAATTGGTTGTAGGAGTTTTCTCATCTTTTTGTTTTGCTGTGTTGAAGACCTATGTGCAAACTCTGTAATACGGTAATGATACAACTTGGATCTAACTGTTAGTTTGTAACTTTCTTTTTGCTGTGTATTCAATAATAATTTAAATACTCTTAAGACTGGCTTTAATGGTATGGATTTTAGGTGAAGTGAAAACTTGCATAACACTATGGATAGCAGCCTGGTTCTTTATACCTCAAGGGAGACACCTACAGGAAATCTAGGAAAAGTCCTTGTCCAGCATTTTTATTCTGTTGTAAATAATTTTTTATTTTTTTCTGCCATTAAACACTTGTAATCGTCTGTTTTACATGGACACACAGGCAAAATAGAGGGGCATTTAGAGGCCAAAAAGTAAAGTGCCTGTAAAATAGCCCTTTTTTTTTATTTTTTATTTTTTAAATTGCAATGTTTTTGGGTTTTCTTTTCATAGTAAAAAAACTCAGTTTATGTAAACAATTTTAACATGCTATTGATGACGCACATAAAGGGGTGGATGGGGGGGGGGGGGGGGGTCTAACCTACAGGGTCAAATTGGACATTGATATGACCTATGATGAACTGGAAGTATCGACGTGACCTATGTATTTATTATTATTATTATTATTATTATCGCTCTTCCTTCTTTTTTTTTTTTTTGGTTTATAGCACAAAAAATAAACACAGAGTTGATCAAATACCACCAAAAGAAAGCTTTGTGGGGGGAAAAAAAAGGACATCAATTTTGTTTGGGTCCAACATCACATGACCCTATGTGCTGTATCGCAAAAAATGGCCTGGTCAGGAAGGGGTTAAATTCTTCCAGGGCCGAAGTGGTTAAGGTGAAAAACCTTCTGTGCTGCAGCTCCCATATGACCCAATTTATATAAGCTAAGTGAAGACAAGCTTTTTAATTTAGTAATGAAGAAAGCATTTTGGGAGATAATAGATACTGCAAGCTTGTAGATTGTTATGCTTCTATCAGCTTTATAAAATATACATTAGCAAATGCTAATTAAATGTTGATGTTTAGCAGCATTTGGCATATGCCTATGATCTGCTATGTTCAATGTAAAATATCAGAAAATAAGTCATTGCAGTTTGTTCTACATAGCAAATAAACTTGGAAAAAGTAATTGTGCCTCACATTGATATTGTGGGGGGTCATATATGCAGGCAGTCCCATTCATGTTGCATCCCAACAGACCTGGAAGTGATTGCCTACAGGAGGATGCATAGAACACCTCGGCAATCCCATGTGGGCAAACAAGGCCCTTCCTACAGATGTACTTTAAAGGGGTTGTAAACCCTCAAGGTTCTTTACCTTAATGCATTTTATGCAGCAGCAGCCCCCAGAGCCTCCCTTTTACTTACCTGAAGCCGGTCTTTCTAGCGACGGGGACGAGCACACCAGCTCCAGCCGATGTCTTGTTTCCTGATTGGATAGATTGATGGCAGCGCAGCCATTGGCTTCCACTGCAGTTAATCAAATCCAATGATGCAGGAGCCAGGGGCAGTGCCGAGTCCTGTCTGTCAGGGGAGAGCGACTCTCCAACGGGGCACTCGAGAAGAGGAGCCAGGACTGCTGCCGAGAGACCCTAGAAGAGGAGGCTCAGGGCCACTCTGTGCAAAACCAACTGCACAGAGGGGGCAAGTATGACTTTTTTGTTTAAAAAAATAAAATAAAACTTTTACATATCCTTTTAAGTATGCCTGTGTGAATGATGCCATAGCGAACAGATATATGTTGCCAATAGACACTGGCTACCTGTCTTTCCCATACTACATGCCATCAATGTGCTTCCAGGCAGATTACATAACTCCTAATGAATTGAGTTTAGGGAGATCATGCAAGTTTTGTGTTTGTACATATAAAGAGACTGATCAGATGAACAAATGGTGTGCATATTCACTTCAGTTTCAGTTATCTATTCTAGTGCAACTTAAATAAATAAGGATTTTATGTTGTGATTGGATTATTTAAGTGACTCCACACAATCGGACAAAGCAGTAGGAGCTTTTTACTCCTGCTGCTGTCAATCACAACCAGAAATGAGGGAGGGGGGCAAGGCTGAGCTGCACTGTGTGTCAATGGACCTTGCCTGGCTCAGGAGCGAACACACACGAGTGCCCCCCAACCTTTTTTACATTTACTTTAAGGGTTCACTCACAAGGGCGGATTGGCTTGCATATTGTAAAGCTGGAATTTTTAGGGTGCGAACAAGGTGAAGGTACAATGTACAGCCCAAAATCTGCAATAGAGATTTGCAGAGGCGTACATAAATGCTGTTCTGAGATGTACTTGCCGCCCAAGGCTGTATGCATACTCTTTAATGAAAGCAGGTCTAGGCCCAAGAACAGGAAGTACAGGAACGGGTATGTAGCACAGGCAGACGGCACTAAAAGCTGTTGCTTTTATTACGGATTTTTGGCAGAATCAATAATTTTATTTTATTTTTTTAAACATACATACAATGCTTACAATGGTAAATGAGTGCGCACACACACCCTAGAGATACAATGCTTATTCTTCCCCCCCCCCCCCTCATTTCAGTGCTTCCATCTTCAGTGTGAAATCTTTAGCTGGGTGACATAACTCTCACGAGAACGGGAGTTCATTTTTCCTGCCACACAATCATGCTGGTATCCTCCTGTAGTATTTGCTTTTTTTTTATTAATTTTTTTTTCATTTGCAAATTTTAAAGTCATTGTTAATTTTTTTGTTTGGAATGGATAACCTTCAATCAAATGTTTTTATTTTTTTTTCTCCATGCTTTTGGTGTACAACATATAAATTGTGCCATTTATTGATTGCTGCTCTAATAACGTGCTGTGTATTTAAATTACAATTAAATGTATAGAGCGCTACCTAAAAGGAAATATCTTTCCCCTAATAAACCTTGTGATAGGTATGTCCATACATACGACAATTCTTAAATGTCCCTCCCCCTTAGAGAAAGTTGGGTGGGACTCTTATTTAAGGCAGTGAAAGTTGATGTCCTCAGATTATTGCTCTGAGGAAGGGGCCAGTCCCCCCGAAGTGCGTTGTAGTTCTGCCATTCATATTATCCCATGAGGTTGGAAGGAAGAATTCTGGATTTTGTATCATGACATGCTATTAGAGCTGCACAATTAATCGTTGATAATCGAGATCGCGATATTTTCCCCCTCGCGATCTTAAAGCATTTTCCCGAGTTCTCTGCTGAAACCGACAGCTGTCCAAAAAAATAAAAACAGGCAGTCTGCCAAGTTTTACAACATTCCTCAGCTAGCTATAAACATTGTAATGTTTTGTTCTTTTTAGATCAGGCATTGATCTTAAAGACTAAACCTTTTTCTGACACTTGTTGGTTTTCAAGTTGTTTTTTTTGCTAGAGAATTACTTGAAACCCCTAAACTTATTTTATTTTTTATATATATATATATATATATATATATATATATATATATATATATATATATATATATATATATATATATATATATATATATATATATATATATATATAATTTTTAGCAGAGATCCTAGATAATAAAATGGTGGTGGTGGTTTGCGCAGCGGTCATTCCAATCCATTTTCTTTGGGGGGGAGGGGGGGCGGGATACACTTAATGAATAAAAAAAACGAAACCGTAAAGTTAGCAACTTTTTTTTTTTTTTTTGTATAATGTGAAAGATGTTATGCCACGAGAATCATGATCTTTATTCTAAGCAAAAAAAAGTGATTCTCAATTTTCCCAGAATCGTGTAGCTCTACTTGCTATCATTTTATATTTGCTTTGTGACTACATTTTTGATCTTCTTTTTTTATTTTTTAATAAAGTGCGCCCTTCTGTTTTTTTTGTTTTGTTTTTTGTGCAGTACAGGATCTCTGAGGAGAGCTGCACTGCTACAATTACCCAGCCCAAGTTGGTTTATGGCTTTTTGTACACTTTATGGCAAGCTTCGCTGTGAATTCTGAGCGCTTTAGTGCAAAGTTATACTGGTTTTGTGACATTCCGTTTATATAATGGCTGTTCTGATGGTAATCCTTCTTGCTGTGAAGACGCAACAGGAAGTGAGAAGAAATCTTGAGAAACGCTGATTTGCTTTTAACACATCCCTATGCTATCCAAAACAAAGTTTTGCTTTGCATACACTTTTTCAAATCTCTGTGCTTTACTTTTAAATAAGACATTTAATAGATGTTTGCGTAGTTACCCATTTTAAAGCAATTGCTGTCAGATTCTAATTTGCCTTTTTCTCTGATTTTGATCTTCCGTTCCTTTTTTTTTCTCTACAGATGATGAAGTTTTCCTGGGATAATTATAAGCGATATGCCTGGGGATTAAATGAACTGAAACCTGTACTAAAACAAGGGCATTCAAGTAATTTATTTGGTAAGTAACATTTAATTCATCTAGGCAGCTCAAAAGTGCTAGAATGACAATGATACAGTTTGCTCAAGGTGAGACCCCACATAAACACAAAAAGATAAAAATAACTGGCATTTCAAGGAACTGGGAATTGATTAAAGCTTCAGCTGAAAGATATCCTTTTACTTAGATTTTGGTCTAACAACATTATGCTATAGTCTGAGCAAAGTGAGAATTTTTGTAAAACAAACACTGAGGATTTTTTAACGGCTTGCCGACTGTCCTATGGCGGTTTTGCTGCTACATGGTTGCAGCTGTGCTCAGGATCACATGAATATATACAGTACGTGATTCTTCCGCCTACAGGACCGTTTCTGCTCTGATTATTCACGGCAGAAGCCGATCTGCGGATGCCAGACGCTAGATGTCCGCTGGCACCCGCCGATCCTCGGGCAGAGACTCGGAAGCAAGGCTCCGTTCTAACCTCAGGGAAGGTACGTTCCTGCAATGCAGGAACCAACATCTCTTCCCCTAGTAAGATCATCACAGATGGTAAACACACTGACTAGGCACATGGTTAACCCTTTGATTGCCCTAGATATTTAACCCCTTCCCAACCAGTGTCAGTACAGTGGCATTGCATAGTTTTAGCACTGATCACTGCATTGGTGTCACTGTTTCCAGCAGAGTGTCAGTTTTAGTGTCCGATTGTTCACTGCAATATCGATTTGCTGGCATTACTTTTATAAACAAATACTCCAGTGTATATCCCATAGTTTGGTTTACGCAAACCTTTTAGCATCTACAATATATACACTTAATGTGATTTATTTTTTACCAAAAACATGTAGCAGAATACATATTGGCTTAAATTTCAGGAAGTTTTTTTTTTTTTTTTTTTGGTTATAGCGCAAAAAACAAACACAGGGGTGATTAAATGCCACCAAAGAAAAGCTCCATTTGTGGGTAAAAAAATACATCTATTTTATTTGGGTACAGTGTAGCATGACTACACGTTTGTCAAAGTAAATCGGTGCTGTATCGCAAAAAGATGGACTGGTCATGAAAGTGCTACATTTTTCCAGAGGTCAAGGGGTTTGTTTGTTTTGAAATAAAGCAACAAAATCGCTTCACTTTTTTTCAGCTGCCCATAGACGGTTTGAATGTCAGCCAGTTCACCAGGGGCAGGCTGAGATTGAAACCATGTATCGGTGGACTAATTGTACCCAAGTCGACCCATCAATCGTCTTTGGTACAACCAGCATGTCAGATTTTTAGGATGCGATTGCCAGTGAGTAGCCTCTAGCAATGTTCACTGTTCTATCAGCAGGTACAGCTCTCCACCATGACTCTGTTGAATTGGAATTGAGCATTTTTTTTTCTTTATCGTACATCACGGGACACAGAGCGGCATTCATTACTATATGGGTTATATGGAGTACCTTCAGGTGTAGACACTGGCAATCTCAAACAGGAAATGCCCCTCCCTATATAACCCCCTCCCATAGGAGGAGTACCTCAGTTTTTACGCCAGTGTCTTAGGTGTTAGTCATGGTTTAGCTTGCCTCCGCATCCTTGGGATTAGGTGAGCTACCGGTTCTGTCCAAAAAAGCCTCAGCGCTAAAGTGGTCAGTAACCGGACCCCAAACCCTTGGGGTATAGCCCATAATGCTTTTCTTTTTAGAGAGCTGGACCCTGGGCCCAGAACTTAGAAACCTTTGCGTACCTAAAGTTTTCTGTTGCCAGGGTGCTATATGGGCCCAGGACAGTGGATCCTTCATAGGAACCCAGGGCCTGAAGGTCTAGACATCCCCACGGAGATGGGGGAAGATTGGGCCTCTTGCTTGGCAAAGTCCTGCGGCATGGAGCAGGTAAGTGAGGGGAAAACTTGCGGAACTTGGTTCTTAGCAGGTTTTTTTCTGGGGGGTCACAGGGGACATGCCTAAAGTTATGCACTGCATCTGGCAAACTAGTCACATATCATAAAGATAGGATGGCTCTCTATGTATTATTCCCCATAAGATGTGACCTCCCTTGTAGTGTTGGAAAAGCATTGAGTGGGGCCTGTGTTATATAAAAATATATGTGTGTGTCAGAGAGCTTTGCTTACCTGCAGGCCTCCAGGCGATGCTCCATTCAGTCTTCCTCCTCAGAGCCTGCAAGCAGGCAAAACGCTGACCTCCTCATGGTTCCAAGCTGCAGGCTGCAGTTTGCTGGAACAGAGAGGTCCCTTCCTCCCAAAATCCCCCCCCCCTCCCCCTGTCGGGAGGGGCATTTCCTGTTTGAGATGGCTGGGGGGGAAGGGCGGGTCAGTGGCTTAAAGGAAGGGGCGGCCCTTCCTTGTTTGTTTGTTCCATTCAATACTTTGGAACTGAGGAGAAAGACCAGAGCGGCAGCACGGGGCGCCGAGGACACACAGTGGCCAGAAAGGATATTGCAGTCTTCAGAGGACTGTTTTTTCAAGCCTAGAAATAGGCTGTTTCTTTTCCATCTCATAGTTTTTCTTTGCAATACTACTCAGGGGGACAGAATGTTTTTTCTTTCCTGGATTTGAAACAAAAAACGAAAAAAAAAAAAAAAAAAAGTCATCTAGGGGAGAGGAAGCATTTTTTTATCCCCCAAACAGGTGTTTGGACAATTAACTTTTATAGTTCCAAATACCAATAGGTAGCAGGTGTACCTCGGTATTGTACCATGGTATGCCGCTGTTTTCCCTACAGGAAGCCTTGGGGCCATCGGGATCTGGGGCTGGAGCTGACGCGGGTCAGTCCAACCCTAAGATGGTCACGGAGGAGGTATTACTCACCTCTTTAAAAGAGGGCAGTAAGCGGAATAGATCTCCGTCGCCCGAGCGCGGACCCTCAGAAGAGGAGGTCCTTTCCTCAGGGGAATTGGACGACCTCTTGGACAAGGACCAAGTAGGTTCAGGGATCGAAGACCCGGATACAGAGGAGTCTGGGGCAGTCTCCCTGAGGGAGAGCTGGTGGATTCAAGGATTGTCGGACTTGGTCCATAGGGCATTCAACTTGCCAGTACCAGATCTCCAGGTATCGACGGTTTCAGCTTTGGGCTCACTGAGGGCGCCTCAAAGCAATGCTGTGTTTCCGATCCATCCTCTATTAGAGGGAATTTTGTTCCAAGATTGGAACAAGCCAGATAAGATCTTCTTACCACCTAAAAGGTTCTCTGTCCTATATCCTATGGAAGAAAAATTTTCCAAAAGATGGGCTACTCCTGCAGTGGACGCAGCCATCTCATGTGTTAACAGATCGTTAACATGCCCTGTAGAAAACATACAGGTGTTCAAGGATCCAGTTGATAAGCGCTTGGAAGCACTACTTAAGAACTCCTTCACTACTGCAGGGGCAGTAGTACAGCCAGCTGTGGCTGCGATTGGGGTCGCTCAAGCATTATCGGATCAATTTAAGCAGATGCTTAAACTTATTCCGGCCCAGCAGGCAGAAAAATTTTCGGATGTCCCTAAGGCCATATGTTTTACGGTAGACGCAATCAAGGATTCTATCCAGCAAGCGTCACGTTTATCGTTATCCCTTATCCATATGAGAAGACTCTTACGGTTAAAAAGCTGGGAGGCTGAGCCCCCATGCAAGAAGCTCCTGGTAGGGTTCCCCTTCCATGGAGGACGACTCTTCGGAGAAGACCTAGATAAATACATTCAGACCATTTCAAACGGCAAGAGTACTCTCTTGCCAACTAAGAAGAAGGTTCAGGGACCTGCGTTTAAACGACAGTATTCCCCTGGGCAGGGGCCCTCTAATGCCAAGCAGTATCGACGGCCTCCTGCAAAAGCAAACTTCGGCTTCAACAGCAGATCACAAGGACAGGCTGTTAGAGGCAAAAGGCAGTGGTTTCGCAAACCAGCAAAACCAGCCCCCAAGCCAACCTTATGAAGGGGCGCCCCCACCCACGAAGGTGGGGGGAAGGCTGCGACTCTTTTCAGAGATTTGGGAAGCCAGCATTCCCGACGAGTGGGTACGGTCTTCCGTGGCCACAGGCTACAAATTAGATTTCCTAAGGTTTCCTCCTCCTCATTTCCAGAAGTCGAGGATTCCAAACGATCCGGAAAAGGGAGCCGCATTAAGATCGGCATTAGATCATCTACTTTCCCAGGAAGTAATAGTAGAGGTACCAGTCCTGGAACAGGGGCTGGGTTTCTACTCCAACCTATTCATCATCCCAAAATCCAATGGAGATGTCAGGCCAATTTTGGACCTAAAGATGGTAAATGCATATCTAAAGATCCGCTCATTTCGGATGGAATCCGTGCGGTCAGCAGCTGCCACACTCCAGAAGGACGACTTCATGGCGTCCATAGACATAAAGGATGCCTACCTTCATGTTCCAATTTATCAGCCACATCAAAGATATCTACGCTTCATGGTGGCTTCGCGTCACTTCCAATTCGTGGCGCTTCCCTTCGGGTTGGCTACGGCCCCCCGGGTGTTCACGAAGGTCCTAGCCCCAATCCTAGCCAAACTAAGGATCCAAGGGGTCACGATCCTAGCATACCTGGACGACCTCCTAGTCATAGATCACTCGTCTCCCGGCTTGGAGCGAGCAGTGGCCCTCACGGTCCAATACCTCGAGAGGTTCGGCTGGGTCCTAAATCGAGAAAAGTCAGCTTTCCAGCCCACAAAGCAGTTGGAATATCTCGGCATGAGATTAGACACAGAACAACAAGGAGTGTTCCTACCTCTAAGGAAGGTAAAAGCCATCAAGGAATTAATCCTACTGGTTCTAAGCAAGAAAGAACCGACTATTCGCCTATGTATGAGGTTACTAGGCAAGATGGTGGCCACATTCGAGGCGGTACCATACGCCCAGAGCCACACTCGCATCCTACAGGCAGCCATCCTGTCAGCATGGAGCAGAAGGCCACAGGCCTTGGATATCCCGTTGCCGCTCTCATCAAGAGTCCGACAAAGTCTGTGTTGGTGGTTAGACCCTCAGAATCTACTGAATGGGAGGTCTTTCAGCCCAGTGGCTTGGAAGATAGTGACCACAGACGCCAGCCTGACGGGCTGGGGAGCAATTTTGGATGGTTGCACTCGCCAAGGTACTTGGGCAAAGCCAGAGAAGCAGTTGCCCATCAACATCTTGGAGCTCAGAGCTGCTCGACTAGCCCTCAGGGCTTGGACGTCAAAATTGCAGGGGTTCCCGGTGAGAATTCAATCAGACAATGCCACGGCCGTGGCATACATAAATCACCAAGGGGGAACCAGGAGTCAAGCCGCTCAGAGAGAGGTGAGCTTGATTCTTCTATGGGCAGAGGCTCATGTGCCCTGCATATCGGCAATATTCATTCCAGGAGTGGACAACTTTCAGGCGGACTTCTTAAGCCGCCAGACTCTATGGCCGGGGGAATGGTCTCTGCATCCACTAGTCTTTCAAGCACTCTGCCAAAGATGGGGAGTGCCGGACGTGGATATCATGGCATCGAGACTCAACAAGAAACTAGACAGGTTCATGTCCCGCTCAAGGGATCCGATGGCCTGCGGAACCGATGCGTTGGTTTGCCCTTGGCATCAGTTCAAACTTCTTTATGCGTTTCCCCCGCTCCAGTTACTACCCCGCCTGCTGCGCAGGATCCGGGTGGAGCACATACCAGTCATCCTGGTAGCTCCAACATGGCCCAGAAGGGCATGGTACTCACTAATCTTAAGGATGGTAGTGGGAGACCCTTGGACTCTTCCTCTACGGCCAGACCTGCTATCGCAAGGTCCGATCCTCCACCCTGCCTTACGGCATCTAAAATTGACGGCCTGGAAGCTGAATCCCTGATTCTCAGGGGGTAGAGGTCTGTCTCAGAAAGTAATCTCTACCCTAATCAGAGCCAGGAAACCGGTCTCTAGGGTGATTTATTACAGGGTCTGGAAGGCCTATGTAGGCTGGTGTGAGTCCAAGCGATGGCTTTCTCGCAAATTTACCATCGATAGAGTATTAAGTTTTCTCCAGCTAGGAGTGGATAAAGGATTGGCATTAAGCACAATCAAAGGACAGATTTCTGCTCTGTCAGTGTGGTTTCAGCGGCCGCTGGCCACCCACTCGCTGGTTAAGACCTTCCTTCAAGGGGTCTTACGTATTAGACCTCCAGTTAAATCCCCGCTTTGTCCATGGGATTTAAATCTTGTTCTGTCAAGTTTACAGAAACAACCGTTTGAGCCGTTGGCTGATATTCCTTTGGTTCTACTGACAAGGAAGTTAGTATTTTTGGTTGCCATAGTTTCCGCAAGAAGAGTTTCGGAGCTGGCAGCCTTATCCTGTAAGGAACCATATCTTGTTTTTCATAAGGACAGGGTCGTTCTCCGCCCTCATCCTTCCTTCCTTCCGAAGGTCATATCCAGTTTTCATTTGAACCAGGATTTGGTATTACCATCCTTCTTCCCTAAACCTACTTCCAGAAAGGAAGGGTTGCTGCATACCTTGGATATTGTCAGGGCCATGAAGGCCTATCTTAAAGCTACAAAGAAGATCTGGAAGACAGATGTGCTGTTCATTCTACCGGATGGGCCCAAGAAGGGGCAGGCAGCTGCAAAGTCCACCATTTCTAGGTGGATTAAGCAATTAATCACTCAGGCCTACGGCTTGAAAGGGTTGCCTCCTCCAGTATCATTAAAGGCTCATTCTACTAGAGCCATGGGCGCCTCCTGGGCAGCACACCACCAGATCTCTATGGCTCAAGTTTGCAAGGCGGCAACCTGGTCTTCTGTCCACACGTTTACAAAATTCTACAAGTTGGACGTAAGAAGGAATACTGATACTGCCTTCGGGCAGGCAGTGCTGCAGGCTGCAGTTTGAGACCCTCGGATTCCGGGGGCTCCTCTTGTTCGAGTTAAATTTAAAAATTTTATTTTTCTCAACTAAGTTGGATTTATTATGATTTGAGTATATCTCTAAATTAAATCCTTTTGTCTTGGAGATGTTCTCCCTCCCCTCATTGTAAGCATTGCTTTGGGACATCCCATATAGTAATGAATGCCGCTCTGTGTCCCGTGATGTACGATAAAGAAAAAGATTTTTAATACAGCTTACCTGTAAAATCTTTTTCTTGGAGTACATCACGGGACACAGAGCTCCCACCCCTCTTTTTTGAGGACCATTTTGGGAGGCATACTGCTTGCTACAAAACTGAGGTACTCCTCCTATGGGAGGGGGTTATATAGGGAGGGGCATTTCCTGTTTGAGATTGCCAGTGTCTACACCTGAAGGTACTCCATATAACCCATATAGTAATGAATGCCGCTCTGTGTCCCGTGATGTACTCCAAGAAAAAGATTTTACAGGTAAGCTGTATTAAAAATCTCTTTTTTTTTTTGTTTTTTTTTTTCATGGGTTTCAGGAAAGAAATTTGATAATGAATGGCCTGCCTTAAACTGCTGGCTTTCCTTAGACAAATTGCAGATTATAGTCTGAGCCAATTGGTCCAACTCTTGCTGCAAGTGATCGCTAGTGGAGGAGCCAGCCCACACTGGGGATAGCTGTATAATTCTGTACCAAGTCTTGCATATCAATTCATTGATCACGGACTTTAATTTCAGTACATTTTTTTTTATCCTTAATAAAAAGCAGCAGCATGGGCCCCAGAAAGCTAATGGAGAAAATGCCATAGTGCCGGTGTCTACTGCAGTAATTTCCAGATGCTAGAGAGATCTCGCAGGTATGGTGTATATGTATAGTTTTGTTGGTCCAAGCAGGACCAATGTAACTATATGTAAAAATATTCATACCCGGAATTCCTCTTTCAGACATGTTGTTGTGCCTTATACAAATTCTTTCAAATTTGTCAGTAGCAATTGATTATTTTAAGTTGGGTAACAATTGTATGCAAACTTTGACATGCATATTTTTTAATAAATATATATATATATATATATATATATATATATATATATATATATATATATATATATATATATATATATATATATATATATATATATATATATATATATATATATAAATTTTTTTTTTTTTTTTTTACACAAACCTTTAGAAATTGCGAGTTTTTTTTTTTTTTTTTTTTTTTACGAGTGTGCATGAATGGGGTTGATGTACAAAAGGCTAGAATAGGCTGTTGACTTTGTAAGGGGATTTTCACTACGCTTAGTGAATGTGGTAAAAATTCACTTTACAAAGATTACCCAATCACATGCAAATAAGAAAAAATGAATTATTATTTTACATGTGATTGAGGTAAAGCTCTGCTGACTTCAATCTTAACATTTTCTATCACCTGGTTGCTTCAACTTAAACAGGCCATAGGATTTCCATTCAGTATGTGATCGTGCTCCTATATTTGCACAAGGGCAGAGATTACTCATTTCTTGGCCTAATAGCCAAGATCAAGTGTAGTATCTGTTCTTATCTGTTTTCCAGAACACGTCATCTCTTCTACTGGGCTGAAGGGGTGCTGGTTAGTAATACCTGATTACCTTGGTTGGTTCTACTCCAATTCATCAGGCTTATCCCTGGACTCTCCCTATGTTGCACATCATTTGTAATTGGTTTGAACACCGTTATCACATCTTGTGTTTCTGCGTACTACACACTGTTATTTTTATTTTATTTTTTTATTGTGGCTCTGATTGGGTCACGAAGACCCCTTCCACACTGAAGGTGCTTTGCAGGCGCTAGAACTCTAAAAATAGTGCCTGCAAAGCGCCCTGAAAGAGCCTCTCCTCACAGCCCAAGGGCTTTCACACTGGAGCAGTGCGCTGGCAGGATGCTAAAAAAAAGTCCTGCTAGCGGCATCTTTGGAGTGGTGAAGGAGCGGCGTGTATATACCGCTCCTGCCCTTTGAAATGAATAGGCACTGCAGCTATACCGCTTTGCGGGTGATTTTTAACTGTTTTTCGGCTGCTAGCAGGGGGTTAAAGGCACCCCGCTAGTGGCCAAATAGTGCTGAGAAATTGACGGTAGTAAGGCTCTGCTAAAAATAGTGTGAATGGGGCCTAAGTGTTCTTTTGCGTGATGTTGATATTTTTTTTTTTTTTTTCTTTGATATTGACTTTTTTTATACACTTATGGTTAATTGTATTTTAAAGCAGAGTTCCACCCAGAAGTGGAACTTCCGCTTTAAGCACGCCTCACCCCCTTACATGCCACATCATCATTTTTTTGGGGGGGGGGGGCGGGGCAGGGTGTGGTTGCTTCGGTAGGAGTTGGACTTCCTGTCCCATTTCCTACTTCCACCTACGGGCCGCCTAGGCGACAACTCCTCTCGCCTTAGGTGGGCCCTCCCTCTAGGCGATCTCCTGGGACACGTGACTGGTCCCAGGAGATCTATCCACTCCTAAAATGCAGCGCAACTCGCGCATGCGCAGTGCGTGCCCGGCCATGAGGCCAAAAGCTGTCACAGCTGGGTGCCCACAGTGTGAATGGAGGTGCTGGTGGAGATGGAGGGGGGGGGGGTGAGGAGCGACGCTGCGGGCAGCCACATCGCTGGATTGTGGAGCAGGTAAGTGTCTTTATTAAAAGTCAGCAGCTACACTTTTTTTTTAGCTGCTGACTTTTAATAAACATAAAAAGGCTGGAACTCCGCTTTTAAGGTCATTTTTGCATTCCTTTTGCATTATGAATGTAACCCATAGAGAAGGTTTTCTTTTCTCTTTAGCACCACTTTATTGGTATTCTAATTTTGTATACATTTTTATCTAGGTATTGTGAAGGTTGCTTATTTTTGTAGTTGCCTGAACAGATTCATATCTATAAACATGAAAAATTGATAATAGTTGGCAAAAAGTAACACTGACGTGCAAGGATGCACAGTTCTTAACTTGCACATTCTAAAAGTTTTTGCTTTTTAAAGTGGCTGTAAACCCGAAAAATCTAAATTTAAAATGAACAGACCACCTTATTCCGCAAAGCAGCAGAAGTCCTCTGTCCCCAGTCTGGCCAGGAACGGAGCAGGTACCGGTATCAAATCTGTTCTGTGTGGGAAATGTATATGCTTCCCTTTGTAGACATTGAAATGGTTAAATCTATTGTTTATGTATCCCGTAATGAATGAGACTGCTGCTGAGTAGCTCAGCGGGATTACCATGTTATGCTGTTACAGCAAGCAGCGTGCATCCTTGTAGTTTGATTCTCTCTTTGATTATAGGCAGTTGGTCATCAATATGATCATTGTGTAATGAAGGTTTGGCGGAAAAGAGAAAGCTGTTGTAGATTTACTGCATATGTCATATTTTGCAAAACAAAAATAAACTTGAGGTGGGTGGAGCAGTAGCTTGACTGTTGCTTTTTTATTCTTCGGGTGTATATATTTATATTATGAATTTCTTCTTCCTTCTTTTTTTTTTTTAGTAGGCATTTTTGGTTCTTTCATTACATACACGTTTGGTGGTCTTGCTACTAATATATGTAATTTTACAAGCATGGTCCCTGATTACATTATCTTTTTTTCATTTGCGAAGTACAGACCTATTTACGTAACGCAGAATATAGACTTGTTTTGGGGGTTACCATAGGGTATTATTTTTAGCTATAATAGGTGTTGTATTATGATGCACCTGACATAAAAGCCTTGGTGGTTGGCCAAGCTTTGGCGCAATCTACTATGAATATTGCAATACATGGAAATATTTTTATACACTGGTTTACCTATTACAGCCAATCTTTTTGATGTTCATCAGTGTGATCTATGTGTGCAAAGGTTTCTGGTCCCCTGCAGTGATCGTGGCCCCTCATGGCAACAATTAGGATGTCTTGATTTTTACCAGGCTAATATGTATACAATTGTAAGTGTACATTTTACTTTATATGGTTGAAAAATCATAGCGAACTACAAATTTAATAGGTTGTAAACATTTGACTTTTCTAGTGTAGATATTATATATCCTTACCCCTAAAGACATTTGTTCAAAACGTGTCAATGTGCCCCGGCTTTGAGACATTTGAAAATTTGCTATAAAGGTGGTCACAGAATTTCCTTTGAACCAGGACATTTGTTTTTCTGGGTCCTAAACATTCTGAGAAGATTTCGCTCCACTACTTGGATGTGGTAGTCTACCTCTACCTCAAAACCATGAGCTCTGTCAATCTGACACCTTGTTTATGTTGCATGCATGTTCTTGGAAGGGACCGGCTGCCTCTAGATCCACAATTGCTAGGTTGATTAGTAGCATGACCTGCAAGGTAGGATTCCTTCCTTTCCTATGAAAGCCCACTATATCATACCTGTTGACGCTTTTGTGGGTTTTTCAACATCTGGCCTCAGCGAACCAGATGGATGATCAGGCCTTGGCGAACCTCGACCTGGATCAGAAAGTCCTACAGGCTGTCCAGTAGGGTAATTGTCAATAATTCCTCTTATTTGGCATAAGAGGAATTATTGACAATTACCCTACTGGACAGCCTGTAGGACTTTCTGATCCAGGTCGAGGTTCGCCAAGGCCTGATCATCCATCTGGTTCGCTGAGGCCAGAAGATGGTTGTTACTGTTGGGTCTGTGAGCCGTTGTGTGTTGCCCGCTCCTCCCAAGGGATTGCTTTTTTAACATCCCAGTAGACTGAGAATTAATTCTTGTGTCCTGTGATGCACGATTAAGAGCGACCCTTTTTTGGTGTTTTACAAAACACTCGTCCCTTCCCTCTGGTTTAACTCTGATATTGCTTGTTGACAAAACTAAGGTAATGCTGAGGGTGGGAAGAGTTATTCTGGACAGTGTCCAATCAACTGCAGTTGGAGCATAACCAAATAGTCTAAGAATTAACTCACCTGTGATGTGTTCCAAGAAAGGCATTTTAACCACTTCCTGCCAGCCGTACGACCGCAGTGTGGATCCCAATTGCCACTGGGGGGCGCGTGTGCGCCCGCCGCATCACTGAGGTGCCGATACGCGTGCCTGGCGGCCGCGATGTCCGCCAGCCATCAGCGGTTACACAGACAAGGACGTGGATCTGTGTGTGTAAACACACAGATCCACGTCCTGTCAGGGAGAGAGGAGACCGATGCTGTGTCCCTTGTACATGGGGACACAGAACGGTCACCTCCCCCAGTCATTCACTAGGCTACACATTTAACCCCTTCCTTGCCCCTAGTGTTGACCCCTTCCCTGTCAGTCACATTTATACACTAATTGGTGCATATTTATAGCACTGATCGCTGTATAAATGTGAATTGTGCCAAAAAATGTGTCAAAAGTGTCTGTGTCCGCCATAATGTCGCAGTCCCAATAAAGATTGCAGATCGCCGCCATTAATAGTAAAATAAAATAAATGTCCCCTATTTTGTAGGCGCTATAACTTTTGCGCAAACCAGTCTCTTATTGAGATTTTTTTTACCAAAAATATGTAGAATACGTATCGGCCTAAACTGAGAAATTTTTTTTTTAAAAAAAAATTGGCATATTTATTATAGCAACTAGTAAAAAAATATATATATTTTTTTCAAAATGGTCGCCTTTTTTTTTTTTTGTTTATAGCGCAAAAAATAAAAACCGCAGAGGTGATCAAATACCACCAAAAGAAAGCTCTATTTGTGGGGGCAAAAGGACGTCAATTTTCAGTTAAAGCGACTCAGTGCCGGAAGCTGAAATTTCGCCTGGGCAGGAAGGGGGGGTATATGTGCCCAGTAAGCAAGTGGTTAAAGTTGAGTCAAAAGTTTTATTGTACTTTCCTACCAAGTGTGTGCTACTAGGATATTTTAAATGTAGCTGTGCGAGAGCTGATAACAATATTTAGTCACATCTACTCAAGAGCAGTACACACTGGCTACACAATAGACAATTTAGATCTTGGCTACACAATGGACAATTTAGATCTGATACTACATCCACTTTTAAACTATCCATTTACATTTTGAGCTTGAAAAGTTTTATACAGGATTAGTGATTTAACATTAACACTCAAGGCCTGCAAGAAATTTAACAGCCTAATTTATTAAAGGTTTAAAACAGGATTGCTTAATCTATTGGTAAATTGCAAAGCTGGCTCCCTCCCTACCGTCTCTTTGCATAGTAGATTACATTCATCATTCAGTTTTTGGAATGGCGCGTTACTTGGGCACTTGGTGACTAGCACATCTCAATGACATAACAGGAACTGATCGCTGTTTGCAGATGTCTCTTCATGTTTACTGTTCCTCTGCCCTGAGGACTTCTACTAGAAACACAGCTTCTTATATATATTTTTTTTTAAAGGAGTATGCTTTAGCAGTGTGACATATTTCTGAGGAACGTTGCAATCTGCACGCATGTCCTTATAGCTATCTCTGCAGTCAGTTTTGTGTTTTATGAATTGACAATGTTCAATCTTTGTAGTATTTTCCACATAGCTTACCATTGTCCTTGTTTTGGAAAGACAGTTCCCCTTTACTTAGAATTCCTGTGTCTGTCTTTTTTTTTTTTTTTCTTCTTCTTTTATGGACTATGTTTAGAGTTTTTGTAAATGCAATATTTTTAGTTCAGGAAGTACATAACAAACATAAACTGAACCTGTGTTTTGCCCCATGCAATGTCCCAACAGATTCCTCCATCCACGCAAGTGTTCGACTTCTGTCAAACAGACTTCCACACATCTTTCCCTGGAAGTGGGAGCAGATACCTGGTATTTGCCCCCGCCCCCTAAAGGTGCCAAATGTGGCACTGAAAAGGGGGGGAGGAATATGATCAGCGGACGTTCTATTTTTTCTGCTTTAAACACTCCTATCATTTACAGTCAAGAAAGCTGGCTTATTAGCCTCGGTTTGATAATCTGACAGTTTGGTTGAGAGCCAACATAAGCACACTAGTAATTTTGGGAAACTGTTAAACTGGGATTCGTTATTTCCATTACATTTTACTTTAACTATTTGCCGACCAGCCGCCGTCATTATACTATAGCAGGTTGGCTCAATCCCGCAGATTGCCGTAGCTGTACAGTGTGATCATCTGTTCCTAGTGATTAGGAAGAACGATCGCTTTACTTCCTGCCAGTTCACTCTTCTCCCAGTTAGAAACACCTCCCTGGGAACACATGTAACCTCTTGATCGCCTCCTAGTGTTAACTGCTTCCCTGCCAGTGTAATTTCTACAATAATCAGTGCATTTTTAATACACTGATCTGTCTGCCACAAACGGCTACAAATCACTGATCGCAATTATTAGTAAAAAAAAATAAAAATAAAATTGCCATAAATGTATCCCTTATTTTGTAGACGCTATGGCCCGGATTCACAGAGAGTTGGGAGCACATTACGCCGCCGTAACGCAAACGCTGTATGCCACGCCGACGCAGCGCAGAGAGGCAAGCATGGAATTCAGGAAGCCAGTGCTCCCAATGCTGCGTCGGCGTGGCGTAGGTTTTGAAGGCCCCCGGCGTAGGTGGAAGTGGGCTTGACCCATGCAAACCCATGCAAATGAGGCGTGACCCCAAGCAAATGATGGTCCGAGCGCCAGACAAGTACGTTTAACGAACTGCTCATGTGACGTGAACAAATCCCCCTGCGCATGCTCACAACCACGTCGGAACAACTGCCTAAGATACGCCGGATCACTGCGTACGCCATGAACGTAACCTACGCCCAGCCAGACACACGTCCAACGTAAAATACGCCGGCTTGTGTTCCCTGGTGCAGACCTTTGCATGTCTGCTGCTGGGTTACACCTCCTTTATGGGGCTTAACTTTACGCCGGACGTACAACTTGTGCGCACCTCTCGTAGCCTGCGTCGGGCGCACGCAGGTTCGTGAATCGCCGTATTGCCCTCATTTGCATATTTGAATGACTAATCGATGGGAGCGGCACCATGCTCCCAGCCTAAATGTGCGCCCACTCTACGCCGGCGTAAGCAAGATACGTCGGCGGGGTGTAGCCTGGTTTTAGGCGCATCTGTTTGTGGGTCTTGCGCACAGATACGACGGCGCACATTTGAACTTACATCGGCGTAACTTATTATACGTCGGCGTAAGTGCTTTGTGAATCTGGGCCTATAACTTTTGCAAAAGGGAGTGCTCCTAATCTTGGCTTGTTGTATAAAAGATCCCCTGATCCACAGAAGCAATCCATTAGATTATCCTCCTCCATGGGCCAAGACCAAAGATATTCTGAACCAAATGGTGTACTAAAATATTTTCCAGTGCCCATGGAATGCAGTCTGACCATTGTCAAAGAAATGGAGAGTGACCATGGATAAATGGAGAGTGACCATGGATAAATGGAGAGTGACCATGGATAAATGGAGAGTGACCATGGATAAATGGAGAGTGACCATGGATAAATGGAGAGTGACCATGGATAAATGGAGAGTGACCATGGATAAATGGAGAGTGACCATGGATAAATGGAGAGTGACCATGGATAAATGGAGAGTGACCATGGATAAATGGAGAGTGGCCATGGATAAATGGAGAGTGGCCATGGATAAATGGAGAGTGGCCATGGATAAATGGAGAGTGGCCATGGATAAATGGAGAGTGGCCATGGATAAATGGAGAGTGACCATGGATAAATGGAGAGTGACCATGGATAAATGGAGAGTGACCATGGATAAATGGAGAGTGACCATGGATAAATGGAGAGTGACCATGGATAAATGGAGAGTGACCATGGATAAATGGAGAGTGACCATGGATAAATGGAGAGTGACCATGGATAAATGGAGAGTGACCATGGATAAATGGAGAGTGACCATGGATAAATGGAGAGTGACCATGGATAAATGGAGAGTGACCATGGATAAATGCAGCCTTACCTTGCGTTGCTCTTCCACCTAGCAGAAAACGGAGCAGCCCGAGCGTCCGAATGCTCTGTTTTCTTTCTAAGGAACCAGCCGGAAGATTGCCCGGCGAACAGGGGGGTTTGGAAAGTCTGTCCCCCGCTCTCCTGCCTCTCTTCCAGAGGGAGGAGATGCGAGCGGTGGCAGGGGGCGGCGGGCGTGGGGCAGTGCAGTATATTTGGACTATAAGACGCAGGGACATTTTCCCCCATATTTCTGGGGGGAAAAAAAGTGCGTCTTATAGTCCGAAAAATACGATACATACATATATGTGTGTGTGTGTGTGTGTGTGTGTGTGTGTGTGTGTGTGTGTGTTTGTGTATAATAAATATATAGTGTGTGTGTCAAACTTGTTTCATTTTAACTGTAATATGAAATGTTGTATTGTTTGTTTTTTTTGTTTGTTTTTTTAAACATATTGACATCACTTCTTCTTTGGCACAACTCATCAATGTCCCATTGGGAAAGATTTTTCTTTTCGGTCCTTACAAGTTTTATGGACGGAGTCCATAGTCTCAGCATATGTGACCTTTGTTTTTCCTTTCTTGCATATCATAATCGTTGGATTGCCTGTGAAGTCTATTTGTGAGGTGGTCCAACAAGCAACTAAAGAAGCTTGTGTGCAGCGCTATTCATAATCATTACCACCTTCCCGCCTGGCTGACTGTCGGGCGCTGGCCTTTTTACATCCTGACTGGACATTGTATGACGTTCTGTCAGGAAGCGCCACTCGCATGGCCGCGCAGCGTTGTGATCTGTCACTCTTTGTCCACAGGACACAGCCTATGATTGGTCAGTGTACTGGCTCACTGCTGGTACCATGTGACCAATCGCAGCATGCCACTTGACAGTTGTACACAATGGATGGCTTCCTTTCATGCCATCCATTGTGTACAATTGTGTTGCTAACTGTGATCAATTTGATCACATGGTACAGACAGGGCCAATCACAGCCCATCTGTACCATATTATTGGCTTTGACCAATCACAGCTAATTGCAACAAAACTGAATCCTTCTCGTTTAGTAAAATGCTTGCTTATAGCAATGTAATTCACTGCTATAAGCAAACATAATGTGTAAATAATAAAAAAAAAAAATTCTAAACGCTTCTTGTGGTAACCTTTGTATTTCTCTGGTCGTGTGTGTGTGTGTGTGTGTGTGTGTGTGTGTGTGTAAAAAGAAAAAAAAGCTGCATACCGATTATTTTTTTTTTTTTTTTTTGTGCATGAAGTTAAAAATAAACTTGTATATTTTAGGACCATTTTAATTGCAGCAAAGAAAAATGCCTCCTGCCTTCCCGGGCAAGGGTGTGTGGATGGACAAACAAGATAAACCGGCTCCCCTTTGTAGAAGTATGTCATCCGTGCGATTAGCGATTTGTCTGGCGTTCAGCTTCAAGCCCTGACCTCATTGTGGGACAGTATTCAGTGTGAAGTATTATGACAGCTGTGTTTAATAATTGGACAGTAATAGGCATAGGGATTATCAAAACAGATTACATCTGTACAGCCTGTGGGATGTAATATATACTGACTAGAGAATTTCATATTATGTGGAGGAACGATTATACAATGGTGGTTTTGTGAATGAACAAAAAACGGACTTGTTCGGCTCGTAGTGTCGTGTTTACCATAGCTTTGACACAACAGGGAGCATTTAATATCAAATGTTATTTTGCACTAAATTATTGTTATTTTTTTACTACTGTAGCTCATTAGACATTGAAAGGGCATGTCTGCATAACAAGCATGTTTAAAATAAATGTGCCGCTGCTTCCTAAACTTGCCCCATTCATAATTTTCAGATGCGTCTGCAGTTTGTAATGTTCTCGATTAATTAAATTTCATGGAAGCATCTTGTCAGGGTGGTTCATTAAAGTGGACAAAGTACACAACCAAAACAAGTACATTATGAAAAGGTGCAGTAAGCAAAATCGGGCTGATTCTAGAGTTTAATATACCAAATTAATGTTGGACAGGCACGCAATGTCCAGAACTTGTAGTAGCATAACAGTATCTATCCTTTGAGGATCACAACGTTTTTTAAATTGTAAGGGTTTTAACAGATCAGTTTTAAACGCAGGAGAAATTGATCTGGGAAGCATAAACCAACTATTTATGCCAATCAGCCAAAGATTTGACCACATACCTGATATTGAGTATGACCTCCCTTTGCCACCAAAATATCTTGACCCCCTCAATGCATGGATGTTAAATAATAATAAACCTGTTATATGTGCTCTGTGCAGTGGATTTGCACAGGGCAGCCCAGATCCTTCTCTTCTCAGTTCCCTCTTCAGTGCTCCTGGCCCTTCCCTCCTGTTGAGTGCCCCCACAGCTAGCAGTTTGCTATTGGCCACCAGAACTTAGCCACAGCTCCCTGTGTTCATTAAGACACTGAGCCCACATGGATGTCAAAGTGGAAGCAGCGGCTTTGTCTGTGCATCTATTGTGACCCAATTGACATGAATAAGAAGGACTGCCTGTCATCCCGTGTGGGCAAACCTGTTCCTTTTTTTACCTACCTACCTGCATTCTGTGCATTAAAATACAACTAAAGGCAAGTATTTTTTATTTGTATTTAGTTTTCGATAGAGGGGAGAGGGCTTGAACGCTTGTCAGGTTTTTATTGCGGTCTGCACCCCCGTTAAGGAGATTCACCCTCTATTTGTCCTGTTTGCCAATATAAATAAATAAAAAATAAAAAAAACTTTGGTTTGTCCCCAAAAAAGTGGAAATCTTTTAATGGGGACACTAGTTCTGGTGACCTGGGGGTCCCCAAGGAGTTCCCTTTGCAGGGATTTCCCCTCACTGTTCGTGACAGAAAGTGGAGGGAAATCTCTGCAATGGGACACAGATGGTGATAACAAAAATCTGACAGGGGTTATAACCCTCCCTTTATATATATATATGTGTGTGTGTGTGCCTGTAGTTCTACTTTAAGGTAACAAACCACCTGTACGACAGGATAGCCCCAGACCCCCCCCCCCTTTCTTTACACTTGCCCAAGTTGTATCCCAATCCAGAGATGTGCACAGGAGCAGCATCTCTCTCCCTTCTCATTTTGCAGATTGATGGCAGGGGAAGCCATTGGCTCTTGCTGCTGTCAATCACATTCTGTGACCGAGCGGAGGGTGGGGTTGAGCCGTCCAGTCTGTATCAATAGATGTAGACAGGGCAGCCTGGGAGCGAACATGCGTATGCACCTATAGCAAGCGACGTTCGCCGAAGAGGAGGAGCCAGGAGCCCCGGTGGGGACCCCAAAAGAGGAGGATCGTGGCTGCTTAGTGCAATATCATTGCACAGACCAAGTAAGTATAACATGTTTATTTAAAAATAAATAAAAAAAATTAAAACGCGAAGGTTTAATGTCACTTAAATTATACCCTTGTTAATGAGGCCGTAGAGACCACATCTGTGAATTTTTTGTTTTTATGTTTGTCAGAGTGCTTCTCTAGTACTGCTTTTGTGTTTTGTTTTTTTGTTTGTTTTTTACAACAAGTTGGCTCTAATTGTAAATTGTGTGTACGACGTTAAAGCTTTTTAACTTGTATCCTGTAACTGTAGTAATGCTGCCTGCAATGGATGCCTTCCTATATACTAATGTTATTACTGCCGTCAAGAAAATTAGAGTGGAGTAATAATGTGGAACACATTCTTCAAGCACACTGTCAGAAATGTGAAGTATATTAAGGAACATGAACAACTAATAAAACAAGAAAAGTTTCTGCTCTTTCCTTGGAGGAAGCCTTTGTTAAGGAGAGCCCATTTACTATATACTTCACGCCAAAACATTCCAGCTAATTGTAATGCTAGCTCTTGTGCCCCACAGCCATTGCTGGTACACTTCTGTAATGCACACCATCTCAACAAACCCACCTGAAAAAGCAGATAATTACAAGTTGAAGTGTCTGGGGCGTGTTGCAAGGCAGCAGCTGTGTTTCTGGACAAAAAACGAATGTGAAAGAAAACTAAACCCATTCTCACAGCTATGACACGTTGGCTTTTGCGGAGAAGTGTTTTCGTACAGTTTGTTTTTTATACAATGTTTTTTTTTTTTTTTCATACGATTCATCTGCTGCTGTTTCTCTTTACTTTCTTGAGATTTGAACATGTTTCACTTCTGAATATGAGTATTGTTTGTTACATAGGCTGTGTGTACATAAACTGTCTATTCATAACATGCGTTTTACACACTTGTAGATTTTGGATAACTGGAAAGTAGCAGAAGGGCACATTCAAGCATCACATTGGTGTTTTTTTCCCATAAATGCACATTGCAGCAACATGTGATGCATTTAAATGCAGCATGTTTTTATTTTCACCCAGTGCACACCAACATAGTGTATTGGTGTGGACTGGGTCCTGTTGGAAACAATGGCATTCAGCTTGTCATTGTATTGGGTAAGCGTTGCAGCGAAATACACAAGGTGTTAATAGGCTTTAAAGTGTTACTTTAAATAGGAAGTAAACTCTGATGGGTCTTACTTCCTCTTTGTTCCCCTGCTAAGTAAAAGCAGTATGGACTAGTATGCATCGCATACTAGCCCATTATGTGGCACTTGCCTGCAAACTAAGCCCGTGACGTCCCCACTGGTGGCCACAGCCATCTTCGCCCCTCTTCCTTCTGGGGCCGCGGTCTCCGGCTGTGTGATTGGCCGGAGCCGCCAGTCCAAGGCGTTTGCGAGTAAAAAACTGGCACGGAGGCATGAGCTGATGTCCTCATCGGTGTAGCGTACAGCAAATATCTCCTAAACGGTGCTCGTTTAAGAGATATTTCCACTACCTATAGGTAAGCCTAGAATAAGGCTTACCTATAGGTAAATGGTACAATCCGAGGTTTACAACCGCTTTAACCCACAAATTGTCACAACAGTAAAATAAGCGTGTAAATGCAGTAAAACATGCTTGTTGTACTCACTGTGGAACCTAAGGGGTTAATCCTCTTCATTGTGCTAAAAGGCTGTTTGATCCTGTATGCACAGGTCCTCTTCCACTGACTCTAAAATGTGTCCGGATAAGACCGTTATTGGAGCCAGGCTGCACATGCTCAGTTTGGTGTGTGTTAGAGTTTGGGAGAGTGCATGCGATCAACACAGTGCCCATCAGCACTGTCTAGACCATGGGTCTTCAAACTATGGTCCTCCAGGTGTTCAGGAACTACAATTCCCATCATGCCTAGTTTATGTCTGTGAATGTCCGAGTTTTACAATGCCTCATGGGATGTGTAGTTCTGCAACAGCTGGAGGGCCGTAGTTTGAGGATCCCTGGTCTAGACAGAGGGACAGGGGTCCTGCTTTCTGATAGGGGCAGCATGAAAACTCCTCCTACAAGCTTTAACCAGGCACTGATATATATTGCTGGTGAGTAAAGGTATTTAGCCGTTTTATATTTACTAAAATGATTGCATTTCCATGTTCTATGGGTGGCCAGATATAGTGAATGCAGGCTCCTGGGTTTAGTAACACTTTAAGAAAATACCCATTGTGTGTGTGGAAATCCTTTCTACCCTGGCCATGTTTTTACTTTATGAGAAGCCAATAGGAGCAAGGCACCCCAACCCAACATAAAATAAGGTGGTTATTAGAGTTGTGCATTTGTTAGCATGCATTTTGGTAAAATGGTAATCCATTTGGCCCAACAGTTTAGTGAAAGGCAGCCAGAAGCATACCTCAAGGCTGGATTTGATGGACTATAGACCAGGGTTTTCAAACTACGGCCAACGGGCCACATCTGGCCCACTACAAGATTTTATCCAGCCCACAGCTAGGGTCAGTGGGAAATCCTCGGTGTGGCACTGATTTAGGATTAGTAGCAGCAGGGGCTGCCTATGATGTCTGCATCAGATGTAAGCAGGGACTCTGATGGGTATTTTTTGGCCCATAATTATTTGTAAAATCTACAGGGTGGGCCATTTATATGGATACACCTTAATAAAATGGGAATGGTTGGTGATATTAACTTAGTTTGTGGCACATTAGTATATGTGAGGGGGGAAACTTTTCAAGATGGGTGGTGACCATGGTGGCCATTTTGAATCCAACTTTTGTTTTTTCAATAGGAAGAGGGTCATGTGACACATCAAACTTATTGGGAATTTCACAAGAAAAACAATGGTGTGCTTGGTTTTAACGTAACTTTATTCTTTCATGAGTTATTTACAAGTTTCTGACCACTTATAAAATGTGTTCAATGTGCTCTCCAGTGACATGCGGCGAGTGCTACGCTAGGACAGCCACTGAGGTTTCTTCATTAGTGACAGATTTCATGCGTCCACATTTTGGCAAATCCAACACTGAACCAGTTTGACGAAACTTAGCAAGCAGTTTGCTAACTAGCATGGGAGATGGGTGGTCTCGTAGGCTGTCTTGCATTGAAATCTGCTGCAATGACCCGGCTACTGCGTTCACCAGACATCAACACAATTTTTTAGTTACGTTAAAAGAATAGTTACGTTAAAACCAAGCACACCATTGTTTTTCCTGTGAAATTCTGAATAAGTTTGTGTCGCATGACACTCTTCCTATTGAAAAAAACAAAAGTTTGATTCAAAATGTCCGACCTCAAAATGGCCGCCATGGTCACCACCCATCTTGAAGTTTCCCCCCTCACATATACTAATGTGCCACAAATGAAGTTAATATCGCCAACCATTCCCATTTTATTAAGGTGTATCCATATAAATGGCCCACCCTGTACAATGTGGCCCTTGTGCTGAAAAGTTTGGAGACCCCTGGATTAGTGTCTTAGTGTCTTTTCCTCTATAGTACTACGCTTGTGTGTGTGTGTGTGTGTTTCCCCCCCCCATTTTCCTTGCGTGTATAGTGTGTGTGTACAGCAACTGAGGAGGGTGTGATCTCCACTGGAAGCTGGCTAGTTTCGGGAAGCACACCGCATCGCTGTGTATGCAACACAGATGTCTCCCTGGTCAGCAGACTGATGACTACACTCACTTTGTGACGTTATGCTTCATTTGAGGTTTTAAAATTTGTACATATTCTGTATGAGGGATGGGTTTATGGGCTTTCTATTAATAAATTCATGAAACAGGATTACACGATGTCCACAATTTTCTTTATGCTTTATGAATACACTCGATCGGAGTGAATTATAGTTGCCAAAACCGCCTCCAGTGCTTATGACCGTTTTCCCAGCAATATAAGGATCTCTTTTTAAAGGCTTGTTTTAGCTAGGCTCTGGTGAGTTTAACCCCTTTGGGAAGCGTGCCTCACAAAGTGAAGATTTTTGTTTTTTGGTGGATGGTGCACACACTGACCAATCACTGACCATCTACTGCATGGGTCTTCAAACTATGGCCCTCCAGTTGTTCAGGAACTACAATTCCCATCATGCCTAGTCATGTCTGTGAATGTCGGTGTGTTACAATGCCTCATGGGATGTGTAGTTTTACAACATCTGGAGGGCCGTAGTTTGAGGATCCCTGATCTACTGTGTTTAAAGAGCAATTTATACTGTCCTTGCATACAAATGATCTCTTTGGGATATTGATGTTGGTCAGAAGCCGAAATGGACTAACAGCAGCACAGATGCAGTACTCTATCTGAACTTTCTTGTGTTTAACCTTTTTTTTATACTCTTGAATATTTTAAACATCAGCTTTTGCATTGTATACCCTTATCTGTTTGACCGCTGAAAAGCGATTTAAGTAGCTTTTACTTTATAGTGCATGTTTAAATGCTAATGTTTACTTGACCTTGCCTTGATAACTGTAGTATTTTTGGCGCTGAGTAGTGTACATAAGCCCAGGTGTATGTGTGTGTATATATGTGTGTGTGTGTATATGTGTGTGTGTGTGTGTGTGTATATATGTATGTATATATATATATATATATATATATATATATATATATATATATATATATATGTATATATATGTGTATATGTGTATATATGTATATATATATATATATATATATATATATATATATATGTATATATATATATATATATATATATATAAAATTTTCACTCTGTCTCACAAAAGTGAGTTTTCTCCTCACATTTTTGTAAATATTTTATTACATCTTTTCATGTGACAATACTGAAGAAATTCACTTTGCTACAATGTATAGTAGTAAGTGTACAGCTTGTATAACAGCGTAAATTTGCTGTGCCCTCAAAATACCTCAATACACAGCCATTATGTCTAAACTGCTGGCAACAAAAGGGAGTACACCCCTAAGTGAAAATGTCCAAATTGGGCCCAATTAGCCATTTTCCCTCCCAGTGTCATGTGACTCGTTCGTGATACAAGGTCTCGGTGTGAATAGGGAGCAGGTGTGTTAAATTTGGCGTCATCGCTCTAACTCTCTCATACTGATCAATGGAAGTTCAACGTGGCACCTCATTGGAAAGAACTCTGAGGATCTGAAAAAAATTGTTGCTCTACATAAAGATGGCTTAGGCTATAAGAAGATTGGCAATATCCTGAAACTGAGCTGCAGTACAGTGGTCAAGACCATACAGCTGTTTAACAGGACAGGTTCCACTCAGAACAGGCCTTGCCATGGTGGACCAAAGAAGTTGAGTGCACGTGCTCAGCGTCATCTCCAGAGGTTTTCTTTGAGAAATGGACGTATGATTGCTGCAGAGGTTGAAGGAGTGTGGGGTCAGCCTGTCAGTGCTCAGACCATACGCCGCTCACTCTGTCAAATTGGTCTGCATGGCTGTCGTCCCAGAAGGAAGCCTTTGCTAAAGATGTTGATTGGAAAGCCTGCAGTTTGCTGAAGACAAGCCGACAAAAGACATGGGCCCAGATTCACAAAGGAGATACGACGGCGTATCTCCAGATACGCCGTCGTATCTGAGTTGTGTCGTCATATCTATGCGCCTGATTCATAGAATCAGTTACGTATAGATTTGTGTTAGATCCGACCGGCGTAAGTCTTACGCCGTTGGATCTTAACTGCATATTTACGCTGGCCGCTATGGGCGTGTACGCTGATTTACGCGTCGACATATGTAAATCGGCTAGATATGCAAATTCAGGAACGTACGCCCGGCCGACGCAGTACAGATACGCCGCTTACTTGGGCTTTTCCCGGCGTAAAGTTACCCCTGCTATATGAGGTGTATATGCGGCGTAGCAATGTTAAGTATGGCCGTCGTTCCCGTGACGAAATTTGAAAATTTTACGTCGTTTGCGTAAGTCGTTCGTGAATGGGGCTGGACGTAATTTACGTTCACGTCAAAACCAATACGTTCTTGCGGCGTATTTGGCGCAATGCACACTGGGATATGTCCATGGAGGGCGTATGCGCCGTTCGTGAAAAACGTCAATCACGTCGGGTCACGAGTGATTAACATAAAACACGCCCCCCTGCTCCACATTTGAATTAGGCGGGCTTACGCTGGCCTATTTACGCTACGCCACCGCAACTTACGGAGCAAGTGCTTTGAGAATACTGCACTTGCCCGTATAAGTTGCGGAGGCGTAACGTAAATAGGATACGTTACGCCCGCACAAAGATACGCGGCTGTACGAGAATCTGTCCCATGGATTACTGGAACCATGTTCTGTGTTCTGATGAGAACAAGATAAACTTATGACTGTTAACAAGCCTCGCAAAACATCCAAACATACGGCTACTGTTGCCTGTTTATCCCATTGCTCCTTTACCATCTTTAGGGATGAAAAAAAGAGGATATGTGAAATTTAAAAAAAATATATGAAAATTTGTATTAAAAAAAAATAAGTTTTAAAATGCATAAATCTCCAACAAATGTTTACAATAAATGAATGCACAGAGTAAGCTGTGAGGTGTTTTCAGCGCAGACACATTTGAAATGGCCCACAGTGGAGATCATCTCTTTTAAGACCCTTGCGTTTTACTTTATTTTATCTGTTTGAAAGCCTGATGAATTTTCATGTATTTTCCAACAAATACTATGCTTCCCCTGTGTGTACTTTCATGTCTGTTGACTCATCACTTTTCTTCATAAATTGTTGTTATGCGTACATTACACCAAGTTGAACTTTAGAACTATTCTTAAGAGTTTATGCATAAAGGAGGAACTAGAATGAGTGCTTTATTACATCATCTGTAAGATTTACAGTTACACTAAAAGTCAATTGCAGTCAAAACTGATACATGTGCCACAGTCTTCCCAGGTTCCATGAGCTTGTCACAGTATTAAAAAAAAAAAAAAAAATCTTTGAATTGACCAGAAGAAAATGCCTCAAAATTCTACTATTTACTTTCATCAATAACTGTGCTGACCATGTCAGTGCCTGAAGAGAAGAGCATGTGGGATGTAATGTTAGTTTATCAAATTAAATATGACTATTAGACTGTATTTCACAAATTAAATTGTTGCTACACTGCAGGTTAGTAAGTGATCAATAACGTGATGTCAAAAGAAAGAGAAATTACTAAAATATAATAAATTGAAACCGGAGAAAAATCAACAAGGTGGTTATCAACTTGAGATAAATAGTGATCCAACTGTTTGTTTAAAATCTATATTTAAAAAAAAAAACAGCTGAATATAAGGTAAAAGAATACAATATAATTACCCTTTCCAAAATGGCTGCAGGTCTAAAATGATGGGTTACCAGAGTTCTAAAATGGCTAATGTGGTTGCCAAGATGGCTTCTGCTTAAAGAGGAATTATGTCTTGCATCCTCAGAGTTTTAAAGTATAAGGTGTCGAGGAATCTTCATGAATGTGGGTGGATTTATGAGTTGATGAATGAAGTGTCTGGGTCTCCTTTTTGGGTAAATCAGTGGTCTTAAATACCACTATAAAGTTTCATAATCTAACCAAGGTGCGTTTTTTAATTCCCATTGGTGGAAAGATCTATTGATTACATTTTATGTAGGTTTAGGTAATACTTCTTTCAACCACCAATGTCCAAGGGCAGAAATACTTTAAAGGGGTTGTAAAGGTTTGTTTTTTTAATTTTCTAAATGGGTTCCTTTAAGCTAGTGGTTCACATACCTTTTCCTTCGATTTCCCTTCTAAATGTTTGTTTTTCTTTGTTTTCTTTGTCTGAATTTCTCACTTCCTGTTCCTCCTCCAGTAAGCTGTTCTAAATCACTTTCCACCACTCGGATGATGGTGGAAAGTTTACTGAGGAGAAACAGGAAGTGAGAAATTCAAACAAAGAGGGAAATTGAAGGAAATGGTAAGTGAACCAACAATGCACCAGCTTAAAGGAACCCATTTAGAAAATAAAAGACGAACCTTTACAGCCCCTTTAACCTGAAATATCTTAAAGCGGTGGTTCCCCCTTAAAAACAACTTTTTTTTATTCCACTGCCCCCCCACATTCCATCACGATTAAGGCTATTATTTTTTTTTTCCCTGCTGTACATACCTTAGTACAGCATCTTCACCCGTGCATCCGGGTTGCGAGTCCCGCGGGAGTGGGCGTTCCTCACATGATGTTGATTGACGTTTTGCCCAAAAACGAGCTCTCCCCCCGTCGCGTAAGCCGCGTCACGATTGGCGAAAGAAGCCGAACGGCGATGCGCATGCGCAGTATAGCGCCGACTCGCATCAAAATTAGAGCGCAAGTGCGCATGGCTTTCATCAAAAAAAATTCAAGTACTCCATTTTTTTTATTCCACCTGTTCTTAAAAAACAAACAAAAAAAAAACACTTCCTGCATGTAGCACTGTAAATACTGATTTAGCGCTGTCTTCAGGCCGGTCCCATGACTCTCGGACGATTTCCAGGGCAACTGCAGGAGAAGCTGAGCGGCCATGTGATCTCCCAGGCTGATGTCAGAGGGAGATCACGGCCCCTCCTTCAGTATCCATCGGAGGTATACAGCGGCTGCGAGGCATGTGACTGGCCTGAAGATCGGCCTAAAACGGTATTTACAGCGCTCGTTTTTTTAAAAGACAAGTACATGCCAGACTCTAATAAAGGGTCTGGCATAGACTTGGTTATATAGGTTTACAAACACTTTAACATAAGTGGAAGTGTCAATTCTTCATAAAAGTGCGTTATAAAGTAAAAGTGCCAATGGTGACTATAGTGAGTTCGTATACGGGTTGAAATGAAGTCCATGCTTCCAGTGTGATGTGTATATAAACCACCTTTTGCTTAGATGATATTCCTGTGTAACATAAACAATAGTGGACTTCCTCTGTGCACTGTTCCTGTGCTCTCAGGTAAAATACAGATAAGCCTTTGAATAATGTATTCAATAAACTGATATGCTGCTTTACCGCTCTTCTCCTTCCAATAGGTATAATTCCCAGGGTTATTCATCGTCTCTTTAAGACACCTGTGGTCCCTTTTTTTTAAATCTCCAACGTATCTGCTGAGCAACATATTGGAACAAAATACTGTAAAATGTCAAACAACCCTTTATTATGTTAAGAAAGCCTCTTGCATATAATCTGGTGTATACTCAGCATTGCACAGTATCACTTCTGGTTTCGGAGTCGTACTTGTCACGCTCACATGTCTTCATTATTTATATATAATATATTATTCATGTTGGTGTACCTTTTTAACAAAAAAAATATTTTAAATAAAGTGACGAAGTACAAGTCCACAGGTGTTTTTGTGAGTTAAAAACGGTGCAGTTGTGGCTCTCAACAGAAATCTCCAAGCTTTTCAGCAGAAAGATCCAACCACAAAGCACAATATGGCAATCCACACACGGCTTCACAGCCACTCGGGGCGTCCTGACATGTTGCTTCAGCATCAATCCAATACAGTGAAGCTCCACACAGCATACACAGGCAAGGATTTAAAGGAGATGAACACCTTCCGTAGTGAAAAGCCATATTAACGGTGATGTGTAATAAAAACGAGTGAACTTGCACATTCCAAAGTTAATACAAGCCATAGAACTTCCACACGGAATCTTTTTCCAAGAACAAAGATGGCCGTGGCAGAGTTGTGCATGCACAGTGGCGTATGTTTTGGCTCACCTCCCATGAGAAAAGAGTCCTCAAATGCTGAGGTCAGAGCTGCTGCATCAGGGAAGAGAGCGCATGTGAGGGGGTTTGAATCGGAGAAAGCTCACTCCTGTGGTGGAGGTGGTGAGCAGTAACGACTAAGCCTTACTTGGCAATGTCCTGGGAGTATTCCAGTCAGGCTTTGGGAGGTATGTAGATGGACTAAACCTATAGTGAAGTTGTTAGCTGCACAGTTTTTATCTACAAACACTCTTTTTCCGTGATCCCCAGCGGTGGGCCAGGTACGGCATTACTACCTTGGGCCAAGTTATGCCCCAGGGTACTTGGCTAACCTTTGCTGATCTGAAGGCTCGGTATGACCTGCCCCACTAGATGCAGTTCAGGTACATGCAATTGCGCCATGCCATCAGGGCTCAGTTCCCGAGTTTGCCTCTCCTCCAGGCTGATCCTATTGAAGAGCTCCTAGCTCTCGTGACCTGACTAAACCTCTCTCCATGCTCTACGGAGCACCACTGACTTCCCCAAACTGGAGAAACTATGGGAGCCGTGGCACAGACACATACCCTCCCTGGACAGGGAGGTATGGGACGACTGTCTTGACTACGGCCCCAAACGGATCATCTCCTCCAAAGACAAACTCATTCAGGCTAAGTTTCTCCACAGGGTATACTTTTACACCCCAAAAACTACACATTTTACCTGATAGGAACCCTGAGTGTCCCAGATGTAACATGTTGGCACGTTCATGCATATGTCCTGGGAATGTCCTATGATCTTGGACTACTGGTCGAAAGTTTTCAGTCATTAACTCTAAACTGCAACTATGTCTTCCACTGAAACTCGAATTGGCCCTGTTGGGGGTTCACGAGGATGAACAGCGCTCCCACCACTCAATTGTTGATCTCTTACCTGCTCTTCTACGCCCAAAAATATACTTCTTAAATGGGTCGAGCCCACCCCCTGTCTATCTCCTCCTGGAAAGCCCTGATTAAAGCTGCCCTACCTATGTATAAGATTACATGCAAAAACCGGGGCTGCCATAGAAGTATGGGCACCTTGGACGTCCACTTAATGGACTTGCAGCAATCACATTTATAGCCTAGAGACATTTGCATTACATGGTGGGGTGTGAATACCCATGTTCCTTGCTCTCGCGATTGTGTTTTAAGTACCACATGTAGATGTGTTCTGTGATTTCACCTTGTGTGTGTGTGTGTGTGTGTGTGTGTTTGTGTGTGTATACATGTGTACTTCCATGATACGCTCTGTTTTGTACCCAATGGCTATAATGTAAATTGTCCTATGTGACGACAAAGCACTGTGTGTGTGTTTAAAAAAAAAAAAAAAAAAAAAAATTCCTTACCTGCATAGGCAGTTTTTTTTGTTTTTTTTTCATAAAGGTAAAGTAACCCTTTCAAATACCAAAAACCTTTAAAGTATACAAAGAGCATGATCACTCCAGGTTTGCATGTATTCACTCCACAATGCTAAAAGGGGATTAGAGTGCTACTGGAAGGCCAAGTATGTCTGCATTTGGGATAACACTATGTATCAAGACCATTTTATGGGCTTTGTCTATATTGGGTTGGTGTTTGAAGGTTTGTTTATATTAAGAGGCCTTTTCTGGGGGTGATTTCTGTGTTTTGTGGAAGCAAATTTGTGGAGTGTATTGTGAAGCCATGTCCAAGTCCTCTAAAGCAGGGGTGTCCAACCTTTTAACCTTCTTGGGCCACATTGGAAGAAGAGGAATTGTCTTGGGCAGATCACAAGTTAACAAGTCACTGATATGTAGTGTACCTATCTGAGTAATAAAACTTTAATTTTGTAATTTTGTTTTTAAAGTCTAAAAGTAAGAGGGCAACATAAAACTACTGCGATATGTGACACTGTTTTTGATAAACGAATCCTTATTTTGCTTTTAATTTTTGCCCATTTGTATGCTTCATCCTTGACCATGGTTGCTCACAAATATAGGTGCTGCCAAAAATCAATGACTTGAATAAGGTGTGATTGTGAAGAGTGGAGGTTGTTTTGTTTTTTGGGGAAGATAAAAGTTGGAAAATACATGTGTTTGACGCAAAATTGTTGAATAGTGTCTTTTTACTGGCCTTTTTAAGTGTAAACACATTTTTACAAAAAATCAACATTTCTAAGTAAGTTTGCAATTTTGTGTTGGGCCACAGCTTACATACCCCTTGCTCTAAACCTTTATTAGAATATTTATCATGGACAATTAGGAAGTGGTCAGGGCCAGTAGCCACTTGCAGTAAATTTGGTCTTATTGCTCATGTTTAGAATTGCTCTGCTGAGTTACAGAATTTCCCTCCCACCCCAATGTTTTATAAAATACTAATATTTATACACTTGGGCCCGGATTCACAAAGCACTTACGCTGACGTATCTCGAGATACGCCGCGTAAGTGTAACAATGCGCCGTCGTATCTGTGCGCCGTGCCCACAATCTGAGATACGCCTGAAAATAGGCTTCATCCGAACGACGTAACTTTCCTATGCCGGCGTATCGTGGGCGCATATTTACGCTGGCCGCAAGTGGCGCTCGCATTGATTTTCTATGCAAATAAGGGAGATACGCCGATTCACGAACGTAGTTGCGCCCGGCGCATAATATACGTGGTTTGCGTAAGTCGTATGTCCGGCGTAAAGTTATTCCCCATATAGGAGGCGCAACTCATGCAAAGGTATGGACCAGGGAACGCAGCCGTCGTATTTTACGTTGTTTACGTAGTACGTGAATATGGCTAGGCGTAGGTTACGTTCACGTCGTAGGCAGTGATTTGACGTATCTTAGGCAGTTGTTTCGACATGATTCTGAGCATGCGCACTGGGATGCGGCCACGGGACCGTGCATGCGCCGTTCGTTTTAAGTACTTCTATGGAGCTTGGCCCATCATTAGCATGGGATCACGCCTCATTAGCATGACTCACGCCCACTTCCATCTACGACGGCTTACGCCGAGGGAACCCAGCGCAGTTTGGGAGGCAAGTGCTTTGAGAATTCGGTGCTTGCCTCTCTGCGCGACGTCGGCGTAGCTTATATTGGATACGCTATGCCGGCATAAATATGCGCCAATGTATGTGAATCCGGGCCATAGTATTCTTTGCCCACATACTGGCAAACTAATAGCAATAGTTTATCAGATAAAACTAGAAAGTGCATTTCCTGCAGGAAATGCGTGGGAATACTGAATAGCTGAATTGCTAAGCCCACACCAAAGCCATTCACCATAACCACTACACTATCTTTAGGTCATACACGCAGTGTTTCTTCAGTACTTATAAAGCCTCTCTTTGATCATTAAAGGGGTTGTAAAGGTAAAACAATTTTTCCCTAAATAGCTTCCTTTACCTTAGTGCAGTCGTCTTTCACTTACCTCATCCTTCCATTTTGCTTTTAAATGTCCTTATTTCTTCTGCGAAACCCTCACTTCCTGTTCTTCTGTCTGTAACTACACACAGTAATGCAGGGCTTTTTCCCTGGTGTGGAGAAAGCCTCTTAAGGGGGGAGGGGGCGATCGGGATGCCTAATAACACACAACTCCTTTCTCTATCTGCAATATAGTGTGTCCTGACTTGCCTGGTCGTTCCCTCCCCCTCAAGAGGTTTTCTCCACAACAGGTAAGTGAAGGAGGACTGCACTGAGGTAAAGGAAGCTATTTAGGAAAAAAAATACCTTTACAACCCCTTTAATCCACCACACATAATGAGTGAGAGAACCCTTCAAACAAACCTTAATAAATCCACAACAGTACATGCTATCGAAACAGCGACTTCACCGTTAGAAACGCACAGTCTTTGTGAATGTATCGGTATAACATTTATGTTGATAAACTTAAAAATATGGGCATGTCAGCGATTTAAAAAGAGGTTCTCTGTATGTTTTCACTGGGAAATCTGAACAATTTTTTTACATAACAGTCAATGGAAGAAAGTGCGGAACTCTTGTCATTTGGAAGCTCATACAGCCAAAAGTATCACAAAACTGAGCACAATGCCTGAAACCAGACAAAAATACCTATGTTTTGATGTATATTGTTTATGACCAGTAGATCTTGTGGGTGTGAGAGCAATTTGTTCCTTCTCCTATAAAGATGTGTTTTTTTTAATTTTTTTTTAAAAAGCTCTCATCCACTCTAAACAGCTCCATAGAAACACTGTATAATCGATAACATTTTCTGAAAAAATCTCTAAACTTAAACTGCTTTTTCACAAAAACTGTAAAAGATATCAAACTGAAAAGATATAGCCAGATAGCTGAAGATTTTGTGAACATTTTAAAGTTTGTTTGGTGTCCTGTAGGTGAAAGTATGAAGGAGCTGAAACTTTTTGTAGCGGGAGAATGTTTTTAAGGATTTGAAGCATGTTCTCATTGACTTCAATGTTTAAAAAAAGTGTTAAAAAGCGTAATATTTTAAAAAGTATAAATAGTACAAAAAAAGTTGAAGTCCCATCATTAGCTGAAAGAGCTAAACATTTTTAAAGTTGAATAGTCTCAATAGCTGAAAGTATGCAGAAGTTACGCAGAGCCAAAAAAACGTACGGAATAATACAATTAAAATTAATAATAAGAATAATAAAAAAACTAAACACTGGGAATGCTATATATAGCATTCCCACTAATGAACCTGCACAGGAGAGCATAAAACATGTCTTGCATATATTCAAGGTTCTAGGAAAGGAGCGCAGTGACCAAATCTAAAAGTATTTGGGTTTTTAGCAATTGGCAAGCCAAATTTTTGGGTTGTTATATAATCCTTTAATCCAGGGGTTTTGCAAACGGGCATCCCTCCAGCTGTTGCGAAACCACAAGTCCCATCATGCCTCTGCCTGTTTGAGTCATGCTTGTAACTGTCAGCCTTGCAATGCCTCATGGGACAGTACTAGTTTTGCAACAGTTAGAGGGCCGCCAATTTGAGACCCCCCTGCTTTAATCCTGTTATGTGCTTAAGATCATCACTTTGTTTCCTTGGTATGTTGCAAGGGTAATACAAATGAAGAATACTAATCGTATTCACAGAGCTTTCTGTACCCATACACGCTAGGATCTTCTCTGCAACCAAGGTTAAGTGAACACTTTACTGTGAAAGAGAATGAAGGGTAATGTTAACCGGTACATCCAGACACTTGTTAATGTAATTGATTATTATTAAAAGTCATATAAATGCTTACAGCTTTATCCCTTTAGAGTACAGCCAAGGGCTACGTCTGCATAAAAATCAATATGCAGGCAGAATGTTTGGCACGCATGTTCATAGCATCGCTCTTATTCCCGTTTTAATTGTCTGAAACTCTGTTTCCTATGCTAGTTTGACAGATTTGATTTGTTGATTTATCAGTTTTAAGCTTTAGACCAAAGGTAATGACCACTCAATTACTTGGCAACAAAAAACTTTGCGGTAATGCAATGTAAATGCTCATTATGCTGGCTACAGTGCATGATGAGCAAAAAAAGGCAACTATGCCATGTGAGGTCTGTACAGAATATTTTAAGTCAATAGTGGAGTGTAAACTTTTTTAAAGAGGAATTTCACCCTGAAAAATTAAATTAAACATCAGCAGCTACAAATAATGTAGCTGCTTACTTGTATTGCATTTACCGGTCCAAGAATCTAGCACTGTCCTTACCAGGGCCGGTTCTTTTAATGGTATTTGGAAATTCAGCTGTGACTTCCTGGTACATCACAGAATTGCGCTTTATCAATAGACTCGCAGCCTCCTGGAACCTGTGATGTGTCACCTAGGCATTCCAGGCGAAGGTGGAGCAGGAACCTGTCAAATGGGTACCCACTCCAAGAAAAAAAGAAAAATAAAACCCAATAGTAGTAGCGCAGGGAAAGCAGAACTTCCTAATTTAAGGTGAAGTTCTGCTTTAATCTAAAGGCATTGTAAACCTTCCTACCTGCATAAGGTGTGTATTGGTCATGTAGTTTTATGGTGTCATTTGTTGGCCTGCATGCGCAACCTATAGTATTGTAAATTTTCACACCCCGGTATCGGTGTTTCTGTTTGTGTTCAAAACGTGAGTCATGACACTGCACAGGTAATGCATGAACTCTGTCTGTAGTCTAAGAACTGACACTTCCTGTGAAGAAACTACATATCTCACAACCCATAGGTCTCTGTCCTAGTGCTTTTCCAGTGAGCGCTAATTAAAGCAGAACTAATGTACTAACAAAGGGGCATGAAATGTCTCTTATGCAGTAACAAACATTTTACTTGCCTGCTCGCAGTCAATGGACTGCACACCAAGCTACCACACACTGCAATTATGCCAGAATGACAGAACTCCCAGCAAAATGATGGCATCCCCTGACCAGCCAATCAAGAGACTAAAAACCTGGCACCTGGATGTAGCCAGGGAGAAGATGTTAGAAGTTTGTGAGGGATTAAACCATTGCATCGCTTTAAAGAGAAGGTAAGTATTTCGTTGAGTTTAGTTCTGCTTTAATTAGAACAGATACCATCAGGCAGAGCTGTTAACCGAGGGCTCGTTATGCAGTCTGATGTGTCATTGATTGTTATCTGAAAAAAAAGTTGCATGTTCCTTTAGGGCAAGGATATGCAATTGGCGGACCTCCAGCTCTTGCAGAACTATAAGTCCCATGAGGCAAATCAAGACTGACAGCCACAAGCATGACACCCAGAGGCAGAGGCATGCTGGGACTTGAAGTTTTGCAACATCTGGAGGTTCGCTAATTGCATATCCCTGCTTTAGGGAACAGGGACAAGCTAGGTGGATTAACGAATTGATTAGTCTTGGCACTACAAGCTGCAGCCACAATATGTGAGCCCATTATTACAAAGGAAGGCAAACAACTTGGCCCATTATCATTGCAGCAAGGTAAGGCTTAAAATGGTATCGGTAAATTACACAATACCTAGTTAAAACAAACAAAAACATTTACGTGTACAATGCCTTTAAAATTATGTGCATCATTTACCATTCCTAAATGTAGACATCTCTCCTAATGAGGTCAAAGGGCAAAGCACGGAAGTCCTCATTTCCCACTTTGTTCAAAACTGAACGGTGAAGGTCTGTCGGGCAGAATTGGGCAAAGCGGCAGTTAAATACACAGTTGAAATACATATACAGTGCCTTGCGAAAGTATTCAGCCCCCTTGAACTTTGCGACCTTTTGCCATATTTCAGGCTTCAAACATAAAGATATAAAACTGTAATTTTTTTTTGTAGAATCAACAAGTGGGACACAATCATGAAGTGGAACAACATTTATTGGATATTTCAAACTTTTAAAAAAAAAAAACTGAAAAATTGGGCGTGCAAAAATATTCAGCCCCTTTACTTTCAGTGCAGCAAACTCTCTCCAAAAGTTCAATGAGGATCTCTGAATGATCCAATGTTGACCTAAATGACTAATGATGATAAATAGAATCCACCTGTGTGTAATCAAGTCTCCGTATAAATGCACCTGCACTGCGATAGTCTCAGAGGTCCATTTAAAGCGCAGAGAGCATCATGGAGAACAAGGAACACACCAGGCAGGTCCGAGATACTGTTGTGGAGAAATTTAAAGCCGGATTTGCATACAAAAAGATTTCCCAAGCTTTAAACATCCCAAGGAGCACTGTGCAAGCGATAATATTGAAATGGAAGGAGTATCGGACCACTGCAAATCTACGAAGACCTGGCCGTCCCTCTAAACTTTCAGCTCATACAAGGAGAAGACTGATCAGAGATGCAGCCAAGAGGCCCATGATCACTCTGGATGAACTGCAGAGATCTACAGCTGAGGTGGGAGACTCTGTCCATAGGACAACAATCAGTCGTATACTGCACAAATCTGGCCTTTATGGAAGAGTGGCAAGAAGAAAGCCATTTCTTAAAGATATCCATAAAAAGTGTTGTTTAAAGTTTGCCACAAGCCACCTGGGAGACACACCAAACATGTGGAAGAAGGTGCTCTGGTCAGATGAAACCAAAATCGAACTTTTTGGCAACAATTCAAAATGTTATGTTTGGCGTAAAAGCAACACAGCTCATCACCCTGAACACACCATCCCCACTATCAAACATGGTGGTGGCAGCATCATGGTTTGGGCCTGCTTTTCTTCAGCAGGGACAGGGAAGATGGTTAAAATTGATGGGAAGATGGATGGCGCCAAATACAGGACCATTCTGGAAGAAAACCTGATGGAGTCTGCAAAAGACCTGAGACTGGGACGAAGACAATGATCCAAAACATAAAGAAAATCTACAATGGAATGGTTCACAAATAAACCTATCCAGGTGTTAGAATGGCCAAGTCAAAGTCCAGACCTGAATCCAATCGAGAATCTGTGGAAAGAACTGAAAACTGCTGTTCAAACGCTCTCCATCCAACCTCACTGAGCTCGAGCTGTTTTGCAAGGAGGAATGGGCAAAAATTTCAGTCTCTTGATGTGCAAAACTGATAGACATACCACAAGCGACTTACAGCTGTAATCGCAGCAAAAGTTGGCGCTACAAAGTATTAACTTAAGGCAGGGGTTGACAAATTTGCTTGGAATCTAGGAGCCAGCTAAAAAAGTTAGGAGCCAGAAAACACGCCCTGTCCCGATGAGCTTGCGTGCAGAAGCGAACACATACGTGAGCATATGTAAACGGTGTTCAAACCACACATGTGAGGTATCGCTGCGATTGGTAGAGCGAGAGCAATAATTCTAGCCCTAGACCTCCTCTGTAACTCAAAACCTGCAACCTGTAGAATTTTTTAAACGTCGCCTATGGAGATTTTAAAGGGTAAAAGTTTGTCGCCATTCCACGAGCGGACGTAATTTTGAAGCGTGACATGTTGGGTATCAATTTACTCGGCGTAACATTATCTTTCATAATATAAAAAAAAATGGGGATAACTTTACTGTTGTCTTATTTTTTAATTAAAAAAGTGTAATTTTTTCCCAAAAAAGTGCGCTTGTAAGACCGCTGCGCAAATACGGCGTGACAAAGTATTGCAACGATCGCCATTTTATTCTCTAGGGTGTTAGGATAAAAAATATATATAATGTTTGGGGGTTCTAATTAGAGGGAAGAAGATGGCAGTGAAAATAGTGAAAAATTACATTCGAATTGCTGTTTAACTTGTAATGCTTAACTTGTAATACCAACGGCCACCACCAGATGGCGCCAGCTTACACATCTGGTGGTAATAACTTGTAATACCATCGGCTCACCACCAGATGGCACCAGCTCATTTTCCAAGCCAAGTCGCCAGGACCCTATTTCTAGTCGCCCTGGCGACCGGGATTTGTCGAGCCCTGACTTAAGGGGGCTGAATAATTTTGCACGCCCAATTTTTTTTTCAGTGTTGTTTTTTTTTTTTTTTTTTTAGTTTGAAATATCCAATAAATTTCGTTCCACTTCATGATTGTGTCCCACTTGTTGATGCTTGTTGAAGCCTGAAATGTGAGAAAAGGTCGCAAAGTTCAAGGGGTCCGACTACTTTTCGCAAGGCACTGTAGTAGCAGATCCTTTAAATCCTGTAATTTGTGAGGTGGGACCTCCATGGATCAGACTTGTTTTTCCATTACATCCCACAGATGCTCAATTGAGATCTGGAGATTTTGGTGCCAAGTCGATGCCTTTAAATTCTGATACTCGCGTGCCCATTTTGTCACTTTTGGCTGTGGACACAGGTCAGCATGGGCACCCTGATCAGTCTTCGACTACAAAGACCCCATACGCAACAGACTGCAATGCACTGTGTTTTGACACCTTTCTATCATAACCAGCATTAATGTTTTTAGCAAGCTTGAGCTACAGTAGGTCTGTTGGATCAGACTACACGGTCAGCCTTGCTCCCCACGTACATCAATGGGCCTTGGCCTCCTATATCACCCTGTCACCTGTTTCCTGTCCTTGAATCACATTTGTTAGGTCCTGACCTGAGTGAGGGTACTTGAATTGCAGCAAAAGTATAGGTTTTCTTTAAATCTTTAATAATGTATAAGTGATTGCATATAAGCTTCCTTATGTAAAGTTAACACGTTTAATAAGAATATAAATACATTTTAAAGAACTTGTACAATTTTATAATATGAGTGACCTCTCATAAATTTTGTTTTAAAAGATGTGTAAATTAGAAGTAACGGTGTAGGTGTTCGGAGTTCTAATGTGGCAATTATCTGCTTGGTTTCAGGCAACATCCAAGGAGCAACAATTGTAGATTCTCTGGACACACTGTTTATCATGGGCATGAAAGATGAATTCAAGGAGGCTAAAGAATGGGTTGATAAAAACCTAGGATTCAGTGTGGTAAGTTAATACATATTTTCACTGTTTCTGGGTGGACTGGTTGGATGGTCATGTACACCATGTAGTCTGGCACAATTGTGTTAGAGAGTAAGATGATATTTGACCTTTCTTCCTTTCTCTTTTTTTTTTTTGTCTTTTTTTTGTCACTCGTGGGAAAACTTGACTTTTCTAATTTTTGTTTTAGTAGCCATTGTCACTTGGAGTAAAGTGTGGAAAAATAAAAATATTGGGTTGTCTCCAAAGCAAGAATAGGGTAGGAGGTTTCAAATAGGGACATTTTGTTGCAGTGACCACTGCCTGAAAAGAGTTTCCCACTTGAAGAAATGTCCTCTTACGTCTTCCACCTCTTGTAAATGGAACAAGCAGTAAAGGGAAATCATCTGATAAAAAGAATAAACTGATGGGTTTAACTCTTTAAAAGTTTTAGCTTTTATATACTCTAATGCAGGGATCTCCAAACTATGGCCCACTAGTTGTTCAGGAACTACAATTCCCAGCATGCCTAGTCATGTTTGTGAATGGCTCTTGGGATGTGTACTTCCACAGCAGCAGCTGGAGGGCCGTAGTTTGGAGATCTCTGCTCTGAGTCTTAAACCTTTATTTCTAATGGACACTGCAGTGATGATTCCACATTGTGCCTTTTACATTTAATTCAATTGGAAAAAACGAATTTACTACTCTTTTGAAGTTGTGTTTTTGTGTTGTTGAAATGTTCCCCTAAATTGTGAACTACCGTGTTTCCCTGAAAATAAGACCTAGCACTATTTTCCAGGAGGGCTGCAATATAAGCCCTACCGAAAATAAGCCCTAGTTCTAGATGATTGTGTGATTTTTTAGGTAACGCGGTATAATCCTGTTACGGCAGTGTGCTGTGTGTCTCTAGCGGTGTCAGGTGCCTTTGATACAGAGCGGTGCTCAGCTGATCTCCCCGCTGGTCTCCTCTTCTCCCGCCTGTCTGCGTGGGATCTTGGGGGGGGGGGGGGGTCGGGGTCCCCCCTCCCTTCACAGAACTTCGGCGGGTCATTGAAAGTACCGTACAGTGCCGAGCCTCTGCAATCAACGTGTGCGGTATGCAGCATGGATACACCGGTCTCTTCTCCTGCCTGTCTGCGGGGAGCTTGGTCCCCCTCCCTTTACAGAGCTTCGGCGTGTCACTGAATCTACGGTGCAGAGCCTCTGCAATCAACGTGTGGTATGCAGCATGGATACTCCGGTCTCCACAAGGTGTTTACAGGTTTTTTTCCCTCACATGCTGGTGTGCCCTCTTCCCTGCTTCGAGCATTGCAGAGGGAGGGGGGCTGGGGTCCCTCGCTGGTGGCTGGGAGAGGTGGAGGAAAGCTGAGGTGTTTAGCACTGTTGGATTGCAGGGGCACACGCATTCTGTATTGTGTGCTACTGTAAAAGAAAGAAAGAATTTTGGCATTTTAAGTTTGTTCAAACTGGGGATTCCTGACAGGCAGGGAGAGAGCGAATATATTAAGACCTACCCCGAAAATAAGCCCTACTGGGTCTTTTGTTGCCAAAATTAATATAAGACCCGGGCTTATTTTCGGGAGAAACACGGTAGTAATGGGATTCTTTGATAAGTCATTAAAGGAGTTGAAAAGTCTCAAGTTCATCTTTTCTATTCATTAAGGTGAAAAAGCTTCTGTGCTGCAGCACCCCCCCAGAGCCCCCCTTTTTCTCACCTGAGCCCGGTCGTTCCAGCGTTGAGAGGAGCAGAGCAGCTCCAGACGCTGTCTCGGGTCCTTATTGGATAGATTGATGGCAGCTGGGGCCATTGACTCCCGCTGCTGTCAATCAAATCCAGTGGCACGGGAGCCAAGTGGCAGGGCCGAGTCCTGCTGTCTGTTAATGGACACAACAGCAAGACTCAGGAGCGCACCTGGAAGAGTGCCCCCCATGTAATGTGGCTCTTCGTGGGGGGTACTTAATGAAGAAGAGAAGCCAGGAGCCCCCAGAAAAACAGGGAATCCGGCCGCTCTGTGCAAAACGCTTGCACAGAACAGGCAAGTATAACATGTATGTTTAAAATACAAAAAAAAACAGGCCTTGCAATTACTTTTTTATACCATCTCCTTTGTTAAAAATTAGAAGCAGAGTTTGTGATGGACTGGGACAGAGTAGATCTGTTGCTATTTGTTTTAGAAATAGAAACTTGCCATATTATAAGATGAGATCTACTGAGCCCTTTCCCTCATTAAAACAATAGTTAACACTCTAACCCAGGTATATGCAATTAGCGGACCTCCAGCTGTTGCAAAACTACAAGTCCTATCATGCCTCTGACTCTGGGTGTCATGCTTGTGGCTGTCAGTCTAGCTATGCCTCATGGGAATCGTAGTTCTGCAACAGCTGGAGGTCCGCTAATTGCATATCCCCGCTCTAACCACAAAATTCCACTGGGTATTCATTTCCTATAATGGGAAAAGAAAAATCTTAATCCTTAAAGTGTATCGGCAGTCAAAATGTAAAATCATATATTAATTTCCACATTGCATTTCAATTGATTCTAACCTACTCTCATTAATTAGAACTATCTTGAAATTTGAAAACGTTATGAAGATCCTACACTTTTATTTTCTTGACTTCTGTGGCACATGTTCACTATGCCCGGTGAATATTGCATTGCTGGGTCACACATTTCACAGAGCCTGCCTTCTGAGGACCTGAGAGGAATTTAAATAGGCAGAGTCGGTACAGGAATCAGTGCTCGCAGGCAGCAAGGTACCATTGGACATATAGTCCTTCGAAATGCAAAGTAAACTAATGAGGAGAAGCTGCAAAACATGCATTGGAAGCCAAGCAGTTGTGGAAACTGAAGGCTGCCAAACAGAAATCGCTCACAATATGAAAGAATTTTTCAAGTAGGCTTATATTAGATTGTAAAAAAATAATTGTGTGTATTGCTATTGCAACGCTGATATTTTAAATGCAAGTGTGGCCATAGAATTCTTTGAACACATTTGGGTTTTCATTCTTGGTCCCCATTCATATGAGCGGTCCATTCAGGTCCGCCTGTCAATTTTTCAAGTGGACCTGATCAGACCCTCCATTGTCCTCCCATGGAGTGGTGGGTGTAAACAGACGTGTCCATTTTACACCTGTTCACATCCAATCCGTTTTGCTAAAAACAGACGGATGATAATTGTTCACCCATCTGTCTAGTGGATCGGATGGCAATTGGGTGTAAAGGGATAGGTGGCCCATTTACATCCAACCGCCCATAGAGGAGTGCGGGCTGTGTCCGCTCTGCATAAGCGGAATAGACACAGACCAACCATCCACCTATTCAGTGGGGGTTGTGCACTTCTGGTCATTGGGCTATTCCATAGACTATTCCATGGACTCTTGAATATCTGCATCATTCGTGCCAGAAGTCTTCAGGCATCTTGTCAATGTGCATTGCACAGTGTCATTACTGTGCGTTCATGAGACTGGGAGTTGCATGCTGGGTAGCCAACTGCACCGAAATCCCAGAAACGCATAGCAGGCTTCAGATGCCCATATCTGATATTGCCGCTAACAAAATACCCAGAGGAGAGATGACATATTTTACAGGTACATACTATGTGGACGGGTATAGGAATATCCAATTTAGATGCTGCAAGAATCGCAAGGATGCTTTTATTACAATTTTATATGGGAGACTGTAGCTCTTTAAGATAAACAGGAACTTGTTGAACTGATGTGAAAAATGTGGCTGGTGGTATAATATGCATAGCAATGCTTTCTAAACCCAAGGTAATATGTAGAAAATGGATCATATGTTGCAGGTATACATGTGTAAAAGGGTCCTAAATGATTTTCATACACCTCTACCTCCCATGGATTGAGAGAGGTTTTCTTAACCATTCTTTTAACCTGGGAACAATTTTTAGATCATAGGCAACCTCTGCAAAAAAATGTATCTACACCTCAGTCAGTGGTGTATTTAGGTTCTGTGCTGCCCTAGGCCTGACTAAACTCGTGCACCCCCTAATTTAAATATGGCCCACCTCTTTCTGACAAGGCCACACCACTTTCTGTTTAAGACCTGCCCTGAAATTTTCGAGTGGGGACATTAGTTCCTAGGGCCCGGGGGGGGGGGGGGGCATTGGATTCCCTTAATTTGCATAAATTTCCTCACTTCCTGTTTGGCTATGGGGCAGAAAGTGAAGGGAAATCTCTGCAATGGGACAAGGATGGTAAAACAAACTATCAGGGGCTATAACCCTCCCTTACTCTATCCAAAGTGTCGCCTATAGTTCTACTTTAAGCACAAATTTCTGATAATTTTATGGAGAGGACTAAGAAGATATAACCATGCCAATGGTGCAGCAGAAAACATAAAATATATAGCACAGTGAGGAAGGTTTGTGGTCCCGTAGATCGGACAGTCAAAATTAGAAGCAGCTTGTGTTACACCAACGGTGTAGCACAAGCCGGCGGAAACTCTTTCCGTGCTGCCCTAGGCCTGGGTCTTGTTGGCCTAGGCCAGGATACAGCGTTGCTCACAGTACTTTAGTGTGATCAGTGGGTTGTAGATGTAGTAATAAAGTATAAAGAATGTAGTATACCTCCCATATATTCAACAGCTGGAGTAGATCATTTTTAACACATCGCTGTATGACAAAATTAAGTTGAAAAAGCAAATTACAACACATGTAGCTACGTTATTACCCTGTGCTGCTCTGCTATTGGGAAAGGAGCACGTCATTCGGAGGGGACACACCTACCGGCAATCGACAGGTTGCTGACCCACATATATAGTGTCATTCCTGGAACTGTGCAGGCACCAGCTTTGAGTTCAGTGTCGGATGCTTTTGAGTTAATTAAGAAATGAATGCAAGTAGGGTTGACCTTTTTTAAGCCTTTTTTTTATTTATTTTTATTCGTAAAAACTTTTATATGGAAGGAAGCTTTTCTGATGTGCCCTTAAAGTGATTGTAAAGGGAAGTTTTTTTTTGTCTTAATGCATTCTATGCATTAGGATTAAAAGTCTTCTGTGTGCTTCACCCCCCCCCCCTAATATTTACCTAAGGCCCCGCTAGATCTAGCGATTGTAGGATTATCTCGGCTGCCAAGGACTCCCCTCCTCATTGGCTGAAACGGCAGCACGGCACTATTGGCTCCCGCTGCTGTCAAAGCCAGCCAATAAGGAGAGAAAGGGGGCCGAGCCACAGCTCGGTGTCTGAATGGACACATGGAGCTGCGGCTTGGGTGCCCCCGTAGCAAGCTGCTTACTGTGGGGACACTCGTCAGGAGAGAGGGGCCAGGAGCACGCAAGAGCTACCCGAGAAGAGGAGGATCCAGGCTGCTCTGTGCAAATCTAGTGCATAGTGCAGGTAAGCATAACATGTTTGTTTGTTTTATCACTTTAAGCTGGCCATACACTGATTGAATTTTTGCAAATTCAGCCAGATTAAACAATCGACTTCTGTCAAAGGAATGTGATGGGAAATCTTTCTTGGTCAGCAGCAAGTCCTGCTGTCAGAACACAATGGGGGTTATTTATGAAAGGCAAATTCACTTTGCACTACAAGTGCAAAGTGCACTTGAAATTGCACTGAAATTGCACTTGGAAGTGCAGTCGCCGTAGATCCGAGGGGGACATGTAAGTAAAATAAAAAACAGCATTTTAGCTTGCACATGATTGGATAATAAAATCAGCAGAGCTTCTTCTAATTTCAGATCCACCCCTTAGATTTACAGCGACTGCACTTTCAGTTCAATTTCAAGTGCACTTTGCACTTGTAGTTTACACTTGTCGTGCAAAGTGGATTTGCCTTTAGTAACTGACCCCCATAGTCTTGGTGTGGTTTGGGAAATTCTCCATCTACTTTGCTTTTGTGGATGGAGGAATTCAGCCCGCCGGCTGAAGGGGGGGAATAAAACTAGCAGGCCATGGTTGGCTTTAGTCAAAAGGTCAAAACTGCCATTGCTAACTGCTTGAGGAACCTCTAGCAACCTCTTTAGAATGTGTCTCAGAACCAGAGTATGGACCAGATGGCAAACAGAGCTGGGATGCAATTTGTAGAGAAAAAAAAAATGCTAGTTTTGCATTGTCTATACAAGGCCTTTTGGTTAGCACAATCATTTGTGCTGCTTATATAGCGCCCTTCATTAGTTTAGTTCTTAATTGTGGTGGATATTAAAATGATTTTAATGTTCTCTGTCACTGTGTACTACCTTGGGGCAGCTTTTCAAATCAGCCGAAAAAAATCTGCTGGTGTGAAAATGATTTTACATATTACAGCAAGAAAACAAAATGCTTCTAAATGTTATCATCCCAAATATATTTTCAATTGGGAATACTTGCATCTTTACATCCTAAATTCTTTGGTGTGCATAGTAGTAATTATATCAGAATGAGTATAATAAAAAATTTTATTTTTTTTTTTAATGCTTTTAAGTTGGCTGTAAACATCTGAAATGAAAAATGAACAAAGCATATCCTTCTATAGTGTGTACGTGTCTATATTTCAAAGCATGCAGGTATGTCCAAAGTCCGGCCCCCGGGCCAATCGCGGCCCACATTCCGGTTTCGGACGGCCCGCCTGGTCATTTTGACATGTATGTCTTTTGTGGCCCCCAACGAATCCCGCCGGGGGCCACAGCAGAAATATATGCTGGCTGCCTTGTAGGAGGCGGGACGAGTGCTGTGAATACAGGAGTACTTCCCGTTTACACGGCGACCTGTGTAAAAGGAAGTCCCATCTCCTGCGCTGCTATTGTTCTGTCCATCCCAGGAGGCGGGACTTTCGATTAGAGGCCGCCAATAAAACAGGAAATTCTACTGTATGTCTGTCGGTGCTCGTCCCGCCCCTCCCGGTCTCCTCCAATGCTGCAGATGAATGAATCAAGCTGCAATGCGGAGTCTGCATTCATGGCAAGGGGGGTGCTGCATTTATGGCACTTGCGAGGCTGTATTGATGGGCAGTGACCCTTATTTTAATTCACAGTTCTTTATTTAAAATGTAAGATTTTTTAAAGTGAAGGTGCGCGTTATACGCCGATAAATACGGTAAATCCAAATATCACGCCTGAGCTCATCTCTTCACCACACACATCCACAAAGGCAAGAGAATTCTTGTTGGGCATTTTGTTTGGGTGCATTAGTGCTTGAACGAACACACTTGGACCGAATTTTAATGGTTCACAGAATGTCAGGCAAAATGTTCGGCCCTCATGCATGTTCACTTCATCAAATTTGGCCCTCTTTGAAAAAAGTTTGGACACCCTTGATTAGTGCGATTTTCTGGTAGCGATCTCCTTCCTCTATCATTTGTATGCAGCACTTCTGGCAGTTTGGACAATTCAGTGAGATGTCCTCAGTCCCCCTCTTTCTCCAGCACACAGCAGGTAATTAAAGTGGAGTTCTGCCAAATTTTCTTTTTTAAAAGTCGGCAGCTTCAAATACTGCAGCTACTGACTTTTGAAATAAACACTCACCTGGTTCCCTATTGCGCATGCACGACCTCACTAGTCCCTGCTGTCTTCTGGGATCTGTGTGTCTCCCATAAGACAGCGGGGCGGGGGGTTACAAGTAGGCTCCAGACATGGCGTAGATATCGGCGCGTGGCTCGGCTATCCATGCCCGGAGGTGGGAACAAAATACCTGTATTAGACGGGTATCTGCTCCCCCCTGAAAGGAGGGGGGGGGGGATGGGGGATTCCAAAAAGTGACGTTCAATTTTTGGGTGGAACTCCGCTTTAACCGTCCCTGCTGTGCATGTTTCTCTGAGACTGTATAGAGGGAGTCTATTTCCTTCACTCAGATGTCAGATTACTCGGCTCTGTGCTCGGCAATGTGTGATGTCCTATTTTCCAGCCCCTGTTTTCTGGAAGCTTACAGAGTGTGTGTGTGTGTGTGTGTGTGTTTTAGAATGCTGCAGATAAACGGGTACAGCTTATGTAGGAGGATTTTTTTCATCTCTATCACCTGAGGACAGTCCCTTCACGGGGTATGTGTAAGGGTTTACAACCACTTTTTAATGTAAAATAATGAATGTTTTCGATTTTGACTTGTGTGGTGGTTTGTTATAAGGGTACATGAACACGGCTGGTGTGAAATTGTTAATCATCCAAACAGAATCTTGCTAGCAGAAAGATCCTGCGTATAAGAAAAATGAAATTTCAAAAGCATAAATTGGGTCTATATAAAGCGCTCATATTTACACACAGACGTTTAAATGTCCATACAGCATTTAGACACGCAAATTTATTTCCATTCTGGTAAATTTGTGTATGCATTTAAATGTGTTTATAACTTATGCACTGTGTGCATAGGCCCCTACGAATCAATGGAATGGTGTTCAGATCTGTTAAAAAAATAAAGCAGTAGTGTACAGTGCTGTCACTGGCTGCATGTTGTGTGAAGATCTCCTAAATGGTGCACGTTTAGGAGATATTCAAAATACCTACAGGTAAGCCTTATTATAGGTTAACCTGTGTGTACAAGTGGTAAAACGGTGTTTGCTACCACTTAAAGTGGAGGTTCACCCATACATTTTTAACATCAGATTGAGGCTATTTAAGGGGAGCAGAAACGGGTGTTTTTTTTTTAAATCGATGCCGTACTTACCGTTTTCGAGATAGATGTTCTCCCGCCGCTTCCGGGTATGGGCTGCAGGACTGGGCATTCCTATTTGATTCACAGCCTTCCGATCGTCGCATACAGCGCATCGCGAGTTTCCGAAAGTAGCCAAACATCGATGCGCAGGCGCCGTATAGAGCCGCACCGACGTTCGGCTTCTTTCGGCAACTGGTGACGCGCTGTATGCAACCGTCGGAAGGCTGTCAATCAAATAGGAATGCCCAGTCCCGAAGATTATACCCGGAAGCGGCGGGAGAACATCTATCTCGAAAACAGTAAGTACGGCATTGATTTAAAAAAAAAAAATGCCCGTTTCTGCTCCCCTTAAATAGCCTCAATCTAATGTTATTTTCGGGTGAACTCCCGCTTTAAGGTGAAATTGATCTAATATTCTTATTGGAAGATTGTTGAAACCAGGGTCTGCTTAGGTGTACAGGGGATTTCCAGTTTACTTGGATACTTCATTTGTGCATAAGTGTGTGCACCTTATTATAGGCTTGCCTGTAGGTACAAGTTTGAAAGGTAGTAAAGCCTGTTTGGTGATTTTTACCTACCGATAGGCCTATAATAAGGCTTGACTGTAGATAAAATGAATATCTCTTAAACGTGCACCGTTTAGAAGATATTTACCCTGGATGCAGTCAGTTATGTCACAGGCGCATGCGCTCCGAAGGTCCAGCATACCTTTCCGGACCTTCAGAGCTTCGTGCAGGAACCGAGGGCTCCCGCACACATGCGTTATTGCGGCTACGGGCAATCGCATAGATGGAGCGCGCTAACACGGAAGAAAGGCCGGCAGAAGATGTCAGCCCTCTTAGCAGTGACAGCACAGCGTTTTAAGCTTAATTCCAAGGCAAGTAATTTATAATGTGCTATTTTTTTTTTTTTAAATAAATAGACGTGGTTTACAAACACTTTAATTCCGCTTTAATGTCTGAAACTGTTTATAGCAAGGTGACTTGGATGTCAAAAACGTAGCTCATGTTTATAATTTCTATGAAGAATTGGTGAACTTTTGTGCGTTTTTATACTGTTGCACAAATGTTTGCAGTGTCTTCAGTTCCAGGAGCCAGAAATGACTTGTGTACCACACTTTACTCTAGGTCTAGGAATGTATGTAATTACTGAGCAAACAGATGAGTAGCTACAACAGTTTGGCTAAGCCAGTCACCCTTTGTGATCCCAGCCAGTTGTAGAGGGATCCCTCAAATGTTTCTTGTGGTTGTCGGTCCTGCCATGTGGCTACAGATCACTAAATCTTAACAAAGCAATGTTTGTTTTGGCCTGGAACTGTGTGATGACAGTTCTCAGATCGGAGGAAGGATAAGTGGGAGGTAAGGTTTTTTTTTTTTTTGCAAACTTGCTTGGGTCTGTGATAACAAGTCTCACATCATAGATGAGAAAAGACAGAAGCAAGTTTTATTTGCAGATTTTCTTGGAAGTGTCTGGATTTTTTAAAGAGCTAATGTGTTTTAAGATTGCAATTTAAAGGCCTTTAAAGCTGCTCAGGCTGCTATCCCTTTTTAATGTGTTTTTTTTCCCCAACTTTCCTTTTCAAACTTGACATGTCTGCCCGATTTACAGTACTAAGACACAAGTTTGGTTCTGATGCCACTGGCTGGATTAGATATTGCTGTGATTCATATGCATAACCTAATCAGATTTCTTAACCAGTAGGTAAGCCAGGCAAGACTGAGCTTTGAAGTAATACCAGAGGGAATGTTGTAGTGCCTTTGGCTCTAGAACCGTGCAGAGCTGGAAGCTTTGAAGTCACTTGGGGCTAAATAAAAAGATGTTCAGATTGAAAACTTTTAAAGTGTCTTGAATGAAAAAAAAAACTTTATAATTAATGCAATTTTGTTGCTAAATCATTTCAGCTTTTAAAAATAGTTTACAGTAATTTCAATGCCTTTAACAAAATTGTTTACTAAAAGCTTTGAAAAGTATTTGGAAAGCCTTGTATTTTAAGGGAAATGTGTTGCCCTTTAAAGGGGCTGTAAAGGTAAAAAAATGTTCCTAAATAGCTTCCTTTACCTTAGTGCAGTCCTCCTTCACTTACCTCATCCTTCGATTTTGCTTTTAAATGTCCTTATTTCTTCTGAGAAATCCTCACTTCCTGTTCTTCTGTCTGTAACTACACACAGTAATGTGAGGCTTTCTCCCTGGTGTGGAGTGTCCTGCTTGCCCCCTCCCTACAGGAGAGTCAGGACGCTCTCTACGTTGCAGGTGGAGAAATGAGCTGTGTGTTAGTGGGCGTCCTGACTCTCCTGTAGTCCAAGGGAGGCGTTGAGCATGACACTCCACACCAGGGAGAAAGCTTTGCAGTAGGGTTGTCCCGATACTAGTATCGGTATCGGGACCGATACCGAGTAATTGCGCTAGTACTTGTACTCGCGCAAATACTCCCGATGCCTGGTAGAATACTTTTTTTTTCTTTCCCGAGTGCGGGTGGAGAGGGGGCGGAGAGCGGAGCAGAGCAGCCCTTGTATGGGGGAGAGGAGAGCTGCTGCCGCCTTAGACAAAGCCAAGTCAATCCCCCTCCCCCCGCCGCTGCCGACATCTAGTTACTATGCGCTGGGGGAACACAACAGCTGTCATTTGCATTTGAATAGCTGGGTGTTCCCCCGCCGCGCCATCATGTATAGCCCCTTGCCCGGGCACTTTGATACGACGGGTGACCTGTCAAAGTTTCTGGGCAAGGGGGAGGGGCTATACATGACGGCGGGGCAACACACCGCTATTCAAATGCAAATGACAGCTGTTGTGTTCCCCCAGCGCATAGTAACTAGATGTCGGCAGCGGCGGGGGGAGGGGGGGATTGACTTGGCTTTGTCTTAGGGGACACATGGCTGAATTTAGGGACATGGCTGAATTTTAGGGACATGGCTGAATTTTAGGGACATGGCTGAATTTTAGGGACATGGCTGAATTTAAGGGACATGGCTGCATTTGGGGACACGTGGCTGCATTTTAAAAAAAGGATCGGTATTCGGTATCGGCGAGTACATGAAAAAAAGTATCGGTACTTGTACTCGGTCCTAAAAAAGTGGTATCGGGACAACCCTACTTTGCAGTACTGTGTGGAGTTACAGACCGAAGAACAGGAAGTGAGGATTTCTCAGAAGAAATAAGGACATTTAAAAGCAAAATCTAAGTATGAGGTAAGTGAAGGAGGACTGCACTAAGGTAAAGGAAAACATTTTTTTACCTTTTACAACCCCTTTAAATTGGAACCCAAGACAACTTTTTTATTTTGGATAAAGGGAGAGGAGTTTACCATCTGTGGCGATTGGGACATTTTGCTTTGCTTCCAGTCCCATAGCCAAAACAGGCAATGAGCTGAAAGTTCTCCAAAGTGGGGGAATCTTGGTTGTCATCATGGTCACCAGAACTGGTGTCCCCCATTGGAAAATTGCCCCTCTATTACTTTTCTGGGGACAGCACAAAATTTGGGATTTTGATTTACTTAACTTTTATAATGGTAAACAGAACAAATGAAGTGGGTGAATCTCCTTAATGGGGGCACAGGTTTTGCCTTTAATTATACTTCAACCACTTCAGCTCTGAAAGATTTTACCCCCTTCATGACCAGGCCATTGCTTTTTAGCACTGTGCTATTTTAACTGGTAATTGAGCAGTCATTGAAAGTTGTACCCAAATAGAACTTTCTTTTGGTGGTAGTATTTGATCACCACCGGATTTTTTTGCGATATAAACAAATACATCGTTGCCTGCTTCCGCGTATTCCCTTAACCCGGAAGCAGGCAACGATGTATTAGTATGTCCCTTTGCCTGTGCGGGCTGCCATGTCCGTAATAACAAAGTAAAAATACTTATTCAGTATATTTCTTCAATACAGTACATGCTGTGTGTACATGTACTAACTCTTCAAAAATGCTGCAAGAAAGAAAAAAATGTATACACAAACAAACAATCCTAAGACTTATGCAACCCAACATGTTAAATATATATACAGTGTATATATTTGTAATAGTGTAATACAAGTACAAAATGTCTTTATTAATGCCATCCCAAAAAAACATACTGTACATAAATTCTTTGACATGCCCGGCCACATTAAAGTCAACAGGGACCCAGTGTGCAGGAGTGACTGACACTAAAGATATACACAAACGGTACAATTCAAAACATGAGGGTTAGAGGAGCCCTGCTCCTGTGAGCTTACAATCTAAGAGGGAGGGGCTGGTGAAACAAAAGGTAGGGACTGATGAGGGGAGTAGAAGATTCGGTTGCTAGCTGGGGGCAGGATAGGCCTCCCTGAAGAGATGAGTTTTCAGGGATCGCCTAAAAGTGGACAATAGAGGATAACTGGACAGATTGGGAGAGGCTCTGGGGAAGTCCTGGAGATGAGCATGGGAGGAGGAAGCTAGAGAGCAGAAGGTCTTGGGGGAATGGAGATAAAATATATATAAAAGATATATTATCCGGTTGTGCTCATAAGTTTACATACCCTGGCAGAATTACATTTCTTGGCCATTTTTCTGAGAATATGAATGATAACACAACATTTATCTTTCATTCATGGTTGGTGTTTGGATGAAGCCATTTATTATCAATCAACTGTGTTTACTCTTTTTAAATCATATTGGCAACAGACACCACCCAAATGACCCTGATCAAAAGTTTACATACCCTGGTGGGGTGCACATCACGGCGATCGGTGGTTCGGTATGTCAGTCTGATACACAGATCTGGCATCTACACCAGTTGCAGCCGGTGCTCAAAAACAAGAAACAGGAAAAAAAATCGTTTGCAGCCTCACTGTGCCCATCAATTGCAGCCTCACTGTGCCCATCAATTGCAGCCTCACTGTGCCATGCCAAACGCAGCCTCACTGTGCCATGCCAAACGCAGCCACTGTGCCCATCAATTGCAGCCACGGTGCCATGCCATTGCTGCCAGTTTTCCCCTAAAACACTGCCAGATTGTCTCCCATCCCCCCGCCGCCTGGCACTTACCTTTCTCGGTCAGCCATCCTCGGATCCTCCTTTACGATCCCTCAAAGTCGCTTCAGCCAATCAGGTTACCCGGTAACCAGAACCAGTGAACCTGATTGACTGAGATGCCTGTCAGTGTTAGACAGGGAACGCACACCCCGTGTGTCCTCTGGTTAACTATTTGGAAGCTGATTACAACCCTCAGGCTGTAATCGGAAAGCCTATCAGAGCCGTTGGCTCTGATAGACACTTCCAAAGCCAACCATCTGGTGTTATTCAGATGGCCAGTGCTCACCAAGGGGCCGGCCATTTGAATAGTGGGCAGCGGCGACAATGCATGAATCTGTGTATTGTTTTTCAGTGGCGGTGCAGGAGCGAGAGGGGGCGGCGCTCCTGCTCCCCCTATATGGACGCACCGACACTGATCTACACACCACCATCCACTTTATAGACTTTTAGTTTTGTCAGTGCGTTTCGGTACCTTCTTGTGCAGCATTCTGTTTTTGCCTCTGTACGAAACTCACTCCTGAACGCTGCCCTCTGTACATAGTGCACCCCAGACATAACCGGCCCCTGGAGGGCATCCATATTGTTTATGCGGCCCGTGAAGTCATTACGTTTTACACCCCCTGACCTAGAGTGTCTTGCATCCACAGTGCTTAGAAGTTTTTAGTAATCTCATGCCCCAAGTTTGACCATTTACTAAACTTTTAGTTTTATCAGTTTAATCTTACAATTTTCTTAGTGTTTCAAAGAAGCCTTGTAAGATGTTTTTTATATATGTACATTTTAATTGGAATGCATTCATATTTCATATCTTTGAAACTCAAAGTACATTTTCATTATCGTGGTCATTAGATTGTACTAAAAACAAACGTGTCTGCTTACAGGTAATTGTATTTCATTTCCTGCTTGTTTCATCATTAGATTTTTTAACTGATAACAGTAATTGTGTGTCTATATAGTCATTATCTTTTTAAGGAAATACAGATCAGTTTTTAAAGCTACAGACGTATGACAAAGCTTTGTTCCTCAATACATTTCTATTCATTTTTATATCTTGGATTATACCTCTTAATTTTCTTTTGCTGAAGGAAGACTTTCAGAAAACTGGCAAAGCTGTCATTTGCACAACCAAATTCCTTGTCGGCATAATACAATGCTCAGTGCTGCTGGTTGTAACCAGTGAAAGGGTGAAAAGAACCCAGTGGGCTGGTTGTACAGAAGTCGATCGAGAGATCAACTTTATAACAGCCTGCCCATAGATGGGTCCCTGCTGAACCTGCCAAATTGTGATCGATTTATGGCAGACTCCTCTCTACTTCCTCCCTATTTCCTTCTCTACCTTCCATCTTCCAGAGCTTCTACAAGCACTTTTTTCCCCCCAACTTTCCTTTTCAAACTTGACATGTCTGCCCGATTTACAGTACTAAGACACAAGTTTAGTTCTGATGCCACTGGCTGGATTAGATATTGCTGTGATTCATATGCATAACCTAATCAGATTTCTTAACCAGTAGGTAAGCCAGGCAAGACTGAGCTTTGTCAAGTATAGCAGAATGTCATTATTTTGGGATGCTACAGTAAGGCTGACTAAATCTAGCTTTTATGGTACTATACATACAAAGTGTACTGTTTATGGAGTACAATTTATGAGCGGTTTTCTTTGCTTTACTCATGTTATGTATGATATGCTTATTGTAGTTCTGCTTAAAATTACAATACAGCATTTTAAACCAAAAATAACCAAGTTTACCAGATTGAAAACTGGCAAAGCTGAAAGATTAATCCAAATTGGCATGTTTTAGTATGTGCAAATATTCTAAAGCCGTGGAAAGAAATCTGATTTCTTTTCTCGCGATGCACTGAAATTAGAAAATTCAAGGACTGTGTCGTTGCAGCATTTTGACCGTACTTCTGTAACTGTTCACCTTTTTCAAAATGAATGACTGAAAGATGGTACTAATTCTACATCACTTGGGAAAATTAGCATGGGTACTAGAAGATGGATCTCTTAAAAATAGGAACAATGTGCTCTTAAACTACTTTCTGTACAGTACATGCCATAACATTTATGCTCTTTTATATTTTGCAGAATGCAGAAGTGTCTGTCTTTGAAGTCAATATCCGTTTCGTAGGCGGTTTACTATCTGCATATTATCTTTCAGGGGAAGAGGTAAGGATTGTTTCATTTCTGCTTTTTTTTGTATAAGTGTATATTTATGTTGAGAGAGCATTTAGGCCGGGCCATTCACGGTGCAAATTGTGGTTGCAGGAAAAATTTGCACAATTTCCTCCGGTCACACAGATGGTGCTGAAAGGGGAATCGGCCATTGTCTTCTCCTGGCAGGGATGGCTTCCCCTGCCCGCCCCCATCAGGAGAAAACGGTGATTAGCCGCTAACGATTAAGCACAAGAGAATCTGGCAGTCTGGTTGTACCCAACTTGGTACATTCAGCCTGCCCATTAATGGTTTGAATCTCGGCCAGTTCCTGCTGAACCGGCCAAAATTATTATCCTAAGTAAATATTTGCCTATGTGCTGGTTGTACCTTGTATAAGTAGCTGTGGGTCTTGCTATAAAAGGGGCCTGTCAGTAAAAGGTTTTGATTGTCTACCCCTCAAGGTGGATGGAACATTGTTTTTGTGAGATGATGGGGATCGGGTGGCATGCTTGACTGTTTGTTGTAAATGGGATATTTGGGGGTGAGTACAGAGAAGATAAGTATCAGGTGGACCTGTTACTTTTCCCTAATTGGACAAGTTTACTTTAGGTGAGCTTATTTCCTTGTGAATGAGCAAAACAGACACTCGCTTTAACCGCTTGCCGACCAGCCGCCGCAGTTTTACGGCGACAGGTCGGCTCTGCTGGACAAGATCAAGTAATATTACGTCATCTCGCCGAGCAGCCAATAGGGGTGCGCACGCGCTCACCCCTGACGCCGACGCGCACGATCACCGCCGGGCTCCCCCCCCCCCTGTCAGAGGGAGAAATTCCTGACCGTCTGTTCATACAATGTATGAACAGCAATCCCCTAGTCAGTCCACCCCCCCCTTCAGTTTGAACACACCCAGGGAACATACTTAACCCCTTCCTCGCCCCCTGGTGTTAACCCCTTCCCTGCCAGTGGCATTTTTATAGTAATCCATGCAGTTTTATAGCACTGATCGCTATAAAAACGCCAATGGTCCCAAAAATGTTTTAAAAGTCTCCGAAGTGTCCGTCATATTGTCGCAGTACCGATAAAAATTGCGCATCGCCGCCATTACTAGTAAAAAAAAAAATATTAATGAAAATGCCATAAAACAATCCTCTATTTTGTAAACGCTATAACTTTTGCGCAAACCAATCAATAAACGCTTATTGCGATTTTTTTTTTTTTTTATATACGAAAAATATGTAGAATAATACGTATCGGCCTGAACTGAGGAATTTTTTTTTTATATATATTTCTGGGGGATATTTATTACAGCAAAAAGTAAAAAATATATAAATTTTTTTTCAAAATTGTCGCTCTATTTTTGTTTATAGCGCAAAAAATAAAAACTGCAGAGGTGATCAAATACCACCAAAGTAAAGCTCTATTTGTGGGAAAAAAGGACACAAATTTTGTTTGGGAGCCACTTCGCACGACCGCGCAATTGTCAGTTAAAACGACGCAGTGACGAATCACAAAAAGTGGCCTGGTCTTTGACCAGCAATATAGTCCGGGTCTGAAGTGGTTAAACTCCATACTTTATACACTTTCTTGTGGAAGGGATACTGTTCAAGTACCAACATTTCTTCTATTTCTTGAAGATATCTGTTGCACCCTTTCTCTGGATTGTATTAACAAATTGCTACAATATAATTTTGGAACTTGGGTTAATTTTGTCCTTTTGCTTAGGGCAGGTAGGTTCTAAATTAAATACATGGATACTTTGTTGCTATTGTACAGGAGACCCCTGCCACAGAGCATTCATTGTTGCTAGGACACAGGTAACCCGTGTTGAACAGTGTCCTTTTTTTTTAATTCAATCTTATTTTTTTATTGAGAAAGGCAAAGTGTATAGTAGACAAATGTCATTCATTAACACATAAATAGAAATGGACATCATTGCAATACTGGTATCAACCATCTCATGGTTTAGATAATTTGTGAGCTTTGATTGACTTTGGTATATAAGCCTGTATATGTATATTTATATCGTCTAACCTGACTTATTAAGGGTAGGTGAGCACCACTATCCACTCGAGTGGTGTCCACTCTTTACAGATAAACTAGGGCTTTTGTTGCTGTGCTAAGCGCGTTTTCTCTGAGGGGGAAGCTCTGTGTGTGCCACAATTCCGGGCTGATGAGATTATGATTTAGGTGATCGTGTAACACTGCAACATATAAAGGGAAAAGAGTGGGGATAGAGGGGTCAAGGTAGCAAGGAATGTAGATATTGAGAGAGACCTTCCATTTTGGTTACACAGTTGCGTCGGAGTCCTCAGAATTTATTCCATGGGCTACAGAGGAGTATCGAAACATGGACCACAAGGTCTAGGTCTTGGAGAATTGCGCCTCCTTACCCGTTTCCTGTGACCTTTGGTCCACTTAAATTGCCCAATCCCCCAGGGAAGGCATGCTCGTCGACTTCCAATGTCTTGGCAGAACAGTTCTGCATCACTTTCTGGAGTCAGCTATAACGTCTTTTTTGACCGATTTAAGCGGTCCAGAGAGCATAGATAGAACTACCTAGGAGAGGGTGTAATTGAGGTTGCCATGGGTCTGCAGTACAAGGCGAAGATCTTTTGCCAGAACCTGGGAGGCATTCCCACCAAATGTGGAGTAAGGTTCCCTTGGATGACAAACACCAGCAGGTATCTGGGAACGCTGGGTTTATCCAGTGCAAAGTCGAGGGGCATCTGTACCAGCGGGTCAACAAATTGAATCCTTTTTCTTGAGCTTTGGAGGCTAAGGATATTTTGTGAGTCGTCAGAATGGAGCACTTTTGCCAGTCTACTGGTAAAATGGAGTGACCCAAATCTTTCCTCCAGGCCTTTGTATATGGGGGGGGTGGGGGTGGAAGTGTCCTTTTTTGATGGGGGTGCACTCAGCCCCTTCTGCACAGGAAATTTCAATAACACTGTGGGATGGGCTGCCTGTGTCCAAGCAAAAACGATTTAAAAGCACACAAAATGGAACTGGGGAATTGATTTGTCCTTTTCCCCTTTAATACCTAGTGACAGCCCTTGAATTGGCAAAGCACCTGGTTACCAAACAAGTGCTATCAGCCAGATAAATATTTATCTCTTTGCTAGATACGTGATCAGAATGCTGTGGGGGGCTGCTGTTGATCACGCTATCTCAGCAATCAGACAAGCCAGATGCACCTTGTGGCTTGGGGAATAGAAGAAAAAAACAATGTAGTGAGCTGATTTTGTTGAATGAAGAAAACCTTTCACTTGGAGTATTTTTGCATTGTGCATGTTACATAAGCAGTTTAAATTCAGATAGGGCTTAGCACAGTTCTTCTGTAATTGAAAATAGTTGGTCTCATTAATCATTTGTTTTATGTACGGTTTTTGCACCTGTCCTGGAACATTTGAGTTGAATATTTCTTGCATATGGTAAGGGTCAGTTCACATTCGTATGGTGTCTTGCATTCTAGGTGTGTGTGTGTTACATGCGTTTTTAGCCACATTACCACTGAACTCTATAGAATGTGCATTTTGATGAAAGCGCATCAAAGATGCAGTATGCCAGAATTCTTTTTATACACTCTGCACCTAAAAAACAGTGTGTATGGGTCCTAAAGCTGGCAATACACTAGTAGAATTTAGGTTAAAATTTGAAATACGATCCTTTTGATTTTGTAATCATTAGGCCCAAAATGGATTTTTATTTGTTTTGACTGTAATGACAAGAAAATTTGAAGGCGCCTGATGGAAGTTTTTTTCCTTTTAACAAACTACCGGTAATTTTCTTTTTAAAATTCGATTTTGGAATTAATGCAATTTTAGAAATTAAAGTTTGAAATATTTTTGAATGACCTTCATTTAGTCATCGAATGTGCTCACAATTTTTTCAAGTGAATGTTCATATGAACCTTCATTTGAAAATATACTAGCCAGCTTGAGGTTGGCATTATAAAATAATGCTAGCTTGATTTCTTTTACAATTTTACATGGTACTTATTAGGTCTTTTTTAGTTTTTTTATATTTTCTGACTTAAAATATGGCTTGGCAACACTGGTTACAGTGGTAGGAACACGTTCACCTACATACTGATTAGAAAACCCCAATGCTTTATGAGCATCCTCATCAAAAAAAAGTTAAGCCTCGTTCACATGATCTTATTATCCAACGGGAATTGTGTTATGGCAGGCTGTTGTTGGAAAATCTGACCGTTTGTACGCTCCATTGGACAATTGTCTGATTTTCCACAGACAAATGTGGGATAGTATACTTTAAAATTGTACTTCAACAAATGTGTGTTGTCGGATTATCCGATCTTGTGTACACAAGTCCATCGGACAAAACTACAAACACGCATGCTCAGAAGCAATGCTCACCGTAACGCAACATTAGCAGAAGTTGCCCAAAGGGTGGTGCTAAAGAGCTGAAAACCATGTAGTTTTGTGTTTGTTGTCCAACAATTCTTTGCCGTTTTGTATGCAATACAAGTTCATGGCCAACGCCCTTCAGACAAAAGTCCTACGCTTTGTCCGATGAAAATCCGATCGTGTGTATGAGGCTTAAGGGTCTTAAGGGCTGGCAATAAAAAGAGCAATTTTGGTTGAAGGAAAGAAAATTGCTCAGGCATTGATGACAGAATCCCTCCCGTGAAACCATTGTGTTCTCCCGGCGGAGGAAGCCATCCCTGCCAGGAGAGTGATGATTATTGCCAACAGCTATAACATACGCCAGCAAACATCGCCTGTAAAATTTGACTTGGGAACATTCAGCCTGTCCTTGCATGGTTTGAATCTTGCCAGTTTAGCAGGAACCATCTATGGCTGTATGTAAAATGTTGGGATGGTCAGAAAGCTCTCCTCATAGACTGCACTAGTTCCTGACACTTGATAATGCATATGTGGCTGATGGATACCAGAATAAATGGCTTTTTTAAATTTGCCTATACTAGGTCTTTTTTTAAGTGCCTCAAACGGTTAGAGGTTTCAGTTGCGGTCTTGTCCAGTTTAATTTCCGCCGGAATTTTTTTTTTTCTTGTGAAAAGGTTCTCTTGTTGAAGGTTTTGTCATGATTGAGTGATGGAAGGAAGCTTATGGGAAATAGTTTGTCATCTGACATGACAGCTGTTGCTCGAATGGATGTCAGTTCTCCCTGAAATAGTTGATTGCAGGAGTTAGAACAGCTTTTATCCGAGCATAGAAACATATTATCTTTTGTATCTGACAAATTTGAGGGCATGTAACAGGATGTAATTATGATAGCTACCCTGGGGTTAATTTGACAGTTGCATTCTTCATCCTTTTTACTACTACCATTTCTACTTTGCAAACAGAAAAAAATAAACCCCCTTTATTGGTGGTTATATTTTATACAGCTTTGCAAGCTTGACCTTTTTGTTTTCTGCAAAATTGCGCTCTTCTGTCCATATGTAATCATTTTAGCCAACTCCTACAGCACCTAAAATAAGGAATACCATGTTTTAAAAGATGCACAGTCATAATTTATCATCGTCCCCCATTTCAGCTCTATAATCACCAACTCTGTAACTCCTCGGTAATTGTAGCACAGTAGGGGTCACTAAATGTGGGGGGGAGGCCTGGCAGACCAATGTTTCTGGGGGAGAGGACTTGTGATAGGGCTGGAGATTCAATGGAAAAAAAAACATTTATACAATACTGTCAGTTTTATTTTGGTTTTAGTAAAAACTGCAATTGGGATATAAAGCAAACCTGTGCCTTAAATCGGAGTTCCAGCCTAACAAAAAAAAAAATGTCAGCAGCTACAAATACTGTAGCTGCTAACTATTAATGTAAGGACACTTACCTGTCCAGGATCTAGCAATGTCAGCACCCCAAGCCGATTCGTCCATCGGCTTCAGGTGTCGTCGTATTCTAGGACACAAGCGCGTCCCAGAAGGCAGCGGGGGGGAAGGAGGGGGGCTGGACATGACGTAAAACGTTGTGCAGTAATCTTATCAGGAAGCGGGTACATGTCAAAATCCTCCCCCGAACAGGTGAAGTTTCCCCCTTTTTAGGGGGAGCTCTGCTTTAAAGTGGTATTAAAGGTACATTAAAAACAAAAACGAATACATCATTCTTACCTGCTCAATGGGTTTGCACAGTTCAGCCACAATACTCTTCTCGGGTCCCCCACTGGTTCTCCTGGCTCCTCCCCCCTGTCCAGTGCCCTTATGGCAAACCAAAAAGGGTGGTGAGGAAGAGTGGAACTGCCACAATAGAGTGAAGTTCTGCTTTATGAAATGAAGGCAAAGCTACAGGTTTTATTTACTGGCTGTTTCTTAGCCACATATTCAGTGACCTTCCCTCCACTTCTGCAGCTTTGTCCACCTACCAGTAGCAAAGAAAAAGTCCTTAAAGCGGAGGTTCGGCAGCGTTTTTTTTTTTTTCTGATGCAATCAATGGGGTTTCACAATGCAAAGTTAAACTCACTTGTTCGGTGTCTTCAAATAT